>NC_133331.1:297632781-299077657 GCF_042186555.1 Aquarana catesbeiana | reverse complement strand
CTATTGTTGCTTAAAGTTTCTCTCTAAGCTGAAGGACTTATCGGTGTCCTGCCATTCACTTTAAAGAGCACTATTTTGTAAGTACATTAATTGGAGACTCTTTAGTCCCATATAATGAATTTTCTCCACCAACTATTGGAACTTATATGACTTCTTTGAAAAATATGACATTATGACAAATGATTTTATTCTAAATAATTTATACCTCTTTAGATACATACTTGGCCAGGTCCTTTTTACTGCCCCCTGCAGCTACTCATTGTGATCTTGGCTGGAGGTTTAGTGCTGGAGGTGTGTGGGGGCCCCCCCTGGTGACTTGCAGGTATCTCATTTCCATCTATAGAATGTCTGGTTGGGTGATTGTTTCGGGATGGGGATCTCTGGGCTGCCCGATGTTGTGTGGGGACTTTCTCTTGGTGCCCCTTGGGTGGTGGTGGAGGTCAGTCTATACTGTCAGCTCGCAAACATATATATATATATATCTATTTAAATGATATTTTTTCTATTGTATCATTTATTCGATTACATCTACTGATTGTTATGTCATTTTCACAGAATTATTGTAGCGTTCTAGGTATTAACAACCTATCCCTGAAGAAGCCAACACTGGCGAAACATGTCGGATAATTAAAATACCTACCCTTCGCATTGGCCGTCACACCCATGAGGCCAAGCCCTGTGAAGTTCACTACAGATATGTTTTTAGCATTTATGCACACCTTGATTTTGTAATCTTTCTGTTTATATTTTTTATATACATGATATGTCTTAATAAAAATTATTTATTTTAAAAAAATATACTGTGTTTTTCCTGGCACCGTCATAATCCCCATATTCCCTTCCTCTGACTTTATCATTAGATTTTTGGGATGAGGTGCTGTATCACACTGAGGACCGCCCAGCCACATAGTAATTCTTGTATATGAATGTTGCTGGACATGTGCGGAAGAAGTACACCCTGATACACACCTCAGATATACTCCATGGCTGATCTTCATCATGTAAAACAGTTAATAAGGAGATCAGAGATCACCAAAGACATGGATGAAGTGTTGTACCGTGTTGGCCATTGATAGCAGAAGAAAAATAAAAATGGAGTCATTACCTCTCATTGGCTGAGTACATTTTGTGGTGGAAGATTTCACAAACACTTACAGGTCTGTTTCTAAAACCTTTGTAGAATGAATGTGTAAAGGAAATGTGTAAGTTCTGTATAGAATTGTATTGTATTTTGTATGTATTGCACACGGCACCAATAATGTTTTCATTACATGTTTGCATTCTTTCCAGTCCTGATTAGAATTAGCCTGCCTATGTTACGCCCCTTGTTACCATAAAAGTACAATTGTAATATTAATGTGATAGCTACGTAATCATGTGTATAAAAACCTTCAATTGTGTCATAATAAAACAGAACAGTTATTTGGGAAGATGCGGAGTGTATCTTTTGTGTCTGTTCTCTACTGCAGTAGTTATTTATTTGGAACCGCTAATCAATATGAGGATTGGAGTTGCCTATCAATAAAATTCCAGAACAAATGTGATGCGCATTCCTCCAGCCGTGACCAGTATTGGTCATATTTTATTTCAGTGATTTCCTATGATCATTGGCTCCATCTAGTGGCAATAATGTGGCACTGCAGTAATAATACCGCATTATTGCCCCATAATTGAGATGACGGTCAGAGGAAATTGCTGTGTTAATGAACATAAGGCCAGAATTTGGCACAGCTGGGTGAATGCTTGTCACATTAAAGGACATAAGATAATTAAACCAGCAATATTATACCAACCATTAATGTAATATAGAGAAAACGGCATTTGGCTATTATTTACCTCTTGTATCTCTTGACCTCCCCTCTTAGATTGTAAGCTCTAAGGAGCAGGGCCCTCTGATTCCTACTGTATCAAATTGTATTGTACTTGTACTGTCTACCCTCAAGTTGTAAAGCGCTACGTAAACTGTTGGCGCTATATAAATACTGTATAATAATAATAAATAATAATAATATGGCACTAAGTATCACAGGCATTAGCTCCATCTAGTGGACAAATGCAACATTCTCCATGTCCCTGAAGATCCCTTTGTGGGTCTTCCCACCGCGATGGATGAACCAACCAACTTATAGAACATTCCCTATCCATGGACAGATAGAATGAGCAGTCTATGAAGATCAGGTCACTCCTGAAAGGATTGGCTTCATGCCCCTTTGTTTACATTCATCCCTGTGCCTGAAATGATCGGCTGAATGGGACGGGTGGGGACGTGTCACTGGTTGTCAGGATGCCTGTGGTCACTGACTCTCTAATAGGGATGAGCCAAAATTTACTGTCTTTTTGAGCCGCACCTCTGCAACCACAAGCCCAGGGTGCGTACGTGTATGTAAAACGCGGTCGCACCACATATGTGACATATCGCCGGGAACGTCAGAGAACAATCATTCTAGCACCAGAGCTCCTAGCTAACTCTAAACTGATGACCTGTAACAGCTTTTAGAGTGTCACCTATGTTGATTTTTTTTTGGGCACCTTAGTTTTTGGGGGTATAGCGGGCGCACACAATTTTGCAACATGGAATGTTTGGTATCTATTTACTCGATGCAACCTCATCTTTTATGTTTTAACCAAAAAATGGGAATTATATTTTTTCCTGGAACATTTGTGTTTAATAAACGGTTGCGCAAATATCACGTGGAACTAACTAACTAACTATCACCTTTTTATACTACAGGGCCTCTGCTTTCAGAAATTATATAATATTCTGGGGGGGGGTTTATGTAATTTTATTGCCAAAAATTAGGATTTTGTACATGCATGCGACAAAGAATTTTTATTTTTACACTGTCCCTTTTAAAAAAAATGTGATCACTTTTATTCCTTTTACAAGGAATGTAAACGTCCCTTGTAATAGAAATAAAAGTTGTAGCACCCTCCTACTCTCACCCTTTGTGTGAGCGTAGGTACATTTAGGCAGGTCTAGCTGGAAGCTAAGCCTGTTTGATTTGGTTTCTGTGGGCTGGGAGTGACTCAGAGTAGCAGCTGGTGACTCACAAGCAGTATCACTGAGACCTCCTTCTTTCTTCTAGAGAATACTAGAAGGAAAGGTGGAGCTGCCTGGGGTGTCCTAAGGAGCCCTGACCAATCCCCATCCTGGATTGGCAGGGGACAGGCCTCCTTAAATACCTGGGTTCAGCCCAGCTGGGGATGAGTTGTCGGGCGGAAGAACTGGAGATGGAGTACTAGGCTGTCGGGGCCTTTGAGGAAGCTCCCCAGTCTGGGGGGTGACCTTGGGCCTGGGGCTTGGGTGTAGAACGCCTCGGGTGTAGAGCCCTTCAAGAAGGCATGACGGATCTGGACAGGAGGAGCAGAGAGGACATCTGGAGCTAGTTCTGCCGGGCATGTCTTTAGGAGGGAACTAGGGAGGCACGCCTGAGAGGACTCGGAGTGTGCAGTCTGGGATGGCTGCAGAGGCAGCAGTGAGGACTGTGATGTCATGGGCAGTGGAGTCGGGCAGCTGCAGCCAGGAGGGCTGACAGGGCCTGAACAGGGCTGAGTGGGAGTAATATAAAAAGAAGAAAGTGACCAGTCGCATTACTAAATATCAATGGCATGCTTCCATCCCGGGTTAATATATTTACATTTAAAGTCCCACTTGCCCCATTTTTTTCCTTTTTGACAGGGAGTAATAGTCCATCTGTGGGACAGCTAGCACAAAAGACTTTCCATTTTTGCTACACTATAGAGGTCTGCTGAGCCAGTGCCAGGCCTAACCATGTGCTAGCTACTCCTGAGAATCAAGAGTTGTGCAGGAGGAAGAGAGAGAGAGAGAGCAATAGTCTGCAAGCAAGTGTTGTGCAGAAGTCCGGAGAAGTGCCATGTACAGAGTGTACATACTGTAGTTGTCCCATTTGATTTCTATACAATCCATCAATGAATTGCTATACAATCTAGCAATTGATTGCTATACCAACTACTAATTGTTTGTTCTAAAATTCCACTGGGTATCCCATATATTCCTTTACCCATCCATGTTCTATTCCCTCAATAAAGTCAACAAAAACAAACATATGGACTGTTCATTGCCTTGGAGTGACTGAGAATTGAATGCCGGGCTGGGCAGGTTGGCAGGTGGGCCACGACACTTAGCAGACCCACAGGGGAACCGCTACACTCCATTGAAATTACTGGCCGGGCGCGCTGGCACGGGACTTTTTTTCAGCCGCACTGCTCATTTTTCTCTGCGTCTCCAGGTCATCACTGCTGACTCCACCTACCTCCTCCGACACTCTGTTGGCCCAGGGACAGCCTGAACAATCGGGAGCTGCCCTGGGTGAGCATGCAGACTGTGGCAGCAGGTGTGGGGAGTGGGACAGCACCCGGCTTAGAGCTCCAGGAGGTGGCGGGGATAAAGAGCCGCGGGGGCGGCCAGAACTGATTGCCCTGGAGCAGGGAGAAGAGCTCCGAAGACCTCCCATTCCTAGACCAAAGGACAGGGTGACCAGAGAACGAGGACGGGTGGGCGGGAGGTGCAGGCAGCCAGGGACGGCAGCACAGAAATCCACTGGATGGAGCATCTAGTGATCTCCTGTCCTCATCCAGCTATACGAACAGATCTGCCCACTGCATGGAAGGTACAGTGTCACACACCTTCCCACAAGAGGGACTGCAGACAGGGCTATGATCTCTGTCAATTCCCTCCCTTCCCTTCTTTCCCTCTTCCTTCTCTCCCCTCCCGCTAGCCCCTCTCCATCCCACAACCCTGCACTCAGTACATAGCACGTCCATCAACCCTGCACTCAGTACATAGCACGTCCGTCAACCCTGCACTCAGTACATAGCACGTCCGTCAACCCTGCACTCAGTACATAGCACGTCCCTCAAACCTGCACTCAGTACATAGCACGTCCGTCAACCCTGCACTCAGTACATAGCACGTCCCTCAAACCTGCACTCTGTTAGTAGTGTGCCCTCAACTCTGCACGTAACGCGCCCCGCAACCCTGCACTCAGTATCAATGAATTGCTATACAATCTAGCAATTGATTGCTATACCAACTACTAATTGTTTGTTCTAAAATTCCACTGGGTATCCCATATATTCCTTTACCCATCCATGTTCTATTCCCTCAATAAAGTCAACAAAAACAAACATATGGACTGTTCATTGCCTTGGAGTGACTGAGAATTGAATGCCGGGCTGGGCAGGTTGGCAGGTGGGCCACGACACTTAGCAGACCCACAGGGGAACCGCTACACTCCATTGAAATTACTGGCCGGGCGCGCTGGCACGGGACTTTTTTTCAGCCGCACTGCTCATTTTTCTCTGCGTCTCCAGGTCATCACTGCTGACTCCACCTACCTCCTCCGACACTCTGTTGGCCCAGGGACAGCCTGAACAATCGGGAGCTGCCCTGGGTGAGCATGCAGACTGTGGCAGCAGGTGTGGGGAGTGGGACAGCACCCGGCTTAGAGCTCCAGGAGGTGGCGGGGATAAAGAGCCGCGGGGGCGGCCAGAACTGATTGCCCTGGAGCAGGGAGAAGAGCTCCGAAGACCTCCCATTCCTAGACCAAAGGACAGGGTGACCAGAGAACGAGGACGGGTGGGCGGGAGGTGCAGGCAGCCAGGGACGGCAGCACAGAAATCCACTGGATGGAGCATCTAGTGATCTCCTGTCCTCATCCAGCTATACGAACAGATCTGCCCACTGCATGGAAGGTACAGTGTCACACACCTTCCCACAAGAGGGACTGCAGACAGGGCTATGATCTCTGTCAATTCCCTCCCTTCCCTTCTTTCCCTCTTCCTTCTCTCCCCTCCCGCTAGCCCCTCTCCATCCCACAACCCTGCACTCAGTACATAGCACGTCCATCAACCCTGCACTCAGTACATAGCACGTCCGTCAACCCTGCACTCAGTACATAGCACGTCCGTCAACCCTGCACTCAGTACATAGCACGTCCGTCAACCCTGCACTCAGTACATAGCACGTCCCTCAAACCTGCACTCAGTACATAGCACGTCCGTCAACCCTGCACTCAGTACATAGCACGTCCCTCAAACCTGCACTCTGTTAGTAGTGTGCCCTCAACTCTGCACGTAACGCGCCCCGCAACCCTGCACTCAGTATGTAGCGTGCCCCGCAACCCTGATCTCAGTAGATAGCACGTCCCTCAACCCTGCACTCAGTACATAGCACGCCCCTCAAACCTGCAGTCTGTTAGTAGCGTGCCCCTCAACCCTGCACTCTGCACGTAGCGCGCCCCGCAACCCTGCACTTAGTATGTAGTGTGCCCCGCAACCCTGCACTCAGTATGTAGCGTGCCCCACAACCCTGCACTCAGTACTTACCGTGCCCCACAACCCTGCAGTCAGAACGTAACGCGCCTCACAACCCTGCACTCAGTACGTACGAGCCAGTAGTGAGGACTGTGATGTCACGGGAAGTGAAGTTGGGCATCTGCAGCCAGGAACCACTGGTTGCAGCCAGGAGGGCTGGTGAGTGACAGTCACAGTCGGGAGGACTGGGGAGGCACGCCTGAGAGGACTGGGAGTGTGCAGTCTGAGATGGGTGTAGAGATAGCAGTGAGGACTGTGATGTCATGGGCAGTGAAGGCGAGCAGCTGCAGCCAGGAGGACTGGCAGGGCCTGAAGAGGTATGACTGGGAGTAATAGTCCATCTGTGGGACAGCTAGCACAAGAGACTTTCCATTTTTGCTACACTATAGGGGCCTGCGGTCCCTGCCTATAAAGGGCAATTGCTCAGGCCTGGCTGAGCCTGTGTCAGGCCTAACCATGAGCTAGCTACTCCTAGTCAAGAGTTGTGCAGGAGGAAGAGAGAGAGAGAGAGAGCAATAGTACTGTAGTTGTCCCATTTGATTGCTATACAATCTACCAATTGATTGCTATACAATCTACTAATTGTTCTAAAATTCCACTGGGTATATATTCCTTTACCCATCCATGTTCTATTCCCTCAATAAAGTCAACAAAAACAAACATATGGACTGTTCATTGCCTTGGAGTGACTGAGGATTGAATGCCGGGCTGGGCAAGTTGACAGGTAGGCCACAACACTTAGCAGACCCACAGGGGAACCGCTACACTACATTGAAATTACTGGCCGGGGCGCGCTGGCACGGGGCTTTTTTCAGCCGCCCTGCTCATTTTTCCCTGCATCTCCATGTCATCACTGCTGACTCCACCTCCCAGAACTGATTGCCCTTGAGCAGGGAGAAGAGCTCCAAAGACCTCCCAGCCCAGGACTAATGGACAGGCTGACCAGAGAACGAGGACCGGTGGACAAGAGGTTAGGGCTAGGATCTCTCTCACTTCCCTCCCCTTCTCCCCTCCCTCTCCCTCCCTACCCCGCAACTCTGCACTCAGTACGTAGTGCACCCCTCAACCCTGCACTCTGTACATAGTGCACCCCTCAACCCTGCACTCAGTACATAGCGCATCCCGCAACCCTGCACTCTGCACGTAGCACATCCCGCAACCCTGCACCCAGTACGTAGCGCATCCCGTAACCCTGCACTCAGTACGTAGCGCATCCCACAACCCTGCACTCAGTACATAGCGCACCCCAAAACCCTGCACTCAGTACATAGCGCACCCCAAAACCCTGCACTCAGTACATAGTGTTCCCCTCAAGCCTGCACTCTGTACGTAGCATGCCTCTCAACCCTGTACTCTGTACATAGCGCTCCCCTCAACCCTGCACTTAGTACGTAGCGCATCCCGCAACCCTGCACCCAGTATGTAACGCATCCCGTAACCCTGCACTCAGTACGTAGTGCATCCCGCAACCCTGCACTCAGTACGTAGCGCATCCCGCAACCCTGCACTCAGTACGTAGCGCATCCCACAACCCTGCACGCAGTACGTAGCACATCCGACAACCCTGCACTCAGTACATAGCGCACCCCAAAACCCTGCACTTAGTACATAGCGTTCCCCTCAAGCCTGCACTCTTTACGTAGCATGCCCCTCAACTCTGTACATAGCGCTCCCCTCAACCCTGCACTCTGTACGTAGCGTGCCCCCCCAACCCTGCACTCAGTACATAGCATGCCCCACAACCCTGCCCTCTGTACATAGCACATCTCGCAACCCTGCACTCGGTACATAGCGCACCCCGCAACCCTGCACTCAGTACAAAGCACATCTAGCAACCCTGCACTCGGTACATAGCGTACCCCACAACCCTGCACTCTTTATGTAGCGCACCCTGCACTCTTTATGTAGTAAAAGAATGTAGTAAAAAAATGCAGACTCCAAACATTCCTGACCCCTGCATTCTGTGCATTACGCCCTCCTGACCCCTGCATTCTGTGCATTACACACTCCTGACCCCTGTACTCTGTACATTACACACTCACATTTTGCCACAGCGTGTGCAGAAGGTTGTCCCTTGCCTCAAGTGTCCCTCATTGGGAAGTTCAAAAGTTAGGAGGTATGGTGAATGGAATGTTATGTGGGTGGCTGTGGGCCTCTGGGAAAGAACCAGTTAATATCATCGGAGCACTACACAGCTATAAGGATATACAGTACATACACACAGCACAAGGCCGTGTTCACACTACGAGATGTTTCTCGGGGGAGCAGATCCCCTGAGCTCCACAAGATGGCGATCTCATGTCTACTCAGACAGGAAGTCTCTATGGAAGATAGGAAGTGATGTCAGCTACAGACACAAAGTGATGTCAACTACAGACAGGAAGTGATGTTAGCTACAGACAGGAAGTGATGTCAACTACAGACATTAAGTGATGTCAGCTCCAGACAGGAACCTCCTTGCGATACAGGTAGAGGAGACATTGTTGAAAGTGGCAGCAGAGGAGGTAATAAGATCTTATTTTCTATTTACACCCAGTAACCCCCCGTCATGTTCCGTCCTCTTCCTCCATAGTCACTGTGACGTCTTTTATCTCCAGCAGATGATGATACACACATATATTATTATTTAAAGGTTTTATATCGTGCCAACAGTTTGCACAATGTTAGGGCAGACAGTACGGTTAGAATACAATATAATACAGGAGGAATCAGAGGGCCCTGATCCTTAGAGCTTACAATCTAAGAGGGAGGGTCAAAGGATACAAAAGGCAATAACTGTGGGGATGAGCTGATGGAGAAAATAAAAGTCCAGTTTTTAAGTGGTGGTGGGATAGGCTTCTCTGAAGAGAAGGGTTTTCAGGGATCATCTCAAAGTGGACAGAGTATGAGATAGTTGGACTAGAGTGACCACTTTTCCAAACTGCCCTTCAGGGACATCCCTGCCCAAAAAAAAGTGCATCCCAAATGATAAGTATCCCACACACAGCTTGGAAGCAACAGCACCCCTCAGATAATAAGTGTTCACCACAAACAGCACACTTCAGATGACAAGCACTCTACACAAAGCAACCCCCAGATGATAGGTGAACCCCAAAATAGCTGAAAAGCTCCTCACACATCTCACACTCCAGATAATAAATGACCAACACAAACACAACACAAGCACCCCACACACAAATAACCCCCAGAAAGTGCTCCAAATCCAGCAAACATTTACCCCACTCACAGCAACCCCCAGATGATAGGTGTTACCAACACATACACACAGCACTTCCTAGCTGACAATTGCCCCCCCAGATGATACTGTATGAACCACACACGCAAAACCTAGATACGTTTCCAAAACCCAGCTGACAAGCACCCCACTCACAGCACCCTCAAGGTGATAAGTGTGGAGACAGAGACCCATTATGAGAGGGAGAAGATTCTCAACAAGAGGAGACAATAGGGATGTTCATGGACACCTAAGTTGTTGGTTTGGCACCCCCCAAAAGATTGGAGACTGATAACGAAGGGGGTTGAAGGAAGACCATCTGACTTATTCTTAACAGTTAGTTTGCTGACTGTATCTACAGAACAGAAGAATGTAAGGCTACCTGCAGAATGTGGCGATGGGCATGTGACACTGACGCCCCGCCCCTGATGATGTCTGAGCCTCTGAGTTGGACGATGTCCCCTCTCAGGTCACAGGTCCCTCCCGGTGGGAGGAGGAGAAGTGGGGCAGCTGATCTGAGCCAGCCATGCTGCAGCATCACACAGAAGATGATCACCACACCAGCCAGTCCCTGCTGCAAGTCACTCCCTCCCTCTGCATGCCGCCAGGTGCCGGTCCGGAGAAGGAGGAGGTGAAGCTAAGCAGCACTAGGCACAGCCTCACTTTGAGTCTGTCTGTGACTGTGTACGTGATGACACTGGTTGCTAAACGCCAGGCGGCCCTAGCAACCAGTTTGGACAATGCAGCTGGTAGGCTAGCTGTGCCAATTTTATTCTGGGACACTGTATTGTCCTGGAATGAAGGTGCCCAGGACCTGGGACAGACATGCCAAATGCGTGTCCTAAATTGGACAGATTGGGGTAGGGAATTCTATAGGATAGGAGAGGCTCGGGAGAAGTCCTGGAGGCGAGTATGGGAAGAGGTGGCAAGGGAGCTAGAGAACAGGAGGCCTTGGGAGGAGCGAACAGAACGATTTGGTTGGTATTGTGAGACTAGTTTAGTGATATAGTTGGGGGCTGAGTTCTGGATGACTTTATAGGTTGTTGTTAGTATTTTGAATTTAATTTGTTGGGTGAGCGGAAGCCAGCGGAGGGATTGGCAGAGAGGAGTGGCAGACAATGAACGGTTGGTAAGGTGGATGAGTCTGGCAGCTGTAATCATGATGTACTAAAGGGAGGAGGATCCTATATATAGGTAATCCTGTGAGGAGGGAATTGCAGTAGTCCAGGCGAGAGGTGACCAGGGAGTGAATCAGTAGGGCCCGGCCAGTGCACTTCTTATTTATTTTTCTTCAACTGTTTGTCACCTTTCACTTTTGTGTGTATTTTTTCACAGATGAAGGGTGTGAGTCCTCAGGCTTACGCTGTGTGGCCCTCAGGTTCCTTCCTCCCCTGCCCCTGGAGTGTCTCTCTTTGGGAGAGCTCCCCTGACCTAGTATTCAAGAATGGCTTTGGCTATCCAAGGAGAACGGGTCTGCCAGGCCTTCTGGCTAGGCAGACCATGTAAACCTATGTTCCCCCTCAGGAGCCCTGTGCCCCGGGGGTCAGGGTAGAAGTCCTACTCCTTCAGGGGATGGATTAAAACACACCTTTAAGTGCACTTTTTGTGTAATGCACAGAATGCAGGGGACAGGAGTGTGTAATGTACAGAATGCAGGGGACAGGAGTGTGTAATGTACAGAATGCAGGGGACAGGAGTGTGTAATGTACAGAATGCAGGGGACAGGAGTGTGTAATGCACAGAATGTAGGGGACAGGAGTGTGTAATGTACAGAATGCAGGGGGCAGGAGTGTGTAATGTACAGAATGCAGGGGACAGGAGTGTGTGATGCACAGAATGTAGGGGACAGGAGTGTGTAATGCACAGAATGTAGGAGACAGGAGTGTGTAATGTACAGAATGCAGGGGACAGGAGTGTGTAATGCACGGAATGCAGGGGACAGGAGTGTGTAATGTACAGAATGTAGAGGACAGGAGTTTGTAATGTACAGAATGCAGGGGACAGGAGTGTGTAATGTACAGAATGCAGGGGACAGGAGTGTGTAATGTACAGAATGCAGGGGACAGAAGTGTGTAATGTACAGAATGTAGGGGACAGGAGTGTGTAATGTACAGAATGCAGGGGACAGGAGTGTGTAATGCACAGAATGTAGGGGACAGGAGTGTGTAATGTACAGAATGCAGGGGACAGGAGTGTGTAATGCATAGAATGTAGGGGACAGGAGTGTGTAATGTACAGAATGTAGGGTACAGGAGTGTGTAATGTACAGAATGCAGGGGACAGGAGTGTGTAATGTACAGAATGCAGGCGACAGGTCTGTGTAATGCACAGAATGAAGGGGACAGGAGTGTGTAATGTACAGAATGCAGGGGACAGGAGTGTGTAATGTACAGAATGCAGGGGACAGGAGTGTGTATTGTACAGAATGCAGGGGACAGGAGTGTGTATTGCATAGAATGCAGGGGACAGGGGTGTGTAATGCACAGAATGCAGGGGACAGGAGTTTGTAATGCACAGAATGCAGGGGACAGGAGTGTGTAATGTACAGAATGTAGGGGACAGGAGTGTGTATTGTACAGAATGCAGGGGACAGGACTGTGTAATGTACAGAATGCAGGGGACAGGAGTGTGTAATGTACAGAATGCAGGGGACAGGAGTGTGTAATGTACAGAATGCAGGGGACAGGAGTGTGTAATGTACAGAATGCAGGGGACAGGAGTGTGTAATGTACAGAATGCAGGCGACAGGTCTGTGTAATGCACAGAATGAAGGGGACAGGAGTGTGTAATGTACAGAATGCAGGGGACAGGAGTGTGTAATGTACAGAATGCAGGGGACAGGAGTGTGTATTGTACAGAATGCAGGGGACAGGAGTGTGTATTGCATAGAATGCAGGGGACAGGGGTGTGTAATGCACAGAATGCAGGGGACAGGAGTTTGTAATGCACAGAATGCAGGGGACAGGAGTGTGTAATGTACAGAATGTAGGGGACAGGAGTGTGTATTGTACAGAATGCAGGGGACAGGACTGTGTAATGTACAGAATGCAGGGGACAGGAGTGTGTAATGTACAGAATGCAGGGGACAGGAGTGTGTAATGTACAGAATGCAGGGGACAGGAGTGTGTAATGTACAGAATGCAGGGGACAGGAGTGTGTAATGTACAGAATGCAGGGGACAGGAGTGTGTAATGTACAGAATGAAGGGGACAGGAGTATGTAATGCACATATTGCAGGGGACAGGAGTGTGTAATGCACAGAATGCAGGGGACAGGAGTGTGTAATGTACAGAATGTAGGGGACAGGAGTGTGTATTGTACAGAATGCAGGGGACAGGACTGTGTAATGTACAGAATGCAGGGGACAGGAGTGTGTAATGTACAGAATGCAGGGGACAGGAGTGTGTAATGTACAGAATGCAGGGGACAGGAGTGTGTAATGTACAGAATGTAGGGGACAGGAGTGTGTACTGTACAGAATGCAGGGGACAGGACTGTGTAATGTACAGAATGCAGGGGACAGGAGTGTGTAATGTACATAATGCAGGGGACAGGAGTGTGTAATGTACAGAATGCAGGGGACAGGAGTGTGTAATGTACAGAATGCAGGGGACAGGAGTGTGTAATGTACAGAATGCAGGGGACAGGAGTGTGTAATGCACAGAATGCAGGGGACAGGAGTGTGTAATGTACAGAATGCAGGGGACAGGAGTGTGTAATGTACAGAATGCAGGGGACAGGAGTGTGTAATGTACAGAATGAAGGGGACAGGAGTATGTAATGCACATATTGCAGGGGACAGGAGTGTGTAATGCAGGCCACTATGGTGTGGGCAGTGTGACAGGGAGGAGCCAGTGTGATGGGTGCAGTGTGATGGGGAGGAGCTAGTGTGATGTGGGCAGTGTGACAGTTAATCCAAACTCCACCTCACACTATATAACCAGTTTTTTGGGATTAAGGTTTTATTTTTTACAATAAATAAATAAAAGCTGATCGTTGTAAGCACCCCTGTCAGATGGAGATGGTTTGACCTATCCCCTGCCTGCTACATCTGCTGGAGAGCTTTTTCTGTTGAAAAAATAACAGACTTACTGGCTGGATCACAAATGAAAATAAAAGAAAGTCTTAAAAAAAATGCAGCCATCACATCTAAGAAAGGTATATAAAAAATATTGCGTTAACGGTTAAGGTATATAAGTGGAGCTGCAACTACAAAGTGTTATACGACACCAATCAGAATTTAAAAAACAAAAGTCGCGCTAATAGAAAAAAGTGATATAAAACTAACAGTGTTAAGTACCACAAATCACAGTGATAATACTACATATTAAATAGGATATTAGAATACAGAAAGGAAAACTAAAAATATTCAAAGCAAATGTAATCAAAAAAACGTGCAAGTGTAAAGAAAGTTCAATTTAAAATGTCCATAAATTGAGTGCAATGAAAAAAAGGAATTGCATAGGTAATAAATAATAATTAATGAATAATAAAAGGTCCATGTTGTATAAAGCAAATCCCACGGTGATGCGTAGTGACATTCCACACTGTAGTGACAAGTGCAAAGATGAAACCTCCACCACAGAAAAACACTGCCGCTTACCGGAAAGCGATGGTCCCTTATTACAGGGGACCATGCTGAGCAGATGGCTGTAACCCCAGCCCGGGATCTCACAGGCAGGCACTGGATACCACAGCGTCAGTGGGGATCGTCACCATAAATGTTTTAAGTTCTCTAAGGAGTGATGGCGATAGATTGCGAAAGTCAGGAATACACTGTGGCATTTATAGGCTGCCAGGCTGGAGTGGCCCTGGGTGGGAAGCAATTCTCTTACCTTAGGAGAAGCCTGCAGGCAAGAAACAGGAGCCGGGAGTTGGGGGGGCTGGACTGGAAGGCTGATTGATGACTGCTTGTCTTTTGTCACATTGTGAATCACGACTGCCATAAACACCTAGCACCAGGCTGGATAGGAGAAACCGATCGCCTCCATCTCCTTCCTGCAGCCCCCGCTGAATGGCGGTGGGAGGGAGTGAAGGAGAAGCCGGCTTCCCACTACTGCAGGAGGGAGATGGAGGTGATCGGTTCCTGTGTATGCCGACCCCCCTCCCCCGCCCCTATCCAAGTGTAGACAAATATGACAGGAGAGCCATACGGGGCCCCCTGAAGCATGGGGCCAGGTCGCAATTGCGACCCCTATATTTATGCCTCTCCCCCAATCTCTTTCCTTTTACAGATTCTACAAGCAATCCAATACAAAAAGACTCCTAGACTGTTTATTGGAGTCGGAGTAAATGGACCGTTACTGGGGTGACTGGGGGGCCTCCGTACTGTGTGGGAAAGAACCAGTTAATTTCACCGTTCTCTGCAGGGGGAGCACTACACATCCATAAGGATATACAGTACATACACACACAGCACAAGGCCATGTTCACACTACGAGATGTTTCTCTGAGCTGCAGTTCCTCTGATCTCCACAAGGTGGTGATCTCACTTCTACCCAGACAGGAAGTCTCTATGGAAGACAGGAAGTGATGTCAGGGACAGGAAGGACGCTCCTTGTGATACGAGGTAGAGGTGACGTTGCTGAAATCGGCAGTAGAGGAGGTAATAAGATCTTATTTTCTGTTTACACCCAGTAACCCCCCGTCATGTCCGTCCTCTTCCTCCATAGTCACTGTGATGTCTTTTATCTCCAGCAGATGATGATACACACATATATTATTATTATTACTATAAGGGATTTATATACAGTACAGTTACAATACAATATAATACAGGAGGAATCAGAGGGCCCTGCTCCTTAGAGCTTACAATCTAAGAGGGAGGGTCAAAGGATACAAAAGGTAATAACTGTGGGGGATGAGCTGGTGGAGAAAATAAAAGTCCAGTTGTTAGGTGGGGTCAGGATAAGCTTCTCATAGGAGAAGGGTTTTCAGGGATCGTCTTAAAGTGGACAGAGTAGGAGATAGTCAGACAAATTGGGATAGGGAGTTCCAAAGGATGGGAGAGGCTCGGTAGAAGTCCTGAAGATGAGCATAGGAGGAAGTGATGAGGGAGATAGAGAACAGGAGGTTTTGGGAGGATCGAAGAGAATGATTTGGTTGGTATTGTGAGACTAGGTTAGTGATATAGTTGGGGGTCGAGTTCTGGATGACTTTATAAGTTGTTAGTATTTTGAATTTAATTTGTTGGGTAAGCGAAAGCCAGCGGAGGGATTGGCAGAGAGAAGCAGCAGACATTGAATGGTTGGTAAGGTGAATAAGTCTGGCAACAGCATTCATGATTGATTGAAGGGGTGAGTGGTCTATATAAAGGCAATCCGGTAAGGAGAGACTTGCAGTAGTCAAGGCAAGAGATAACCAGGGATTGAATTGGTAGCTTTGTAAGGTCATTGGTTAGGAAGGGGCGTAATTTGTAGATGTTGCGGAGGCTGAGGCGGAAAGCTTTGGACAGTGATTGGGTGTAGGGCTAAAAGGAGAGTTCAGAGTCAAGGATTGCACCTAGCACCCTGGCTTGTGGGGATGGGTTGATGGTTGTGCCATTGATCTTGACAGAGAAGTCAGGGGAAGGCGCACGTGGTGGAGGAAATATTATGAGCTCGGTTTTGGATAGATTGAGTTTAAGGAAGGGGTGTGACATTCAGGCTGATATGTCTGTTAGTACATTAGTGATGCGTGAGGAGACTCATGGAGTGAGCTGAGGGGTAGAGAGATAGATTTGGGTGTCGTCAGCGTAGAAATGGTATTGAAAGTCATAGGAGGCTATCAGCTGACCTGGGGAGGAGGTGTAGATCAAGAAAAGGAGAGGTCCAAGAACAGAACCTTGGAGGACCCAGAAGGAGAAAGGAGGAGGAAGTAAAGTTGTGATGCTGAAGGTGCAATGGGATAGGTAGTATGAAACCAGCAAAGACTACAGTCACAGAGACCAAAGGAGAGGATTTTTTTTGAGGAGAATGGGGTGGTACACTGTGTCAAAGGCAGCAGAGAGGTCCAGGAGTAGGATTACAGAATAGTGTCTATTGAATTTAGTAGACGTTAGCAGATGATTCATGAGTTTAAGGTGAGCAGTTTCTGTGGAGTGTTGAAATACAGATTTAAGGAGATCAAGGAGAGTATTTTCAGTAAGATGGTCGCTCAGTTAGTTGTAGACCAGACGTTCAGGAAGTTTGGATGAAAACGGGAGCTAGGAGATGGGGTGAAGGTTTTTAAGATTGGTTAGGTCAAGGGAAGGTTTTTTTTAATATGGGGGTGACTAGTGCATGTTTTGGAGAGTTAGGGAAGATACAAATGTGAGTTAGAGAGTGTAGGATAGAGCCAGAGGGTGACCGCAGTATTTGCAAGGGAACTGGGTCTAGGGGGCTGGTGGTTAGGTGAGCGTTAGAAAAAAGTTTAGCAACCTCATCTATAGTAGCAGGGTTTAATAACGAAAGTGTTGATTGTACCTGTGGATATGGTGTGTTAAGTAGGGGAGGTATCTGTACAGTGGAGGTCTCATCACAAATTGTATCAATCTTATTTTTGAAGTGATTGGCGATCTCCTGGGCAGTGGATGAGTTAGTGGATGAAGGCAGTGGAGGACGAAGTAGAGTTGAAGGTAGAGAAGAGTTTACGGGGACAGAATGATATGTTGGTAATGAGAGTGATAAAATTGGTCTGCTTGACAGTGAGGAGACAGGAATTGTATTTTTGGAGGGCAGATGTATATTGATTGAAGTCCTTCTAAGAACGGGTCTAACGCAACAGGTGCTCAAGAGTGCAGCTATGATTTTGACACTTCTGGTCTCATTTTTTTGCCAAGGTTGTAGAAGTTGGGGCCTGATTCTGTGTTTAGTGAGGGGGGCCAGTGTGTCCAGGGCAGAGTAGAGGGATCTATTGTAGACAGAAGTGGTTAAGTTGAGGCAGGACAGGGGTGAGATTATGTCATAGTGATGGTCAGTAGCAGAGTAGAGAAGGGTTAAGGTGGGTTAGGTGGCGAGGAGGTGGAAGACCGCGAGAGAGTGAAACTAATAAGGTGGTGATCAGAGAGAGGAAAAGGATTGTTGGAGAGGTTGCATGGAGTGCATAGGTAGGAGAATACAAGGTTGAGGGTGTTGCCATCAGAGTGAGTAGAAGCGTGTATCCATTGTGTATCCATGGTGTATTGCTTCTGTTCAAAAGAGAAGGTTAGACTGAGAAGTTTACAAGTAGCAGGAGTGTTTGTGTTAACAAGGATGTTGAAGTCACCAAGAATGATTGTGGGGATTTCAGAAGAGAGAAAGTAGGACAGCCAGGCAGAGAGGCCATCAAGAAAGGTCGATACCGGTCTGGGAGGCCAATAACACAGCACTTCTAAAAGAAACTGGAGAAAATAGATAAATACAATGTGCCTCAAATGGGGAGGGGAGGTGAAGTATTTGAAAGATGCTATGTGGGGCTAGAAGGATTCCCACTCCACCTCTCTTACATCCACTGGGTCTGAGGGAGTGAGTCCAGAGAAGGCCATCATGGGAGAGGGAAGCAGGAGAAACAGTGTCAGATTCATGAAGCCAGGTTTCAGTAACAGCAAGTAGTTAGTGATAAAGAGGTCATGGACAGAAGTGAGTTTATTAGAGACAGAGCAGGCGTTCCAAAGGGCACAAGAGAAGGGGAGGCTGGTTTTGGGAAGAAGATGGATAGAAACTAAATTGTGTGGATTGCAGCTGTTGCCAGAAAGCATTGAGTGATGGGAGCGTTGAGCACAGTTAAATGATGGAGGACCAAGGTTTGGGGTTTATTCTCCAGAGGTTAGGAGAAGCAGAAGGGTGAGGGAGGTAATATGGGAGTGTGATTTATATGAAGGGACATGCCCAGAGTGCTGGAGGTTTTATTAGCATGTGGGTTTAGAATTATCAGGAGTTGGTGAGTGCAGTAATAGGGAGAGGACAGAAGTGAGGGTGATATATACAGGCTGTGGGGTGGAGAAGAGGGGTGAGGGAAAGAGGGATTAAGGAGAGAGGACACAACTGTCAGAAGGATTGGTAGAAAGCACATGTTATAGAGAAGAACCAAAGGCAACGTTCATCTTTCAGTTTAGGAGAGAAGGAAAGCACCCGGGAGAAATTATTCTGTGTACAGAAACCTCACACAGCACCCCCCACAGCTCCTCCTCCCAATGTCCCTCCAATCAGAGTCAGAGAATCCTATGACATCACACTGACCTCACAGCGCCTCCTCTTAATATCTCTCTATCCGACTCTTTTTTCTGATGCTCTTAGGATGTTGGCCGACCCCTGGCCTCCTCACTTTCAAAGTAGGGCTGTTGGACCTGCATTGTATGTAATATCAGAAACCTCAGCATGAAGTGGGGTTTAAATAAAGAGACCTGACCAGTGAGGTGAGGAGGATTCTGGGAATGTCATTTGATTTTACTCTTTGTGTTCAAATCTAAAGTTTTCCCCTTTGTGAAGTTTGAGGATCATATGACCATCACATTGCCTCCACCTCCCTCCCTGATAGAATAAAGAGATAAAAAGAAGATTCTAGAAGTCACCAGTGAGATCATCAAGCTGCTGACAAGAGAGGTGAGCGGTACTCGGAAGGACGTCTCATGATGGACAATCAGCCGCCCCTCACATCACCGGGTAAGAGAAGACTTTACCCTAAAGGAGAGAGCAGTACGGAGGGTCCACCTAGATCCCCCATCATCTGATAAACACATAGAAACAATGTATTCAGTCAGTGTGTGTGTTTCCTACAGATGGATCCAGTAATGGGAACCCACCAGAGAGATGTCCCCGTCCTCTGTATTCCCGGGATTCCACACAAGAAGGTCACACCATCATTTACCATCATCAGGTAGATGAGGAACAATCACTGATAGTATCATTAGGATCTGTACATTATCTGCATTGTTACAATTGATGTCATTTTTATTATGTATTCAGAGTGGAAACCTGAGAGATCCTAAAGTTGAGATTAAAGAAGAGATAAAAGTGGAGGATGATAAGGATGGGGTGATGGAGGAGTCAGAGTTTCTAAAAGTTTATAAAAATCTGCACCAAGACACCATGGAAGAGTCATCCAGCTACAGAAACCCACCAGAGAGATGTCCCCGTCCTCTGTATTCCGGGGATTCCACACAGGAAGGTCACACCATCCCTTACCATCATCAGGTAGATGATTGACAATTATTGGTAGTTATGATTTATACACAAGCATGTTTGTTACAATGAATGTCTTATATATTCAGAGTGGAAACCTCGGGGATGATAATATTGATGTTAAAGAAGAGTATAAAGAGGAGGATGAGGAGTATGGAGTGATGGAGGACTTTTCAGAAGGACACAAGGATATGATGGAGCATCCTAATACCAGGAACCCATCAGAGAGATGTCCCCCTCCTCTGTATTCCCGGGATTCCACACAGGAAGATCACACCATGCCTCAATGTTGCAAGGTTGGTGGGATGGAAAATCTAGAACATGGACTTGTGTAGAGGATGTGTATTTTTTTCTATATGATGTCACAATAATCTCCTATTTTATAGATGATATTTTCTCTCATTTTCTTGATTTAGAGTGGAGATCCAATCGATATAGAATTTGAGGTTAAATCAGAAGAAGAAGAAGAGAGGTATGTGAGGGATGATCAGCAGTCTATGGAGGAGGATGGAATAACGGGGACATTTATAGAGGAGGACACTCCTACAGAGATCAGCACAGGTGGGTCATTAATTCTAAATCTATTCCTCCACCCATACTGCTCACTGATTGGTCCAGAGTAGGGCGGGGACTGGGTGATATCAGCCTGTAATCCCCTGGTCACTTTCCTACCAGAGATTCTGGAGTTCAGCTGGCAGTAAAATGTTAATTTTCACCACAGGTGTTGCTCAGCCTAGGGACCTAGGGTATGAACCTTGGGTCTTCTGCCTCATGCCCCGAGTCTAGCGAGACCGCTGACAGAACAATTCTCCTGGGAATACTTGCTCTGTTATTTGCTGGCTGTGCCGGGTGGAGGGATATGTCTGTATAGTCTCAGACCCAAGTCACTGAGTGCAGTCTCAGGAGATGGGAGGCAGCGGTGTGGGACCTCTGAAACCTGTCTCCAGTAAACATTTCAGCTTCCACTGATTACTGAATACCAATATTAGTGGAGTCCTCCTGACCATTACACCGTATACAGTATTTATATATTGCATATTACATACTCCTGACCCCTGCACTATATACTCTTTATACACACTCTATATACATTTACTAGTTACCTTGAGGGGGGAATTGTAAGATCCTCAGAGACAAAGCTGCCTGATGTGGGCGGAGTCCTGGTTTAGGGGAACCAATCTGCTCATGTCTAGTAATAATCTTTGTATTTCTATTTTAGTAGATGGACGGGAGATGAGGAAAACCTCAGAGGATTGTCTCACTTTGTCTCCAGACTGTAAAGTAGAAGATGAGGACATCACACAGTATAGTCCAGGAGAAAACCCGACTACCTCAAATGTCCATCCGGCACCACACAGTGTAGATGGACCATCGTATTCCTCTTATCCTGAGGAACCTCAGACTGTGCGGGACGGTGCCAGACCATCGTATTCCTCTTATCCTGAGGAACCTCAGACTGTGAGGGATGGTGTTATCATTCCAACACATAAGAGATTTCCCTGTCCTGAGTGCGGGAAGTGTTTCCGTTTGAAATCCAAACTCAATGTACATAAAAGAACTCACACGGGGGAAAAGCCGTTTTCCTGTACTGAGTGCGGGAAATGTTTTTCACAGAAGTCCCATCTTTCCCATCATCAGAGATTGCACACGGGGGAGAAGCCGTATTCCTGTCCTGAGTGCGGAAAATGTTTTTCACGGAAGGACAGTCTTTCCTATCATCAGAAATTGCACACGAGGGAAAAGCCGTATTCCTGTCTTGAGTGCGGGAAATGTTTTTCACAGAAGTCCGATCTTTGCCATCATCAGAAATTGCACATGGGTGAGAAGCCATATTCCTGTCCTGAGTGCGGAAAATGTTTTTCACGTAAGTCCAGTCTTACCACACATCAGAGATTGCACACCGGGGAGAAGCCGTATTGCTGTACTGATTGTGGGAAATGTTTTTCAGTCAAGTCCAGTCTTTCCTATCATAAGAGATCTCACACAGGGGAGAAGCCGTATTCCTGTCCTGAGTGCGGGAAATGTTTTTCACAGAAGTCCCATCTTTCCCATCATCAGAAATTGCACACGGGGGAAAAGCCGTATTCCTGTCCTGAGTGCGGGAAATGTTTTTCACAGAAGTCCAGTCTTTCCTATCATCAGAGATCGCACACGGGGGAGAAGCCGTATTCCTGTCCTGAGTGCGAGAAATGTTTTTCACAGAAGTCTGCTCTTTCATATCATCAGAAATTGCACATGCGGGAAATGTATTTCAGTCAAGTCCAGTCTTTCCCATCATCAGAAATTGCACACGGGAGAGAAGCCGTATTCCTGTCCTGACTGCGGGAAATGATTTTCAGTGAAGGGCAATCTTTTCACATATCAGAAATTGCATACAGGGGAGAAGCCGTATTCCTGTCTTGAGTGCGGGAAATGTTTTCCACTGAAGAGCAATCTTAACTCTCAGGGGTCTCATGCAAAGAAGAAGGCACTTTCCTGTCCTGAGTGAGGGAATTGTTCCTCACTGAAGTCCTGTCTTCCTGTACATCAGGGGTCCCACACAACCCTCGAAGTGTATTAGTGAGTGTGGGAAATGTCTTGTATATGAATGTTGCTGGACATGTGTGGAAGAAGCACACCCTGATATACACCTCAGATATACTCCATGGCTGATCTTCATCATGTAAGAAACAGTTGATAAGGAGATCAGAGATCACCAAAGACATGGATGAAGTGTTGTACATTGTTGACCATTGATAGCAGAAGAAAAATAAAAATGGAGTCATTACCTCTCATTGGCTGAGTACATTTTGTGGTGGAAGATTTCACAAACACTTAAGAATAGAATTGTATAGAATTGTATTGTATTTTGTATGTATTGCACACGGCACTAATAATGTTTTCATGACATGTTTGTATTCTTTCCAGTCCTGATTAGAATTAGCCTGCCTATGTTACGCCCCTTGTTACCATAAAAGTACAATTGTAATATTAATGTGATAGCTACGTAATCATGTGTATAAAAACCTTCAATTGTGTCATAATAAAACAGAACAGTTATTTGGGAAGATGCGGAGTGTATCTTTTATGTCTGTTCCCTACTGCAGTAGTTATATATTTGGAACCGCTAATCAATATGAGGATAGGAGTTGCCTATCAATAAAATTCCAGAACAAATGTAAAGCGCATTCCCCCAACCGTGACCAGTATTGGTCATATTTTATTTCAGTGATTTCCTATGATTATTGGCTCCATCTAGTGGCAATAATGTGGCACTGCAGTAATAATACAGCATTATTGCCCCATAATTGAGATGTCGGTCATAAGAAATTGCTGTGTTAATGAAAATACGGCCAAAATTTGGGGGAATGCTTGTCACATTAAAGGACATAAGATAATTAACCAGCAATATTATACCAACCATTAATGTAATACAGAGAAAACTACATTTGGCTATTATATAGCACTAAGTATCACAGGCATTAGCTCCATCTAGTGGCCAAATGCAGCATTCTCCATGTCTCTGAAGATCCCTTTGGGGGGGTATGCCCACCGCGATAGATGAACCAACCAACTTTTAGAACATTCCCTGTCCATGGACAGATAGAATGAGCAGTCTATGAAGATCGGGTCACTCCTAAAAGGATTGGCTTCATGCCCCTTTGTTGACATTCATCCCTATGCCTGAAATGACCGGCTGAATGGGACGGGTGGGGACGTGTCACTGGTTGTCAGGATGCCTGTGGTCACTGACTCTCTAATAGGGATGAGCCAAAATTTACTGTCTTTTTGAGCCGCACCTGCGCAACCACAAGCACAGGGTGCGTATGTGTATGTAAACCGCGGTCGCACCACATATGTGACATATCGTCGCGAACGTCAGAGAACAATCATTCTAGCACCAGAGCTCCTAGCTAACTCTAAGCTGATGAGCTGTAACGGCTTTTAGAGCGTCACCTATGTTGATTTCTTTTTGGTCACCTTAGTTTTTGGCGGTATAGCGGGCGCACGCAATTTTGCAACATGGAATGTTTGGTATCTATTTACTCGATGCAACCTCATCTTTTATGTTTTAACCAAAAAATGGGTATTATATTTTTTCCTGGAACATTTGCGTTTAATAAATGGTTGCGCAAATATCACGTGAAACTAAAGTTTGCAACTATCACCTTTTTATTCTACAGGGCCTCTGCTTTCAGAAAATTATATAATATTCTGGGGGGGTTTATTTTATTGCCAAAAATTTGGATTTTTTTACATGCATGCGACAAAGAATTTTTTATTTTTACACTGTCCCTTTAATAAAAATGTGATCACTTTTATTCCTATTACAAGGAATGTAAACATCCCTTGTAATAGAAATAAAAGTTGTAGCACCCTCTACTTATGTAGGTGCTAAAATAGGGTTTTTGTGTGAGCGTAGGTACATTTAGGCAGGCCTAGCTGGAAGCTAAGCCTGTTTGATTTGGTTTCTGTGGGCTGGGAGTGGCTCATAGTAGCAGCTGGTGACTCACAAGCAGCGTCACCGAGACCCTCCTTTTTCTTCTAGAGAATACTAGAAGAAGAAGATGAGAAGGAAAGGTGGAGCTGCCTGGGGTGTCCTCAGGAGCCCTGACCAATCCCCAACCTGGATTGGCAGGGGACAGGCCTCCTTAAATACCTGAGGTCAGCCCAGCTGGGGATGAGTTGTCAGGTGGAAGAACTGGAGATGGAGTGCTAGACTGTCGGGGCCTTTGAGGGAGCTCCACAGTCTGGGGAGGTGACCTTGGGCCTGGGGCTCGGGTGCAGAATGGACCACTTCAAGAAAGTGAAGAATCTGGACATGAGGCACAGGAGGAGCATAGAGGACAACTGGAGCTAGTACTGCCGGGCATGTCTTCAGGAGGGAACCACCGGTTGCATCCAGGAGGGCTGGTGAGTGACATTCACAGTCGGGAGGACTGTGGAGGCACGCCTGAGAGGACTGGGAGTGTGCAGCCTGGGATTGGTGCAGAGTTAGCAGTGAGGACTGTGATTTTACAGGAAGTGAAATCGAGCACCTGCAGCCAGGAGGGCTGGCAGGGCCTGAAGAAGGATGACTGGGAGTAATAGTCCATCTGTGGGACAGCTAGCACAAGATTCTTTCTAGTTTTGCTACACTACAGGCGCCCGCGGTCCCTGTCTGCAAAGGGGAATTGCTGAGGCCTGGCTGAGCCTGTGTCAGGCCTAACCATGTGCTAGCTACTCCTGAGAATCAAGAGTTGTGCAGGAGGAAGAGAGAGAGAGAGCAATAGTCTGCAAGCAAGTGTTGTGCAGGAGAAGTCTGGAGAAGTGCCATGTACAGAGTGTACATACTGTAGTTGTCCCATTTGATTGCTATACAATCCACCAATTGATTGCCATACAATCTACCAATTGTTTGTTCTAAAATTCCACTGGGGATCCCATATATTCCTTTACTCATCCATGTTCTATTCCCTCAATAAAAACAACAAAAAAAACATATGGATTGTTCATTGCCTTGGAGTGACTGAGGATTGAATGCCGGGCTGGGCAGGGGGACAGGTGGGCCACAACACTTAGCAGCCTCTACAGGTGTACCACTACAATTGGGGGCTCGCTCCGGGACCACCTGATCACGTGTGACCTTCCAGCCATTGGCCCTAGCAACTGAGGTTGAACGAGCCGGGGAACTGTGTTTGTTCCGCCACTATTGAGGAATTGAACCCTGGGGAAGGACCTGTGTGCTCTGCCTGCTATTCAGTACAGCAATAATAAGTGCCGTTGCCCATAGCAACCAGCAGGAGCCGTTGACAATTGCTGCTGCCTGCTTACCCACTTACCCAACCAGCGCTGGGACGGACACTTCTACCAATCCTGCATTTCAGTAACTTTGTACCATGTGCTGTCACCCATGGTAACCACGGCCGGTTATCGCGCCCTTGGATTACAAATATGTCCAGCGCTCTGCTAATGTTGGACATCCCATACTGGATTACAAATATGTCCAGCGATCTGTTAATGCTGAACATCCTGAACTTTTGCTTCAAACTCCTGCATTATACAGTGAAGTATGCATGGAAGTGTCTACTGTTGCCTGGGATGATTGGGGTAAGCCTGTGGGCAGGACTGTGCTATAGATGATCCCTTCG
Source organism: Aquarana catesbeiana (assembly GCF_042186555.1). NCBI lineage: Eukaryota > Metazoa > Chordata > Amphibia > Anura > Ranidae > Aquarana > Aquarana catesbeiana. The sequence goes on along the minus strand of NC_133331.1, from coordinate 299,051,879 downwards.
GTGAGACATTGGCTACAAACTTTATTGTTGCTAGCGGCAACCACCGGAAAAGTCAACGGCCATCTATTCTCAGTTGCTCGGGCACAGTCGGTGCTGAGCAACATGCCAGGACAAGTCCTGCTAAAAATGACGTGGGGGTCCCCCTAAATTCCATACCAGGCCCTTCAGGTCTAGTATGGATATTAAGGGGAACCCCGGCCAAAGTTTAAAAAAAAAATGACGTGGGGGTCCTCCTAAATTCCCTACCAGGCCCTTCAGGTCTGGTATGGATATTAAGGGGAACCCCGGCCAAATTTTTTTTAAAAAAATGACGTGGGGGTCCCCATAAATTCCATACCAGGCCCTTCAGGTCTGGTATGGATATTAAGGGGAACCCCGCGCCAAAATAAAAAAAAAAACGGCGTGGGGTCCCCCCAAAAATCCATACCAGACCCTTATCCGAGCACGCAACATGGCAGGCCGCAGGAAAAGAGGGGGGGCGAGAGAGCTCCCCCCCTCCTGAACCGTACCAGGCCACATGCCCTCAACATTGGGAGGGTGCTTTGGGGTAGCCCCCCAAAACACCTTGTCCCCATGTTGATGAGGACAAGGGCCTCATCCCCACAACCCTGGCTGGTGGTTGTGGGGGTCTGCGGGCGGGGGGCTTATCGGAATCTGGAAGCCCCCTTTAATAAGGGGACCCCCAGATCCCGGCCCTCCGCCCTGTGTGAAATGGTAAGGGGGTACAAAAGTACCCCTACCATTTCACTAAAAAACTGTCAAAAATGTTAAAAATGACAAGAGACAGTTTTTGACAATTCCTTTATTTAAATGCTTCTTCTTTCTTCTATCTTCCTTCATCTTCTTCTTCTTCTGGTTCTTCCACCGGTGTTCTCGTCCAGCATCTCCTCCGCGGCGTCTTCTTCCCTTCTTCTCCTCGGGCCGCTCCGCATCCATGGCATGGAGGGAGGCTCTCGCTCTTCTCTTCATCTTCTTCTCTTCATCTTCTTTTCGGGCCGCTCCGCATCCATGCTGGCATGGAGGGAGGCTCCCGCTGTGTGATGCTTCTCCTCTTCTGACGGTTCTTAAATAACGGGGGGCCAGGCCACCTGGTGCCCCCGCCCCCCTCTGACGCACAGTGACTTGACGGGACTTACCTGTGGCATCACGGGGAATGCCACGGGGAAGTCCCGTCAAGTCACCGTGCATCAGAGGGGGCGGGATCACTGGGTGTCCTGCCACTGTTATTTAAGAACCGTCAGAAGAGGAGAAGCGTCACACAGCAGGAGCCTCCCTCCATGCCAGCATGGATGCGGAGTGGCCTGAAAAGAAGATGAAGACAAGAAGATGAAGAGAAGAAGATGAAGAAGAGAAGATGAAGAGAAGAGCGGGAGCCTCCCTCCATGCCATGAATGCGGAGCGGCCCGAGGAGAAGAAGGGAAGAAGACACCGCGGAGGAGATGCTGGATGAGAACACCGGCGGAAGAACCAGAAGCACCAGAAGAAGATGAAGGAAGATAGAAGATAGAAGAAAGAAGAAGCATTTAAATAAAGGAATTGTCAAAAACTGTCTCTTGTCATTTTTAACAGTTTTTTAGTGACATGGTAGGGGTAAGTACCCCCTTACCATTTCACACAGGGGGGGGCTGGGATCTGGGGGTCCCTTTGTTAAAGGGGGGCTTCCAGATTCCGATAAGCCCCCCGCCCGCAGACCCCCACAACCACCGGCCAGGGTTGTGGGGATGAGGCCCTTGTCCTCATCAACATGGGGACAAGGTGTTTTGGGGGGCTACCCCAAAGCACCCTCCCAATGTTGAGGGCATGTGGCCTGGTACGGTTCAGGAAGGGGGGGCTCTCTCGTCCCCCCCTCTTTTCTTGCGGCCTGCCAGGTTGCGTGCTCGGATAAGGGTCTGGTAAGGATTTTGGGGGGGACCCCACGCCGTTTTTTTTTTTAAATTGTGGCACGGGATTCCCCTTAATATCCATACCAGACCTGAAGGGCCTGGTATGGAATTTAGGGGGACCCCCACATCATTTTTTTTTAAAATTTTGGTTCGGGGTTCCCCTGTGGGGAATTCCAATGCCATTTTTATCAATGAACTTTTATGTGTATTGTCGGACCGGCAATTCATTAATAGCCGCGAGTAGTTTTAAATGACTTTTTTTCCTTTGAAATGTCATTTTGCTGTCAGACTGTTCTAAACACGGGAAACATGCGCCCCTTTACAGGCATACTATAGACACCCCCCAGGTACGAAATTTAAAGGGATATTACACTTTTGATGTTTCACTTTAATCAATATTAAAATCACTGCTCCCGAAAAAACACTATTTATGACAATAACTTGCATATAAGCCTTTAAAATTAGCACTTTTAATTATTCATGTTCGTGTCCTATAGACTTTAACGGTGTTCGCGTGTTCGAACAAATTTTTTGACTGTTCGCATGCTCTGGTGCGAACCGAACAGGGGGGTGTTCGGCTCATTCCTACTCTAAGTTAGTACGCTAAGGTAAATCAGGGTTCTCAGAGCACTCATTACATCAGAGCTCCCCTTTACACCAGAGGCCACAGTACTCCCCTTTACATCAGAGTCCTCTTTGTACACCAGAGAATCCCTTATGTTAGAGTCCCCAGAGTTCTCCCTTACATCAGAGTCTGCAGAGTCCCCCCTTACAGTGAAAAGGAACTCTGCGAGTTCAGATGTAAAAGGGGAACTCTGTGGACTCTGATGTAAGGGGGGGCTCTTGTGATTAGCTTCATATGATTAGAAATGTTATTTAATAGCAACATCTATGCATTGTTTATTTATGCATACTATGAAAAAAAACTGCTGTGCGACGCCGAAGTGTTCGGGTTTGATTTGAAGAAAAGGTGGCAACCCTACCTCCCAGCCCAGAACCAATGGACAGGCTGACCGGAGAACGAGGGCGGGCGGGTGGGCAGGAGATGCAGGCAGCCAGGGGCAGCAGCAAAGAAATCCGCCAGATGGAGCAGCTCCGTGATCTCCTTTCCTCATTCAGCTATACAAACGGACCTGCCCACTGCATGGAAGGTACAGTGTCACACACACCTTCCCACAGGAGGGGCTGCAGACAGGGCTAGGATCTCTCTCACTTCCCTCCCCTTCTCCTCTCACCCCTCCCCCTCCCTCTACTCCCTCCCCCTCCCTCCCCACCCCGAAACTCTGCACTCACTACGTAGCTTGCCCCACAACCCTGCACTCTGTACATAGTGCACCCTTCAACCCTGCTCTCTGTATGTAGTGCATCCCACAACCCTGCACTCAGTACGTAGCGCATCCCACAACCCTGCACTCTGTACATAGCGCACCCCACAACCCTGCACTCAGGACGTAGCGTGTCCCGCAAACCCTGCACTCTGTACATAGTGCACCACTCATCCTGCACTCAGTACGTAGCGCATCCCACAACCCTACACTCAGAACATAGCGCACCCCACAACCCTGCACTCAGTACGTAGCACATTCCGCAACCCTGCACTCAGCACGTAGCGCGTCCCGCAATCCTGCACTCAGGACGTAGCGTGTCCCGCAAACCCTGCACTCTGTACATAGTGCACCACTCATCCTGCACTCAGTACATAGCGCATCCCACAACCCTGCACTCAGAACATAGCGCACCCCACAACCCTGCACTCAGTATGTAGCACATCCCGCAACCCTGCACTCAGAACATAGCGCACCCCACAACCCTGCACTCAGTACATAGCACATTCCGCAACCCTGCAGTCAGCACATAGTGCATCCCGCAACCCTGCATTTAGGACGTAGCATGTCCCGCAAACCCTGCACTCTGTACATAGTGCACCACTCATCCTGCACTCAGTACATAGCGCATCCCACAACCCTGCACTCAGAACATAGCACACCCCACAACCCTGCACTCAGTACGTAGCACATCCCGCAACCCTGCACTCAGCAGGTAGCGCGTCCCGCAACCCTGCACTCTATACATAGTGCACCACTCATCCTGCACTCAGTACGTAGCGCATCCCACAACACTGCACTCAGAACATAGCACACCCTGAAACCCTGCACTCAGTACGTAGCACATCCTGCAACCCTGCACTCAGCACATAGCGCATACCGCAACCCTGCACTCAGTACATAGCACATACCGCAACCCTACACTCAGTACATAGCGCATCCCGCAACCCTGCACTCAGTACATAGTGCACCCCCCAACACTGCACTCAGTACGTAGCGCATCCCACAACCCTGCACTCAGTACATAGCGCACCCAAAAACCCTGCACTCAGTACATAGCGTGCCTCTCAACCCTGCCCTCTGTACGTAGCGTGCCCCTCAACCCTGCACTCTGTACGTAGTGTGCCCTGGAACCCTGCACTGAGTACATAGCTTGCCCTACAACCCTGCCCTCCTGCCCCCCCAATCATAATGTACTGAAGGGAGGAGGAGCCTATATAAAGGTAATCCTGTGAGGAGGGAATTGCAGTAGTCCAGGCGAGAGGTGACCAGGAAGTGAATCAGTAGGGCCCGGCCAGTGCACTATTCATTTATTTTTCTTCCACTGTTTGTCACCTTTCACTTTTGTGTGTGTTTTCTCACAGATGAAGGGTGTGAGTCCTCGGGCTTACACTGATCTCCAGGGGAGGATGTGTGGCCCTCAGGTTCCTTCCTCCCCTGCCCCTGGAGTGTCTCTCTTTGGGAGAGCTCCCCTGACCTAGTATTCAAGGATGGCTTTGGCTGTCCAAGAAGAATGGGTCTGCCAGGCCTTCTGGCTAGGCAGACCATGTAAACCTATGTTCCCCGTCAGGAGCCCTGCGCCCCGGGGGTCAGGGTAGAAGTCCTATTCCTTCAGGGGATGGATTAAAACACATCCTTAAGTGCACTTTTTGTGTAATGCACAGAATGCAGGGGACAGGAGTGTGTAATGTACAGAATGCAGGGGACAGGAGTGTGTAATGTACAGAATACAGGGGACAGGAGTGTGTAATGTACAGAATGCAGGAGACAGGAGTGTGTAATGTACAGAATGCAGGGGATATGAGTGTGTAATGTACAGAATGTAGAGGACAGGAGTGTGTAATGCACAGAATGCAGGGGACAGGAGTGTGTAATGCGCAGAATACAGAGGACAGGAGTGTGTAATGTACAGAATGCAGGGGACAGGAGTGTGTAGTGTACAGAATGCAGGTGACAGGGGTGTGTAATGTATAGAATTAAGGGGACAGGAGTGTGTAATGTACAGAATACAGGGGACAGGAGTGTGTAATGTACAGAATGCAGGGGACAGGAATGTGTAATGTACAGAATGCAGAGGACAGGAGTGTGTAATGTACAGAATGCAGGGGACAGGAGTGTGTAATGTACAGAATACAGAGGACAGGAGTGTGTAATGTACAGAATGCAGGGGACAGGAGTGTGTAGTGTACAGAATGCAGGTGACAGGAGTGTGTAATGTATAGAATTAAGGGGACAGGAGTGTGTAATGTACAGAATACAGGGGACAGGAGTGTGTAATGTACAGAATACAGGGGACAGGAGTGTGTAATGTACAGAATACAGGGGACAGGAGTGTGTAATGTACAGAATGCAGGGAACAGGAGTGTGTAATGTACAGAATACAGGGGACAGGAGTGTGTAATGTACAGAATGCAGAGGACAGGAGTGTGTAATGTACAGAATGCAGGGGACAGGAGTGTGTAATGTACAGAATACAGGGGACAGGAGTGTGTAATGTGTAGAATGAAGGGGACAGGAGTGTGTAATGTACAGAATACAGGGGACAGGAGTGTGTAATGTGTGTGCAGTGTGATGGGAAGGGGCTAGTGTGATGTAGTCAGTGTGACAGTGAATCCAAACTCCACCTCACACTATATAATCAGTTACAGTAACAGATCTGAACAGCCTCCTTTTGGGATGAAGGTTTTATTTTTTACATAAATAAATGAAAGCTGATCATTGTAAGCACCCCTGTCAGATGGAGATGGTTTGTCCTATCCCCTGCCTGCTACATCTGCTGGAGAGCTTTTTCTGTTGAAAAAATAACAGACTTAATAGCTGGATCACCAGATGAAAATAAAAGAACGTCTTAAAAAAAAAATGCAGCCATCACATCTAAGAAGGGTACCTGGGCAGTGTGACAAGGAGGGCTTAGGTGCTGGGCACTGTCTGTTCCCCCAGACTCAGGAATACACTGTGGTATTTGTAGGCTGCCAGGCGGGAGCGGCTTCGGTGCAGGAAGCATTTCTTTTACCTTACCAGGAGTAGCCTGCAGGCAAGAAACAGGAGTCGGAGTTGGGGGGTGGGGCTGGAAGGGTGATTAATGACTGCTTGCCTTTTGTCACATCGTGAATCACGACTGCCATAAACATCTAACACCAGGCTGGATAGGAGAAACCGATCGCCTCCATCTCCCTCCTGCAGCGGCAGGAAGGAATGAAGGGGAAGCCGGCTTCTTATGGCTGCAGGAGGGAGACGAATGTGATCGTTTCTGTGTAGGAATGAGCTTCGCGTTCGAGTCGAACCCATGTTTGACTCTAACATCGTCTGTTCGATCGTTCGCCGAATTGCGAACGATATGAGCCGTTCGCGTCAAATTCGTGTGGCGAGTCACAGCCCATAATTCACTGCGGCATCGCGGTGCATTGCTGGCTGATGATTGGCCAAGCATGCACTATAACCCGCATGCTTGGCCAATCACACCGCCTTCGGTAGAGAGAGCTGTAATTGGCCAAAGCCAGGGTGGCTTTGGCCAATTATGACTCAGGGGGTTTAGAACACGCCCCACACTATATATGGCCGCCTGCACGGCGGCCCTGTGTAGTGTGTTCCGGCGTGCTTAGAGAGAGAGAGAGAGAGACAGTGTCATTTCATTTGAGTTAGCTAGATTAGGCAGGACAGTCAGTGAGTTAGCTGCACTTACAGTGTATTGTGTATATATATGCATCCCAGGTGTTGCATATATATATATATATATATATATATATACACTGTATTCAGTTTAGCTAGATCCGTTTCTGTTATCTTCCTACTGACAGGCAGGCTTGTCTTGTTACAGTATTTACAGCTACCTGAAGAAAATTGCTGGTGTTCTTTTGATCCTATTAGTAACACAGTCAGGCAGCTAGACTATTTACAGTTAGTGTAGTGCGTCCTACTCACAGTGTTCAGTTAAAGCTACAAGTTAGTTTAGTGAGACCTTTGCACAGTGTTCAGCTAAAACTACAAGTTAGTGTAGTGCACATTGTTCAGCTAAATCTACAAGTTAGTGTAGTGCGTCCTCCTCACAGTGTTCAGCTAAAGCTACAAGTTAGTTTAGTGTGACCTCTGCACAGTGTTCAGCTAAAGCTACAAGTTAGGGTAGTGCATCCTCCTCACAGTGTTCAGCTAAAACTACAAGTTAGTGTAGTGCAACCTCTGCACAGTGTTCAGCTAAAGCTACAAGTTAGTGTAGTGCGTCCTGCTCACAGTGTTCAGCTAAAACTACAAGTTAGTGTAGTGCGACCTCTGCACAGTGTTCAGCTAAAGCTACAAGTTAGTGTAGTGAGATCTCTGCATAGTGTTCAGCTAAAGCTACAAGTTAGTGTAGTGCGTCCTGCTCACAGTGTTCAGCTAAAATTACAAGTTAGTGTAGTGCGACCTCTGCACAGTGTTCAGCTAAAGCTACAAGTTAGTGTAGTGCGTCCTCCTCACAGTGTTCAGCTAAAGCTACAAGTTGGTGTAGTGTGTCCTCCTAACAGTGTTCAGCTAAAACTACAAGCTGGTGTAGTGCGTCCTCCTCACAGTGTTCAGCTAAAACTACAAGTTAGTGTAGTGCGACCTCTGCACAGTGTTCAGCTAAAGCTACAAGTTAGGGTAGTGCGTCCTCCTCACAGTGTTCAGCTAAAACTACAAGTTAGTGTAGTGCATCCTCCTCACAGTGTTCAGCTAAAACTACAAGTTAGTGTAGTGCGACCTCTGCACAGTGTTCAGCTAAAGCTACAAGTTAGTATAGTGCGTCCTCCTCACAGTCTTTAGCTAAAGCTACAAGTTAGTTTAGTGCGACCTCTGCACAGTGTTCAGCTAAAGCTACAAGTTAGTGTAATGCGTCCTCCTCACAGTGTTCAGCTAAAACTACAAGTTAGTGTAGTGCGTCCTCCTCACAGTGTTCAGCTAAAACTACAAGTTAGTGTAGTGCGAGCTCTGCACAGTGTTCAGCTAAAGCTACCTGTAGAAGGTTGGTGGTGTTTTCCTGATCCTATCACTACCGCAGGCAGCTAAATAAGCTACAAGTTATTTTTTGGCGAGCTCTGCACAGTGTTCACCTAAAGCTACCTGTAGAAGGTTGGTGGTGTTTTCCTGATCCTATCACTACCGCAGGCAGCTAAATAAGCTACAAGTTAGTGTAGTGCGAGCTCTGCACAGTGTTCACCTAAAGCTATCTGTAGAAGGCTGGTGGTGTTTTCCTGATCCTATCACTACCGCAGGCAGCTAAATAAGCTACAAGTTATTTTTTGGTGAGCTCTGCACAGTGTTCACCTAAAGCTACCTGTAGAAGGTTGGTGGTGTTCTCATACTACAGGCAGGCAGTTGATTTTGCTAGCTGCAGTATCAGTTCTTCCCTCGGCTCAATGTCATCAGTGACTCCTTCCCTAGCCCCACCATGTCCTCCTGAGGAGTTCCTTGAACTGTTTGACCACAGTGTTTGGTACATGCTCCAGGAGGATGGCCAGCGTTTGGAAGGCTCTGATGATGATACTGAGCTAGATGAAGGCAGTAACGTGAGCACGGACAGAGGGGGTGCCCAAGAAGGACAGCAATCTGGCAGTCATGCTCCCCCTGCTGCAGCATACTGCCAGGTTTGCTCCAGTGATGAGGAGGGAGGGGATGATGTGGAGAAGGTGGCCGTCTGACTGATGCGTTCAGACAATTTTTTAGTCCGCAGCCCCAAGGTATGATCGGTTCCAGCAACCTTAGGCAGCGTCTGCCTAGGGGCAAGATCTGACTTGAACACCTTTCCCACTGAAAATCCTCTGGGTTACTGGGTCTTGAGGATGGATCACTGGCCAGAGCTTGCACAGTATGCAATTGAGCTACTGGCCTGTCCTGCATCCAGCGTTCTTTCGGAACACACATTCAGTGCTGCTGGAGGCTTTGTAACCGATCACAGGGTGCATCTGTCCACCGACTCGGTCGATCGACTGACCTTCATAAAAATGAATCAGTCTTGGATCACAACCAGCTAGCAAGCACCTGATGCTGATGTAACCGAATAATTTTTTTTGAAATCTCAGATCCCTTCAAAGACTGCCTATGCTGATGCTGAGTGACTATCCTGAGTAATTATCCTCTTCCTCCTCAATGATCACGCTGATAGCTTGTAAGAACATTTTTGGTTCTGGGCGCTGCCACCAGTGCCTAAGGCCCAAATTTTCAGCCCCTGTTTAACAGGGGCGTGTAATTACAATTTTTGATGCAATACTTTGCACCAGGGCTTGTTCCTGCGTTCCAACTAGAGTATCTGTGAGGGGTTGCAGTGTTGTAGCACCAGCACCAGTGTCTAAGGCCCAATTTTTCAGCCCCTGTTTAACAGGGGCGTGTAATTACAATTTTTGATGCAATACTTTGCAGCAGGGCTCATTTCTGCGTTCCAACTAGAGTATCTGTGAGGGGTTGCAGTATTGTGGCACCAGCACCAGTGCCTAAGGCCCAATTTTTCAGCCCCTGTTCAACAGGGGCATGTAATTACAATTCTTGATCTAATATTTCACAGCAGGGCCCGTTTCTGCACCCACCAAGAGCGAGTGAGGACTTACAGTGTTGTGGCACCACCACCACCAAAGGCCCAATTTTTCAGCCCCTGTTCAACAGGGGCATGTAATTACAATTCTTGATCTAATATTTCACAGCAGTGCCCTGTGAGGGCTTACAGTGTTGTGGCCACAACAACACCTAAGGCCCAAATTTCTGCTGAGTATATAGGGCAGGCCCCTACTTTCAAACATCCAACTTACAAATGACTCCTACTTGCAAACGGAAGGAGACAACAGGAAGTGAGATGAAATCTACCCCTAGGAAGGGAAATTCTCTCCTGTAAGAGTTAATATGGGAAAAACATTTCTCCTTTCCACTGATGCTTTATCACCAATCCTTGTTTCACAAAAAACCCCAAATTTTCAAAAAACATTTGTCATTGGGACAAAAAGTGAGGTGAAATCTTCTGAAGAGGAGCACAGACAGCAAAACAAATGTCACAGGGGTGAAAACCCTTCCCTATGTTTTCCAAAAAGCTTAAAATAGATTTTTTGGCTGGAACTAAACACGTTAAAAATGTACTAGTTCAAAATTACAAACAGATTCTACTTAACAACAAACCTACAGTCCTTGTCTTGTTTGTACCGCCTGTATACTGCTGTTCAGAGTACAGAGCCTGTATACTGCTGTTTCCTTTTTTAATTTAGGGTACGGGGTTCCCCTTAATATCCATACAAGACCCAAAGGGCCTGGTAATGGACTGGGGGTACCCATGCCATTTGTCTCACTTATTTTCATCCATATTGCCAGGACCCGACATTACATTAAAGCCGCAAGCAGTTTTAAATGACTTTTTTTCCTTTAAAAATGACATTTTGTGCAGGGACTGTTCTAAGCATGGGAAACACGTGCCACTTTACAGGCATACTATAGACACCCCCAGTTAAAGGAATATTTCACTTTTTTTTTTTTACTTTTATTTTAAAATCACTGCTCCCGAAAAAACGGCCGTTTTTAAAAGTTTTTTTTTGCATTGATACTCTGGGGCAGGACCCGGGTCCCCAAACCCTTTTTAGGACAATAGCATGAAAATTAGCCTTTAAAATGAGCACTTTTGATTTCGAACATTCAAGTCCCATAGACGTCAATGGGGTTCTAACGTTCGTGCAAATTTTCGGTCCGTTCGCAGGTTCTGGTGCGAACCGAACCGGGAAGTGTTCGGCTCATCCCTATTCCTGTGTATGCTGCCCCTCCCCCCTCCTATCCAAGTGTAGACAAATATGACAGGGGAGCCATACGGGCCCCCTGAAGCATGGGGCCAGATCACAATTGCGACCCCCTATTATGCCTCTGCCCCAATCTCATTCCTTTTACAGATTCTACAAGAAATACATTACAAAAGACTCCTAGACTGTTTATTAGAGTCGGAGTAAATAGACTGTTACTGGGGTGACTGGGGGGCCTCTGTACTGTGTGGGAAAGAACCAGTTAATATCACCGCTCTCTGCGGGGGGAGAACTACACATCTATAAGGATATACAGTACATACACACACAGCACAAGGCCGTATTCACACTACGAGGCGTTTCTCTGGGTTGAAGTTCCTCTGAGCTCCACAAGGTGGTGATCTCACTTCTACCCAGACAGGAAGTCTCTATGGAAGACAGGAAGTGATGTCAGGTACAGGAAGGAAGCTCCTTGTGATACGAGGAAGAGGTGAAGTTGCTGAAATCGGCAGCAGACGAGGTAATAAGATCTTATTTTCTATTTACACCCAGTAACCCCCCGTCATGTCCATCCTCTTCCTCCATAGTCACTGTGATCTTTTATTTCCAGCAGATGATGATACACATATATAATATTATTATTATTATACAGGATTTATATCGTGCCAACAGTTTGCACAACATGAGGGCAGACAGTACAGTTACAATACAATATAATACAGGAGGAATCAGAGGGCCCTGCTCCTTAGAGTTTACAATCTAAGAGGAAGGTTCAAAGGAAACAAAACGCAATAACAGGGGGATGAGCTGATGGAGAATATAAAAGTCCAGTTGTTAGGTGGGGGCAGGATAGGCTTCTCATAGGAGAAGAGTTTTCAGGGATCGTCTTAAAGTGGACAGAGTAGGAGATAGTCAGGCAAATTGGGATAGTGAGTTCCAAAGGATGGGAGAGGCCGGTTAGAAGTCTTGAAGATGAGCAAAGGAGGAAGTGACGGGGAGCTAGAGAACAGGAGGTTTTGGGAGGATCAAAGAGAATGATTTGGTTGGTATTGTGAGACTAGGTTAGTTATATAGCTGGGGGCCGAGTTCTGGATGACTTTATAAGTTGTTGTTAGTATTTTGAATTTAATTTGTTGGGTAAGTGGAAGCCAGCGGAGGGATTGGCACAGAGGGGTAGCAGACATTGAATGGTTGGTAAGGTGAATGAGTCTGGCAACAACATTCATGATAGGCTGAAGGTGGGATAGCCTATATCAGTGTTTCTCAATTCCAGTCCTCAAGGCGCCCCAACAGGTCATGTTTTCAGGATTTCCCTCAAATGAACCAGCTGTGGTAATTACTAAGGCAGTGAAACTGATTACATCACCTGTGCAAAATAATGGAAAGCCTGAAAAGATGACCTGTTGGGGCGCCTTGAGGACTGGAGTTGAGAAACACTGGCCTATATAAAGGCAATCTGGTGAGGAGGGACTTGCAGGCAAGAGATAACCAGGGAGTGAATCAGTAGCTTTGTGAGGTCATTGGTTAGGAAGTGGCGTAATATGGAGATGTTGCGGAGGTTGAGGCGGAAAGCTTTGGATAGTGATTGGATGTGGGGCTGAAAGGAGAGTTCAGAGTCAAGGATTACACCTAGCACTCTGGCTGGTGGGGACATGTTGATGGTTTTGCCATCGATCTTGACAGAGATGTCAGGGGAAGGGGCACGTGGTGTAGGAAGTATTATGAGCTCGGTTTTGGATAGATTGCGTTTGAGGAAGTGGTGTGACATCCAGGCTGATATGTCTGTTAGTAAATTAGTGATGCGTGAGGAGACTCATGGAGTGAGCTGATGGGTAGAGAGATAGATTTGGGTGTTGTCAGCGTAGAAATGGTATTGAAAGTCATAGGAGGCTATCAGCTGACCTAGGGAGGAGGTGTAGATTGAGAATAGGAGAGGTCCAAGAACAGAACCTTGAAGGACCCCAAAGTAGAAAGGAGGAGTAGAAGAGGAAGTAAAGTTGTTACGCTGAAGGTGCAGTGGGATAGGTAGTATGAAAACCAGCAAAGATTACAGTCACAGAGACCAAAGGAGAGGAGTTTTTTTGAGGAGAATGGGGTGGTACACTGTGTCAAAGGTAGCAGAGAGGTCCAGGAGTAGGATTACAGAATAGTGTCCATTGAATTTAGTATCCATTAGCAGATGATTCATGAGTTTAAGGTGAGCAGTTTCTGTGGAGTGTTGAAATCCAGATTAAAGGGGATCAAGCGGGTTATTTTCAGTGAGATGGTCGCTCAGTTGGTTGTAGACCAGACGTTCAGGAAGTTTGGATAAAAAGGGCAGCTGGGAGATGGGGTGTAGGTTGGTAAGATTGGTTAGGTCCAGGGAAAGTTTTTTAATTATGTGGATTGACTACTGCATGTTTTGGAGAGTTAGGGAAGATACAAATGTGAGTTAGAGAGTGTAGGATAGAGCCAGAGGGTGACCGCAGTATTTGCGAGGGAACTGGGTTTAGGAAGCAGGGGGTTAGGTGGGCGTTAGAAAAAAGTTTAGTACCTCGTCTATAGTAGCAGGGTTTAATAACGAAAGTGTTGTTTGTCCCTGTGGACATGGGGTGTTTAGTAGGGGAGGTATCTGTACAGCGGAGGTCTCATCACAAATTGTAGCAATCTTTTTTTTGAAGTGATTGGCGATCTCCTGGGTAGGGATGGGCTGTCTGTTTGGGTTGAACATGACTTTGACTCGAACATTGGCTGTTCGCCCGTTCGCCGAATAGCGAACAATTTGGGGTGTTCGCGGCAAATTCGAAAGCCGCGGAACACCCTTTAAAAGTCTATGGGAGAAATCAAAAGTGCTAATTTTAAAGGTTTATATGCAAGTTATTGTCATAAAAAGTGTTTGGGGACCCGGGTCCTGCCCCAGGGGACATGGATCAATGCAAAAAAAAGTTTTAAAAACGGCTGTATTTTCGGGAGCAGTGATTTTAATAATGCTTAACCACTTGCTTACTGGGCACTTAAACCCCCCTCCTGCCCAGACCAATTTTCAGCTTTCAGCGCTGACGCACTTTGAATGACAATTGCGCGGTCATGCAACACTGTACCCAAATGACATTTTTATCATTTTTTTCTCACAAATAGAGCTTTCTTTTGGTGGTATTTGATCACAGCTGGGGTTTTTATTTTTTGCTAAACGAACAAAAAAAGATGGAAAATTTTGAAAAAAAAAATCATGTTTAATAGTTTGTTATAAAATTTTGCAAACAGGTAATTTTTCTCCTTCATTGATATGCACTGATGAGGCGGCACTGGTGGGCACTGATAGGCTACACTGATGGGCACGGATAGGCACAGATAAGGTGGCACTGATGGGCACAGTTAAGGTGGCACTGATGGGGACAGATAAGGCGGTACTGATGGGCAAAGATAAGGCGGCACTGATGGGCACTGATGGGTGGCACGGATAGGTGGCACTGATGGGCACTGATAGGTACCACTGATGGGGGGCACTAATGGGTGGCACTGATGAGCAGTGATGGGCGGCACTTATGGGCACTGGTAGGTGACACTGATGGGCACTGATAGGTGGCACTGATGTGCAGCACTGTTGCACTGATGTGGGCGCTGATGGGTGGCACTGTGGGCACTGATGGGTGGCACTGTGTGCACTGATGGATGGCACTGATTGATGGCACTGTGGGCACTGATGGGTGACGCTGGTGGGCACTGGTAGGCGGCACTGCTGCCTATTGCTGTGTCACTGGCAGGGGGCAGATGATTGCCGTTATCGGGACTGATGTCCCGATTCCGACCGCCGGTGATCGGGTTTTTTTTTCCTCCGAAAAATAGCCGATTACCGGCTCTGTTTACATCACATGATTAGCTGTCATTGGCTGACAGCTGATCATGTGGTAAGGGGTTGGAACCGACCCTTTACTCTGATCTGTGATCAGGCGAGTCTCATAGACTCGCTGATCACCGCGCGCGCCCTGCAGGGGGTGCGCAGGCCGCTCGTGCATGGGACAACGTCAATAGACGTAGTCCCGGCAATGTAGATCCGCGCTGTTGCCATCATTTGGCAATTGCCCGGATCTGAAGTGGTTAAAGTGAATCAATAAAAGTGAAATATTCCTTTAAATTTTGTACCTGGGGGTTGTTTTTTAGTATGCCTGTAAAGTGGTGCATGTTTCCCGTGTTTACAACAGTCCGAGAGCAAAATGACGTTTCTAAAGAAAAAAAACGTCATTTAAAAGTACTCGTGGCTATTAATGAATTGTCGGGTCTCTGCAATACACATAAAAGTCATTGAAAAAAACCGCATGGGATTCCCCCACAGTGCATTACCAAGCCCTTTGGGTCTGGTATGAATATTAAGGGGAACCCCGAACCAAAATTTTTTTCAAAAAAATGCGTGGGGGTCCCCCCAAATTCCATACCAGGACCTTCAGGTCTGGTATGGATATTAAGGGGAACCCCGTGCCAAAATTTAAAAAAAAAATGGCGTCCCCCTCAAAATCCCTTTATCCGAGCACGCAACCTGGCAGGCCGCACGAAAAGAGGGGGTGACGAGAGAGCGCCCCCCCCTCCTGAACCATACCAGGCCACATGCCCTCAACATTGGGAGGGTGCTTTGAGGTAGCCCCCCAAAGCACCTTATCCCCATGTTGATGGGGAGAAGGGCCTCATCCCCACAACCCTTGCCTGGTGGTTGTGGGGGTCTGCGGGTGGGGGCTTATCAGATTCTGGAAGCCCCCTTTAACAAGGGGACCCCCAGATCCCTCCCCCCTGTGTGAATTGGTAAAAGGGTACAAATGTACCCCCTACCATTTCACAAAAAAAGTGTCACAAATGTTAAAAAAGACAATAGCCGGTTTTTGACAATTCCTTTATTAACCACTTCAGCCCCGGAAGAATTTACCCCCTTCCTGACCAGAGCACTTTTTGCGATACGGCACTGCTTCACTTTAACTGACAATTGCGCAGTCGTGCGACGTGGCTCTTAAACAAAATTGACGTCCTTTTTTTCCCACAAATAGAGCTTTCTTTTGATGGTATTTGATCACCTCTGCGGTTTTTATTTTTTGCGCTATAAACAAAAAAAGAGAGACAATTTTGGAAAAAACGCATTATTTTTAAAATTTTGCTATAATAAATATCCCCTAAAAATATATAAAAATATATTTTTTTTTTCTTCAGTTTAGGCCGATACGTATTCTTCTACATATTTTTGGTAAAAAATAATCGCAATAAGCGTTTATTGATTGGTTTGCGCAAAAGTTAAAGCATTTACAAAATAGGGGATAGTTTTATGGCATTTTCTTAATAATTTTTTCTTTACTAGTAATGGCGGCGATCAGCGATTTTTATCGTAACTGCGACATTATGGCGGACACATCGGACATTTTTGGGACCATTGTCATTTATACAGCAATCAGTGCTGTACAAATGCATTGATTCCTGTATAAATGACACTGGCAGTGAAGGGGTTAACCACTAGGGGGCAGTGTAGGGGTTAAGTGTGTCCTGGGGAATGTTTCTAACTGTGGGGGGGGGTAGGCTGTGTGTGACACGTCACTGATCTCTGCTCCCGATCACAGGGAGCAGAGATCGGTGACACTGTCACTAGGCAGAACGGGGAGATGCTTGTTTACATTAGCATCTCCCTGTTTTTCCTCTCCGTGAGATGATCGTGGGTATCCCCACGGACATCGAGTCAGTGGGACCCGCGACCCGACTCACAGAGGTTGCCGCATGCGCGCCTGCAGGCCACCTCTTAAAGGGCCATTCTGCCGCAGTATATCTGCGTGAGGCGGTCGGCAAGCGGTTAAGCTTCTTCTTTCCCCGCTTCTTCTTCCATCTTCTTCTGGTCTTTCTTTGGTTTTCTTCCTCCATCTTGTTCTTCCCCCGCTTCTTCCTCTGCTTCTTGCTGATGTCCTCTGCTTTTTCCTCCGGTGTTCTCGTCCGGCATCTTCCTCCGCGGCTTCTTCTTCCCCATTGCACGGGTAATTCCCTATGGCTTTCCCCCTGTTGTCAGTAGGGCTGCTGAAATTAATCGCAGCATCGATGCATCGCGATTCGGGTGTCCCCGATGCGGCATCGATGCATGCGACACGAATAATCGATTTCTGGCCCCGCCCCCTCCCGGGAGAGCGCTCCGTGCGGAAAGCTGTTATTAGTGTGTGTGTATATTCCGCTCATGTGACTCTCGGCCGCGCCTCCCTCCTCTCAGTCTCTCCTGATGTCAGCTCCGCCCACTGACTGGAGCTATCAGGTCAGAAGAGCGGCGGGCGGGGCTGACATCAGGAGAGACGTGAGAGGAGGGAGGCGCGGCCGAGAGTCACATGACCGGAATATACACACACACACTAATAGCTTAACGCACGGAGCGCTGTCCCGGGAGAATTCACTGCTGACCTCAGGAGAGATACGATGGATCGACAACCGGCGGCTGGATGGAGATCGGGGGGAGATGGTGAGCAGGCAGATCACCCTGCTCATTACAGGCTGCCACCGGCAGAGCAGCATGTAAGTACAGAGGGGGAGGGGGGGGGCTGTGCCTTCATCACACCACAACTCTGCATTATTGTCCGCAGTCTGTGCCCATCTCCTGTGCCATGTCCACCGCAGTCTGTGCCCATCTCCTGTGCCGTGTCCACCGCAGTCTGTGCCCATCTCCTGTGCCATGTCCGCCACAGTCTGTGCCCATCTCCTGTGCCATGTCCGCCACAGTCTGTGCCCATCTCCTGTGCCATGTCCGCCGCAGTCTGTGACCATCTCCTGTGCCATGTCCGCCGCAGTCTTTGCCCATCTCCTGTGCCATGTCCGCCGCAGTCTGTGCCCACCTCCTTTGCCATGTCCGCCGCAGTCTGTGCCCATCTCCTGTGCCATGTCCGCCGCAGTCTGTGCCCATCTCCTGTGCCATGTCCGCCGCAGTCTGTGACCATCTCCTGTGCCATGTCCGCCGCAATCTGTGACCATCTCCTGTGCCATGTCCGCCGCAGTCTGTGACCATCTCCTGTGCCATGTCCGCCGCAGTCTGTGCCCATCTCCTGTGCCATGTCCGCCGCAGTCTGTGACCATCTCCTGTGCCATGTCCGCCGCAATCTGTGACCATCTCCTGTGCCATGTCCGCCGCAGTCTGTGACCATCTCCTGTGCCATGTCCGCCGCAGTCTGTGACCATCTCCTGTGCCATGTCCGCCGCAGTCTGTGACCATCTCCTGTGCCATGTCCGCTGCAGTCTATGACCATCTCCTGTAGCATGTCCGCAGTCTCTGACCATCTCCTGTAGCATGTCCGCAGTCTCTGACCATCTCCTGTAGCATGTCCGCAGTCTCTGACCATCTCCTGTAGCATGTCCGCAGTCTCTGACCATCTCCTGTAGCATGTCCGCAGTCTCTGACCATCTCCTGTAGCATGTCCGCAGTCTCTGACCATCTCCTGTAGCATGTCCGCAGTCTCTGACCATCTCCTGTAGCATGTCCGCAGTCTCTGACCATCTCCTGTAGCATGTCTGCAGTCTCTGACCATCTCCTGTAGCATGTCCGCAGTCTCTGACCATCTCCTGTAGCATGTCTGCAGTCTCTGACCATCTCCTGTAGCATGTCTGCAGTCTCTGACCATCTCCTGTAGCATGTCTGCAGTCTCTGATCATCTCCGGTAGCATGTCCGCAGGCTCTGACCATCTCCTTTAGTATTTTGGAAGAGAGCCTGGAGCTCCTCTGCTGTCTCTTTTTTTCTTAAGAACAGATAGAATAAAAAAAATGGAGTCCTCCTGACTACTTGAATTTTTTTTGATGAAAACCATGAGAACTTGCGGACTTGCGCTGTAATCGTGATGCATCGTGATGCATTGCGGAATCGAATCGAATCGTTGACTTGATAATCGTAATCGAATCGAATCGTGAGGCCAGTGAAAATGCGCACCCCTAGTTGTCAGAGGGGGGCGGGGTCACCCATTACGTAAATGGGTGACCCCACCCCCCCGACACCACGGGGAAAGCCATAGCGAATTCCCCGTGCATCAGAGGGGGCGGGGTCACCGGGTAGCCCCGCCCTCAGTTATATAAGAACTGTCACCAGAACAGAAGCATCACACAGCAGGAACCTCCCATTGAGGCGGATGGACTGTGTGTGACACGTCACTTTCCCCGTGTTGTCAGAGGGGGTGGGGTCACCCGTAACATAAATGGGTGACCCCGCCGCCCCGACACCACGGGGAAAGCCAAAGGGAATTCCCCGTGCATCAAAGGGGGCGGGGTCACCGGGTGGCCCCTCCCTCAGTTATATAAGAACTGTCACCAGAACAGAAGCGTCACACAGCGGGAACCTCCCATTGAGGCGGATCATCCGGAGGACAAAGCGGGGAAGAAGAAGCCACGGAGGAAGATGCCAGACGAGAACACCGGAGGAAAAAGCAGAGGACCGCAGGAAGAAGCAGAGGAAGAAGCAAGCAGGGGAAGAACAAGATGGAGGAAGAAAACCGAAGGAAGACAAGAAGAAGAAGTGGGGAAAGAAGAAGACATTAATAAAGGAATTATCAAAAAACGGCTATTGTCTTTTTTAACATTTTTGACACTTTTTTGTGAAATGGTAGGGGTACATTTGTACCCCATTACCAATTCACACGGGGGGGGCAGGATCTGGGGGTCCCCTTGTTAAAGGGGGCTTCCAGATTCCGATAAGCCCCCTACTCGCAGACCCCCACAGCCACCGGGCAAGGGTTGTGGGGATGAAGCCCTTGTCCTCATCAACATGGGGACATCCTCCCCATGCTGAGGGCATGTGGCCTGGTACGGTTCAGGAGGGGGGGCGCTCTCTTGTCCCCCCCTCTTTTCCTGCGGCCTGCGAGGTTGCCTGCTCGGATAAGGGTCTGGTATGGATTTTTAGGGGGACCCCCACGCCATTTTTTTTTAAATTTTGGCGCGAGGTTCCCCTTAAAGTCCATACCAGACCTGAAGGACCTGGTATGGAATTTGGGGGGACCCACACGCATTTGTTTTTTTTTCATTTTGGTTCGGGGTTCCCCTTAATATTCATACCAGACCCAAAGGGCCTGGTAATGCACTGTGGGGGAATCCCAGCCTTTTTTTTTTCAATGACTTTTTTATGTGTATTGCCGGAACCGACAATTCATTAATAGCCACGAGTACTTTTAAATGACTTTTTTTTCCTTTAGAAATATCATTTTGCTCTAGGACTGTTGTAAACACGGGAAACATGCGCCAGTTTACAGGCATACTATAGACACCCCCTGGCACAAAATTTAAAGGAATATTTCACTTTTATTGTTTCACTTTAGGCATTATTAAAATCACTGCTCTCGAACAAACAGCCATTTTTAAAACTTTTATTTGCATTGATACATGTCCCCTGGGGCAGGACCCAGGTCCTCAAACCCTTTTTATGACAATAACTTGTATATAAGCCTTTAAAATTAGCACTTTTGATTTTTCCCATATACTTTAATGGTGTTCACGTGTTCGAACAAATTTTTTGCCTGTTCGCATGTTCTGCTGCGAACCAAACAGGGGGGTGTTCGGCCCATCCCTAGTCCTGGGCAGTGGACGAGTTAGTGGATGAAGGTAGTGGAGGACCAAGTAGAGTTGAAGGTAGAGAGGAGTTGACGGGGACAGGATGATAAGTTGGTAATGAGAGTGATAAAATTGGTCTGCTTGACAGTGAGGAGACAGGAATTGTATTTTTGGAGGGCAGATGTATATTGGTTACAGTCCTTCTAAGAATTAGTCTTACGCCACAGGTGCTCAAGAGTGCAGCTATAATTTTGAGACTTCTGGTGTCATCTGTTTGCCAAGGTTGTAGAAGTTGGGGTTTGTGTGTAGTGAGGGGGGCCAGTGTGTGCAGAGTGGAGTAGAGAAATCTATTGAAGACAGAAGTGGTTGGGTTGGGGCAGGACAGGGATAAGATTATATCATAGTGATGGTCAGTAGCAGAGTAGAGAAGGGTTAAGGTGGGTTAGGTGGCGAGGAGGTGGAAGACCGAGAGAGAGTGAAACTAATAAGGTGGTGATCAGAGAGAGGAAAAGGATTGTTGGAGAGGTTGCATTGAGTGCATAGGTAGGAGAATACAAGGTCGAGGGTGTTGCCATCAGAGTGAGTAGAAGCATGTATCCATTGTGTATCCATAGTGTATTGCTTCTGTTCAAAAGAGAAGGTTAGACTGAGAAGTTTACAGGTAGCAGGAGTGTTTGTATTAACAGGGATATTGAAGTCACCGAGAATGATTGTGGGGATTTCAGAAGAGACAAAGTAGGACAGCCAGGCAGATAGGCCATCAAGAAAGGTCGATACTGGTCCAGAAGGCCAATAACAAAGCACTTCTAAAAGAAACTGGAGAAAATAGATAAATGCAATGTGCCTCAAATGAGGAGAAGAGGGTGAGTGAAGTATTTGAAAGATGCTATGTGGGGATAGAAGGATTCCCACTCCACCTCCCTTACATCCACTGGGTCTGAGGGAGTGAGTCCAGAGAAGGCCATCATGGGAGAGGGAAGCAGGAGAAGCAGTGTCAGATTCATGAAGCCAGGTTTCAGTAACAGCAAGTAGTTAGTGATAAAGAGGTCATGGACAAAAGTGAGTTTCTTACAGACAGAGCGGGCTTTCCAAAGGGCGCAAGAGAAGGGGAGGCTGGTTTTTGGAAGAAGAGGGATAGAAACTAAATTGTGTGGATTGCAGCCGTTGCCAGACGGCATGGAGTGATGAGAAATTTGGGTAGTTAAATGATAGAGGCCCAGGGTTTGGGGTTTAATCTACATAGGTTAGGAGAAGCAGAAGGGTGAGGGAGGTAATATGGGAGTGTGATTTATATGAAGGGACATACCTCAGAGTCCTGGAGTTTTTATTAGCATGTGGGTTTAGAATTATCAGGAGTTGGTGAGTGTAGGAATAGGGAAGAGGACAGAAGTGAGGGTGATATATACAGGCTGTGGGGTGGAGAAGAGGGGTGAAGGAAAGAGACATTAAGGAGAGAGGACACAACTGTCAGAAGGATTGGTAGAAAGCACATGTTATAGAGAGGAAGGAGAGCTAGATGGGGAAACAAGGTCATCTGCAGTCTGTTTGGTGTTTTTCAAAGTAGTTTGCTGTGTTTTCTCGCTTTGTGCAATCACTGAAGTGCAGAGCCAAAGTGCACCCACTTAAATAAAGAATTCACTTATAGAAAGAACCCCAGACATGTGCCCCCCAGCCATATATAATGTGGAAATGTAGATGAACCCATTTAGGGTCAGAACATCCCTCCCCCACTTACAGGGCTGAAACATTTCCTTCATTTTGGAGATGTCACCCTTTTCCACCAATGACCTTCTCACCTCATCAGTCTATTGTACATTTTCTACATCTATACTAACAATGTCACGCTTACCCCTAATGCAGGCGGTCAGACACTATATCTGGCTTCTGTGTTCTTCAGCTATAGCAGCCCCCTTTTCCCATAAGGCAAGCAGGCCTACCAGTACTCTGTTGCCCCCAGGGCTTATACACAATGCTATAGTTCCTGGCCACCATGCCTGAGCAGGAACAAACTGAACACAGCAAAAAGGGTACTTGCAGGTTGGCAGACAGGCAGAGTGGTTCAATGACAGTCCAGGTACAAGGCAGGCAAGGTTCAGAATAGTCAGGGTCAAATGCATAGTCAAAAGGCAGACAGAGTTCAGAAAGTAGTCGATATCCGAACCGAGGTCATCAACGAGGGAATTCCAACAGCAGAGCAGGGCAGACAAACAGAGAGCTTGGAGCACATGTTACAAACGCAATATCACAAGCATGAGACTGCAGGCTTGGCTGGCTTAAATCAGGCTTGGGCTCCACTAGAGGTCGACCGATATATCGGCCAGCCGATATATCGGCCGATATTTGGCTTTTTTTACTTAATCGGCATCAGCCGATTGTGCTGATAAAAAAAGCAGATTATAACTTCAGCGGGACTTGCAAATGACTTCTGTAATAGAAGTCAATGCAAGTTTCCTGAGGTTATCTGTGGAGAGGATTCTCTCCCCCTCTGGGCAGCCTGCCAAGTCTGATAAGAAGATACATTGTATCTCTTCAAGTTCTTTTATCAATAGACTAAGCTCCATGTGTAGAAGTTCTCAGTTTAACCATTTAAAGACTAAATCTTTTCTGACACTTGTTGCTTACAAGTAAAAATCCTGTATTTTCTGCTAGAAAATCACTTAGAACCCCCAAACATTATATATATATTTTTTAGCAGAGACCCTAGGGAATAAAATAGCGGTTGTTGCAATATTTTATGTCACACGGTATTTGCACAGCGGTCTTTCAAACACAATTTACAAAAAAAAATAATTAATGAAATAAAAAAAAAGCAGCAAAGTTAGCCCATTTTTTTTCGTCCAAAAGTTTTGATTACCTGTTTTTGTGTATTTAATATTTAAGATATAGTTTTTTTTTTTTTTAAATCTAAATTCTACATACAAGTGAACTGATTGGAGGTTTGTTTTGTTTAATAAACGTTTAAATGTAAAAAATTTTCTGTATCACTTATTACTTAAGGCTGCTTTCACACTGGAGCGGGCATGCATTGACGGTAAAATGCTGTTAGTTTTAGCGGCGCTTTACCATCATTTTAGCAGCGCTATTCGGCTGCTAGTGGGGCGCTTATAACCCAGCTAGCGGCCGAGGAAGGGGTTAAATGCTCCCCTGAAGTGCTGCTGCCGAAACGCTTTGCAGGCGCTTCGGCAGCGGTGCGCATTCATTTCAATGGGCAGGAATGGTGGAGCAGCGGTATACACCGCTCCAAAGATGCTGCTTGCAGGACTTTTTTTTAACATCCTGCCAGCGCATCGCCTCAGTGTGACAGCACTCAGGATATCACACTGAGACTGCAGGGGAGACGTTTTACAGGCACTTTACAGGCGCTATTTTTAGCCCAAATGCGCCTGAAAAATGCCCCAGTGTGAAAGGTCTAACTGTTAGATTTTATGAGGTGAAGGGGGAAAAAAAAAAAAGAACAAAAGAATAAAAAGAATAATAAAAAAAATTATATCGGCCCAAAAAAATCGGCATCATATATCAGCCATCGGCCATCGCAATTTCTAAATATCGGCATCGGCCAGAGAAAAACCCATATCGGTCAACCTCTAGTATCCACCCAGAGACTGACCACATCAATCACCTTGCAGGTGGGACAGACAGAAGAATGCATCACAGCCAAAACCAGGATACAGGAATTATGAGCAGGAGCGCAACACACTCCTGACAAATGGATGATAGAACTTTTATTAGTGGTGGGGGGTGGGCAGTTTATTTAGGAGGGATTGGAATATGTATGTCTTTATTTTATAAGATTCAAATTAGAAGAAAAAGGGAAACATTTAATTTGCAGTAAATGTCCAGAATTGTTTTCCTCATAATGATCCCAGTCTCAGATATTCATCCTAAAATATGATCAGTAAAATCTCCAAGGTACACGTAGATCACAGGAATATGATGTGTCCTGACAAAGCCCAAAGACAAAGATCATCTTTCAGTTTAGGAGAGGAGGGACGCACCCAGGAGATATTATTCTGTGTACAGAAACCTCACACAGCACCCCCCACAGCTCCTCCTCCCAATGTCACTCCAATCAGAGTCAGAGAATCCTATGACATCACACTGATCTCACAGCTCCTCCTCCTAATATCTCTCTATCCGACTCTTTTTTCTGATGCTCTTATGATGTGGACTGACCCCTGACCTCCTCACTTTCAAAGTAGGGCTGTTGGACCTGCATTGTATGTAATATCAGAAACCTCAGCATGAAGTGGGGTTTAAATAAAGAGAGACCTGACCAGTGAGGTGAGGAGGATTCTGGGAATGTCATTTGATTTTACTATTTGTGTTCAAATCTAGAGTTTTCCTCCTGTGAAGTCTGGAGATCATCTGACCATCACATTGCCTCCACCTCCCTCCCTGATAGAATAGAGAAATAAAAAGAAGAGTCTAGAAGTCACCAGAGAGATCATCGAGCTGCTGACAGGAGAGGTGAGCGGTGCTCAGAAGGACGTCATGATGGACAATCAGCCGCCCCTCACATCACCGGGTAAGAGGAGACTTTATTGTAAAGGAGAGAGCAGTACGGAGGGTCCACCTAGATCCCCCATCATCTGATAAACACATAGAAACAATGTATTCAGTCAGTGTGTGTGTTTCCTACAGATGGATCCAGTAATGAGAACCCACCAGAGAGATGTCTCCGTCCTCTGTATTCCCGGGATTCCACACAGGAAGGTCACACCATCCCTCACCATCATCAGGTAGATGATTGACAATTATTGGTAGTTATGATTTATACAGAAGCATGTTTGTTACAATGAATGTTTTATTATATATTCAGAGTGGAGAACTTGGGGATTATAATATTGATGTTAAAGAAGAGTATAAAGAGGAGGATGAGGAGTATGGAGTGATGGAGGAGTTTTCAGAAGGACACAAGGATATGATGGAGCCACCTAATACCAGGAACCCACCAGAGAGATGTCCCCGTCCTCTGTATTCCCGGGATTCCACACATGAAGGTCACACCATCCCTCAATATTGCAAGGTTGGTGGGATGGAGAATCTAGAACATGAACTTGCGTAGAGGATGTGTATTTTTTCTATATATGATGTCACAATAATAAATCTATTTTACAGATGTTATTTTCTCTCATTTTCTTGATTTAGAGTGGAGATCCAATCGATATAGAATTTGAGGTTAAAGCAGAAGAAGAAGAGACGTATGTGAGGGATGATCAGCAGTCTATGGAGGAGGATGGAATAACGAGGACATTTATAGAGGAGGACACTCCTACAGAGATCAGCACAGGTGGGTCATTAATTCTAAATTTTTTCCTCCACCCATACTGCTTACTGATTGGTCCAGAGTAGGGCGGGGGCTGGGTGATATCAGCCTGTAATACCCTGGTCAATTTCCTACCGGAGATTCTGGGGTTCAGTTGGCAGTAAAATTTTGATTTTCACCATAGGTGTTGCTCAGCCTAGGGATCTGGGGTATATACCTTGGGTCTTCTGCCTCATGCCCCGAGTCTTGCAGGACCTCTGACAGAGTAATTCTCCCGGGGTTACTTGCTCTGTTATTTGCTGGCTGTGCCGGGTGGAGGGATATGTCTGTATAGTCTTAGACCCAAGTCACTGAGTGCAGTCTCAGGAGGTAAAAGGGGGGTAATGGTCTGAAGAACCACTCTAACACCTCCGTCCCTAAATGCAACAAGAAAAGGGAAGGCAGCCCTGGGACTTTAAATGAGGTGGGAGAGATTTGGGACATTTCCACAGTAAGTGCAATAAAAATGTTTTATTGATCAGAGAATGCTATAAAAACAACTGGGAACAGCAATGAATGTGCGTTACCCGGCATAGTGGCCTAGTTTCAAGCATAAGTAAAAAACAACTACAATTCGTTACACTTAATTTATACATCCATAAAAAGCAATGTACATGATGAGTTGCTGATGAACAAAAATTGCACATACATCATTGGAATTGGTAAAATACATAATACATAATACACATGCATAATTGCAGCAGTATATAACCATGGTATGACCAGCTTCAGATACCCAACATTATGGGCATATACGTGGCATCGATGGTACCCTACGCGTTTCGCGAGTCTTATCTCACTCATTAGGGGCCGATGCATAATTCATGTGTCTATAACAAAGATATTAGAAATGGTAAGAGTATATAAGTGACTAAATCAATCGGGGTAAGGACGATAGTTGGCAAGGGAGGTCGATGGAACTAACGACCTCATACTTACCACTCGAATGGACCGGGTCGCCAAACCACTGGGTGTCAGATAGGTGGCAATAAGCAACGCCGGTTCGGGGGCTGAGGGGGCGTGGCAACCAGAAACCGCAGCAGGAAAGACCAGAACGCACAGCACGGACTGCAGGAGGCATGTGGTTGGTGGTCTGAGCGTGTCCATAACCATGTCTAGAAAAAATGTATATAAGAATACATGGGTCCCAACAGAGCTACTGAAAACAAACTAAGCATCAGAAGGTAATCTCTAACCCTGAAAAATGACCAAAAGAGTGGTTGTATTAAAAATAAAAAGTGAGATATATATATAAAATAAAAAGGATTTCTAATATGGAATATGGCAGGTGATGTAAAATTGTCGTAATAACGGATGATTAGGGGCAGGGCCGTGAAAAAGTACAAACACTAATTAATATATGATGGAAAATGCAACCACAATATATGTGGATAAATGTGTGAACAAACAATACTGAGTAAATAATGTGTGTAGTAAGATGGTAACACATACACAGCAAGTATTGTATTGCTCCCATCTCCTGAGTGCAGTCTCAGGAGATGGGAGGCAGCGGTGTGGGACCTCTGCAACTTGTCTCCAGTAAACATTTCAGCTTCCACTGATTACTGAACACCAATATTAGTGGAGTTCTCCTGACCATTACGCCGTATACAGTAATTATAAATTGCACATTACATACTCCTGACCCCTGCACTATATACTCTATGTTGTACATTACATACTCCTGACCCCTGCACTATATACTCTATGTTGTACATTACATACTCCTGACCCCTGCACTATATACTCTATGTTGTACATTACATACTCCTGACCCCTGCACTATATACTCTATGTTGTACATTACATACTCCTGACCCCTGCACTATATAGTCTATGTTGTACATTACATAGTCCTGGGCCTGGTAGGAGATCAGAGGACCCATTTACTAGTTACCTTGAGGGGGGAATTGTAAGATCCTCAGAGACAAAGCTGCCTGATGTGGGCGGAGTCCTGGTTTAGGGGAACCAATCTGCTCATGTCTAGTAATAATCTTTGTATTTCTATTTTAGTAGATGGATGGGAGATGAGGAAAACCTCAGAGGATTGTCTCACTTTGTCTCCAGACTGTAAAGTAGAAGATGAGGACATCACACAGTATAGTCCAGGAGAAAACCCGACTACCTCAAATGTCCATCCGGCACCACACAGTGTAGATGGACCATCGTATTCCTCTTATCCTGAGGAACCTCAGACTGTGAGGGACGGTGCCGGACCATCGTATTCCTCTTATCCTGAGGAACCTCAGACTGTGAGGGACGGTGCCGGACCATCGTATTCCTCTTATCCTGAGGAACCTCAGACTGTGAGGGTCGGTGCCGGACCATCGTATTCCTCTTATCCTGAGGAACCTCAGACTGTGCGGGACGGTGCCGTCCTTCCAACACATAAGAGGTTTCCCTGTCCTGAGTGCGGGAAGTGCTTCTATTATAAATCCAGACTTAATGTACACAAAAGAACCCACACAGATGAGAAGCCGTATTCCTGTCCTGAATGTGGGAAATGTTTTTCACATAAGTTCCATCTTACCCAGCATCTGAGATTGCATACAGGGGAAAAGCCATATTGCTGTCCTGATTGCGGGAAATGTTTTTCACAGAAGCCCGCTCTTTCTTATCATCAGAAATTGCACTCGGGGGAGAAGCCGTATTCCTGTCCTGAGTGCGGGAAATGTTTTTCACAGAAGTCTGATCTTACCCATCATCAGAAATTGCACACTGGTGAAAAGCCGTACTCCTGTCCTGAGTGCGGGAAATGTTTTTCAGTCAAGTCCAGTCTTTCCTATCATCAGAGATCTCACACGGGGGAGAAGCCGTATTCCTGTCCTGAGTGCGGGAAATGTTTTTCACAGAAGTCTGATCTTTCATATCATCAGAAATTGCACATGGGGGAAAAGCCTTTTTCCTGTCCTGAGTGCGGGAAATGTTTTTCAGTAAAATCCAGTCTTTCCAAACATCAGAAATTGCACACAGGGGAAAAGCCGTATTCCTGTACTGAGTGCGGGAAATGTTTTTCAGTGAAATCCTGTCTTACCACACATCAGAGATTGCACACGGGGGAAAGGCCATATTCCTGTCCTGAGTGCGGGAAATGTTTTTCAGTGAAGTCCTGTCTTTCCAAACATCATAAATTGCACATGGGGGAAAAGCCGTATTCCTGTATTGAGTGCGGGAAATGTTTTTCAGAGACGTCCAATCTTTCCAAACATCAGAGATTGCACACGGGGGAAAAGCCTTTTTCCTGTCCTGAGTGCGGGAAATGTTTTTCAGAGAAGTCCAATCTTTCCAAACATCAGAGATTGCACACGGGGGAGAAGCCGTATTCCTGTCCTGAGTGCGGGAAATGTTTTTCAGAGAAGTCCAGTCTTTCCGCACATCAGAGATTGCACACGGGGGAAAAGCCATATTCCTGTCCTGAGTGCGGGAAATGTTTTTCAGAGAAGTCCAATCTTTCCAAACATCAGAAATTGCTACACATCGGGGAGAAGCCGTATTCCTGTCCTGAGTGCGGGAAATGTTTTTCAGTGAAGTCCAATCTTTCCAAACATCAGAAATTGCACACGGGGGAGAAGTCGTATTCCTGTTCTGAGTGCGGGAAATGTTTTTCACAGAAGTCCCATCTTTGCAATCATCAGAAATTGCACACGGGGGAAAAGCCGTATTCCTGTCCTGAGTGCGGGAAATGTTTTACAGTGAAGTCACATCTTTCCCATCATCAGAGATTGCACACGGGGGAGAAGCCATATTCCTGTCCTGAGTGAGGGAATTGTTCCTCACTGACTGTCTTCCTCACAGGGGGCTCAGCCCTCAGCATAGTATTGTCATCATAGGAGAAAAGAAAGGGAGGGCTCCCATAGTGTAAAATCAGATGGCAATTTATTGTAGTAAAAAGCGTAAACACTCACATGTAAGCAAGACAATCAGCATCATCAGTGGAAGAACTGACTGTGGCACCGGCCGGATGACCACAGATAGCTCGTCCTGTTAGATGTACAGCGACAGTGGGAGGTGGCGCGATGATACCGCTCAGCCCTACGCTGCGTTTCGCAAAAAAAATGCGTCTTCCAGGGGCACGTAGCATCTAACAGGACGAGCTATCTGTGGTCATCCGGCCGCTGCCACATTCTGTTGTTCCATTGATGATGCTGATTGTCTTGCTTACATGTGAGTGTTTACGCTTTTTACTACATGGTGCCCCTGGAATCTTTGTCGCATGCATGCGACAAAGATTTTTTTTTTTTTACACTGTCCCTTTAAAAAAAAAGGTGATCACTTTTATTCCTATTACAAGGAATGTAAACATCCCTTGTAATAGAAATAAAAGTTGTAGCACCCTCCTACTCTCACCCTTTGTGTGAGCGTAGGTACATTTAGGCAGGCCTAGCTGGAAGCTAAGCCTGTTTGATTTGGTTTCTGTGGGCTGGGAGTGGCTCAGAGTAGCAGCTGGTGACTCACAAGCAGTGTCACTGAGACCTCCCTCTTCTAGAGAATATTAGAAGGAAAGGTGGAGCTGCCTGGGGTGTCCTAAGGAGCCCTGACCAATCCCCACCCTGGATTGGCAGGGGACAGGCCTCCGTAGCCTCCCTGGTGGTTTTCCCGAGTGTGGCTCGGGGTTGAAATTCAGTCCCATTAGCGGTAACCCCGAGCCACACTCGGGATTACATCTCAGGATCCTGGTGCGGCTTTACTTACCTTGTCCCCGGGATCCTACGATGTCCCCCGCAGTGTCCGTGGGCTCCGTTCTCTGCCCGAAGCCTCTCCGTGCCAGGCTCCGTTCCCACGGGGGCGGAGCCTGGCGGCAAATTCCAAAAATTGTAAAAAGTCATAACACATACAGTACTGTAATCTTACAGATTACAGTACTGTATGAAATTATTTCACATCCCCAGTGCTTTGTCCTATGCCCTGCATGCAGTTTTATATTATATATACTGTTCTTTCTGCCTGGAAACTGGAGATTGTCCATAGCAACCAAAAAGTGTCCCTTTACGTCAAAAGTGGCTTTAGACCAGCTAGAAAACTGCGATAGTAAATTAGAACACTTGCAGAATTGAGCGATAGTGATAGTTTTTTTTTTATTATTATTTTTTTTTTTTTTTTATTATATTATGATTTATGTTTTTGTGTTTCAAACTTTATCATACCCGGGATATCTACTAGACTCTTGTTTGGACAGATTTAAGTGCGTTATTGTTAAGAATTACAGACCTACAATATAAGACGCCAAATTTCCATGCAAAAGAATTGTACCGCTTTCAGCACCTAAAATCCGAAATAATCATACCGCCAGGGAGGTTAAATACCTGGGGTCAGCCCAGCTGGGGATGAGTTGTCGGGCGGAAGAACTGGAGATGGAGTGCTAGGCTGTCGGGGGCCTTTGAGGGAGCTCCCCAGTCTGGGGGGTGACCTTGGGTCTGGGGCTTGGGTGTAGAATTCCTCGGGTGTAGAGCCCTTCAAGAAAGCATGAAGGATCTGGACAGGAGGAGCAGAGAGGACATCTGGAGCTAGTACTGCCAGGCATGTCTTTAGGGGGGAACTAGGGAGGCAAGCCTGAGAGGACTCGGAGTGATGTCAGTGAAGTGATAAGGTCTGGATAGAGAATGTCCAAAGAACAGTGCAATGGGCTAATTGGATGGCTGATTGCAATGCACAATCCAATGTGCGAGAGAGAATAGAGATAAGGTGTCGGTGTCCTGTTGATCCCTGGCGAGGGATCAACAGGACACCGACACCCTATCTCTATTCTCTCTTGCACATTGGATTGTGCATTGCAATCAGCTGTAATTTCTACATCAGCCATCCAATTAGCCCATTGCACTGTTCTTTGGACATTCTCTATCCAGACCTTATCACTTCATTTGTGGTAAGCCTGACGTTATAAACCGATTATGTTCCGGTGTCCTGTATATAAGCTTTTTAGATAAATACTATCATTTCTACCAGGTCCTCCTCTTTGCCCCCTGCAGCTGCCCATTGTAACCTGGGCTTGTGGTGCGGCTCTAGGGGCTCTCTGCGCCTATCTTTGGTGACCTACAGATTGTATAGTAGCGTTATAGGTATAAACATCTGTCCCTGAGGAAGCCACTTCTGGCGAAACATGTAGGACCTTCAAATACCTGTCTACGGAACTGGCCGCCACACTTTCAGGCCGATTCCCGTAAAACTTCGCTACAAATGTTTTTAAATGTCCTATTTGTGATGCACACCTTGCTTATGTAAATTTAATTTTTTCTTTTAACAATTTTGTTAATAAAATATTCATGTTTTTTTACCTAAGTACAATTGTGTGTTTTTGGCACCAGTATAATCCCCCCATCCCTCTCTCCTTTATATGACAATCTACTGATTGTTTGTTCTAAAATTCCACTGGGCTTCCCATATATTCCTTTACCCATCCAAGTTCTATTCCCTAAATAAAGTCAATAAAAACAAACATATGGACTGTTCATTGCCTTAGAGTGACTGAGAATTGAATGCTGGGCTGGGCAGGGTGACAGGTGGGCCATGACACTTAGCAGACCCACAGGGGAACTGCTACACTCCATTGAAATTACTGGCTGGGGCGCACTGGCGTGGGGCTTTTTTTCAGCCGGCGCTGCTCACTTTTCCCTTCATCTCCATGTCAGTGCTGCTGACTCCACCTCCCTCCTTCGGCACTCTGTTGGCCCAATGGCAGCCTAAACAATCGGGTGCTGCCCTGGGCGAGCATGCAGACTATGGCAGTAGGTGTGGGGAGTGGGACAGCACCCGGCTGAGAGCTCCAGGAGTTGGCGGGCATAAAGAGCCGCGAGGGTGGCCAGAACCGATTGCCCTGGAGCAGGGAGAAGAGCTCCGAAGACGTCCCATCCCTAGACCAATGGACAGGCTGACCAGAGCATGGGTGGGTGGGAGGTGCAGGCAGCCAGGGACAGCAGCAAAGAAATCTGCCAGATGGAGCATCTAGTGATCTCCTGTCCTCATCCAGCTATACGAACGGACCTGCCCACTGCATTGAAGGTACAGTGTCACATACACCTTCCCACAAGGGGGACTGCAGATGGGGCTAGGATCTCTCTCACTTCCCTACCCTTCTCCCCTCCCCCTACCTCTACCCCCTCCCTTCCCACCCTGCAACTCTGCACTCAGTATGTAGCGCATCCTGCAAACCCTGCACTCAGAACATAGCGCACACCGCAACCCTGCACTCAGCACGTAGCGCATCCCGCAACCCTGCATTCAGTACATAGCGCACCCCGCAACCCTGCACTCAGTACGTAGCGCACCCCAAAACCCTGCACTCAGTACATAGCGTGCACCTCAACCCTGCACTCTGTACGTAGCGCGCCCTTCAACCCTGCACCCTGTATGTAGCGCGCCCCTCAACCCTGCACTCTGTACATAGAGCGCACCCCGCAACCTTGCATTCAGTACATAGCGTGCCCCACAACCCTGCCCTCTGTATGTAGCACATCCCGCAACGCTACGCTCAGTATGTAGTGCATCCCTGCACTCAGTAAATAGCGCACCCCGCAACCCTGCACTCAGTACATAGCACATGCCGTAACCCTGCACTCAGTACATAGCACACCCCACAATCCTGCACTCAGTACATAGCGCATCCCACAACCCTGCACTCAGTATATAGCGCATCCCGCAACTCTGCACTCAGTACATAGCGCACCCCAAAACCCTGCACTCGGTACATAGCGTGCACCTCAACCCTGCACTCTGTACATAGCGCGCCCCTCAACCCTGCACTCTGTACGTAGCGCTCCCCTCAACCCTGCACTCTGTACTTAGTGTGCCCCTCAGCCCTGCACTCTGTATGTGGCGCGCCCCTGCAACCCTGCACTCAGTACATAGCATGCCCCACAACCCTGCCCTCTGTACGTAGCACATCCCACAACCCTACACTCAGTATGTAGCGCATCCCTGCACTCAGTAAATAGCGCACCCCTGCACTCAGTACATAGCACATCCCGTAACCTTGCACTCAGTACATAGCGCACCCCACAACCCTGCTCTCTTTATGTAGCGCACCCTGCAACCCTGCACTCTTTATGTAGTAAAATAATGTAGTAAAAAAATACAGACTCCAAACACTCCTGTCCCCTGCATTCTGTACATTACACACTCCTGTCCCCTGCATTCTGTACATTACACCCTCCTGACCCCTGCATTCTGTACGTTACACACACCTGACCTTTTGCATTCTGTGCATTACACCCTCCTGACCCCTGT
The DNA here is from genome assembly GCF_042186555.1 of Aquarana catesbeiana. NCBI lineage: Eukaryota > Metazoa > Chordata > Amphibia > Anura > Ranidae > Aquarana > Aquarana catesbeiana. The sequence continues at coordinate 299,017,920 of NC_133331.1, read as the reverse complement.
ACTCTGTACATTACACACTCACATTTTGCCATGGTGCACGCTGCAGGTTGTCCCTTGCCTCAAGTGTTCCTCATTGGGAAGTTCAAAAGTTGGGAGGTATGGTGAATGGCCTGTTTCTTGAGTGGCTGGGGGCCTTTGGGAAAGAACCAGTTAATATCATCGGTCTCTGCGGGGGAGGGGCACTACACATCTATAAGGATATACAGTACATACACACACAGCACAGCTGTGTTCACACTACGAGACGTTTTTCGGGGCTGCAGTTCCCCTGAGCTCCACAAGATGGCGATCTCATGTTTACCCAGACAGGAAGTCTCTATGGAAGATAGGAAGTGATGTCAGCTCCAGACAGGAAGTGATTTCAGCTACAGACAGGAAGTGATGTCAGCTACAGACAGGAACCTCCTTGTGATGCGAGGTAGAGGAAACGTTGCTGGAAGTTGCAGCAGAGGAGGTAATAAGATCTTATTTTCTATTTACACCCAGTAACCCCCCGTCATGTCCGTCCTCTTCCTCCATAGTCACTGTGACGTCTTTTATCTCCAGCAGACAATGTTACACACATATATTATTATTATTATACATATTATTATTAACCATTTGCCGCCCACCCTATTACAAAATGACGGGGGCAAAGTGGTTTGATATCCCTGACAAGACGTCATATGACGTGATCAGGATATTGAGCTGCTGCGCGCCCCCGGGGGCACGCATCGTGACGATCGTTGTTGCGGGGTGTCAGTCTGACACCCCGCAACACCGATCTAGGTAAAGAGTCCAATCACGGCTGATCACGATGTAAATAGGAAGAGCCGGTGATCGGCTTAAATTTCACTCGTGTCTGACAGACGCGAGTAGAGGAGAGACGATCGGCTGCTCTCCTGACGGGGGGGTCTGTGCTGATTGTTTATCAACACAGCCCCCCCTTGGATCCCGCCCAGGACCATCAGGGAAGCCGCCCAGGACCACCAGGATGGCCACCACACTGGACCACCAGGTATGCCCCCTAGACCCCCAGGGAAATACCAATCTGTGCCCAGGCAGCTGCCAATCTGTGCCCAGGCAGCTGCAAATCAGTGCCCACTCCAATGCCTACCACTGCCAGTGCTACCAGGGATGGCTATGAGTGCCTCATATCAGTGCCGCGTATCAGTGCCACCTATCAGTGCCCAGCAGTGCCGCCTGTCAGTGCCCAGCAGTGCCGCCTTTCAGTGCCTATCAGTGTGGCCTATCAGTGCCACCCATGAGTGCCCATCGTCAGTGCCCGCTCATTGGTGCCACCTCATTGGTGCCGCCGTATCAGTGCCTGTCAGTGCCACCTTATCAGTGCCCATCAGTGAAAGAGAAAGCTTACTTATTTACAAATTTTTTTAACAGAAACAAAAGCAAAACTTATTTTTTTCAAAATTTTCGTTCTTTTTCTATTTATTTAGCAAAAAATAAAAACCGCAGAGGTGATCAAATACCACCAAAAGAAAGCTCTATTTGTGGGAACAAAATGATAAAAAATTTAGTTTGAGTACAGTGTTGGATGACCGCGCAATTGTCATTCAAACTGCAACAGCGCTGAAAGCTGAAAATTGGTCTGGGCAGGAAGGTGTCTAAGTGCCCGGTATTGAAGTGGTAATATAATATTATTATATTATATTGTGCCAACAGTTTGCACAACATGAGGGCAGACAGTACAGTTACAATACAATATAATACAGGAGGAATCAGAGGGCCCTGATCCTTAGAGCTTACAATCTAAGAGGGAGGGTCAAAGGATACAAAAGGCAATAACTGTGGGGGATGGGCTGATGGAGAAAATAAAAGTCCAGTTGTTAAGTGGGGGTGGGATAGGCTTCTCTGAAGAGAAGGGTTTTCGGGGGTCGTCTTAAAGTGGACAGAGTAGGAGATAGTTGGAGAGATTGGTGTAGGGAACTCTATAGGATAGGAGAGGCTCAGGAGAAGTCCTGGAGGCGAGTATAGGAGGAGGTGGCAAGGGAGCTAGAGAACAGGAGGTCTTGGGAGGAGCGAACAGAATGATTTGGAAGGTATTGTGAGACTAGGTTAGTGATATAGTTGGGGGCCGAGTTCTGGATGACTTTATAAGATGTTGTTAGTATTTTGAATTCAATTTGTTGGGTGAGCGGAAGCCAGCGGAGGGATTGGCAAAGAGGAGTGGCAGGCACTGAACGGTTGGTAAGGTGGATGAGTCTGGCAGCTGTAACCATGATGTACTGAAGGGAGGAGGAACCTATATAAAGGTAATCCTGTGAGGAGGAAATTGCAGTGGTCCAGGCGAGAGGTGACCAGGGTGTGAATCAGTAGGGCCCGGCCAGTGCACTATTTATTTATTTTTCTCCCACTGTTTGTCACCTTTCACTTTTGTGTGTGTTTTCTCACAGATGAAGGGTGTGTGTCCTCGGGCTTACCCTGATCTCTAGGGGGAGGATGTTTGGCCCTCAGGTTCCTTCCTCCCCTGCCCCTGGAGTGTCTCTCTTCGGGAGAGCTCCCCTGACCTAGTATTCAAGTATGGCTTTGGCTGTCCAAGGAGAACGGGTCTGCCAGGCACACCATGTAAATCTATGTTCCCCGTCAGGAGGCTTGCACCCCGGGGGTCAGGGTAGAAGTCCTACTCCATCAGGGGATGGATTAAAACACATCCTTAAGTGCACTTTTTTTTGTAATGCACAGAATGCAGGGGACCGGAGTGTGTAATGCACAGAATGCAGGGGACAGGAGTGTGTAATGCAAAGAATGCAGGGGACAGGAGTGTGTAATGTACAGAATGCAGGGGACAGGAATGTGTAATGTACAGAATGCAGGGGACAGGAGTGTGTAATGTACAGAATGCAGGGGACAGGAGTGTGTATGCAGGGGACAGGAGTGTGTAATGTATAGAATGCAGGGGACAGGAATGTGTAATGTACAGAATGCTGGGGACAGGAGTGTGTAATGCACAGAATGCAGGGGACAGGAGTGTGTAATGTACAGAATGCAGGGGACAAGAATGTGTAATGTACAGAATGCAGGGGACAGGAGTGTGTAATGTACAGAATGCAGGGGACAGGAGTGTGTATGCAGGGGACAGGAGTGTGTAATGTATAGAATGCAGGGGACAGGAATGTGTAATGTACAGAATGCAGGGGACAGGAGTGTGTAATGCACAGAATACAGGGGACAGGAGTGTGTAATGTACAGAATGCAGGGGACAGGAGTATGTAATGCACAGAATGTAGGGGACAGGAGTGTGTAATGTACTGTGTGGGAAAGAACCAGGTAATATCACTTGGGGGGGAGCACTACTTATCTATAAGAAATATACAGTACATACTAGAGCTGCACGAATAATCGTATAGAGAATCGTGATCTCAATTCACCCCCCCCCCCTGCGATCTCCAGCCAGGATTACCGCGATTCTTTCCGGTGTCCCCGTGATGTAGCCTGGACCGGAGGGACCGCAGGAGAAGGCGCCGGGGAGCCAGCATGCAATGCAAATGGAGACGATATCGGAACTGACGTCAGCAACTGGAACTGACGTCAGTCAGCAGAGAGCATAGTGCCCATCCTGGACTGCACAAGAGCAATCAACACGTCGCTCGCTCCCGATGCTCAGGGCTGGTTATTCATTTAATAGAGCAAGGGGCGGACGCTTTTCTCAAAGGGGCGGATGTATGGTTATAAAGACAGCAAGGGGCGGATGCTTTTCTCAAAGGGGCGGATGTATGGTTGTACATTGAACACAATTAACACGATGCTCGGGGCTGGTTATTATAATGGGCGGATGCTTTTCTCAAAGGGGCGGATGTATTAGGGTTAGTTGGCGAGGAGGTGAAAGACCAAGAGAGAGTGAAACTAATAAGGTGGTGATCAGAGAGAGGAAAAGAATTGTTGGAGAGGTTGCATGGAGTGCATAGGTAGGAGAATACAAGGTCGAGGGTGTTGCCATCAGAGTGAGTAGAAGCGTGTATTCATTGTGTATCCATGGTGTATTGCTTCTGTTCAAAAGAGAAGGTTAGACTGAGAAGTTTACAAGTAGCAGGAGTGTTTGTATTAACAGGGATATTGAAGTCACCGAGAATGATTGTGGGGATTTCAGAAGAGAGAAAGTAGGAAAGCCAGACAGAGAGGCCATCAAGAAAGGATGATACCGGTCCAGGAGGCCAATAACACAGCACTTCTAAAAGAAACAGGAGAAAATGAGATAAATACAATGTGCCTCAAATGAGGAGAGGGAGGTGGGTGGAGTATTTGAAAGATGCTATGTGGGGCTAGAAGGATTCCCACTCCACCTCCCCTACATCCACTGGATCTGGGGAAGAGGGTCCAGAGAAGGCCATCATGGGAGAGGGAAGCAGGAGAAACAGTGTTGGATTCATGAAGCCAGGTTTCAGTAACAGCAAATAGTTAGTGATAAAGAGGTCATGGACAGAAGTGAGTTTGTTATAGACAGAGCAGGCGTTCCAAAGGGCACAAGAGAAGAGGAGGCTAGTTTTGGGAAGAAGATGGATAGAAACTAAACTGTGTGGATTGCAGATGCTGCCAGAGGGCATGGGGTGATGGGAGCATTGGGCACAGTTAAACGAGGGAGGCCCATGGTTTGGGGTTTAATCTCCAGAGGTTAGGAGAAGCAGAAGAATGAGGGAGGTAATATGGGAGTGTGATTTATATGAAGGGACATGCCCCAGAGTCCTGGAGGTTTTATTAGCATGTGGGTTTAGAATTATCAGGAGTTGGTGAGTGCAGTAATAGGGAGAGGACAGAAGTGAGGGTGATATATACAGGCTGTGGGGTGGAGAAGAGGGGTGAGGGAAAGAGAGATTAAGGAGAGAGGACACAACAGTCAGAATGATTGGTAGAAAGCACATGTTACAGAGAGGAAGGAGAGCTGAATGGGGAAACAAGGTCCCCTGCACTCTGTTTGGTGTTTTTCAAAGTAGTTTGCTGTGTATTCTCCCTTTGTGCAATCACTGAAGTGCAGAGCCAAAGTGCGCCCACTTAAATAAAGAATTCACTTATAGAAATAACCCCAGACATGTGCCCCCAGCCATATATAATGTGGAAATGTAGATGAATCCATTTAGGGTCAGAACATCCCCCCCCACTTACGGGGCTGAAACATTTCCTTAATTTTGGAGATGTCACCTTTTCCACCAATCACCTTCTCACCTCATCCGTCTATTGTAGAATTTCTACATCTATACTAACAATGTCACACTTACCCCTAATACAGGCGGTCAGACACTATAGCTGGCTTCTGTGTTCTTCACCTATAGAAGCCCCCTTTTCCATAAGGCAAGCAGGCCTACCAGTACTCAGTTGCCCCCAGGACTTATACACAATGCTATAGTGTCTGGCCACCACGCCTGGTACTTGCAGATGACAGACAGGCAGTGTGGTTCAACGACAGTCCAGGTACAAGGCAGGCAAGGTTCAGAATAGTCAGGGTCAAATCTGTAGTCAAAAGGCAGACAGAGTTCAGAAAGTAGTCGATATATCCAAACCAAGGTCATCAACGAGGGAATTCCAACAGCAGAGCAGGACGGACAAACGGAGAGCTTGGAGCACATGTTACAAACGCAATATCACAAGCATGAGACTGCAGGTTTGGCTGGCTTAAATCAGGTTTGGTCTCTACACAGAAACTGACCACATCAATCACCTTGCAGGTGGGACAGACAGAAAGAATACATCACAGGACTTCTGTGATGCAGGATGCAGGAATTATGAGCAGAAGAGCAACGCACTCCTGACAAACGCATTATAGTACTTTTATTAGTGGCGGGGGTGGGTGGTTTATTTAGGAGGGATTGGAATATGTATGTCTTTATTTTATAAGATTCAAATAAGAAGAAAAAGGGAAAAATTTAATTTGCAGTAAATGTCCGGAAATTTTTTTCCCATAATGATTCCGATCTCAGATATTCATCCTAAAATGTGATCAGTAAAGTCTCCAGAGTACACGGAGATCACAGGAATATGATGTGTCCTGGCAAAGCCCAAAAGCAAAGTTCATCTTTCAGTTTAGGAGAGGAGGGACGCACCCGGGAGAAATCATCCTGTGTACAGAAACCTCACAAAGCACCCCCCACAGCTCCTCCTCCCAATGTCCCTTCAATCAGCGTCATAGAATCCTATGACATCACACTGACCTCACAGCGCCTTCTCTTAATATCTCTCTATCCGACTCTTTTTTTCTTATGCTCTCAGGATGTGGGCTGACCCCTGGCCGCCTCACTTTCAAAATAGGGCTGTTGGACCTGCATTGTATGTAATATCAGAAACCTCAGCATGAAGTGGGGTTTAAATAAAGAGACCTGACCAGTGAGGTGAGGAGGATTCTTGGAATGTCATTTGATTTTACTATTTGTGTTCAAATCTAGAGTTTTCCTCCTGTGAAGTCTGGAGATCATATGACCATCACATTGCCTCCACCTCCCTCCCTGATAGAATAGAGAGATAAAAAGAAGATTCTAGAAGTCACCAGAGAGATCATTGAGCTGCTGACAGGAGAGGTGAGCAGTGCTGAGAAGGACATCATGATGGAGAATCAGCCGCCCCTCACATCACCGGGTAAGAGGAGACTTTACGCTAAAGGAGAGAGCAGTACGGAGGGTCCACCTGGATCCCCCATCTGATAAACACATAGAAACAATGTATTCCGTCAGTGTGTGTGTTCCCTACAGATGGATCCAGTAATGGGAACCCACCAGAGAGATGTCCCCATCCTCTGTATTCCCGGAAATCCCCACAGGAAGGTCACACCATCCCTCACCATCATCAGGTAGATGAGGAACAATCACTGATAGTATCATTAGGATCTGTACATTATCAGTATTGGTACAATTAATGTAATTTGTATTATATATTCAGAGTGGAAACCTGAGAGATCCTAAAGTTGAGGTTAAAGAAGAGTATAAAGAGGAAGATGAGGAGTATGGAGTGATGGAGGAGTTTTCAGAAGGACACGAGGATATGATGGAGCCACCTAATACCAGGAACCCACCAGAGAGATGTCCCCGTCCTCTGTATTCCCGGGATTCCACACAGGAAGATCACACCATCCCTCACCATCATCAGGTAGATGAATGACAATTATCAGTAGTTATGATTTTTACACAAGCTTGTTTGTTACAGTGAATGTTTTATTATATATTCAGGGTGGAAACCTCAGGGATGATAATATTGATGTTAAAGAAGAGTATAAAGAGGAGTATGAGGAGTATGGAGTGATGGAGGTCTTTTCAGAAGGACACAAGGATATGATGGAGCCACCTAATACTATGAACCCACCAGAGAGATGTCCATGTCCTCTGTATTCCCAGGATGCCAAACAGGAAGATCACACCATGCCTCAATGTTTCAAGGTTGGTGGGATGGAGAATCTAGAACATGGACTTGTGTAGAGGATGTGTATTTTTTCTATATGATGTCACAATAATAAATGTTCTATTTTATAGATGATATTTTCTCTCATTCACTTGATTTAGAGTGGAGATCCAATCGATATAGAATTTGAGGTTAAAGCAGAAGAAGAAGAGGAGACATATGTGAGGGATGATCAGCAGGATGGAATAACGGGGACATTTATAGAGGAGGATACTCCTATAGTGATCAGCACAGGTGGGTCATTAATTCTAAATCTATTCCTCCACCCATACTGCTCACTGATTGGTCCAGAGTAGGGCGGGGACTGGGTGACATCAGCCTGTAATACCCTGGTCGATTTCCTACCGGAGATTCTGAGGTTCAGCTGGCAGTAAAATGTTGATTTTCACCATAGATATTGCTCAGCCTAGAGACCTGAGGTACGTACCTTGAGTCTTCTGTCCCATGCCCAGGTCTAGCAAGACCACTGACAGAACAATTCTCCCGGGGTTACTTGCTCTGTTATTTGCTGGCTGTGCCAGGTGGAGGGATATGTCTGTATAGTCTCAGACCCAAGTCACTGAGTGCAGTCTCAGGAGATGGGAGGCATTTGTCTCAAATAAACATTTCAGCTTCCACTGATTACTGAACACCAATATTAGTGGAGTTCTCCTGACCATTACACCATATACAGTAATTATAAATTGCATATTACATACTTCTGACCCCTGCACTATATACTTTATGTTGTATATTACATAGTCCTGGGCCTGGTAGGAGATCAGAGGACCCATTTACTAGTTACCTTGAGGGGGGAATTGTAAGATCCTCAGAGACAAAGCTGCCTGATGTGGGCGGAGTCCTGGTTTAGGGGAACCAATCTGCTCATGTCTAGTAATAATCTTTGTATTTCTATTTTAGTAGATGGACGGGAGATGAGGAAAACCTCAGAGGATTGTCTCACTTTCTCTCCAGACTGTAAAGTAGAAGATGAGGACATCACACAGTATAGTCCAGGAGAAAACCCGGCTACCTCAAATGTCCATCCGGCACCACACAGTGTAGATGAACCATCGTATTCCTCTTATCCCGAGGAACCTCAGACTGTGAGGGACGGTGCCGGACCATCGTATTCCTCTTATCCTGAGGAACCTCAGACTGTGTGGGACGGTGCCGGACCATCGTATTCCTCTTATCCTGAGGAACCTCAGACTGTGCGGGACGGTGCCGGACCATCGTATTCCTCTTATCCTGAGGAACCTCAGACTGTGAGGGACGGTGCCGGACCATCGTATTCCTCTTATCCTGAGGAACCTCAGACTGTGCAGGACGGTGCCGGACCATCGTATTCCTCTTATCCTGAGGAACCTCAGACTGTGCGGGACGGTGCCGGACCATCGTATTCCTCTTATCCTGAGGAACCTCAGACTGTGAGAGACGGTGCCAGACCATCGTATTCCTCTTATCCTGAGGAACCTCAGACTGTGAGGGACGGTGCGGTCCTTCCAACAGATAAGGTCTTTCCCTGTGCTGAGTGCGGGAAGTGCTTCTATTATGAATCCAAACTTAATGTACATAGAAGAACTCACACAGGTGAGAAGCCTTATTCCTGTCCTGAGTGCGGGAAATGTTTTTCACAGAAGTCCCATCTTTCCAACCATCAGAAATTGCACACGGGGGAGAAGCCGTATTCCTGTTCTGAGTGCGGAAAATGTTTTTCACGGAAGGACAGTCTTTCCTATCATCAGAAATTGCACACGAGGGAGAAGCCGTATTCCTGTTCTGAGTGCGGAAAATGTTTTTCACGGAAGTCCAGTCTTACCACACATCAGAGATTGCACACCGGGGAGAAGCCGTATTCCTGTACTGATTGTGGTAAATGTTTTTCACGGAAGTCTGGTCTTTCCTATCATCAGAAATTGCACACAGGGGAAAAGCCGTATTCCTGTCCTGAGTGCAGGAAATGTTTTTCACAGAACTACCATCTTTCCCATCATCAGAAATTGCACACTGGGGAAAAGCCGTATTCCTGTCCTGAGTGCGGGAAATGTTTTTCACAGAAGTCCTCTCTTTCCCATCATCAGAAATTGCACACTGGGGAAAAGCCGTATTCCTGTCCTGAGTGCGGGAAATGTTTTTCACAGAAGTCCGCTCTTTCCTATCATCAGAGATTGCACACGGGGGAGAAGCCGCATTCCTGTCCTGAGTGCGGGAAATGTTTTTCAGTCAAGTCCAGTCTTTCCTATCATCAGAGATTTCACACGGGGGAGAAGCCGTATTCCTGTCCTGAGTGCGGGAAATGTTTTTCACAGAAGTCTGCTCTTTCATATCATCAGAAATTGCACATGCGGGAAAAGCCGTATTCCTGTCCTGAGTGCGGGAAATGTTTTTCAGTCAAGTCCAGTCTTTCCCATCATTTGAAATTGCATACGGGGGAAAAGCCATATTGCTGTCCTGATTGCGGGAAATGTTTTTCACAGAAGTCCGCTCTTTCCTATCATCGGCGATCTCACACGGAGGAGAAGCCGTATTCCTGTCCTGAGTGCAGGAAATGTTTTTCACAGAAGTCCCATCTTTCCTATCATCAAAAATTGCACACAGGGGAGAAGCCATATTCCTGTCCTGAGTGCGGGAAATGTTTTTCACGTATGGCCGATCTTTCCAGACATCAAAGATCTCACACGGGTGAGAAGCCGTATTCTTGTCCCGAGTGCGGGAAATGTTTTTCAGTGAAGGGCAATCTTTTCACACATCAGAAATTGCATACAGGGGAGAAGCCGTATTCCTGTCTTGAATGCGGGAAATATTTTCCACTAAAGAGCAATTTTAACTCACATCAGAGGTCTCATGCAAAGAAGAAGGCATTTTCCTGTCCTGAGTGAGGGAATTTTTCATCACCGAAGTTTAACTCACATCAGGGGTCCCACACATCCCTCGAGATGTATTAGTGAGTGCGGGAAATGTCTAGTATATGAATGTTGATGGACATGTGGGGAAGAAGCACACCCTGATATACACCTCAGATATACTCCATGGCTGATCTTCATCATGTAAGAAACAGTTGATAAGAAGATCAGAGATCACCAAAGACATGGATGAAGTGTTGTGCCGTGTTGGCCATTGATAGAAGGAGAAAAATAAAAATGGAGTCATTACCTCTCATTGGCTGAGTACATTTTGTGGTGGAAGATTTCACAAACACTTACAGGTCTGTCTCTATAAACTTTGTAGAATGAATGTGTAAAGGAAATGTGTAAGTTCTGTATAGAATTGTATTGTATTTTCTATGTATTGCACACGGCACTAATAATGTTTTCATGACATGTTTGCATTCTTTCCAGTCCTGATTAGAATTAGCCTGCCTATGTTACGCCCCTTGTTACCATAAAAGTACAATTGTAATATTAATGTGATAGCTACGTAATCATGTGTATAAAAACTTTCAATTGTGTCTAGGGATGAGACGAACACCCCCCTGTTTGGTTCGCACCAGATCATGCGAACAGGCGAAAAATTCGTTCGAACACTGTTAAAGTTTATGGGACTCGAACATGAATAATCAAAAGTGCTAATTTTAAAGGCTTATATGCAAGTTATTGTCATAAAAAGTGTTTGGGGACCTGGGTCCTGCCCCAGGGGACATGGATCAATGCAAAAAAGTTTTAAAAACGGCCCTTTTTTCGGGAGCAGTGATTTTAATAATGCTTAACGTCGAACAATAAAAGTGTAATATTCCTTTAAATTTCATACCTGGGGGGTGTCTATAGTATGCCTGTTAAGGGGCGCATGTGTAACGAGCCCCTGCTCGCTCGGTTCCACTCTCCCGACACTCTTCTGCGGCTATAGAATCAGATGGCAGATCGCAACGTAGTGATGATTCAGTCATCCGATGCTCCGGGACTAGAACTACAGCTATGTGCCATTCTAATCCAGTTGTGTAGCTCAGAACAAACACCAGGCAGGCTGTATGTAAGTTCAACCAGGAATCTCTTTTATTGAAAGGAATACAGGCTTTTATACAGTCAAAGAGGATTTCATATTACTCTGAACATACACCTTAGACCAGAAACCTAATTAACATGGGCTAATTAATTAATCCCTTTAGACAGCCTAGATGACTCAGACATGACCTTACTAGACTTATTTATAATACACATTCTAGCAGGCGACAGACAGGTGGCTGGAATTGACATCAGCATCTCCTAACAGTATTTGTCCCAGTATTATGAATCAGCCACTATTTCTAATATGGCAAATACCACCTCAAGGGTCCCCAGGCATACAGCTCACAAAGAGCACTGTTCCCCCAAATGCCAGGGCCCACGATCGATCGGCAAGAGGCTAGCATTCAGTCCCCTCCAAAAGTCTCTCTCCCGGCTAGGTCTGTCACAGCATGTTTCCCGTGTTTAGAACAGTCTGACAGCAAAATGACATTTCAAAGGAAAAAAAGTCATTTAAAACTACTCGCGGCTATTAATGAATTGCCGGTCCGACAATACACATAGAAGTTCATTGATAAAAACGGCATGGGATTTTCCCACAGTGGAACCCCGAACCAAAATTTAAAAAAAAATGGCGTGGGGGGTCCCCCTAAATTCCATACCAGGCCCTTCAGGTCTGGTATGGATTTTAAGGGGAACCCTGCGCCAAAATTTAAAAAAAAAATGGCGTGGGGTCCTCCCAAAATTCCATACCAGACCCTTATCCAAGCACGCAACCTGGCAGGCAGCAGGAAAAGAGGGGGGGTGAGAGAGCGCCCCCCCTGAACCATACCAGGCCACATGCCCTCAACATTGGGAGGGTGCTTTGGGGTAGCCCCCCAAAACACCTTGTCCCCATGTTGATGGGGACAAGGGCCTCATCCCCACAACCCTTGCCCGGTGGTTGTGGGGTCTGCGGGCGGGGGACTTATCGGAATCTGGAAGCTCCCTTTAACAAGGGGACCCCCAGATCCCGCCCCCCCTGTGTGAAATGGTAAGGGGGTACAAAAGTACCCCTACCATTTCACAAAAAAACTCAAAAATGTTAAAAATGACGAGACAGTTTTTGACAATTCCTTTATTTAAAGTCTTCTTCTTTTCCATCTTCTTTCTTCTATCTTCCTTCGGTTTCTTCCTCCATCTTCTTCTTTCTCTGATCCTCTGCTTCTTGCTCCGGTGTTCTCGTCCGGCATCTTCCTCCACGGCATCTTCTTCCCTTCTCCGTTCTCGGGCCGCTCCGCATCCATGATGGGAGGCTCCTGCTGTGTGACGCTTCTCGTCTTCTGACACTTCTTAAATAACGGAGGGTGGGGCTACCCGGTAAACCCGCCCCCCTCTGACGCACGGGGGACTTCCCTGTGGCATTCCCCGTGACATCAGAGGGGGCGGGGTCACCTGTTACATAAGCCCAGGGTGCGTACCGCGGTCGCACCACATATGTGACATATCGCACCGAACGTCAGAGAACAATCATTCTAGCACCAGAGCTCCTAGCTAACTCAAAACTGATGAGCTGTAACAGCTTTTAGAGCATCACCTATGTTGATTTTTTTTTTGGGCACCTTTGTTTTTGGTGGTATCGCGGGCGCACGCAATTTTGCAACATGGAATGTTTGGTATCGATTTACTCGATGCAACCTCATGTTTTATGTTTCAACCAAAAAATGGAAATTATATTTTTTCCTGGAACATTTGTGTTTAATAAATTGTTGTGCAAATATCACATGAAACTACAGTTTTCAACTATCACCTCTTTATTCTACAGGGCCTCTGCTTTCAGAAATTATATAATATTCTGGGGGTTTATGTAATTTTATAGCCAAAAATTAGGATTTTTTACATGCATGCCACAAAGAATTATTTATTTTTACACTGTCCCTTTAAAAAAAGAATGTGATCACTTTTATTCCTATTACAAGGAATGTAAACGTCCCTTGTAATAGAAATAAAAGTTGTAGCACCCTCCTACTCTCACCCTTTGTGTGAGCGTAGGTACATTTAGGCAGGTCTAGCTGGATACTAAGCCTGTTTGATTTGGTTTCTGTGGGCTGGGAGTGGCTCAGAGTAGCAGCTGGTGACTCACAAGTAGTGTCACTGAGACCTCCTTCTTTCTTCTAGAGAATACTAGAAGGAAAGGTGGAGCTGCCTGGGGTGTCCTAAGGAGCCCTGACCAATCCCCAACCTGGATTGGCAGGGGACAGGCCTCCTTAAATACCTGGGGTCAGCCCAGCTGGGGATGAGTTGTCGGGCAGAAGAACTGGAGATGGAGTACTAGGCTGTCGGGGGGCCTTTGAGGGAGCTCCCCAGTCTGGGGGGTGACCTTGGGCCTGGGGCTTGGGTGTTGAATGCCTCGGGTGTAGAGCCCTTCAAGAAAGCATGACGGATCTGGACAGGAGGAGCAGAGAGGACATCTGGAGCTAGTACAGCTGGGCATGTCTTTAGGAGGGAACTAGGGAGACATGCCTGAGAGGACTCGGAGCGTGCAGTCTGGGATGGCTGCAGAGGCAGCAGTGAGGACTGTGATGTCATGGGCAGTGGAGTTGGGCAGCTGCAGCCAGGAGGGCTGGCAGGGCCTGAAGAGGGCTGACTGGGAGTAATAGTCCATCTGTGGGACAGCTAGCACAAAAGACTTAACACTTTTGCTACACTATAGAGGTCCGCGGTCCCTGCCTGCAAAGGGCAAGTTACTGACTCCTGGCTGAGCCAGGCCTAACCATGTGCTAGCTGCTCCTGAGAATCAAGAGTTGTGCATCAGGAAGAGAGAGAGAGCAATAGTCTGCAAGCAAGTGTTGTGTAGGAGAAGTCTAGAGAAGTGCCATGTATAGAGTGTACATACTGTAGTTGTCCCATTTGATTGCTACACAATCCATCAATGAATTGCTATACAATCTACTAATTGTTTGTTCTAAAATTCCACTGGGCATCCCATAAATTCCTTTACACATCCATGTTCTATTCCCTCAATAAAGTCAACAAAAACAAACATATGGACTGTTCATTGCCTTGGAGTGACTGAGAATTGAATGCCGGGCTGGGCAGGTTGGCAGGTGGGCCACGACACTTAGCAGACCCACAGAGCGACCGCTACACTCCATTGAAACTACTGGCCGGAGCGCGCTGGAACTCGGCTTTTTTTCAGCCGCACTGCTCATTTTTCTCTGCGTCTCCATGTCATCACTGCTGACTCCACCTCCCTCCTCCGGCACTCTGTTGGCCCAGGGGCAGCCTGACCAATCAGGAGCTGCCCTGGGTGAGCATGCAGACTGTAGCAGCAGGTGTGGGGAGTGGGACAGCACCAGGCTGAGAGCTCCAGGAGGTGGCGGGGATAAAGAGCTGCGAGGGTGGCCAGAACCGATTGCCCTTTAGCAAGGAGAAGAGCTCTGAAGACCTCCCATCCCTAGACCAATGGACAGGCTGACCGGAGAACGAGGACGGTGGGCTGGAGGTGCAGGCAGCCAGGGACAGCAGCACAGAAATCCGCTGGATGGAGCATCTAGTGATCTCCTGTCCTCATCCAGCTATACGAACGGACCTGCCCACTGCATGGAAGGTACAGTGTCACATACACCTTCCCACAAGAGGGACTGCAGACAGGGCTAGGATCTCTCTCAATTCCCCCCTTCCCTTCTCCCCCTCTTCCATCTCCCCCCTTGTGCTACCCCCCTCTCACCCCTCCCCATCCCACAACCCTGCACTCAGTACATAGCACGCCCCTCAGCCCTGCACTCAGTACATAGCACGTCCCTCAACCCTGCACTCAGTACATAGCACGTCCCTCAACCCTGCACTCAGTACATAGCACGCCCCTCAGCCCTGCACTCAGTACATAGCACGTCCCTCAACCCTGCATTCAGTACATAGCATGCCCCTCAAACCTGCACTCTTTTAGTAGTGTGCCCCTCAACTCTGCACGTAGCGCGCCCCGCAACCCTGCACTCAGTATGTAGCGTGCCCCGAAACCCTGCACTCAGTACGTAGCGTGCCCCACAACCCTGCACTCAGTACGTAGCGTGCCCCACAACCCTGCACTCAGTACTTAGCGTGCCCTACAACCCTGCAGTCAGAACCTAGCGTGCTTCGCAACCCTGCACTTAGTACGTACGAGCCAGCAGTGAGGACTGTGATGTCACGGGATGGGAAGTTGGGCAGCTGCAGCCAGGAACCACCAGTTGAAGCCAGGAGGGCTGGTGAGTGACAGTCACAGTCAGGAGGACTGGGGAGGCACACCTGAGGGGACTGGGAGTGTGCAGTCTGGGATGGGTGTAGAGACAGCAGTGAGGACTGTGATGTCATGGGCAGTGGAGTAGGGCAGCTGCAGCCAGGAGGACTGGCAGGGCCTGAAGAGGGCTGACTGGGAGTAATAGTCCATCTGTGGGACAGCTAGCACAAGAGACTTTCCATTTTTGCTACACTATAGGGGCCTGCGGTCCCTGCCTACAAAGGGCAAGTTACTAAGGGCCTGGCTGAGCCAGTGTCAGGCCTAACCATGTGCTAGCTGCTCCTGAGAGTCAAGAGTTGTGCAGGAGGAAGAGAGAGAGCAATAGTCTGCAAGCAAGTGTTAAATAAAGTGGGGGTGAGATGGGAAAAGGGAGGGGAAAAGGGATAATGGAACAAGTTACACTTAGGAGTGGTCAGGTAAATAACGTGACCAACTTGATTATACACTTATATAGTGTCTGTTGCTGTAACCATGGTAGGCATAAAAAGAAAAAGGAACACCCGGTTCTAGATAGCCGGGTAAGGGGTTACTTTGGCAACAAATATTTAATCATGTCAAGAATACTGGCAGTGTTATCAAAAAATGTCAATTTATTAATTGTTTAATTAAGGTACAAAGCATCAAAATTGGTAGGACAACCTATCGATTAAAACATGGTATTTAAAAAAATTGCTGATTAGGTCCAGTAGAACCGAATGCCTAGGCATTCGGTTCTACCGGACCTAATCAGCAATTTTTTTAATGGATTTTAAAGGGATTGGTAGAGAGGAGTGGCAGACATTGAATGGTTGGTAAGGTGGATGAGTCTGGCAGCCGCAATCATGATGTACTGAAGGGAGGAGGAGCCTATATATAGGTAATCCTGTAAGGAGGAAATTGCAGTAGTCCAGGCGAGAGCCACTGACCAGGGAGTGAATCAGTAGGGCCCGGGCCAGTGCACTATTCATTTATTTTTCTTCCACTGTTTGTCACCTTTCACTTTTGTGTGTGTTTTCTCACAGATGAAGGGTGTGAGTCCTCGGGCTTATGCTGATCTCTAGGGGGAGGATATGTGACCCTCAGGTTCCTTCCTCCCCTGCCCCTGGAGTGTCTCTCTTTGGGAGAGCTCCCCTGACCTAGTGTTCAAGTATGGCTTTGGTTATCCAAGGAGAAAGGGTCTGCCAGGCCTTCTAGCTAGGCAGACTATGTAAACCTATGTTTCCCGTCAGGAGCCTTGCGCCCCGGGGGTCAGGGTAGAAGTCCTACTCCTTCAGGGGATGGATTAAAACACACCCTTAAGTGCACTTTTTGTGTAATGCACAGAATGCAGGGGACAGGAGTGTGTAATGTACAGAGTGCAGGGGACAGGAGTGTGTAATGTACAGAATGCAGAGGACAGGAGTGTGTAATGCACAGAATGCAGGGGACAGGAGTGTGTAATGTACAGAGTGCAGGGGACAGGAGTGTGTAATGTACAGAATGCAGAGGACAGGAGTGTGTAATGTACAGAATGCAGAGGACAGGAGTGTGTAATGCACAGAATGTAGGGGACAGGAGTGTGTAATGTACAGAATGTAGGGGATAGGAGTGTGTAATGTACAGAATGCAGGGGACAGGAGTGTGTAATGTACAGAATGCAGGGGACAGGAGTGTGTAATGTACAGAATGCAGGGGACAGGAGTGTGTAATGTACAGAATGCAGGGGACAGGAGTGTGTAATGCACAGAATGCAGGGGACAGGAGTGTGTAATGTACAGAATGCAGGGGACAGGAATATGTAACGCATAGAATGCAGGGGACAGGAGTCTGTGATGTACAGAATGCGGGGGGTAGGAGTGTGTAATGCACAGAATGCAGGGGACAGGAGTGTGTAATGCACAGAATGTAGGGGACAGGAGTGTGTAATGTACAGAATGCGGGGGACAGGAGTGTGTAATGCACAGAATGCAGAGGACAGGAGTGTGTAATGTACAGAATGCAGGGGACGGGAGTGTGTAATGTACAGAATGCAGGGGACAGGAGTGTGTAATGCACAGAATGTAGGGGACAGGAGTGTGTAATGTACAGAATGCGAGGGACAGGAGTGTGTAATGCACAGAATGCAGGGGACAGGAGTGTGTAATGTACAGAATTCAGGGGACAGGAGTGTGTAATGCACAGAATGTAGGGGACAGGAGTGTGTAATGTACAGAATGTAGGGGATAGGAGTGTGTAATGTACAGAATGCAGGGGACAGGAGTGTGTAATGTACAGAATGCAGGGGACAGGAGTGTGTAATGTACAGAATGCAGGGGACAGGAGTGTGTAATGTACAGAATGCAGGGGACAGGAGTGTGTAATGCACAGAATGCAGGGGACAGGAGTGTGTAATGTACAGAATGCAGGGGACAGGAATATGTAACGCATAGAATGCAGGGGACAGGAGTCTGTGATGTACAGAATGCGGGGGGTAGGAGTGTGTAATGCACAGAATGCAGGGGACAGGAGTGTGTAATGCACAGAATGTAGGGGACAGGAGTGTGTAATGTACAGAATGCGAGGGACAGGAGTGTGTAATGCACAGAATGCAGAGGACAGGAGTGTGTAATGTACAGAATGCAGGGGACGGGAGTGTGTAATGTACAGAATGCAGGGGACAGGAGTGTGTAATGCACAGAATGTAGGGGACAGGAGTGTGTAATGTACAGAATGCGAGGGACAGGAGTGTGTAATGCACAGAATGCAGGGGACAGGAGTGTGTAATGCACAGAATGCAGGGGACGGGAGTGTGTAATGCACATAATGCAGTGGACAGGAGTGTGTAATGTACAGAATGCAGTGGACAGGAGTGTGTAATGTACAGAATGCAGTGGACAGGAGTGTGTAATGTACAGAATGCAGGGGACAGGAGTGTGTAATGTACAGAATGCAGTGGACAGGAGTGTGTAATGTACAGAATGCAGGGGACAGGAGTGTGTAATGTACAGAATGCAGTGGACAGGAGTGTGTAATGCACAGAATGCAGTGGACAGGAGTGTGTAATGCACATAATGCAGTGGACAGGAGTGTGTAATGCACATAATGCAGTGGACAGGAGTGTGTAATGCAGGCCACTATGTTGTGGGCAGTGTGACAGGGAGGAGCCAGTGTGATGGGTGCAGTGTGATGGGGAGGAGCTAGTGTGATGTGGGCAGTGTGACAGTTAATCCAAACTCCACCTCACACTATATAATCAGTTTTTTGGGATGGAGGTTTTATTTTTTACAATAGCTGATCATTGTAAGCACCCCTGTCAGATGGAGATGGTTTGTCCTATCCCCTGCCTGCTACATCTGCTGGAGAAATTTTTCTGTTGAAAAAATAACAGACTTACTGGCTGGATCACAAGTGAAAATAAAAGAAAGTTTTTTTTAAAAAAATGCAGCCATCACATCTAAAAAGGGTACCTGGGCAGTGTGATGGGGAGGAGCCAGTGTGACTGGAGGACATTTAGTCCCACACTATACTCACTCAGGTGCTGGGCACTGTCTGTTCTTCCAGACTTAGGAATACACTGTGGCATTTGTAGGCTGCCAGGCTGGAGTGGCCTCGGGGTGGGAAGCAATTCTTTTACCTTAGGAGAAGCCTGCAGGCAAGAAACAGGAGCCGGGAGTTGGGGGGGCTGGAAAGCTGATTGATGACTGCTTGTCTTTTGTCACATTGTGGATCACGACTGCCATAAACACCTAGCACCAGGCTGGATAGGAGGGACCGATCGCCTCCATCTCCCTTCTGCAGCCCTTGCTGAATGGCGGTGGGAGGGAGTGAAGGAGAATCCGGCTTCCAACGGCTGCAGGAGGGAGATGGAGGTGATCGGTTCCTGTGTATGCCGAACCCCCTCCCCCACTTCTATCCAAGTGTAGACAAATATGACAGGAGAGCCGTACGGGGCCCCCTGAAGCATGGGGCTAGGTCACAATTGTGACCCCTATATTTATGCCTCTCCCCCAATCTCTCTCCTTTTACAGATTCTACAAGCAATCAAATACAAAAAGACTCCTAGACTGTTTATTGGAGTCGGAGTAAATGGACCGTTACTGGGGGGCCTCTGTACTGTTTGGGAAAGAACCAGTTAATATCATCGGTCTCTGCGGGGGGGAGCACTACACATCTATAAGGATATACAGTACATACCAGAGGTGGGGGACTCGAGTCACATGACTTGACTCGAGTCGGACTCGAGTCACCTGTTTGAGGACTTGCGACTTGCTTGACAAAATTAAATAAATGACTCGACTTGACTTTGACTTGCCACTAATGACTTGCGACTTGACTTTGACTTGGGCTATTTGACTTGCAATGACTTGCAATGACTTGGCACCACCAGTGCTGTGTCAAGAAAAAAGCACTAAGCAGTTTTGTTAATGTTGAAAATGAAACAAAACCTTTCCTGAAAACTGACTTTTAACTAATTTTAAGGATGGAAATGGGGTAGATCAGTATTTTGACTTAATTTGTGACTTGACCAAAATAAATGACTTGACTTGACTTGCTTGACTTCTAGCAGGGACTCGACTTGACTTGCTTGCTTTTCGCCACAGTAACTTGGGACTTGCTTATGACTTGAAGGTTAAGACTTGAGACTTGCTTGTGACTTGCACATGTGTGACTTACCCCCATGTCTGGTACATACACACACAGCACAAGGACGAGTTCACACTACGAGATGTTTCTCGGGGCTGCAGTTCCTCTGAGCTGCACAAGGTGGTGATCTCACTTTTACCCAGACAGGAAGTCTCTATGGAAGACAGGAAGTGATGTCAGTTACAGACAGGAAGTTTCAGGTGAGAGGCAAGTCGGGAGGAAGTAGAGAAGAGACATTGTTAGAACTGGCAGCTGAGGAGGTAATAAGATCTTATTTTCTATTTACACCCAGTAACCCCCCCGTCATGTCCGTCCTCTTCCTCCATAGTCACTGTGACATCTTTTATCTCCAGCAGATGATGATACACACATATATTATTATTATTACTATAAGGGATTTAAAAACAGTACAGTTACAATACAATATAATACAGGAGGAATCAGAGGGCTCTGCTCCTTAGAGCTTACAATCTAAGAGGGAGGGTCAAAGGATACAAAAGGTAATAACTGTGGGGGATGGGCTGATGGAGAAAATAAAAGTCCAGTTGTTAGGTGGGGGCAGGATAGGCTTCTGATAGGAGAAGGGTTTTCAGGGATTGTCATAAAGTGGACAGAGTAGGAGATAGTCAGACAAATTGGGATAGGGAGTTCCAAAGGATGGGAGATGCTCGGTAGAAGTCCTGAAGATGAGCATAGGAGGAAGTGATGAGGGAGATAGAGAACAGGAGGTTTTGGGAGGATCGAAGAGAATGATTTGGTTGGTATTGTGAGACTAGGTTAGTGATATAGTTGGGGGCCGAGTTCTGGATGACTTTATAAGTTGTTAGTATTTTGAATTTAATTTGTTGGGTAAGCGGAAGCCAGCGGAGGGATTGGCAGAGAGGAGCAGCAGACATTGAATGGTTGGTAAGGTGAATGAGTCTGGCAACAGCATTCATGATTGATTGAAGGGGTGAGGGGTCTATATAAAGGCAATCCGGTGAGGAGGGACTTGCAGTAGTCAAGGCAAGAGATAACCAGGGAGTGAATTGGTAGCTTTGTGAGGTCATTGGTTAGGAAGGGGGGTAATTTGGAGATGTTATGGGGGGAGAGGCGGAAAGCTTTGGACAGTGATTGGATGTGGGGCTGAAAGGGGGGTTCAGAGTCAAGGATTGCACCTGGCACTCTGGCTTGTGGGGACGGGTTGATGGTTGTTCCATCGATCTTGACAGAGAAGTCAGGGGAAGGCGCACGTGGTGTAGGAAATATTATGAGCTCAGTTTTGGATAGATTGAGTTTGAGGAAGTGGTGTGACATTCAGGCTGATATGTCTGTTAGTACATTAGTGATGCGTGAGGAGACTCATGGAGTGAGCTGAGGGGTAGAGAGATAGATTTGGGTGTCGTCAGCGTAGAAATGGTATTGAAAGTCATAGGAGGTTATCAGCTGACCTAGGGAGGAGATGTTTAGAACGAGAATAGGAGTGGTCCAAGAACAGAACCTTGGAGGACCCCGAAGGAGAAAGGAGCAGGAAGTAAAGTTGTGACGCTGAAGGTGCAATGGGATAGGTAGTATGAAAACCAGCAAAGATTACAGTCACAGAGACTAAAGGAGAGGAGTTATTTTGATTAGAATGGGGTGGTACACTGTGTCAAAGGCAGCAGAGAGGTCCAGGAGTAGGATTACAGAATAGTGTCCATTGAATTTAGTAGCCGTTAGCAGATGATTCATGAGTTTAAGGTGAGCAGTTTCTGTGGAGTGTTGAAATCCAGATTGAAGGAGATCAAGGAGGTTAGTTTCAGTTAGATGGTCGCTCAGTTGGTTGTAGACCAGACATCCGGGAAGTGTCAGGCTTCCCACTTACCAGACCGGTGAGTCAGCTTGGGCAGAGGGTAGGCTCCCTTACGTATCCGACTCGCGGCCCCTGGTAGAGCAGACAGGAGGCACAAGAGTGCGGAGTGATATGAGAGCCTAGTGCAGTAGTCCAGGTGCTGGAAGAAAGGTGATTCCCTAGCAGCAGGTAGTAATAGGAGCACAGACAACAGATGCTGAGCAGGAGCAAGGCAGGCAGGTCACAACACAGGCAGGGTTCGGCAACAGGCGGGCAGCAAAGGTTCAAAAGGAGCAGGCAGAAGCGGAGTCAAACAAGCCAGGGTCAGGTACAGGCAGATGTCAGGGGAATCCAATAGGCAAGCCGGGTCGTCAGGAGATCAGTACACAGGAACACGGAAAAGGCAACCGGAACTATGGCACAGGAGCTGTTGATCAGGCAGCACCGAGCAGAATGTGCAGCAGGCCTAAGTAGGCTGATTGGTGCCAAACGCCGCGCACGTACGTGCGCACAGGCGCACACGCCCCCGGACACTGGCGCGCACACCAGCGTCCCCAGGCGGACGCACACGCGCGCGCGCGTCTGGGCACCACCGCGCACACCAGGGTCAGCTGGACCATGCACACCAGTGCCCACAGAAGCGCGTGCACAGGAACGCACGCACCGGCGCCCAACCAGGTAACCTCTCTGACAGTGCCCCCTCCTCAAGGGCAGACTCCGGATGCCCAGTTGGGCTAACTTGGAGGCATGCGAGTCCTTGAATGGTTACAAGAGTTCTCTGGCATGTAGGTTGCCTTCGGGCTCCCACGAGTTGTCTTCAGGACCATACCCTTTCCACTTAATGAGGTATTGGGTTTGATTGTGTCTCCTCCTGCAATCTAGAATTGCTTCCACTTCGAATTCCTCCTCATTGTTAACTAGAATAGGCTTGGTGGGCCGATACTGCGGCCAACAAAGGAATTGGGAGTAACAGGTTTCAGGAGAGACACGTGGAAAACCGGATGCACCTTCAGAGAGTTAGGCAGGTCAAGTTCGTAGGCGACGTCGTTCATTTTTCTTTTCACCAAGAAAGGACCCAAAAACATAGGGCCTAGTTTTTTGGAAGGACAGGCCAATTTCAGATTGGCGGTAGATAATAACACTTGGTTGCCAGGTTCCAAAACAAGTTCCCTGCATCTCTTCCTATCAAACATCTTTTTATAGTATTCCTGAGCCTTGTCCATGGTGTCCTGTAGTAATTTATTGTTAACTGAAAAGAAATCCAAGGTTTCGGAGACTGCAGGAACGGTACATTGGGGTATTGATCCAGGCAGAAAGGACGGATGGAAGCCATAGTTGGCATAGAATGGTGTCTGATTGGTAGCTGAATGGTAGCTGAATGTAGAGAATTGTTATATGAAAACTCTGCAACAGGGAGTAAGGAGGCCCAATCATCCTGAGAAAAAGCGGAGACATTGCTCCAGAGTTTGATTAGTCCTCTCAATTTGCCCATTCGACTGGGGATGATAAGCTGAGGAAAATGCCAATTCAATTTCCAGGGAGCCACAGAGGGCTTTCCAGAACCTAGAGGTGAACTTGACACCTCGGTCAGATACTATATTCCTTGGAGCTCCATGCAATCTTATGATTTCTTTAATGAAGATACTAGCTGTCTCCATAGCCGAGTGAGTGCCCTTCATGGGAAGTAAATGGGCCATCTTAGACAGCCTATCTACCACATTAAAGATGGAGGAAAAGCCTTCTGATGGGGGGAGTTCAACGATAAAGTCCATCGAAATCATACTCCACGGTCTCCCTGGGACTGGTAGGGGTTTTAATAGGCCCCAAGCTCTTGCCCGACTGTTCTTGCTTCTGGCGCAAGTATTACATGAGTCAACATACTCCATACAGTCCTTAAGGAGGTGAGGCCATCAGAAGGTACGTTGTACCAGGTCAGTTGTTTTCCATGCACCAAAATGTCCGGCCAACTTATGGTCATGGCAAAGTTCCAACACATGTACCCTTAGGTCCTCAGGGACCACGATTTTGCCTTTGTGCCAGAACAGGCCGTCCTTAGCACAAGCCTCAGCAGGTGGGGTCATCCCCATAGAGGCCCGTCTAATCCGAGAGACAAGACCCTCTTGAAGAAGCAGGAAGTTCCCAGAAGGAAGAATGGTGTCTGGAATTAGGGTTTTTTCCGAGTCATGGAACATACGGGAGAGCGCGTCAGGCTTGACATTTTTGGATCCGGGTCTGTAGGTAATGTGGAACTGGAAACGGGAGAAAAAGAGTGCCCATCTGGCCTGCCGAGGTCTTAGTCTCTTAGCTGTTCTCAGGTACTCTAAGTTCTTATGGTCCGTATAGACCAGAATGGGATGTGCAGCACCCTCCAGTAGATAACACCATTCCTCCAAAGCCACTTTAATGGCCAGAAGTTCCCGATTCCCCACATCATAATTCTTTTCAGATGACAAAAATTTGCGTGAGAAAAAACCCACAGGGTACAGGAGAGCTTTGGCGCCTTGCCGTTGAGAGAGCACTGCCCCTACCGCAATTTCAGACGTGTCAATCTCCAACACGAAGGGTAGAGCTGGATTAGGGTGTTTAAGGATAGTGGCTGAAGTGAACAGTGCTTTGAGTTGTTCGAAGGCCAACTGTGCCTTAGGGGCCTAGCAGAATCGGGTGCCTTGTCTGGTAAGCTCGGTGATAGGAGCGATTATCGAAGAGAACCCTCTGATGAATTTCCTGTAGAAATTGGCGAAACCAATAAAGCGCTGTACCCCTTTCCTATCTGCAGGTGCAGGCCAGTCCAGGATAGCAGATACTTTTTGAGGGTCCATCTTAATGCCCTCGGCAGAGATGACCAGGCCCAGAAACTGAACACATTAAAGCTCAAATTCGCTTTTCTCGAGTTTGGCGTAAAGCCCATGTTGCCTAAGTCGAGTGAGTACATTACGGACGTGCCTGCGGTGGTCGATCAGAGAAGCAGAGAAAATCAGGATGTCGTCCAAATAGACTGACATACAAGTCCAGGTAATCACGGAAGACGTCATTAACGAAGTGCTGGAAGGTCGCTGGTGCATTGCACAGACCGAAGGGCATGACGAGGTACTCGAAGTGCCCAAATGGAGTACGAAAGGCCGTCTTCCACTCATCCCCTTTTCTGATGCGAATTAAATTGTAGGCTCCGCGGAGGTCCAACTTGGTGAAGACTGTTGTGGTTCCCAGCCTTTGAAACAGTTCAGGCACTAGAGGTAGCGGGTATCTGTTTTTAATAGTAATTTTATTCAATTCCTGGTAGTCTATACAGGGACGAAGGGAGTGATCCTTCTTCTCAACAAAGAAGATGCCTGCACCAGCTGGAGATGTGGAGGGGCGAATGAACCCCTTCTTCAAGTTTTCATCTATATAGTCTTTCAAGGTGCCCAGCTCCTGCTCAGTTAACGGGAAGATTCTCCCGAAGGGAACTTCGGTCCCGGGTAAGAGTTCTATTGGACAGTCGTAGGGCCTGTGTACTGGGAGAGTCTCTGCTCCCTTCTTGCTGAATACATCCAGAAAATCCCGGTAGGGTTCGGGAAGGGACTAGTGTAATTCTGTGTCAGAGTCCAAGCAAAGAAGCTGGGATGATGTTACAGGTGTTCCATGTAAGCAGTGTTGCCGGCAGTATTCGGAGAGGAATTGAATCTCCCCCGTAGACCAGGTAATGCTGGGGTTGTGTGCCTGCAGCCAGGGCATTCCTAGGATGATTGGAAAGAGAGAGAGGAGATGACATCCAAGCGTAGGAGTTCCTGATGATCCGGGCCTATGGTGGCCAGTAAAGGAACAGTCTCCTGGGTGACTGGACCGGAACTGAGGGTGGAGCCATCTGCTAGAAATACTGCAAGTCCCTGGGCCTTGGGCTGGAGAGGAATGCCATGGTTGTTAGCGAAGGCTTGGTCAATGAAGCCACTACATGCTCCAGAATCAATGATGACTGATATTGGGATATTCCTTCTGGGAAGCTGCAACGTAACAGAAAGAGTCAGGTGATTACCAGATTTAGGCAAGACAGGTGCACATACAGAAGAGGAAGGCAGGCACTTACGTATCTTGTTGGAGCAGGCCCTCACAAAATGTCCATGTTCTCCGCAGTACAGACATAAGTTGTGGGTACGTCTGCGCAACTTTTCTTTCGGAGTAAGGGATGGATGGAGCAGACCGAGTTGCATGGGTTCTGGAGCTTCTGCGGCCGGAGCAGAGGAGGCAGGAGGAAGTTGGCTGGGGGAACTGGGAACTTTAGGAAGCATCCAGATAGGACGAGGGTGGCTAGTAGACCTCTCAGAACATCTCTCTCTCAAGCGGCGGTCAATTTGGATGGACCAGTTGATGAGTTCATCCAGGGTCTGAGGTATTCCGACGCGTGCCAACTCATCTTTAAGAGGGTCAGATAACCCCATCCGAAATTGATGACGCAGGACAGCGTTGTTCCACTCTGTATCAGAGCTCCAGCAGGCAGGCAGGTCACAACACAGGCAGGGTTCGGCAACAGGCGGGCAGCAGAGGTTCAAAAGGAGAAGCCAGAAGTGGAGTCAAACAAGCCGGGGTCAGGTACAGGCAGAAGTCAGGGGAATCCAATAGGCAAGCCGGGTCATCAGGTGATCAGTACACAGGAACACGGAAAAGGCAACGGGAACTATGGCACAGGAGCTGTTGATTAGGCAGCACCGAGCAGAATGTGCAGCAGGCCTAAGTAGGCTGATTGGCGCCCATTGCCGCGCACGTGCGTGCGCCTATGCGCACAGCCGCGCACGCGCGCACCCCCGGACACCGGCACGCACACCAGCACCCCCAGGTGCATGCAGACCAGCGCCCACAGGCGGACGTACGCCAACGCACACTAGTGCGCGTCCGGGCACCACCGCGCACACACGGGGGTCAGCCGGACCATGCACACCAGTGCTCACAGAAGCGCACGCACTAGCACGCACAGGAACGCGGGCACCAACGCGCACCGGCGCCCAACCATGTAACCTCTCTGACAGGAAGTTTGGATGAAAAGGGGAGCTAGGAGATGGGGTGAAGGTTGTTAAGATTGGTTGGGTCCAGGGAAGGTTTTTTAAGTATGGGTGTGACTAGTGCATGTTTTGGAGAGTTAGGGAAGATACAAATGTGAGTTAGAGAGTGTAGGATAGAGCCAGAGGGTGACCGCAGTATTTGCGAGGGAACTTGGTCTAGGGAGCAGGTGGTTAGGTGAGCGTTAGAAAAAAGTTTAGCAACCTCATCTATAGTAGCAGGGTTTAATAACGAAAGTGTTGATTGTACCTGTGGACATGGGGTGTTAAGTAGGGGAGGTATCTGTACAGCAGAGGTCTCATCACAAATTGTATTAATCTTATTTTTGAAGTGATTGGCGATCTCCTGGGCAGTGGATGAAGGCAGTGGAGGACGAAGTAGAGTTGAAGGTAGAGAAAAGTTGACGGGCACAGGTGATAAGTTGGTAATGAGAGTTATAGAATTGGTCTGCTTGGCAGTGAGGAGACAGGAATTGTATTTTTGGAGGGCAGATGTATATTGCTTGAAGTTCTTCTAAGAACTAGTCTTATGCCACAGGTGCTCAAGAGCGCAGCTATGATTTTGAGACTTCTGGTCTCATTTGTTTGCCAAGGTTGTAGAAGTTGGGGCCTGATTCTGTGTTTAGTGAGGGGGCCAGTGTATCCAGGGCAGAGTACAGGGATCTATTGTAGACAGAAGTGGTTAAGTTGAGGCAGGACAGGGGTGAGATTATGTCATAGTGATGGTCAGTAGCAGAGTAGAGAAGGGTTAAGGTGGGTTAGGTGGTGAGGAAGAGGAAGAGAAATTTACAAGCAGCAGGAGTGTTTGTGTTAACAAGGATGTTAAAGGCACCAAGAATGATTGTGGGCATTTCAGAAGAGAGAAAGTAAGACAGCCAGGCAGAGAGGCCATCAAGAAAGGTCGATACTGGTCCGGGAGGCCAATAACACAGCACTTCTAAAAGAAACTGGAGAAAATAGATAAATACAATGTGCCTCAAATGAGGAGAGGGGGATGGGTGATGTATTTGAAAGATGCTATGTGGGGCTAGAAGGATTCCCACTCCACTTCCCTTACACTGGGTCTGAGGGAGTGAGTCCAGAGAAAGCCATCATGGGAGAGGGAAGCAGGAGAAGCAGCGTTGGATTCATGAAGCCAGGTTTCAGTAACATCAAGTAGTTAGTGATAAAGAGGTCATGGACAGAAGTGAGTTTGTTACAGACAGAGCAGGCGTTCCAAAGGGTGCAAGATAAGGGGAGGCTGGTTTTGGGAAGAGGATGGATAGAAAGTAAATTGTGTGGATTGCAGCTGTTGCCAGAAAGCATGGGGTGATGCGAGATTTGGGCACAGTTAAATGATGGAGGACCAAGTTTTGGGGTTTAATCTCCAGAAGTTAGGAGAAGCAGAAGGATGAGGGAGGTAATATGGGAGTGTGATATATATCAAAGGACATGTCCCAGAGTCCTGGAGGTTTTATTAGCATGTGGGTTTAGAATTATCAGGAGTTGGTGAGTGCAGGAATAGGGAGAGGACAGAAGTGAGGGTGATATATACAGGCTGTGGGGTGGAGAAGAGGGGTGAGGGGAAAGAGGGATTAAGGAGAGAGGACACAACAGTCAGAAGGATTGGTAGAAAGCACATTTTACAGAGAGGAACGAGAGCTGAATGGGGAATATGATGTGTCCTGGCAAAGCCCAAAGGCAACGTTCATCTTTCGGTTTAGGAGAGAAGGAACGCACCCGGGAGAAATTATTCTGTGTACAGAAACCTCACACAACACCCCCCACAGCTCCTCCTCCCAATGTCCCTCCAATCAGAGTCAGAGAATCCTATGACATCACACTGACCTCACAGCTTCTCCTCTTAATATCCCTCTATCTTTCAAAGTAGGGCTGTTGGGCCTGCATTGTATGTAATATCAGAAACCTCAGCATGAAGTTGGGTTTAAATAAAGAGAGACCTGACCAGTGAGGTGAGGAGAATTCTGGGAATGTCATTTGAGTTTACTATTTGTGTTTAAATCTAGAGTTTTCCTCCTGTGAAGTCTGGAGATCATATGACCATCACATTGCCTCCACCTCCCTCCCTGATAGAATAGAGAAATAAAAAGAAGATTATAGAAGCTGCTGACAAGAATGGTGAGCGTTGCTCAGGACGTCATGATGGACAATCAGCCCCCCCTCACTTCATCGGGTAAGAGAAGACTTTACCCTAAAGGAGAGAGCAGTACGGAGGGTCCACCTAGATCCCCCATCATCTGATAAACACATAGAAACAATGTATTCAGTCAGTGTGTGTGTTTCCTACAGATGGATCCAGTGATGGGAACCCACCAGAGAGATGTCCCCGTCCTCTGTATTCCCGGGATTCCACACAGGAAGGTCACACCATCCCTCACCATCATCAGGTAGATGAGGAACAATCACTGATAGTATCATTAGGATCTGTACATTATCTGCATTGTTACCATTGATGTCATTTTTATTATATATTCAGAGTGGAAACCTGAGAGATTCTAAAGTTGAGGTTAAAGAAGAGATAAAAGAGGAGGATGATGAGGATGGCGTGATGGAGGAGTCAGAGTATCTAAAAGTTTACAAAAATCTGCACCAAGACACCATGGAAGAGTCATCCAACTACAGAAACCCACCAGAGAGATGTCCCCGTCCTCTGTATTCCGGGGATTCCACACAGGAAGATCACACCATCCCTCACCATCATCAGGTAGATGAGGAACAATTATTGGTAGTTATGATTTATACACAAGCATGTTTGTTACAATAAATGTTTTATTATATATTCAGAGTGGAAACCTCGGGGATGATAATACTGATGTTAAAGAAGAGTATAAAGAGGAGGATGAGGAGTATGGAGTGATGGAGGACTTTTCAAAAGGACACAAGGATATGATGGAGCCACCTAATACCAGGAACCCACTAGAGAGATGTCCCCATCCTCTGGATTCCACACATGAAGGTCACACCATGCCTCAATGTTGCAAGGTTGGTGGGATGGAGAATCTAGAACATGAACTTGTGTATTTTTTCTATATGATGTCACAATAATAAACCTTCTATTTTATAGATGATATTTTCTCTCATTTTCTTGATTTAGAGTGGAGATCCAATTGATTTAGAATTTGAGGTTAAATCAGAAGAAGAAGAGACGTATGTGAGGGATGATCAGCAGTCTATGGAGGAGGATGGAATAACGGGGACATTTATAGAGGAGGACACTCCTACAGAGATCAGCACAGGTGGGTCATTAATTCTAAATCTATTCCTCCACCCATACTGCTCACTGATTGGTCCAGGGTAGGGTGGGGACTGGGTGATATCAGCCTGTAATACTCTGGTCACTTTCCTACTGGAGATTCTGGGGTTCAGCTGGCAGTAAAATGTTAATTTTCACCATAGGTGTTGCTCAGCCTAGGGACCTGGGGTATATACCTTGGGTTTTCTGCCTCAAGTCCCGGGTCTAGCAAGATCTCTGGCAGAGTAATTCTCCCGGGTTACTTGCTTTGTTATTTGTGCCGGGTGGAGGGATATGTCTGTATAGTCTCAGACCCAAGTCACTGAGTGCAGTCTCAGGAGATGGGAGGCAGCGGTGTGGGACCTCTGCAACTTGTCTCCAGTAAACATTTCATCTTCCACTGATTACTGAATACCAATATTAGTGGAGTTCTCCTGACCATTACACCGTATACAGTAATTATATATAGCATATTACATAGTCCTGAACCCTGCACTATATACTCTATGTTGTACATTACATAGTCCTGGGCCTGGTAGGAAATCAGAAGACCCATTTACTAGTTACCTTGAGGGGGGAATTGTAAGATCCTCAGAGACAAAGCTGCCTGATGTGGGCGGAGTCCTGGTTTAGGGGAACCAATCTGCTCATGTCTAGTAATAATCTTTGTATTTCTATTTTAGTAGATGGACGGGAGATGAGGAAAACCTCAGAGGATTGTCTCACTTTGTCTCCAGACTGTAAAGTAGAAGATGAGGACATCACACAGTATAGTCCAGGAGAAAACCCGACTACCTCAAATGTCCATCCGGCACCACACAGTGTAGATGGACCATCGTATTCCTCTTATCCTGAGGCACCTCAGACTGTGCGGGACGGTGCCGGACCATCGTATTCCTCTTATCCTGAGGAACCTCAGACTGTGAGGGACGGTGCCGGACCATCGTATTCCTCTTATCCTGAGGAACCTCAGACTGTGCGGGACGGTGCCGGACCATCGTATTCCTCTTATCCTGAGGAACCTCAGACTGTGAGGGACGGTGCCGGACCATCGTATTCCTCTTATCCTGGGGGACCTCAGACTGTGAGGGACGGTGCCGTCCTTCCAACAGATAAGAGGTTTTCCTGTCCTGAGTGCGGGAAGTGTTTTTGTTCAAAATCCAAACTCAATGTACATAAAAGAACTCACACGGGGGAAAAGCCTTATTCCTGTACTGAGTGCGGGAAATGTTTTTCACAGAAGTCCCATCTTTCCCATCATCAGAGATTGCACACAGGGGAGAAGCCGTATTCCTGTCCTGAGTGCGGAAAATGTTTTTCACGGAAGGACAGTCTTTCCTGTCATCAGAAATTGCACACGAGGGAAAAGCCGTATTCCTGTCTTGAGTGCGGGAAATGTTTTTCACAGAAGTCCGATCTTTGCCATCATCAGAAATTGCACATGGGTGAGAAGCCGTATTCCTGTCCTGAGTGCGGAAAATGTTTTTCACGTAAGTCCAGTCTTACCACACATCAGAGATTGCACACGGGGGAGAAGCCTTATTGCTGTACTGAGTGTGGGAAATGTTTTTCAGATAAGTCCACACTTACCTATCATCAGAAATTGCACACTGGGGAAAAGCCGTATTCCTGTCCTGAGTGCGGGAAATGTTTTTCCCAGAAGTGCCATCTTACCCATCATCAGAAATTGCACACGGGGGAAAAGCCGTATTCCTGTCCTGAGTGCGGGAAATGTTTTTCACAGAAGTCCCATCTTACCCATCATCAGAAATCGCACACGGGGGAAAAGCCGTATTCCTGTTCTGAGTGCGGGAAATGTTTTTCACAGAAGTCCGCTCTTTCCTATCATCAGAGATTGCACACAGGGGAGAAGCCGTATTCCTGTCCTGAGTGCGGAAAATGTTTTTCAGTCAAGTCTGGTCTTTCCTATCATCAGAGATCTCACACGGGGGAGAAGCCATATTCCTGTCCTGAGTGCGGGAAATGTTTTTCAGTCCAGTCCAGTCTTTCCCATCATCTGAGATTGCATACGGGGTAAAAACCATATTCCTGTCCTGACTGCGGGAAATGTTTTTCATGTTTGATCGATCTTTCCAGACAGCAAAGATCTCACAGGGGGGAGAAGCCGTATTCTTGTCCCGAGTGCGGGAAATGTTTTTCAGTGAAGGGCAATCTTAACTCACATCAGAGGTCTCATGCAAAGAAGAAGGCACTTTCCTGTCCTGAGTGAGGGAATTGTTCCTCACTGAAGTCCTGTTTTACATCAGGGGTCCCACACAACCCTTGAGGTGTATTAGTGAGTGCGGGAAATGTCTTGTATATGAATGTTGCTGGACATGTGTGGAAGAAGCACACCCTGATATACACCTCAGATATACTCCATGGCTGATCTTCATCATGTAAGAAACAGTTGATAAGGAGATCAGAGATCACCAAAGACATGGATGAAGTGTTGTACCGTGTTGGCCATTGATAGCAGGAGAAAAATAAAAATGGAGTCATTACCTCTCATTGGCTGAGTACATTTTGTGGTGTAAACTCTTGCAAGAGGTCTGTTTTCTCAAGTCGTCTTCCAGGACGAAACACGTTAACCCCACCACTTAAAAGGCGGTCCTCTAGGCCTTTTAAAATAAAAATGGAGTCATTACCTTTCATTGGCTGAGTACATTTTGTGGTGGAAGATTTCACAAACACTTATGCCCCGTACACACGGTCGGACTTTGTTCGGACATTCCGACAACAAAATCCTAGGATTTTTTCCAATGGATGTTGGCTCAAACTTGTCTTGCATACACACGGTCACACAAAGTTGTCGGAAAATCCGATCATTCTGAACGCGGTGACGTAAAACACGTACGTCGGGACTATAAACGGGGCAGTGGCCAATAGCTTTCATCTCTTTATTTATTCTGAGCATGCGTGGCACTTTGTCTGTCGGATTTGTGTACACACGATCGGAATTTCCGACAACGGATTTTGTTGTCGGAAAATTTTATAGCCTGCTCTCAAACTTTGTGTGTCGGAAAATCTGATGGAAAATGTGTGATGGAGCCTACATACGGTCAGAATTTCCGACAACAAGGTCCTATCACACATTTTCCGTCGGAAAATCCGACCGTGTGTACGGGGCAGTACAGGTCTGTTTCTAAAAACTTTGTAGAATGAATGTGTAAAGGAAATGTGTAAGTTCTGTATAGAATTGTATTGTATTTTGTATGTATTGCACACGGCACTAATAATGTTTTCATGACATGTTTGCATTCTTTCCAGTCCTGATTAGAATTAGCCTGCCTATGTTACGCCCCTTGTTACCATAAAAGTACAATTGTAATATTAATGTGATAGCTACGTAATCATGTGTATAAAAACCTTCAATTGTGTCATAATAAAACAGAACAGTTATTTGGGAAGATGCGGAGTGTATCTTTTGTGTCTGTTCTCTACTGCAGTAGTTATTTATTTGGAACCGCTAATCAATATGAGGATAGGAGTTGCCCGTCAATACATTTCCAGAACAAATGTGATGTGCATTCCCCCAGCCGTGACCAGTATTGGTCATATTTTATTTCAGTGACTTCCTATGATCATTGGCTCCATCGAGTGGCAATAATGTGGCACTGCAGTAATAATACCGCATTATTGCCCCATAATTGAGATGACGGTCAGAGGAAATTGCTGTGTTAATGAAAATATGGCCAGAATTTGGCACAGCTGGGTGAATGCTTGTCACATTAAAGGACATAAGATAATTAAACCAGCAATATTATACTAACCATTAATGTAATACAGAGAAAATGGCATTTGGCTATTATATCACAGGCATTAGTTTCATCTAGTGGCCAAATGCAACATTCTCCATGTCCCTGAAGATCCATTTGGGGAGTATGCCCACCGCGATGAATGAACCAACCAACTTATAGAACATTCCCTGTCCATGGACAGATAGAATGAGCAGTCTATTAAGATCGGTCACTCCTGAAAGGATTGGCTTCACACCCCCTTTGTTTACATTCATCCCTATGCCTGAAATGACCGGCTGAATGGGATTGGTTGGGACGTGTCACTGGTTGTCAGGAAGCCTGTGGTCACTGACTCTCTAATAGGGATGAGCCGAAATGTACTGTCTTTTTGAGACGCACCTCTGCAAACACAGCCCAGGTCGCGTACGTGTATGTAGACCGCGGTCGCACCACATATGTGACATGTTGCCACGAACATCAGAAAACAATCATTCTAGCACCAGAGCTCCTAGCTAACTCAAAACTGATGAGCTGTAACAGCTTTTAGAGTGTCACCTATGTTGATTTTTTTTTGGGCACCTTCGTTTTTGGCGGTATAGCGGGCGCATTCAATTTTGCAACATGGAATGTTTGGTATCTATTTACTTGATGCAACCTCATCTTTTATGTTTTAAGCAAAAAATGGGAATTTTTATATTTTTTCCTGGAACATTTGTGTTTAATAAATTGTTGCGCAAATATCACATGAAACTAAAGTTTGCAACTATCACCTTTTTATTCTACAGGGCCTCTGCTTTCAGAAATTATATAATATTCTGGGGGGTTTATGTAATTTTATTGCCAAAACTAAGTTTTTTTTACATGCATGCAACAAAGAATTTTTTATTTTTACACTGTCCCTTTAAAAAAAAATGTGATCACTTTTATTCCTATTACAAGGAATGTTAACGTCCCTTGTGATAGAAATAAAAGTTGTAGCACCCTCCTACTCTCACCCTTTGTGTGAGCGTAGGTACATTTAGGCAGGTCTAGCTGGAAGCTAAGCCTGTTTGATTTGGTTTCTGTGGGCTGGGAGTGGCTCAGAGTAGCAGCTGGTGACTCACAAGCAGTGTCACTGAGACCTCCCTCTTTCTTCTAGAGAATACAAGAAGGGAAGATGGAGCTGCCTGGGGTGTCCTAAGGAGCCCTGACCTATCCCCAACCTAGATTGGTAGGGGAGAGGCCTCCTTAAATACCTGGGGTCAGCTTAGCTAGGGATGAGTTGTCGGGCAGAAGAACTGGAGATGGAGTGCTAGACTGTCGGGGCCTTTGAGGGAGCTCCCCAGTCTGGGGGGTGACCTTGGGCCTGGGGCTTGGGTGTAGAATGCCTCGGGTGTAGAGCCTTTCAAGAAAGCATGAAGGATCTGGACAGAAGGAGCAGAGAGGACATCTGGAGCTAGTACTGCCGGGCATGTCTTTAAGAGGGAACTAGGGAGGCACGCCTGAGAGGACTCGGAGTGTGCAGTCTGGGATGGCTGCAGAGGCAGCAGTGAGAACTGTGATGTCATGGGCAGTGGAGTCGGGCAGCTGCAGCCAGGGGGGCTGGCAGGGCCTGAAGAGGGCTGACTGGGAGTAATAGTCCATCTGTGGAACAGCTAGCACAAAAGACTTTCCATTTTTGCTACGCTATAGGGGCCTGTGGTCCCTGCCTACAAAGGGCAAGTTACTGAGGCCTGGCTGAGCCAGTGTCAGGCCTAACCATGTGCTAGCTGCTCCTGAGAGTCAAGAGTTGTGCAGGAGGAAGAGAGAGAGAGCAATAGTCTGCAACCAAGTGTTGTGCAGGAGAAGTCTGGAGAAGTGTACAGAGTGTACATACTGTAGTTGTCCCATTTGATTGCTATACAATCTACTAATTGTTCTAAAATTCCACTGGGCATCCCATATATTCCTTTACCCATCCATGTTCTATTCCCTCAAAGTCAACAAAAAAAACCATATGGACTGTTCATTGCCTTGGAGTGACTGAGGATTGAATGCCGGGCTGGGCAGGTTGACAGGTGGGCCACAACACTTAGCAGACCCACAGGGGAACTGCTACACTCCACTGAAATCACTGGCCGGGGGGGCGCTGGTACGGGGCTTTTTTTCAGCCGCCCTGCTCATTTATCCTTGCGTCTCCATGTCATCACTGCTGATTCCACCTCCCAGAACCGATTGCCCTGGAGCAGGGAGAAGAGCTCCGAAGACCTCCCAGCCCAGGACCAATGGACAGGCTGACCGGAGAACGAGGACGGGCGGGCGGGAGGTGCAGGCAGCCAGGGACAGCAGCACAGAATCCGCTGGATGGAGCAACTCTGTGATCTCCTGTCCTCATCCAGCTATATGAATGGACCTGCCCACTGCATGGAAGGTACAGTGTCACACACACCTTCCCACAGGAGGGACTGCAGACAGGACTAGGATCTCTCTCACTTCCCTTCCCTTCTCCCCTCCCTCTAACCCCTCCCTCCCCACCCTGCAACTCTGCACTCAGTACGTAGCGTGCCCCGCAACCCTGCACTCTGTACATAGTGCACCCCTCAACCCTGCCCTCTGTACGTAGCGCATTGTGCAACCCTGCACTCAGAACATAGCGCACCCCACAACCCTGCACTCAGCACGTAGCACATCCTGCAACCCTGCACTCAGTACGTAGCGCATCTCGCAACCCTGCACTCAGAACCTAGCGCACCCCACAACCCTGCACTCAGCATGTAGCACATCCTGCAACCCTGCACTCAGAACGTAGTGCATCCCGCAACCCTGCACTCAGTACGTAGTGCATCCCGCAACCCTGCACTCAGTACGTAGCGCACCCCGCAACCCTGCACTCAGTATATAGCATGCCCCTCAACCCTGCACTCTGTACGTAGCACATCCTGCAACCCTACACTCGGTACGTAGCACATCCCACAACCCTGCACTCAGTACATAGCGCACCCCAAAACCCTGCACTCAGTACATAGCGTTCCCCTCAACCCTGCACTCTGTACGTAGCATGCCCCTCAACCCAGCAACTCTGTACGTAGTGTGCCCCCCCAACCCTGCACTCAGTACATAGCATGCCCCACAACCCTGCCCTCTGTATGTAGCACATCCCGCAACCCTGCACTCGGTACATAGCGCAACCCGCAACCCTGCACTCAGTACGTAGCACATTTCGCAACCCTGCACTCAGTACATAGCACACCCCACAACCCTGCACTCAGCACGTAGAACATCCCGTAACCCTGCACTCAGTACATAGCGCATCCCGCAACCCTGCACTCAGTACGTAGCGCATCCCGCAACCCTGCACTCAGTACGTAGCGCATCCCACAACTCTACACTCAGTATGTAGCGCATCCCGCAACCCTGCACTCAGTACGTTGCGCATCCCGCAACCCTGCACTCAGTACTTAGCATGCCCCTCAACCCTGCACTCTGTACATAGCACATCCCGCAACCCTACACTCGGTACGTAGCGCATCCCACAACCCTGCACTCAGTACATAGCGCACCCCAAAACCCTGCACTCAGTACATAGCGTTCCCCTCAACCCTGCACTCTGTTCGTACCCTGTTTCCCCGAAAATAAGACCTAGCGTGATTGTCGGTGATGGCTGCAATATAAGCCCTACCCCCCAAATAAGCCCTACCCTGTTTCCCTGAAAATAAGCCCTACCCTGAAAATAAGACCTACAAGGACATTAACTAGGGCTTAGTTGGGGGGTAGGGCTTATATTGCAACCATCACCGACAATCACGCTAGGTCTTATTTTCGGGGAAACAGGGTAGCATGCCCCTCAACCCTATACTCTGTACGTAGCGCTCCCCTCAACCCTGCACTCTGTATGTAGCATGCCCCCCCAACCCTGCACCCAGTACATAGCGTGCCCCGCAACCCTGCACTCAGTACGTAGCACAGTATATAGCGCACCCTGCACTCTTTATGTAGTAAAAGAATGTAGTAAAGAAATGCAGACTCCAAACATTCCTGACCCCTGTATTCTGTGCATTACACCCTCCTTACCCCTGCATTATTTACATTACACCCTCCTGACCCCTGCATTCTGTACATTTCACACACCTGACCACTGCATTCTGTGCATTACACACACCTGACCTTTTGTGTTCTGTGCATTACACACTCCTGACCCCTGTACTCTGTACATTACACACTCACATTTTGCCACGGCGTGCGCCGCAGGTTGTCCCTTGCCTCAAGTGTCCCTCATTGGGAAGTTCAAAAGTTGGGAGGTATGGTAAATGGAATGTTACTTGGGTGGCTGGGGGCCTCTGGGAAGGAACCAGTTATTATCATTGGTCTCTGCAGGGGGAGCACTACACATCTATAAGGATATACAGTACATACACACAAAGCACAAGGCCGTGTTCACACTACAAGACGTTTCTCGGGGGAGCAGATCCACTGAGCTCCACATGATGGCGATCTCATGTCTACTCAGACAGGAAGCCTCTATGGAAGATAGGAAGTGATGTCAGCTACAGACAGGAAGTGATGTCAACTACAGACATCAAGTGATCAAAGGGTCAAAGGATACAAAAGCCAATAACTGTGGGGATGGGCTGATGGAGAAAATTAAAGTCCAGTTGTTAAATGGGGGTGGGATAGGCTTCTCTGAAGAGAAGGGTTTTCAGGGATCATCTCAAAGTGGACAGAGTATGAGATAGCTGGACTAGGGTGACCACTTTTCCAAACTTCCCTTCAGGGACATCCCTGCCCAAAAAAAAGTGCATCCCAAATAATAAGTATCCTACACACAGCTTGGAAGCAACAGCACCCCTCAGATAATAAGTGTTCCCCACAAACAGCACACTTCAGATGACAAGCACTCTACACAAAACACCCAGATCCTGCCCCCCTTGTGAAATGGTAAGGGGGTACAAAAGTACCCCTATGGTATATCGCAAGTAATCCGCACTAACCCCGACTTCTATCTTTTTTATAGGGTGGTATGAGTTAAGCAACAAAGTATTTCTATAAAATTCTACACTCCTAAAAAAAAAAATTTTGGAATAAAAAATAATGAATTTTACAGTGAGTAAACTGAAAAAAAAGTGAGAAAAAATTGAAACAAATGACTGATAGTGCTGCAACCTTACAAAACCGGAATTTTCAGTTTTATCAATATGATAACTACACTCAGGTGCGCTACTATTGTCAAAATAATCAGGCCGAGGGACCTCCCTTAGGAACAGCTGATGAAACTCTCTTATTCAATCATCTTCCGCCTAAGATCCTCCACTGGCATCGGGGTAGTCGTGTGCTGGGGTCCCATAGATTGGAACAGCTGATCGGGTGGAACAGGCGGAAGATGATTGAATAAGAGAGTTTCATCAGCTGTTCCTACCTGCGGGAATTGACACATTTGAGCCTGAAAGACCGCCGTAATAGGGGTCCCACGGATCTGGTAAGCGGCCGCCTTTTTCAATTTATTACAAGATCCCGGTTCACAGAAAAAGGATCATCTTATCCCAGAAAGCATATACTTCTGTTGCAGAATTTTTTATTTTGCCTCCCTTCAACCATTTATTTTCTCAGGGGACGTTTTGCCACAATATATCTATTTCACATATTATTTCACTGAAGGCACAATATTTAACATTTATTTTGTTACTTTTTATCACTGCTATTTTAAGGTATAACATGTACACATATGCAGGCTAAGGGAGGTCCCTCAGCCTGATTATTTTGACAATAGTAGCGCACCTGAGTGTAGTTATCACAAAAGTACCCCTACCATTTCACAAAAAAAGTGTCAAATATGTTAAAAATGACAAGAGACCATTTTTGACATCTGACGTCATGGGGAATGCCACAGGTAAGTCTCCGTCAAGTCCCTGTGCGTCAGAGGGGGGCGGGGTCACCGGGTGGCCCCGCCCTCCATTATTTAGGAATCGTCAGAAGAGGAGAAGCATCACACAGCGGGAGCCTCCCATCATGGTGGATGCGGAGCGGCCCGAGAAGAAGAAGGGAAGAAGACGCCGCGGAGGAAGATGCCACACAAGAACACCGGAGGAAGAACCAGAAGAACCAGAAAGAACCAGAAGAAGAAGAAGATGGAGGAAGAAACTGAAGGAAGATAGAAGAAAGCAGATAGAAGATAGAAAATAGTAGAAAGAAGAAGCATTTAAATAAAGGAATTGTCAAAAACTGTCTCTTGTCATTTTTAACATTTTTGACACTTTTTTTGTGAAATGGTAGGGGTACTTTTGTACCCCCTTACCATTTCACACAGGGGGGAGAGCCGGGATCTGGGGGTCCCCTTGTTAAAGGGGGCTTCCACATTCCGATAAGTCCCATGCCCGCAGACCCCCACAACCACTGGGCAAGGGTTGTGGGGATGAGGCCCTTGTCCCCATCAACATGGGGACAAGGTGTTTTGGGGGGCTACCACAAAGCACCCTCCTAATGTTGAGGGCATGTGGCCTGGTACGGTTCAGGAGGGGGGGCGCTCTCTCTTCCCCCCCTCTTTTCCTGTGGCCTGCCAGGTTGCGTGCTCGGATAAGGGTCTGGTATGGATTTTTGGGGGGACCCCACGCCATTTTTTAAAAATTTTGGCACGGGGTTCCCCTTAAAATCCATACCAGACCTGAAGGGCCTGGTATGGAATTGCTGGGGACCCCCCCACATCATTTTTTTTTTTACTTTTGGTTCGGGGTTCCCCTGTGGGAAATTCCCATGCCGTTTTTATCAATGAACTTTTATGTGTATTGTCAGACCGGCAATTCATTAATAGCCGCGAGTAGTTTAAATGACTTTTTTTCCTTTGAAATGTCATTTTGCTGTCAGACTGTTCTAAACACGGGAAACATGCGCCCCTTTACAGGCATACTATAGACACCCCCCAGGTATGAAACTTAAAGGAATATTACACTTTTATTGTTTCACTTTAAGCATTATTAAAATCACTGCTCCCCAAAAAACGTCCGTTTTTTAAAACATTTTTTTGCATTGATCCATGTCCCCTGGGGCAGGACCCGGGTCCTCAAACACTTTTTATGACAATACCATGCATATAAGCCTTTAAAATTAGCACTTTTGATTATTCATGTTCGTGTCCCATAGACTTTAACGGTGTTCGCGACTTTTTTGCCTGTTCGCATGTTCTGGTGCGAACCGAACAGGGGGGTGTTCGGCTCATCCCTAGTCTTCAACAAGTAATCTTTCCCTGATCTTGGCAGCTAAAACTCCATTCACCAATGAGCAGATATTGTATGTGACTTCTATCTCTGAATCACAATATTTCAATGCCTCCGACAAATCTCAAAAAGTGGCTCCCCATAAAGCCACAGAAAGCTTGGATAGTGTAAAAACATCTTTTATTCAACAAGCTAAAACTTCCAAACAATGTGTAAGTACAGGATGAAAACCAGCAAAAAAACTAAGCTT
This sequence comes from Aquarana catesbeiana, assembly GCF_042186555.1. Lineage (NCBI taxonomy): Eukaryota > Metazoa > Chordata > Amphibia > Anura > Ranidae > Aquarana > Aquarana catesbeiana. The sequence continues at coordinate 298,976,562 of NC_133331.1, read as the reverse complement.
CAGCTGGGAAGGAAAGAAGAGACCGAGCAGTGTCTTACATTCTATGGGTGTAGGTCAAATGACTCGGCTAGCCTCCCAGCTGTTCCCGGAACGGAGGATTCGTGACAGTGTATCAATTGAAAGGGAGGCTTGATACATACCTCACATAACTCACCTATGTTCTTACCTCACCTATGCTCCATTTGTTGATTCTTGTTTTTCACTGGGTTCCTTTCTTCACAACCCCACGGGCACACCTCCACTGTTGGCCTTTTTTTGTGTCCTTTTTTTGTGTTTTTTTCTGTTTTTCACCACCACCTCTTCTCCCACCATGTCCTCTCAGGCAGCTCATGCTGTCGGACTTAACCCACCACCATTTTCCTTCACCAGCACGATCTCTTTTTCCTCCTTTTCCTTCTCTCTCCCTTCCTCACTCTTTTTCCTCCCTTTTCTCTGTCTCCCTTTCCCACCCTTACCATCCCACTCATTCACTTTCATTTGGTTTCAGTGTTCCCTCGGAGTCCCGTAGTTGCCCTATGGGCGGCCCGTGTGTATTGTCTGCCGGTGGGCCTCCACCACGGCTCCCATTTGGAGGCTTTCCGGACGCCTCGGCACTTCACCACCGCACCACTAGCCCGCGGACCCCAATTAGTAAGTATGCACTTATGTACTGCTAGAGGTGTCACTGCACCCCCAATCATGGTCTTAACAATTATTGATTATCTTTGTATCAACTTTATTCTAGATTACCACGCGCATGCTCCTGACGAGTGGCGTATCAGTCACGAAACACGTAGAGCTACATGATGCCGTGTTTCTACCTATCTACACCTACTTCAAGTCTACATACTATAATTATCCCTACAGGTTCAGTGAGGCCATAGGTCCTGCAGGTTTTATCTTGTATTACTATTTTACCCAATTTTGTTCGGGTGGAACTCTGGATTATATCATGGAATTTACAACGTTCTTATTGAGATAGGGTTATCACTCTTTGGTCTATATTGTATCACTATGCTTACCTGTTTTATCTCTGATATTAGTGTTCTAAATTTATGACACTTTTGGTATCATTATATTATTGTTATCATTGTGTATCAACATTTTGTGTGCAATTTATTGTGACATGAATAAATTCCATTGTTCCACTCTATTATCTTCTCGCTTCCATGTGCTTCATATAAAGTCCCATTTCCCTGTTCCTCCTTTTTCTTGACTCAATAGGGATGGAAATACGTGACCTTACTGGGCCATAATTTCACTTAAAGTCCCATAGGGATGGAAATACTTACCTTACCAGGTTTAGGCTTCCAGAAAGTCCCTAAAAATCCCCTTCCTTTCAATTCCATACATCTGCTAGAGAGCTTTTTCTGTTGAAAAAATATTTGACTTACTGGCTGGATCACCAGATGAAAATAAAAGAAGGTCTTAAAAAAAAATGCAGCCATCACATCTAAGAAGGGTACCTGGGCAGTGTGACGGGGAGGAGCCAGTGTGACAGGAGGGGACAGTGTGACTGGAGGACACGTAGTCCTACACTATACTCGCTCAGGTGCTGGGCACTCTCTGTTCTTCCAGACTCGGGAAAACACTGTGGCATTTGTAGGCTGCCAGGCGGGAGTGGCCTCAGGGTGGGAAGCAATTCTCTTCTCTTAGGAGAAGCCTGCAGGCAAGAAACAGGAGCCGGAGTTGTGTGGCGGGACTGGAAGGCTGATTGATGACTGCTTGTCTTTTGTCACATCGTGGATCACAACTGCAATAAATGCCTAGCACCAGGCTGGATAGGAGGAACCGATTGCCTCCATCTCTGAATGGCGGCGGGAGGAAGAGAAGGGGAAGCCGGCTTCCAACGGCTGTAGGAGGGAGATGGATGCGATTGGTTCCTGTGTATGCCGCCCCCCCATCCAAGTGTATACAAATATGACAGGGGAGCCCTACGGGGCCCCTGAAGCTTGAGGCTAGGTCACAATTGCGACCCCTATTATGCCTCTGTTCTAATCCCTCTCCTTTTACCGATTCTACAAACAATATATTACAAAAGACTCCTAGACTGTTTATTGGAGTCGGAGTTAATGGACTGTTACTGGGGTGACTGGGGGGCCTCTGTACTGTTTGGGAAAGAACCAGTTAATGTCACCGCTCTATGGGGGGGAGCACTACACATCCATAAGGATATACAGTACATATACACACAGCACAAGGCCGTGTTCACACTACGAGTAAAGTTGTCACCTCATCCCTTTATAACCGAACACATATTAATTACACAGGTTCTGTGGCTGATTAAGGTGATAATTAAACTCACTTGATGCCTTATCTGCATGAAATTAGCCTCAGAACCTGTGTAATTCATATGTGTTTGGGTTTAAAGGGATGAGGTGGCAACTCTAACTATGAGACGTTTCTGTGGGCTGCAGTTCCTCTGAGCTCCACAAGGTGGTGATCTCACTTCTACCCAGACAGGAAGTCTCTATGGAAGACAGGAAGTGATGTCAGGTACAGTAAGGAAGTGATGTCAGCAACAGACAGGAAGCTCCTTGTGATACGAGGTAAACGTTGCTGAAATTGGCAGCAGAGGAGGTAATAAGATCTTATTTTCTATTTACACCCAGTAACCCCCCCGTCATGTCCGTCCTCTTCCTCCATAGTCCCTGTGACTTCTTTTATCTCCAGCAGATGATGATACACACATATATTATTATTACTATACAGGATTTATATACAGTACAGTTACAATACAATATAATACAGGAGGAATCAGAGGGCTCTGCAACTTAGAGCTTACAATCTAAGAGGGAGGGTCAAAGGATACAAAAGGTAATAACTGTGGGGGATGAGCTGATGGAGAAAATAAAAGTCCAGTTGTTAGGTGGGGGCGGGATAGGCTTCTCATAGGAGAAGGGTTTTCAGGGATCGTCTTAAAGTGGACAGAGTAGGAGATAGTCAGACAAATTGGGATAGGGAGTTCCAAAGGGTGGGAGATGCTCGGTAGAAGTCCTGAAGATGAGCATAGGAGGAAGTGATGAGGGAGCTAGAGAACAGGAGGTTTTGGGAGGATTGAAGAGAATGATTTGGTTGGTATTGTGAGACTAGGTTAGTTATATAGTTGGGGGCCGAGTTCTGGATGACTTTATAAGTTGTTAGTATTTTGAATTTAATTTGTTGGGTAAGCGGAAGCCAGCGGAGGGATTGGCAGAGAGGAGCAGCAGACATTGAATGGTTTTTAAGGTGAATGATTCTGGCAACAGCATTCATGATTGATTGAAGGGGTGAGGGGTCTATATAAAGGCAATCCGGTAAGGAGGGACTTGCAGTAGTCAAGGCAAGAGATAACCAGGGAGTGAATCAGTAGCTTTGTGAGGTCATTGGTTAGGAAGGGACGTAATTTGGAGATGTTGCGGAGGTTGAGGCGGAAAGCTTTGGACAGTGATTGGATGTGGGCCTGAAAGGAGAGTTCAGAGTCCAGGATTACACCTAGCAATCTGGCTTGTGGGGACATGTTGATGGTTGTGCCATCGATCTTGACAGAGAAGTCAGGGGAAGGGGCACGTGGTGGAGGAAATATTATGAGCTCAGTTTTGGATAGACTTAGTTTTAGGAAGTGGTGTGACATTCAGGCTGATATGTCTGTTAGTAAATTAGTGATGCGTGAGGAGACTCATGGAGTGAGCTGAGGGGTAGAGACATATTTGGGTGTCGTCAGCGTAGAAATGGTATTGAAAGTCATACGAGGCTATCAACTGACCTAGGGAGGAGGTGTAGATCAGGAATAGGAGAGGTCCAAGAACAGAACCTTGAAGGATCCCAAAGGAGAAAGGAGGAGGAGAAGAGGAAGTGAAGTTGTGACACTGAAGGTGCAATGGGATAGGTAGTATGAAAACCAGCAAAGACTACAGTCACAGAGACCAAAAGAGAGGAATTTTTTTTCAGGAGAATGGGGTGGTACACTGTTTAAAAGGCAGCAGAGAGGTCCAGGAGTAGGATTACAGAATAGTGTCCATTGAATTTAGTATCCGTTAGCAGATGATTCATGAGTTTAAGGTGAGCAGTTTCTGTGGAGTGATGAAATCCAGATTAAAGGGGATCAAGGGGGTTATTCTTAGTGAGATGGTCGCCTAGTTGGTTGTAGACCAGACGTTCAGGAATTTTGGATGAAAAAGGGAGCTAGGAGTTGAGGTGAAGGTTGTTAAGATTGGTGGGGTCCAGGGAAAGTTTTTTAAGTATGGGGGTGACTAGCAGAGGGTGACCGCAGTATTTTCGAGGGAACTGGGTTTAGGGAGCAGGTGGTTAGGTGGGCATTAAATAAAAGTTTAGCAACCTCAACTATAGTAGCAGGGTTGAATAACGAAAGTGTTGTTTTGTACCTGTGGATATGGGGTGTTAAGTAGGGGAGGTTTCTGTACAGCGGAGGTCTCATCACAAATTGTATCAATCTTTTTTTTTTAAGTGATTGGTGATCTCCTGGGTAGGGATGGGCTGTCTGTTCGGGTCGAACATGAGTTCGACTCGAACATTGACTGTTCACCCGTTTGCCGAATAGCGAACAATTTGGGGTGTTTGCGGCAAATTCGAAAGCCGCGGAACACCCTTTAAAAGTCTATGGGAGAAATCAAAAGTGCTAATTTTAAATGTTAATATGCATGGTATTGTCATAAAAAGTGTTTGGGGACCCGGGTCCTGCCCCAGCAGACATGGATCAATGCAAAAAAAGTTTTAAAAACGGCTGTTTTTTCGGGAGCAGTGATTTTAATAATGCTTAAAGTAAAACAATAAAAGTGAAATATTCCTTTCAATTTCGTACCTGGGTGGTGTCTATAGTATGCCTGTAAAGTGGCGCATTTTTCCCGTGTTTACAACAGTCCGAGAGCAAAATGACATTTCTAAAGGAAAAAAAAGTCATTTAAAAGTACTCGCGGCTATCAATGAGTTGTTGGGTCTCTGCAATACACATAAAAGTCATTGATAAAACGGGGATTCCCCCAAAGTGCATTACCAGGCCCTTTGGGTCTGGCATGAATATTAAGCGGAACCCCGAACCAAAGTTTTAAAAAAAAAATGCGTGGGGGTCCCCCCAATTTCCATACCAGGCCCTTCAGGTCTGGTATGGATATTAAGGGGACCCCCGCGCCAAATTTTTTTAAAAAATGGCGTGGGGGTCCCCCTCAAAATCCATACCAGACCCTTATCTGAGCACGCAACCTGGCAGGCCACAGGAAAAGAGGGGGGGGACGAGCAAGCCCCCCCTCCTGAACAGTACCAGGCCACATGCCTTTAACATGGGGAGGATGTCCCCATGTTGATGGGGACAAGGGTCTCATCCCCACAACCCTTGCTCGGTGGTTGTGGGGGTCTGCGGGCGGGGGGCTTATCAGAATCTGGAAGCCCCCTTTAACAAGGGGACCCCCAGATCCCGGCCCCCCTGTGTGAATTGGTAATGGGGTACAAATGTACCAATACCATTTCACATAAAAAGTGTCAAAAATGTTAAAAAAAGACAAGAGACGGTTTTTGACAATTTCTTTATTAATGTCTTCTTCTTTCCCCGCTTCTTCTTCCATCTTCTTCTGGTCTTCCTTCGGTTTTCTTCCTCCATCTTGTTCTTCCCCGCTCCTTCCCCGCTTCTTCCTCTGCTTCTTCCTGCGGTACTCTGCTTTTTCCTCCGGTGTTCTCGTCCAGCATCTTCCCCACTTTGTCCTCCGGACGATATGCCTCAATAGGAGGTTCCTGCTGTGTGACGCTTCTGTTCTGGTGACAGTTCTTATATAACTGAGGGCGGGGCAACCCGGTGACCCTGCCCCCCTCTGACGGACGGGGAATTCCCTATGGCTTTCCCTGTGTTGTTAGAGGGGGCGGGGTCACCCGATACGTAAACAGGTGACCCCTTTTCCTGCGGCCTGCCAGGTTGCGTGCTCGGATAAGGGTCTGGTATGGATTTTTAGGGGGACCCCCACGTCATTTTTTTGTAAATTTTGTCATGGGGTTCCCCTTAAAATCCCTACCAGGCCTGAAGGGTCTGGTGTGGATTTTGAGGGGGACCCCCACGCCATTTAAAAAAAAAAATTTGGCGCAGGGTTCCCCTTAATATCCATACCAGACCTGAAGGGCCTGGTATGGAATTTGGGGGGACCCCCACGCATTTTTTTTTACATTTTGGTTCGGGGTTCCCCTTAATGCACTGTGGGGAATCCCAGGCCGTTTTTTTCAATGAATTTTATGTGTATTGCCGGGACCGACAATTCATTAATAGCCGCGAGTACATTTTAATGACTTTTTTTTCCTTTAGAAATGTCATTTTGCTCTCGGACTGTTGTAAACACGGGAAACACGCGCCACTTTACAGGCATACTATAGACTCCCCCCAGTAACGAAATTTAAAGAAATATTTCACTTTTTTTGTTTCACTTTAAGCATTATTAAAATCACTGCTCCCGACAAAATGGCCATTTTTATAACTTTTTTTGCATTGATCCATGTCCCCTGGGACAGGATCCAGGTCCCCAAACTTTTTAGGACAATAACTTGCATATAAGCCTTTAAAATTAGCACTTTTAAATTTTCACGTTTGTGTCCCATAGACTTTAATGGTGTTTGCGTGTTCTAATGAATTTTTTGCCTGTTCGCATGTTCTGCTGCGAACCGAACAAGGGGGTTTTCGGCCCATCCCTACACCTGCGCAGTGGATGAGTTAGTGGGTGGAGGACGAAGAAGAGTTGAAGGTAGAGAAGAGTTGATGGGGACAGGATGATAAGTTGGTAATGAGAGTGATAGAATTGGTCTGCTTGATAGCAAGGAGACAGGAATTGTATTTTTGGAGGGCAGAAGTATATTGGTTGAAGTCCTTCTAAGAACTAGTCTTATGCAACAGGTGCTCAACAGCGCAGCTATGATTTTGAGACTTCTAGTCTCATTTGTTTGCCAAGGTAGAAGTTGGAGTTTGTGTGTAGTGAGTAGTGTGTAGTGAGGGGGGCCAGTGTGGAGTGGAGGGATCTATTGAAGACAGAAGTGGTTAGGTTGGGGCAGGACAGGGATGAGATTATGTCATAGTGATGGTCAGTAGCAGAGTAGAGAAGGGTTAATATGGGTTAGGTGGCGAGGAGGTAGAAGACTGAGAGAGAGCGAAACTAATAAGGTGGTGATCAGAGAGAGGAAAAGGATTGTTGGAGAGGTTGCATGAAGTGCATAGGTAGGAGAATACAAGGTCGAGGGTGTTGCCATCAGAATGAGTAGAAGCATTTATACATGGTGTATCCATAGTATATTGCTTCTGTTCAAAAGAAAAGGTTAGACTGAGAAGTTTACAAGTAGCAGGAGTGTTTGTATTAACAGGGTTATTGAAGTCACCGAGAATGATTGTGGGTATTTCAGAAGAGACAAAGTAGGACAGCCAGGCAGATAGGCCATCAAGAAAGGTCGATACTGGTCCATGAGGTCAATAACACAGCACTTCTAAAAGAAACTGGAGAAAATAGATAAATACAATGTGCTTCAAATGAGAAGAGGGGGATGGGTGATGTATTTGAAAGATGCTATGTGGGGCTAGAAGTATTCTCACTCCACCTCCCTTACATTCACTGGGTCTGAGGGAGTGAGTCCAGAGAAGGCCATCATGGGAGAGGGAAGCAGGAGAAGCAGTGTTGTATTCATGAAGCCAGTTTTCAGTAACAGCAAGTAGTTAGTAATAAAGAGGTCATGGACAGAAGTGAGTTTGTTACAGACAGAGCAGGCGTTCCAAAGGGCGCAGGAGAAGGTAAGGCTGGTTTTGGGAAGAAGGTGGATAGAAACTAAATTGTGTGGATTGCAGCTGTTGCCAGAAGGCATGGGGTGATGGGAGCGTTGGGCACAGTTAAACAATGGAGGCCCAGGGTTTGGGGTTTAAACTCCAGAGGTTAGGAGAAGCAGAAGGTGAGGGAGGTAATATGGGAGTGTGATTTATATGAAGGGACATGCAGAATTATCAGGAGTTGCAGTAATAGGGAGAGGACAGAAGTGAGGGTGATATATACAGGCTGTGGGGTGGAGAAGAGGGGTGAGGGAAAGAGAGATTATGGAGAGAGGACACAACTGTCAGAAGGATTGGTAGAAAGCACATGTTATAGAGAGGAACGAGAGCAGAATGGGGAAACAAGGTCACCTGCAGTCTGTTTGGTGTTTTTCAAAGTAGTTTGCTGTGTATTCTCACTTTGTGCAATCACTGAAGTGCAGAGTCAAAGTGCGCCCACTTAAATAAAGAATTCACTTATAGAAAGTACCCCAGACATGTGCCCCCCAGCCATATATAATGTGGAAATTTAGATGAACCCATTCAGGGTCAGAACATCCCCCCACTTACAAGGCTTAAACATTTCCTTCATTTTGGAGATGTCACCTTTTCCACCAATCACCTTCTCACCTCATCCGTCTATTGTAAATTTTCTACATCTATACTAACAATGTCACGCTTACCCCTAATGCAGGTGGTCAGACACTATAGCTGGCTTCTGTGTTCTTCACCTATAGCAGCCCCTTTTCCCATAAGGCAAGCAGGCCTACCAGTACTCAGTTGTCCCCAGGACTTATACACAATGCTATAGTGCCTGGCCATCATGCCTGAGCAGGAACTAACTGAGCACAGCAACCAGGTACTTGCGGTTGGCAGACAGGCAGAGTGGTTCAACGACAGTCCAGGTACAAGGCAGGCAAGGTTCACAATAGTCAGGGTCAAATCCGTAGTCAAAAGGCAGACAGAGTTCAGAAAGTAGTCGATATCCAAACCAAGGTCATCAACGAGGGAATTCCAACAGCAGAGCAGGGCAGACAAACAGAGAGCTTGGAGCACATGTTACAAACGCAATATCACAAGCATGAGACTGCAGGCTTGGCTGGCTCCAACCAGAAACTGACCACATCAATCACCTTATAGGTGGACAGACAAACAGAATGCATCACAGCCAAAACCAGGATCCTGGAATTAGGAGTAGGAGCGCAACATACTTCTGACAAACGGATTATAGTACTTTTATTAGTGGTGGGGGGTGGGCGGTTTATTTCGGAGGGTTTGGAATATGTATGTCTTTATTTTATAAGATTCAAATAAGACGAAAAAGGGAAAAATTTAATTTGCAGTAAATGTCCAGAACTTTTTTTTCCCATCATGATCCCAGTATCAGATATTCATCCTAAAATGTGATCTGTAAAATCTCCAGAGAACACGGAGATCACAGGAATATGATGTGTCCTGACAAAGTCTAAAGGCAAAGTTCATCTTTCAGTTTAGGAGAGGAGGGACGCATCCGGGAGAAATTATTCTGTGTACAGAAACCTCACACAGTACTCCCCACAGCTCCTCCTCCCAATGTCCCTCCAATCAGAGAATTCTATGACATCACACTGACCTCACAGAGCCTCCTCTTAATATCCCTCTATCCAACTCTTTTTTCTGGCGCTCTTACGGTGTGGGCCGACCCCTGGCCTCCTCACTTTTAAAGTAGGGCTGTTGGACCTGCATTGTATGTAATATCAGAAACCTCAGCATGAAGTGGGGTTTAAATAAAAAGAGACCTGACCAGTGAGGTGAGGAGGATTCTGGGAATGTCATTTGATTTTACTATTTGTGTTCAAATCTAGAGTTTTCCTCCTGTGAAGTCTGGAGATCATATGACCATCACATTGCCTCCACCTCCCTCCCTGATAGAATAGAGAAATAAAAAGAAGATTCTAGAAGCTGCTGACAAGAATGGTGAGCGGTGCTCAGGACGTCATGATGGACAGTCAGCCGCCCCTCACATCACCGGGTAAGAGGAGACTTTATTGTAAAGGAGAGAGCAGTACGGAGGGTCCACCTAGATCCCCCATCATCTGATAAACACATAGAAACAATGTATTCAGTCAGTGTGTGTGTTTCCTACAGATGGATCCAGTAATGGGAACCCACCAGAGAGATGTCCCCGTCCTCTGTATTCCCGGGATTCCACACAGGAAGGTCACACCATCCCTCACCATCATCAGGTAGATGAGGAACAATCACTGATAGTATCATTAGGATCTGTACATTATCTGCATTGTTACAATTAATGTCATTTTTATTATATATTCAGAGTGGAACCCTGAGAGATTCTACAGTTGAGGTTAAAGAAGAGATAAAAGAGGAGGATGATGAGTTATCCAGCTACAGAAACCCACCAGAGAGATGTCCTCATCCTCTGTATTCCCGGGATTCCACACAGGAAGATCACACCATCCCTCAACATCATCAGGTAGATGAATGACAATTATTGATAGTTATGATTTATACACAAGCATGTTTGTTACAATGAATGTTTTATTATATATTCAGGATGGAAACCTCGGAGATGATAATATTGATGTTAAAGAAGAGTATAAAGAGGAGGATGAGGAGTATGGAGTGATGGAGGAGTTATCAGAAGGACACAAGGATATGATGGAGCCACCTAATACCAGGAACCCACCAGAGAGATGTCCCCGTCCTCTGTATTCCCGGGATTCCACACAGGAAGATCACACCATCCCTCACTGTTACAAGGTTGGTGGGATGGAGAATCTAGAACATGAACTTGTGTAGAGGATGTGTATTTTTTCTTTATATGATGTCACAATAATAAATCTTCTATTTTATAGATGATATTTTCTCTCATTTTCTTGATTTAGAGTGGAGATCCAATCGATATAGAATTTGAGGTTAAATCAGAAGAAGAAGAAGAGAGGTATGTGAGGGATGATCAGCAGTCTATGGAGGAGGATGGAATAACGGGGACATTTATAGAGGAGGACACTCCTACAGAGATCAGCACAGGTGGGTCATTAACACTAAATCCATTCCTCCACCCATACTGCTCACTGATTGGTCCAGAGTAGGGTGGGGGCTGGATGATTTTTTTGTTTAATAAGTTTTTATTAAAGAAAATATATCATGTATACAGTTGTAACAGTTATAACACAAATCTTCCATTATTTTAACAGCATAGGTTATAGTATTCGTATAGTTCACTACTTAGTTAGTTTTATCAGGTGCGCATAAGAAGTTACAATAAGTCAACTAAGCAGCTGATTTGGATAAAGAAGTGTGAGCTAGGTGATCATCATACATTAAGTGGAATTAAAATAGAAAATATTGCTTTAGTTTAACATAAGTATACATCGAGACAAGATAGTGGTAAAGAGGGAGAGGATAGAAAAGAAAGAGTTGAAAGTGGGAAGGGGAGAGGGTAGGAGGTTGCTGGCATGCTAGACCATGTATTGAGCAGAGGGGAGGATTATCATGGGTGGGTGTTTAATGGCTATGCTAAAGTATTTGGGTTGAGGAGTTAGAGCAAGAGGTTTATATATGTGGCAGTAGTCTGAAATTTTTTCCAGGGTTCCCAGGTTAAAGAATGTTTCTGGGAGGTCCCTCTAATATTGTGGGTGATACTCTCCATAAGGTATACATTGTCAATCATTTGTAGCCAGGCCTTCATAGAGGGAATAATTGGTTGGCCCCACAATGTGGGGATTAAGGCTTTGGCAGTGTTTAGTAGATGAGGAATGATTGAGTGTTTGTACGCCTTTATGGGAGTTTTTGTGATATGAAACAGAATAGCCCATGGATCATTTGGTATTTGAACATCCGCTATCTGAGCAATCAGAGTGCGAATATTTTCCCAATATGGTTTAATCAATGGGCAGAACCACCATATGTGTGCGTGAGTAGCTTTGTTCCCACAGTTCCTCCAGCACAATGGGGAACTGGCGGGGAACATTTGGTGTAGGCGAACTGGGGTGTAATGCCACCTGGTGAGCAGTTTATAGTTGACCTCTGTCATTCTTGAGGCCATGGACGAGGTGTGAGCAAGTTGGAGGATCCTATCTTTTTGGTTGTCAGTCAGGGAGAGACCAAGGTCAATTTCCCATTTAGTCAGGTAGGAAGGGGGGTCTGGGTTTTGAAGTGTAATAAGAGCTTTATAGAATATAGAAATGCAATGTAGAGGGGGGTCTTTTGGAAGGAATATTACTTCTATTTCGTTTAAATCGCTAATACCCCTAAGTGGATTAGAAAGGGAGCTTAGGAAGTGTTGTAATTGGTGGTATCTCCATTTATCTAGGAACGTGGCTGGTTTAGGGGTGAGGATTGAAGTTAAGGGTTTAAGTGTATTGCCATTTAGAACGTGATGTAATAAGAGGGGATCCCCTGACCTCCATGTCTTAAAACCTGGGTCCAAAAGGCCTGGCAAAAAGTATGTGTGATTGAGAAGAGGTAGCAAAGGGGAGTCATAATTCCAGGAATGTTTTTTGTGTAGTGCGTCCCATATATCCAAAGAAGAAATGGTAAGGGCCGAGGTGGTGTGGGCGAGGTTCCTGTGGGAGCGGGGTATCCAGGGAGCCATTGAAAGGTCCACTCCACTCAGGTGATATTCGATTTGTACCCATAGGTTCCTGCCAAGGGCATATTTCCATTCAGCTAGTCTGGCCAGTACCGTTGCTTGGAAATAGGCTTTAAAATTAGGAAGTGCCAAACCACCTGAGCATTTGGAGCGGGACAATAACCCCCTGGATATTCTAGGGTGTCTATCCTTCCAGATAAAGCGGGAGACCAGGGACTGTAGAGTAGTAAAAAAACCCACCGGAACACCTAGTGGTAGCATTTGAAAGAGGAAGAGGATGCGTGGTAGTATGTTCATTTTAATTATATTAACTTTCCCTAACCAGGTATGTGACAGGTTAGACCATTTTCGTAGGTCAGTTCTAATTTTATTTAACGTGGGGATGTAATTATATCGGAAAATGGATTGAAGATTAGGGGTGAGGTAAATACCTAGGTATTTCAAACAGTTTGATTCCCATCGAAAAGGAAAAAGGGGTTTGAGGAAGAGAGTCTCGGCCTTGGGGATGTTAATGTTTAAAATTTCGGATTTAGATAAATTTATTTTGAAGTTAGAGATTGATTGAAACGTGGAGAATGCAGACATCAGATTCGGAATCGAGATCCGAGGTTGTTGAATAAAAAATAGTACATCGTCTGCATATGCCGCGTATTTATGGGATCTGTTGCCTATTTGTATGCCTTTGATGTTAATATTGTTCCTGATTGTGGCGAGAAAAGGTTCTAGAGTGATAGCAAATAAAAGAGGGGAGAGGGGACAGCCCTGCCTGGTTCCGTTATGTAGGATAAAGGGGTCGCTCAACGTTCCGTTAATCCTGACCTGAGCCGAAGGGTTAGCATAAAGAGAAGAAATACGGTGAAACATTTTAGGACCCACCCCCAAATGGCGTAAGGTCAGCTTAAGGTACTCCCAGTCCACCCTATCGAAAGCTTTTTCTGCATCAGTAGAGAGAAGTAGGGTGGGCTGGGAGCACCGTCGAACGTATTGAATCAGAGAAATTGCACGAAGGGAGTTATCTTTCGCTTCTCTGGCGGGTATAAAACCTGACTGATCCGCCGAAATCCAATTTGGTATAAGGGGAAGTAGGCGGTTTGCCATAACTTTGGCAAATAATTTAATGTCAACGTTTATTAACGATATAGGTCTAAAACTATTACAGAGTGTAGGGTCCTTGTCTGGTTTAGGGATGACTGTGATATGGGTCAAAAGTGATTCTGGGCGTAAGCCTGAAGAGTGGGAGATTGAGTTTGCATATTCAGAAAGTCGAGGGAGCAGGATGTCACTAAATGTTTTATAGTATAAAATCGTGAATCCGTCAGGTCCAGGGGCTTTACCAGAGGGGGAGGACTTCAATGCTGTCTGGAATTCCTCGACCGAAAAGTCTTCTTCTAATTCTTTTAGAACAGATATGGGTAATTTGGGAAGATTTGCCTCTCTCAAGTAGGATAGCATACGGTTTCGTCTCTCCTCACAGGGGAGAGATGATAAGTCATTTTTAACATTATATAGGTCCGCGTAGTAGTCTCTAAATGCTTTAGCAATATCTGGGGTTGCATGGGCCAATGTACCTGACGGAAGCTTAATCTTGGGGATGAATGATTGCGACTGTTTAGTCTTTAGTGATCTAGCTAGCAATCTACTTGGTTTGTTCCCCCATTCGTAAAATTTTTGCGACAGACGCTGGAATCTTCTCTTGGTGTCTAGATTAAGGAGGGACTTCAATTCCTCACGTTTAAGTGTGAGGGATTTAAGGTGTTCATTATGTAAAGAAAGTTTATGTTGCTTATCTAGAGCCTCTATCTGTTGTAGAACCTGGTTAATTTGTTGACCATGCTCTCTTTTTATCCGTGCACCAAGCTCAATGAGCCGACCTCTAATGGTAGCCTTATGAGCTTCCCAAACGACCGAGGGGGAGGTATCAGAGGATTTGTTGTCTCTAAAATATTGCGATAAGTGGGAGGCTAGCATAGAGACCTCTGCTTCATTAGTGAGAAGGGAATCGTTAAGCCTCCAGTTGGTGGTGCGTCGGGGTAGGGAGGGCATGGTCAGTGTCATCGACACAGGTGCATGATCTGAAATTGATGTGAGACCAATGTGGGCAGAGTGTAAAAAGGGGAGATGGAAATGGTCTAAGAATATATTATCTATTCTAGAGTATGATTGGTGTGTTGAGGAGTAGTGTGAGAAATCCTTCTCCTTAGGATGAAGAAGGCGCCAAACATCCATTAATTGATGATCAAGAAGCCGTTTTTTCACAAATTTCAGTTTTTTGAAAGAGATATTAGAACGGCTTTGTGATGTATCAATAGTGGGGTCTAACGGCATGTTTAAGTCCCCCGCTAGAATAGTGAGTCCTGTGGCAAAGTGTGACAACTTAGTCAGTATTTGGGAAAGGAAGGTAGGTTGGTCATGGTTCGGGCAATAGATATTTGCAAGCGTGCATTGGACATTTCCAATGAATCCCTTAAGAAAAAGGAAGCGACCATAATCATCCGCGAGCATGTCAGAAAGTCTGAAAGACAAACCTTTGCAGAAACCAATAGCTACACCTTTGGACTTATTGGTGTCTGACAGACTATAGTACCACTGCGGAAAGTTAGGTGAGGTAAGTTTAACAGGTGTTGTGTGGGTTAAGTGCGTTTCTTGGAGAAATGCAATGGAACATGTAGCATGTTTAAGTTCACGATATAATTGATGTCGTTTAGCAGCAACATTAAGACCCCTAACATTGTAGGATACAATCTTTACCTTAGCCATTTAAAAAGAGCATGGATATTTTCAGTTTGTCTTGCCAAGCATACCAGCAGAGAGGGGGAAGAGGGGGGGGGAGGAGAGAGAGGAATAGTAGGAAAGAAGGAGAAAAGAAGAAGAAGAAGACAAACATATACAATAATTATACATGTAGGTCAGAGAACTAGTGGGAAATGAAAAAATATCACGCAGAAAACTGCAGTGGTCCCGTTGGGGAGAGAGAGAGCGAAAGGCCATCCCAATCCTTAAACAAGGATTAAATAGGATATCTTCGGGGCCATTCACGCTCGCCATCCCCAGGAGGAGGTGGGGGGGTGGTGTTACGCTATGGGGAGGAGGTGGCGAGGGGAGTGTGTCCCGACAGCACACGGCCTGTAGAAGAAAAACATGTTAACAACCCGTCATTAACAGGAGAGCAATGAATTCCATTCGGAAATAAGAAAACCCATGTAAATGGAACCAGAATCAATAAAAACAATAAGCAACCTGCAAGAAATCGCAAATGTAGACCAATTGGAAACATGCAACAATCAACATAATAATAAAGGAAAACAAATATTGGTCATTTTACCGATGAGTCCACCCCGGCTTCGCAAGCACGAGTACAGAAAAGAGTAAAGAAAAATTCTATATGCACACGCAAACACAGAGACCGGGTCCGGACTCAGCCAATAGGGCCTTTTTGTAAAAAAAGAAAAAATGATTTATATTATTATCAATAATATGGGTGAAAAAATAAATGTTTTAGCCTTGTGTTTGTGCAGAGCCTGGGAGAGAAGCGCGACTCCTCTTTGAGGGGGTCTTTTTCCAGACAGAGTCCATGGGACATGAGAATTTTGGAATCGAATCCTGCCAGCCTGGAAGTTCCATGGGTGAGAGATGTAGGTCCTGCATAAAAGTTGGAAGTTCCTCAGGAAATCTTAATGTATGGGAGCGACCATTTTTTGTAGCAATCAGGCAGGCAGGAAAACCCCATCTGTATGTAATCCCGTCAGATCGTAAGTTATCCAGTAGCGGTTTTAATGCTCTGCGGCGGTCCAGAGTATCTTTAGAAAGATCTGGATAGATACTAATGGTGGCACCGTCAAAGTCAATGTTAGGTATGCCTCGCATCTTTATCATGATGGCATTTTTGTCTTCAAAATAATGTAGGCGGCAGATGACATCTCTGGGCTGGTCCGAGTTAGCGTTACGGGGTCGTAAAGCCCGATGCACACGATCAAAACGTAGTGGTGCGGCGACAGGGTTACCCAGGATGGTATTAAAAATGCCTCTTATAGAAGGTTCAAGATCAGTATCCCTAGTGGCTTCCGGCAACCCTCTAACTCGGATATTGTTTCTGCGGTTACGGTTTTCGAGGTCTTCGAGCTTATATAAGGATGTACGGTGAGCAAAAGCCAGCTGGGTAACGGTGTCTTGCAGTTCTTTAATGGCTAGTGCCTGCGTGTCCTGTCTCTGCTCCGTTTCCTCCACCCTGACCAGGAGATGTGACATATCAGATCGAACAGCAGTTATTTCTTTTTTGATGGATTTCTCCAAACTGTGAAACATACCTGCAAGTTCTTTTTTGAGGCCGCTCATAAGTGCTGACATTTCAGAGCCTACGGGGGATCCGGGATCGTCCATAAGATCCGAGCAGCAGGAAGAAGCTGGAGAGCTCTCCCTCACAGAAGCAGCGCGGGATGATGGAGAGGCGCTTACTCTCGAGGCCCTGTCTTGGTCACCGCGTGCGTTGGCTAGGTATTGCTGAATAGAACCTGTGGAGACTGGATTAGAGAGTGATCTCTTGCTTGAACGTTTAACAGAAGCAGAGCGGAGCTTAGGTGTTTTGGCGGGCATAATTGGAGCTATATGGCCGATAGCTGCAAGGGACACCCCCCCTCACATTTGAGCAAAGTTACATATTCATCAGAATGTTGTCAGCACCTGGAGGGGTTCCCCTTTAAGTGGAGCACAGATAACAAAAAGTGTACTCTAGTGACAGTGGAAGAGCAAGTAAAATTATTAAAATTATTGTAATTAAGCAAAAATAGAGGCTGTAAAGGTAATGCGTCAGATAAGAGAGATACTTGCTGAAAAATGAGTGCTGTAGACAAGTTTCAATAAGAAAGGTAGTGGAGAAAGATGGTTGTGGGAGTACTTGGAGCACCAAGATGGCCGCCGACCTCCAGGGATAGGCCGGAGCCGCGGACTTTCCTAGTGATTGTGTCCGGTCGGGCGAGTGCCTTTTTCAGTGTGAAATGTAGGTTCAGAGCGGATCTTTGGGGAGGGGGAGCTGTTACTCACTTTGTCCCAGGGGTCAGGCAGGGCAGATCTATCCCAGGCCGGTGTCCAGCTCCCCAGATGGTGTAGGTTAGAGGCTCCAGATATGTAACAGGCCGCGGGGCAGCGCCAGGCCGTAGCGCAGCGGAGCGGAGGGATTGGGCCTCCAGGCAGATCTCGGGTGTCCCCCCCCGCCGCTCCCCCGACCGATTGGCAGCCACTCGCCGAGGATGAGCGTCCGCTCGGCACCCGGCTCACTGGGGCGGCAGGCTAAAGGCTCCGATCGGGCCGTAGGCCCTAAGATGGCGGCGGGAGTCTCTGCCAGGAGCAATCCACAGGCCCGGGGCACCGAAAACTGCAGGAGTCCGTAAAAATAGCACTCCGGGCGCCAAGCAGGACGGCCCCAGGGGCTGGTAGAGTGTAAAGCCGGCTCTCAGGGGATAGTTAGAGCCCAGATGGCTGCGGATTTTCTGTGGCTTGGAGGAGCTCAGCCAGAACACGTCCTCCACCTTGCTCATCCAGACACGCCCCCGGGGCTGGATGATATCAGCCTGTAATACTCTGGTCAATTTCCTACCAGTGATTCTGGGGTTTAGCTGGCAGTAAAATGTTGATTGCTCAGCCTAGGGACCTGGGGTATGTACCTTGGGTCTTCTGCCTCATGTCCCGGGTCTAGCAAGACCTCTGACAGAGTAATTCTCCCGGGGTTACTTGTTCTGTTATTTGCTGGCTGTGCCGGGTGGAGGGATATGTCTGTATAGTCTCAGACCCAAGTCACTGAGTGCAGTCTCAGGAGATGGGAGGCAGCGGTGTGGGACCTCTGCAACTTGCCTCCAGTAAACAGTTCAGCTTCCACTGATTACTGAACACCAATATTAGTGGAGTTCTCCTGACCATTACACCGTATACAGTAATTATATATAGCATATTACATACTCCTGACCCCTGCACTATATACTCTATGTTGTACATTACATAGTCCTGAGCCTGGTAGGAGATCAGAAGACCCATTTACTAGTTACCTTGAGGGTGGAATTGTAAGATCCTCAGAGAAAAAGCTGCCTGATGTGGGCGGAGTCCTGGTTTAGGGGAACCAATCTGCTCATGTCTAGTAATAATCTTTGTATTTCTATTTTAGTAGATGGACGGGAGATGAGGAAAACCTCAGAGGATTGTCTCACTTTGTCTCCAGACTGTAAAGTAGAAGATGAGGACATCACACAGTATAGTCCAGGAGAAAACCCGACTACCTCAAATGTCCATCCGGCACCACACAGTGTAGATGGACCATCGTATTCCTCTTATCCTGAGGAACCTCAGACTGTGCGGGACGGTGCCGGACCATCATATTCCTCTTATCCTGAGGAACCTCAGACTGTGCGGGACGGTGCCGGACCATCATATTCCTCTTATCCTGAGGAACCTCAGACTGTGAGGGATGGTGCTGCCCTTCCAACAGATAAGGTCTTTCCCTGTGCTGAGTGCGGGAAGTGCTTCTATTATAAATCCAGACTTAATGTACACAAAAGAACTCACACGGGGGAGAAGCCGTATTCCTGTCCTGAGTGCAGGAAATGTTTTTCAGAGAAGTCCAATCTTTCCAAACATCTGAAATTGCACACGGGGGAAAAGCCATATTCCTGCCCTGAGTGCGGGAAATGTTTTTCACAGAAGTCCGATCTTTGCCATCATCAGAAATTGCACACGGGGGAGAAGCCGTATTCCTGTCCTGAGTGCGGGAAATGTTTTTCAGAGAAGTCCAATCTTTCCAAACATCAGAAATTGCACACGGGGGAGAAGCCGTTTTCCTGTACTGAGTGCGGGAAATGTTTTTCACAGAAATCCCATCTTTCCCATCATCAGAGATTGCACACGGGGGAAAAGCCTTATTCCTGTTCTGAGTGCGGGAAATGTTTTTCAGTGAAGTCAAGTCTTTCCTATCATCAGAAATTGCACACGGGGGAAAAGCCTTATTCCTGTACTGAGTGCGGGAAATGTTTTTCAGAGAAGTCCAATCTTACCACACATCAGAGATTGCACTCGGGGGAGAAACTGTATTCCTGTCCTGAGTGCGGGAAATGTTTTTCACAGAAGTCCCATCTTTCCATACATCAGAGATCTCACACGGGGGAAAAGCCGTATTCCTGTTCTGAGTGCAGGAAATGTTTTTCACAGAAGTCCGATCTTTGCCATCATCAGAAATTGCACACGGGGGAGAAGCCATACTCCTGTCCTGAGTGCGGAAAATGTTTTTCACGAAAGTCCAGTCTTTCCTATCATCAGAGATTGCACACGAGGGAGAAGCCCTATTCCTGTACTGAGTGCGGGAAATGTTTTTCAGAGAAGTCAAATCTTACCACACATCATAGATTGCACACGGGGGAGAAGCTGTAATCCTATCCTAAATGCGGGAAATATTTTTTACAGAAGTCCCATCTTTCCCATCATCAGGGATTGCACACGGGGGAGAAGCCATATTCCTGTCCTGAGTGCGGGAAATGTTTTTCACAGAAGTCCCATCTTTCCCATCATCAGAAATTGCACATGTGGGAAAAGCCGTATTCCTGTCCTGAGTGCGGGAAATGTTTTTCAGTCAAGTCCAGTCTTTCCTATCATCAGCGATCTCACACGGAGGAGAAGCCGTATTCCTGTCCTGACAGTGGAAAATGTTTTTCAGTGAAGGGCAATCTTTCCAGACATCAGAGGTCTCATGCACAGAAGAAGGCACTTTCCTGTCCTGAGTGAGGGAAATGTTCCTCACTGAAGTCCTGTCTTCCTGTACATCAGGGGTCCCACATAACCCTCGAGGTGTATTAGTGAGTGCGGGAAATGTCTTGTATATGAATGTTGCTGGACATGTGGGGAAGAAGCACACCCTGATATACACCTCAGATATACTCCATGGCTGATCTTCATCATGTAAGAAACAGTTCATAGACCTCAACCATAGCCTGACCTTTTGACAATAATACAACAGTGCCATCTAGAGGTTGGATTGGTAAATGTTTCTCCCATTGAAACATAGTATTGAGAAAGGGGCCACACCCATGTGGGGATAATAAAACTTTCTAAATAAAAGGCAACAACATAAGAAAAAGCAGGAAACAGTTGATAAGGAGATCAGAGATCACCAAAGACATGGATGAAGTGTTGTACCGTGTTGGCCATTGATAGCAGGAGAAAAATAAAAATGGAGTCATTACCTCTCATTGGCTGAGTACATTTTGTGGTGGAAGATTTCACAAACACTTACAGGTCTGTTTCTATAAACTTTGTAGAATGAATGTGTAAAGGAAATGTGTAAGTTCTGTATAGAATTGTATTGTATTTTGTATGTATTGCACACGGCACCAATAATGTTTTCATTACATATTTGCATTCTTTCCAGTCCTGATTAGAATTAGCCTGCCTATGTTACGCCCCTTGTTACCATAAAAGTACAATTGTAATATTAATGTGATAGCTACGTAATCATGTGTATAAAAACCTTCAATTGTGTCATAATAAAACAGAACAGTTATTTGGGAAGATGCGGAGTGTATCTTTTGTGTCTGTTCCCTACTGCAGTAGTTATTTATTTGGAACTGCTAATCAATATGAGGATAGGAGTTGCCCGTCAATAAAATTCCAGAACAAATGTGACATTCCCCCAGCCGTGACCAGTATTGGTCATATTTTATTTCAGTGATTTCCTATGATCGTTGGCTCCAACTACTGGCAATAATATGGCACTGCAGTATTAATACTGTATTATTGCCCCATCATTGAGATGACGGTCAGAGGAAATTGCTGTGTTAATGAAAATATGGTCAGAATTTGGCACAGCTGCGTGAATGCTTGTCACATTAAAGGACATATGATAATGAAACCAGCAATATTATACCAACCATTAATGTAATACAGAGAAAACTAAATTTGGCTATTATATGGCACTAAGTATCACAGGCATTAGCTCCATCTAGTGGCCAAATGCAACATTCTCCATGTCCCTGAAGATCCCTTTGGGGGGTATGCCCACCGCGATGGATGAACCAACCAACTTATAGAACATTCCCTCTCCATGGACAGATAGAATGTGCAGTCTATGAAGATCGGGTCACTCCTGAAAGGATTGGCTTCACGCCCCTTTGTTTACATTCATCCCTATGCCTGAAATGACCGGCTGAATGGGATGGGTGGGAACATGTCACTGGTTGTCAGGATGCCTGTGGTCACTGACTCTCTAATAGGGATGAGCCGAAATGTACTGTCTTTTTGAGACGCACCTCCGCAAACACAAGCCCAGGGCGCGTACGTGTATGTAAACCGCGGTCGCACCACATATGTGACATATCGCCACAAACGTCAGAGAACAATCATTCTAGAACCAGAGCTCCCAGCTAACTCTAAACTGATGAGCTGTAACGGCTTTTAGAGTGTCACCTATCTTGATTTCCTTTTGGTCACCTTAGTTTTTGGCGGTATAGCGGGCGCACGCAATTTTGCAACATGGAATGTTTGGTATCTATTTACTCGATGCAACCTCATCTTTTATGTTTTTACCCAAAAATGGGTATTATATGGTGCGATTTTGCGCAAATATAACATGAAACGAAAGCAAATATCACCTTTTTATTCTACAGGGCCTCTGCTTTCAGAAATTATATAAAATTCTGGGGGGGTTTGTGCAATTTTATTGCCAAAAATTTGGATTTTTTTACATGCATGCCACAAAGAATTTTTTATTTTTACACTGTCCCTTTAAAATAAAATGTGATCACTTTTAATACTATTACAAGGAATGTAAACATCCCTTGTAATAGAAATAAAAGTTGTAGCACCCTCTACTTAAGTAGGTGCTAAAATAGGGTTTTTGTGTGAGAGTAGGTACATTTAGGCAGGCCTAGCTGGAAGCTACGCCTGTTTGATTTGGTTTCTGTGGGCTGGGAGTGGCTCAGAGTAGCAGCTGGTGACTCACAAGCAGTGTCACCGAGACCCTCGTCTTTCTTGTAGACAATACTAGAAGAAGAGGATGAGAAGGAGAGGTGGAGCTGCCTGGGGTGTCCTAAGGAGCCCTGACCAATCCCCAACCTGGATTGGCAGGGGACAGGCCTCCTTAAATACCTGGGGTTAGCCCACCTGGGAAGGAGTTGTCAGGTGGAAGAACTGGAGATGGTGTACTTGGCTGTCTGAGCCTTTGAGGGAGCTCCCCAGTCTGGGGGGGTGACCTTGAGCCTGGTGCTTTGGTGCATGATGGAGCCCTTCAAGATAGCATGAAGGATCTGGGCAGGAGGAGCAGAGAGGACAGCTGGAGCTAGTACTGCCGGGCATGTCTTCAGGAGGGAACCACCGGTTGCAGCCAGGAGGGCTGGTGAGTGACAGTCACAATCAGGAGGACTGGGGAGGCACACCTGAGAGGACTGGGAGTGCAGTCTGGGATGGGTGTAGGGGCAGCAGTGAGGACTGTGATGTCATGGGCAGTGGAGTCGGGCAGCTGCAGCCAGGAGGGCTGGCAGGGCCTGAAGAGGGCTGACTGGGAGTAATAGTCCATCTGTGGGACAGCTAGCACAAGAGACTTTCCATTTTTGCTACACTATAGGGGCCCGCGGTCCCTGCCTGCAAAGGGCAAGTTACTGAGGCCTGGCTGAGCCAGTGTCAGGCCTAACCGTGTGCTAGCTGCTCCTGAGAATCAAGAGTTGTGCAGGAGGAAGAGAGAGAGAGAGCAATAGTCTGCAAGCAAGTGTTGTGCAGGAGAAGTCTGGAGAAGTGCCATGTACAGAGTGTACATACTGTAGTTATCCCATTTGATTTCTATACAATCCATCAATGAATTGCTATACAATCTATCAATTTATTGCTATACGATCTACAAATTTTGTTCTAAAATTCCACTGGGCTTCCCATATATTCCTTTACCCATCCAAGTTCTATTCTCTCAATAAAATCAACAAAAACAAACATATGGACTGTTCATTGCCTTGAAGTGACTAAGGATTGAATGCCGGGCTGGGCAGGTTGACAGGTGGGCCACGACACCTAGCAGACCCACGGGGGCACTGCTACACTCCTTTAAAATTACTGACCGGGCACACTGGCGTGGAGCTTTTTTTCAGCCGTGCTGCTCACTTTTCCCTGCATTTTCATGTCATCGTTGCTGACTCCACCTCCCTCCCCCGGCACTCTGTTGACCCAGGGGCAGCCTGACCAATCGGGTGCTGCCCTGGGCGAGCATTCAGATTTTAGCAGCATGTGTGGGGAGTGGGACAGCACCCGGCTGAGAGCTCCAGGAGGTGGCGGGGATAAAGAGCCGCGAGGGCGGCCAGAACCGATTGCCCTGGAGCAGGGAGAAGAGCTCCGAAGACCTCCCAGCCTAGGATAAAATGGACAGGCTGACCGGAGAAAGAGGATGGGTGTGCAGGAGGTGCAGGCAGCCAGGGACGTCAGCACAGAAATCCGCCGGATGCAGCATCTAGTGATCTCCTGTCCTCATCCAGCTATACGAACAGATCTGCCCACTGCATGGAAGGTACAGTGTCACATACACCTTCCCACAAGAGGGACTGCAGACAGGGCTAGGATCTCTCTCACTTCCCTCACTTTCCTTCTCCCCCTCTTTCTTCTTCCCCCTCCCTCTACCGCCCTCTCACCCCTCCCCATCCCACAACCTTGCACTCAGTACATAGCACGTCCCACAACTCTGCACTCAGTACATAGCACGTCCCTCAACCCTGCACTCTGTACATAGCACGTCCCTCAACCCTGCACTCAGTACAAAGCACGTCCCTCAACCCTGCACTCTGTACATAGCACGTCCCTCAACCCTGCACTCAGTACATAGCACGTCCCTCAACCATGCACTCAGTACATAGCACATCCCTCAACCCTGCACTCAGTACATAGCACGTCCCTCAACCTTGCACTCAGTACATAGCACGTCCCTCAACCCTGCACTCTGTACATAGCACGTCCCTCAACCCTGCACTCAGTACATAGCACGTCCCTCAACCCTGCACTCTGTACATAGCACGTCCCTCAACCCTGCACTCAGTACATAGCACGTCCCTCAACCCTGCACTCTGTACATAGCACGTCCCTCAACCCTGCACTCAGTACATAGCACGTCCCTCAACCCTGCACTCAGTACATAGCACGTCCCTCAACCTTGCACTCAGTACATAGCACGTCCCTCAACCTTGCACTCAGTACATAGCACGTCCCTCAACCCTGCACTTAGTACATAGCACATCCCTCAACCCTGCACTCAGTACATAGCACGTCCCTCAACCCTGCACTCTGTACATAGCATGCTTCTCAACTCTGCACGTAGCGCGCCCCGCAAACCTGCACTCAGTACGTAGCACACCCCGCAACCCTGCACTCATAACATAGCTCATCCCCCAATCCTGCACTCAGTACATAGTGCACCCCTCAATGCTGTACTCTTTATGTAGTAAAAGAATGTAGTAAAAAAAATGCAGACTCCAAACACTCCTGTCCCCTGCATTCTGTACATTACACATTCCTGTCCCCTGCATTCTGTACATTACACACTCCTGTCCCCTGCATTCTGTACATTACACACTCCTGTCCCCTGTATTCTGTACATTACACACTCCTGTCCCCTGCATTCTGTAAATTACACACTCCTGTCCCCTTCATTCTGTGCATTACACAGTCCTGTCCCCTGCATTCTGTACATTACACACTCCTGTCCCCTGCATTCTGTACATTACACACTCCTGTCCTCTGTATTCTGTGCATTACACACTCCTGTCCCCTGCATTCTGTACATTACACACTCCTGTCCCCTGGCTGGCTGGCTTTTGAAATTTACAAATGCAGAAATTTGGAAATTGGATGAAAGGTTTAGCACTGGGCAAAAAAAAATTTGAAAGAGAAAAAGTATATTTTATATATAACTATATAGATCAGACCAAAATGAGGGACAAATGAGGAGGAAAGAGGTACAGAGGGACTTTGTTCCAAATGGGTGACAGTCCCTCAAAATCAGGGACTGTGCATTACACACTCCTGACCCCTGTACTCTGTACATTACACACTCACATTTTGCCACGGTGCACACCGCAGGTTGTCCCTTGTCTCAAGTGTCCCTCATTGGGAAGTTCAAAAGTTGGGAGGTATGGTGAATGGCCTGTTACTTGGGTGGCTGGGTGCCTCTGGGAAAGAACCAGTTAATATCATCGGTCTCTGCGGGGGGAGCACTACACATCTATAATAGAGTTGCCACCTCATCCCTTTAAAACCGAACACATATGAATTACACAGGTTCTGTGGCTGATTAAGGTGGTAATTAAACTCACTTGTGGCCTTATCTGCATTAAATTAGCCTCAGAACCTGTGTAATTCAAAGGTGTTCGGGTTTAAAGGGATGAGGTGGCAACCCTAATCTATAAGGATATACAGTACATACACACACAGCACAAGGCCGTGTTCACACTACCAGATGTTTTTCGGGGCTGCAGTTCCTCTGAGCTCCACAAGGTGGCAATCTTATGTCTACCCAGACAGGAAGTCTCTATGGAAGGCAGGAAGTGATGTCAGCTACAGACAGGAAGTGATGTCAGCTACAGACAGGAAGTGATGTCAGCTACAGACAGGAAGTGATGTCAGCTACAGGCAGGAAGCTCCTTGTGATACGAGGTTAGAGGTGACGTTGCTGGAAGTGGTAGCAGAGGAGGTAATAAGAGCTTATTTTCTATTTACACCCAGTAACCCCCCGTCATGTCCGTCCTCTTCCTCCATAGTCACTGTGATGTCTTTTATCTCCAGCAGATGATGATACACACATATATTATTATTATACAGGGTTTTTGTCGCGCAGTTTGCACAACATGAGGGCAGACAGTACAGTTACAATACAATATAATACAGGAGGAATCAGAGGGCCCTGATCCTTAGAGCTTACAATCTAAGAGGGAGGGTCAAAGGATACAAAAATCAATAACTGTGAGGGATGGGCTGATGGAGAAAATAAAAGTCCAGTTGTTAGGTGGGGGCGGGATAGGCTTCTCTTAGGAGAAGGATTTTCAGGGATCGTCTTAAACTGGACAGAGTAGGAGATGGTTGGACAGATTGGGGTAGGGAGTTCCAAAGGATGTGAGAGGCTCGGAAGAAGTCCTGGAGGCGAGTGTGGGAGGAAGTGGCAAGGGAGCTAGAGAACAGGAGGTCTTGGGAGGAGCGAACAGAACGATTTGGATAGTATTATGAGACTAGGTTAGTGATGTAGTAGTTGGGGGACGAGTTGTGGATGACTTCATAAGATGTTGTCAGTGTTTTGAATTAAATTTGTTGGGTGAGCGGAAGCCAGCGGAGGGATTGGTAGAGAGGAGTGGCAGACATTGAACGGTTGGTAAGGTGGATGAGTCTGGCAGCCGCATTCATGATGTACTGAAGGGAGGAGGAGCCTATATAAAGGTAATCCTGTGAGGAGGAAATTGCCGTAGTCCAGGCGAGAGGTGACCAGGGTGTGAATCAGTAGGGCCCGGCCAGTGCACTATTTATTTATTTTTCTCCCACTGTTTGTCACCTTTCACTTTTGTGTGTGTTTCCTCACAGATGAAAGGTGTGAGTACTCGGGCTTACCCTGATCTCTAGGGGGAGGATGTTTGGCCCTCAGGTTCCTTCCTCCCCTGCCCCTGGAGTGTCTCTCTTCGGCAGAGCTCCCCTGACCTAATATTCAAGGATGGCTTTGGCTGTCCAAGGAGAACGGAGTCTGCCAGGCCTTCTGGCTAGGCATACCATGTAAACCTATGTTCCCCCGTCAGGAGCCCTGCACCCCCGGGGTTCAGGGTAAAAGTCCTACTCCTTCAGGGGATGGACTAAAGCAAACCCTTACTTTTTTTGTTTGCTTACGGGTTATTTTTTAACTTTTTGCTATAATAAAAATACCCCAAAAATATATAAAAAAATGATTTTTTTTTCATCAGTTTAGGCCGATATGTATTCTACATATTTCTGGTAAAAAAAAAATCGCAATAAGCGTATATTGATTGGTTTGCGCAAAAGTTATAGCGTCTACAAAATAGGGGATAGTTTTATGGCATTTTTATTAATATTTTTTTTTTTTTACCAGTACTGGCGGCGTTCAGCGATTTTTATCGTG
Organism: Aquarana catesbeiana; assembly: GCF_042186555.1. Taxonomy (NCBI): domain Eukaryota; kingdom Metazoa; phylum Chordata; class Amphibia; order Anura; family Ranidae; genus Aquarana; species Aquarana catesbeiana. The sequence continues at coordinate 298,949,115 of NC_133331.1, read as the reverse complement.
ACTGCGACGTTATGGCGGACACGTCGGACACTTTTGGCGCGATTTTGGGACCATTCACATTTATACAACGATCACCAACGATAACCAGTAGGGGGCGCTGCAGGGGTTAAGTGTGTTCTAGGGATGTGTTCTAACTGTAGGGGGGAGGGGCTACGTGTGAGAGGACACTGATCACTTCTCCTGATTACAGGGAGCTGTGATCAGTGTCCTGTCACTAGGCAGAACGGGGGAAATGCTTGTTTACATCAGCATCTCCCCGTTCTTCCTCTATGTGAGACGATCGCGGGTAGGGACCAACCACCTTATTACCAGGGACCACAGTGAGTAGCTGAAGCAAGTACCGGAGCAGTATTCTCACCAACCCGGGGGCGGTGAAGAATCGGGAAACTTCAGCGGGTGTCAAGCCAGGGACCCAACCAGCGGAGGTGAGGCTTGCAGAGCAATATTGTGTGCCAAGCCAGGGACCGAGTAGGCCTCTGGGGTGAAGCTTGAGGAGTATCTTAAGTGCCAAGTTAGGGACCCACCAGTGAAGCGTGGGTGACACTTGCAGAGCAGCCACCGAGCAGGCCACTGGGTTGAAGCTTGAGGAGTATCTGGAGTGCCAAGCTAGGGACCCAGCAGGGAAGCGGGGGTGACGCTTGCAGGGCAGCCTTGTGTGTCAAGCCAGGGACCGAGCAGGCCACTGGGGTGAAGCTTGAGGAGTATCTGGAGTGCCAAGCTAGGGACCCAGCAGGGAAGCGGGGGTGACGTTTGAGGAAGATATCACCGTGAAGATTGGAGGAGCTCAAGGGATTCTGTGGCAGTAAATCAGCAAGTCTAGTGAGAGAGACTGGGAGCTCAGTGGAGTGAGAGGTGATTGTAGAAAGGTAAAGGAGTTCATTACAACTTGTGTTAGGAACTGTTCTAAGACTGTTGCCATAGGAGACAGCGGTCCTACACATGCAGATGTGGTGTCTTGCTGGACGCCTTTCCCTGCATGTCTGTCTGCCTATAGAAGTCTCGGAAGTCTGCCAATTGACATTGCAACTACCTAAGGGTGTCCTGACCCTAAACCCTCTCTCCCACAGTTCTGTTCAAGAGAAATAAAAATCTCTTTGCATTCAAGAAGTGTCTGACGCCCATGAATCTACCTTGCGCTACACCCACTGTGCCTTACAACCCACTCTATATGGAAGGATGTCAGCAGCTCTTGTTGGCTCTGGAGGCTCTCATTAGACTGAAGGAGGCCTGGTACCTTGCTACATTATATATAAATGGTTCTTACATTGTTTTCAGATTTTCATGCATGTAGCGGTACCCCCCGTAGGGCCTGTTGAGTGTTGTGCTCCATCTGTCACCCTGCCCAGTCAGGCACACAGTTCTCATTCACCCTCAGGCAAATAAAGCAGTCCTTGAACTTTGTTTTTGTATTTTTATTGAGGGGAATAAACTTGGATGGGGATTGGGGAGATATGGGATGCCCACTTGATTGAAGAGCAAAGAATTGGGACTGCAAACTATATACAGTCAGTGTATATACACCTCTTCACTTCCAGCTCCAGCGTAGCACTTGGTTACACTTCCTTACTTCCAACTCCAGTACAATTCTTGATCTCCATTCCTAGGACTAGCTAGCACTGACATTTAGGCCTGACAATGGCACAGCCAGGCCCAAAGCAAAATACCCTTTGCAGGCAGGGACCGTGGGCCCCATTGGTGTAGCAAAATGGTGGTAGTCCTAATGCTAGCTGTCCACATGGCTACTGATTCCAGCACCACATCTTCAAGCCCTGCCAGCCCTCCTGGCTGCAGCTGCCTCACTCCAGTGACCGTGGCACCACAGTCCACTCCACTGGCTCTGCACCCATCCCAGACTGCAATTTCCCAGTCCTCCCAGTTCCCAGCCCTCCTGTCTGTGTCACTCACCAGCCCTCCTGTCTGTGTGTCACTCACCAGCCCTCCTGGCTGCGACCTGTTGTTCCTCCATGGAGACTTGCCTGGCAGTACTCTCCTGCTGTTCTCTCCTTGCTCCCGTACCTCCTGTCCAGAACACCTCTGTGTGTCCTGGGAGAGCCCTGTCCACAACCGAGCCCAGGCCCAAGGTCACCCCCCCCCCCAGACTGGTGAACTCCCTCCAAGGCCACGACAGCCTGGCACTCCATCTCCAGCTTCATCCCAAACAACTCCTCCCCAGTTTGGTGGACCCTGAGTATTTGAGGAGGCCTGCCATCTGCCAATCCAAGTTGGGGATTGGTCAGGGCTCTTCAAAATACTTCAGACAGCTTCACCTCTCCTATCTTCCTTCCTTTCCAGAAGATTCCAGCATGTTCTGGAAAGAAGTGGGAGGTCTCTGTGATGCTGCCTGTGAGTCACCCAACTCTGCCTGAGTCACTCCCAACCCAGATCAAAACACACACAGGCTTGGCTGCCAGCCAAACCTGACAATTTACCTATCCTGTACAAAAATCCTAACGCTAGCACTCTAGCAATGCTAGGGGGTGCTACAGCTATCATTTGAATGCACTATATTGAAGGAGAGCGCTGCACTTTTTTTGTGACTTTGTGGTGTCATTGGTTAGGAAGGGAATGTAGTTTGGAGATGTTATGGAGGTTGAGGCGGAAAGCTTTAGACAGTGATTGGATGTGGGGCTGAAAGGAGAGTTCAGAGTTCAGGATTGCACCTAGCACCCTGGCATGTGGAGACGGGTTGATGGTTGTGCCATTGATCTTGACTGAGAAGTCAGCGGAAGGGGCACGTGGGGAGGAAATATTATGAGCTTGGTTTTGGATAGATTGAGTTTGAGGAAATGGTGTGACATCCAGGCTGATATGTCTGTTAGTATATTAGTGATACATGAAGGGACTGATGGAGGGAGTTGAGGGGTAGAGAGAGAGATTTGGGTGTCATCAGCATAGAAATGGCATTGGAAGCCATGGAGGCTATAAGCTGACCCAGGGAGGAGGTGTAGATCGAGAATAGGAGATGCCCAAGAACAGAACTTTGGGGGACCCTGACGAAGAAAAGAAGAGAGGAGGAAGTAATGTTTTGACACTGAAGGTGTGGTGGGATAGGTAGGATGAGAACCAGCAAAGACTACAGTCACGGAGACCAAAGGAGAGAAGTTTTTTTAGGAAAAGGGGGTAGTCCACTCTGTCAAAACCAGCAGAGGGGTCCAGCAGTACAGAATAGTGTCCATTGGATTTAGCCATTAGAAGATGATTTGCGAGTTTAAGGAGAGCAGTTTCTGTGGAGTTTTGAGGGCGAAAGCCAGACTGAAGGGGATCAAGAAGGTTATTTTCAGTGAGGTGGTCACTCTGCTGGTTGTAGACCAGACGTTCAGGCAGTTTGGAGGAAAAGGGGAGCAAGGAGATGGGGCGTAGATTAAGACTGGTGGGGTCCAATGAAAGCTTTCTATGTATGGGGGTGACTAGTGCATGTTTTAGAAAGTTGGGAAGATGCCAGAAAAGAAGGAAAGATTTTGAATGTGAGTAATGCCCCGTACACACGGTCGGACTTTGTTCGGACATTCCGACAACAAAATCCTAGGATTTTTTCCGACGGATGTTGGCTCAAACTTGTCTTGCATACACACGGTCACACAAAGTTGTCGGAAAATCCGATCATTCTGAACGCGGTGACGTAAAACATGTACGTCGGGACTATAAACGGGGCAGTGGCCAATAGCTTTCATCTCTTTATTTATTCTGAGCATGCGTGGCACTTTGTCCGTCGGATTTGTGTACACACGATCGGAATTTCCGACAACGGATTTTGTTGTCGGAAAATTTTATATCCTGCTCTCAAACTTTGTGTGTCAAAAAATCCGATGGAAAATGTGTGATGGAGCCCACACACGGTCGGAATTTCCGACAACAAGGTCCTATCACACATTTTCCGGCGGAAAATCCGACCGTGTGTACGGGGCATTAGAGTGTTTAGGATAGAGCCAGAAGGTGACCGCAGTATTTACGAGGGAACTGGTTCAGAGGGGCAGGTGGTTGGGTGGCCGTTAGAAAAAAGTTTAACAACATCGCAGGGTTGACTAAGGGAAGCGATGATTGTACCTGTGGACATGAAGTGCAGGGGATAATCTGTACAGCGGGGATCTCATCACGAATTGTATCGGTTTTATTTTTGAAGTGATTGGCGATCTCCTGGGCAGTGGATGAGTTAGTGGATGGAAGCAGTGGAGGGTGAAGTAGAGTTGAAGGTAGGGATGAACTGAAAGGAGCGGGCTGATAAGGTGTTAATGAGAGTCAGGGATTGTATTTTTGGAGGGCAGATTTATATTGGTTGAAGTCTTTCTAAGACTTAGTCCTATGCCACAGAGTTCTGGTGTCATCTGTTTAACAAGGTTGTAGGGGTCGGGTCCTGATTCTGTGTGTAGTGAGAGGGGCCAGTGTGTCCAGGGTGGAGGACAGGGATCTATTGTAGACAGAAGTGGTTAGGTTGGGGCAGGACAGGGGTGAGATTTTGTCATAGAGGTGGTCAGTAGCAGAGTAGAGAAGAGAAGGGTTGAAGTGGTGAAGGTTTTTGTGATGAGTATCTGTTAGGCGGTTGGAGGGAGAGGAGTTGGAAGACTGTGAGAAAGTGAAACTAATAAGGCAGTGATCAGAGAGAGGGAGAGGATTGTTGGAGAGGTTGCCTGGAGTGCTTACGTAGGAGGGTGTTGCCATCAGAGTGCGTAGATTGCTTCAGGTCAAAAGTAGACATGTGCACACTGAAATATTTCGTTTCGGAATTTTGTTTTCGTCCGAAAAATAAATTTATTTAGTTACTCCCGAAATTCGTTTTAATTTATTTCGTTTTTCGTTAAAAATTGCATTAGTCCGAAAATCCAAATTAAGGTCGAATCTGTCATTGAAGGCTTATGGTGTCTGTCGAATGTTCAAAAAAGATTCGACGGAGCAGCTAAACTGTACGACGCCGTATAGTTTACCTGCTCCTTCGAATCTTCTTAGAACTTTCAACAGACACCATAAGCCAAAGTACGTGTGTACTTAGTTCTAGCTATTTTACTGCTCCTCCTCTTTGGTTACAATCAGCCAATAACATTCATCATAATCATTATTTTTATTTATCTTTTCTCCCCTACGTCAAATCTTTTCTCTCTATGTAGAATAATCTTGGACTAATAGAGTTAAGGTTAGGCACATTCGACCACAGGTTTGATGGACACAAAGTGTTATGGTCATCATCTTGTCGAATCTCCTATCTATATCGAACTGTTGTAGCAACGAAAACGAGAATAAAGCATTTGTTTATGTTGGATCTTTCGTTTTTCGGATTCTGCACTTTCATTATCGTTTGTTAAAACGATAACGAAAATACCTGAAATTCGGACGAAAATGAATTCGGACGAAAACGAATGCACATGTCTAGACAAAAGAGGCGATCATATTTAGCATTTTAGAAGTAGCAGGAGTGTTAGTATTATCAGGGATGTTGAAGTCACCGAGAATGATTGTGGGGATTTCAGAAGAGCGAAAGTAGGGAAGGCAGGCAGGGAAATAATCAAGAAATGTTGATACCGGTCCAGGAGGCCGATAGCTCAGCACTTCTTAAAGAAAGTGGAGAAAATAAATACAATGTGCCTCAAATTAGTAGTGACAGAGGGGGGGGTGGGTGAAGTACCTAAAAGAAGTTACGTGGGGCTAGAAGGATTCCCACTCCACCTTCCTTCCGTCCAATTGGTCTGGGGGAGTGAGTCCATAGAAGGCCATCGTGGGAGAGGGAAGCAGGAAAAGCAGTGTCAGATTCATGAAGCCAGGTTTCAGTAACAGCAAGTAGTTAGTAAAAAAGAGATCATAGACAGAAGTGAGTTTATTACTGACAGGTAAGGTATTTCAAAGGATATAAGAGAAGGGGAGGCTGGTTTGGGGAAGAAGAGGAATAGAACCTAAATTGAGTGGATTGCAGCGGCTGCCAGAGGTCATGGGGTGACAGGAGCGTTGGGCACAGTTATACTCCAGGGTTTGGGGTTTAATCTCCAGAGGTTAAGAGAAGCAGAAGGGTGAGGGAGGTAATATGGGAGTATTATTTATATGAGCTTAGGCTTGGAGCACGTGTTACAAATGCAATATCACAAGCATGAGACTGCAGGCTTGGCTGGCTTTAAATCAGGTTGGGTCTCCACCCAGAGACTGACCACATCAGTTACCTTGCAGGTGGACAGACAGACAGAATGAATGCACCATAGCCAAAACCAGGATGCTGGAATGAGGAGCAGGGGCGCAACACACTCCTGACAAACAGATTATACTACTTTTATTAGTGGCGGGGGGGGGGGTATTTAGGAGGGATTGGAATATGTATGTCTTTATTTTAAAATATTAAAATAAGAAGATATAGGAAAAGAATGTAATTTAAAGTAAATGCCTAGAATTTTTTTTTCCATAATGGTCAAATGTTCGTCCTAAAATGTGATCAGTGAAGTCTCCGGAGTACACAGAGATCACAGGAATATGATGTGTCCTGGAAAAGCACGAAGACGAAGTTTATCTTTTAGTTTAGGAAAGGAGGGACGCACCCGGGAGAAATGATTCTGTGTACAGTAACCTCACACAGCACCCCCCACAGCTCCTCCTTCCACTATCCCTCCAACCAGAGTCAGAGAATCCTATGACATCACACTGACCTCACCTCCTAATTTCCCTCCCACTTCAGAGAAACTGGAGACCTGGCCAGTGAGGTGAGGAGGATTCTGGGAATGTCATTTGATTTTACTATTTGTGTTCAAATCTAGAGTTTTCCTCCTGTGAAGTCTGGAGATCATATGACCATCACATTGCCTCCACCTCCCTCCCTGATAGAATAGAGAAATAAAAAGAAGATTCTAGAAGTCACCAGAGAGATCATCGAGCTGCTGACAGGAGAGGTGAGCGGTGCTGGGAAGGACATCATGATGGACAATCAGCCGCCCCTCACATCACCGGGTAAGAGGAGACTTTATTGTAAAGGAGAGAGCAGTACGGAGGGTCCACCTAGATCCCCCATCATCTGATAACCACATAGAAACAATGTATTCAGTCAGTGTGTGTGTTTCCTACAGATGGATCCAGTAATGGGAACCCACCAGAGAGATGTCCCCGTCCTCTGTATTCCCGGGATTCCACACAGGAAGGTCACACCATCCCTCACCATCATCAGGTAGATAAGTAACAAATATTGGTAGTTATGATTTATACACAGGCATGTTTGCTACAATTAATGTTTTATTATATTGTTCAGAATGAAAAGCCCAAGGATAACATTGTTGTTAAAGAAGAGTATAAAGAGGAGGATGAGAAGTATGGAGTGATGAAGGAGTTTTCAGAAGACCACAAGGATCTGATGGAGCCACCTAATACCAGGAACCCACCAGAAAGATGTCCCCGTCCTCTGTATTCCCGGGATTCCACACAGGAAGGTCACACCATCCCTCACCATCATCAGGTAGATGATTGACAATTATTGGTGGTTATGATTTATACAGAAGCATGTTTGTTACAATGAATGTTTTATTATATATTTAGAGTGGAAACCTCGGGGATAATAATATTGATGTTAAAGAAGAATATAAAGAGGAGGATGAGGAGTATGGCGTGATGGAGAAGTTTTCAGAAGGACACAAGGATATGATGGAGCCACCTAATACCAGGAACCCACCAGAGAGATGTCCCCGTCCTCTGTATTCCCGGGATTCCACACAGGAAGATCACACCATCCCTCACTGTTACAAGGTTGGTGGATCAGAGCATCTAGAACATGGACTTGTGGAGAGGATGTGTTTTTTTTTATATGATGCCACAATATTAAAGCTTATATCTTACAGATGATATTCTCTCTCATTTTCTTGATTTAGAGTGGAGATCCAATCGATATAGAATTTGAGGTTAAATCAGAAGAAGAAGAGAGGTATGTGAGGGATGATCAGCAGTCTATGGAGGAGGATGGAATGACGGGGACATTTATAGAGGAGGACACTCCTACAGAGATCAGTACAGGTGGGTCATTAAAGAGGAGCTCCAGTCTGGTAAAATATAAATAAAATACTTTATTATAAGGGCATTTACCTGTCCAGGGATTCCACAATGTCGACACCCGGAATAGATTTGTCTATTGGCTCTCGGGTGCAGACGCCGGCATTGTAAGTAAGAGAAACGGGCAGTGAAGTCTTCAGGCTTAACACCTGGTTTCCTACTGCACGTGCACGAGTTGTGCTTGGCTTCCTTCTGGGACCTGTGTGTGTCTAGAAAGGCAGCAGGGGGAAGGATGAGGGGCCAGACATACCCCCCCTCAATGCAGACACCACTGGCACAGTTTTCAGGCCACCTCCGCCTTCCACTCCTGCTCCCACTTTCTGCCTCTCAGCGGCTCCCCTGGTAAGGAATCCTGTAGCCTCTGCATGTTCTAGTTTGGAGAGACAGCTTTTTTGTGCGAGGGCCAGGCACCCAGGGCATTTGCTGGTGGGTGCCCCCGGGTCCCAGCACCACACCCGCCTGCATTGTTTTTGTTCCAATCCGAGGCACCTTCTTTCCCTGTATATCAGGACTGTAGCATAGAGCCGAGTGAAGTGCTGATAAACTCCTCCTCGGCTCTGTACTACAGTCCCAACAGTCAGCGCTGTCAGCGGCACAGTGCTGATGAAAAACAAAAGCGCAGAAATACCAAACTGCATGGTGCCAGCTGCATTCTATATTTTTAAGAGGTGAGAGAGCTTGGGGGGGTATTAGTGAGAGAGCTGGGGGGGTATTAGTGAGAGAGCTGGGGGGTATTAGTGAGAGAGCTGGGGGGTATTAGTGAGAGAGCTGGGGGGGGTATTAGTGAGAGAACTGGGGGGTATTAGTGAGAGAACTGGGGGGTATTAGTGAGAGAGCTGGGGGGTATTAGTGAGAGAGCTGGGGGGGTATTAGTGAGAGAGCTGGGGGGTATTAGTGAGAGAGCTGGGGGGTATTAGTGAGAGAGCTGGGGGGGTATTAGTGAGAGAGCTGGGGGGTATTAGTAAGAGAGCTGGGGGGTATTAGTGAGAGAGCTGGGGGGTATTAGTGAGAGAGCTGGGGGGTATTAGTGAGAGAACTGGGGGGGTATTAGTGAGAGAGCTGGGGGGTATTAGTGAGAGAGCTGGGGGGGTATTAGTGAGAGAGCTGGGGGGTATTAGTGAGAGAACTGGGGGGGTATTAGAGAAGTGGGGGGCATTAGTGGGAGAGCTGGGGGGTATTAGTGAGATAGCTGGGGGGTATTAGTGAGAGAGCTGGGGGGTATTAGTAAGAGAGCTGGGGGGTATTAGTGAGAGAGCTGGGGGGGTATTAGTGAGAGAGCTGGGGGGGTATTAGTGAGAGAGCTGGGGGGTATTTGTAAGAGAGCTGGGGGGTATTCGTGAGAGAGCTGGGGGGTATTAATGAGAGAACTGGGGGGTATTAGAGAGCTGGGGGGGCATTAATGAGAGAGCTGGGGGTAGCATTAATGAGAGAGATGCGGGGTATTAGTGAGATAGCTGTTGGGTATTAGTGAGAGAGCTGGGGGGTATTAGTGAGATAGCTGAGGGGTATTAGTGAGAGAGCTGGGGGGGGTGTTAGAGAGCTGGGGGGTAGCATTAGTGAGAGAGCTGGGGGGTAATATTAATGAGAGAGCTGGGGGGGCATTAGTGAGAGAGCTGGGGGGTATTAGTGAGAGAACTGGGGGGGTGTTAGAGAGCTGGGGGGGCATTAGTGAGAGAGCTGGGGGAAGCATTAGTGAGAGAGCTGGGGGGTAATATTAATGAGAGAGCTGGGGGGGGGGCATTAGTGAGAGAGCTGGGGGGGCATTAGTGAGAGAGCTGGGGTGTAATATTAATGAGAGAGCTGGGGGGGCATTAGTGAGAGATCTGGGGTAGCATTAGTGAGAGAGCTGGGGGGTAGCATTGGTGTGAGAACTGGGGGGAGGGCATTGGTGAGAGAGCTGGGGGGTATTTTTGAGAAAGCTGGGAGGCATTTGTGAGAGATGGGGGGGGGCTTTTCTGAGAGGTAAGATAGTTGGGGGGCATTTGAGAGAAGTGAAAGAGCTGGGGGCATTTGTGAGACCTGGGGAGCATTTAAGTTAGGTGAGAGAGCTGGGGGGGGCATTTGTGAGAGATAAGAGAGCTAGGAGGCATTTGCAATCATGGCATACCCGTGTATGATCTGGCATAAAATATGATCATTTACGAGGGTGTAAATGACTAAATAAGGAAGTGCAGGACTTCTTGTGTTGGGAAGATGGCAGTGAGTGATAGAGGGGGTGGGGACACTCGTCCTATAATCCCCTCATCACTGTCACTCCTATAAAAGACAGTTCTCGTTGTTTCCTCACTCTCTGACTAAGGTCCATGAATAAAGAAATGAACTGGTAGGAGATCAGAGGACCCATTTACTAGTTACCTTGAGGGGGGAATTGTAAGATCCTCAGAGACAAAGCTGCCTGATGTGGGCGGAGTCCTGGTTTAGGGGAACCAATCTGCTCATGTCTAGTAATAATCTTTGTATTTCTATTTTAGTAGATGGACGGGAGATGAGGAAAACCTCAGAGGATTGTCTCACTTTGTCTCCAGACTGTAAAGTAGAAGATGAGGACATCACACAGTATAGTCCAGGAGAAAACCCGACTACCTCAAATGTCCATCCGGCACCACACAGTGTAGATGGACCATCGTATTCCTCTTATCCTGTGGAACCTCAGACTGTGCGGGACGGTGCCGGACCATCGTATTCCTCTTATCCTGAGGAACCTCAGACTGTGCGGGATGGTGCCGGACCATCGTATTCCTCTTATCCTGAGGAACCTCAGACTGTGAGGGACGGTGCCGGACCATCGTATTCCTCTTATCCTGAGGAACCTCAGACTGTGAGAGACGGTGCCGGACCATCGTATTCCTCTTATCCTGAGGAACCTCAGACTGTGAGGGACGGTGCCGGACCATCGTATTCCTCTTATCCTGAGGAACCTCAGACTGTGAGGGACGGTGCCGTCCTTCCAACAGATAAGAGGTTTTCCTGTCCTGAGTGCGGGAAGTGTTTCCGTATGAAATCCAAACTTACTAGGCATAAAACAACTCACATGGGAGAGAAGCCGTATTCCTGTCCTGAGTGCAGGAAATGTTTTTCACAGAAGTCCAGTCTTGACACACATATAACATTGCACACAGGTGATAAGCCATATTCCTGTCCTGAGTGCGGGAAATGTTTTTCACGGAAGTCCCATCTTAACAGACATCAGATATCACACACAGGTGAGAAGCCGTATTCCTGTACTATGTGCTGGAAATGTTTTGGACAAAAATCACAACTTGTCGAACATCAGAGATCTCACACGGCGGAGAAGCCGTTTTCCTGTCCTGAGTGCGGGAAATGTTTTTCAAGGAAGTCCTATCTTAACACACATCAGAGACTGCATACGGGAGAAAAGCCGTATTCCTGTACTGAGTGCGGCAAACGTTTTGTAAAAAATTCAGAACTTGTCACACATCGGAGGTCTCACACGGGGGAAAAGCCGTATTGTTGTCCTGAGTGCGGGAAATGTTTTTCAGATAAGTACAGTTTTTTTAAACACCAAAAATTTCACATGGAGGAGAAGCCATATTCCTGTTCTGAATGCGGGAAATGTTTTGTACAAAAATCAGGTCTTGTTTCACATCAGAGGTCTCACACGGGGGAGAAGCCATTTTCTTGTCCTGTGTGTGGGCAATGTTTTTCACAAAAGAGCAACCTTAACAGACATCAGAGGTTGCATACGGGAGAAAAGCCCTATACATGTACTGAGTGCGGGAAATGTTTTGTACAAAATTCACATCTTGTCAAACATCAGAGGTCTCACAAGGGGGAGAAGCCATATTCCTGTCCTGAGTGAGGGAATTGTTCCTCAGTGAAGTCCTGTCTTCCTGTACATCAGGGGTCCCACACAACCCTCGAGGTGTATTAGTGCCTTGAGTGCGGGAAATGTCTTGTATATGAATGTTGCTGGACATGTGGGGAAGAAGCACACCCTGATATACACCTCAGATATACTCCATGGCTGATCTTCATCATGGAAGAAACAGTTGATAAGGAGATCAGAGATCACCAAAGACATGGATGAAGTGTTGTACCGTGTTGGCCATTGATAGCAGGAGAAAAATAAAAATGGAGTCATTACCTCTCATTGGCTGAGTATATTTTGTGGTGTAAACTCTTGCAAGAGGTCTGTTTTCTCAAGTCGTCTTCCAGGACGAAACGCGTTAACCCCACTACTTGAAAGGTCGGTCCTCTAGGCCTTTTAAAATAAAAATGGAGTCATTACCTCTCATTGGCTGAGTACATTTTGTGGTGGAAGATTTCACAAACACTTACAGGTCTGTTTCTAAAAACTTTGTTGAATGAATGTGACGCGTATTCCTCCAGCCTTGACCAGTATGTGATTTCCTATGATCATTGGCTCCATCTAGTGGCAATAATGTGGCACTGCAGTATTATTACTGCATTATCGCCCCATCATTGAGATGACAGTCACAGGAAATTGCTCTGTTGAAAATGAATGAAAATATGGACAGAATTTGGCACAGCTGGGCGAATGCTTTGCACACCTTTAGTGGTTTTGCCAAGGATCCAGTCTGTGAGTCAGTCACAGATTAATGAGGCAGACTGGATCCTTGACAAAATTATTGTGAATATGAATATGCTGCTGGGAACTCTCTACACTGCAGGGACAATTATCTCCCATCCCGTTCTCCCTCTCTCCCCCTATATCCAGCTTGAGGAACCTATTCTCCTTGGAAGCTTGCACCATCTTGAATAAGGCTGATCCACACCTATGAGATCTTTAATTCCATCGTTTGATCGGGTGTGTTAGTGTTAAGGGATCCTGGCCGGACCCACTCTTTGCTTTTAAATATTTTGGGAGCCTTATATTTGACTGTGTAGATTTGCGGGGAGCATGTACTAGATGGTTGCCATCTTCAAGTGTAAATCCTGAAGAAGCTAATAGAGCGAAACGCGTTGATTTTTTTCAGACTTGTACAATCGCATATCGTCTGCCTAAATATATCACTTGTCTCTTACTTCATGGTTTTAATGTGATATAATAAACTCCTGTTTTTTAAATTCTTGTTCTTTTTTTGTCATTTCCTCATTTGATTGGCACAATCAAAGGTCCCTTTTTTCTGTGGCCATTGAGTTTCCCTTCCTTCTTTTTTGATTGTGGTTCTCCTCTCCACTGGAATAATCTCATGTAATGCACAGAATGCAGGGGAGAGGATTGTGTAATGCACAGAATGCAGGGGAAATGCGTGTGTAATGTACAGAATCCAGGGGACAGGAGTGTGTAATGTACAGAATGCAGGGGACAGGTGTGTGTAATGTACAGAATGCAGCTGATAGGAGTGTGTAATGCACAGAATGCAGGGGACAGGAGTGTATAATGTACAGAATGCAGGGGATAGGAGTGTGTAATGTACAGAATGCAGGGGACAGGAGTGTATAATGTACAGAATGCAGGGGACAGGAGTTTGTAATGCACAGAATGCAGGGGACAGGAGTGTGTAATGTACAGAATGCAGGGGATAGGAGTGTGTAATGTACAGAATGCAGGGGACAGGAGTGTGTAATACACAGAATGCAGAGGACAGGAGTGTGTAATGTACAGAATGCAGGGGACAGGAGTGTGTAATGTACAGAATGCAGGGGATAGGAGTGTGTAATGCACAGAATGCAGGGGACAGGAGTGTGTAATACACAGAATGCAGAGGACAGGAGTGTGTAATGTACAGAATGCAGGGGACAGGAGTGTGTAATGTACAGAATGTAGGGACAGGTGTGTGTAATGTACAGAATGCAGGGGACAGTAGTGTGTAATGTATAGAATACAGGTGACAGGAGTGTGTAATGTACAGAATGCAGGGGACAGGAGTGTGTAATGTACAGAATGCAGGGGACAGTAGTGTGTAATGTACAGAATGCAGGTGTCAGAATGTGTAATGTACAGAATGCAGGGGACAGGAGTGTATAATGCACAGAATGCAGGGTACAGGAGTGTGTAATGTACAGAATGCAGGGGACAGGAGTGTGTAATGTACAGAATGCAGGGGACAGGAGTGTGTAATGCACAAAATGCAGGGGAAAGGAGTGTGTAATTTACAGAATGCAGGGGACAGGAGTGTGTAATGTACAGAATGCAGAGGACAGGAGTGTGTAATGTACAGAATGCAGGGGACAGGAGTGTTTAATGTACAGAATGCAGGGGACAGGAGTGCGTAATGTACAGAATGCAGGGGACAGGAGTGTGTAATGTACAGAATGCAGGGGACAGGAGTGTGTAATGTACAGAATGCAGGGGACAGGAGTGTGTAATGCACAGAATACAGGGGACAGGAGTGTGTAATGTACAGAATGCAGGGGACAGGAGTGTGTAATGTACAGAATGCAGGGGACAGGAGTGTGTAATGTACAGAATACAGGGGACAGGAGTGTGTAATGTACAGAATACAGGGGACAGGAGTGTGTAATGTACAGAATGCAGGGGACAGGAGTGTGTAATGCACAGAATGCAGGTGAGAGGCGTGTGTAATGCACAGAATGCAGGTGAGAGGCGTGTGAAATGCACAGAATGCAGAAGAAAGGAGTGTGTAATGCACAGAATGCAGGGGACAGGAGTGTGTAATGTACAGAATGCAGGGGACAGGAGTGTGTAATGTACAGAATGCAGGGGACAGGAGTGTGTAATGAACAGAATGCAGGGGACAGAAGTGTGTAATGCAGGGCCAGTGTGGTGGGGGCCAGCGTAACAGGAAGGAGCCAGTGTGACAGTGAATCCAAACTCCACCTCACACAAAAGAAAGAAAGTCTAAAAAAAATAAAAATGCAGCCATCACATCTAAGAAGGGTACCTGGGCAGTGTGACGGGGAGGAGACAGTGTGATGGGGAGGAACCAGTGTGATGTGGGCAGTGTGACGGGGAGGAGCCAGTGGGATGTGGGCAGTGTGACGGGGAGGAGACAGTGTGATGGGGAGGAACCAGTGTGATGTGGGCAGTGTGACGGGGAGGAGCCAGTGGGATGTGGGCTAGTGTGATGGGACAAGAAGGTCTAAGAAGGGTACCTGGGCAGTGTGACAGGAGGGGACATTGTGACAGGAGGACATGTAGTCCCACACTATACTAGCTCAGGTGCTGGGCACTGTCTGTTCCTCCAGACTCAGGAATACACTGTGGCATTTGTAGGCTGCCAGGCGGGAGCAGCCTCGGGGTGGGAAGCAATTCTCTTACCTTACCAGGAGCAGCCTGCAAGCAAGAAACGGGAGCCAGGAGTTGGGGGGAGGGGCAGGGTTGGATGACAGATGGATGACTGCTTGTCTTTTGTCACATCGTGGATCACGACTGCCATAAACGCCTATCACCAGGCTGGATAGGAGGGGCGGTGGCATTTAGAGGAACCGATCGCCTCCATCTCTCTCCTGCAGCCGTGGGAAACTGGCTTCCTATGGCTGCAAGAGGGAAATGAAAGTGATCAGTTCTTGTGTATGCCGCCACCTCCCCCCCTCCTATCCAAGTGTAGACAAATATGATAGGAGAGCCGTAAGGGGCCCCCTGAGGCATAGAGTCAGGTCGCAATTGCAACCCCTATATTTATGTCTCTCCCCCAATCTCTCTCCTTTTACAGATTCTACAAGCAATACATTACAAAAAGACTGATTTATTGGAGTCGGAGTGAATGGACTGTTACTGGGGTGACTGGGGGGCCTCTGTACTGTTTGGGAAAGAACCAGTTAATATCACCGCTCTCTGCAGGGGGAGCACTACACATCTATAAGGATATACAGTACATACACACACAGCACAAGGACGTGTTCACACTATGAGACGTTCCTCTGAGCTCCACAAGGTGGTGTTCTCACTTCTACCCAGACAGGAAGTCTCTATGGAAGACAGGAAGTGATGTCAGGTACAGACAGGAAGTTCCAGGTGAGAGGTGAGTTGGGAGGAAGTAGAGAGGTGACGTTGCTGAAATCAGCAGTAGAGGAGGTAATAAGATCTTATTTTCTATTTACACCCAGTAACCCCCCGTCATGTCCGTCCTCTTCCTCCATAGTCACTGTGATGTCTTTTATCTCCAGCAGAAGATGATACACATATATATTATTATTATTATATAGGATTTATATACAGTACAGTTACAATACAATATAATACAGGAGGAATCAGAGGGCTCTGCTCCTTAGAGCTTACAATCTAAGAGGGAGGGTCAAATGAAACAAAAGGCAATAACTGGGGGATGAGCTGATGGAGAAAATAAAAGTCCAGTTGTTAGGTGGGGGCAGGATAGGCTTCTCATAGGAGAAGGGTTTTCAGGGATCGTCTTAAAGTGGACAGAGTAGGAGATAGTCAGACAAATTGGGATAGGGATTTCCAAAGGATGGGAGATGCTCAGTAGAAGTCCTGAAGATGAGCATAGGAGGAAGTGATGAGGGAGATAGAGAACAGGAGGTTTTGGGAGGATCGAAGAGTATGATTAGGTTGGTATTGTGAGACTAGGTTAGTGATGTAGCTGGGGGCCGAGTTCTGGATGACTTTATAAGAAGTTTTTAGTATTTTGAGTTTAATTTGTAAGGTAAGCGGAAGCCAGTGGAGGGATAGGCAGAGAGGGGTGGCAGACATTGAATGGTTGGTAAGTTAATCAGTAGCTTTGTGAGGTCATTGGTTAGGAAGGGACGTAATTTGGAGATGTTATGGAGGTTGAAGTGGAAATCTTTGGATAGTGATTGGGTGTGGGGCTGAAAGGAGGGTTCAGAGTCAAGGATTACACCTAGCACCCTGGCTTGTGGGGATAGGTTGATGGTTGTGCCATCGATCTTGACAGAGAAGTCAGCGGAAGGGGCATGTGGGGGGAGGAAATATTATGAGCTCGGTTTTTGGATATATTGAGTTTGAGGAAGTGGTGTGACATTCAGGCTGATATGTCTGTTAGTAAATTAGTGATGCGTGAGGAGACTCATGGTGTGAGCTGAGGGGTAGAGACATAGATTTGGGTGTTGTCAGCGTAGAAATGGTATTGAAAGTCATAGGAGGCTATCAGCTGGCCTTGGGGAGGTCCAAGAACAGAACCTTGGAGAACCCCGAAGGAGAAAGGAGAAGAGGAAGTAAAGTTGTGACGCTGAAGGTGCAATGGGATGGGTTGTAGTATAAAAACCAGCAAAGACTACAGTCACAGAGACCAAAGGAGAATGGGGTGGTCCACTATGTCAAAGGCAGCAGAGAGGTCCAGGAGTAGGATTACAGAATAGTGTCCATTGAATTTAGTAGACGTTAGCAGATGATTCATGAGTTTAAGGTGAGCAGTTTCTGTGGAGTGTTGAAATCCAGATTGAAGGAGATCAAGGGGGTTATTTTCAGTGAGATGGTGGCCCAGTTGGTTGTAGACCAGACGTTCAGGAAGTTTGGATGAAAAGGGGAGCTAGGAGATAGGGTGAAGTTTGTTAAGATTGGTGGGGTCCAGGAAAGGTTTTTTAAAGCGGAGTTCCACCCAAAAGTGGAACTTCCACTCATCTGATTCCTCCCCCACTCCGGTGCCACAATTGGCACCTTTCGGGGGGATAGGATACCTATCTTTGACAGGTATCCTTTTTCACTTCCGGGAGTCCGGGCCACGGCCCCTGACATCACCGCGGGGCCCCCTCATCCTCCTTCCTCCTCCCCGGCCACCAGGCTAGTAGGAGAGTGGAGCGGGCCTCGCACATGCGCAGTAGGGTTCCCGGTGTGAAGCCGAAAGATTACACTGCCGGGTACCCTTACCTGCAATGGCGGCGGCAGCACCCGACAGCTGATGGAAACATCAGCTGCGAGTGCTGACATCGCTGGACTCCAGTAGAGGTAAGTGTCTGATTATTAAAAGCCAGCACCTGCAGTATGTGTAGCTGCTGGTTTTTAATATTTTTTTTTTTTTGGTCGGAACACTGCTTTAAGTATGGGGTGACTAGTGCATGTTTTGGAGAGTAAGGGAAAGTAAAAATGTGAGTTAGAGAGTGTAGGATAGAGCCAGAGGGTGACCGCAGTATTTGCAAGGGAACTGGGTCTAGGGGGCAGGTGGTTAGGTGAGCGTTAGAAAAAAGTTTAGCAACCTCGTCTATAGTAGCAGGGTTTAATAATGAAAGTGTTGTTTGTACCTGTAGATATGGGGTGTTAAGTAGGGAAGGTATCTGTACAGCGGAGGTCTCTTCACAATTGTTTTTGAAGTGATTGGCGATCTCCTGGGCAGTGGATGGAGGCAGTGGAGGATGAAGTAGAGTTGAAGATAGAGAAGAGTTGACGGGGACAGGATGATAAGTTGGTAATAAGAGTGATAAAATTGGTCTGCTTGACAGTGAGGAGACAGGAATTGTATTTTTGGAGGGCAGATGTATATTGGTTGAGGTCCTCCTAAGAACTAGTCTTACGCCACAGGTGCTCAAGAGCGCAGCTTTGATTTTGAGACTTCTGGTCTCATTTGTTTGCCAAGGTTGTAGAAGTTGGGGGCCTGATTCTGTGTGTAGTGAGTGGGGCCAGTGTGTGCAGGGTGGAGTAGAGGGATCTATTGTAGACAGAAGTGGTTGGGTTGGGGCAGGACAGGGATGAGATTATTACATAGTGATGGTCAGTAGCAGAGTAGAGAAGGGTTAAGGTGGGTTAGGTGGCGAGGAAGTGGAAGACTGAGAGAGAGTGAAACTAATAAGGTGGTGATCAGAGAGAGGAAAAGGATTGTTGGAGAGGTTGCATGGAGTGCATAGGTAGGAGAATACAAGGTCGAGGGTGTTTCCATCAGAGTGAGTAGACGCGTGTATCCATTGTGTATCCATGGTGTATTGATTCTATTCAAAAGAGAAGGTTTGACTGAGAAGTTTACAAGCAGCAGGAGTGTTTGTATTAACAGGAATGTTGAAGTCACCGAGAATTATTGTGGGGATTTCAGAAGAGAGAAAGTAGGACAGCCAGGCAGAGAGGCCATCAAGAAAGGTCGATACCAGTCCAGGAGGCCAATAACACAGCACTTCTAAAAGAAACTGGAGAAAATATCTAAATACAATGTCGCTCAAATGAGTAGAGGGAGGTTGGTGAAGTATTTGAAAAATGCTATGTGGGGCTTGAAGGATTCCCACTCCACCTCCCTTACATCCACAGGGTCTGAGGGAGTGAGTTCAGAGAAGGCCATCATGGGAGAGGGAAGCAGGAGAAGCAGTGTCGGATTCATGAAGCCAGGTTTCAGTAACAGCAAGTAGTTAGTGATAAAGAGGTCATGGACAGAAGTGAGTTTGTTACAGACAGAGCAGGCATTCCAAAGGGTGCAAGAGAAGAGGAGGCTGGTTTTGGGAAGAAGATTAATAGAAACTAAATTGTGTGGATTGCAGCTGCTGCCGGAAGGCATGGGGTGATGGGAGCGTTGGGCACAGTTAAATGATGGGGGCCCAGGGTTTGGGGTTTATTCTCCAGAGGTTAGGAGAAGCAGAAGGGTGAGGGAGGTAAAATGGGAGTGTGATTTATATGAAGGGACATGCCCCAGAGTCCTGGAGGTTTTATTAGCATGTGGGTTTAGAATTATCAGGAGTTGGTGAGTGCAGTAATAGGGAGAGGACAGAAGTGAGGGTGATATATACAGGCTGTGGGGTGGAGAAGAGGGGTGAGGGAAAAAGAGATTAAGGAGAGAGGACACAACTGTCAGAATGATTGGTAGAAAGCACATGTTACAGAGAGGAAGGAGAGCTGAATGGGGAAACAAGGTCACCTGCAGTCTGTTTGGTGTTTTTCAAAGTAGTTTGCTGTGTTTTCTCGCTTTGTGCAATCACTAAAGTGCAGAGCCAAAGTGTGCCCACTTAAATAAAAAATTCACTTATAGAAATAACCCCAGACATGTGCCCCCCAGCCATATATAATGTGGAAATGTAGATGAACCCCTTCAGGGTCAGAACATTCCCCCACTTAAAGGGCTGAAACATTTACTTCATTTTGGAGATGTCACCTTTTCCACCAATCACCTTCTCACCTCATCCGTCTATTTTAGATTTTCTACATCTATGCTAACAATGTCACGCTTACTCCTAATGCAGGTGGTCAGACACTATAGCTGGCTTCTGTGTTCTGCACCTATAGCAGCCCCCTTTCCCATAAGGCAAGCAGACCTACCAGTACTCAGTTGCCCCCAGGACTTATACACAATGCTATAGTACTTTTATTAGTGGTGGGGGTTTATTTAGGAGGGATTGGAATATGTATGTCTTTATTTTATAAGATTCAAATAAGAAGAAAAAGGGAAAAATGTAATTTGCAGTAAATGTCCAGATTTATTTTTTCCCATAATGATCCCAGTCTCAGATATTCATCCTAAAATGTGATCAGTAAAGTCTCCGGAGTACACGGAGATCACAGCAATATGATGTGTCCTGGCAAAGCCCAAAGACAACGTTCATCTTTCAGTTTAGGAGATGAGGGACACACCAGGGAGAAATGATTCTGTGTACAGAAACCTCACACAGCACCCGCCACAGCTCCTCCTCCCACTGTCCCTCCAATCAGAGTCAGAGAATCCTATGACATCACACTGACCTCACAGCTCCTCCTCCTAATATCTCTCTATCCGACTCTTTTTTCTGATGCTCTTAGGATGTGGGCCGACCCCTGGCCTCCTCACTTTCAAAGTAGGGTTGTTGGACCTGCATTGTATGTAATATCAGAAACCTCAGCATGAAGTGAGGTTTAAATAAAAAGAGACCTGACCAGTGAGGTGAGGAGGATTCTGGGAATGTCATTTGATTTTACTATTTGTGTTCAAATCTAGAGTTTTCCTCCTGTGAAGTCTGGAGATCATATGACCATCACATTGCCTCCACCTCCCTCCCTGATAGAATAGAGAAATAAAAAGAAGATTCTAGAAGTCACCAGAGAGATCATCGAGCTGCTGACAGGAGAGGTGAGCGGTGCTGGGAAGGACGTCATGATGGACAATCAGCCGCCCCTCACATCACCGGGTAAGAGGAGACTTTATTGTAAAGGAGAGAGCAGTACGGAGGCTCCACCTAGATCCCCCATCATCTGATAAATACATAGAAACAATGTATTCAGTCAGTGTGTGTGTTTCCTACAGATGGATCCAGTAATGGGAACCCACCAGAGAGATGTCCCCGTCCTCTGTATTCCTGGGATTCCACACAGGAAGATCACACCATCCCTCACCATCATCAGGTAGATGAGGAACAATCACTGATAGTATCATTAGGATCTGTACATTATCTGCATTGTTACAATTGATGTCATTTTTATTATATATTCAGAGTGGAAACCTGAGAGATTCTAAAGTTGAGGTTAAAGAAGAGATAAAAGAGGAGGATGATGAGGATGGGGTGATGGAGGAGTCAGAGTCTCTAAAAGTTTACAAAGATCTTTACCAAGACACCATGGAAGAGTCATCCAGCTACAGAAACCCACCAGAGAGATGTCCCCGTCCTCTGTATTCCCGGGATTCTACACAGGAAGGTCACACCATCCCTCACCATCATCAGGTAGATTATTGACAATTATTGGTAGTTATGATTTATACACAAGCATGTTTGTTACAATGAATGTTTTATTATATATTCAGAGCGGAAACCTTGGGGATTATAATATTGATGTTAAAGAAGAGTATAAAGAGGAGGATGAGGAGTATGGAGTGATGGAGGACTTTTCAAAAGGACACAATGATATGATGGAGCCACCTAATACCAGGAACCCACCAGAGAGATGTCCCCGTCCTCTGTATTCCCGGGATTCCACACAAGAAGATCACACCATGCCTCAATGTTACAAGGTTGGTGGGATGGAGAATCTAGAACATGAACTTGCATAGAGGATGTGTATTTTTTCTATATATGATGTCACAATAATAAATCTTCTATTTTACAGATGATATTTTCTCTCATTTTCTTGATTTAGAGTGGAGATCCAATCGATATAGAATTTGAGGTTAAAGCAGAAGAAGAAGAGACGTATGTGAGGGATGATCAGCAGTCTATGGAGGAGGATGGAATAACAGGGACATTTATAGAGGAGGACACTCCTACAGAGATCAGCACAGGTGGGTCAATAATTCTGAATCCATTTCTCAACCCATACTGCTCACTGATTGGTCCAGAGTAGGGCGAGGACTGGGTGATTTCAGCCTGTAATCCCCTGGTCACTTTTCTACCAGAGATTCTGGGGTTCAGCTGGCAGTAAAATGTTGATTTTCACCATAGGTGTTGCTCAGCCTAGGAACCTGGGGTATGTACCTTGCCATGTATGTCCCATGTCCGGGCCTAGCATGACAACTGACTGAGAAATTCTCCTGGGAATACTTGTTCTGTTATTTGTTGGTTGTGAGGGGTAGAGAAAAAGATCTGTATAGTCTCAGACCCAAGTCACTGAGTGCAGTCTCAGGAGATGGGAGGCAGCGGTGTGGGACCTCTGCAACTTGTCTCCAGTAAACATTTCAGCCACCACTGATTACTGAACACCAATATAAGTGGAGTTCTCCTGACTATTACACCGTATACAGTAATTATATATTGCATATTACATACTCCTGACTCCTGCACTATATACTCTATGTTGTACATCACATAGTCCTGGGCCTGGTAGGAGATCAGAGGACCCTTTTACTAGTTACCTTGAGGGGGAAATTGTAAGATCCTCAGAGACAAAGCTGCCTGATGTGGGCGGAGTCCTGGTTTAGGGGAACCAATCTGCTCATGTCTAGTAATAATCTTTGTATTTCTATTTTAGTAGATGGACGGGAGATGAGGAAAACCTCAGAGGATTGTCTCACTTTGTCTCCAGACTGTAAAGTAGAAGATGAGGACATCACACAGTATAGTCCAGGAGAAAACCCGACTACCTCAAATGTCCATTTGACACCACACAGTGTAGATGGACCATCGTATTCCTCTTATCCTGAGGAACCTCAGACTGTGAGGGACGGTGCCGGACCATCATATTCCTCTTATCCTGAGGAACCTCAGACTGTGAGGGACGGTGCCGGACCATCGTATTCCTCTTATCCTGAGGAACTTCAGACTGTGAGGGACGGTGCCAGACCATCGTATTCCTCTTATCCTGAGGAACCTCAGACTGTGAGGGACGGTGCCGGACCATCGTATTCCTCTTATCCTGAGGAACCTCAAACTGTGAGGGACGGTGCCGCCCTTCCAACAGATAAGAGGTTTTCCTGTCCTGAGTGCGGAAAGTGTTTCCGTTTGAAATGGAAACTTAATAGGCATAAAACAACTCACACGGGAGAGAAGCCGTATTCCTGTCCTGAGTGCGGGAAATGTTTTTCACAGAAGTCCCATCTTAACACACATATAACATTGCACACAGGAGAGAAGCCATATTCCTGTCCTGAGTGCGTTAAATGTTTTTCAGATAAGTCCAAATTTTCTAGACACCAGAGAATACACATGGGGGAGAAGCCATTTTCCTGTTCTGAGTGCGAAAAAAGTTTTTCACGGAAGTCCCATCTTAACGCACATATAACATTGCACACAGGTGATAAGCCATATTCCTGTCCTGAGTGCGGGAAATGTTTTTCACGGAAGTCCCATCTTAACAGACATCAGATATCACACACAGGTGAGAAGCCCTATTCCTGTACTGAGTGCTGGAAATGTTTTGGGCACAAAAGAGAACTTGTCGCACATCAGAGATCTCACACGGGGGAGAAGCCGTTTTCCTGTCCTGAGTGCGGGAAGTGTTTTTCAAGGAAGTCCAGTCTTTACACACATAAGAGACTGCATACGGAAGAAAAGCCGTATTCCTGTACTGAGTGCGGGAAATGTTTTGTAAAAAATTCAGAACTTGTCACACATCAGAGGTCTCACACGGGGGAAAAGCCGTATTGCTGTCCTGAGTGCAGGAAATTTTTTGTACAAAAATCACAACTTAACGCACATCAGAGGTCTCACACGGGAGAGAAGCCTTTTTCCTGTCCTGAGTGCGGGAAATGTTTTTCACAGTGGTCCGGTCTTTACAGACATCAGAGATTGCACACAGGGGAAAGGCCGTATTCTTGTACTGAGTGCGGGAAATGTTTTACAGTGAAGTCCACTCTTACCTCACATCAGAGAGTGCACACAAAGAAGAAGTCACTTTCCTGTCCTGTGCCTTGAGTGCGGGAAATGTCTTGTATATGAATGTTGCTGGACATGTGGGGAAGAAGCACACCCTGATATACACCTCAGATATACTCCATGGCTGATCTTCATCATGTAATAAACAGTTGATAAGGAGATCAGAGATCACCAAAGACATGGATGAAGTGTTGTACCGTGTTGGCCATTGATAGCAGGAGAAAAATAAAAATGGAGTCATTACCTCTCATTGGCCGAGTACATTTTGTGGTGTAAACTCTTGCAAGAGGTCTGTTTTCTCAAGTCGTCTTCCAGGACGAAACACGTTAACCCCACCACTTAAAAGGCGGTCCTCTAGGCCTTTTAAAATAAAAATGAAGTCATTACCTCTCATTGGCTGAGTACATTTTGTGGTGGAAGATTTCACAAACACTTACAGGTCTGTTTCTTAAACAAATTGTTGAATGAATGTGACGCTCATTCCCCCCAGCCGTGACCAGTATTGGTCATATTTAATTTCCTATGATCATTGGCTCCATCTAGTGGTAATAATGTGTTACTGCAGTATTAATACCACATTATTGCCCCATCATTGAGCTGACGGTGAAAGGAAATTGCTATGTTAATGAAAGTACAGCCAGAATTTGGCACAGCTGGCCAAATGCTTGTCACACCTTTAATAGTTTTGCCAAGGATCCAGTCTGTGAGTCAGTCACAGATTAATGAGACAGAATGGATCCTGGGCAAAATTATTGTGAATATGAATATGCTGCTGGGAACTCTCTACACTGCGGGGACAATTATCTCCCATCCCCTTCTCCCTCTCTCCCCCCATATCCAGCTTGAGGAACCCATTTTCCTTGGAAGCTTGCACCATCTTGAATAAGGCTGATCCACACCTATGAGATCTTTAATTCCATCGTTTGATCTGGTGTGAGTGTTAAGGGATCCTGGCCGGACCCACTCTTTGCTTTTAATTATTTTGGGAACCTTATGTTTGACTGTGTAGATTTGCAGGGAGCATGTACTAGATGATTGCCATCTTCAAGTGTAAATCCTGAAGAAGCCAATAGAGCGAAACGCATTGATTTTACACACTTGTACCATCACGTAATGTCTGGCTAAATATATCACCTGTCTCTTACTTTATGGTTTTAATTAGATGGCACTAGGTTTTAATGTGATATAATCCCCTGTTTTTTATATTCTTGTTCTTTTTTTGACATTTGATTGGCACACCTATGGCCTTTGGGCTTCCCTTCCTTCTTTTTTGGATGTTGCTCTCCTCTTCACTGGATTAATCTCATGTAATGCACAGAATGCAGAAGACAGGAGTATGTAATGCACATAATGCAGGGGACGGGAGTGTGTAATGTACAGAATGCAGGGGACAGGAGTGTGTAATGTACAGAATGCAGGGGACAGGAGTGTGTAATGTACAGAATGTAGGGGACAAGAGTGTGTAATGTACAGAATGCAGGGGACAGGAGTGTGTAATGTACAGAATGCAGGGGACAGGAGTGTGTAATCTACAGAATGCAGGGGACAGGAGTGTGTAATGTACAGAATGCAGGGGACAGGAGTAGGGATGAGCCGAACACCCACCGGTTCGGTTCGCACCAGAACCTGCGAACGGACCGAAAATTTGCGCGAACTTTAGAACCCCATTGAAGTTTATGGGACTCGAACGTTCAAAATCAAAAGTGCTAATTTTAAAAGCTTATATGCATGGTATTGCCCTAAAAGGGGTTTGGGGACCCGGGTCCTGCCCCAGGGGACATGTATCAATGCAAAAAAAAGTTTTAAAAACGGACGTTTTTTCGGGAGCAGTGATTTTAATGATGCTTAAAGTGAAAGAAAAAGTTAAATATTCCTTTAAATATTGTACCTGGGGGGTGTCTATAGTATGCCTGTAAAGTGGCGCGTGTTTCCCGTGCATAAAATGACATTTTTAAAGGAATAAAAGTCATTTAAAACTGCTTGCGGCTTTAATGTAATGTCGGGTCCTGGCAATATGGATGAAAATCAGTGAGACAAACGGCATGGGTACCCCCCAGTCCATCACCAGGCCCTTTGGGTCTTGTATGGATATTAAGGGGAACCCCGCACCCAAATTAAAAAAGGAAAGGTGTGGGGCCCTCAGGCCCTATATACTCTGAACAGCAGTATACAGGCGGTGCGAACAAGACAGGGACTGTAGGTTTGTTGTTAAGTAGAATCTGTTTGTAATTTTGAACTGGTACATTTTTAACGTGTTTAGCTCCAGCCAAAAAATCTATTTTTAAGCTTTTTGGAAAACATAGGGAAGGGTTATCACCCCTGTGACATATTTTTAGCTGTCTGTGCTCCTCTTCAGAAGATTTCACCTCACTTTCTGTCACAATGACAAATGTTTCTTGAAAATTTGAGGTTATTAGTGAAGCAAGGATTGGTGATAAAGCATCAGTGGAGAGGAGACACGTTTTTCCCATATTAACTCTTATAGGAGAGAATTTCTCTTCCTAGGGGTAGATTTGTAAGTTGGATGTTTGAAAATAGGGGCCTGCCCTATATACTCTGAAGACATTTGGGCCTTAGGTGTTGGTGTTGCCACAACACTGTAAGCCCTCACAGGGCCCTGCTGTGACATATTAGATCAAGAATTGTGATTACATGCACCTGTTGAACAGGGGCAGAAAAATTGGGCCTTTGGTGGTGGTAGTGCTGGTGCCACAACACTGTAAGTCCTCACAGTTACTCTTGATGGGTGCAGAAACGGGCCCTACTGTGAAATATTGGATCAAGAATTGTAATTACATGTTCCTGTTGAACAGGGGCTGAAAAATTGGGCCTTAGGCACTGGTGCTGGTGCCACAATACTGCAACCCCTCACAGACACTCTAGTTGGAATGCACGAATGAGCCCTGCTGCAAAGTATTGCATCAAAAATTGTAATTACACGCCCCTGTTAACAGGGGCTGAAAAATTGGGCCTTAGGCACTGGTGGCGGTGCCCAGAAACAAAAATATTCTTACAAGCTATCAGCATGATCATTGAGGAGGAAGAGGATAGTCACTCAGCATAACAGGATAGTCACTCAGCATCAGCATAGGCAGTCTTGAAGGGATCTGACATTTCTAAAAAAATTATTCGGTTACATCAGCATCAGGTGCTTGGTATCTGGTGGTGATCCAAGACTGATTCATTTTTATGAAGGTCAGTTGATCGACCAAGTCGGTGGACAGGCGCACCCTGTGATCGGTTACAAAGCCTCCAGCAGCACTGAATGTGCGTTCCGAAAGAACGCTGGATGCAGGACAGGCCAGTAGCTCAATTGCATACTGTGCAAGTTCTGGCCAGTGATCCCTCCTCAAGACCCAGTAACCCAGAGGATTTTCGGTGGGAAAGGTGTCCAAGTCAGATCTTGCCCCTAGGTATTCCTGCACCATGTAAAACAGACGCTGGCAATGGTTGCTGGAATCGATCATACCTTGGGGCTGCAGACTAAAAAATTGTCTGAACGCATTGGTCAGACAGCCATCTTCTCCACCGCTCCTTCTTTGACTGACCGAAGCCTCAGCAACACGTTGTCCAGGAACAGGAGTTTGTAACCTCCCAGTCTCTGGGAATGCGTTGCACAGACCTTTCTGCTAGGCCTCCTGAAGATGTTTCATCCTCTGCTCCCTCTGCGACGGCAAGATAAAGTCTGCGACCTTACTGTTGTAACATGGATCAAGGAGGGTTGCCAGCCAGTAACGAACCCTCTCCTTGATACCATGAATACGAGGATCCTTCCGCAGGCTTTGCAGGATCAGAGAGGCCATGCAGCCTAGGTTTGCTGAGGCATTCGGTCCAGAGTCCTCTGGGTCACTGAGGACGACATGATCCACAGCCACCTCCTCCCAGCCACGTACAAGTCCATGGGTTTCTTGGGACTGTAAATGATCCCTTAAAGACTGCTGCTGATGCTGAGTGCCAGGCTCCACCTCCATGCTGACACAATCCTCCTCCTCTTCCTGTGTGATCGGCAGGCATGCAGGAACACTGTCTGGATAAAGGGGGCCTTGAGAGCTAAGGAAGTCTTCCTCTTCCTGCCTCTGTTCGGCCCTGTCCATTATTCCACACAGCGTGTGCTCCAACAGGTGGACAAGGGGCACAGTGTCACTGATGCATGCACTGTCACTGCTCACCATCCTCGTGGCCTCCTCAAATGGTGACAGGACAGTGCATGCATCCCTGATCATGGCCCACTGGCGTAGGGAAAAAAACCAAGCTCCCCTGACCCTGTCCTGGTGCCATAGTCGCACAGGTACTCATTGATGGCCCTCTGCTGCGTGTGCAGCCGCTGCAGCATAGCCAACTTTGAGTTCCTCCTGGTGGGCATGTCACAGATTAGGCGGTTCTTGGGCAGGTTAAATTCCTTTTGGAGGTCTACCGTCCGAGCACTGGCATTATATGACCGGCGGAAATGCACACAGACTTTCCTGGCCTGCCTCAGGACATCCTGTAAGCCCGGGTACCTGCCCAAGAACCGCTGCACCACCAAGTTAAGGACGTGAGCCAAACAGGGCACATGGGTCAGTTGTCCCTGTCAGAGGGTGGAGAGGAGGTTGGTGCCATTGTCGCAAACCATCATTCCTGGCTTAAGTTGGCATGGCGTCAACCACCTCTGAACATGCCCCTGCAGAGCTGACAGAATCTCTGCCCCAGTGTGGCTCCTGTCCCCCATGCACACCAGCTTAAGCACCGCATGGCATCTTTTGGCCTGCGTACTTGCGTAGCCCCTTGAACGCCTACGGAGCACCGCTGGTTCCGGGGACAAAGCACAGGAAGAGGCCATGGAGGAAGAAGAAGAGGAGGGGTGGAGGAGAGAGGTGTGTCAGAATAACCAGTAGTGGCATTTTGGAGGCGTGGTGGTGGAACAACCTCAACACTACTGCCCCTTGTCCTGCATCCTTCCCAGCTGCCAGCAGAGTCACCCAATGCGCCGTGAAACTTAGGTAACGTCCCTGTCCATGCCTGCTGGACCATGAGTCAGCGGTAATATGCACCTTACCGCTGACCGCCTGGTCCAGCGAGGCCAAGACATTGCCTTCCACATGCCGGTAGAGAGCCGGAATCGCCTCCGTGAGAAAAAATGGCGTTTGGGACCCTGCCACTGAGGAACCGCACATTCCACAAACTCACGGAAGGGGGCAGAGTCTACCAACTGAAAAGGTAGCAGTTGAAGTGCTAGCAATTTTGCCAAGCTAGCATTCAACTGCTGGGCATGTGGATGGCTGGGAGCGAACTTCTTTCTGCCTTGCAGCAGCTGGGGCAGGGAAATTTGCCTAGTACAATCTGACGTCGGTGTACCGATAGCAGATTGCCCGCAAGTACTTGGCTGTGACACACCTAATTCTACACCTTCATTCCTCTCAGTGCAGGTCTCACAGAGAACTGAAGGTATAGTGGGGTTGGAGATCACAGTTGATGAGGAGCAAGGAGAGGTCCTCTTTGTTCTTTGGTGTGGGTCTTTTAGGTACGCTTGCCAATGAACTGCATGGCAGGTCAACATATGTCTGGTCAAGCATGTGGTGCCCAAGCAGGAGATGTTTTGGCCACGTGAGATACGCTTGAGACATATGTTACAAATAGCAGCGGTGCGATCTGATGCACTCCTCTAAAAAAAGGCCCACACCAAAGAACTTTTGGAATAACGTGCAGAGACAGCAGCGCCTTGCACATGCGGAGCTCTGCGGTGTGATGCAGTCAGTATGCTGCCCTTAGGCTGGCCCCTGGAGGTCATCCTGCCTCGTTGGTGATGTGCCTCCTCCTCCTCTCTCCTATCAGGCACCCACGTGGAGTCAGTGACCTCATCATCCCCTCCCTCCTCATTACTGGAGCAAACCTGGCAGTATGCTGCAGCAGGGGGAACATGACTGCCAGATTGCTGTCCTTCTTGGACACCCCCTCTGTCTAGGCTCACGTTACTGCCTTCCTCTAGCTAAATACCATCATCGGAGCCTCCAAAACGCTGGGAATCCTCCTGGAGCATGTACCCAACACTGTGGTCAAACAGTTCGGTGGACTCCTCAGGAGGACATGGTGGGGCTAGGGAAGGAGTGACTGATGACATTGAGCCGTGGGAAGAGGCCGCAGTGGCAGCTGCTTTGCCAGACAAAGTACCCTGAGCCTGGGTGAGAGAGGATAAGGAGGATGAGGACGGGTTGGTCATCCACTCGACCAAGTCTTCCGCATGTTGCGGGTCAACACGGCCAGCTGCTGGTGGGGATGCACCGTGTCCACGACCAGCACTGTTCCCTCTAGACACAGAGCCTGCTTGCCCTCTTTTATTGACTTGTGACTGTCTGCCTCTCCTTGTTGGCCTTCCAGACATACTAATGGCCTGCAGTGAGATGTAGCTGCACAAAACTGGGGTGTATATATATATATATATATATATATATATATATATATATATATATATATACCGATTATACTGTAGCTAGCAGAATCAACTGCCTGCCTGTAGTATTATTAGTATGAGAACACCTGCACTTGTCTTCAGGTAGCTATACTGTAGGTGCAACTGTGCAGGGTACACAGTACACTAACTGGAAATACGTCAAGAGCCTACACAAGCACCTGGCTTCAGGTAGCTATACTGTAGGTGCAACTGTGCAGAGTACACAGTACACTAACTGGAAATACGTCAAGAGCCTACACAAGCACCTGGCTTCAGGTAGCTATACTGTAGGTACAACTGTGCAGGGTACACTAACTGGAAATACTTCAAGAGCCTACACAAGCACCTGGCTTCAGGTAGCTATACTGTAGGTGCAACTGTGCAGGGTACAAAGTACACTACCTGGAAATACTTCAAGTGCCTACACAAGCACCTGGCTTCAGGTAGCTATACTGTAGGTGCAACTGTGCAGGGTACACAGTACAGTAACTGGAAATACGTCAAGAGCCTACACAAGCACCTGGCTTCAGGTAGCTATAGTGTAGGTGCAACTGTGCAGGGTACACAGTACACTAACTGGAAATACTTCAAGTGCCTACACAAGCACCTGGCTTCAGGTAGCTATACTGTAGGTGCAACCATGCAGGGTACACTAACTGGAAATACTTCAAGAGCCTACACAAGCACCTGGCTTCAGGTAGCTATACTGTAGGTGCAACTGTGCAGGGTACAAAGTACACTACCTGGAAATACTTCAAGTGCCTACACAAGCACCTGGCTTCAGGTAGCTATACTGTAGGTGCAACTGTGCAGGGTACACTAACTGGAAATACTTCAAGAGCCTACACAAGCACCTGGCTTCAGGTAGCTATACTGTAGGTGCAACTGTGCAGGGTACACAGTACAGTAACTGGAAATACGTCAAGAGCCTACACAAGCACCTGGCTTCAGGTAGCTATACTGTAGGTGCAACTGTGCAGAGTACACAGTACACTAACTGGAAATACGTCAAGAGCCTACACAAGCACCTGGCTTAAGGTAGCTATACTGTAGGTGCAACTGTGCAGGATACACAGTACACTAACTGGAAATACTTCAAGAGCCTACACAAGCACCTGGCTTCAGGTAGCTATACTGTAGGTGCAACTGTGCAGGGTACAAAGTACACTACCTGGAAATACTTCAAGTGCCTACACAAGCACCTGGCTTAAGGTAGCTATACTGTAGGTGCAACTGTGCAGGATACACAGTACACTACCTGGAAATACTTCAAGTGCCTACACAAGCACCTGGCTTCAGGTAGCTATACTGTAGGTACAACTGTGCAGGGTACACTAACTGGAAATACTTCAAGAGCCTACACAAGCACCTGGCTTCAGGTAGCTATACTGTAGGTGCAACTGTGCAGGGTACAAAGTACACTACCTGGAAATACTTCAAGTGCCTACACAAGCACCTGGCTTCAGGTAGCTATACTGTAGGTGCAACTGTGCAGGGTACTCTAACTGGAAATACTTCAAGAGCCTACACAAGCACCTGGCTTCAGGTAGCTATACTGTAGGTGCAACTGTGCAGGGTACACAGTACAGTAACTGGAAATACGTCAAGAGCCTACACAAGCACCTGGCTTCAGGTAGCTATAGTGTAGGTGCAACTGTGCAGGGTACACAGTACACTAACTGGAAATACTTCAAGAGCCTACACAAGCACCTGGCTTCAGGTAGCTATACTGTAGGTGCAACTGTGCAGGGTACACAGTACACTAACTGGAAATACTTCAAGAGCCTAAACAAGCACCTGGCTTCAGGTAGCTATACTGTAGGTGCAACTTTGCAGGGTACACAGTACAGTAACTGGAAATACTTCAAGAGCCTACACAAGCACCTGGCTTCAGGTAGCTATACTGTAGGTGCAACTGTGCAGGGTACACAGTACACTAACTGGAAATACGTCAAGAGCCTACACAAGCACCTGGCTTCAGGTAGCTATACTGTAGGTGCAACTGTGCAGGGTACACAGTAAACTAACTTGAAATACGTCTAAAGCCTACACAAGAACCTGGCTTCAGGTAGCTATACTGTAGGTGCAACTGTGCAGGGTACAAAGTACACTAACTGGAAATACTTCAAGTGCCTACACAAGCACCTGTCTTCAGATAGCTATACTGCAGGTGCAACCGTGCAGGGTACATTGTACACTAACTGGAAATACTTCAAGAGCCTACACAAGCACCTGGCTTCAGGTAGCTATACTGCAGGTGCAACCATGCAGGGTACATTGTATACTAACTGGAAATACTTCAAGAGCCTACACAAGCATCTGGCTTCAGGTAGCTATACTGTAGGTGCAACTTTGCAGGGTACACAGTACACTAACTGGAAATACTTCAAGAGCCTACACAAGCACCTGGCTTCAGGTAGCTATACTGTAGGTGCAACTGTGCAGGATACACAGTACACTAACTTGAAATAGGTCAAGAGCCTACACAAGCACCTGGCTTCAGGTAGCTATACTATAGGTGCAACTGTGCAGGGTACACAGTACACTAACTGGAAATACTTCAAGAGCCTACACAAGCACCTGGCTTCAGGTAGCTATACTGTAGGTTCAGGGTACACAGTACACTAACTGGAAATGCTTCAAGAGCCTACACAAGCACCTGGCTTCAGGTAGTTATACTGTAGGTGCAACTGTGCAGGGTACACAGTACACTAACTTGAAATACGTCAAGAGCCTACACAAGAACCTGGCTTCAGGTAGCTATACTGTAGGTGTAACTGTGCAGGGTACACAGCACAGTAATTGGAAATACGTCAAGAGCCTACACAAGCACCTGGCTCCAGGTAGCTATACTGTAGGTGCAACTGTGCAGGGTACACAGTACAGTAACTGGAAATACGTCAAGAGCCTACACAAGCACCTGGCTTCAGGTAGCTATACTGTAGGTGCAACTGTGCAGGGTACACAGTACACTAACTGGAAATAAGTCAAGAGCCTACAGAAGCACCTGGCTTCAGGTAGCTATACTGTAGGTGCAACTGTGCAGGGTACACAGTACACTAACTGGAAATACGTCAAGTGCCTACACAAGCACCTGACTTTAGGTAGCTATACTGTAGTTGCAACTGTGCAAGGTACACAGTACACTAACTGGAAATACGTCAAGAGCCTGCACAAGCACCTGGCTTCAGGTAGCTATACTGTAGGTGCAAATGTGCAGGGTACACAGTACAGTAACTGGAAATACGTCAAGAGCCTACACAAGCACCTGGCTTCAGGTAGCTATACTGTAGGTGCAACTGTGCAGGGTACACAGTACACTAACTGGAAATACGTCAAAGGCCTACACAAGCACCTGGCTTCAGGTAGCTATACTGTAGGTGCAACTGTGCAGTTTACACAGTACACTAACTGGAAATACGTCAAGAGCGTACACACGCACCTGGCTTCAGGTAGCTATACTGTAAGTGCACCTGCTCAGGGTACACAGTACAGTAACTGGAAATACGTCAAGAGCCTACACAAGCACCTGGCTTCAGGTAGCTATACTGTAGGTGCAACTGTGCAGGGTACACAGTACACTAACTGGAAATACGTCAAGTGCCTACACAAGCACCTGGCTTTAGGTAGCTATACTGTAGGTGCAACTGTGCAGGGTACACAATACACTAACTGGAAATATGTCAAGAGCCTACACAAGCACCTGGCTTCAGGTAGCTATACTGTAGGTGCAACTGTGCAGGGTACACAGTACACTAACTGGAAACACGTCAAGAGCCTACACAAGCACCTGGCTTCAGGTAGCTATACTGTAGGTGCAACTGTGCAGGGTACACAGTACACTAACTGGAAATACGTTAAGAGCCTACACAAGCACCTGGCTTCAGGTAGATATAATGTAGGTGCAACTGTGCAGGGTACATAGTACACTAACTGAAAATATGTCAAGAGCCTACACAAGCACCTGGCTTCAGGTAGCTATACTGTAGGTGCAACTGTGCAGGGTACACAGTACACTAACTGGAAATACTTCAAGAGCCTACACAAGCACCTGGCTTCAGGTAGCTATAATGTAGGTGCAACTGTGCAGGGTACACAGTACACTAACTGGAAATACTTCAAGAGCCTACACAAGAACCTGGCTTCAGGTAGCTATACTGTAGGTGCAACTGTGCAAGGTACATAGTACACTAACTGGAAATACGTCAACAGCCTACACAAGCACCTGGCTTCAGGTAGCTATACTGTAGGTGCAACTGTGCAAGGTACACAGTACACTAACTAGAAATACGTCAAGTGCCTACACAAGCACCTGGCTTTAGGTAGCAATACTGTAGGTGCAACTGTGCAAGGTACACAGTACACGAACTGGAAATACGTCAAGAGCCTACACAAGCACCTGGCTTCAGGTAGCTATACTGTAGGTGCAACTGTGCAGGGTACACAGTACACTAACTGGAAATACATCAAGAACCTACACAAGCACCTGGCTTCAGGTAGCTATACTGTAGGTGCAACTGTGCAGGGTACACAGTACACTAACTGGAAATACATCAAGAGCCTACACAAGCACCTGGCTTCAGGTAGCTATACTGTAGGTGCAACTGTGCAAGGTACACAGTACACTAACTGGAAATACATTAAGAGTCTACACAAGCACCTGGCTTCAGGTAGCTATAATGTAGGTGCAACTGTGCAGGGTACACAGTACAATAACTGGAAATACGTCAAGAGCCTACACAAGCACCTGGCTTCAGGTAGCTACACTGTAGGTGCAACTGTGCAGGGTACACAGTACACTAACTGGAAATACTTCAAGAGCCTACACAAGCACCTGGCTTCAGGTAGCTATACCGTAGGTGCAACTGTGCAGGGTACACTAACTGGAAATACGTCAAGAGCCTACACAAGCACCTGGCTTCAGTTAGCTATACTGTAGGTGCGACTGTGCAGGGTGCACAGTACAGTAACTGGAAATACGTCAAGAGCCTACACAAGCACCTGGCTTCAGGTAGCTATACTGTAGGTGCAACTGTGCAGGGTACACTAACTGGAAAAATGTCAAGAGCCTACGAAAGCACCTGGCTTCAGGTAGCTATACTTTAGGTGCAACTGTGCAGGGTACACAGTACAGTAACTGGAAATACATCAAGAGCCTACACAAGCACCTGGCTTCAGGTAGCTATACTGTAGGTGCAATTGTGCAGGGTACACAGTACAGTAACTGGAAATACGTCAAGAGCCTACACAAGCACCTGGCTTCAGGTAGCTATAATGTAGGTGCAACTGTGCAGGGTACACAGTACACTAACTGGAAATATGTCAAGAGCCTACACAAGCACCTGACTTCAGGTAGCTATACTGTAGGTGCAACTGTGCAGGGTACACAGTACACTAACTGGAAATACGTCAAGAGCCTACACAAGCACCTGGCGTCAGGTAGCTATACTTTAGGTGCAACTGTGCAGGGTACACAGTACAGTAACTGGAAATACGTCAAGAGCCTACACAAGCACCTGGCTTCAGGTAGCTATACTGTAGGTGCAACTGTGCAGGGTACACAGTACAGTAACTGGAAATACATCAAGAGCCTACACAAGCACCTGGCTTCAGGTAGCTATAATGTAGGAACAACTGTGCAGGGTACACTAACTGGAAATACATCAAGAGCCTACAGAAGCACCTGGCTTCAGGTAGCTATACTGTAGGTGCAACTGTGCAGGGTACACAGTACACTAACTGGAAATACTTTAAAAGCCTACACAAGCACCTGGCTTCAGGTAGCTATACTGTAGGTGCAACTGTTCAGGTACACAGTACACTAACTGGAAATACGTTAAGAGCCTACACAAGCACCTGGCTTCAGGTAGCTATAATGTAGGTGCAACTGTGCAGGGTACACAGTACACTAACTGGAAATAAGTCAAGAGCCTATAAAAGCACCTGGCTTCAGGTAGCTATACTGTAGGTGCAACTGTGCAGGGTACCCAGTACACTAACTGGAAATACTTCAAGAGCCTACACAAGCACCTGGCTTCAGGTAGCTATACTGTAGGTGCAACCGTGCAGGGTACACAGTACATTAACTGGAAATACGTCAAGAGCCTACACAAGCACCTGGCTTCAGGTAGCTATACTGTAGTTGCAACTGTGCAGGGTACACAGTACACTAACTGGAAATTCTTCAAGAGCCTACACAAGCACCTGGCTTCACGTAGCTATACTGTAGGTGCAACTGTGCAGGGTACACTAACTGGAAATACGTCAAGAGCCTACACAAGCACCTGGCTTCAGGTAGCTATACTGTAGGTGCAACTGTGCAAGGTGCACAGTACAGTAACTGGAAATACGTCAAGAGCCTACACAAGCACCTGGCTTCAGGTAGCTATACTGTAGGTGCAACTGTGCAGGGTACACTAACTGGAAATACGTCGAGTACCTAAGCAAGCACCTGGCGTCAGGTAGCTATACTTTAGGTGCAACTGTGCAGGGTACACAGTACAGTAACTGGAAATACGTCAAGAGCCTACACAAGCACCTGGCTTCAGGTAGCTATAATGTAGGAACAACTGTGCAGGGTACACTAACTGGAAATAAATCAAGAGCCTACAGAAGCACCTGGCTTCAGGTAGCTATACTGTAGGTGCAACTGTCCAGGGTACACAGTACACTAACTGGAAATACTTCAAAAGCCTACACAAGCACCTGGCTTCAGGTAGCTATACTGTAGGTGCAACTGTGCAGGGTACACAGTACACTAACTGGAAATACGTCAAGAGCCTGCACAAGCACCTGGCTTCAGGTAGCTATACTGTAGGTGCAAATGTGCAGGGTACACAGTACAGTAACTGGAAATACGTCAAGAGCCTACACAAGCACCTGGCTTCAGGTAGCTATACTGTAGGTGCAACTGTGCAGGGTACACAGTACACTAACTGGAAATACGTCAAAGGCCTACACAAGCACCTGGCTTCAGGTAGCTATACTGTAGGTGCAACTGTGCAGTTTACACAGTACACTAACTGGAAATACGTCAAGAGCGTACACACGCACCTGGCTTCAGGTAGCTATACTGTAAGTGCACCTGCTCAGGGTACACAGTACAGTAACTGGAAATACGTCAAGAGCCTACACAAGCACCTGGCTTCAGGTAGCTATACTGTAGGTGCAACTGTGCAGGGTACACAGTACACTAACTGGAAATACGTCAAGTGCCTACACAAGCACCTGGCTTTAGGTAGCTATACTGTAGGTGCAACTGTGCAGGGTACACAATACACTAACTGGAAATATGTCAAGAGCCTACACAAGCACCTGGCTTCAGGTAGCTATACTGTAGGTGCAACTGTGCAGGGTACACAGTACACTAACTGGAAACACGTCAAGAGCCTACACAAGCACCTGGCTTCAGGTAGCTATACTGTAGGTGCAACTGTGCAGGGTACACAGTACACTAACTGGAAATACGTTAAGAGCCTACACAAGCACCTGGCTTCAGGTAGATATAATGTAGGTGCAACTGTGCAGGGTACATAGTACACTAACTGAAAATATGTCAAGAGCCTACACAAGCACCTGGCTTCAGGTAGCTATACTGTAGGTGCAACTGTGCAGGGTACACAGTACACTAACTGGAAATACTTCAAGAGCCTACACAAGCACCTGGCTTCAGGTAGCTATAATGTAGGTGCAACTGTGCAGGGTACACAGTACACTAACTGGAAATACTTCAAGAGCCTACACAAGAACCTGGCTTCAGGTAGCTATACTGTAGGTGCAACTGTGCAAGGTACATAGTACACTAACTGGAAATACGTCAACAGCCTACACAAGCACCTGGCTTCAGCTAGCTATACTGTAGGTGCAACTGTGCAGGGTACACAGTACACTAACTAGAAATACGTCAAGTGCCTACACAAGCACCTGGCTTTAGGTAGCAATACTGTAGGTGCAACTGTGCAAGGTACACAGTACACGAACTGGAAATACGTCAAGAGCCTACACAAGCACCTGGCTTCAGGTAGCTATACTGTAGGTGCAACTGTGCAGGGTACACAGTACACTAACTGGAAATACATCAAGAACCTACACAAGCACCTGGCTTCAGGTAGCTATACTGTAGGTGCAACTGTGCAGGGTACACAGTACACTAACTGGAAATACATCAAGAGCCTACACAAGCACCTGGCTTCAGGTAGCTATACTGTAGGTGCAACTGTGCAAGGTACACAGTACACTAACTGGAAATACATTAAGAGTCTACACAAGCACCTGGCTTCAGGTAGCTATAATGTAGGTGCAACTGTGCAGGGTACACAGTACAATAACTGGAAATACGTCAAGAGCCTACACAAGCACCTGGCTTCAGGTAGCTACACTGTAGGTGCAACTGTGCAGGGTACACAGTACACTAACTGGAAATACTTCAAGAGCCTACACAAGCACCTGGCTTCAGGTAGCTATACCGTAGGTGCAACTGTGCAGGGTACACTAACTGGAAATACGTCAAGAGCCTACACAAGCACCTGGCTTCAGTTAGCTATACTGTAGGTGCGACTGTGCAGGGTGCACAGTACAGTAACTGGAAATACGTCAAGAGCCTACACAAGCACCTGGCTTCAGGTAGCTATACTGTAGGTGCAACTGTGCAGGGTACACTAACTGGAAAAATGTCAAGAGCCTACGAAAGCACCTGGCTTCAGGTAGCTATACTTTAGGTGCAACTGTGCAGGGTACACAGTACAGTAACTGGAAATACATCAAGAGCCTACACAAGCACCTGGCTTCAGGTAGCTATACTGTAGGTGCAATTGTGCAGGGTACACAGTACAGTAACTGGAAATACGTCAAGAGCCTACACAAGCACCTGGCTTCAGGTAGCTATAATGTAGGTGCAACTGTGCAGGGTACACAGTACACTAACTGGAAATATGTCAAGAGCCTACACAAGCACCTGACTTCAGGTAGCTATACTGTAGGTGCAACTGTGCAGGGTACACAGTACACTAACTGGAAATACGTCAAGAGCCTACACAAGCACCTGGCGTCAGGTAGCTATACTTTAGGTGCAACTGTGCAGGGTACACAGTACAGTAACTGGAAATACGTCAAGAGCCTACACAAGCACCTGGCTTCAGGTAGCTATACTGTAGGTGCAACTGTGCAGGGTACACAGTACAGTAACTGGAAATACATCAAGAGCCTACACAAGCACCTGGCTTCAGGTAGCTATAATGTAGGAACAACTGTGCAGGGTACACTAACTGGAAATACATCAAGAGCCTACAAAAGCACCTGGCTTCAGGTAGCTATACTGTAGGTGCAACTGTGCAGGGTACACAGTACACTAACTGGAAATACTTTAAAAGCCTACACAAGCACCTGGCTTCAGGTAGCTATACTGTAGGTGCAACTGTGCAGGGTACACAGTACACTAACTGGAAATACGTTAAGAGCCTACACAAGCACCTGGCTTCAGGTAGCTATAATGTAGGTGCAACTGTGCAGGGTACACAGTACACTAACTGGAAATAAGTCAAGAGCCTATAAAAGCACCTGGCTTCAGGTAGCTATACTGTAGGTGCAACTGTGCAGGGTACCCAGTACACTAACTGGAAATACTTCAAGAGCCTACACAAGCACCTGGCTTCAGGTAGCTATACTGTAGGTGCAACCGTGCAGGGTACACAGTACATTAACTGGAAATACGTCAAGAGCCTACACAAGCACCTGGCTTCAGGTAGCTATACTGTAGTTGCAACTGTGCAGGGTACACAGTACACTAACTGGAAATTCTTCAAGAGCCTACACAAGCACCTGGCTTCACGTAGCTATACTGTAGGTGCAACTGTGCAGGGTACACTAACTGGAAATACGTCAAGAGCCTACACAAGCACCTGGCTTCAGGTAGCTATACTGTAGGTGCAACTGTGCA
Organism: Aquarana catesbeiana; assembly: GCF_042186555.1. Taxonomy (NCBI): domain Eukaryota; kingdom Metazoa; phylum Chordata; class Amphibia; order Anura; family Ranidae; genus Aquarana; species Aquarana catesbeiana. The sequence continues at coordinate 298,908,706 of NC_133331.1, read as the reverse complement.
AGGTGCACAGTACAGTAACTGGAAATACGTCAAGAGCCTACACAAGCACCTGGCTTCAGGTAGCTATACTGTAGGTGCAACTGTGCAGGGTACACTAACTGGAAATACGTCGAGTACCTAAGCAAGCACCTGGCGTCAGGTAGCTATACTTTAGGTGCAACTGTGCAGGGTACACAGTACAGTAACTGGAAATACGTCAAGAGCCTACACAAGCACCTGGCTTCAGGTAGCTATAATGTAGGAACAACTGTGCAGGGTACACTAACTGGAAATAAATCAAGAGCCTACAGAAGCACCTGGCTTCAGGTAGCTATACTGTAGGTGCAACTGTGCAGGGTACACAGTACACTAACTGGAAATACTTCAAAAGCCTACACAAGCACCTGGCTTCAGGTAGCTATACTGTAGGTGCAACTGTGCAGGGTACACAGTACACTAACTGGAAATACATCAAGAGCCTACACAAGCACCTGGCTTCAGGTAGCTATACTGTAGGTGCAACTGTGCAGGGTACACAGTACACTAACTGGAAATACTTCAAGAGCCTACACAAGCACCTGGCTTCAGGTAGCTATACTGTAGGTGCAACTGTGCAAGGTACACAGTACATTAACTGAAAATACGTCAAGAGCCTACACAAGCACCTGGCTTCAGGTAGTTATACTGTAGGTGCTTCTGTGCAGGGTACACAGTACACTAACTGGAAATACTTCAAGAGCCTACACAAGCACCTGGCTTCAGGTAGCTATACTGTAGGTGCAAATGTGCAGGGTACACTAACTGGAAATACTTCAAGAGCCTACACAAGCACCTGGCTTCAGGTAGCTATAGTGTAGGTTTAACTGTGCAGGGTACACAGTACACTAACTGGAAATACGTCAAGAGCCTACACAAGTACCTGGCTTCAGGTAGCTATATTGTAGGTGCAACTGTGCAGGGTACACAGTACACTAACTGGAAGTACATCAAGAGCGTACACAATCACCTGGCTTCAGGTAGCTATACAGTAGGTGCAACTGTGCAGGGTACACAGTACACTAACTTGAAATACTGTAAAAACACCTGCCTGCCTGTCAGTATATTAGGAAGAGAACAACAGGAACAGATCTAGCTATGTTATATATATATAACACCTGGCATGCATATATATATATATATACAATACACTGTAAGTGCAGCTAAGTGACTCAACCTGCCTACTTTATCTAACTTAAATCAAACGACACTGTCTCTCTGTCTATCTATCTCTCTCCAGTCTCCACCGCAAAACACTACACCAGGCCGCCACGGAGGCGGCCTTATATAGTGTGGGGAGTGTACTAACCCCCTGAGCAATAATTGGCCAAAGCCTCCTTGGCTTTGGCCAATTACATCTCTCTGTACACAGAGCACTGTGATTGGCCAAGCATGCGGGTCATAGTGCATGCTTGGCCAATCATCAGCCAGTAATGCACTGCGATGCCGCAGTGAATTATGGGCTGTGATGCGCCACTCGAATATGGCGTGAACGGCCCATACCGTTCGCAATTCGGTGAATGACCGAACACACGATGTTCGAGTCGAGCATGCGTTCGAGTCAAACACAAAGCTCATCCCTAGACAGGAGTTTGTAATGTACAGAATAGAGGGGACAGGAATGTGTAATGTACAGAATACAAGGGACAGGAGTGTGTAATGTAAAGAATGCAGGGGACAGGAGTGTGTAATGTACAGAATACAGGGGACAGGAGTGTGTAATGTAAAGAATGCAGGGGACAGGAGTGTGTAATGTACAAAATACAGGGGACAGGAGTGTGCAATGTACAGAATACAGGGGACAGGAGTGTGTAATGTACAGAATGCAGGGGACAGGAGTGTGTAATGTACAGAATACAGGGGACAGGAGTGTGTAATGCACAGAATGCAGGGGACAGGAGTGTGTAATGTACAGAATGTAGGGGACAGGAGTGTGTAATGCACAGAATGCAGTGGACAGGAGTGTGTAATGCAGGGCTACTGTGATGTGGGCAGTGTGACAGTTAATCCAAACTCCACCTCATACTATATAATCTGATCATTGTAAGCACCCCTGTCAGATGGAAATGGTTTGTCCTATCCCCTGCCTGCTAAATCTGCTGGAGAGATTTTTCTGTTGAAAAAATAACAGACTTATGCCGCGTACACACGCTCGGAATTTCTGACAACAAATGTTCGATGGGAGCTTGTTGTTGGAAATTTCGACCGTGTGTAGGCTTCATCGGACATTTGTTGTCCGAATTTCCGACAACAAAAATTTGAGAGCTGGATCTCAAATTTTCCGACAACAAAATTCGTCGTCGCAAATTCCGATCATATGTAGACAATTCTGACGCACAAAAGTCCACGCATGCTCGGAAATCAAGCAGAAGAGCCGCACTGGCTATTGAACTTCATTTTTCTCGGCTCGTTGTACGTGTTGTACGTCACAGCGTTCTTGACGTTCGGAATTTCCAACAACATTTGTGCGAACATGTGTATGCAAGACAAGTTTGAGCCAACATCTGTCGGAAAAAAATCCAGGATTTTGTTGTCGGAATGTCCGAGCTTGTGTTCGCGTCATTACTGGCTGGATCACCAGATGATAATCAAAGAAAGTCTAAAAAAAAAAAATGCAGCCATCACATCTAAGAAGGGTACCTGGGCAGTGTGACTATACTCGCTCAGGTGCTGGGCACTGTCTGTTCTTCCAGACTCAGGAATACACCGTGGCAATTGTAGGCTGCCATGCGGGAGCGTCCTTGGGGCGGGAAGCAATTCTCTTAAGTACTTGACCGCGAGAATGTGTTTCCATCGCGATCCCATCACGCTGGTTCTCGGTGACAGGGTACTGTGCATCTCATGCTGGCTCGCTCATCGGGAAAGGAAAACTTTTTTTCCTTTCGCGATGAGCGACAGGCAGTGCTGACAGCTGTCTGGTATGAATCATAAGGGGGGACACCGCACCAGATTTTAAATAAAAAACCGGCATGGGTTCCCCCCCAGGGGCATACCAGGCCCTTAGGTCTGGTATGGATTTTAAGGGGAACCCCCTACACCAAAAAAATGGTGTGGGGGTCCCTCCAAATCCATACCAGACCCTTATCCGAGCACGCAGCCTGGCCGGTCAGGAAAGGGGGTGGGGACGAGCGAGCGCCCCCCCTCTTGAACCATACCAGGCCGCATGCCCTCAACATGGGGGTGGGAGCTTTGGGGCAGGAGGGTGCCCTGCGGCCCTCCCACCCCAAAGCACCTTGTCCCCATGTTGATGAGGACAAGGGCCTCTTCCCGACAACCCTGGCCATTGGTTGTTGGGGTCTGCGGGCGGAGGGCTTATCGGGAATCCGTGAGCCCCCTTTAATAAGGGGGCCCCCAGATCCCGGCCCCCCACCCTATGTGAATGAGTATGGGGTACATCGTACCCCTACCCATTTACCTGGGGGAAACGGTGTCAATAAAAAAACACACTAATCAGGTTTTTAAAGTAATTTATTAGGCAGCTCCGGGGGTCTTCTTCCAACTTCGGGGGGTCTTCTTCAGACTTCGGGGGTCTTTTTCCGACTTCTCCGCTCTCTTCTCCCGCTCTCCGGCCTCCTCTCCCGGTGTCCGATTCTTCTGCCGGGCTCCTCCGCTATCTTCTGTTCTTTTGCCGCTCTTTTGCTAGCGGTGGCCCGGTCTTCTCCGCCGTCTTGTTCCTTCTTCTCTTCTTCCCATGTTGACATGACGCTCTCTCCCGCTGTAATGCTGTGTGAGCGGTGCGCGATGACTTATATAGGCATGGCCGTGGTCACCGGGTGATGTCACCCGGTGACCCTGCCCCTTATGATGTCACATTTCCATCATGCCCTGGGAGTGTGACGTCATAAGGGGGCGGGGTCACTGAGTGACATCACCCGGTGACCATGCCCCATGCCTATATAAGTCATTGCGCACCACTCACAGCATTACAGCGGGAGAGAGCATTGTGTGGGCCACCGCTAGCAAAAGAGCGGCAAAAGAGTAGAAGATAGCGGAGGAGCTAAGCAGAAGAACCAGACACCGGGAGAAGAGGCTGGAGAGCGGGAGAAGAGAGCGGACAAGTCAGAAGCAGACCCCCGAAGTCGGAAGAAGACCCCCCGAAGTCGGAAGAAGACCCCCCGAAGTCGGAAGAAGACCCCCAGAGCTGCCTAATAAATTACTTTAAAAACCTGTCTAGTGTGTTTTTTTAATGACACTTTTCCCCAAGGTGAATGGGTAGGGGTACAATGTACCTCATACTCATTCACATAGGGTGGGGGGCCGGTTCAGGAGGGGGGCGCTTGCTCCTCCCCACCCCCTTTCCTGACCGGCCTGGCTGCGTGCTCTGATAAGGGTCTGATATGGATTTTGGGGGGACCCCCACGCCGTTTTTTCATCGTAGGAGGTTCCCCTTAAAATCCATACCAGACCTTGTTGCCCCTGGGGGGGAACCCATGCCAGTTTTTTATTTAAAATTTGGCGCGGTGTTCCCCCTCATGATTCATACCAGACAGCTGTCAGCACTGCCTGTTTTCCTTTCCCGATGAGCGAGCCAGTTCGGCGCTGGCTCCCGCGGCAGGGCTCGCAGGTGTCAAATCTCGTCGATAACAGCGGCGAGATTGACACAATATCACAGTCAACTACTGTACCTTACCAGGAGCAGCCTGCAGGCAAGAAATGTGAGCCGGGAGTTGGGGGGCGGGGCTGGAAGACAGATAGATGACTGCTTGTCTTTTGTCACATCGTGGATCACGACTGCCATAAACACTTAACACCAGGCTGGATAGGAGAAACCGATCGCCTCCATCTCCCTCCTGCAGCCCCCGCTAAACAGCGGGGGGGGGGGAAACCTTAGGGTTGCCACCTCATCCCTTTAAACCCGAACACATAGGAATTACATAGGTTCTGAGGCTAATTAAATGCAGATAAGGCAACAAGTGAGTTTAATTACCACCTAAACCAGCCACAGAACCTTTGTAATTAATATGTGTTCGGGTTTAAAGGGATGAGGTGGCAACTCTACCCCCCCTATCCAAGTGTAGACAAATTACAAAAAGACAAACCCTGAGACTGTTAATTGGAGCCGGAGTGAATGGACTGTTACTTGGGTGACTGGGGGGTCTCTGTACTGTGTGGGAAAGAACCAGTTAATATCACCGCTCTCTGCGGGGGGAGCACTACACATCTATAAGGATATATACAGTACAGTATACAGTATACAGTACACACAACACAAGGCCGTGTTCACACTACAAGACGTTTCTCGGAACTGCAGTTCCTCTGAGCTCCACAAGGTGGTGATCTCACTTCTACCCAGACAGGAAGACTCTATTGAAGACAGGAAGTGATGTCAGGTACAGGAAGGAAGCTCCTTGTGATACGAGGTAGAGGTGACGTTCCTGAAATTGGCGGCAGGGAAGGTAATAAGATCTTATTTTCTATTTAGACCCAGAAACACCCTGTCATGTCTGTCCCCTTCCTCCATAGTCACTGTGTCTTTTATCTCCAGCAGATGATGATACACCATATATAATTGTTATACAGGATTTATATAGCACCCACAGTTTGCACAACGTGAGGGCAAACAGTACAGTTACAATACAATATAATACAGGAGGAATCAGAGGGCCCTGCTCCTTAGAGCTTACAATCTAAGAGGGAGGGTCAAAGGATACAAAAGGTAATAACTGTGGGGGATGGGTTGATGGAGAAAATAAAAGTCCAGTTGTTAGGTGGGGGCAGGATAGGCTTCTCATAGGAGAAGGGTTTTCAGGGATCATCTTAAAGTGGACAGAGTAGGAGATAGTCAGGGAAATTGGGATAGGGAGTTCCAAAGGATGGGAGAGGCTCGGTAGAAGTCCTGAAGATGAGCATAGGAGGAAGTGATGAGGGAGATAGAGAACAGGAGGTTTTGGGAGGATCGAAGAGAATGATTTGGTTGGTATTGTGAGACTAGGTTAGTGATATAGTTGGGAGCCGAGTTCTGGATGACTTTATAAGTTGTTAGTATTTTAAATTTAATTTGTTGGGTAAGCGGAAGCCAGCGGAGGGATTGGCAGAGAGGAGCCGCAGACATTGAATGGTTGGTAAGGTGAATGAGTCTGGCAACAGCATTCATATGGGCTGAAGGGGGGATGGGCCTATATAAAGGCAATCCGGTGAGGAGGGACTTGCAGTACTCAAGGCAAGAAATAACCAGGGAGTGAATCGTAGCTTTGTGAGGTCATTGGTTAGAAAGGGGCGTAATTTGGAGATGTTATGGAGGTTGAGGCGGAAAGCTTTGGACAGTGATTGGGTGTGGGGCTGAAAGGAGAGTTGAGTCCAGGATTACACCTAGCACCCTGGCTTGTGGGGATGGGTTGATGGTTGTGCCATTGATCTTGACAGAGAAGTCAGGGGAAGGGGCACGTTTGGGAGGAAATATTATGAGCTCAGTTTGGATAGATTGAGTTTGAGGAAGTGGTGTGACATTCAGGCTGATATAAATACAGGAGATCTTGAGAACCACAGATGAATCAATGCCTACAAAAATAGGTGGATGGTAATAATCAGCTGCAAACGCCAATCACGCTTCATAACCGTGCATATAGTCAAATTTATAAATAAATGCGTTTGCGCTAGATAAATTATGGTGATAAAAGTGAAGAATTATTGTATAGAAAAATATATATAAATTTACCAATAAAAAATATTATTTCATAAACAACAATCAAAAAAAATTGAATTAACAAAGTGCGACGTGCATATAAAATACTAAAGTCCAAGTGCCAACTTAGGTTGAGAAAGTGCTCACTATTTCAAATAATTAATAAATAAAGTTCGTAAATGTTGATGAATTTAAAGTGAATATATAACAGTGTCCATCAAAGGTGATATCTAATGTGCTTCATCCAAAAAGTGCGATCAAAAACATGATCCAGTGCTCTCCTGTGATAACCCCAAAAGCATATGCGCTCACCTCAGAGAGTGTGACACAATAATCAAACTATGTCAAAGCACGCTTTGGAGCCACTCCTGGGCTCTGAGATACTGTGCAGGTGCTGACCTCCAATTATTCAATAGGTATCGTTCCAGTTCATGAATGAAAAAGAAAAGGCTCAATAGTGTAACATTGTAAGGGATTTATTGCAAAAAAACACACACTCCCCGCAAGGGGGTACTCACATTGCACAGGTGCATAAGTGCACCATCCTAAAACAGGCTTCCCAAATGTAAAACGAAACCCTGAAATGGCGTGCAGTGTGGCAAATATTCTCCTCTGTTCCTCCATGCTGACAGCTCCATCCTGGCCCCTCCCCTACGCGTGTTCGACACAGGGATCACGTGTCTTTATCAGGGGGATCTGATTGGATGGATGCTCTATGGTCTAGATATACTAACAGTGGCCATTTTGCCAAGGACCGCGGACATTATAGTGACTGGCTACAGCTTTGCTCACATATTACAATACATTAACCCCTACGATCGGCGGCGGGCAACGTATATGGTGATAGAGGGAACGGAACACCTAGCAGTCCATAGTCAAAGAGAAAGTATATGCATATTACTAGAATTGTAGTACAATTAACCTAAACCCAGGACGGAGCTGTATATTATCAAAGATACCACACCGCACCTCATATAAATACCCAATGCCACACAGATAAATATAGCATAATAAGGTGTACAGATCTTAGTACGCTTATAGCGTGAAATAAAATAAAATAATATATGATATGATAGTGCGGCCACAAACCTTAAAAAAATTAAATTAAAATGGAATCTATATATAATCCCTGACTAATATTATGCATCCTACAATATTTATTATTTATTTATTTATTTCAGGTACTTATATAGCGCTGTCAATTTACGCAGCGCTTTACATATACATTGTACATTCACATCAGTCCCTACTCTCAAGGAGCTTACAATCTAAGGTCCCTAACTCACATTCATACATACTAGGGACAATTTAGACAGGATCCAATTAACCTACCAGCATGTCTTTGGATTGTGGGAGGAAACCGGAGTACCCGGAGGAAACCCACGCAGGCACAGGGAGAACATGCAAACTCCAGGCAGGTAGTGTCATGGTTGGGATTCGAACCAATGACCCTTCTTACTGCTAGGCGAGAGTGCTACCACTACACCACTGTGCCGCCCTAATATATACATGCTTTCCCACTAGGGTGCAGAACCACCTGCTAAAATTTATTAAATCTAGTATACCCTATTCTGTGGTCCAGTCCATATATATATGAAAATATTGAATTATTAAAAAGTATATATAAAATCTATAAAGCATAAATACACAATATCATAATGTATAGAAAATTACACATACTAAAAATAAAATGAGAATGTAACTAATTAACAAGGATAACAACATAAAAAAAATATAGTAATAAGATGCTTGCTAAAAAATATCTAAAATAAATAGATGGGAAGAAATAATAATATACAAGGAAGAATCATATTGGACTTGTTACCGGCCCCATCATACCCTGCTGTGTTGATGGATATGTGGTTTCATCATATTGGTTTTACCAATTCATAGCATAAAACCCAAAAAATATAAAAATAAAAATATAAAAATTCCCAAAAAAATGATAAAAATCAATAGATCCACTCATGGGTCTAAAATGGTTAGAGCACGTTTTAAAAGTTACTCAGAAAACATTTAAGATCAAATTCTTTATTTAATCCACCAGGCGATAAAGAGCCTAACTTTTTAATAGTACCGGTATAAGATTGATTGGTTCTTGGGTTAGAGAACTCTTTCATTCTCTTGTTGTTATCCGGAACCCTAATGCAACTATAACATCTGCCACAGCCATAGAAACCTTTAAGCTCCCAGAACATTTTTGGTTTAGGAGGGGGTGGTTCAACTACGTTATGCACTAATTTATCTTGCAGGTTCGGTGCTTTTTTAAAAATAATTTTTGGTCTTATTGGAAGTGTCTCTTTAAGATGGGTGTCCTGTCTGAGTACATTCCAATATTTCCGTAAAATCCTTTCTACTTCCTTACTCTGCAAAGAATAATCTAGAACAATGCTGGTGCCATCATTTCTATCATTTCCAGGGGTTGCAATTTTGTCCTTCAATAGGTCATCCCTGTTTAGACATCGAACTTTAGCCTTTTCTTTCTCCAGAAATTCCTTATGGTACCCTTTATTCAAAAACATATTACTTAACATGCTGGATTGGAGCTCATAACCATCAACCCTCGTGCAGTTTCTCCACATTCTTGTAAATTGGCCTCTGGGTAAATTAGCAAGCCAAGGTTTATGGTGGCAACTAGTGGTCGGGATGTAGTAATTACGGTCAGTCGTTTTAAAAAAGGATTTGGTAACAATACCTTCACTAGTATTCAAAATCTCCAAATCAGGCTGATATGTCTGTTAGTAAATTAGTGATGTGTGAGGAGACTCATGGAGTGAGCTGAGGGGTAGAGACATAGATTTAGGTGTCGTTGGCGCAGAAATGGTATTGAAAGTCATAGTAGGCTATCAGCTGACCAAGAGAGGAGGTGTAGATCGAAAATTGGAGAGGTCCAAGAACAGAACCTTGGAGGACCCCGAAGAAGAAAGAAGGAGTACAAGAGGAAGTAAAGTTGTAATGCTTAAGGTGCAATGGGATAGGTAGTATGAAAACCAGCAAAGACTACAGTCACAGATACCAAAGGAGAGGAGTTTTTTGAGGAGAAAGGGGTGGTACACTGTGTCAAAGGCAGCAAAGAGGTCCAGGAGTAGGATTACAGAATAGTTATAGTGTCTATTGGATTTAGTAGCCAGAACTGGGTCTAGGGGGCAGGTGGTTAGGTGAGTGTTAGAAAAAAGTTTAGCAACCTCGTCTATAGTAGCAGGGTTGAATAACGAAAGTGTTGTTTGTACCTGTGGACATGGGGTGTTAAGTAGGGGAGGTATCTGTACAGCTGAGGTCTCATCACAAATTGTATCAATCTTATTTTTGAAGTGATTGGGGATCTCCTGGGCAGTGGATGAGTTAGTGGATGAAGGTAGTGGAGGACGAAGTAGAGTTGAAGGTAGAGAAGAGTTGATGGGGACAGGATGATAATTTGGTAATGAGAGTGATGAAATTGGTATGCTTGACAGTAAGGAGACAGGAATTGTATTTTTGGAGGGCAGATATATATTGGTTGAAGTCCTTCTAAGAATTAGGTCCCAGGGAGGCCGTTTAGAGCAAAATAGGTATCTATAGATTGAGAAACCTCCGATTCACCCGCCAAGTCAGAAAGAAGTGACTCATTGAGTCTCTACGTAAATGGTGTAGGGGCTAGCCAAATAAATTCTGTGGTGAAGGAGGTTATGTGGTGGTCAGACCATGCACAGTTATGAATGGAGGCCGTCTGAGAGTTAGCAAGGATAATAGGAGTGGAGAGAATATAGTCTAGTCTTGCGTAACTGTTGTGCGGATGAGAGTAGAACGTATATTCTTTTGCTCCTATGTTGTGTGTGCCCTCCATGTGTCCACTAGTTGGAAATCCAGGAGTTTACGGGAAAGGGATTTAGGGAAAGCCCTGGAACCAGTGGAGGCCGTGCACCTGTCTAGTATGGGCTTCGCTACCATGTTAAAATCTCCCCCTATAATCATATGGGGGGCATTGGTATTTTGCTAAAATATCAAAAAAGGATGTGAAGAAGGAGGCAGAGGATTTGTTGGGGCGTAAACGCTAGCTATGGTAAGCTCCTGGTTATGTATAACCTCCCTTGATTATAACATAGCGACTCTCCTTATCTTTGTAAATCTGACGCACATCCATAGGAAAGGAGGCGTGTAAAAATATGGCAGCACCCCTACTCTTCGATGAATGAAGTGTGTAGAAAGCTTGTGGGAAAGTTCTATAAAAGAATTTGGGATGGGAGTTTTGCGAGAAGTGTGTCTCTTGAATCAGTAGAATTTTAGCCTTAAGTCGCTTATGGTGGGAGAAGGCTTTACTCCTCTTAATAGGGAGAGTTGAAGCCTTTGACGTTATGCGAGATGCAATTAATCGCCATTACTAAGATTAGGGAGGGTGTTCAGCTGAATGAGTGAAGAATAGGCTTGTAGGCTACTATCAAATATGGAACCTAACCCCACAAAGCCCCAATACTGCATTTGTAACACATTGCAGACCATAGAGGAACATTTAAAACAGCGGATAGAGGCCTTATGACCTCACCTACTCCAAAAACGCCTATCAGGACAAGAATGACTAAAATCAGTTGAGGATTCAAACCTGAGAAAAAAAAAAGAGTCCAAAAAAAAAGAAAATGAGCAGAAAATGAACAGTATCAGGAACATTTTTGCATCCTGAAAATAGAATGTTACAACCGAGACAACCAAGTCTCGAACCCAGCAGCACCACTGATCTTGTGCCCAAACCAAAAGAGGGGACCAGTGTGAGGAACCTAGCTGTAATTTTTTTTTAAAAAAGTGGTAACGTTGCTGGGTGGGGATGTCATGCAGCAGCACCAAGGGACAGGCTCCTGACAAAGTGGGTGCCTTGAAACTGAGGGTGCGTCGTCGTCGATTCCAACAGGGCAGATCGTAGAGATAGCTGTATTGATGCGATGTTGTTAGCTATGTCCCCGGTTAAGCGTTATCATATCGAATTCTCCTTTTGTCGCGTCTGGTAGGTGGCGTGTGCCAGATTTGAGATAGCCTGGGGGGGTCAAGGGAGGGCGGCGCACCGCTTCGGCTTCCATGAGGCCCAATTTCACCAGGATCTCCTGACCTTCCAGAACTGTGGTGGCAGCATAAGTGGAGCCATTATGAGGATCCCACCAATTTAAATGGGAAACCCCATCTGTATCGGATTCGGGCTGCTTAAAGTGCTGCAGTGACCTCCTTCATGCCCCTGCGTCTGTCCAATGTGGCTGGTAAGGTATCAGGATAGATCTGAACAGTGTAATCATCAAGGGTAGTTCGTGGGGTGTTTCTAGCAGCCCTTAAGATGTCTTCTTTCGTCAGGAAATCCTTCATACAAAGGATTATGTCACGTGGCGGTTTGTCTGCTGTGAAGCCTGCCACACGTAAAGGCCGCAGATTCACATTCTGGAAGAAGAGATTTGAACAGCCTGATGACAGTGGGAATCAAATCCGTGACGACTCTGGAAAACCTCACAATTGCAAATTATTGTGTCTATTCCTGTTGTCCAGATCTTCAACTTGATACTGAATTTGATTAAATGCTGTTGTTAATGTTTCATGCTCCCGAATGAGCTCATTATAAGCCAGGGCCAGTTCATCCTGTTTAGTTTCCAGCATGTCAGTTCTAGTACCCAGAGCTGCAATCTCCTGTGACCGTGCATGGGAGGTCTTGTGCGGTTCTGTTTGGAACTTTGTTGCCAGTCTATTATACATCTTTTCTAGGCTAGCATCTAGATCAGCTTTAGATAGAGAAGAGGTGTACTCACTGCCAGGATCCGAAGGTGAGCCAGGAACAGAAGGCACAGAGGGGGCCGCCAGAGCAGGAGAATGTGCTCGGGCCGCGGCGCCATTTTGGGACATGCTGTATTGTTCCCTGGTGCAGAGGAGATAGTGGGTTAGAGACTTCTGAGCGGGGCCCCGGGATTTTTACTTTGACAACGGCATGCACTCTGTCTTTGCACCTCGAGGGGTGTTAGATGTGTCGGGTGTAAGGCTGTTTATAGCCCTCTGTGACTGATCATGTCCCACGGTGTGCGGCGCTACCATGTCAGGCGTCCATCTGCGCATGCGCCCCCTGTTTGGTGTTTTTTCAAAGTAGTGTGCTGTATATTCTCGCTTTGTGCAATCTCTTTGTGCAGAGCCAAAGGACGCCCACTTAAATAAAAAAATCACTTATAGAAAGAACCCTAGACATGTGCCCCCCAGTCATATATATTGTGGAAATGTACAGTAGATAAACCCCTTCAGGGTCAGAACATCCCCCCCCCCACTTACAGGGTTTAAACATTTCCTTCATTTTGGAGATGTGTCACCTTTTCCACCAACGACCTTCTCACCTCATCCATCTATTGTACATTTTCTATATCTATACTAACAATGTCACGCTTACCCCTAACGCAGGTGGTCAGACTGGCTTATGTGTTCTTCAACTATAGCAGCCCCCTTTCCCATAAGGCAAGCAGGCCTACCAGTACTCAGTTGCCCCCAGGACTTATACACAATGCTATAGTGCCTGGCCACCATGCCTGAGCAGGAACAAACTGAGCACAGCAACCAGGTACTTGCAGTTGGCAGACAGGCAGAGTGGTTCCAACGACAGTCCAGGTACAAGGCAGGCTAGGTTCAGAATAGTCAGGGTCAAATCCATAGTCAAAAGGCAGACAGGGTTCAGAAAGTAGTCGATATCTGAACCGAGGTCATCAACGAGGAAATTACAACAGCAGAGCAGGGCAGGGCAGACAAACAGAGAGCTTGGAGCACATGTTACAAACACATTATCACAAGCATGAGACTGCAGTCTTGGCTGGCTTAAATCAGGTTGGGTCTCCACACAGAGACTGACCGCATCAATCACCTTGCAGGTGGACAGACAGAAGAATGCATCACAGCCAAAACCAGGATACAGGAATTAGGAGTAGGAGTGCAACACACTCCTGACAAAGGGATTATAGAACTTTTATAAGTGGTGGGGGGTGGGCTTTTAATTTAGGAGGGATTTAAATATGTATGTCTTTATTTTATAAGATTCAAATAAGAAGAAAAAGGGAAACATTTAATTTGCAGTAAATGTCCGGAAATTTTTTTCCCATAATGATCCCAGTCTCAGATATTCATCCTAAAATGTGATTTGTAAAGTCTCCAGAGAACATGGAAATCACAGGAATATGATGTGTCCTGGCAAAGCCCAAAGACAAAGATCATCTTTTAGTTTAGGAGAGGAGGGAAGCACCCGGGAGATATTATTCTGTGTACAGAAACCTCACACAGCACCCCCCACAGCTCCTCCTCCCAATGTCCCTCCAATCAGCATCAGAGAATCCTATGACATCACACTGACCTCACAGCTCCTCCTCTTAATATCTCTCTATCCGACTCTTTTTTCTGATGCTCTTAGGATGTGGACTGGTCCCTAGCCTCCTCACTTAAAAAGTAGGGCTGTTGGACCTGCATTGTATGTAATATCAGAAACCTCAGCATGAAGTGGGGTTTAAAATAAAAAGAAACCTGACCAGTGAGGTGAGGAGGATTCTGGGAATGTCATTTGATTTTATTATTTGTGTTCAAATCTAGAGTTTTCCTCCTGTGAAGTCTGGAGATCATCTGACCATCACATTGCCTCCACCTCCCTCCCTGATAGAATAGAGAAATACAAAGAAGATTCTAGAAGTCACCAGAGAGATCATTGAGCTGCTGACCGGAGAGGTGAGCGGTGCTCGGAAGGACGTCATGATGGACAATCAGCCGCCCCTCACATTACCGGGTAAGAGGAGACTTTATTGTACGGAGGGTCCACCTAGATCCCCCATCATCTGATAAACACATAGAAACAATGTATTCAGTCAGTGTGTGTGTTTCCTACAGATGGATCCAGTAATGGGAACCCACCAGAGAGATGTCCCCGTCCTCTGTATTCCCGGGATTCCACACAAGAAGATCACAACATCCCTCACCATCATCAGGTAGATGAGGAACAATCACTGATAGTATCATTAGGATCTGTACATTATCTGCATTGTTATCATTGATGTCATTTTTATTATATATTCAGTTTGAAAACCTGAGAGATTCTAAAGTTGAGGTTAAAGAAGAGATAAAAGGAGGATGGGGTGATAGAGGAGTCAGAGTCTCTAAAGTTACATATAGTTACATAGTAGGTGAGGTTGAAAAAAGACACAAGTCCATCAAGTCCAACCTATGTGTGTAATTATATGTCAGTATTACATTGTATATCCCTGTATGTTGTGGTCATTCAGGTGATTATCTAATAGTTTCTTGAAACTATCAATGCTCCCCGCTGAGACCACCGCCTGTGGAAGGGAATTCCACATCCTTGCCGCTCTTACAGTAAAGAACCCTCTACGTAGTTTAAGGTTAAACCTCTTTTCTTCTAATTTTAATGAGTGGCCACAAGTCTTGTTAAACTCTCTTCTGCGAAAAAGTTTTATTCCTATTGTGGGGTCACCAGTCCGGTATTTATATATTGAAATCATATCTCCTCTCAAGCATCTCTTCTCCAGAGAGAATAAGTTCAGTGCTCACAACCTTTCCTCATATCTAAGATCCTCCAAACCCTTTATTAGCTTTGTTGCCCTTCTTTGTACTCGCTCCATTTCCAGTACATCCTTCCTGAGGACTGGTGCCCAGAACTGGACAGCATACTCTAGGTGTGGCCGGACCAGAGTCTTGTAGAGCGGGAGAATTATCGTTTTATCTCTGGAGTTGATCCCCTTTTTAATGCCAATATTCTGTTTGCTTTGTTATCAGCAGCTTGGCATTGCATGCCATTGCTGAGCGTATCATCTACTAGGACCCCCAGGTCCTTTTCCATCCTAGATTCCCCCAGAGGTTCTCCCCCCAGTGTATAGATTGCATTCATATTTTTGCCACCCAAATGCATTATTTTACATTTTTCTACATTGAACCTCATTTGCCATGTAGTTGCCCCTCCCCCATTAATTTGTTCAGGTCTTTTTGCAAGGTTTCCACATCCTGCGGAGAAGTTATTGCCCTGCTTAGCTTAGTATCGTCCGCAAATACAGAGATTGAACTGTTTATCCCATCCTCCAGGTCGTTTATAAACAAATTAAATAGGATTGGTCCCAGCACAGAACCCTGGGGAACCCCACTACCCACCCCTGACCATTCTGAGTACTCCTCATTTATCACCACCCTCTGAACTCGCCCTTGTAGCCAGTTTTCAATCCATGTACTCACCCTATGGTCCATGCCAACGGACTCTATTTTGTACAGTAAACGTTTATGGGGAACTGTGTCAAATGCTTTTGCAAAATCCAGATACACCACGTCTACAGGCCTTCCTTTATCTAGATGGCAACTCACCTCCTCATAGAAGGTTAGTAGATTGGTTTGGCAAGAACGATTCTTCATGAATCCATGCTGATTACTGCTAATGATACCGTTCTCATTACTAAAATTTTGTATATAGTCCCTTATCATCCCCTCCAAGAGTTTACATACTATTGATGTTAGGCTAATTGGTCTGTAATTGCCAGGGATGTATTTTGGGCCCTTTTTAAATATTGGTGCTACATTGGCTTTTCTCCAATCAGCTGGTACCATTCCAGTCAGTAGACTGTCTGTAAAAATTAGGAACAACGGTCTGGCAATCACTTGACTGAGTTCCCTAAGTACCCTCGGATGCAAGCCATCTGGTCCCGGTGATTTATTAATGTTAAGTTTCTCAAGTCTAATCTTAATTCCGTCCTCTGTTAACCATGGAGGTGCTTCCTGTGTTGTGTCATGAGGATAAACACTGCAGTTTTGGTTACTGAAGCCCCCCGATTCCCTTGTGAAGACTGAGGAGAAGAATAAATTCAATACCTTCGCCATCTCCCCATCCTTTGTAACCAGATGTCCTTCCTCATTCTTTATGGGGCCAATATGGTCTGTCCTCCCTTTTTTACTGTTTACATACTTAAAGAATTTCTTGGGATTTTTTTTGCTCTCCTCCGCTATGTGTCTTTCATGTTCTATCTTAGCCGTCCTAATTGCACCCTTACATTTCTTGTTGCATTCTTTATAAAGTCTGAATGCTGATGATGATCCCTCAACCTTGTATTTTTTGAAGGCCTTCTCCTTTGCTTTTATATGCATTTTTACTTTGGAGTTAAGCCATCCAGGACTTTTGTTTGCTCTTTATTTAATTTATTACCCAATGGGATGCATTGGCTAATGCCCTTATTTAATATGCTCCTAAAGCAAACCCATCTCTCCTCCGTGTTCTTTGTTCCTAAGATTTTATCCCAATTTATGCCTTTTAGCAAGGTTTGTAGTTTAGGGAAGTTGGCCCTTTTGAAATTCAGTGTCTTTGTATTCCCTTTATGTTTCCTAATTGTGTGGTTTATACTGAAACTAATTGACCTGTGATCGCTGTTCCCTAAATTGCCCCGTATTTCCACATCCGTGATTAGGTCTGTATTGTTGGTAATCAGTAGATCCAGTAATGTTTTATTTCTAGTTGGTGCGTCTACCATCTGACCCATAAAATTGTCCTGCAAGACATTAAGGAACTGGCGAGCCTTAAATGAATGCGGGGTTCCCTCTCAGTCTATGTCTGGATAATTAAAATCCCCCATTATGATAACACTTGCCATCCTTGCTGCTAATCCAAATTGTGATAGGAGATCTGTCTCCACTTCCTCCCTCAGGTTAGGGGGCCTATAGCATACTCCCAGTATTATTTTCCCCTTAGCTTCATCCCTTTGTAGCTCTACCCATAAGGATTCCACCTCCTCCCTAGCTCCCTCAGTGATGTCATCTCTCACATTCACTTGTACATTATTCTTGATATATAGGCATACCACTCCCCCTTTTTTACCCTCTCTATCCTTGCGGTAAAGGGTATACCCTTGAATGTTTGCCAGCCTCCAGGAACCCAAACTCCTCCTTACTACACCAGCTCATTAGCCACTTGTTTACTTCCCTAATCTCCCTCTGCCTTTCTGGTGTGGCTCAATGTACCAGTAGTATTCCTGAGAATACTACCTTGGAGGTCCTTTTCCTCAATTTAGCACCTAAGTCCCTAAAATCGTTCTTTAGGACAGCTGACTCTGACTTTGTCATTGGTGAGAATGTGCACCATGACAGCTGGGTCTTCCCCAGCCCCTCCCAGTAATCTGTCCAACAGATCTAAAAGTTTACAAAGATCTGTACAAGGACATCATGGAAGAGTCATCCAGCTACAGAAACCCACCAGAGAGATGTCCCCATCCTCTGTATTCCCGGGATTCCACACAGGAAGTTCACACCATCCCTCATCATCATCAGGTAGATGATTGACAATTATTGGCAGTTATGATTTATAGAGAAGCATGTTTGTTACAATGAATGTTTTATTATATTTTCAGAGTGGAAACCTCAGGGATGATAATATTGATGTTAAAGAAGAGTATAAAGAGGAGGATGAGGAGTATGGAGTGATGGAGGAGTTTTCAGAAGGACACATAGATATGATGGAGCCACCTAATACCAGGAACCCACCAGAGAGATGTCCCCGTCCTCTGTATTCCCGGGATTCCACACATGAAGGTCACACCATCCCTCAATGTTACAAGGTTGGTGGGACGGAGCATCTAGAACATGAACTTCTGGAGAGGATGTGTTTTTTTTTTTTATATGATGTCACAATAATAAATCTTCTATTTTACAGATGATATTTTCTCTCATTTTCTTGATTTAGAGTGGAGATCCAATTGATATAGAATTTAAGGTTAAATCAGAAGAAGAAGAGAAGTATGTGAGGGATGATCAGCAGTCTATGGAGGAGGATGGAATAACGGGGACATTTATAGAGGAGGACACTCCTACAGAGATCAGCGCAAGTGGGTCATTAACACTAAATACATTCCTCCACCCATACTGCTCACTGATTGGTCCAGAGTAGAGCGGGGACTGGGTGATATCAGCCTGTAATCCCCTGGTCACTTTCCTGAGCTGTGTTCCCCGTCCTGTATTCCTGTATTTCTCTCGGATAATCTTCCTTCTCTGTGCTGCAGACACAATTTATGTATCTAGACTGGATTTATGGAGATTCTGGGGTTCAGCTGGCAGCAAAATGTTGATATTCACCATAGGCATTGCTCAGCCTAGGCACCTGTAGTGTGTACCTTGAGTCTTCTGCCCCATGCCCGGGTCTAGCAAGATCTCAGACAGAGTAATACGTCCGGGAATACTTGCTATGTTTATTGGCTGTGTCGGGTGGAGGGATATGTCTGTATAGTCTCAGACCCAAGTCACTGAGTGCAGTCTCAGGAGATGGGAGGCAGCAGTGTGGGACCTCTGCAGCTTGTCTTCAGTAAATATATATAATCTAACACTGATTACTGAACACCAATATTATGAGTCCTCCTGACCATTACACTATATTGCATGTTACATACTCCTGACCCCTGCACTGTGTACTCTGTGTTGCACATTACATACTCCTGCTCTCTACTTTTTGCTATATATATATATATATATATATATATACATAATATGTATTCTCTTTTGTTACACCCATTTCCTACCAGCTGGACATTTTATATCGGATGATATGATTGGAGCACAGACTTTTACATGTTGATAATAATGTGATAACATCCTCCAACTTTGGAACCTTAAACAGAAATTGATAATGATGGGGGAGTCAATAACTCAATGATGGTGGTCTTCAGGATCAGTCCAGTCTTCATCTTGGTTATTCTCCCCCCATCCTCACTCTCTGACCTCTGGTGGGGCTCAGCCCCGCTGTTATTCATGACTAAATCATGGACTAAATAAGGAAGTTCAGGACTTCTTGTGTTGGGAAGATGGCAATGAGTGATAGAGGGGGTGGGGAAGCTCGTCCTATAATCCCCTCATCACTGTCACTCCTATAAAAGACAGTTCTCGTTGTTTCCTCACTCTCTGACTAAGGTCCATGAATAAAGAAATGAACTGGTAGGAGATCAGAGGACCCATTTACTAGTTACCTTGAGGGGGGAATTGTAAGATCCTCAGAGACAAAGCTGCCTGATGTGGGCGGAGTCCTGGTTTAGGGGAACCAATCAGCTCATGTCTAGTAATAATCTTTGTATTTCTATTTTAGTAGATGGACGGGAGATGAGGAAAACCTCAGAGGATTGTCTCACTTTGTCTCCAGACTGTAAAGTAGAAGATGAGGACATCACACAGCATTTAGAAAACACCACCATCTTGTATTTTGTGGTTCCCCATATTGTGGTTGGACCATCGTATTCCTCTTATCCTGAGGAACCTCAGACTGTGAGGAATAAACCAACAGATAAGAGGTTTCCCTGTACTGAGTGCGGGAAGTGTTTCTATTATAAATCCGGACTTAATAAACATAAAAGAACCCACACTGGTGAGAAGTCGCATTCTTGTCCTGAGTGCGGGAAATGTTTTTCACAGAAGGCCAGTCTTACCACACATCAGAGATTACACACGGGGGAGAAGCCGTATTCTTGTCCTGAGTGTGGGAAATGTTTTTCAGCATTGTCCAGTCTTTCCTATCATCAGAGATTGCACATGGAGGAGAAGCCGTATTCCTGTCCTGAATGCGGGAAATGTTTTTCAGCGATGTCCAGTCTTACCACACATCAGAGATTGCACACGGGGGAAAAACCATATTCCTGTCCTGAGTGCGGGAAATGTTTTTCACAGAAGTCCAGTCTTTCCAAACATCAGAGGTTGCACACGGGGGAAAAGCCATATTCCTGTCTTGAGTGCGGGAAATGTTTTTCGGTGAAGTTCGCTCTTTCCCATCATCAAAAATTGCACACGGGGCAGAAGCCGTTTTCCTGTCCTGAGTGTGGAAAATGTTTTACAGAGAAGTCCCATCTTTCCAGACATCAGAGATCTCACATGGGGGAAAAGCCGTATTGCTGTACTGAGTGCGGGAAATGTTTTTCACAGAAGTCCGATCTTTCCTATCATCAGAGAGTGCACACGGGGGAGAAGCCGTATTCCTGTCCTGAGTGTGGGAAATGTTTTTCGGTAAAGTCCGCTCTTTCCACACATCAGAGATTGCACACGGGTGAGAAGCCGTATTTCTGTCCTGAGTGCGGGAAATGTTTTTCAGCAAAGTCCAGTCTCTCCTTACATCAGAGATCTCACACGGGGGAAAAACCATATTCCTGTCCTGAGTGCGGGAAATGTTTTTCAGTGATGTCCAGTCTGTCCTTTCATCAGAGATCTCACACGGGGGGAAAACCATATTCCTGTCCTGAGTGCGGGAAATGTTTTTCACAGAAGTCCTCTCTGGCCTATCATCAGAGATTGCATACGGGGGAAAAGCCATATTCCTGTCCTGAGTGCGGGAAATGTTTTTTACAGAAGTCCGATCTTTCCTATCATCAGAGATCTCACACGGGGGAAAAGCCGTATTCCTGTCCTGAGTGCGGGAAATGTTTTTCACAGAGGTCCCATCTTTCCGGTCATCGGAAATCGCACATGGGGGAAAAGCCATATTCCTGTCCTGAGTGCGGGAAATTTTTTTCAAGCAAGTCCAATCTTTCCAGACATCAGAGATCTCACACGGGGGACAACCCGCATTCCTGTCCTGAGTGCGGGAAATGTTATTCATATAAGAGCGATCTTTCCAGACATCAGAGATTGCACACGGGGGAGAAGCCGTATTCATGTCCTGAGTGCAGGAAATGTTTTTCAGCGATGTCCAATCTTTCCACACATCGGAAATTGCACACGGGGGAGAAGCCATATCCCTGTCCTGAGTGAGGGAATTGTTCCTCACTGAAGTCCTGTCTTCCTGTACATCAGGGGTCCCACACAACCCTTGAGGTGTATTAGTGAGTGCGGGAAATGTCTTGTATATGAATGTTGCTGGACATGTAGGGAAGAAGCACACCCTGATATACACCTCAGATATACTCCATGGCTGATCTTCATCATGTAAGAAACAGTTGATAAGGAGATCAGAGATCACCAAAGACATGGATGAAGTGTTGTACCGTGTTGGCCATTGATAGCAGGAGAAAAATAAAAATGGAGTCGTTACCTCTCATTGGCTGAGTGCATTTTGTGGTGGAAGATTTCACAAACACTTACAGGTCTGTCTCTAAAAACTTTGTAGAATGAATGTGTAAAGGAAATGTGTAAGTTCTGTATAGAATTGTATTGTATTTTGCACTGCCCTGAAAATCATTTTCTATCACAAATAAAATTTACATTCAGCCAGGAGCAGCGATTTTCTTTTTAAATGCTTAAAGTGAAACATTAAAAATGTCCAATTCCTTTAAATAACATGTCTGGGGGGTCCTAATCCTTCCTGTGAAGGGGGATATCTCTGTGATGTACAGAAAGTGCTGCAGCAGCGCCGACCTTTATGAAGGAAAGAAGTTTAAAATTGCTGCAAATGACATTTCCATGCAACTTCTATCCCAAAAAAAAAAAACAGCATGCAGGCTTCTCCAACAATCTGCTACAGCGCCTTGAAAAAGTATTCATACCCCTTTTATGTGATAGACCAACACAAAGTGTCACATAATTGTGAAGTGGAAGGAAAATGATAAATGATACAAATAAATATGTGAAAAGTGTGTGTGTGTGGGGGGGGGGCATTTGTATTCAGCCCCCTTTACTCTGATACCCCTAACTAAAATCTAGAGGAACCAATCGCCTTCGAAAGTCACCTAATTAGTAAATAGAGTCCACCTGTGTGTCATTTAATCTCAGTATAAATACAGCTGTTCTGTGAAGCCCTCAGAGGTTTGTTAGAGAACCTTGGTGAACAAAACAGCATCATGAAGGCCAAGGAACACACCACACAGGTCAGGGATAAAGTTGTAGAGAAGTATAAAGCAGGGTTAGGTTATAAAAAAAATCTCCCAAGCTTTGAACATCTCACGGAGCTCTGTTCAATCCATCATCGGAAAATGGAAAGAGTATGGCACAACTGCAAACCTCCCAGGACATGGCCGTCCACCTGTTTTTGGTTGTAACATGACAAAATGTGGGAAATTTCAAGGGGTATGAATACTTTTTCAAGGCACTGTATGTATTTTGGAGGGGCCCGTGTGCTGTTTTTCTTTTATTTTTAAAGGAGCCGGCAAAGAAATGTCATTTGCAGACTCTTTTAACTGGTTGCCGCTCGCCCACCATCAAATGACGGCGGGGCGGTGCAGCTTCTCGTTCATGTGACGGCATCCCAGAACGGCCGCTCCCGTGCACCCGCGGGGGGGGGGGGGGGCGCAGCGCGGCGATCTCTGCTAGGACACGACGTGACCCCGATCCCTGTAAAGAGCCGCGTCGGCTGTGTCCAATCACTGACAGAGTGTGTGGCGAGGAGAGCCGATCAGCGGTATCTCCACGCAGGGGGACATGTAGGAATGTAATCGGGGCCCTGATTACCGAATAGTAAAACAGTGTAGATGCAATTACAAGTTGTGCCGGAGGAAACCAAGAGTGCAAAAAGCAAGTTTTGGGCAGGAGCAGGGCCAGACTGGCCTCCCGGGATACTGGGAGATTTCCCGGTAGGCCGCCTGAATTGCGGCTGCAGTGCTCCCCTCTCTCCTGCTCCTGTGTGTCACGGAGCTGGCTGGGTCTGTGTTCGGCGGCGGCACTGTAACACGGTCCCGCCCCCCTAGACCGGCTCGTGTGATAGTAGATAGAATCAGTGTTCCGCCTATCACACGAGCCGGTCTAGGGGGGCGGGACCGTGTTACAGTGCCGCCGCCGAACACAGACCCAGCCAGCTCCGTGATCCACAGTAGATGCCCGCCCGTACAGTCCGCCCTGTGTGCCTGGATAGGAGGATCGGCGGGGGACCGCATATAGAGGAAATGAGCTTTCTATATTCCTCTATGCAGCCGCTGAATACTTGCAGGAGGGAGAGGAGGAGAATCAAGTATTCAGCGGCTGCATGGAGGAATATAGAAAGCTCATTTCCTCTATATGCGGTCCCCCGCCGATCCTCCTATCCAACTTCTTTTACTGGCCCCCCCAGTTCTCCTTGTGCTCCCTGGCTCCCCCCCATGCTCTCCTCCCCTCACAGTTCTCTCCACCCCTGTTTTTTCTGCCCCCCTGCTCTCCAGCTCTCCCCATCCTACTCTAGCCACCATCCCAGTGCTCTTCACTCCCCCAGTGCTCTCCACCAATGTTCTTTCTCCCCCCCCCAGTGCTCTCCAGCTCTCCCCATCACTCTCCAGCCCCCACCCCAGTGCTCTCCAGCCCCCCATTCTCCGCACCCCTGCTCTTTCAGTCCCCCCCAGTGCTCTCAAGCTCCACCCATCGCTCTCCAGCCCCCCCCATGCTCTTTGCCCCCCGTGCTCTCCACCCCTGTTTTTTTTTGGCTCCCCCTCCAGTGCTCTCAAGCTTCCCCCCCCCAGCACTCTCCGCTCCCCACCCCTGTACTCTAAACTCGCCCCTGCATTTTGCCCCCACCCATGTGCTCTCCAACCCCCGCCAGTGCTCTCCAGTCCCCCGTGCTTTCCACCCCTGTTCTTTCTGGCCCCCACTGGTGCTTTCAAGCTCCCCCCATTGCTCTCCACTCCCCCCTGCTCTTTGTACCCCCCAGTGCTCTCCACTCCTGTTTTTCTGCCCCTCCCCCAGTGCTCTTCGCCACCCCACACTCTTAGCCCCCACAGTGCTCTCCACCTCTGTTCTTTTTGGACCCCCAGTCCTCTCAAGTCCCCCCCAGCGCTCTCCACTCCCCATCCCTGTGATCTCCACTCCCCCCTGCTCTTTCCCCCACCCATGTGCTCTCCAACCCCGCCAGTACTCTCTGCTCCCCCTTCTTTCCAGCTCCCACCCAGTGCTCTCCACTTCCCCAGGACCAGAGGACAGGCTGACTAGGGCCAGAAAATGAGGATGGCTGAAGGTGCAGGTGGCCAGGGACCACCCTATCTCACAGCAAACAGATCCTCTGGAAGGAGCACTGTCCCCATCCAAAACGAGAACAGACCCTGCCTGCTGCTGGCCATCATGGATATCCTGTTGGCATGCAAGGTACCATACCGAGCATCAACAACACACCTTCCCACAGACAGGGACTGCTGACTGGGCCATGGGGCACAGGAGGGGCTGCAATGATGGGAACAGTGAAGCTGCATTCACGGGCACAGTGAGACTGCATTCACGGCACAGTAAAGCTGCATATGATGGGCACAGTGAGGCTGCATTGATGGGCACAGTGAGGCTGCATTGATGGGCACAGTGAGACTGCAATGATGGGCACAGTGAGGCTGCAATGATGGGCACAGTGAGGCTGCAATGGTGGGCACAGTGAGGCTGCATTCATGGGCACAGTGAGACTGCATTCACGGGCAGAGTAAAGCTGCATTTGATGAGCACAGTGAGGCTGCATTTGATGAGCACAGTGAGGCTGCATTGATGGGCACAGTGAGGCTGCATTGATGGGCACAGTGAGGCTGCATTGATGGGCACAGTGAGGCTGCATTGATGGGCACAGTGAGGCTGCATTGATGGGCACAGTGAGGCTGCATTGATGGGCACAGTGAGGCTGCATTTGATGAGCACAGTGAGGCTGCATTGATGGGCACAGTGAGGCTGCATTGATGGGCACAGTGAGGCTGCATTGATGGGCACAGTGAGGCTGCATTTGATGGGCTCTGGTGAGGCTGCATTTGATGGGCACTGGTGAGGCTGCATTGAGCTCCTGTATCATGTCTGCAGTCTCTGAGGGAGTCTGCAGAGGAGTCAAGAGTGGGAGCACCGCCGGGATGGGGGTCATGGGAGATGTCAGACAAGTGTGGACTGTGGAGAGGAGACTATAGGATAAAACCAGAGCCACCGAGCTGGAGCCGACTGACTGAGCCCTACACGGTGCACCTGAGAGGAGGTCAGTGACAGCACCGCTAGGCCAGTCTGAAGGGGGGGTCACTGATGTAAGGGGGGAGTGAATACGATAATGTAAGGGGGCACCGATATAAAGCACAGCCTTATATCAGTAACCCACCCCCCCTTACCTTAGTGTATTCTTTCTGCGGAAGGTGGTTCCCCCCCTCCCATGTTCTGAGTTCCTGGGGTCCCCCTTGATGATTGATCACTTACCACTTTTAACTGGAATTTGCTTTTATATATATACATATATATAAAGCCCTATGTGATTTCATATCTGTCTTATCTATATATAATACACTCTTCAAATGTGCATTTTATGGTTTTCCGTTTCATGAACAAGAAATCAATGACGTTATGCTGTTGCGCTGGTTTATTAATGCTGTTGCGGTGGTATAATAATGCTGTGGGGCTGGTATGAAATTTTTTCCAGGGCTGGATGTTATTCCCAGTCCGGCCCTGGGCAGGAGGTGAAGAGAACTAAGACCTAAGATTACTTTTACACGGTCAAAAGTGATGTTTCTGTCCCTCACACGGTGATGGATGGAGAACTCTTAGTAACAGCAGTCTGCATGGAGATGCAGGGGGCAATAGTCTGCATGGAGATACAGGGGACAATAGTCTGCATGGAGATACAGGGGACAATAGTCTGCATGGAGATACAGGGGACAATAGTCTGCATGGAGATACAGGGGACAATAGTATGCATGGAGATGCAGGGGGCAATAGTCTGCTTGGAGATGCAGGGGGCAATAGTCTGCATGGAGATACAGGGGGCAATAGTCTGCATGGAGATACAGGGGGCAATAGTCTCCATGGAGATACAGGGGGCAATAGTCTCCATGGAGATACAGGGGGCAATAGTCTCCATGGAGATACAGGGGGCAATAGTCTGCATGGAGATACAGGGGGCAATAGTCTCCATGGAGATACAGGGGGCAATAGTCTCCATGGAGATACAGGGGGCAATAGTCTCCATGGAGATACAGGGGGCAATAGTCTCCATGGAGATGCAGGGGGAGTAACAGTCTGCAAGGAGCTCAAGGAGGTTTCTACTTAGTCAAGT
Source organism: Aquarana catesbeiana (assembly GCF_042186555.1). Lineage (NCBI taxonomy): Eukaryota > Metazoa > Chordata > Amphibia > Anura > Ranidae > Aquarana > Aquarana catesbeiana. The sequence goes on along the minus strand of NC_133331.1, from coordinate 298,882,196 downwards.
GTTCACATTCAATCTTTTGGCTCTAACTACGATCAAAGTAACTGAAATATGTAAATATAATGGCAACGATTAATTCTATGGCCATCCCAATCCCTATCCAAGTTGTACCTTCCAATAAAACAACAAGAACAAAGCTCGTAAACGACCGTTCATTGTCTCTGGAAAGGATACATGAAGTCTGGCAGTGGGGTGATTTGGGGGGATTGTTTGTCGGTAGTGCTCACACCATGGCTACATATACAATCATTTGATGTTGTTTATCCGGACCTTTAGGTGTGCAGCATCTCTTGGCTGGAAAGACTGGTTTAAATAGTTGATTTAGTATATTTCATTTTCTGTTTCAATAGTTGATATTTCGATTTTTCAAAAATGTTTCCATAGTAAAACAGAAGTACAGTACATAAAACCGTCTCCGAAAGGCATTTACTGCCTCAGAATCTGAAAACATGTATTTAAATTTTCCACAACGAGGTACCAACATTTGCCTCCTGATATACTGTATCATTTATAATACTAATACTAGATTCGTATTTATCAGGTGGAGTCTGTGCCTAAGCTAATTTGGCATTTTTAAAACTGTCGTCTGTCATACCCTCGTGTATTTACATATTTTTTTGATCAGACCATGTATAGATGGCTGGAAGATGTTATGGTACCTTAAAAGAAATGGGTTAAAAAAGAAAAGCAGTTAAAGAAAAAAGGAAAGAGTTTGAGTTTTAGTAAGCGACCCCCCGTTCCCCGATCCCCGTCTCCCGTCAGCCCCTTTATGTCAATATAGTTCTTGGATCTCCTGTTAAGTATCGGGTCCATGGGCTCCATATTTTTTCAAACAGCTGCATTTTATCATGTAGGATCGCAGACATTCTTTCATGAAGCATGATCCAGGAGAGCTTGTATTTGAGCTGATCGAATGGCACCGCTGCCGATTTCCATGACTTAGCAATTGTAATTTTTGCTGCTATAAATACAAACGTTATAAGGCGCCTTTGAAATGTTGAAGCCAAATCTATGTCAGCTCCTAGCAGCGCCTGTCTTGAGGATTTAGTTAGGTTTACCTGGGTGAGGGTGTATATAAAGTTGTACACCCTGATCCAAGTATATTTAATTTTCTTATCTCATTATACACTAAAAGCGAAAGTGTTATTTTGTTTATTTAGATTTATCCCCTGGAAAGTCATACCAAAACCCTAATCCGAGCATGCCTGGCTGGCCAGGAAAGGGTGGTGAGCATGCGATAGTAATAGGTTCAATTCAACTAAATACCCATTTAGTTCAGCCATTCTCTATATCTTCAAACAAGCAAAATTCAGTCTGAACCTCAGTTAAAACAGAACCCGGAGACCATACCTAGTGGTCAGGGTAGTGGTCCATTATACTGGTGACCAATATAAGAAGGACTCCCTTATATCAGTGGTCAGTGTAGTGGTTGCCCAAAGTGATTCCCGTCACAGTGGTTCCTTACATTGGTGACCAATGGGAGAAGGACCCCCTTATATCAGTGGTCAGTGTAGTGGTCCCTTATATTGGTGACCAACGGGAGAAGGACTCCCTTATATCAGTGGTTAATATAGTGGTCCTTACATTGGTGACCAATGGGAGAAGGACCCCCTTATATCAGTAATCTGTGTAGTGGTCCCTTACATTGGTGACCAATGGGAGAAGTACTGCCTTATATCTGTGATCTGTGTAGTGGTCCCTTACATTGGTGACCAATAGTAGAAGGACTCCCTTATATCAGTGGTTAGTGTAGTGATCCTTACATTGGTGACCAATGGGAGAAGGACCCCCTTGTATCAGTAATCTGTGTAGTGGTCCCTTACATTGGTGACCAATGGGAGAAGTACTGCCTTATATCTGTGATCTGTGTAGTGGTCCCTTACATTGGTGACCAATGGTAGAAGGACTCCCTTATATCAGTGGTTAGTGTAGTGGTCCCTTACATTGGTGACCAAGGGAAGAAGGACCCCCTTGTATCAGTAATCTGTGTAGTGGTTGCTTACATTGGTGACCAATGGGAGAAGGACTCCCTTATATCAGTGGTCAGTGTAGTGGTCCCTTACATTGGTGACAGTAATATATTTCTATCCCCCTTGTTGGGAGTGGAGATGACCCCATCTATAAAGGATATACAATACATACACACACAGCACAAGGCCGTGTTCATGTTACGAGACGTTTCTTGGGACTGCAGTTCCTCTGAGCTCCACAAGGTGGTGATCTCACTTCTACCCAGACAGGAAGTCTCTATGGAAGACAGGAAGTGATGTCAGGTACATACAGGAAGTGATGTCAGCCATAAATAGGAAGTTTCGGGTAAGAGGTGAGTCGGGAGGAAGTAGAGAGGAGACATCGCTGGAAGTAAAGCAGAGGAGGTAATAAGATCTTATTTTCTATTTACACTTACTATTCACTTCATTTTGGAGATAGATTCTAGTAATATGTTCCTCTTAACAAACAGCACTGACAAAAAAAATAGACAAGTCACTGACCATGCATGATCTACAAAGGGCAATTATTACACTACATAGGCAGCCAATGGGCAATCATTACACTATGCAGCCAACACAATGATGGAGTGCCGGGGTCAGGAGTATGGAGCATAGAGCCCTTTAAATTGCTGGTCAGGAGAAGAAAACATTCCCCAGCCTGCCATGAAGAATATTTTCCATCATTGGTGTCAGGGGGAGGAAGAAACTGAGGGCTCTGAGGGAAGTAGGGTAGCTGAGGGGGTACTGAGGCTGGAGGGATTTGGGGGTCATGGACTTGAATGGCTCTGGGCCCTTTATAGGGTAGGTGGGCAGCAGGGCTCTGAGGGAAGAGGAAGCTATATGGCTCAGGGAGACTATAAGGTAGGGAGGGGGACACTTGTTCTATGATGGTCCTCCCACCTGCACTTAGGAGGAACAGACTCCTCCCCCACAGCTCTCTACTGAACCAGCAGCATCCTAATGTTATCCAATCCAATCCCTTCTCTTACTGCAGACAGTGACAGGGACATAACTCCAGTCAGCAGGCTGCTGGAGATTGGAGCCTGGCAGCCGGAGTTCTGCCAATTATATAGATTTGTTGGTAACTCCGGCCAAATGTCAGAAAGTTCCCATTCCTGGACATCATGATGACCCAACATTCGTAGTCGCAATAAACATTGTGTTCTTCTGGCTCCCCCCCAATCCCTTTTGGGAGAACACAATAGATCCACCTCCTCACATCAACATCCTATTATTGTGTGACCAATACCATCCAAATAATTCTTACTTTCATTTCCCAAAGTTATCCATCTACAAGGAAACCTGTATAAATCAAATGACGGCACCAATGAGGATGGAGGAGGACCGGAGTCACATGACTGAGAAGATACTAAACCTCACCCTGGAGATCATCTACCTGCTGACCGAAGAGGTGAGGAGGATTCTGGGAGGTCACATGACATCACTCTTATCTCTATTAATAAAACACAGACCTGACCGGAGAGGTGAGGAGGATTCTGGGAGGTCACATGACATCACTCTTATCTTTATTAATAAAACACAGACCTGACCGGAGAGGTGAGGAGGATTCTGGGAGGTCACATGACATCACTCTTATCTTTATTAATAAAACACAGACCTGACCGGAGAGGTGAGGAGGATTCTGGGATTCTAACATGATATTCCTATTGGTTCCCCAATACAGAGATTTCCTCTTGTGAAGTCAGGTGATCATATGACCATCACAGTGCCTCCATGTGACTCCCTAAAACCCGGGAGACACAACATGGAAAAGATTCTAGAAGTCACCAGGAAGATGATGGAGCTGCTGACAGGAGAGGTGAGCGGTGCTGAGAAGGATGTCATGATGGACAATCAGCCGCCCCTCACATCACCGGGTAAGAGGAGACTTTATTGTAAAGGAGAGAGCAGTACGGAGGGTCCACCTAGATCCCCCATCATCTGATAAACACATGGAAACAATGTATTCAGTCAGTGTGTGTGTTTCCTACAGATGGATCCAGTAATGGGAACCCACCAGAGAGATGTCACCGTCCTCTGTATTCCCGGGTTTCCACACAGGAAGGTCACACCATCCCTCACCATCATCAGGTAGATGATTGTCAATTATTGGTAGTTATGATTTATACACAAGCATGTTTGATACAATGAATGTTTTATTATATTTTCAGAGTGGAAACCTCGGGGATGATAATATTGATGTTAAAGAAGAGTATAAAGAGGAGGATGAGGAGTATGGAGTGATGGAGGACTTTTCAGAAGGACACAAGGATATGATGGAGCCACCTAATACCAGGAACCCACCAGAGAGATGTCCCCATCCTCTGTATTCCCGGGATTCCACACAGGAAGGTCACACCATCCCTCAATGTTACAAGGTTGGTGGGATGGAGAATGTAGAAAAAACTTGTGTAAAGGATGTGTATTTTTTCTATATGATGTTACAATAATAAATCTTCTATTTTATAGATGATATTTTCTCTCATTTTCTTGATTTAGAGTGGAGATCCAATCGATATCGAATTTGAGGTTAAATCAGAAGAAGAAGAGAGGTATGTGAGGGATGATCAACAGTCTATGGAGGAGGATGGAATAACGGGGACATTTATAGAGGAGGACACTCCTACAGAGATCAGCACAGGTGGGTCATTAACACTAAATACATTCCTCCACCCATACAGCTCACTGATTGGTCCAGAGTAGGGTGGGGACTGGGTGATATCAGCCTGTAATCCCCTGGTCACTTCCCTACCAGAGATTCTGGGGTTCAGCTGGCAATAAAATGTTTATTTTCACCATAGGTGTTGCTCAGCCTAGAGACCTGGGTTATGTACCTTGGGTCTTCTGCCTCATGTCTCGGGTCTAACAAGACCTCTGACAGAGTAATTCTCCTGGGAAAACTTGTTCTGTTATTTGCTGGCTGTGCCCGGTGGAGGGATATGTCTGTATAGTCTCAGACCCAAGTCACTGAGTGGAGTCTCAGGAGATGGGAGGCAGCTGTGTGGGACCTCTGCAACTTGTCTCCAGTATATATTTCAGCTTCCACTGATTATTGAACACCAATATTATGAGTTCCTCTGACTATTCTACCGTATACAGTAATTATATATTGCATGTTACATACAGTACACCTGACCCCTGCACTATATACTCTATGTTACACATTACATACTCCTGACTTCTGCTCTCTCCCCTCTACCCACTGCTATATATACACATAATATGTATTCTCTTTTGTTACACCCATTTCCTACCAGCTGGACATTTTATATCTGATGATGTGATTGGAGCACAGACTTTTACATGTTGATAATAATCTGATAACATCCTCCAACTTTGGAACCTTAAACAGAAAGTGATAATGAGGGAGGAGTCAATAACCCAATGATGGTGGTCTTCAGGATCAGTCCAGTCTTCATCTTGGTTGTTCTCCCCCCATCCTCACTCTCTGACCTCTGGTGGGGCTCAGCCCCGCTGTTATTCATGACTAAATCATAGACTAAATAAGGAAGTGCAGGACTTCTTGTTCCTATAATCCCCTCATCACTGTCACTCCTATAAAAGGCAGTTCTCGTTGTTTCCTCACTTGCTGACTAAGGTACATGAATAAAGAAATGAACTGGTAGGAGACCAGAGGACCCATTTACTAGTTACCTTGAGGGGGGAATTGTAAGATCCTCAGAGACAAAGCTGCCTGATGTGGGCGGAGTCCTGGTTTAGGGGAACCAATCTGCTCATGTCTAGTAATAATCTTTGTATTTCTATTTTAGTAGATGGAGGGGAGATGAGGAAAACCTCAGAGGATTGTCTCACTTTGTCTCCAGACTGTAAAATAGAAGATGAGGACATCACACAGTATAGTCCAGGAGAAAACCCGACTACCTCAAATGTCCATCCGGCACCACACAGTGTAGATGGACCATCGTATTCCTCTTATCCTGAGGAACCTCAGACTGTGCGGGACGGTGCCGGACCATCGTATTCCTCTTATCCTGAGGAACCTCAGACTGTGAGGGACGGTGCCGGACCATCGTATTCCTCTTATCCTGAGGAACCTCAGACTGTGCGGGACGGTGCCGGACCATCGTATTCCTCTTATCCTGAGGAACCTCAGACTGTGAGGGATAATCCAACAGAAAAGAGGTTTCCCTGTACTGAGTGTGGGAAGTGTTTCTATTATAAATCCAGACTTAATGTACATAAAAGAACCCACACGGGTGAGAAGTCGTATTCCTGTCCTGAGTGCGGGGATTGTTTTTCAGTGAAGTCCAGTCTTACCACACATCAGAGATTGCACACGGGGGAGAAGCCGTATTCCTGTCCTGAGTGTGGGAAATGTTTTTCACAGAAGTCCGCTCTTTCCCATCATCAGAACTTGCACACGGGTGAGAAGCCGTATTCCTGTCCTGAGTGCGGGAAATGCTTTTCACAGAAGTCCGCTCTTTCCCATCATCAGAAATTGCACACGGGGGAAAAGCCGCATTCCTGTCCTGAGTGCGGGAAATGTTTTTCACAGAAGTCTCATCTTTCCGATCATCAGAGATTGCACACGGGGGAGAAGCCATATTCCTGTCCTGAGTGCGGGAAATGTTTTTCGGTGAAGTCCTCTCTTTCCAAACATCAGAAATTGCACACAGGGGAGAAGCCGTATTCTTGTCCTGAGTGTGGGAATTGTTTTTCACAGAAGTCCCATCTTTCCGGTCATCAGAGATTGCACACAGGGGAGAAGCCGTATTCCTGTCCTGAGTGCGGGAAATGTTTTTTACAGAAGTCTATTCTTTCCCGCCATCAGAGATTGCACACGGGGCAGAAGCCTTATTCCTGTCCTGAGTGCGGGAAATGTTTTTTACAGAAGTCCCATCTTTGCTATCATCAGAAATTACACACAGGGGAGAAGCCGTATTCCTGCCCCGTGTGTGGGAAATGTTTTCCAGTGAAGTCCTCTCTTTACGCACATCAAAGATTGCACACGGGTGAAAAGCCATATTCCTGTCCTGAGTGCGGGAAATGTTTTTCAAGGAAGTCCAATCTTTCCACACATCGGAAATTGCACACGGGGGAGAAGCCGTATTCCTGTCCTGAGTGAGGGAATTGTTCCTCACTGAAGTCCTGTCTTCCTGTACATCAGGGGTCCCACACAAACCTCGAGGTGTATTAGTGAGTGTGGGAAATGTCTTGTATATGAATGTTGCTGGACATGTGGGGAAGAAGCACACCCTGATATACACCCTGATACACTCCATGGCTGATCTTCATCATGTAAGAAACAGTTGATGAGGAGATCAGAGATCACCAAAGACATGGATGAAGTGTTGTATCGTGTTGGCCATTGATAGCGGGAGAAAAAAAAAATGGAGTCATTACCTCTCATTGGCTGAGTACATTTTGTGGTGTAAACTCTTGCAAGAGGTCTGTTTTCTCAAGTCGTCTTCCAGGACGAAACACGTTAACCCCACCACTTAAAAGGCGGTCCTCTAGGCCTTTTAAAATAAAAATGGAGTCATTACCTCTCATTGGCTGAGTACATTTTGTGGTGGAAGATTTCACAAACACTTACAGGTCTGTTTCTAAAAACTTTGTAGAATGAATGTGTAAAGGAAATGTGTAAGTTCTGTATAGAATTGTATTGTATTTTGCACTGCCATGGAAATCATATTCTATCACAAATAAATTTTACATTCAGCCAGGAGCAGCGATTTTCTTTTAAATGCTTAAAGTGAAACATTAAAAATGTCCATTTCCTTTAAATAACATGTCTGGGGGGTCCTAATCCTTCCTGTGAAGGGGGATATCTCTGTGATGTACAGAAAGTGCTGCAGCAGCGCCGACCTTTATGAAGGAAAAAAGTTTAAAATTGCTGCAAATGACATTTCCATGCCAACTTCTATCCAAAAAAAAAAAAACAGTACGCAGGCTTCTCTAACGACCTGGTACAGTGCCTTGAAAAAGTATTCAAACCCATTGAAATCTCCCACATTTTGTCAGGTTAGAACCAAAAACGTAAATGTATTTTATTGGGATTTTATGTGATAGACCAACACAAAGTGGCACATAATTGTGAAGTGGAAGGAAAATGATATGATAAATGATACAAATAAATATGTGAAAAGTGTGGGGGGTACATTTGTATGGCGCCCCCCGGAGTCAATACTTTGTAGAACCCCCTTTCTCTGCAATTACAGCTGCAAGTCTTTTTGGGGATGTCTCTACCAGCTTTGCACATCTACAGAGGGACATTTTTGCCCATTCTTCTTTGTAAAATATCTCAAGCTCTGTCAGATTGGATGGTGAGCGTCTGTGAACAGCAATTTTCAATTCTTGCCACAGATTCTCAATGTGATTTAGGTCTGGACTGTGACTGGGCCATTCTAACACATGAATATGCTTTGATCTAAACCATTCTATTGTAGCTCTGGCTGGATGTTTCGGGTCGTTGTCCTGCTGGAAGGTGAACCTCGGCCCCAGTCTCTAGTCTTTTGCAGACTCTAACAGGTTTTCTTCTAAGATTGTCCTGTATTTGTCTCCATCCATCTTCCCATCAACTCTGACCAGCTTCCCTGTCCCTGCTGAAGAAAAGCATCCCCACCACATGATGCTTCACCACCATGTTTCACGGTGGGGGTGGTGTGTTCAGGGTGATGTGTAAGTTTTCCGCCACTTCATGGATACTCCACTATACTCTTGCGCTATTAAGTGTCAGACAGGAGTGTGTAATGTACAGAATGCAGGGGACAGGAGTGTGTAATGTACAGAATGTAGGGGACAGGAGTGTGTAATGTACAGAATGCAGGGGACAGGAGTGTGTAATGTACAGAATGTAGGGGACAGGAGTGTGTAATGTACAGAATGTAGGGGACAGGAGTGTGTAATGTACAGAATGCAGGGGACAGGAGTGCGTAATGTACAGAATGCAGAGGACTGGAGTGTGTAATGTACGGAATACAAGGGACAGGAGTGTGTAATGCACTGACTGTAGAGGACAGGAGTGTGTAATGTACAGAATGCAGGGGACAGGAGTGTTTAATTTACAGAATGCAGGGGACAGGAGTGTGTAATGCACGGAATGCAGGGGACAGGAGTGTGTAATGCACAGAATGAGGACAGGAGTGTGTAATGTACGGAATGCAGGGGACAGGAGTGTGTAATGTACAGAATGCAGGGGACAGGAGTGTGTAATGCACAGAATGCAGGGGACAGGAGTGTGTAATGCACAGAATGCAGGAGATAGGAGTGTGTAATGTACAGAATGCAGGGGACAGGAGTGTGTAATGCACAGAATGCAGGGGACAGGAGTGTGTAATGCACAGAATGCAGGGGACTGGAGTTTTTAATGTACAGAATGCAGGGGACAGGAGTGTGTAATGCAGGGCCAGTGTGATGTGGGCAGTGTGATAGTGAATCTAACTCCACCTCACACTATATAATCAGTTACAGTAACAGATGTTTCCTTTTGGGATGAAGGCTTTACATAAATTAAAGCTGATTATTGTAAGCACCCCTATCAGAGAGAGATGGTTTGTCCTATCCCCTGCTTGAGTGCTTTTTCTGTTGAAAAAATAACAGAATTACTGGCTGGATCACCAGATGAAAATAAAAGAAAGTCTAAAAAAAAAAAAATGCAGCCATCACATCTAAGAAGGGTACCTGGGCGTTGTGATGGAGACAGTGTGATGGGAGGACACGTAGTCCCACACTATACTCGCTCAGGTGGTGGGCATTGTCTGTTCCTCCAGACTCAGGAATACACTGTGGTATTTGTAGGCTGCCAGGCGGGAGCGGCTTTGGGGAGGGAAGCAATTCTCCTACTTTACCAGGAGCAGCCTGCAGGCAAGAAATGTGAGGCAGGAGTTGGGGGTGGGGCTGCAAGACAGATTGATGACTGCTTGTCTTTTGTCACATCGTGAATCACAAGTGCCATAAACACCTAGCATCAGGCTGGATAGGAGAAACCGATCGCCTCCATCTCCCTCCTGCAGCCCCCGCTGAATGGCGGTGGGAGGGAATGAAGGGGAAGCCGGCTTCCAATGGCTGCAGGAGTGAGATAGAGGTGATCGGTTCTTGTGTATGCCGCCCCCCCTCCTCCAATCCAATTGTAGACAAATATGACAGGGGAGCCATACAGGCCCCTGAAGCATGGGGCCAGGTCACAATTGTGCCCCCTATTATGCCTCTGTCCCAATCCCTCTCCTTTTTACAGATTCTACAAGCAATACATTACAAAAAGACAAACCCGGAGACTGTTTATTGGAGTCAGAGTGAATGGACTGTTGCTTGGGTGACTGGGGGGCCTCTGTACTGTGTGGGAAAGAACCAGTTAATATCACCGCTCTCTGCGGGGGGGGGAGCACTACACATCTATAAGGATATACAGTACATACACACAGCACAAGGCCGTGTTCACACTACGAGGCGTTTCTCTGGGCTGTAGTTTCTCTGATCTCCACAAGGTGGTGATCTCACTTCTACCCAGACAGGAAGTCTCTATGGAAGACAGGAAGTGATGTCAGGTACAGGAAGGAAGCTCCTTGTGATACGAGGAAGAGGTGACGTTGTTGAAATTGACAGCAGAGGAGGTAATAAGATCTTATTTTCTATTTACACCCAGTAACCCCCCGTCATGTCCGTCCTCTTCCTCCATAGTCACTGTGATGTCTTTTATCTCCAGCAGATGAGAGAGGAGAGGAGTTTTTTTTTTTTTTTTTGAGGAGAATGGGGTGGTACACTGTGTCAAAGGCAGCAGAGCCTCCAGTCCTGCCATCTCCGGTCCCACTCGAACCACTCTGCGTGTATGGGGGGTGGCTAGGAAACGGTATTTAGCTCCAAATGGGTGGTCCCCTTATTGTCCGTTATGGGGGAATCCTAATCTCCCGCATTTCAGGACTATTCCTGACCCTCAAGTGTGGGTCCCGGTATGGAATCAAAGTCCTGAAGGATGTTGTTTCTTCCGGGATCCTAGTTTCCTTTCAAGATTTGGTAGAGAGGTATGGCCTTCCAGCAGGAATGCTGTTTCACTACTATCAGCTACGTCACGCTTTCCGAGCTCAGTTCCCGACACCACCTGTCCTGGCGACGGATGTGGTCGAGGAATTATTGGCGCAAGAATCCTTGTCTAAACCCCTATCGACGCTATACTTAACGTTACTTAGCACAGACTCTAAAAAAAAATGGATGTATTATGGGACAAGTGGAAGGCTGATATCCCATCCCTAGATAGAGAGACTTGGGAGGAATGTTTTGAAAATTGCTCCCAGCTGGTGATATCCTCTAGGGACAAATTAATACAAACAAAATTCCTGCATAGGATTTACTTCACGCCTCAGAGACTGCACAGAATTTACCCGCTGAAATCCCGGAGCTGTCCAAGATGTCAGTCTCCAGACAGTGATTATATGCACATGTTTTGGCTATGTCCTAAACTCAACCGTTACTGGGCTGATATTTTCGAGTTTATTAATGTACGGCTCCAGCTAGAGCTGCCCCTGACGGCTGAATTGGCTCTATTAGGTATACAGGATGATGACCAAAGGCCTCGGTATACTAAACTTTTGCTTTCATTGCTACTCTTCTATGCCAAAAAGGAGATCCTCCTTAGATGGACATCCTATTTACCACCTACAATAAGGTCATGGGAAAACTCAGTTAATGCTATTTTGCCAATGTATAAACCTACCTATATAAGTAGAGGTTCGTCCTCGAAAATTTGAGAGGGTCTGGCAGCCATGGACCGACCCCCTGTGATCTGCATTATCCTCTTTTGTTGTCCTCACCCTATAAGCTTATGATGCACTGTATTTGACTGCGCTATATTGTTTGGTGTTCCCTGCCCCCCCCCCCCCCATTTTTCCTTCCCCCTCTTCTCACCCCCCCCCCGTGTACTGCATATGCACTGTTTTCCCATTGTCGTGTTCACTGCAATGACTTCATGTCTTATAATGTACTGCAACTTAATTTTTCAAATAAAGACCAACCTTGTTGTTAAAAAAAAAAAAAAAAGGCAGCAGAGAGGTCCAGGAGTAAGATTACAGAATAGTGTCTATTTGATTTAGTAGCCATTAGCAGATGATTCATGAGATTAAGGTTAGCAGTTTCTGTGGAGTGTTGAGGGCGAAATCCAGATTGAAGGGAATCAAGGAGAGTATTTTCAGTGAGATGGTGGCTCAGTTGGTTGTAGACCAGACGTTCAGGAAGTTTGGATGAAAACGGGAGCTAGGAGATGGAGTGAAGGTTGTTAAGATTGGTGGGGTCCAGGGAAGGTTTTTTTTTAGTATGGGGGTAACTAGTGCATGTTTTGGAGAGTTAGGGAAGATACAAATGTGAGTTAGAGAGTGTAGGATAGAGCCAGAGGGTGACCGCAGTATTTGCGAGGGAACTGGGTTTAGGGGGCAGGTGGTTAGGTGAGCGTTAGAAAAAAGTTTAGCAACCTCATCTATAGTAGCAGGGTTGAATAACGAAAGTGTTGATTGTACCTGTGGACATGGAGTGTTAAGTAGGGGAGGTATCTGTACAGCGGAGGTCTCATCACAAATTGTATCAATCTTATTTTTGAAGTGATTGGCGATCTCCTGAGCAGTGGATGAGTTAGTGGATGAAGGCAGTGGAGGACGAAGTAGAGTTGAAGGTAGAGAAGAGTTGACGGGGACAGGATGATAAGTTGGTAATGAGAGTGATAAAATTGGTCTGCTTTACAGTAAGGAGACAGGAATTGTATTTTTGGAAGGCAGATGTATATTGGTTGAAGTCCTTCTAAAAATTAGTCTTACGTCACAGGTGCTCAAGAGTGCAGCTATGATTTTGAGACTTCTGGTGTCATCTGTTTGCCAAGGTTGTAGAAGTTGGGGGCCTGATTCTGTGTGTAGTGATAGGGGCCAGTGTGTCCAGGGTGGAGTACAGGGAACTATTGTAGACAGAAGTGGTTAGGTTGGGGCAGGACAGGGATGAGATTATTACATAGTGATGGTCAGTAGCAGAGTAGAGAAGGGTTAAGGTGGATTAGGTGGCAAGGAGGTGGAAGACTGAGAGAGAGTGAAACTAATAAGGTGGTCATCAGAGAGAGGAAAAGGATTGTTGGAGAGGTTGCATAGAGTGCATAGGTAGAAAAATAAAAGGCCGAGGGTGTTGCCATCAGAATGAGTAGAAGCATATATCCATGGTGTATTGCTTCTGTTCAAAAGAGAAGGTTAGACTGAGAAGTTTACAAGTAGCAGTTGTGTTTTTATTAACAGGGGTGTTGAAGGCACATTGTGGGGATTTCAGAAAAGAGAAAGTAGGACAGCCAGGCAGAGAGGCCATCAAGTAAGGTTGATACCGGTCCAGGAGGCCAATAACACAGCACTTCTAAAAGAAACTGGAGAAAATAGACAAATACAATGTGCCTCAAATGAAGAGAGGGAGGTGGGTGGAGTGTTTGAAAGATGCTATGTGGGGCTAGAAGGATTCCCACTCCACCTCCCTTAAATCCACTGGGTCTGGGAGAGTGAGTCCAGAGAAGCCCATCATGGGAGAGTGAAGCAGGAGAAGCAGTGTCGGATTCATAAAGCCAGGATTCAGTAACAGCGAGTAGTTAGTGATAAAGAGGTCATGGACATACATGAGTTTGTTACAGACAGAGCAGGCATTCCAAAGGGCACAAGAGAAGAGGAGGCTGGTTTTGGGAAAAAGATGGATAGAAACTAAATTATGTGGATTGCAGCTGTTGCCAGAAGACATGGGGTGATGGGAGCGTTGGGCACAGTTAAACAATAGAGGCCTAGAGTTTGGGGTTTAATCTCCAGAGGTTAGGAGAAGCAGAAGGGTGAGGGAGGCAATATGGAAGTGTGATTTATATGAAGGGACATGCCTCAGAGTCCTGAAGGTTTTATTAGCATATGGGTTTAGAATTATCAGGAGTTGGTGAGTGCAGTTATAGGGAGAGGACAGAAGTGAGGGTGATATATACAGGCTGTGGGGTGGAGAAGAGGGGTAAGGCAAAGGGAGATTAATGAGAGAGGACACAACTGTCAGAAGGATTGGTAGAAAGCACATGTTATAGAGAGGAAGGAGAGCTAGATAGGGAAACAATGTCACCTGCGGTCTGTTTGGTGTTTTTCTTTCCTTTTTTTATTACCAAGCGTTGTTTATTGAGAAAAAGAAGTTTGCAGTACAAAATGGCATAGGATATAGAACTACTTTTCGAAAAATCATTTGGGTTACAGAGTTAGACAATGATCGTCCAAATAGATAAGTATTCGAGTTTACATGACAATCTTAATGCTATATGTTCTTATCAGCTATATGACATGTCAAACAAGACTGCAACCTGAAAGTCAAAAACAACAGAAATAAAAAGAAAACAATAACTCAGGTCATTCTTGTAGATGAAAAGTGAACCAAGGGTTCCATTTAGCGTCAAAGATAGGGATGGAGTCATGCAGTGTGAAATATTTTTTCAGATAACATTATTTGATCAACTCGAGAGATAACTTGCGAGAATGGGACTGTGTTTGACTTCCAGTTAAGGGCGATTGCCCAATGCAGCGCAATACAAATAGTGTGTAATAGTTTCATTAGGGGGTTTCGGCATATCAGGGATTTTTTCAAATAGTAGACAGTGAGTATGTGTCAGAGCCATGTGCCTCCCCGCCAGCTTATCCATTAGCTCCAGAGTCGCCCTCTAAGTAGGTTGCAGAGCTTCACATTCCCAGAACACGTGCAAAAAAAAAACCTGGGAGAGCACATCCTCGGAAACATGATGAGGAAATCTGTGGGTAGATCTTTCTCAAACATAAAGGAGTATTACCAGCGGGTAAATAATTTAATCGCTGTTTCCCTATTAGTAAGAGATTTGGTGCATTTACGCATATTCTGCCAGTTGGCTTCCCAGTGTCAGAAATCATGAAATCAGGCCGAGAAAGAAGTCCAGTTAAATCACACTTGTTTAATAATAAAAGTAAAAAGAACAAACGTAGTCAAAACATAACCAAAGTTCAGTAACCGGAATGGATAGTCAGCCAAGCCAGAAGTCAGGGATCAATGTAGTGGAACAGCAAGCAGGATCTGGAACCAGAAGGGATGTCAGCAAAGCAAGTCTTGAACAGGATCACAGGAGATAGTTTCTGTGATGTTGACCAAGGCGAAGGCAGAGAACCTCTGGACTGGATGGCTTAAGAAGGTAGGACTGACGAGTAGGATATCATCAACAGCTGAGTAACTGTGGAGAGATAGGAGCTGGCAATTAGCCGACAGCTGAGCGGCCAGCTCAGTGAAGGAAGGGCTGAGCCCAGCCCTGACACCCAGTCTTTGTAATCGTATTCGAAGTTTAATTTGAGTTCCCACTGGGTATTATGTTTTAGTTTTGGACAATCTCTTACCATCTCCATAGACTTATACAGCCCAGAGATTAAGCCTTTCTGTCTAGGGGCAGTCTAGCATAGGGACTCAAAAGAGGTGTGGGACACAGAAGGGACCATTGCGTAGTGTGTCTGAAAAAAGTGACTGATTTGCAAGTATCTATAAAATTCTCCTGCTGGGATATTTTTTTGGGCCTGCAGCTGGGAGATCCTGCAATAAATCCTCCAGAGTTGTCAAACCTTGGTCTGTCCACCACCCAAAGGCATCAGGGTCTTCAAAGGCCGAGGGGAGCCTAGGATCACCAACGAATGAGGCGCACGGGGGGGACTTCCGAGATAAGTGCTAGTTTTAATTTCAACCCGTGAGCCACCACCAGGCTCCGGGAGTACAAATCCGAGGCATGGGATTTAGATGACCACATTATTCCTGGAGGGTGAAATGGGACGATCGAATCTTGCTCAAATCTGTTCTAAGGGACTTTTGAATTTTTGATATTCCATTGAGCCTGTTGTGAGAATCTACTAGCTAAATAATACAGCCATACCTGAGGCACTCCCAGGCCCCCTTGTCTATAAAGGCGATACAGTACTTCCCTAGAGAACCTTGGGGGCTTGTCCTTCCATATGAACCTATTAAAATGTGCTTGAAGTTTGAGAAGATAGGACTTAGAAATCTTAATAGGCAGGGCACGAAACAAGTATAGCAATTTAGGGAGGATCGTCATCTTGATTGCTGTTATTTTCCCTAGGAAGGAGATTCTATTGGGGGACCAAGTTTTAAGTAACTGTTTTAAAGTCAAAATCATGGGAGGGAAGTTATGGTCAAACAATTATAATCTCCAGGAAGTTTTACACCCAAATAGGAGAGGGAAGATCTAGCCCATGTAAATAAAAAAGGATTTTTTGGAGAGTCTCCAGCTCGGCAGAAGAGAATTCCCCTGGGAGAGTCACCGATTTGGACACAGGCCAGAAATATTGGCAAATACGGAGAGGGTTTGAAGGAGGTTTGGCAGAGTGATCCATGGGTTGGGGAGAAATAAAAGCACATCATTCGCATACATGCAAAATTTATAAGTAAAGGAAGCTTTGTTGTAACCCGAAATATCCGGGTGCTGCAGTATGGCAATGGCTAGGGGCTCAATAGCCAGAGCGAAAATGAGTGGAGACAGTGGGCACCCCTACTGAGCTGGAAAAACTCTGAGCTACATCCAGGGATTTTGACACGCCTACTGGGGTTTTGATACAGAGCTTGGAAGGCCTGTAAGAAATCACCCTGAATGCCATAACGCTGTAGTAGGAGAAACGCATAGCTCCAAGACACACTTTCAAAAGCTTTATGAATGTCTAAGCTTAACGTGAACAGTTTCCTTGAGAAAAGGTTTGCATCCTGAACAATATCTGTGGCTAGGCGGATATTGTCTGTTATAAGGCGGTGGGGGATAAACCCTGACTGGTAGGGGGAAATTAGCGAGGAAATCACTCCTGCGAGTCTATCGGCTAAGATCCTACTAAAAATCTTCAGGTCATTGATAACCAATATGGGCTTAAAATTGTGGGGGTGAGTGTGGTCCTTATTCTGCTTAGGGATGAGCGACAGGTTTGCTAATGCCATTTCCTCCGGAAAGCTGTTACCTTGTAGGACAAAGTTAAAAAGCTGAAACCAGCCTGGGAGACAGTTGGGAGTCAAATTTTATATATATATATATATATATATAGCGGAAAAACCATCAGGCCCGGGGGAAGAACCTGTCTTTAGTACCTTGATGACATTCAACACTTCTGATTGGGAAATAGGTGAATTAAGTTTGTCTAATTGTGAGGTGGTGAGAGTGGGGATCGGGATAGAGTTACGCCAGGACAAAGCCTCATGTCACACAGGCCACATACCTGATCTGAGACCGAAGTAGTGGGGAGGCCTCCAGTGCACCTCGGGTCCTTGAAGCCTCTGGAGATGGAGACTGAGACTTGGTGGACACCGAGTGGCAGGGGTGCCAAGGGTGCTGAGCACCGTGCAAGCCTTAGTCCGAGATCTGAGCCGAGGTCAAGTCCAGTTTGGCAACGAAGTATAAAAGGGTTAATCAGAAGAAGAATGATCGAGATCCAAGCCGGGGTCGGTTCCAATCTGACAGCTGAGTACAAAAGGGGCAAAGAAGTAGAATGGTCAAGGTACAAATCCGAGGTCAATGGCAAGCAGGAATCAAGAGTAGTCAAATAGGTTTCCAGGTCACAACAAGTTCAGACATATCACACACTAGCACAGCAACAAGGGGGGACTGAAGATAATTCCAGCAATTTGGCAGTGTCTGGGCTGGGCTTATATAGGGTAGTTTGAGGTCACTTCCTGTGCGCCTCCTGGGCATTTTCCCATCAGGTTGAGGTCATTTCCTGTGCACCTCCTGGGCATTTTCCCACCTTTTTCCATCAGGTTGAGGTCACTTCCTGTGCGCCTCCTGGGCATTTTCCTGCCTTTTTCCATCAGGTTGAGGTCACTTCCTTTGCGCCTCCTGGGCATTTTCCTGCCATTTTCCATCAGGTCTTCTGCGCAGGTGCGGGTTGGCGCACTGAGGCGTATTTGGTGCATGCTCAGTTGGCACGAATTTCCTCTTGTGGCAACGTGCCATTGGTGCATGCTTAGTAAGCCCTAAACTCTTACACCTCATCTGATGGTCCAGACTGGGGAGGCCCAGGTAATGTTGAGTAAAAATTTTTAAGACTTCTTGAGGGTGAGATGTAATCATGACCGAAGGGGTGGTCAATTTATAAACGTGCGGAGGGCAGAAAGTCTGGTTCAGTTTCCTAGCGAACATGGTTGAGGCAGTGTTATTGTGCAATAGAAATCTTGCCTTAGACCATCACAGGGCCCTTCTCCACTTTAGCCTAGAGTAGCGAGTGATTGATATTTTGCTAAAATATCCAAAAAGGATGTAAAGAAGGAGGCAGAGGATTTGTTGGGGGCGTAAACGCTAGCTATGGTAAGTTCCCGGTTATGTATAACCTCCCTTCATTATAACATAGCGACTCTCCTTATCTTTGTAAATCTGACGCACATCCATAGGAAAGGAGGCGTGTAAAAATATGGCAGCACCCCTACTCTTCGATGAATGAAGTGTGTAGAAAGCTTGTAGGAAAGTTCTATGAAAGAATTTGGGATGGGAGTTTTGCGAGATGTGTGTCTCTTGAATCAGTATAATTTTAGCCTTAAGTTGCTTATAGTGGGAGAAGGCTTTACTCCTCTTAATGGGGAGAGTTGAAGCCTTTGATGTTATGCGAGATGCAATTAATCACCATTACTAAGATTAGGGAGGGCGTTCAGCTGAATGAGTGAAGAATAGGCTTGTAGGTTCCTATCAAATGTGGAACCTAACCCCACAAAGCCCCAATACTGTAGTGGGTGCTGCCACCTTGCATTTGTAACAGATTGCAGACCATACAGGAACATTTAAAACAGCAGACAGAGGCCTTATGACCAGTGGCGGCTGGTGCTCAAAATTTTTTGGGGGGCGTAAGCAAACTGAAAAATTCAGAAATAAACCCCGTCAATTGCAGGCTCACTGTACCATCAATCGCAGCCACTGTGCCATCAAACGCAGCCACTGTGCCCATCAATTGCTGCCACTGTGCCCATCAATTGCTGCCACTGTGCCCCATAAAATGCAGCCAAGGTGCCCATCAATTGTCGCCACTGTGCCATGAAGCGCAGTCACCGTGCAATCAAACGCAGCCACTGTGCCCATCAATTGCTGCCACTGTCCCCATCAATTGCTGCCACTGTGCCATCAAATGTAGCCACTGTGCCCCATAAAATGCAGCCACTGTGCCCATCAATTGCTGCCACTGTCCCCATCAATTGCTGCCACTGTGCCATCAAATGTAGCCACTGTGCCCCATAAAATGCAGCCACTGTGCCCATCAATTGCCGCCACTGTGCTATCAAACGCAGCCACTGTGCCTTCAAACACAGCCACTGTGCCCATCAATTGCTCCCACTGTGCCCATCAATTGTCGCCACTGTCCCCATCAATTGCTCCAAATTGCTCCCACGGTGGGACAGCTCCTCAATTCTCGTCTTCTCCTGTCTTCTCTTCCCGTCCTCTGCTATGATTAGATGCCTGGTGTCCAATCACAGCGCCTGTCGTTTCAGCCATTCAGGTGACGGGTAACAGATCCGAGCACCTGATTGGCGCAGAGGCGGTTTTGTGTTAGGAAAGTGAATATTCATTCGCTTTTCTAACCCAGCTGAGTGACCTGCCAGCACCCAGCATGGCGCTCGCAGGTCACCTTTTTGACGCCTATTAGAGCCTATGGCTCTAATCAGGTGCTTCAAAACCCCCCTCCCGCCGCTGTAATTCAAGCGCCCTGCGTCCGAAAAGGGGCCGGGCGTCTGAATAGGGGGTGGCAGCAGCAGCCATAAATAGATTCATGCAATGCATGAATCTATCTATTGGTGCTAGAGAGGGGTGGCAGGAGAGAGGGGGCAGCGCCTGTGCGCCCTTATGGACGCACCACCACTGCTTGTGACCTCACCTACTCCAAAAACGCCTAGCAGGACAAGAATGACTAAAATCGGTTGAGGGTTCGAACCTGAGAAAAAAAGAGTCCAAAAAAAAGAAAATTAACAAAAAATTAACAAGATCAGGAACATTTTTCCATTCTGAAAATAGAATGTTACAACCGAGACAACCAAGTCTCGAACCCAGCAGCACCACTGATCTTGTGACCAAACCAAAAGAGGGGACCAGTGTGAGGAACCTAGCTGTAAAAGAAATACAAAAAATATTAACATTCCTGGGTGGGGATGTCATGCAGCAGCACCAAGGGACAGGCTCCTGACAAAGTGGTTGCCTTGAGACTGAGGGTGCGTCGTCGTCGAATCCAACGGGCCTGATCATAGAGATAGCTGTATTGATGCGATGTTGTTAGCTATGTCCCCGGTTAAGTGTTATTATATCGAATTCTCCTTCTGTCACGTCTGGTAAGTGGCGTGTGCCAGATTTGAGATGGCCTGGGGGGGGTCAAGGGAGGGCGGCACACCGCTTCGGCTTTCATAAGGCCCAATTTCACCAGGATCTCCTGACCCTCCAGAACTGTGGTGGCAGCATAAGTGGAGCCATTATGAGGAACCCACCAATTTAAATGGGAAACCCCATCTGTATCGGATCCGGGCTGCTTGAAGTGCTGCAGTGACCTCCTTCATGCCCCTGCATCTGTTCAATGTGGCTGGTGAGATATCCGGATAGATCTGAACAGTGTAATCATCAAGGGTGATCCGTGGGGTGTTTCTAGCAGCCCTTAAGATGTCTTCTTTCGTCAGGAAATCCTTCATACAAAGGATTATGTCACGCGGCGGTTTGTCTACTGGAGGTTTTGGTCTGAGGGCCCTGTGAAGCCTGCCACACGTAGAGGCCGCAGATTCACATTCTGGAAGGAGAGACTTGAACAGCCTGATGACAGTGAGAATAAAATCCGTGACCGACTCTGGAATACCCTGCAATCACAGATTATTGCGTCTATTCCTGTTTTCCAGATCTTCGACCTGATACTGAATTTGATTAAATGCTGTTGTTAACGTTTCATGCTCCCGACTGAGCTCATTATAAGCCAGGGCCAGTTCATCATGTTTAGTTTCCAGCATGTCAGTTCTAGTACCCAGAGCTGCAATCTCCTGTGACAGTGCATGGGAGGTCTTGTGCGGTTCTGTTTGGAACTTTGTTGCCAGTCTATTATACATCTTTTCTAGGCTAGCATCTAGGTCAGCTTTAGATAGAGAAGAGGTGTACTCACTGCCAGGATCCGAAGGTGAGCCAGGAACATAAGGCACAGAGGGGGCCGCCGGAGCAGGAGAACGTGCTCGTGCCGCGGAGCCATTTTGGGACATGCTGTATTTTTCCCTGGTGCGGAGGAGATAGTGGGTTAGGGACTTCTGAGCGGGGCCCCGAGATTTTTACTTTGACAGCGGCATGCACTGTGTCTTTGTGCCTCGAGGGTTGTTAGATGTGTCGGGTGTAAGGCCGTTTTTGTGAGCCGATCGTGTCCCGCGGTGTGCGGAGCTACCGTGTCAGGTGTCAATCTGGCTCAGCGCTGCGCATGCGCCCCCTGTTTGGTGTTTTTTTAAAGTAGTTTGCTGTATATTCTCGCTTTGTGCAATCTCTTTGTGCAGAGCCAAAGGACGCCCACTTAAATAAAATATTCACTTATAGAAAGAACCCGAGACAGGGTCAGAACACCCCCCCACTTACAGGGCTTAAACATTTCCTTCATTTTGGAGATGTGTCACCTTTTCCACCAATGACCTTCTCATCTCATCCGTCTATTGTACATTTCCTACATCTGTACTAACAATGTCACACTTACCCCTAACGCAGGTGGTCTGACACTATAGCTGGCTTCTGTGTTCTTCACCTAGAGCAGCCCCCTTTTCCATAAGGCAAGCAGGCCTACCGGTACTCAGTTGCCCCCTGGACTTATACAGAAGGCTATAGTGCCTGGCCACCATGCCTGAGCAGGAACCAACTGAGCACAGCAACCAGGTACTTGCAGGTTGGCAGACAGGCAGAGTGGTTCAACGACAGTCCGGGTAGAATGCAGGCAAGGTTCAGAATAGTCAGGGTCAAATCCGTAGTCAAAAGGCAGCCAGAGTTCAGAAAGTAGTCGATATCCGAACCGAGGTCATCAACGAGGGAATTCCAACAGCAGAGCAGGGCAGACAAACAGAGAGCTTGGAGCACATGTTACAAACGCAACATCACAAGCATGAGACTGCAGGCTTGGCTGGCTTAAATCAGGTTGGGTCTCCACCCAGAGAATGACTACATCAATCACCTTGCAGGTGGACAGACAGAAAGATTGCATCACAGCGAAAACCAGGATGCAGGAATTAGGAGTAGGAGCGCAACACACTCCTGACAAACGGATTATTGTACTTTTATTAGTGGTGAGGGATGGGCGGTTTATTTAGGAGGGATTGGAATATGTATGTCTTTATTTTATAAGATTCAAATAAGAAGAAAAAGGGAAAATTTTAATTTGCAGTGAATGTCCGGAATTTTTTTTCCCATAATGATCCCAGTCTCAGATATTCATCCTAAAATGTGATCAGTAAAGTCTCCAGAGAACACGGAGATCACAGGAATATGATGTGTCCTGACAAGGCCCAAAGACAACATTCATCTTTCAGTTTAGGAGAGGAGGGACTCACCCGGGAGAAATTATTCTGTGTACAGAAACCTCACACAGCACCCCCCACAGCTCCTCCTCCCAATGTCCCTCCAATCAGAGTCAGAGAATCCTATGACATCACACTGACCTCACAGCTCCTCCTCCTAATATCTCTCTATCCAACTTTTTTTTCTGATGCTCTTAGGATGTGGGCCGACCTCTGGCCTCCTCACTTTCAAAGTAGGGCTGTTGGACCTGCATTGTATGTAATATCAGAAACCTCATCATGAAGTGGGGTTTAAATAAAAAGAGACCTGACCAGTGAGGTGAGGAGGATTCTGGGAATGTAATTTGATTTTACTATTTGTGTTCAAATCTAGAGTTTTCCTCCTGTGAAGTCTGGAGATCATCTGACCATCACATTGCCTCCACCTCCCTCCCTGATAGAATAGAGAAATAAAAAGAAGATTCTAGAAGCCACCAGAGAGATCATCGAGCTGTGAACAGGAGAGGTGAATAATTCTGGGAAGGACGTCACGATGGAGAATCAGACGCCCCTCACATCACCGGGTAAGAGGAGACTTTATTGTAAAGGAGAGAGCAGTACGGAGGGTCCACCTAAATCCCCCATCATCTGATAAACACATAGAAACAATGTATTCAGTCAATGTGTGTGTTTCCTACAGATGGATCCTGTAATGGGAACCCACCAGAGAGATGTCCCCATCCTCTGTATTCCCGGGATTCCACACAGGAAGGTCACACCATCCCTCACCATCATCAGGTAGATGATTGACAATTATTGGTAGGTATGATTTATACAGAAGCATGTTTGTTGCAATGAATGTTTTATTATATTTTCAGAGTGGAAACCTCGGGGATGATAACTTTGATGTTAAAGAAGAGTATAAAGAGGAGGATGAGGAGTATGGAGTGATGAAGGACTTTTCAGAAGGACACAAGGATATGGTGAAGCCACCTAATACCAGGAACCCACCAGAGAGATGTCCCCTTCCTCTGTATTCCCGGGATTCCACACAGGAAGATCACACCATCCCTCACCATCATCAGGTAGATGAGGAACAATCACTGATAGTATCATTAGGATCTGTACATTATCTGCATTGTTACAATTGATGTCAATTTTATTATATATTCAGAGTGGAAATCTGAGAGATTCTAAAGTTGAGGTTAAAGAAGAGATAAAAGAGGAGGATGGGGTGATAGAGGAGTCAGAGTCTCTAAAAGTTTACAAGGATCTGTACCAGGACACCATGGTGGAGTCATCCAGCTACAGAAACCCACCAGAGAGATGTCCCCGTCCTCTGTATTCCCGGGATTCCACACAGGAAGATCACACCATCCCTCACTGTTACAAGGTTGGTGGATCGGAGCATCTAGAACATGGACTTCTGGAGAGGAGTTTTTTTTATATGATGTCACAATAATAAATCTTCTATTTTATAGATGATATTTTCTCTCATTTTCTTGATTTAGAGTGGAGATCCAATTGATTTAGAATTTGAGGTTAAAGAGGAGACGTATGTGAAGGAAGATCAGCAGTCTATGGAGGAGGATGGAATAACAGGGACATTTATAGAGGAGGACACTCCTACAGAGATCAGCACAGGTGGGTCATAAACACTAAATACATTCCTCCACCCATACTTCTCACTGATTGGTCCAGAGTAGGGCTGGGACTGAAAGATATCAGCCTGTAATCCCCTGGTCACTTTACTGAGCTGTGTTCCCCGTCCTGTATTCCTGTATTTCTCTCAGATAATCTTCCTTCTCTGTGCTGCAGACACAATTTATGTATCTAGACTGGATTTATGGAGATTCTGGGGTTCAGCTGGCAGTAAAATTTAGATTTTCACCATAGGTGTTGCTCAGCCTAGGCACCTGGAGTATGTACCTTGGGTCTTCTGCCTCAAGTCCTGGGTCTAGCAAGACCTCTGACAGAGTAATTCTCCCGGGAATACTTTTTCTGTTATTTGCTGTCTGTGCCGGGTGGAGGGATATGTCTGTATAGTCTCAGACCCAAGTCACTGAGTGCAGTCTCAGGAGATGGGAGGCAGCGGTGTGGGACCTCTGCAACTTGTCTCAAATAAACAGTTCAGCTTCCACTGATTACTGAACACCAATATTATGAGTCCCTATGACTATTACACCGTATATAGTAATTATGTATTGCATGTTGCATACTCCTGACCCCTGTACTATATACTCTATGTTGTACATTACATACTCCTGACTGCTCTTTTGTTTTCCTCATTTCCTACCAGCTGGACATTTTATATCTGATGATTTGATTGGAGCACAGACTTTTACATGTTGATAATAATGTGATAACATCCTCCAACTTTGGAAACTTTAAACGGAAAGTGATAATGAGGGAGGAGTCAATAACCCAATGATGATGGTCTTCAGGATCAGTCCAGTCTTCATCTTGGTTGTTCTCCCCCCATCCTCACTCTCTGACCTCTGGTGGGGCTCAGCCCCGCTGTTATTCATGACTAAATCATGGACTAAATAAGGAAGTGCAGGACTTCTTGTGTTGGGAAGATGGCAATGAGTGATAGAGGGGGAGGGGACACTCGTCCTATAATCCCCTCATCACTGTCACTCCTATAAAAGACAGTTCTCGTTGTTTCCTCACTCTCTGACTAAGGTCCATGAATAAAGAAATGAACTGATAGGAGATCAGAGGACCCAATTACTAGGTACCTTGAGGGAGGAATTGTAAGATCCTCAGAGACAAAGCTGCCTGATGTGGGCGGAGTCCTGGTTTAGGGGAATCAGCTCATGTCTAGTAATAATCTTTGTATTTCAATTTTAGTAGATGGACGGGAGATGAGGAAAACCTCAGAGGATTGTCTCACTTTGTCTCCAGACTGTAAAGTAGAAGATGAGGACATCACACAGTATAGTCCAGGAGAAAACCCGACTACCTCAAATGTCCATCCGGCACCACACAGTGTAGATGGACCATCGTATTCCTCTTATCCTGAGGAACCTCAGACTGTGAGGGACGGTGCCGGACCATTGTATTCCTCTTATCCTGAGGAACCTCAGACTGTGCGGGACGGTGCCGGACCATCATATTCCTCTTATCCTGAGGAACCTCAGACTGTGCGGGACGGTGCCGGACCATCGTATTCCTCTTATCCTGAGGAACCTCAGACTGTGCGGGACGGTGCCGGACCATCGTATTCCTCTTATCCTGAGGACCCTCAGACTGTGAGGGACGGTGCCGGACCATCGTATTCCTCTTATCCTGAGGAACCTCAGACTGTGAGGGATAATCCAACAGATAAGAGGTTTCCCTGTACTGAGTGCGGGAAGTGTTTCTATTATAAATCCGGACTTAATATACATAAAAGAACCCACACTGGTGAGAAGCCGTATTCCTGTCCTGAGTGCGGGAAATGTTTTTCACAGAAGTCCAATCTTTCCTATCATCAGAGATTGCACACGGGGGAGAAGCCGTATTCCTGTCCTGAGTGTGGGAAATGTTTTTCAGCGATGTCCAGTCTTTCCTATCATCAGAGATTGCACACAGGGGAAAAGCCGTATTCCTGTCCTGAGTGTGGGAAATGTTTTTCACATAAGTCCGTCCTTTCCAATCATCAGAAATCGCACACGGGGGAGAAGCCGTATTCCTGTCCTGAGTGCGGGAAATGTTTTTCAGTGAAGTCCCATCTATCCGATCATCAGAAATTGCACACAGGGGAAAAACCATATTCTTGTCCTGAGTGCGGTAAATGTTTTTCACTGAAGTCCTATCTTTCCTATCATCAAAGACTGCACACGGGGGAAAAACCATATTTCTGTCCTGAGTGCGGGAAATGTTTTTCATGGAAGTCCCATCTTTCCTATCATCAGAGATTGCACACGGGGGAAAAAACACATTTCTGTCCTGAGTGTGGGAAATGTTTTTCACAGAAGTCCACTCTGGCCTATCATCAGAAATTGCACACGGGGGAAAAAAATATATTCCTGTCCTGAGTGCGGGAAATGTTTTTCGGTGAAGTCCGATCTTTCCCATCATCAGAGATTGCACACGGGGGAGAAGCCGTATTCCTGTCCTGAGTGCTGGAAATGTTTTTCAACGATGTCCAGTCTCTCCTGTCATCAGAGATCTCACACGGGGGAGAAGCCATATTCCTGTCCTGAGTGAGGGAAATGTTCCTCACTGAAGTCCTGTCTTCCTGTACATCAGGGGTCCCACACAACCCTCGAGGTGTATTAGTGAGTGCGGGAAATGTCTTGTATATGAATGTTGCTGGACATGTGGGGAAGAAGCACACCCTGATATACACCTCAGATATACTCCATGGCTGATCTTCATCATGTAAGAAACAGTTGATAAGGAGATCAGAGATCACCAAAGACATGGATGAAGTGTTGTACCGTGTTGGCCATTGATAGCAGGAGAAAAATAAAAATGGAGTCATTACCTCTCATTGGCTGAGTACATTTTGTGGTGTAAACTCTGCAAAAGGTCTGTTTTCTCAAGTCGTCTTCCAGGACGAAACACGTTAACCCCATCACTTAAAAGACGGTCCTCTAGGCCTTTTAAAATAAAAATGGAGTCATTACCTCTCAGTGGCTGAGTACATTTTGTGGTGGAAGATTTCACAAACACTTACAGGTCTGTTTCTAAAAACGTTGTAGAATGAATGTGTAAAGGAAATGTGTAAGTTCTGTATAGAATTGTATTGTATTTTGCACTGCCCTGGAAATCATATTCTATCACAAATAAAATTTACATTCAGCCAGGAGCAGCGATTTTCTTTTTAAATGCTTAAAGTGAAACATGAAAAATGTCCAA
Source organism: Aquarana catesbeiana (assembly GCF_042186555.1). Lineage (NCBI taxonomy): Eukaryota > Metazoa > Chordata > Amphibia > Anura > Ranidae > Aquarana > Aquarana catesbeiana. The sequence continues at coordinate 298,854,894 of NC_133331.1, read as the reverse complement.
TTCCTTTAAATAACATGTCTGGGGGGTCCTAATCCTTCCTGTGAAGGGGGATATCTCTGTGATGTACAGAAAGTGCTGCAGCAGCGCCGACCTTTATGAAGGAAAAAAGTTTAAAATTACTGCAAATGACATTTCCATGCCAACTTCTATCCAAAGAAAAAAAAAAAAAACAGCATGCAGGCTTCTCTAACGACCTGCTACAGCGCCTTGAAAAAGTATTCATACCCCTTGACATTCCCCACATTTTGCCATGTTAGAACCAAAAACGTAAATGCATTTTATTGGGATTTTATGTGATAGACCAACACAAAGTGGCACATAATTATGAAGTGGAAGGAAAATGATACAAATAAATATGTGAAAAGTGTGGGGGCGGGCACTTGTATGGCGCCCCCCAGAGTCAATACTTGGTAGAACCCCCTTTCTCTGCAATTACAGCTGCAAGTCTTTTTGGGGATGTCTCCACCAGCTTTGCACATCTAGAGAGGAACATTTTTGCCCATTCTTTGCAAAATATCTTTTAGATTGGATGGAGAGCATCTGTGAACAGCAATTTTCAAGTCTTGCCACAGAGTCTCAATGTGATTTAGGTCTGGACTGTGACTGGGCCATTCTAACACATGAATATGCTTTGATCTAAACCATTCCATTGTAGCTCTGGCTGTATGTTTCGGGTCGTTGTCCTGCTGGAAGGTGAACCTCCGCCCCAGTCTCAAGTCTTTTGCAGACTCTTAACAGGTTTTCTTCTAGGATTGCCCTCTATTTGGCTCCATCCATCTTCCCATCAACTCTGACCAGCTTCCCTGTCCCTGCTGAAGAAAAGCATCCCCACCACATGATGCTGCTACCACCATGTTTCACGATGGGGATGGTGTGTTCAGGGTGATGTGCAGTGTTAGTTTTCCGCCACTGTCGTGGATATTCCACTATACTCTTGCGCTATTAAGTGTCAGACAGGAGTGTGTAATGCACAGAATGCAGGGGACAGGAGTGTGTAATGCACAGAATGCAGGTTAGAGGAGTGTGTAATGTACAGAATGCAGGGAACAGGAGTATGTAATGCACAGAATGCAGGGGACAGGAGTGTGTAATGCACAGAATGCAGGGGACAGGAGTGTGTAATGCACAGAATGCAGGGGACAGGAGTGTGTAATGTACAGAATGTAGGGCACAGGAATGTGTAATGTACAGAATGCAGGGGACAGGAGTGTGTAATGTACAGAATGCAGGGGACAATAGTGTGTAATGTACAGAATGCAGGGGACAGGAGTGTGTAATGTACAGAATGCAGGGGACAGGAGTGTGTAATGCACAGAATGCAGGGGACAGGAGTGTGTAATGCACAGAATGCAGGGGACAGGAGTGTGTAATGTACAGAATACAGGGGACAGTTGTATTTAATGTACAGAATGCAGGGGACAGGAGTATGTAATGCACAGAATGCAGGGGACAGGAGTGTGTAATGCACAGAATGCAGGGGACAGGAGTGTGTAATGCACAGAATGCAGGGAACAGGAGTGTGTAATGCACAGAATGCGGGGGACAGGAGTGTGTAATGCATAGAATGTAGAGGACAGGATTGTGTAATGTACAGAATGCACAGGACAGCAGGGCCGGACTGGCCTACCGGGATAGCGGGAGATTTCCCGGTAGGCTGGTTGCCTTGTGGCCGCTGTCGGCTAGGAGCTGTGAAGAGGAGGCGGGGCTGGCTGAGGAAATGAATTCTAGCAGCGGAGGGACAGAGGAGCACGTGGCTATTGTGGGGCAGGCAGGTCTGTGGTGTGCAGGAGGATAATTCAGGTGGGAGGGAGCATGGACACTGTGTGTTCTCTGGGCAGTGGACTGATCATTTCTCGTAGTAGGTTTAGTATGGAACCCACAGCCAATAGCGCTGCTTAGGGGAGTACAAGGGAGGACTTGCTTCTCCTCCCGTCCATCCACAGCCAATCAGCAGGCAGTGTAGCCCTCCCCCGCTCACACTGACTGTAAGTGCTGGAGTGAGACTGAATGGGGACGGCAGGAGGGAGATACAAGGAACAAGGAGGTATGACAACAATGCAAGTTCTCCATGACACACAACTCTGGCTAAAAGGAAAAAACAGGATCGTCTGGAGCACAGTTACATGTTGCTGGCCAGCTGCAGTGTATTCCAGATATCTATGTGATCAGGCAGTCTGCAGCCGCATTCTATGAGACCAGGGACACATGGCTTTTAACCATTTCAGCTTATAATCAGCTATTTAGCCAGAGCTCTGTGTGTGCTGCACAGATTGTTTGATGGGTTTTTTTTATTTATTTTTTTGAGGATTTACTGCTGGATCAGGCTAAAAGCTTCACAGACCTATTAAATGGTTACTGTCCTCATCTAATCTTGAGCAGTTCAGTGCTTGCAAGAAAATTTGTATTTTGGAAACTGGATGTGATGTTTTCTTCTGTCACTTGATTGTACTTTCAAAGGAAAATGACTGACTTGATCTTGCAGAGATGGTTTAAATAGAGTGGAGCAACCCTGCGATACTATATACCTGTACACTGAGGTCAGCTTTAAATGCAGTCTCTGACCATCTCCTGAATCAATCATGTCTGCAATCCCTAACCGTCCCCTGTACTATGTCTGCAGTCTCTGATCATCTCCTGTACTATGTCTGCAGTCTCTGATCATCTCCTGTACTATGTCTGCAGTCTCTGATCATCTCCTGTATTATGTCTGCAGTCTCTGACCGTCTCCTGTACTATGTCTGCAGTCTCTGATCATCTCCTGTACTATGTCTGCAGTCTCTGATCATCTCCTGTACTATGTCTGCAGTCTCTGATCATCTCCTGTATTATGTCTGCAGTCTCTGACCATCTCCTGTACTATGTCTGCAGTCTCTGATCATCTCCTGTATTATGTCTGCAGTCTCTGACCGTCTCCTGTACTATGTCTGCAGTCTCTGACCATCTCCTGTACTATGTATGCAGTCCCTGACCGTCTCCTGTACTATGTCTGCAGTCTCTGACCGTCTCCTGTACTATGTCTGCAGTCTCTGACCGTCTCCTGTACTATGTCTGCAGTCTCTGATCATCTCCTGTATTATGTCTGCAGTCTCTGACCGTCTCCTGTACTATGTCTGCACTCTATGACCGTCTCCTGTACTATGTCTGCAGTCTCTGACCATCTCCTGTACTATGTATGCAGTCCCTGACCGTCTCCTGTACTATGTCTGCAGTCTCTGACCGTCTCCTGTACTATGTCTGCAGTCTCTGACCGTCTCCTGTACTATGTCTGCACTCTATGACCGTCTCCTGTACTATGTCTGCACTCTATGACCATCTCCTGTAATGTGTCTGCAATCCCTGCAGGAGAAGACACACACATGATACACACACACACTGTATACACTTCCCCACCTGCCACAGCAGAATTATATTACAGCCCCCAGTCCTGGACCAGTACAGAGGGAGAATGCTTTATGGTGGGCGCTATGGCCAAGGCACATTTCACATTGGAATCCACCCTCCCCCAAAAGACAATTATTCATTCGGTGCAATATACATATAGGTGTAAATACGTACAGTGTGTGTGTGTGTATAGATATAGAGGTGAGAGAGGGAAAAAAAACAAAGAGGAGGAGAAGGAATGAAAAGAGGGGAAGGAACAAAGAAAGCGGGTGAGAAAGAACATGACAGATGGATAGAGAGCGATATATAGGGAAGAAAAGGAGAACAAATAGAAAGAGTGGTACATCCTAAGAGGTACCATAAGGATACCTTATGCTAAATATACTGTATGAGTGGAAGGGAATCGGAGTGCTAAATGTCCGTGGGTTAGTGGCGCAAATTACTTGCCTAGGTGCGGACAACCAACGTTACGCCACTGGGGCTGCTATGAAATTATTTCCAGGGCTGGTTTTTATGCCCAGTCCGGCCCTGCGGGACAGAAGTGTGTAATGTACAGAATGTGGGGGACAGAAGTAGGGCTGCAACTAACGATTATTTTCATAATCGATTAGTTGGCCGATTATTGTTTCGATTAATCGATTATTCGGTTAATAACCTTAAAAAAAACTGTGGTGTATAATTTAGTTTAATATGTAAAGTTTAAAAAAAAAAAGGAAATGTATTCCTAAATATCTCAATGCAGTGGTAAATATAAATTACCAACTTCATGGTTAGGGAGCAAAAGCTCTAATCCACTTTGAGAATAAGACAGAGGAGATATACTGTATATACAATTAGAAGAGATATACTGTATATACAATTAGAGGAGTTCTACTGTATATACTATTAGAGGAGTTCTACTGTATATACTATTAGAGGAGATCTACTGTATATACTATTAGAAGAGATATACTGTATATACTATTAGAGGAGATATACTGCATATACAATTAGAAGAGATATACTGTATATACTATTAGAGGAGATATACTATTAAAGGGTGAATCTGGTAAATATCATCAGACTCAGAGATCCATTTTTTCATTCTTTCATTCAGCAAATGTACAAAGATTTTTTGTCTGAATATTCTCGTCTGAAAATTGATCCGTGTGGCCAGCATAAGGCTCGGTACACACCTATGCAGTTTGGTTTTGACCTGTTTCTGCAGTGCTTTTTGCTGTGCGTTTTGATTTTTGCACACGTGATTTTGCTGCGATTTGCGTTTTTGCATTTTTTTTGGACAATTTGTTGTTGGGCAAATTTAAAAACACAAATTGCTGCAAAAACGCATTACGTGCTTTTTAGCAGCTTCTCCATTTAAGTATATTGAACCAAAAAAGCACTGGTTTGCGTTAAGAAAAAAAAAAAAAAGTCCCTGACCCTTTCCAAATACGCAGCGACTGAAAAAAGCATAGATGTGAACGTGTCCCATAGGAAGCCATGTAAATGAACTGTAGTGCGTTTCTGCAAAAAGCACCAAAAAACACATAGGTGTGAAGCAGGTCTAAGACGTTTAGTAATATAATGGGGTTAAAAAAAATAAAATTAGCCCTTTAGATAATCACTACTGTAAGGGGTTCATTTTTTTACTGTAGAACTGTGAAAGTAATATTTACAGCAACAATTATTTGCTCTTTTTGTGCTATAAAGGGCTCATTTTAGTTTTTTTTTTAACCCCATTATGTTACTGTCCGATTAATCGATTATGAAAATAGTAATCGATTAATTTCATAATCGATTAGTTGTCGATTAATCGATTAGTTGTTTCAGCCCTAGACAGAAGTGTGTAATGCACAGAATGCAGGGGACAGAGTTTGTAATGTACAGAATGCAGGGGACAGGAGTGTGTAATATACTTAATGCAGGGGACAGGAGTGTGTAATGTACAGAATGCAGGGGACAGGAGTGCGTAATGCACAGAATGCAAGGGACAGGAGTGTGTAATGTACAGAATGTAGGGGACAGGAGTGCGTAATGCACAGAATGCAAGGGACAGGAGTGTGTAATGCACAGAATGCAGAGGACAGGAGTGTGTAATGCACAGAATGCAGGGGACAGGAGTGTGTAATGCACAGAATGCAAGGGACAGGAGTGTGTAATGTACAGAATGCAGGGGACAGGATTGTGTAATGCATATAATGCAGGGGACAGGAGTGTGTAATGTACAGAATGTAGGGGACAGGAGTGTGTAATGTACAGAATGCAGGGGACAGGAGTGTGTAATGTACAGAATGCAGGGGACAGGATTGTGTAATGCACATAATGCAGGGGACAGGAGTGTGTAATGTACAGAATGCAGGGGACAGGAGTGTGTAATGTACAGAATGCAGGGGACAGGAGTGTGTAATGTACAGAATGCAGGGGACAGGATTGTGTAATGTACAAAATGCAGGGGACAGGAGTGTATATTGCACAGAATGCAGGGGACAGGCGTGTGTAATGTACAGATTGCAGGGGACAGGAGTGTGTAATGTACAGAATGCGGGGGACAGGAGTGTGTAATGCACAGAATGCAGGGGACAGGCGTGTGTAATGCACATAATGCGGGGGACAGGAGTGTGTAATTCACAGAATGCAGGGGACAGGAATGTGTAATGCACAAAATGCACGGGACAGAAGTGTGTAATGTACAGAATGTGGGGAACAGAAGTGTGTAATGTACAGAATTCAGGGGACAGGAGTGTGTAATATACTTAATGCAGGGGACAGGAGTGTGTAATGCATAGAATGTAGAGGACAGGAGTGTGTAATGCACAGAATGTAGAGGACAGGAGTGTGTAATGTACAGAATGAAGGGGACAGGAATGTGTAATGTACAGAATGCAGAGGACAGGAGTATGTAATGCAGAAAATGCAGGGGACAGGAGTATGTAATGTACAGAATACAGGGGACAGTTGTATTTAATGTACAGAATGCAGGGGACAGGAGTATGTAATGCACAGAATGCAGGGGACAGGAGTGTGTAATGTACAGAATGCAGGGGACAGAGTTTGTAATGTACAGAATGCAGGGGACAGGAGTGTGTAATATACATAATTCAGGGGACAGGAGTGTGTAATGTACAGAATGCAGAGGACAGGAGTGTGTAATGCACATAAGGCAGAGGACAGGAGTGCGTAATGCATAGAATGTAGAGGACATAAGTGTGTAATGCACAGAATGCAGGGGACAGGAGTGTGTAATGCACAGAATGCAGGGGACAGGAGTGGGTAATGTACAAAATGCAGGGGACAGGAGTGTGTAATGTACAGAATGCAAGGGACAGGAGTGTGTAATGCACAGAATGCAGGGGACAGGAGTATGTAATGTACAAATTGCAGGGGACAGGAGTGTGTAATGTACAGAATGCGGGGGACAGGAGTGTGTAATGTACAGAATGCAGGGGACAGGAGTGTGTAATGCACAGAATGCAGGGGACAGGAGTGTGTAATGCACCAAATGTAGAGGACAGGAGTGTGTAATGCACATAATGTGGGGGACAGGAGTGTGTAATGTACAGAATGCAGGGGACGAGTGTGTAATCTACAGAATGCAGGGGACAGGAGTGTGTAATGCACAGAATGCAGGGGACAGGAGTGTGTAATGTACAGAATGCAGGGGACAGGAGTGTGTAATGCACAAAATGCAGGGGACAGGAGTGTGTAATGCACAGAATGCAGGGGACAGGAGTGTGTAATGTACAGAATGCAGGGGAGAGGAGCGTGTAATGTACAGAATGAAGGGGACAGGAGTGTGTAATTTACAGAATGCAGAGGACAGGAGTATGTAATGCAGAGAATGCAGGGGACAGGAGTGTGTAATGTACAGAATACAGGGGGCAGTTGTATTTAATGTACAGAATGCAGGGGACAGGAGTATGTAATGCACAGAATGCAGGGGACAGGATTGTGTAATGTACAGAATGTAGGGGACAGGATTGTGTAAGGCACAGAATGCAGGGGACAGGAGTGTGTAATGCACCGAATGTCGAGGACAGGATTGTGTAATGTACAGAATGCAGGGGACAGGAGTGTGTAATGTACAGAATGCAGGGGACAGGAGTGTGTAATGTACAGAATGCAGGGGACAGGAGTGTGTAATGTACAGAATGCGGGGGACAGGAGTGTGTAATGTACAGAATGCGGGGGACAGGAGTTTGTAATGTACAGAATGCAGGGGACAATAGTGTGTAATGCACAGAATGCAGGGGACAGGAGTGTGTAATGTACAGAATGCATGGGACAGGAGTGTGTAACGCACAGAATGCAGGGGACAGAAGTGTGTAATGCATAGAATGTAGAGGACAGGAGTGTGTAATGCACAGAATACAGGGGACAGGAGTGTGTAATGCACAGAATGCAGGGGACAGGAGTGTGTAATGTACAGAATGCAGGGGAGAGGAGTGTGTAATGCACAGAATGCAGGGGACAGGAGTGTGCAATGTACAGAATGCAGGTGACAGGAGTGTGTAAAGCACAGAATGCAAAGGGACAGGAGTTTGTAATGTACGGAATGCAGGGGACAGGAGTGTGTAATATACAGAATGCAGGGGACAGGAGTGTGTAATGCACATAATGTAGGGGACAGGAGTGTGTAATGTACAGAATGAAGGGGACAGGAGTGTGTAATGTACAGAATGCAGGGGACAGGAGTGCGTAATGTACAGAATGTAGGGGACAGGAGTGTGTAATGTATAGAATGAAGGGGACAGGAGTGTGTAATGTACAGAATGCAGGGGCAGGAGTCGGTAATTACAGAATGCAGGGGACAGGAGTATGTAATGTACAGAATGCCGGGGACAGGAGTGTGTAATGTACCGACTGTAGAGGACAGGAGTGTGTAATGCATAGAATTCAGGGGACAGGAATGTGTAATGTACAGAATGCAGGGTTCAGGAATGTGTAATACACAGAATGTAGGAGACAGGAGTATGTAATGCAGGGCCAGTGTGGTGGGGGCCAGTGTGACAGATAGGAGCTAGTGTGATGTGGGCAGTGTGACATTAGCTGGAGAGCTTTTTCTGTTGAAAAAATAACAGACTTACTGGCTGGACCACCAGATGAGAATATAGCAGAGAATATAGAGAATATGCAGAATGCAGGGGACAGGAGTGTGTAATGTACAGAATGCAGGGGACAGGAGTGTGTAATGCACAGAATGCAGGGGACAGGAGTGTGTAATGCACCAAATGTAGAGGACAGGAGTGTGTAATGCACATAATGTGGGGGACAGGAGTGTGTAATGTACAGAATGCAGGGGACGAGTGTGTAATGCACAGAATGCAGGGGACAGGAGTGTGTAATGCACAGAATGCAGGGGACAGGAGTGTGTAATGTACAGAATGCAGGGGACCGGAGTGTGTAATGCACAAAATGCAGGGGACAGGAGTGTGTAATGTACAGAATGCAGGGGACAGGAGTGTGTAATATACAGAATGAAGGGGACAGGAGTGTGTAATTTACAGAATGCAGAGGACAGGAGTATGTAATGCAGAGAATGCAGGGGACAGGAGTGTGTAATGTACAGAATACAGGGGGCAGTTGTATTTAATGTACAGAATGCAGGGGACAGGAGTATGTAATGCACAGAATGCAGGGGACAGGATTGTGTAATGTACAGAATGTAGGGGACAGGATTGTGTAATGCACAGAATGCAGGGGACAGGAGTGTGTAATGCACCAAATGTCGAGGACAGGATTGTGTAATGTACAGAATGCAGGGGACAGGAGTGTGTAATGTACAGAATGCAGGGGACCGGAGTGTGTAATGTACAGAATGCAGGGGACAGGAGTGTGTAATGTACAGAATGCGGGGGACAGGAGTGTGTAATGTACAGAATGCGGGGGACAGGAGTTTGTAATGTACAGAATGCAGGGGACAATAGTGTGTAATGCACAGAATGCAGGGGACAGGAGTGTGTAATGTACAGAATGCATGGGACAGGAGTGTGTAACGCACAGAATGCAGGGGACAGAAGTGTGTAATGCATAGAATGTAGAGGACAGGAGTGTGTAATGCACAGAATGCAGGGGACAGGAGTGTGTAATGCACAGAATGCAGGGGACAGGAGTGTGTAATGCACAGAATGCAGGGGACAGGAGTGTGTAATGTACAGAATGCAGGGGAGAGGAGTGTGTAATGCACAGAATGCAGGGGACAGGAGTGTGCAATGTACAGAATGCAGGTGACAGGAGTGTGTAAAGCACAGAATGCAAAGGGACAGGAGTTTGTAATGTACGGAATGCAGGGGACAGGAGTGTGTAATATACAGAATGCAGGGGACAGGAGTGTGTAATGCACATAATGTAGGGGACAGGAGTGTGTAATGTACAGAATGCCGGGGACAGGAGTGTGTAATGTACCGACTGTAGAGGACAGGAGTGTGTAATGCATAGAATTCAGGGGACAGGAATGTGTAATGTACAGAATGCAGGGTTCAGGAATGTGTAATACACAGAATGTAGGAGACAGGAGTATGTAATGCAGAGCCAGTGTGATGGGGGCCAGTGTGACAGATAGGAGCTAGTGTGATGTGGGCAGTGTGACATTAGCTGGAGAGCTTTTTCTGTTGAAAAAATAACAGACTTACTGGCTGGACCACCAGATGAGAATATAAGTGTGACAGACCTAGCCGGGAGAGAGACTTTTGGAGGGGACTGAATGCTAGCCTCTTGCCGATCGATCGTGGGCCCTGGCATTTGGGGGAACGGTGCTCTTTGTGAGCTGTATGCCTGGGGACCCTTGAGGTGGTATTACTGTGGATTCGGGTCCTGGTCCCCCAGGACACACAGACTCTGGGGACCCTGGATTTGCCATATTAGGAATAGTGGCTGATTCATAATGCTGGGACAAATACTGTTAGGAGATGCTGATGTCAATTCCAGCCACCTGTCTGTCTGTTGCCTGCTAGAATGTGTATTGTAAGTCTAGTATGGGATCTAAGAGTCATTAGATCCCCATTGTTGTTTGTGTTAATTAACTCTGCTATTGTGTGAAGAAGAGTCTGTGTTCATTTGTGATAATGTTCATTGGGTTTTCTGAGCTACAAGACGGCCAGTCTGGCGTAAAGGTCATGTCTGAGTCATCTAGGCTGTCTAAAGGGATTAGTTAATTAGCCCATGTTAATTAGGTTTCTGGTCACAGGTGTATGTTCAGAGTAATATGAGCCGGAGGTATACACCTCCTCTTTTACTGTATAAAAGAGCCTGTATTTTTCAAAAAAGAAGATTTCTGGTTGAACTTACATACAGCCTGCCTGCTGTTTGTTCTGAGCTACACAACTGGATTAGAATGGCGCATAGCTGTAGTTCTAGTCCCGGAGCATTGGATGACTGAACCATCAGATGTTGTGATCTGCAGTCTGATTCTATAGCCGCAGAGGAGTGTCGGGAGAGTGGAACCGAGCGAGCAGGGGCTCGTTACAATAAGAAAAAAAAAAAAAAATGCAGGCATCACATCTAAGAAGGGTACCTGGGCAGTGTGATGGGAGGGGACAGTGTGACGGGATGAAATGTAGTCCCACTCTATACTCGCTCAGGTGCTGGGCACTGTCTGTTCTTCCAGACTCAGGAATACACTGTGGCATTTGTAGGCAGGAGCGTCCTCGGGGAGGGAAGCAATTCTCTTACTTTACCAGGAGCAGCCTGCAGGCAAGAAATGTGAGCCAGGAGTTGGGGGCGGGGCTGCAAGACAGATTGATGACTGCTTGTCTTTTGTCACATCGTGAATCACGACTGCCATAAACACCTAGCACCAGGCTGGATAGGAGGAACCGATCGCCTCCATCTCCCTCCTGTAGCCCCCGCTGAACAGCGGCGGGAGGGAGTGAAGGGGAAGTCGGCTTCCAACGGCTGCAGGAGGGAGATGGAGGTGATCGGGTCCTGTGTATGCCGCCCCCCCCTTAGGGTTGCCACCTCATCCCTTTAAACCCAAACACATGTGATCTACACAGGTTCTGAGGCTTATTAAATGCAGATAAGGCAACAAATGAGTTTAATTACCACCTTAACCAGCCACAGAACCTGGGTAATTAATATGTGTTCGGGTTTAAAGGTTGAGGTGGCAACTCTACCCCCCCTCCTATCCAAGTGTAGACAAATATGACAGGGGAGCCACACGGGCCCCCTGAAGCATGGGGCCAGGTCACAATTATGACCCCCTATTATGCCTCTGCCCCAATCTCTCTCCTTTTACAGATTCTGCAAGCAATACAATACAAAAAGACAATCCTCTAGACTGTTTATTGGAGTCGAAGTGAATGGACTGTTACTTGGGTGACTGGGGGGCCTCTGTACTGTGTGGGAAAGAACCAGTTACTATCACCGCTCTCTGCGGGGGGAGCACTACACATCTATAAGGATATACAGTACATACACACACAGCACAGGGCCGTGTTCACACTACGAGACATTTCTCGTAGTGATGTCCAGTTCATGAACGAATCGTTCTTTTGAATCGATTCTTTTCAGTGAACTGGATGAATCGATTCATCTGAGTGAACTGATCCGTTTGAAACAGTTCACTATGCACTCAATACTAGCAGAGCAGAGCAGGCCTGGTGATATGATCCTAGAGTGAGAGCTTGCCCCCCCCCCCTGCAACCAATCAGCATGCTCAAGGCACAGTGACACTCAGGAACTAGATACAAACTTAAAACAAGAGTCAGGAGTACACCGAGTTAAAGCGGAAGTAAACCCATCCATAAAACAGTTACCTTTCCGGCACGTGCCGGAAATGTAACACTCCTATTGGTTGTGCTCTCAACCAAACTGTCAAACCATCCAATGGCTGGTGTCATAACGGATCACATGTGCAGCATCATGGCAGTTGTAGATTAAACAGAGGCCAAGATGGCGGCTTCCTTGGCTGAAAACGATAGGAGGGTTTACTTCCACTTTAAAGAATCATACAAGTTACCAAGTTAAAGAATCATACAGGTTACCGAGTTAAAGAATCATAGGAGTTGTTAGAACACAGTACACTGAAAGAACCATGAGTCGCCACCAGTATAACAATACACTCAATCAATGATCAGGTAGCAGCACTACACTACAGAATGCTTTAAAGACAGAGAGGACAAAGTCATGATAACAAGCCTCTATGTGATAGTTTGTTGAAGTTACAGGTTCTCTTTATTGCATCTTGGGTCTGTTATATGATCACATGAGTATAGGATTGTGCTCAGTAACCTGGGTAGCAGGTGTTCTGTCAGATCAAGCAATCTATAGGAGTAGCCAATATTGCCACTTACGGTGATGCACAAACAGCTGTGTAGACGAAAAGCGGGTTTTTGTGCATGTGAACTGCATTCTGATGGGCCAACTTCACAGTTAAGATGGCTAGCCATCAGATTTGTCCCGTAGTCTTTACAGCGCATAACGAGGCCCCTTTCACACCTGTGTGACTTGTCCTGCGACTTGGGACTACAAAGTCGCGTGACAAGTGGTACCCGATGATTTCCAATGAGTACCGTTCATATCTGTGCGTCTTCAAGTCACAGCGACTTCAAAGTAGTCACTGCATTACTTTGGTCCTATTTTGATGCGACTTGAGGCAGAGACCTCAAGATTACATAGGTAATTCTTCAAGTCGCATCAAAGTCACAGTAAAAATCGTGGCAAAAATTGCACGACTTTCAAATGGCACAAGTGTGAAAGGAGCCTAACGATTGGATTTTACTACCGTGGGTACTTCGCCCGCCCGTGGTAGTAAAATCCGATCATTTTTTCTGTGCATGCGCTGTAAAGATTACGGAAAAATCTGATGGCTAGCAATGTTAACTGTGAAGTTGGCCCATCAGAATGAGGTTCACGCGCACAAAAACCCGCTTTTCATCTACACAGCTTTTTGTGCGGCACCAAAATTGATGACGCTGGCTGCTCTGACAAATTGTGGTCTGTCAGTCTGACACAATAGTATTGTGCTTGTGCTCTGAGCAACAAACTAAATACAAGTAAAGCTCCCCAGGACCTGCCAACCTTCTGTGAAGAATCATTCTTTTGATTCTAATCATTTAAGAAGTTTGAGTCAGAGATTTGGTTCCCTTGCTTGTCAGTAGACTCAGCAAGTGAACCGAAGAATCGATTCATTGAATCGGCTCATTTCAGTGAGTAGTTCGAAATGGACCGATTCAATTAAAAGATCCGGACTTCCCATCACTAGTTTCTCGGGGCTGAAGTTCCTCTGAGCTCCACAAGGTGGTGATATCACTTCTATCTAGACAGGAACTCTCTATGGAAGACAGGAAGTGATGTCAGGTACAGGAAGGAAGCTCGTGATAAGCTTGTGATAAGAGGTAGAGGTGACGTTGCTGAAGAGGTAGAGGTGACATTGCTGAAATTGGCAGCAGAGGAGGTAAGAAGATCTTATTTTCTATTTACACCCAGTAACCCCCCCCCGTCATGTTCCGTCCTCTTCCTCCATAGTCACTGTGACGTCTTTTATCTCCAGCAGATGATGATACACATATATATTATTATTATACAGGATTTATATAGCACCCCCAGTTTTCACAACATGAGGGCAAACAGTACAGTTACAATACAATATAATGCAGGAGGAATCAGAGGGCCCTGATCCTTAGAGCTTACAGTCTAAGAGGGGGGGTCAATAGATACAAAAGGTAATAACTGTGGGGGATGAGCTGATGGAGAAAATAAAAGTCCAGTTGTTAGGTGGGGGCAGGATAGGCTTCTCGTAGGAGAAGGGTTTTCAGGGATCGTCTTAAAGTGGACAGAGTAGGAGATAGTCAGGGAAATTGGGATAGGGAGTTCCAAAGGATGGGAGAGGCTCGGTAGAAGTCCTGAAGATGAGCATAGGGGGAAGTGATGAGGGAGCTACAGAACAGGAGGTTTTGGGAGGATTGAAGAGAATGATTTGGTTGGTATTGTGAGACTAGGTTAGTGATGTAGTTGGGGGCCGAGTTCTGGATGACTTTATAAGTTGTTAGTATTTTGAATGTAATTTGTTGGGTAAGCGGAAGGATTGGCAGAGAGGAGCAGCAGACATTGAATGGTTGGTAAGGTGGATGAGTCTGGCAACAGCATTCATGATGGGCTGAAGGGGGGATGGGCCTATATAAAGGCGATCCGGTGAGGAGGGACTTGCAATAGTCAAGGCAAGAGATAACCAGGGATTGAATCAGTAGCTTTGTGAGGTCATTGGTTAGGAAGGGACGTAATTTGGAGATGTTATGGAGGTTGAGGATGAAAGCTTTGGACAGTAATTGGATGTGGGGCTGAAAGGAGAGTTCAGAGTCAAGGATTGTACCTAGCGCCCTGGCTTGTGGGGACATGTTGATGGTTGTGCCATCGATCTTGACAGAGAAGTCAGGGGAAGGGGAACATGGTGGAGGAAATATTATGAGCTCGGTTTTGGATAGATTGAGTTTAGGGAAGTGGTGTGACATCCAGACTGATATGTCTGTTAGTAAACTAGTGATACGTGAGGAGACTCATGGAGTGAACTGAGGGATAGAGACATAGATTTGAGTGCCGTCAGCATAGAAATGGTATAATTATTATTATTATTTCAGGTACTTATATAGCACCACCAATTTACACAGCGCTTTACATATACATTGTACCTTCACACCAGTCCCTACCCTCAAGGAGTTTACAATCTAAGGTCCCTAACTCACATTCATACATACTAGAGACAAATTAGACAAGATCCAATTAACCTACCAGCATGTCTTTGGAGTGTGGGAGGAAACCGGAGTACCCAGAGGAAACCCACGCAGGCACAGGGAGAACATGCAAACTCCAGGCAGGTAGTGTCGTGGTTGGGACTCGAACCAGCGACCCTTCTTACTGCTAGGCGAAAGTGCTACCTACTACACCACCATGCCGCCCCAAGTCATAGGAGGCTATCAGCTGACCCAGGGAGGAGGTGTAGATCGAGAATAGGTGAAGTCCAAGCACAGAACCTTGGAAGACCCCAAAGAAGAAAGGAGGAGTAGAAGAGGAAGTAAAGTTGTGATGCTTAAGGTGCAATGGGATAGGTAGTATGAAAACCAGCAAAGACTACAGTCACAGAGACCAAAGGAGAGGAGTTATTTTTTTAGGAGAATGAGGTGCTACACTGTGTCAAAGGCAGCAAAGAGGTCCAGGAGTAGGGATGAGCTTTCTGTTCGGGTCGAACATGAGTTCAGCTCGAACATTGGCTGTTCGTCGAAAACCGAACATAATGGGCCATTCGTGACAAATTCGAGCAGGAGTGCAGTGCATTGCTGTATGATGATTGGCCAGAGCATGCACCATGACCTGCATGCTTTGGCCAATCACAGCGCCCTCAGCTAAGAGAGCCATAATTGGCCAAAGGGAGGGTGCCTTTGGCCAATCATGGCTCAGGGGGACAAAGTCCACGCCCCACACTATATAAGACCGCCTGCACGTCGGTCCTGTGTAGTGTGTCGTTGGTGTGGACGGAGAGAGAGTCTCATTTAGATCGTAGCAGGCAGGCAGATTATTCAGTTAGCTGCAGTGTATTTAATATATATACAAACAGTCTTGTGTGTGTGTGTGTGTGTGTGTATATATATATATATATATATACTATATATAAAGGGCCGGCCCTACCATGGGCCCCGATAGAGCAATAGTTCCAGGTGGCACTTTCAGCCAGCTAGGGTTACCACAATGCCACCTGAATCGTTTTGATCCCATCTAGAGGGGCTGCGCGCATGATGCCGTGCCCGCCGCTATCACTGTCACACATGGGTGCGCTGAGCTAGCGGGTGCCCTGTGATTGGCCGAACGGGCCATGTGCTGGGCGGCAGACATGGGGGTCTGTGAAATGGCCCTGGCTGCGGAGCTGGTGCTGGTCACGTGTAGAGGCGGGGGGCGGGGCTGGACTGTGGATTGAATAATCGCGCCTGCCTCACGATGTGTGTCTCCTGTGGTCTCATCTGCTCTGTTAGCTTACCCCCCTCCTCTACCACCCCTCCTCTGTGTCACCCCCCTCCTCTACCACCCCCTCCTCTGTGTCACCCCCTTCTCTATCACCCACTCCTCTGTGTCACCCCCCCTCCTCTATCACTCCCTCCTCTGTGTCACCCCCCTCCTCTATCACTCCCTCCTCTGTGTCACCCCCTCCTCTATCACTCCCTCCTCTGTGTCACCCCCGCTCCTCTATCACTCCCTCCTCTGTGTCACCCCCGCTCCTCTATCACTCCTTCCTCTGTGTCACCCCCCTCCTCTATCACTCCCTCCTCTGTGTCACCCCCTCCTCTATCAACTCCCTCCTCTGTGTCACCCCCCCTCCTCTATCACTCCCTCCTCTGTGTCACCCCCCTCCTCTATCACTCCCTCCTCTGTGTCACCCCCGCTCCTCTATCACCCCCTCCTCTGTGTCACCCCGCTCCTCTATCACCCCCTCCTCTGTGTCACCCCCCTCCTCTATCACTCCCTCCTCCTGTGTCTCCTCCCTCCTCTGTGTCACCCCCTCCCTGCTCTGTGTCATCCCCCCCTCTGTGTCACCCCCTCCTCTGTGTCATCCCCTTCCTCTGTCACCCCCTCCTCTGTGTCATCCCCTTCCTCTGTCACCCCCTCCTCTGTGTCACCCCCTCCTCTATCACCCCCTCTTCTGTGTCACCCCCCTCCTCTATCACCCCCTCCTCTGTGTCACCCCCTCCCCTGTGTCACCCCCTCCTCTATCACTCCCTCCTCTGTGTCACCCCCTCCTCTACCACCCATCCTCTGTGTCACCCACCCTACTCTGTGTCACCCCCCTTCTCTATCACCCCCTCCTCTGTGTCACCCCCTCCCCTGTGTCACCCCCTCCTCTATCACTCCCTCCTCTGTGTCACCCCCCTCCTCTACCACCCCCTCCTCTGTGTCACCCCCCCTCCTCTGTGTCACCCCCCCTTCTCTATCACCCCCTCCTCTGTGTCACCCCCCCTCCTCTATCACTCCCTCCTCTGTGTCACCCCCGCTCCTCTATCACCCCCTCCTCTGTGTAACCCCCTCCTCTATCACCCCCTCCTCTGTGTCACCCCCTCCTCTATCACTCCCTCCTCTGTGTCACCCCCCTCCTCTACCACCCCCTCCTCTGTGTCACCCCCCTCCTCTATCACCCCACTCCTCTGTATCACCCCCTCCTCTGTGTCACCCCCCTCCTCTATCACTCCCTCCTCTGTGTCACCCCCCTTCTCTATCACCCCCTCCTCTGTGTCACCCCCCCTCCTCTATCACTCCCTCCTCTGTGTCACCCCCGCTCCTCTATCACTCCCTCCTCTGTGTCACCCCCCTCCTCTATCACTCCCTCCTCTGTGTCACCCCCCTTCTCTATCACCCCCTCCTCTGTGTCACCCCCCTCCTCTATCACTCCCTCCTCTGTGTCACCCCCGCTCCTCTATCACCCGCTCCTCTATCACCCCCACCTCTGTGTCACCCCCCTCCTCCTATCACTCCCTCCTCTGTGTCACCCCCCTTCTCTATCACCCCCTCCTCTGTGTCACCCCCCCTCCTCTATCACTCCCTCCTCTGTGTCACCCCCGCTCCTCTATCACCCCCTCCTCTGTGTAACCCCCTCCTCTATCACCCCCTCCTCTGTGTCACCCCCTCCTCTATCACTCCCTCCTCTGTGTCACCCCCTCCTCTGTGTCACCCCCTCCTCTGTGTCACCCCCTCCTCTGTGTCATCCCCCTTCCTCTGTCACCCCCTCCTCTGTGTCCCCCCCTCCTCTGTGTCACCCCCTCCTCTATCACCCCCCTTTCCTCTGTGTCACCCCTTCCTCTGTGTCACCCCCTCCTCTGTGTCACCCCCCCTCCCTCTGTGTCACCCCCCTCCTCTGTTACGCACCTCCTCTGTGTCATCCCCTTCCTCTGTCACCCCCCTCCTCTGTGTCACCCCCCTCCTCTGTGTCACCCCCCCTCCTCTGTTACGCACCTCCTCTGTGTCATCCCCTTCCTCTGTCACCCCCTCCTCTGTGTCACCCCCTCCTCTGTGTCATCCCCTTCCTCTGTCACCCCCTCCTCTGTGTCACCCCCCTCCTCTGTGTGATCCCCTTCCTCTGTCACCCCCTCCTCTGTGTCATCCCCTTCCTCTGTCATCCCCTTCCTCTGTCACCCCCTCCTCTGTGTCATCCCCTTCCTCTGTCATCCCCCTCCTCTATCACCCCCTCCTCTGTGTCACCCCCCTCCTCTATCACTCCCTCCTCTGTGTCATCCCCCTCCTCTATCACCCCCTCCTCTGTGTCACCCCCCTCCTCTATCACTCCCTCCTCTGTGTCATCCCCTTCCTCTGTCACCCCCCTCCTCTGTGTCACCCCCCTCCTCTGTGTCACCCCCCTCCTCTGTGTCACCCCCCTCCTCTGTGTCACCCCCCCTCCTCTGTGTCACCCCCTCCTCTGTGTCACCCCCTCCTCTGTGTCACCCCCTCCTCTGTGTCACCCCCCTCCTCTGTGTCATCCCCTTCCTCTGTCACCCCTCCTCTGTGTCATCCCCTTCCTCTGTCACCCCCTCCTCGTTGTCATCCCCCTTCCTCTGTCACCCCCTCCTCTGTGTCATCCCCTTCCTCTGTCATCCCCCTCCTCTATCACCCCCCTCCTCTGTGTCACCCCCCTCCTCTATCACTCCCTCCTCTGTGTCACCCCCCCCTCCTCTGTGTCACCCCCGCCTCCTCTGTGTCACCCCCCGCCTCCTCTGTGTCACCCCCGCCTCCTCTGTGTCACCCCCCCTCCTCTGTGTCACCCCCCCCTCCTCTGTGTCACCCCCGCCTCCCTCTGTGTCACCCCCCCCTCCTCTGTGTCACCCCCTCCTGCTCTGTGTTATCCCCTCCTCTGTGTTATCCCCTTCTTCTGTCACCCCCTCCTCTGTGTCCTCCCCCCTCCTCTATCACCCCCTCTTCTGTGTCACCCCCCCTCCTCTATCACCCCCTCCTCTGTGTCACACCCCCTCCTCTGTGTCACCCCCCTCCTCTGTTACCCACCTCCTCTGTGTCATCCCCTTCCTCTGTCACCCCCTCCTCGTTGTCATCCCCTTCCTCTGTCACCCCCTCCTCTGTGTCATCCCCTTCCTCTGTCACCCCCTCCTCTGTGTCATCCCCCTCCTCTATCACCCCCCCTCTTCTGTGTCACCCCCTCCTCTATCACCCTCTCCTCTGTGTCACCCCTTCCTCTGTGTCACCCCCTCCTCGTTGTCATCCCCTTCCTCTGTCACCCCCTCCTCTGTGTCATCCCCTTCCTCTGTCACCCCCTCCTCTGTGTCATCCCCCTCCTCTATCACCCCCTCTTCTGTGTCACCCCCTCCTCTATCACCCCTCTCCTCTGTGTCATCCCCTTCCTCTGTCATCCCCCTCCTCGTTGTCACCCCCTCCTCTGTGTCACCCCCCCTCCTCTGTGTCACCCCCCCTCCTCTGTGTCATCCCCTTCCTCTGTCACCCCCCCTCCTCGTTGTCATCCCCTTCCTCTGTCACCCCCTCCTCTGTGTCATCCCCTTCCTCTGTCATCCCCCTTCCTCTGTCATCCCCCTCCTCTGTGTCATCCCCCTTCTCTGTGTCACCCCCCTCCTCTGTGTCATCCCCCTCCTCTATCACCCCCTCTTCTGTGTCGTGTCACCCCTCCTGTGTCATCCCCTTCCTCTGTCATCCCCCTCCTCGTTGTCACCCCTTCCTCTGTCACCCCCTCCTCTGTGTCACCCCCCTCCTCTGTGTCATCCCTTCCTCTGTCACCCCCTCCTCTGTGTCATCCCCCTTCCTCTGTCACCCCCTCCTCTGTGTCATCCCCCTCCTCTGTGTCATCCCCCTCCTCTATCCCCCCCTCCTCTGTGTCACCCCCTCCCTGCTCTGTGTCACCCCCTCCTCTGTGTCATCCCCTTCCTCTGTCACCCCTCCTCTGTGTTATCCCCTTCCTCTGTCACCCCCTCCTCTGTGTCACCCCCCCCTCCTCTGTGTCACCCACCTCCTCTGTTACCCACCTCCTCTGTGTCATCCCCTTCCTCTGTCACCCCTCCTCTGTGTCACCCCCCTCCTCTGTGTCACCCCTTCCTCTGTGTCATCCCCTTCCTCTGTCACCCCTCCTCTGTGTTATCCCCTTCCTCTGTCACCCCCCCTCCTCTGTGTCACCCACCTCCTCTGTTACCCACCTCCTCTGTGTCATCCCCTTCCTCTGTCACCCCTCCTCTGTGTCACCACCCTCCTCTGTGTCACCCCCTCCTCGTTGTCACCCCCTCCTCTGTGTCATCCCCCTCCTCTATCACCCCCTCTTCTGTGTCACCCTCTCCTCTGTGTCATCCCCTTCCTCTGTCATCCCCTTCCTCTGTCATCCCCCTCCTTGTTGTCACCCCCTCCTTTGTGTCATCCCCCTCCTTTGTGTCATCCCCCTCCTCTGTGCCATCCCCTTCCTCTGTCATCCCCCTCCTCTGTGTCACCCCCTCCCTCTGTGTCACCCCCTCCCTGCTCTGTGTTATCCCCCTCCTCTGTGTCACCCCCTCCTCTGTGTCATCCCCTTCCTCTGTCACCCCCTTCTCTGTGTCACCCCCTTCTCTGTGTCACCCCCTCCTCTGTGTCACCCCCTCCTCTGTGTCATCCCCTTCCTCTGTCACCCCCCTCCTCTGTGTCATCCCCTCCTCTGTGTCACCCCCTCCTCTGTGTCATCCTCTTCCTCTGTCACCCCCTCCTCTGTGTCCTCCCCCCTCCTCTGTGTCACCCCCTCCTCTGTGTCATCCCCTTCCTCTGTCACCCCCTCCTCTGTGTCCTCCCCCCTCCTCTGTGTCCACCCCCCTCCTCTATCACCCCCTCTTCTGTGTCACCCCCCCCCTCCTCTGTGTCACCCCTTCTCCTCTGTGTCACCCCTTCTCCTCTGTGTCATCCCCCTCCTCTGTGTCATCCCCCTCCTCTGTGTCATCCCCCTCCTCTGTGTCATCCCCCTCCTCTGTGTCATCCCCCTCCTCTGTGTCATCCCCCTCCTCTGTGTCATCTCCTTCCTCGTTGTCATCTCCTTCCTCGTTGTCATCTCCTTCCTCGTTGTCATCTCCTTCCTCGTTGTCATCCCCTTCCTCGTTGTCATCTCCTTCCTCGTTGTCATCTCCTTCCTCGTTGTCATCTCCTTCCTCATTGTCATCTCCTTCCTCATTGTCATCTCCTTCCTCATTGTCATCTCCTTCCTCATTGTCATCTCCTTCCTCATTGTCATCCCCTTCCTCGTTGTCATCCCCTTCCTCGTTGTCATCCCCTTCCTCTGTCACCCCCTCCTCTGCCCCCCCCCCTCCTCTGTGTAACCTCCCCTCCTCTGTGTAACCTCCCCTCCTCTGTGTCACCTCCCCTCCTCTGTGTCACCCCTTCCTCTGTGTCACCCCCCTCCTCTGTGTCACCCCCTTCCTCTGTCACCCCTTCCTATGTGTCACCCCCTCTCCTCTGTGTCACCCCCTTCCTCTGCCACCCCCCTCCTCTGTGTCAGCCTCTCTCTCTCTCTCTCTCTCTCTCTCTCTCTCTCTCTCTCTCTGTCTGTCTGTCTCTGTCTCTCTGTCTGTCTGTCTGTCTGTCTGTCTGTCTGTCTGTCTGTCTCTCTCTCTCTCTCTCTCTCTCTCTCTCTCTCTCTCTCTCTCTCTCTCTTTCTCTCTCTCTCTCTCTCTCTCTTTCTCAGTCAATCCCTCTCTCATACCCACCACTCTTTCTCTAATCCCTCCTCCCTCTCACCCCCACCCTCTCACCCCCACCCCCTCTCTCTCCTGCCTCTTCCCCCCTGCCTCACCTTCCCCTTTCTCACCTCCCTCCCCCCACCTCTTTCCCTCCTCAGGGGATGGGGGCCCCATGAGGATGGCTGTATGGGGCCCCAATAATTGCTAACAGCAGCCCTGTAAGTGAGTGTCTTGAATCCTGTGTCTTACCGACACACTTCTCCCCAAGGCTCCCCACACAATGGAAGGAAGGAAAACAGCACTACAGTAGAGGAGCTCCACCCCCAAACTCCGGCTCCCACACTTCCTGGCTCAAAGCGGCTCTGGGTAAGCCAGTC
Source organism: Aquarana catesbeiana (assembly GCF_042186555.1). Classification (NCBI taxonomy): domain Eukaryota; kingdom Metazoa; phylum Chordata; class Amphibia; order Anura; family Ranidae; genus Aquarana; species Aquarana catesbeiana. The sequence goes on along the minus strand of NC_133331.1, from coordinate 298,832,540 downwards.
TAATGGAGGGGGGACCGATAAAATGAAAGGGGAGCCTGTGGGGAGGGAAGTGGATGGTGTCAGTAGGGCAGTGGATGGTACCAGGTCCTCTTTATACTCCTATATACACATATAGTGCCATGACAGGTCCTCTTTATACTTATATATACATGAATAGAGCCATAACAGGTCCTTTTATACTCCTATACATGTAAACAACCATAACAGGTCCTCTTTATACTCCTATATACATGTATAGAGCCATGACAGGTCCACTTTAGTTATCATGATATAAAATAATGGATGTGGGGGCATTTTGGTGGCGTGATTTATTTATTTTTTTATTTATTGGGGGGGGGGGCACAGCATTTCATTCTTGGTACCAGGCAGCACAATGTCTTGGGCCAGCACTGTGTATATATAGATATATATATATATAATAGATAGATAGATATAGATATACCGTATATACTCGAGTATAAGTCGTTCCGAGTATAAGTCGAGGCCCTAATTTACCACAAAAAAAATTGGAAAAACTTATTGACCCGAGTATAAGACGAGGGTGAGAAATGCACAGCTACTGTAAGTGGAAAAGAGGGTCAACAATGACCATTTGCAGCCTCACTGTGCCCATTTGCAGCCATAGGTCCCCTGAACTTCAAACTCAGTAGTTAAGGGTTCCTAGATGCCCCCTAGCTGCAGCCATAATTTGGGGTCTCTGAACCCAAAGGGTCCCGAAATGACATTGCTGCAGATGGACACAGTTGACCGAATTTGGGGCCCTGTATCTCGGGGCCACGTAGTGCTAAGAACCCCAAATTTGGTGTGCAAACCCAGTGGAACCATAGAATTTCCAAAGCTGGGGTTTCTAGCACCAAGTGGCCCCGAGATACAGGGCCCCAAAAATCAGTTCAGAAAATGTCAAGCAATTTTCTGCAGCAGAAAATGACATTTTCCGAACTGGTTTGGGGCCCTGTATCTCAGGGCCACTTGGTGCTAGGAACCCCAGCTTTGGATATGTTATGGCACCAGCTCCACTGGGTTTGCACACCAAATTTGGGGTTCCTAGCACTAAGTGGCCCTGAGATATGGGGCCCCAAAGTCGGTTCAGAAAATGTCATGCACTTTTCTGCAGCAGAGAATGACATTTTCTGAACCGATTTTGGGGCCCCGTATCTCGGGGCCACTTAGGGCTAGGAACTTCAGCTTTGGATATGTTGTGGTACCAGTTCCACTGGGTTTGCACACCAAATTTGGGGTTCCTAGTACCAAGTGGCCCTGAGATACGGGGCCCCAAAGTCGGTTCGGAAAATGAAATTTTTTGCTGGAGAAAAGTGCTTGACTCGAGTATAAGTCGAGGGGGGCACTTTCAGCACAAAAAAATGTGCTGAAAAATTCGACTTATACTCGAGTATATACGGTATATAGATATATATAGATATATGTATGTATGTGTGTGTGTGTGTGTATATATATATATATATATATATATATATATATATATATCTATCTATCCACTGCATACAGTTTAGCTATATCTCACTGCAGGCCGTTCCTGTTGTACTCTTTCTAATATACTTCTGGCAGGCAGGCGATTCAGTTAGCTGCAGTGTATTTAATATATATATATATATATATATATATATATATATATATATATATATATATATATACACACAGTCAGACTGGTATATAAATATATATCCACTGCATACAGTTTAGCTATATCTCACTGCAGGCCGTTCCTGGTGTACTGTTTCTAATATACTTTAAGCGGTGTACACAGTATACAGTGCTGTGCACCCCTAGTGCAGTTGCTACTACTTTCCTGGTGGTGTACACAATACATACAGTGCACCCATAGTTGTTATTGCACTTCTGTTGATGTACCCAGTACCGTGCACCCCTAGTAAAGTTGCTACTACTTTTCTGGTGGTGTACACAATACAGTGTAGTGTTTTTTGCTAAACAAAATTTACAGCATGTCCGGAAGGACACCAAGGAGAGGCAGACGCTCACAGGCCACTAAAAGAGGGCAAGCAGACTCTGTGTCTACAGTCGACAGTGCTGGTCTTTGCATCCTCAACACGTGGCTGTGGGGCAGGGGCGGACTGACCATTCGGGCACTCGGGCACTGCCCGAGGGCCCCATGCCACTAAGGGGCCCCATCAGGGTTGCCAGCCTCAATAAAACCAGGGACAGTATGTAAAAATCTGTTTTTTAAAAATCCCAAGATTATAGCTGCCCCGGGTCTCCAGTACCTTTTTCAGTGTGTGTATACTGTGTGTGTATATTGTGCGTCTGTGTGTGTGTATACTGTGTGTGTGTGTATACTTTGTGGCCCCATAATCTATTGCCTGGGGGCCCTATAATCTCCTATTGCCCGGGGGCCCCATAAACTCCTATTCCCTGGGGGCCCCGTGAGTTGTCAGTCCGCCCCTGCCGTGGGCGCACACTTGTCCTTTTTTCCTGCGGCTGGCCGTACTATTTAGACACAACATGCAGAAGAGTTGGTGGAATGGATTACAAAGCCGTCCTCATCCTCTGTCACCCAGGCTCAGACTAGTTTGCCTGCCAATACAGCTGCCAAAGTGGCCTATTCCATTGGCTCCATGTCAACTGTCACTCCTTCCCTAGCCCCACCATCATGCACGGAGGAGTCCCCCGAACTATTCGACCACGGTGTGGGGTACATGATGCAGGAGGATGCGCAGAAATTTGAAGGCTCCGATGTTGGTACCCAGGTAGAGGAAGAGAGTAACGTGAGCCTAGAGAGAGGGGGTGCCCAAGAAGGTCAAGAAACTTGCAGTCATGTTCCCCCAGCTGCAGCATACTGCCAAGCTTGCTCCAGTGGCGAGGAGGGAGGGGATGATGAGGTCACTGACTCAACTTGGGTGCCTGAGAGGAGGAGGCACATCTCCAACGAGGTAGGATGCCCTCCAGGGGGCAGCTTAAGGGCAGCCACCCTATTGCATCACACCGCAGAGCTAAGCAGGTGCAGGGCGCTGCTGACTCCCTGCATATTTTGAAAAGTTCTTTGGTATGGGCCTTTTTTGTCACGTGTGCAGCAGATCGCACCGTTGCTGTTTGCAACATATGTCTGAAGCGTATCAAGCATGGCCAAAACAGCAGCCGCTTGGGCACCACATGCTTGACCAGACATATGACGACCTCCCATGCAGTCCGTTGGCAACAGCACTTAAACGACCCACATCAAAGAACAAGGCGGATCTCTCCTTTCTTCTCATCAGCTGGGATCTCCAACCCCACTATACCTTCAGTTCTCTCAGAAACCTGCACTGAGAGGAATGAAGGTATAGCAATAGGTGTTCCAAGTACTTGCGGCCAATCTGCTAGCGGTACACCAACATCAGATTTTAGCAGGCAAATTTCCCTACCCCAGTTGCTAAACCTTCAAAAGAAATTCGGTCCCGGCCATCCACATGCTCAGCGTCTGAATGCTAGCTTGGCCAAATTGCCTTTTCAGCTGGTAGACTCTGCCCCCTTTCGTGAATTTGTGGAATGTGCGGGTTCCTCAGTGGCAGGTTCCCAAATGCCATTTCTTTTCACGGAAGGCCATTCCGGCTCTCTACCAGCATGTGGAAGGCAATGTCTTGGCCTCGTTGGACAGGGCGGTCAGCAGTTGTAAGGAAACCAGCAGAAATCGCCTGACGCGCGCTGGTGCGCATGCGAGTGTGCATGGGAGACCACAGATGCACCGGCCTGCACGCGTGTACCTTGCTGCCCGCCTGTTGACAAACCCGGCTTCCCATCTGACCCGCCTCTGCCTGATGTTCCTGTACCCTGCTGCCCGCCTGTTGACGAACCTGGCTATTCCTGTGACCTTGCCCTGGTGCCCAGCTCGGCCCAGCACAACTAACCAAGTGCCTGCAACTACAGTGCTGCGACTTCCTGCTCTGCAGCTACAGTCCTGCAGCCAGCTGTGACTTCCTGCTCTGCAACCACAGTCCTGCGACCAGCTGCAACTTCCTGCTCTGCAACTACTGTCCTGCGGCCAGCTGCGACTTCCTGCTCTGCAAACACAGTCCTGCGACCAGCTGCGACTTCCTGCTACAGGATTCCAGGTCACCATCTGCAGGCACCCGTGTGCCTCCTGTTCCTTGGCTTCTTCTGTTCCACTCTCAGTGGGACCTGGACTGGAGATACAAGAGAGGCCGACCTCGTCATTTCCGTCTCCCTTCAGGTACGTGACAGCAGTAAGGTGCATATTACTGCTGATTCATGGTCCATTAGGCATGGACAGGGACATTACCTTTCTTTCACGGCGCACTGAGTAACTCTGCTGGCAGCTGGGAAGGATGCAGGACAGGGTTCAGTATTGTTGGAGCTTGTTCCTCCACCACGTCTTCAAAATGCTTGTGGTAATTCTGCCACAGCTCTCTCCTCCACCCCCTCCTCTTCTTCCTCTATGGCCTCTTCCTCTGCAGATTTCTCCTCTGGATCAGCGGTTCTCCGTAGGCGTTCAAGGGGCGACATAAGCACTCAGGCAAAAAGATGCCATGCAGTGTTTGAGTTGGTCTGCTTAGGGGACATGAGCCACACTGGGGCAGAGATTCTGTCAGCTCTGTAGGGGCAGGCCCAGAGGTGGTTGATGCCACGCCAGCTTCAGCCAGGAATGGTTGTATGTGACAATGGCACCAACCTCCTCTCCGCCCTCCGACAGGGACACTTGACCCATGTTCCCTGTTTGGCTCACGCCCTGAATTTGGTGGTCCAGCGGTTCTTGAGCAGGTACCCGGACTTACAGGATCTCCTGAGGCAGGCCAGGAAAGTCTGTGGTCATTTCCGCCGGTCATATAATGCCAGTGCTCGGCTGGCTGATGTTCAAAGAGAATGCAACCTGCCCAAGAACCGCCTCATTTGTGACATGCCCACCAGGTGGAACTCAACCTTGGCAATGCTGCAGCGGCTGCACACGTAGCAGATGGCCATCAGTGAGTACCTGTGTGAGTATGGCACCAGGACAGGGTCAGGGGAGCTTGGCTTTTTTTTCGCCACACCAGTGGCAACTGATAAAGGATGTATGCACTGTCCTGTCACCATTTGAGGAGGCCACAAGGATAATGTGCAGTGACAGTGCATGCATCAGTGACACCCTCTTGTTTTCCTGTTGGAGCACACACTTCGTGGAATAATGGACAGGGCACATGAGGCAGAACAGCGGGAGGAAGAGGAGCACTTCCTTACCTCTCAAGGCCCCCTTTATCCAGATACTAGTATTCCTGCAGGCCCGCCGATCACACAGGAAGAAGAAGAGGAGGAAGAGGGTTGTGTCAGCATGGAGGTGGAGGATAACGCACAGCATCAGCAGCAGTCTTCAAGGGATCGTTTGCAGTCCCCAGAAACCCATGGAGTTATACGTGGCTGGGAGGAAGGAGGTGGTTGAGGATCATGTGACCCAGAGGACTCCGGATCGAATGCCTCTGCAAACCTACGCTGCATGGCCTCCCTGATCCTGCAAAGCCTACGAAAAGACCCTAGGATTCGTGGTATCAAGGAGAGGGATCATTACTGGCTGGCAACCTTCTTGATCCACGTTACAAGTGTAAGGTTGCAGAACTTATTCAGCCTTCGCAGAGGGAGCAGAAGATGAAACATCTTCGGGAGGCCTTGCAGAAAGGTTTGTGCAATGCGTTTCCAGAGCCTGGGAGGTTGCAATTTCCTGGTGCTGGACAACGTGTTGCTGAGGCTTCGTTCAGTCACAGAAAGAGAGGTGGAGAAGGTGGCTGGCTGACCGATGCCTTCAGGCAATTCTTCAGTCCTCAGCACCCAGGTCTGATCGGTTCCAGCAACCAGCGTCTGAATTACATGGTGCAGGATTATCTAGGGGCAAGATCAGACTTGGAGACCTTTCCACCAGAACATCGACTGGGTTACTGGGTCTTGAGCTACTGGCCTGTCCTGAATCCAGCGTTCTTTCTGAACGCAGATTCAGTTCTGCTGGAGGCTTTGTAACCGATCACAGAGTGCGCCTGTCCACAGACTCAGTTGATCGGCTCACATTCATAAAAATGAATCAGTCTTGGATCACCAGCTACCAAGCACCTGATGCTGATGTAACCAAATGATTTTTCTATGGATGTGGGATCCCTTGAAGACTGCATATGCTGAGTCACTATCCTATTATGCTGAGTGACTATCCTATTCCTCCTCAATTTTCATGATGATCGCTTCTAATGCCGCGTACACACGGTCGGACTTTCTGGAAAGCTAGGTCCGACGTACTTGCCGCCAGACTTCCGGCGGACTACCGCCGGACTTTCTGATCGGCCGGACTTGCCTACACACTCCCGGACTTTCCGGAATCCGGTCTTCCCGACGGACTTCCGCCAGACTTTCAGAATGAACGGACTTTCCCACACACGGACAAGTCCGTTCATTTTGAACGTGACTCGGGTACGACGGGACTAGAAAAGGAAGTCAATCTCACCGCTTTTATCGGCGAGATTGAAACCTTGCGAGCCCTGTCGCAGGCAACCCAGGCCCTTAGGTCTGGTATGGAACTTTAAGGGGAACCCCCTACGCCGAAAAACCGGCGTGGGGGTCCCCCCAAAATCCATACCAGACCCCGATCCGAGCACGCAGCCCGGCCGGTCAGGAAAGGGGGTGGGGACGAGCGAGCGCCCCCCCTCCTGAACCGTACTAGGCCGCATGCCCTCAACATGGGGGGGTGCTTTGGGGGAGGGGGCGCCCTGCGGTGCCCCCCCCACCACAAAGCACCTTGTCCCCATGTTGATGAGGACAAGGGCCTCTTCCCGACAACCCTGGCCGTTGGTTGTCCGGGTCTGCGGGCGGGGGGCTTATCGGAATCCGGGAGCCCCCTATAATAAGAGGGCCCCCAGATCCCGGCCCCCCCACCCTATGTGAATGAGTATGGGGTACATGGTACCCCTACCCATTCACCTAGGGAAAAAGTGTAAATAAAACACTACACAGGTTTTTAAAATACTTTATTAAACAGCTCCGGGGGGGAATCTTCCTCCGGCTTCGGGGGTCTTCTTCCGGCTTCGGGGGTCTTCTTCCGGCTTCGGGGGTCCCTCCAGTTCATCTTCTCCCGGCGTCCGGTTGGTTCTTCTCCACGCTCTTCTCCCAGTGTTCCAGTTTCTTCGGCCGGCCCCTCCGCTGTCTTCAGGTAGCTCTATTGCCAGCGGAGGTCCGCGCTTCTTGTCTTCTCCTCTCCAGATGTTGACACGACGCTCTCTCCGGCCTCTTCTCCCGGTGTTCCAGGTCTTCGGCCGGCCCCTCCACTGTCTTCAGGTAGCTCTCTTGCCAGCAGAGGTCCGGACTTCTGGGCTTCTTGTCTTCTCTTCTCTTCCCCAGATGTTGACACGACGCTCTCTCCGGCTGGACTGGTCTCTGAGGGCTCCGTTGTGACTTATATAGGCGGAGACCCCGCCCCCATATGATGTCACAGTCCCTGGGCATGCTGGGACTGTGACATTTTAGGGGGCGTGGTCGACCACGCCCCCTAAAACGGTCCGTCGGAAGTTCGATGGAGACCACACACGGTCGGATTGTCCGCCGGATTTGGTCCGGCGGCGTCCGTCGGACTTTTGCAGGTGAAAAGTCCGACCGTGTGTACGCGGCATAAGAATATTTTCGGTTCAGGGCACCACTACCCAAGACCGAATTTTCTGCCCCTGTTTAACAGGGATGCATAATTACAATTTTTGATCAAATATTTAACAGCAGGGCTAATTCCTGCACTCAACAAGAGTATCTATGAGGGGTTGCAGTGTTGTGGCACCACCACCTAAGGCCCAATTTTTCTGCCCCTGTTTAACAGGGGCACGTAATTACAATTTTTGACCTAATATTTCACAGCAGGGCCTGTTCCTGCGCTCAACAAAAGTGTCTGTGAGGCTTCACAGTGTTGTGCCACCACCACCGCCTAAGGCCCAATTTTTCTGCCCCTGTTTAACAGGGTCTCATAATTACAATTCTTGATATAATATTTAACAGCAGGGCCCATTCCAGCGCCCACCAAGAGTAACTGTGAGGGCTTACAGTGTTCTGGTACCACCAACACCTAAGGCCCAATTTTCTGCAGAGTATATAGGGCAGGCTGTATAATATATGCAGGCGGTCCCCTATTTTCAAACATCTGACTTACAAACGACTCCTACTTACAAACGGAGGGAGACAACAGGAAGTGAGAGAAAATCCACCCCTAGGAAGGGAAGTTCTCTCCTGTAAGAGTTAATATGGGAAAAAGGTGTCTCCACCGATGCTTTATTGTCATTGGGACAGAAAGTGAGGTGAAATCTTCTGAACAGGGGCACAGACAGCAAAACAAATGTTACAGGGGTAATAACCCTTCCCTATGTTATCCAAAAAGCTTAAAATTAGATTTTTTGGCTGGAGCTACACTTACAAAATGTACCCGTTCCAAATTACAAACAGGTTCAACTTAAGAACAAACCTATAGTCCCTGTCTTGTTTGTAACCTGGGGACCGCCTGTATACTGCTGCTGTTCAGGATATATAGGGACTGGGGTCCCCACGCCTTTTTTTTATTTGGGTGCGGGGTTCCTCTTTATATCCATACCAGACCCAAAGGGCCTGGTAATGGGCTGGGGGGCAACATTACATTACAGCCGCAAGCAGTTTTAAATGACTTTTTTTCCTTTTAGAAATGTCATTTTGTGCAGAGACTGTTCTAAACACGGGAAAAATGCGCCACTTTACGGGAATACTATAGACACCCCCCAGGCATGATATTTAAAGGAATTTTTCACTTTTATTTTTTCACTTTAAGCAATATTAAAATCACTGCTTTCGAAAAAACGTCCGTTTTTTAAAACTTTTTTTTGCATTAATGCATGTCCCCTGGGGAAGGACCTGGGTCCCCAAACACTTTTTATGACAATAACTTGTATATTAGCCTTTAAAATTAGCACTTTTGATTTTTCATGTTCGAGTCCCATAGACTTTGGATCTTGTTTGGAGGTTCTAGCAGGGGAGCGCAGCTACTCGTATACCCTTGACCGAAGATCGGTGCTTCATCTACCGGGGATGGCCATCCTCTTCGACCGAGCGCGGAGCTTCGGGAGGGACGCACTTGGAGCGGTGAGGGAGGAAGGGGACACCCGCCTAGCCAGCCAGATCAGCCGAATCAACCCTAGCGATCAATGGGGTGACAGATGTCGCCGCCAGATCGCCCTCACATCCTGAGTCCCATAGACTTTAACCACCTCCCGACCGCTCCCACTGTATATTGACGTCCTGTTTTTTAAAGATGGATATCTCGGTAACGGCAGCAGCTGCTGCCACAACCGAGGTATCCATCTTTAGGGCCGGCGATTCTGCACACGATAATGGTGGTCTCTGCGGCGGGTTCGCCGCGAGATCACCGTTATCGGCGGCGGGAGAGGTGCCACCCCCCCTCCCGCCGCTCTCCCGCACCTTCCGCCGCTTACCGGAGCCGTCGGTAGCGGCGGAGGCGATCGGGTCCTCTCACTTCCTAGGTATGGAGACGAGTGAGGCCAAGATGGCCCCCACCCGTCTCCATACCATGTGACGGCCGGAGCGACGTCATTACGACGGCTCCGCCCACTTCTCTTAAAGGCACAATTTTTTTGTGTCATTTTTTTAAACGACTTTTTTTTTTTTTTTTTTTTGCATTTTAGTCTAAATATGAGATCTGAGGACTTTTTGACCCCAGATCTCATATTTAAGAGGACCTGTCATGCTTTTTTCTATTACAAGGGATGTTTACATTCCTTGTAATAGGAATAAAAGTGATCCAAATTTTTTTTTTTTTTTAAAAACAGTGAAAAAATAAATAAAATAAAGTAAAATAAATAAAAAAAAAAAAAATTTTTTTTAAAGCGCCCTGTCCCGACGAGCTCGCGCGCAGAAGCGAACGCATACGTGAGTAGCGCCCGCATATGAAAACGGTGGTCAAACCACACATGTGAGGTATCGCCGCGACCGGTAGAGTGAGAGCAATAATTCTAGCCCTAGACCTCCTCTGTAACGCAAAACATGCAATCTGTAGAATTTTTTAAATGTCGCCTATGGAGATTTTTAAGGGTAAAAGTTTGACGCCATTCCACGAGCGGGCGCAATTTTAAAGCGTGACATGATGGGTATCAATTTACTTGACGTAACATTATATTTCACAATATAAAAAAAAATTGGGCTAACTTTAGTGTTGTCTTATTTTTTTTTTCAAAAAAGTGAATTTTTTCCAAAAAAAGTGCGCTTAGAAGACCGCTGCGCAAATACGGTGCAAAAAAAAGTATTGCAATGACCGCTATTTTATTCTCTAGGGTGTTAGAACCCCCAAACATTATATATTGTTTTTTTTCTAAGTAATTTTCTAGCAAAAAAACCTGTTTTAAACTCTTAAACACCTAAAATCCAAAACAAGGCTGGTTTTGAAGTGGTTAACGGAGTTCGCGTGTTCACACAAATTTTTGGTCTGTTCGCATGTTCTGCCGCGAACCGAACCGGGGGTGTTCGGCTCATCCCTATCCAGGAGTAGGATTATAGAACAGTTATAGTGTCTATTGGATTTAGTAGCCGTTAGCAGATGATTCATATGTTTAAGGTTAGCCGTTTCTGTGGAGTGTTGAGGGCGAAATCCAGATTGAAGAGGGATCAAGGAGGTTATTTTCAGTGAGATGGTCGCTCAGTTAGTTGTAGACTAAGCATTCAGGAAGTTTGGATTAAAAGGAAAGCAAGGAGATGGTATGAAGGTTGTTAAAATTGGATAGGTCCAGGGAAGGTTTTTTAAGTATGGGGTGACTAGTGTATGTTTTGGAGAGTTAGGGAAAGAAGGGTTGAATAACGAAAGTGTTGATTGTACCTGTGGACATGGGGTGTTAAGTAGGGGAGGTATCTGTGCAGCGGAGGTCTCATCATGAATTGTATCAATCTTATTTTTGAAGTGATTGCCTATCTCCTGGGCAGTGGATGAGTTAGGGGATGAAGGCAGTGGAGGACGAAGTAGAGGAAGGTAGAGAAGAGTTGACGGGGACAGGATGATAAGTTTGTAATGAGAGTGATAAAATTGGTCTGCTTGACAGTAAGGAGACAGGAATTGTATTTTTGGAAGGCAGATGTATATTGGTTGAAGTCCTTCTCAGAATAAGTCTTACGCCACAGGTGCTCAAGAGTGCAGCTATGATTTTGAGACTTCTGGTGTCATCTGTTTGCCAAGGTTGTAGAAGTTGGGGCCCTGATTCTGTGTGTAGTGAGGGGGGCCAGTGTGTCCAGGGCGGAGTGCAAGGATCTATTGTAGACAGAAGTGGTTAGGTTGGGGCAGGACAGGGATGAGATTATTACATAGTGATGGTCAGTAGCAGAGTAGAGAAGGGTTAAGGTGGGTTAGGTGGCGAGGAGGTGGAAGACTGAGAGAGAGTGAAACTAATAAGGTGGTGATCAGAGAGAGGAAAAGGATTGTTGGAGAGGTTGCATAGAATGCATAGGTAGGAGAATACAAGGTCGAGGGTGTTGCCATCAGAATGAGTAGAAGCGTGTATCCATTGCTTCTGTTCAAAAAAGGAGATTAGACTGAGAAGTTTAGAAGTAGCAGTTGTGTTTTTATTAACAGGGGTGTTGAAGGCACCGAGAATGATTGTGGGGATTTCAGAAAAGAGAAAGTAGGACAGCCAGGCAGAGAGGCCATCAAGTAAGGTTGATACCGGTCCAGGAGGCCAATAACACAGCACTTCTAAAAGAAACTGGAGAAAATAGACAAGTACAATGTGCCTCAAATGAAGAGAGGGAGGTGGGTGAAGTATTTGAAAGATGCTATGTGGGGCTGGAGGGATTCCCACTCCACCTCCCTTACGTCCACTGGGTCTGGGAGAGTGAGTCCAGAGAAGCTCATCATGGGAGAGTGAAGCAGGAGAAGCAGTGTCGGATTCATAAAGCCAGGATTCAGTAACAGCAAGTAGTTAGTGATAAAGAGGTCATGGACAGAAGTGAGTTTGTTACAGATAGAGCAGGCATTCCAAAGGGCGCAAGAGAAGAGGAGGCTGGTTTTGGGAAGTAGATGGATAGAAACTAAATTGTGTGGATTGCAGCTGTTGCCAGAAGACATGGGGTGATGGGAGCGTTGGGCACAGTTAAACAATGGAGGCCCAGGATTTGGGGTTTAATCTCCAGGGGTTTGGAGAAGCAGAAGGGTGAGGGAGGTAATATGGGAGTGTGATTTATATGAAGGGACATGCCTCAGCATCCTGGAGGTTTTATTAGCATGTGGGTTTAGAATTATCATGAGTTGGTGAGTGCAGTAATAGGGAGAGGACAGAAGTGAGGGTGATATATACAGGATGTGGGGTGGAGAAGAGGGGTGAGAGAAAGAGAGATTAATGAGAGAGGACACAACTGTCAGAAGGATTGGTAGAAAGCACATGTTATAGAGAGGAAGGAGAGCTAGATAGGGAAACAAGTTCACCTGCAGTCTGTTTGTTTTTTTTATTATTATTATTACTAAGCATTTTTTATTGAGAAAAGGAAGTTTGCAGTACAAAATGGCATGGGATATAAAACTACTTATTGAAAAAGAATTTGGGTTACAGAGTTAGACAATGATCATCCAAATAGATAAGTATTCAAGGTTAAACATGACAATCCTAATGCTATATGTTCTTATCAGCTATATGGTATGTCAAACAAGACTGCAACCAGAAAAGTCATTCTTGTAGATGAAAAGTGAACCAAGGGTTCCATTTAGTGTCGTAGATAGGGATGGAGTCATGCAGTGTGAAATATTTTTTTCAGATTACATTATTTGATCAACTCGAGCGATAACTTGCGAGAAGGGGACTGTGTTCAACTTCCAGATAAGGGTGATTGCCCAATGCAGCGCAATACAAATAGTGTGTAATAGTTTCATTAGGGGGTTTCGGTATATCAGGGATTTTTTCAAATAGTAGACTGTGAGTATGTGTCAGAGCCATGTGCCTCCCCGCCAGCTTATCCAGAGTCGCCCTCCAAGTAGGTTGCAGAGCTTCACATTCCCAAAACACGTGCAAAAAAAAACCTTGAAGAGCATATCCTCAGAAACAAGATGAAGAAGTCTGCGGGTAGATCTTTCTTAAACGTAAAGGATTATAGTACCAGCGGGTAAATAATTTAATCCCTAATAGTAAGAGATTTGGTGCATTTACGCATATTCTGCCAGTTGGCTTCCCAGTGTCAGAAACCATGAAATCAGGCCGAGACAGAAGTACAGTTAAATCACACTTGTTTAATAATAAAAGTAAAAAGAACAAACGTAGTCAAAACATAACCAAAGTTCAGTAAACGTAACCGATAGTCAGCCAAGCCAGAAGTCAGGGATCAATGTAGTGGAACAGCAAGCAGGATCTGGAGCCAGAAGGGATGTCAGCAAAGCAAGTCTTGAACAGGATCGCAGTTTCTGTGATGTTGACAAAGGCGAAGGCAGAGAACCTCTGGACTGGACAGCTTAAGTAGGTAGGACTGACAAGCAGGATATCATCAACAGCTGAGAAACTGTGGAGAGATAGGAGCTGGCAATTAGCCGACAGCTGAGCGGCTAGCTCAGAGAAGGAAGGGGCTGAGCCCAGCCCTGACACCCAGTCTTTGTAATCGTATTCCATGTTTAATTTGAGTTCCCACTGGGTGATATGTTTTAGTTTGGGACAATCTCTTACCATCTCCATAGACTTATACAGCCCAGAGATTAAGCCTTTCTGTCTAGGGGCAGTCTGGCATAGGGACTCAAAAGAGGTGTGGGACTCAGAAGGGACCTTTGTGTAGTATGTCTGAAAAAAGTGACGGATTTGCAAGTATCTATATTGCTTGGATATTTTTTTGGGCCTGCAGCTGGTAGATCCTGCAGGAAATCCTCCAGAGTTGTCAAACCTTGGTCTGTCCACCACCCAAACGCATCAGGGTTTTCAAAGGCTGAGGGGGGCCTAGGATCACCAAGGAATGAGGAGCACGGGGGGGACTTCCGAGGTAGGTGCTAGTTTTAATTTATAAAGATCCCATAATTTCAACCCGTGAGCCACCACCAGGTTCCGGGAGTACAAATCCGAGGCATGGGATTTAGATGACCACATTATTCCCGGAAGGTGAAATGGGACGATCGAATCTTGCTCAAATCTGACCTAGGGGACTTTTGAATTTTTGGTATTCCATTGAGACTGAGAATCTACTAGCTAAATAATACAGCCATACCTGAGGAACTCCCAGGCCCCCTAGTCTATAAGGGCGATACAGTACTTCCCTAGAGAACCTTGGGGGCTTGTCCTTCCATATGAACCTATTAAAATGTGCTTGAAGTTTGAGAAGATAGGACTTGGAAATCTTAATGGGCAGGGCGCGGAACAAGTATAACAATTTAGGGAGGATTGTCATCTTCATTGCTGTTATTTTCCCTAGGAAGGAGATTCTATAGGGGGACCAAGTTTTAAGTAACTGTTTTAGATTCAAAATCATGGGAGGGAAGTTATGGTCAAATAAACAATTATAATCTCCAGGAAGTTTTACACAGAAATAGGAGAGGGAAGATCTAGCCCATGTAAATAAAAAAGGATTTTTTGGAGAGTCTCCAGCTCGGCAGCAGAGAAGCCCCCTGGGAGAGCCACCGATTTGGACACATTCGCCGAAAGGCCAGAAATATTGGCAAATACTGAGAGGGTTTGAAGGAGGTTTGGCAGAGTGATCCAGGGGTTGGTGAGAACTAAAAGCGCATCATCCGCATGCATGCAGAATTTTTACGTAAAGGAAGCTTTGTTGTAGCCCAGAATATCCGGGCGCTGCAGTATGGCAATGGCTAGGGGCTCAATAGCCAGAGCGAAAATGAGTGGGGACAGTGGGAACCCGTACCGAGCCGGAAAAACTCTGAGCTACATCCAGGGATTTTGACACGGCTACTGGGGTTTTGATATAGAGCTTGGAAGGCCTGTAAGAAATCACCCTGAAAGCCACAGCGCTGTAGTAGGAGAGACGCATAGCTCCAAGACACACTGTCAAAAGCTTTATAAATGTCTAAGCTTAACATGAACAGTTTCATGGAGAAAAGGTTTGCATCCTAAATAATATCTGTGGCTAGGCGGATATTGTCTGTTATAAGGCGGTGGGGGATAAACCCTGACTGGAAATCACTCCTGCGAGTCTATCGGCTAAGATCCTACTGAAAATCTTCAGGGCATTTTGATAACCGATATGGGCCTAAAATTCTGGGGGAGAGTGTAGTCCTTATTCTAATTAGGGATGAGCGACAGGTTTGCTAATGCCATTCCCCCCAGAAAGCTTTTACCTTGGAGGACAAAGTTAAAAAGCCAAACCAGTCTGGGAGAGAGTTGGGAGGCAATTTTTCTATAATATATGGCGGAAAAACCATCAAGCCCGGGGGAAGAACCTGTCTTTGGTGCCTTGATGGCATTCAGCACTTCTGATTGGGAAATAGGTGAATTAAGTTTGTCTAATTGTGAGGTGGTGAGAGTGGTGATCGGGATAGAGTTAAACCAGGACAAAGTCTCATGTCACGCGGGCCATGTACCTGAGATGAGAAGTAGTGGGGAGGCCTCCCTTGCACCTCGGGTCCTTGAAGCTTCTGGAGATGGAGACAGACTTGGTGGGGACACCGAGTGGCACGGGTGCCAGGGGTGCGGAGCACTGTGCAAGCCTCAGTCCGAGATCCGAGCCGAGGTCAAGTCCAGTTTGGCAACAAAGTGTAAAAGGGTTAATCAGAAGAAGAATGGTCGAGATCCAAGCCGGGGTCGGTTCCAATCTGGCAGCGGAGTACAAAAGGGGCAAAGAAGTAGACTGGTCAAGGTACAAATCCGAGGTCAATGGCAAGCAGGAATCAAGAGAAGTCAAATAGGTTTCCAGGTTTGGATTTTGTGGGAATTTCAGAGACCTGATTCAACAGCTCTCATGATTGGCTGGCAAACATTCAAGGGTATACCCTATACCGCAAGGATAGAGAGGGTAAAAAAGGGGGAGGGGTATGCCTATATATCAAGAATAATGTACAAGCGAATGTGAGAGATGACATCACTGAGGGAGCTAGAGAGGAGGTGGAATCCTTATGGGTAGAGCTCCAAAGGGATGAAGCTAAGGGGAAAATAATACTGGAAGTATGCTATAGGCCCCCTAACCTGAGGGAGGAAGTGGAGACGGATCTCCTATCACAAATTGGATTAGCAGCAAGGATGGGAAGTGTTATCATAATGGGGGATTTTAATTATCCAGACATAGACTGGGCGGAGGGAACCGCGCATTCATTTAAGGCTCGCCAGTTCCTTAATGTCTTGCAGGAAAATTTTATGGGTCAGATGGTAGACGCACCAACTAGAAATAAAACATTACTGGATCTACTGATTACCAACAATACAGACCTGATCACAGATGTGGAAATACGGAGCAATTTAGGTAACAGCGATCACAGGTCAATTAGTTTCAGTATAAATCACACAAATAGGAAACATGAAGGGAATATAAAGACACTGAATTTCAAAAGAGCCAACTTCCCTAAACTACAAACCTTGCTAAAAGGCATAAATTGGGATAAAATATCAGGAACAAAGAATACAGAGGAGAGATGGGTCTGCTTTAAGAGCATATTAAATAAGGGCATTAGCCAATGTATCCCATTGGGTAATAAATTTAAAAGGGCGAACAAAAATCCTGGATGGCTTAACTCCAATGTAAAAATGCATATAAAAGCAAAGGAGAAGGCCTTCAAAAAATACAAGGTTGAGGGATCATCCTCAGCATTCAGACTTTATAAAGAATGCAACAAGAAATGTAAGGGTGCAATTAGGACGGCTAAGATAGAACATGAAAGACATAGCGGAGGAGAGCAAAAAAAATCCCAAGAAATTCTTTAAGTATGTAAACAGTAAAAAAGGGAGGACAGACCATATTGGCCCCATAAAGAATGAGGAAGGACATCTGGTTACAAAGGATGGGGAGATGGCGAAGGTATTGCATTTATTCTTCTCCTCAGTCTTCACGAGTGAATCGGGGGGCTTCAGTAACCAAAACTGCAGTGTTTATCCTCATGACACAACACAGGAAGCACCTCCATGGTTAACAGAGGACGGAATTAAAATTAGACTCAAGAAACTTAACATTAATAAATCACCGGGACCAGATGGCTTGCACCCGAGGGTACTTAGGGAACTCAGTCAAGTGATTGCCAGACCGTTGTTCCTAATTTTTACAGATAGTCTACTGACTGGAATGGTACCAGCTGATTGGAGAAAAGCCAATGTAGCACCAATATTTAAAAAGGGCCCAAAATACATCCCTTGGAATTACAGACCAGTTAGCCTAACATCAATAGTATGTAAACTATGACGCTCGCAGGTCACCGTTTTTGACGCCTATTAGAGCCTATGGCTCTAATCAGGTGCTTCAAAACCACCCCCCACCACTGTAATTCAGATGCCCTGCATCTGAAAAGTGGCATGGCGCCTGAATAGGGGGTGGCAGCAGCGGCCATAGATAAATTCATGCAATGCATGAATCCAGTGGCGGAATTATAGGGGTCGCTGAGGTTGCCATGGCGACCAGGCCCCTTGCTGCAGGGGGCCATAGAGGGCCCCCTGTATATAGTACTTTGATAGGAGGAGCGGAGACAAGCTCCCCGATACTAGGCCGAACTGTATTCGGCACTGTGCAGGGAGCTGGTCACATTGATTACAAAGTGAAAAGCACAGTGCTGTGCTCTTTGTCTCCCCCTACAGTGCAGTACCCGGCAGGAAGAGCTAAAGTAAAGGTCTGCCGTTTTTTATCCACTGTATGTGTGTTTATATGTATGTATGTGTGTGTGTATGTGCGTGTGTGTGTGTGTGTGCATGTATGTATATGTGTGTATGTATGTGTTTATAATTCAGTGGCGGTGCATCCATAGGGGTGCATGGGCGCCGCCCCCTCTCTCCAGGCACCCCTCTATCACAAATAGATAGATTCATGCATAGCGTGACTCTATCTATGGCAGCCACTGCCCCCCTATTCAGACACCTGGCCCCTTTTTGGACGCCGGGCGCCTGAATTACACCGGCGGGGGTGTTTTTAAAGCACTAATAGGCTTCAAAATAGGCGAATTGCCATGCTTGGCGCTCACAGTCGACCCAGGTGTGTTAGAAAAGTGAATAAATATTCGCTTTCCTAACACTGAACCGCCTCTTCACCAATCAGGTGCCCGGGTCCGTTACCCGTCACCTGATTGGCTGAAACGACAGGCGCCGCTATTGGATGCCTATCAGGAAGAGAGGGTGGGAGGGGATGCATGGAGGACCCCGCTCGTCGCCGTCACCCGCTGCCCCACCGAGACAGGGTAAGTCCAGGGCAGTCTGCGAGCGGGCAAGGGGGTCACAGTGGCTGCATTTGATGGCACAGTGACTGCGTTTGAGGGCACAGTGGTGGCAATTAATGGGCACAGTGGCTGCGATTGATAAGCACAGTGACTGCGTTTGAGGGCACAGTGGTGGCAATTGATGGGCCCAGTGGCTGCGTTTGAGGGCACAGTGGTGGCGATTGATGTGCACAGTGGCTGCGTTTGATGGGCACAGTGACTGCGTTTGATGGGCACAGTGGTTGCATATGATGGGCACAGTGGTGGCAATTAATGTGCACAGTGGCTGTGTTTGATGAGCACAGTGAGGCTGCAATTGATGTGTTTTTTTTTTTTTTAAGAATTTTTCAGTTTGCTTGCGCCCCCCAAAAAATTTTGAGCACCATCTGCCACTGGTTTATGTGTGTGTGCATTTATATATATGTATGTGTGTGTGTGTGTGTATTTATGTATGTATGTGTGTGTGTGTGTGTGTGTGTGTGTGTGTATATGTATGTGTGGTTACATGCATATATGCACATTTTATGTATGCGCTTTTAATCCTGACCCCCTATATGTGTCCCATTAGAGCCAATTTTTTTTTTTTGCTTGTTCATAGTACCAGCAAAAAAAAATGCTGTTCCTCTGAAAAGTGATCCATGCTCAGATCGCTTTTCAGAGGCATTTGAGAGCCGGTAAAGAGGCAATATGTTGCCTCCTGACCGCCTGTTTTAACCCCTTAAATGCATCATCACTATGCTGCAACTGCATGCAATGCACACAGTTGCAGGGTGGTTGCAGTGCAGCCACTTCAAGGGTGCCCTGACTGGAAAAAGATTGAGAAACACCGACATAGAGGAACCCATCTCTCCATTTTCCTCCTGCAGCCCCTGAATGCCTGTGGGAGGGAGAGGAGGAGAAGCGGGGGGGGGAGAAATCGATTCCTTTACATGCAGCCACTCACTTGCGACCGGGCCCTGGTGTTCCGCCATCGGGCTCGGAGAAATGAGCCCTATCCAGGGGTCAGGGGGGCCCTTCATGGTTTCTTGCATCGGGGCCCTGAAGATTCTAGTTACGCCTCTGCATGAATCTATCTATTGGTGCTAGAGGGGGGTGGCAGGAGAGAGGGGGCAGCGCCCGTGCTCCCTTATGGACGCACCGCCACTGCTTATGACCTCACCTACTCCAAAAACGCCTATCAGGACAAGAATGACTAAAATTGGTTGAGGATTCAAACCTGAGAAAAAAGAGTCCAAAAAAAAAAAAAAATGAACAAAAAATGAACAGGATTAGGAACATTTTTTCATCCTGAAAATAGAATGTTACAACCAAGTCTCGAACCCAGCAGCACCACTGATCTTGTGCCCAAACCAAAAGAGGGGACCAGTGTGAGGAACCTAGCTGTAAAAAAAAAAATTAAAAAGTGGTAACGTTGCTGGGTGGGGATGTCATGCAGCAGCACCAAGGGACAGGCTCCTGACAAAGTGGGTGCCTTGAGACTGAGGGTGCGTCGTCGTCGAATCCAATGGGGCTGATCGTAGAGATAGCTGTATTGATGAGATGTTGTTAGCTATGTCCCCGGTTAAGCGTTATCATATAGAATTCTCCTTCTGTCGCGTCTGGTAGGTGGCGTGTGCCAGATTTGAGATGGCCTGGGGGGGTCAAGGGAGGGCGGTGCACCGCTTCGGCTTCCATGAGACCCAATTTCACCAGGATCTCCTGACCCTCCAGAACTGTGGTGGCAGCAAGAGTGGAGCCTTTATGAGGAACCCACCAATTTAAATGGGAAACCCCATCTGTATCGGATCCTGGCTGCTTAAAGTGCTGCAGTGACCTCCTTCATGCCCCTGCGTCTGTTCAATGTGGCTGGTGAGATATCCGGATAGATCTGAACAGTGTAATCATCAAGGGTGATCTGTGGGGTGTTTCTAGCAGCCCTTAAGATGTCTTCTTTTGTCAGGAAATCCTTCATACAAAGGATTATGTCACGCGGCGGTTTGTCTGCTGGAGGTTTTGGTCTGAGGGCCCTGTGAAGCCTGCCACACGTAAAGGCCGCAGATTCACATTCTGGAAGGAGAGACTTGAACAGCCTGATGACAGTGAGAATCAAATCCGTTACCAACTCTGGAATACCCCGCAATCGCAGATTATTGCGTCTATTCCTGTTGTCCAGATCTTCAACCTGATACTGAATTTGATTAAATGCTGTTGTTAACGTTTCATGCTCCCGACTGAGCTCATTATAAGCCAGGGCCAGTTCATCGTGTTTAGTTTCCGGCATGTCAGTTCTAGTACCCAGAGCTTTAATCTCCTGTGATATTGCATGGGAGGTCTTGTGCGGTTCTGTTTGGAACTTTGTTGCCAGTCTATTATACATCTTTTCTAGGCTAGCATCTAGGTCAGCTTTAGATAGAGAAGAGGTGTACTCCCTGCCAGGATCCGAAGGTGAGCCAGGAACAGAAGGCACAGAGGGGGCCACCAGAGCAGGAGAATGTGCTCGGGCCGCGGCGCCATTTTGGAACATGCTGTATTTTTCCCTGGTGCGGAGGAGATAGTGGGTTAGAGACTTCTGAGCGGGGCCCTGGGATTTTTTCTTTGACAACGGCATGCACTGTGTCTTGGCGCCTCGAGGAGTGTTAGATGTGTCAGGTGTAAGGCTGCTTATAGCCCTCTGTGACTGATCGTGTCCCGCAGTGTGCGGAGCTACCGTGTCAGGCGTCCATCTCGCTCAGCGACGCGCATGCGCCCCCTGTTTGGTGTTTTTTTAAAGTAGTTTGCTGTATATTCTCGCATTGTGCAATCTCTTTGTGCAGAGCCAAAGGACACCCACTTAAATAAAAAATTCACTTATAGAAAGAAACCCAGACATGTGCCCCCCAGCCATATATATTGTGGAAATGTACAGTAGATGAACCCCTTCAGGGTCAGAACATCCCCCCCACTTACAGGGCTTAAACATTTCCTTCATTTTGGAGATGTCACCTTTTCCACCAATGACATTCTCACCTCATCCGTCTATTGTACATTTTCTACATCTATACTAACAATGTCACGCTTACCCCTAACGCAGGTGGTCAGACACTATATCTGGCTTCTGTGTTCTTCAACTATAGCAGCCCCCTTACCCATAAGGCAAGCAGGCCTTCTGGTACTCAGTTGCCCCCAGGACTTATACACAATGCTATAGTGCCTGGCCACCATGCCTGAGCAGAAACAAACTGAGCACAGCAACCAAGTACTTGTGGTTGGCAGACAGGCAGAGTGGTTCAACGACAGTCCAGGTACAAGGCAGGCAAGGTTCACAATAGTCAGGGTCAAATCTGTAGTCAAAAAGCAGACAGAGTACAGAGAGTAGTCGATATCCGAACCGAGGTCATCAACGAGGGAATTCCAACATCAGAGCAGGAAAGACAAACAGAGAGCTTGGAGCACATGTTACAAACACAATATTGCAAGCATGAGACTGCAGGCTTGGCTGGCTTAAATCAGGTTGGGTCTCCAGGTGGACAGACAGAAAGAATGCATCACAGCCAAAACCAGAAAACAGGAATTAGGAGTAGGAGCGCAACACACTCCTGACAAACGGATTATAGTACTTTTATTAGTAGTGGGGGGTGGGCAGTTTATTTAGGAGGGATTGGAATATGTATGTCTTTATTTTATAAGGTTTAAATAAGAAGAAAAAGGGAAAAATTTAATTTCCAGTGAATGTCCAGGATTTTTTTTCCCATAATGATCCCAGTCTCAGATATTCATCCTAAAATCTGATCAGTAAAGTCTCCAGAGAACACGGAGATCACAGGAATATGATGTGTCCTGGCAAAGCCCAAAGACAACATTCATCTTTCAGTTTAGGAGAGGAGGGACGCATCCGGGAGAAATTTTGTGTACAGAAACCTCACACAGTACTCCCCACAGCTCCTCCTCCCAATGTCCCTCCAATCAGAGTCAGAGAATCCTATGACTACACACTGAGCTCACAGCTCCTCCTCCTAATCTCTCTCTATCCGACTCTTTTTTTTTTCTGATGCTCTTAGGATGTGGGCCGACCCCTGGCCTCCTCACTTTCAAAGTAGGGCTGTTGAACCTTCATTGTATGTAATATCAGAAACCTCAGCATGAAGTGGGGTTTAAATAAAAAGACACCTGACCAGTGAGGTGAGGAGGATTCTGGGAATGTCATTTGATTTTACTATTTGTGTTCAAATCTAGAGTTTTCCTCCTGTGAAGTCTGGAGATCATCTGACCATCACATTGCCTCCACCTCCCTCCCTAATAGAATAGAGAAATAAAAAGAAGATTCTAGAAGTCACCAGAGAGATCATTGAGCTGCTGACAGGAGAGGTGAGCGGTGCTGGGAAGGACGTCACAATGAACAATCGGCCGCCCCTCACATCACCGGGTAAGAGGAGACTTTATTGTAAAGGAGAGAGCAGTACGGAGGGTCCACCTAGATCCCCCATCATCTGATAAACACATAGAAACAATGTATTCAGTCAGTGTGTGTGTTTCCTACAGATGGATCCAGTAATGGGAACCCACCAGAGAGATGTCCCCGTCCTCTGTATTCCCGGGATTCCACACAGGAAGGTCACACCATCCCTCACCATCATCAGGTAGATGAGGAACAATCACTGATAGTATCATTAGGATCTGTACATTATCTGCATTGTTACCATTGATGTCATTTTTATTATATATTCAGAGTGGAAACCTGAGAGATCCTAAAGTTGAGGTTAAAGAAGAGGTAAAAGAGGAGGATGATGAGGATGGGGTGATGGAGGAGTCAGAGTATCTAAAAGTTTACAAAAATCTGTACCAGGACACCATGGAAGAGCCATCCAACTACAGAAACCCACCAGAGAGATGTCCCCGTCCTCTGTATTCCCGGGATTCCACACAGGAAGATCACACCATCCTTCACCATCATCAGGTAGATGAATGACAATTATCAGTAGTTATGATTTATACACCAGCTTGTTTGTTACAATGAATGTTTTATTATATATTCAGAGTGGAAACCTCGGGGATGATAATATTGATGTTAAAGAAGAGTATAAAGAGGAGAATGAGGAGTATGGAGTGATGGAGGACTTTTCAGAAGGACACAAAGATATGATGGAGCCACCTAATACCAGGAACCCACCAGAGAGATGTCCCCGTCCTCTGTATTCCCGGGATTCCACACAGGAAGGTCTCACCATCCCTCACTGTTACAAGGTTGGTGGATCGGAGCATCTAGAACATGGACTTCTGAAGAGGATGTGTTTTTTTTTTATATGATGTCACAATAATAAATCTTCTATTTTATAGATGATATTTTCTCTCATTTTCTTGACTTAGAGTGGAGATCCAATTGATTTAGAATTTGAGGTTAAAGAGGAGACGTATGTGAGGGATGATCAGCAGTCTATGGAGGAGGATGGAATAATGGGGACATTTATAGAGGAGGACACTCCTACAGAGATCAGCACAGGTGGGTCATTAATTCTTTTTTTTTATAATCAGAATTTTTTTTATTATTTCCATTTTACAATACAACAATCTTCATACATTGTTACAAACAACAACAAAAAAAAAGAAAAACCCCTCCTCACCCACCCCAGACCCTTATTACATTACATCTTCTACTACCGCATTCGCTTAAATCTTATCCCTCCCCCCTTTCCAAACCACTTGGTAATCCTGTAGTTACTCCTTCCCCCTCCTCTCTTTGTGCAAGAAGACCTCTTACCCTTCGTGAGAAGGAGAGAGGAAAAAAAAAAAAAAAATCAAAAGGGGGGACATAAAAGTGCATAAGTGTACATAATTGAATAAAAAGTGTACGTGTTTATCAATTTGTATTTGTGTACGAGGCCCTCATTGGCCAAACTATAAGTGTTGTTACCCTTTACCCGTCGTATAAAAAAAAAAAAAAAAAAAACCCACGAAACCCAAGTTTATCAATTATTTAATTTGTGTAAAAGGCCCTCATTGGCCGAACTATAAGTGTTATTACCCTTACCCATCGTGTTATCATCTCGAGAGAAAAAAAAAAAATTAATTCTAAATCCATTCCTCCACCCATACTGCTCACTGATTGGTCCAGAGTAGGGTGGGGACTGGGTGATATCAGCCTGTAATCCCCTGGTCACTTTCCTGAGCTGTGTTCCCCATCCTGTATTCCTGTATTTCTTTCCAATAATCTTCCTTCTCTGTGCTGCAGACACAATTTATGTATCTAGACTGGATTTATGGAGATTCTGGGGTTCAGCTGGCAGTAAAATTTAGATTTTCACCATAGGTGTTGCTCAGCCTAGACACCTGGAGTATGTACCTTGGGTCTTCTGCCTCAAGTCCTGGGTCTAGCAAGACCTCTGACAGAGTAATTCTCCCGGGAATACCTTTTCTGTTATTTGCTGGCTGTGCCGGGTGGAGGAATATGTCTGTATAGTCTCAGACCCAAGTCACTGAGTGCAGTCTCAGGAGATAGGAGGCAGCGGTGTGGGACCTCTGCAACTTGTCTCCAGTAAACAGTTCAGCTTCCACTGATTACTGAACACCAATATTATGAGTCCCCCTGACTATTACACCGTATATAGTAATTATATATTGCATGTTGCATACTCCTGACCCCTGCACTATATACTCTATGTTGTACATTACATACTCCTGACTTCTGCTCTCTCCCCTCTCCCCACTGCTATATATACACATAATATGTATTCTCTTTTGTTACACCCATTTCCTACCAGCTGGACATTTTATATCTGATGATGTGATTGGAGCACAGACTTTTCCATGTTGATAATAATGTGATAACATCCTCCAACTTTTGGAACCTTAAACAGAAAGTGATAATGGGGGAGGAGTCAATAACCCAATGATGGTGGTCTTCAGGATCAGTCCAGTCTTCATCTTGGTTGTTCTCCCCCATCCTCACTCTCTGACCTCTGGTGGGGCTCAGCCCCACTGTTATTTATGACTAAATCATGGACTAATTAAGGAAGTGCAGGACTTCTTGTGTTGGGAAGAGGGCAATGAGTGATAGAGGGGGAGGGGACACTCGTCCTATAATCCCCTCATCACTGTCACTCCTATAAAAGACAGTTCTCGTTGTTTCCTCACTCTCTGACTAAGGTCCATGAATAAAGAAATGAACTGGTAGGAGATCAGAGGACCCATTTACTAGTTACCTTGAGGGGGGAATTGTAAGATCCTCAGAGACAAAGCTGCCTGATGTGGGCGGAGTCCTGGTTTAGGGGAACCAATCAGCTCATGTCTAGTAATAATCTTTGTATTTCTATTTTAGTAGATGGACGGGAGATGAGGAAAACCTCAGAGGATTGTCTCACTTTGTCTCCAGACTGTAAAGTAGAAGATGAGGACATCACACAGCATTCAGAAAACACCACCATCTTGTATTTTGTGGTTCCCCATATTGTGGTTGGACCATCGTATTCCTCTTATCCTGAGGAACCTCAGACTGTGAGGGATAATGCAACAGATAAGAGGTTTCCCTGTACTGAGTGTGGGAAGTGTTTCTATTATAAATCCGGACTTAATATACATCAAAGAACCCACACTGGTGAGAAGCCGTATTCCTGTCCTGAGTGTGGGAAATGTTTTTCACAGAAGTCCTATCTTTCCGATCATCAGAGATCGCACACGGGGGAAAAGCCATATTCCTGCCCTGAGTGCGGGAAATGTTTTTCACAGAAGTTCAGTCTTACCACACATAAGAGATTGCACACGGGGGAGAAGCCGTATTCCTGTCCTGAGTGCGGGAAATGTTTTTCAGCGATGTCCAGTCTTTCCTATCATCAGAGATTGCACACGGGGGAGAAGCCGTATTCCTGTCCTGAGTGCGGGAAATGTTTTTCAGTAAAGTCCCATCTTTCCAAGCATCAGAAATTGCACACGGGGGAAAAACCATATTCTTGTTCTGAGTGCGGAAAATGTTTTTCACAGAAGTACAATCTGGACCATCATCAGAAATTGCACACGGGTGAGAAGCCGTATTCCTGTCCTGAGTGCGGGAAAGGTTTTTCACAGAAGTCCAGTCTTTCCAAGCATCAGAAATTGCACACGGGGGAAAAACCATATTCTTGTTCTGAGTGCGGGAAATGTTTTTCACAGAAGTACGCTCTTTCCAATCATCAGAGATTGCACACGGGGGAGAAGCCGTATTCCTGTCCTGAGTGCGGGAAATGTTTTTTACAGAAGTCCACTCTTTCCTATCATAAGAAATTGCACACGGGGGAAAAGCCGTATCCCTGTCCTGAGTGTGGGAAATGTTTTTCGTTGAAGTCCCATCTTTCCCAGCATCAGAAATTGCACACAGGTGAGAAGCCGTATTCCTGTCCTGAGTGCGGGAAATGTTTTTCAACGATGACCAATCTCTCCTGTCATCAGAGATCTCACACGGGGGAAAAGCCGTATCCCTGTCCTGAGTGTGGGAAATGTTTTTCGTTGAAGTCCCATCTTTCCCAGCATCAGAAATTGCACACAGGTGAGAAGCCGTATTCCTGTCCTGAGTGCGGGAAATGTTTTTCAACGATGTCCAGTCTCTCCTATCATCAGAAATCTCACCTGGGGGAGAAGCCATATTCCTGTCCTGAGTGAGGGAATAGCTCCTCAGTGAAGTCCTGTCTTCCTGTACATCAGGGGTCCCACACAACCCTCGAGGTGTATTAGTGAGTGCGGGAAATGTCTTGTATATGAATGTTGCTGGACATGTGGGGAAGAAGCACAGCCTGATATACACCTCAGATATACTCCATGGCTGATCTTCATCATGGAGGAAACAGTTGATAAGGAGATCAGAGATCACCAAAGACATGGATGAAGTGTTGTACCGTGTTGGCCATTGATAGCAGGAGAAAAATAAAAATGGAGTCATTACCTCTCATTGGCTGAGTACATTTTGTGGTGGAAGATTTCACAAACACTTACAGGTCTGTTTCTAAAAACTTTGTAGAATGAATGTGTAAAGGAAATGTGTAAGTTCTGTATAGAATTGTATTGTATTTTGCACTGCCCTGGAAATCATTTTCTATCACAAATAAATTTTACATTCAGCCAGGAGCAGCGATTTTCTTTTAAATGCTTAAAGAGAAACATTAAAAATTTCCAATTCCTTTAAATAACATGTCTGGGGGGTCCTAATCCTTCCTGTGAAGGGGGATATCTCTGTCATGTACAGAAAGTGCTGCAGCAGCGCCGACCTTTATGAAGGAAAAAAGTTTAAAATTGCTGCAAATGACATTTCCATGCCAACTTCTATCCAAAAAAAAAAAAAAACAGCACGCAGGCTTCTCTAACGATCTGCTACAGCGCCTTGAAAAAGTATTCATACCCCTTGAAATCTCCCACATTTTGTCATCTTAGAACCAAAAAATGTAAATGCATTCTATTGGGATTTTATGTGATTGACCAACACAAAGTGGCACATAATTGTGAAGTGGAAGGAAAATGATAAATGATACAAATAAATATGTGAAAAGTGTGGGGGGATTTGTATGGCGCCCCCCGGAGTCAATACTTTGTAGAACCCCCTTTCTCTGCAATTACAGCTACAAGTCTTTTTGGGGATGTCTCCACCAGCTTTGCACATCTAGAGAGGACATTTTTGCTCATTCTTCTTTGCAAAATATCTCAAGCTCTGTCAGATTGGATGGAGAGCGTCTGTGAACAGCAATTTTCAAGTCTTGTTGTGACGAACCCTTGTCCTCAACAGGACTATGTCCACTGTAAATGCTTCCTTTGTCCAGAACCAGCACTATCCAAGACCCTTTAGCCCACCCAGTCACCAGTCGTAACTTAGTGTAAGGTGAACAACAACATCAAACTCCTTTATTCAAGCACATGTTACCACAGATATACAACTCAGAGACACTCCCCCCCCACTCTTGGATTCAGGGCGGGGTAAACTGCCTGGTGACCTGGTGTATGCTGAAAGGTCTATCCGCAGTAGCCTCGGAAACTCTGATGCCAGATCCATATCTCCGCTGGGGTGACTGAAGTCTGCTATCCTGATCTTGGATCCAGGTTTAGGTTTGGACGTGTTCACAGCCAGGAAGCATGATCCCGCTGCTGCCAACCAGTTGTGACGAACTCTTGTCCTAAACAAGTCTATGTCTGCCGTAAATGCTTCCTTTGTCCAGAACCAGCACTATCCAAGACCCTTTAGCTCACCCAGTCACCAGCCGTAACTCAGTGTAGGGTGAAAAACATCAAATTCCCTTTATTCAAGCACATGTTACAGCAGATATCTATCTCAGAGGCACTCCCCACCACCCTTGGATTCAGGGCGGGGTAAAATGTCCAATCACAATAGACACACAGGTCAGGTGTATTCACGCTTCTCATCACTAAACAGTCTTATCAGCAGGGAAAGCTTTTGGAGGAATTCGCCCCCCACCAATCACAGAGCTAATCTACATACACATCCCATAATACCCAAGGCAGACAGACACAATAGAACGTTGGAATACAACCAGACCCCAAACGATCACAGCAAAGAGACCACAACAGCATTAGACAACACACAATATATATAAAACATTCCAGTGTGGCTGTACAGTGTGTCTAAATAGCACAGATCATAGTGGGGTTCTCAGTCACCCTGTGCCCATAATGGACACAGGGTGATTTAC
Organism: Aquarana catesbeiana; assembly: GCF_042186555.1. Classification (NCBI taxonomy): domain Eukaryota; kingdom Metazoa; phylum Chordata; class Amphibia; order Anura; family Ranidae; genus Aquarana; species Aquarana catesbeiana. Next base: position 298,803,632 of record NC_133331.1, on the reverse strand, counting down.
ACATAAGAGGGGCCAGGGGAGCTGGACACAGAGTCTCCAGAGCATGCTGAGTTCCACAAACCCCCCACCCAATCTCACTTATTAACTCTGATGTAAAGATTTTAGCTAAAGTACTTGCTAAACGATTGAATGCGGTGATTACGACCATTGTGGGGGCGGATCAAACAGGATTCATACCTGGAAGGTCAACCTCTATCAATTTGCGTAGACTGTATACTAATCTGAAAGCAATTCACGATAAAACTGGTACCCGCGCTGTACTGGATTTAGATGCTCACAAGGCCTTTGACTCAGTCGAATGGCCATATCTTTTTAAAGTCCTAGCCAAATTTGGGTTTGGCTCTACTTTTATACAGTGGGTACGCCTCCTTTATTCCAATCCTATTGCTAGACTGAGAGTAAATTCATCCGTATCAAAAGCTTTTCAGATAAAGAGAGATACAAGACAAGGGTGTCCATTGTCACCACTCCTGTTCGCAATAGCAATAGAACCCCTGGCAGCATTGGTGAGATCCAGTGGGGAAATTACGGGACTGACGACTGGGGGCCAAGAAGAAAAAGTGTCCTTATATGCGGATGACATCTTGATATATTTGGAGGACCCCCAGTCGTCACTCCCGACCCTGCTGGAAATCATCCGGCGGTTTGCCCATTTTTCAGGCTTTCAGGTCAACTGGGATAAATCTTTATTGTTCCAGATCGACCGAGAGACTCAAGTAAGACTACCTCAAGACTGCCCATTATAAATAGTCCACAGCTTTAGATACCTGGGGGTCTTGATTGAACAACCTATCTCCTCCTATGTCAAGATTAATTTAGACCCCCTCATTGACCCCCTCATTAGTACATTAAAAAACACATTGAAAACCTGGAATAACCTCCCACTTACGCTCTTAGGAAGAATAAATATCTTTAAAATGATTTACCTCCCGAGATTCCTTTACGTTCTGAGCAACTCACCAATCTATATAACAAAAGCTAAATTTAAGGAAATAGACTCTATAATCACCCAATTTATATGGAGGGGCGGTGTGGTGAGGATTGCCAAACATACCCTACAATTGCCCACCCTAGAGGGGGGACTGGCGCTACCATGTCTCCAAACATATTATATTGCTTCACAACTGGCACATGCCCATTGGTGGTTCTTTCCAGAGGCTAACAATGCAGCTACTGCTCTTGAGGCAGCCTTCCTCACCTCATACGAATCCCTCCAAAACCTAATACATCATATGTCACTTAGGGGGAGAGGGGGAGTAAAGGTTCTGGCCATGACACTACAGATCTTTAAAATATCTAAACTACTACCCCCTAGTTCTAGAGCTGTCTTGTCTCCTAATGCTCCATTATGGGGAAATCCAAGCTTACCAGAATTTAACCAGAGAACTGACGGGGGATATTGGGCAAAGAAAGGGGTTAAAACTATAGCACACCTGTTTTTAGACAATACATTCCGATCTTTTATGGAATTTCAGAGGGATTTTGGGCTCCCACACACGGCCTATTTCCAGTATTTACAGATAAGACATACTGCAGCGGCACAATTTGGGCTTCGTAATACAGAGATGCAACCTTCCCAACTTGAGCTTCTACTGACCGACCCTTCTCATGACAAACTTATATCGTCCTATTATAAGACTTTGCTACACTCTACTACTACTAGGCTCACTGCTATTGAACATAAATGGAAATTGGACATACCCGAGCTGACGGAGGAGATTTGGGGGGAAATTTTACCCGTACAGATCCCCTCTGTCAGCTCTTCTAGAGATAAAGTGATCCAGACCAAGTTATTATACAGAGCATACTTCACACCACAATTATTATTTAAACTTAAGAGAGCACCCGATTCTCTATGTCCTCGATGTGGGACGGCTGAGGGCACGTTCTTCCATTTAATATGGGAGTGCGCGCCGATACGGCAATTTTGGTCAGAGGTTACAGCCTTTATCAGCACTATAGCCAAAATACCAAATATCTGTAATCCTCTTAGATGTCTGTTCGGATATATTGATGATGAAGAGTTATCCAAAAACGTTCAATCCTTCATACGTATAGTGATGTTTTATGCTAAAAAAACAATAACCATGCATTGGAAATCTAATGTGGTCCCGACCGTGAAACTCTGGCTCACTATTGTCAACCAAGCTATACCATTATATAAGCTGACATATGAAGCAAGGGGATGCCCCAAAAAGTTCACCAAAATCTGGAACTCATGGGTGAGTTCAGAGAGTACCATACCCCCTGCTTAATGAGAGACCACAACATTGGTATGATATGTAATTCCCAGTACCTAACACCTGATAGCGACAATGAAATGTATTGTGAGATGTGTTGTATGTACTACTGCATAATGTCAATCTGTATACCTGTCCACTGTATTGAACCTTGAATAATGCAATATTTGCTGTGCTTTGTACACCTGTATAACAATTATTGTTACTGTTTATGAAAACAATAAAAAAGTTACCTTTAAAAAAAAAAAAAAAGAGTCCAAAACAGCATGAGACAACACACAATATATACAGATATACAACATTCCAGTGTGGCTGTACAGTGTGTCTAAATAGCATAGATCATAGTGGGGTTCTCCGTCACCCTGGGCCCACAATGGACACAGGGTGATTTACACATAGGAGGGGCCAGGGGAGCTGGACACAGAGTCTCCAGAGATCTCCAAGGTAAGCTGAGTTCCAGAAAGCCCCCACCCAAAGTGACTCCTGTCACACTTGCCACAGATTCTCAATTGGATTTAGGTCTTGACTTTGACTGGGCCATTCTAACACATGAATATGCTTTGATCTAAACCATTCTATTGTAGCTCTGGCTGGATGTTTAGGGTGGTTGTCCTGCTGGAAGGTGAACCTCCACCCCAGTCTCAAGTCTTTTGCAGACTCTAACAGGGATTCTTCTAAGATTGCCCTGTATTTGGCTCCATCCATCTTCCCATCAACTCTGACCAGCTTCCCTGTCCCTGCTGAAGAAAAGCATCCCCACCACATGATGCTGCCACCACCATGATTCACGGTGGGGATGGTGTGTTCAGGGTGATTTGCAGTGTTAGTTTTCCACCACACATAGCGTTTTGCTTTTAAGCCAAAAAGTTAAGTTTTGGTCTCATCTGACCAGAGAACCTTCTTCCACATGTTTGCTGTGTCCTCCACATGGCTTCTCACAAACTGCAAACGGGACTTCTTATGACTTTCTTTCACCAATGTCTTTCTTCTTGTCACTCTTCCATAAAGGGCAGATTTGTGGAGAACATGACTAATAGTTGTCCTGTGGACAGATTCTCCCACCTGAGCTGTGGATCTCTGCAGCTCCTCCAGAGTTACCATGGACCTCTTGGTTGCTTCTTTGATGAATGCTCTCCTTGCCCGGCCGGTCAGTTTAGGTGGACGGCCATGTCTTGGTAGGTTTGCAGTTGTGCCATATTCTTTCCATTTTCCGATGATGGGTTGAACAGAGCTCCGTGAGATGTTCAAAGCTTGGTAGATTTTTTTTATAACCTAATCCTGTTTTATACTTCTCCACAACTTTATCCCTGACCTGTCTGGTGTGTTCCTTGGCCTTCATGATGCTGTTTGTTCACTAAGGTTCTCTAACAAACATCAGAGGGCTTCACAGAACAGCTGTATTTATACTGAGATTAAATGACATACATGTGGACTCTATTTACTAATTAGATGACTTCCGAAGGCAATTGGTTCCACTACATTTAAGTTAGGGTTATCAGAGTAAAGGGGGCTGAATACAAATGTACCCCACACTTTTCACATATTTATTTGTATCATTTATCATTTTTCCTTCCACTTCACAATTATGTGTCACTTTGTGTTGGTCTATCACATAAAATCCCCAATAAAATACATTTATGTTTTTGGTAGTAACATGGCAAAATGTGGAAAATTTCAAGGGGTATGCATACTTTTTCAATGCACTGTATGTATTTTGGAGGGGCCCGTGTGCTGATTTTTTTTTTTTTTTTAATGAGCCGACAATAAAATGTCATTTGCAGACTCTTTAAACTCTACCATTTCTTTGTTTATAAATGTAAGTTTCTGTAGCACATCCTAAAGCTCATGCTCTGTCAAACACCAACTCTATACCGGATTATACCGCTTACCAGATCGAGAACCCCCCAAAACTGAAGAGGTCTAACATTCTTAAAAATGGGTTCAGCACAGATCAAGCCACGGCATACACAACTCCACTCTTGGCAATGCAATGGTTAAAGTGTTACTAAACCCAGGACTCTGCATTTACTATATCTGGTCTCCCCAGGAGTCTGCATTCACTATATCTGCTCTCCCCAGGAGCCTGCACTCCCTATATCTGCCCTCCCTAGGAGCCTGCACTCCCTATATCTGCCCTCCCTAGGAGTCTGCAGTCACTAGATCTGCTCTTCCAAAGACTCTGTAGTCACTATATCTAGTCTCCCCAGGAACCTGCAGTCATATATCTGGTCTCCCCAGGAGCCTGTAGTCATATATCTGCTCTCCCCAGGAGCCTGCATTCACTATATCTGCTCTCCCCAGGAGCCTGCACTCCCTATATCTGCCCTCCCTAGGAGTCTGCAGTCACTAGATCTGTACTCTGTTTTCACTATATCTAGTCTCCCCAGGAGTCTGCAGTCACTATATCTGGTCTCCCCAGGAGCCTGTAGTCATTATATCTGGTCTCCCCAGGAGCCTGCATTCACTATATCTGCTCTCCCCAGGAGCCTGCAGTTACTATATCTGCTCTCCCCAGGAGCTTGCAGTCACTATATCTGCTCTTCCAAAGACTCTGCAGTCACTAAATCTAGTCTCCCCAGGAACCTGCAGTCATATATCTGGTCTCCCCAGGAGCCTGTAGTCATTATATCTGGTCTCCCCAGGGGCCTGCATTCACTATATCTGGTCTCCCCAGGAGCCTGCAGTCAATATATCTGGTCTCCCCAGGAGCCTGCATTCACTATATCTGCTCTCCCCAGGAGCCTGCAGTCACTATATCTGCTCTCCCCAGGAGCCTGCATTCACTATATCTGGTCTCCCCAGGAGCCTGCATTCACTATATCTGCTCTCCCCAGGAGCCTGCAAACACTATATCTGGTCTCCCCAGGAGCCTGCAGCCACTATATCTGCTCTTCCCAGGAGCCTGCAGTCATATATCTGCTCTCCCCAGGAGCCTACAGTCACTATATCTGGTCTCCCCAGGACCCTGCAGTCACTATATCTGCTCTTCCCAGGACTCTGCAGTCATATATCTGCTCTTCCCAGGACTCTGCAGTCACTATATCTAGGCTCCCCAGGAGCCTCCATTCACTATATCTGCTTACCCCAGGACTCTGCAGTCACTATATCTGCTCTCCCCAGGAGCCTCCATTCACTATATCTTCTCTCCCCAGGACTGTTTTCACTATATCTGCTCTCCCCAGGAGCTGTACTGTGTGGGAAAGAACCAGTTAATATCACCGCTCTCTGCAGGGGGGAGCACTACACATCCATAAGGATATACAGTACATACACACACAGCACAAGGCCGTGTTCACACTACGAGGTGTTTCTCTGGGTTGAGGTTCCTCTGAGCTCCACAAGATGGTGATCTCACTTCTATCTAGACAGGAAGTCTCTATGGAAGACAGGAAGTGATGTCAGCTACAGACAGGAAGTTCCGGGTGAGAGGTGAGTCGGGAGGAAGTAGAGAGGAGACGTTGCTGGAAGTGGCAGTAGAGGAGGTAATAAGATCTTATTTTCTATTTACACCCAGTAACCCCCCGTCATGTCCGTCCTCTTCCTCCATAGTCACTGTGATGTCTTTTATCTCCAGCAGATGATGATACACATATATTATTATTATACAGGATTTATATAGCGCCAACAGTTTGCACAACGTGAGGACAGACAGTACAGTTACAATACAATATAATACAGGAGGAATCAGAGGGCCCTGCTCTTTAGAGCTTACAATCTAAGAGGGAGGGTCAAAGAACACAAAAGGTAATAACTGTGGGGGATGGGCTGATGGAGAAAATAAAAGTCCAGTTGTTAGGTGGGGGCGGGATAGGCTTCTCATAGGAGAAGGGTTTTCAGGGATCGTCTTAAAGTGGACAGAGTAGGAGATAGTCAGGGAAATTGGGATAGGGAGTTCCAAAGGATGGGAGAGGCTCGGTAGAAGTCCTGAAGATGAGCATAGGAGGAAGTGATGAGGGAGATAGAGAACAGGAGGTTTTGGGAGGATCGAAGAAAATGATTTGGTTGGTATTGTGAGACTAGGTTAGTGATATAGTTGGGGGCCGAGTTCTGGATGACTTTATAAGTTGTTAGTATTTTGAATTTTATTTGTTGGGTAAGCGGAAGCCAGCGGAGGGATTGGCAGAGAGGAGCAGCAGACATTGAATGGTTGGTAAGGTGAATGAGTCTGGCAACAGCATTCATGATTGACTAAAGGGGTGAGGGGCCTATATAAAGGCAATCCGGTGAGGAGGGACTTGCAATAGTCAAGGCAAGAGATAACCAGGGATTGAATCAGTAGCTTTGTGAAGTCATTGGTTAGGAAGGGACGTAATTTGGAGATGTTATGGAGGTTGAAGTGGAAAGCTTTGGACAGTGATTGGATGTGGGCCTGAAAGGAGAGTTCAGAGTCAAGGATTGCACCTAGCACCCTGGCTTGTGGGGACATGTTGATGGTTGTGCCATTGATCTTGACAGAGAAGTCAGGGGAAGGGGCACGTGGGGGAGGAAATATTATGAGCTTGGTTTTGGATAGATTGAGTTTGAGGAAGTGGTGTGACATCCAGGCTGATATGTCTGTTAGTAAATTAGTGATGCGTGAGGAGACTCATGGAGTGAGCTGAGGGGTAGAGACATAGATTTGGGTGTCGTCAGCGTAGAAATGGTATTGAAAGTCATAAAAGGCTATCAGCTGTTCCAGGAAGGAGGTTTAGATTGAAAATGGGAGAGGTCCAAGAACAGAATCTTGGAGGACGCTGAAGGAGAAAGGAGGACGAGAAGAGGAAGTAAAGTTGCGATGCTGAAAGTGCAATGGGATAGGTAGTATGAAAACCAGCAAAGACTACGGTCACAGAGACCAAGGGAGCGGAGTTTTTTTGAGGAGAATGGGGTGGTACACTGTGGCAAAGGCAGCAAAGAGGTCCAGGAGTAGGATTACAGAATAGTGTCCATTGGATTTAGTAGCCATTAGCAGATGATTCATGAGTTTAAGGTTAGCAGTTTCTGTGGAGTGTTGAGGGCAAAATCCAGATTAAAGAGAATCAAGGAGAGTATTTTCAGTGAGATGGTCGCTCAGTTAGTTGTAGACCAGACGTTGAGGAAGTTTGGATAAAAAGGGGAGCAAGGAGATGGGATGAAGGTTGTTAAGATTGGTGGGGTCCAGGGAAGGTTTTTTTTAGTATGGGGGTGACTAGTGCATGTTTTGGAGAGTTAGGGAAGATATAAATGTGAGTTAGAGAGTGTAGGATAGAGCCAGAGGGTTACCGCAGTATTTGCGAGGGAACTGGGTCTAGGGGGCAGGTGGTTAGGTGAGCGTTTGCAAAAAGTTTAGCAACCTCGTCTATAGTAGCAGGGTTGAATAACAAAAGTGTTGATTGTACCTGTGGACATGGAGTGTTAAGTAGGGGAGGTATCTGTACAGCGGAGGACTCATCACAAATTGTATCAATCTTATTTTTGAAGTGATTGGCGATCTCCTGGGCAGTGGATGAGTTAGTGGATGGAGGCAGTGGAGGATGAAGTAGAGTTGAAGGTAGAGAGGAGTTGACGGGGACAGGATGATAAGTTGGTAATGAGAGTGATAAAATTGGTCTGCTTTACAGTAAGGAGACAGGAATTGTATTTTTGGAGGGCAGAAGTATATTGGTTGAAGTCCTTCTAAGAATTAGTCTTGCGCCACAGGTGCTCAAGGGTGCAGCTATGATTTTGAGACTTCTGGTGTCATCTGTTTGCCAAAGTTGTAGAAGTTGGGGGCCTGAGGGGCGCCAGTGTGTCCAGGGGGGACTACTGGGAACTATTGTAGACAGAAGTGGTTAGGTTGGGGCAGGACAGGGATGAGATGATGTCATAGTGATGGTCAGTAGCAGAGTAGAGAAGGGTTAAGGTGGATTAGGTGGCGAGGAGGTGGAAGACTGAGAGAGAGTGAAACTAATAAGGTGGTCATCAGAGAGAGGAAAAGGATTGTTGGAGAGGTTGCATAGAGAGCATAGGTAGGAGAATAAAAGGTTGAGGGTGTTGCCATCAGAATGAGTAGAAGCGTGTATTCATTGTGTATCCATGGTGTATTGCTTCTGTTCAAAAGAGGAGATTAGACTGAGAAGTTTACAAGTAGCAGTTGTGTTTTTATAACAGGGGTGTTGAAGTCACCGAGAATGATTGTGGGAATTTCAGAAGAGAGAAAGTAGGACAACCAGGCAGAGAGGCCATCCACTGGGTCTGAGGGAGTGAGTCCAGAGAAGGCCATCATAGGAGAGGGAAGCAGGAGATGCAGTGTCGGATTCATAAAGCCAGGATTCAGTAACAGCAAGTAGTTGGTGATAAAGAGGTCATGGACAGAAGTGAGTTTGTTACAGACAGAGCAGGCGTTCCAAAGGGTACAAGAGAAGAGGAGGCTGGTTGTGGGAAGAAGATGGATAGAAACTAAATTGTGTGGATTGCAGCTGTTGCCAGAGGGCATGGGGTGATGGGAGCGATGGGCATAGTTAAACAATGGAGGCCCAGGGTTTGGGGTTTAATCTCCAAAGGTTAGGAGAAGCAGAAGGGTGAGGGAGGTAATATGGGAATGTTATTTATATGAAGGGACATGCCTCAGAGTCCTGGAGGTTTTATTAGCATGTGGGTTTAGAATTATCAGGAATTGGTAAGTGCAGGAATAGAGAGAGGACAGAGGTGAGGGTGATATATACAGGATGTGGGGTGGAGAAGAGGGGTGAGGGAAAGAGAGATTAATGGGAGAGGACACAACTGTCAGAAGGATTGGTAGAAAGCACATGTTATAGAGAGGAAGGAGAGCTAGATGGGGAAACAAGTTCACCTGCAGTCTGTTTGTTTTTTTTTATTATTATTATTACTAAGCATTTTTTATTGAGAAAAGGAAGTTTGCAGTACAAAATGGCATGGGATATAAAACTACTTATTGAAAAATAATTTGGGTTACAGAGTTAGACAATGATCATCCAAACAGATAAGTATTCGAGGTTAAACATGACAATCTTAATGCTATGTTCTTATCAGCTATTTATGGTATGTCAAACAAGACTGCAACGAGAAAGTCAAAAACAACAGAAATAAAAAGAAAACAATAACTCAGGTAATTCTTATAGATGAAAAGTGAACCAAGGGTTCCATTTAGCGTCGTAGATAGGGATGGAGTCATGCACTGTGAAATATTTATTTCAGATAACATTATTTGATCAACTCGAGAGATAACTTGCGAGAATGGGACTGTGTTCGACTTCCAGTTAAGGGTGATTGCCCAATGCAGCGCAATACAAATAGTGTGTAATAGTTTCATTGGGGGTTTTGGCATATCAGGGATTTTTTCAAACAGTAGACAGTGAGTATGTGTCAGAGCCATGTGCCTCCCCGCCAGCTTATCCATTAGCTCCAGAGTCGCCCTCCAAGTAGGTTGCAGAGCTTCACATTCCCAGGACACGTGCAAAAAAAAAACCTGGAAGAGCACATCCTCGGAAACAAGATGAGGAAGTCTGTGGGTAGATCTTTCCCAAACATAAAGGAGTATAGTACCAGCGGGTAAATAATTTAATCGCTGTTTGCCTATTAGTAAGAGATTTGGTACATTTACACATATTCTGCCTGTTGGCTTCCTAGTCTTTGTAATCATCTATCTTTCTGTCTAGGGGCAGTCTGGCATAGGGACTCAAAAGAGGTGTGGGACTCAGAAGGGACCATTGCGTAGTGTGTCTGAAAAAAGTGACAGATTTTCAAGTATCTATAAAATTCTCCTGCTGGGATATTGTTTTGGGCCTGCAGCTAGGGAGAAAGAGACAAACTTATCCTGCAGGAAATCATCCAGTGTTGTCAAGCCTTGTTCTGTCCACCACCCAAACGCATCAGGGTCTTCAAAGGCCGAGTTGAGCCTAGGATCCCCAAGGAATGAGAAGCATGGGGGGACTTCCGAGATAAGTGCTAGTTTTAATTTATAAAGATCCCATAATTTCAACCCGTGAGCCATCACCAGGTTTCAGGAGTTCAAATCCGAGACATGGGATTTAGATGACCACATTATTCCCGGAGGGTGAAATGGGACGATCGAATCTTGCTCAAATCTGACCCAGGGGACTTTTGAATTTTTGATATTCCATTGAGCCTGTTGTGAGAATCTACTAGCTAAATAATACAGCCATACCTGAGGAACTCCCAGGCCCCCTTGTCTATAAAGGCGATACAGTACTTCCCTAGAGAACCTTGGGGGCTTGTTCTTCCATATGAACCTATTAAAATGTGCTTGAAGTTTGAGAAGATAGGACTTGGAAATCTTGATGGGCAGGGCGCGGAACAAGTATAACAATTTAGGGAGGATCGTCATCTTGATTGCTGTTATTTTCCCTAGGAAGGAGATTCTATAGGGGGACCAAGTTTTAAGTAACTGTTTTAGAGTCAAAATCATGGGAGGGAAGTTATGGTCAAATAAACAATTATAATCTCCAGGAAGTTTTAATCCCAAATAGGAGAGGGCAGATCTAGCCCATGTAAATAAAAAAGGATTTTTTGGAGAGTCTCCAGCTTGGCAGGAGAGAAGCCCACTGGGAGAGCCACCGATTTGGACACAGGCCGGAAATATTGGCAAATACTGAGAGGGTTTGAAGGAGGTTTGGCAGAGTGATCCAGGGGTTGGTGAGAAATAAAAGCACATCATCCGCATACATGCAGAATTTATAAGTAAAGGAAGCTTTGTTGTAACCCAAAATATCTGGGTGCTGCATTATGGCAATGGCTAGGGGCTCAATAGACAGAGCGAAAATGAGTGGGGACAGTGGGCACCCCTACCAAACTGGAAAAACTCTGAGCTACATCCAGGGATTTTGACACGCCTGCTGGGGTTTTGATATAGAGCCTGTAGGAAATCACCCTGAAAGCCATAGCACTGTAGTAGGAGTGACGCATAGCTCCAAGACACACTGTCAAAAGCTTAATGAATATCTAAGCTTAAAGCGGGGTTCCACCTAAATTTTGAACAATATCTGTATGTATTCTCTTCCTTGCCGTTTAAAAAAATTTAAATCGCCGTAATTACCTTTTATTTTTCTATTCTTCTTTGCACTTCCTGGTTCTCCTCCCGTGGGAGTAGGCGTGTTTCTAGCCTCTCCCAGACTCCTGGGAGCTAGTCTCAGGCTTCCCAGGATGCCACTGAGCATGTGCGGGAACGAGCGGTGAATGCTGGGAGCACAGCATTCACCACATCCAGGAAATAAATGCTTGTGGGCTTCAAATGCCCACAATGAAGATGGAAACCGCCTGCAGTGAATAATATAAGTTATTCTTTCCGACGAAATCTGACACAGGCGGACATATTACACACAATATTTGAGTATGAAATGCTGAGAAGAAAAGTTTGTGAATGAACTCAAAAAAAAAAAAAAAAAACGATAGGTGGACCCCCGCTTTAACGTGAACAGTTTCCTTGAGAAAAGGTTTGCATCCTGAACAATATCTGTGGCTAGGCGGATATTGTCTGTTATAAGGCGGTGGGGGATAAACCCTGACTGGTAAGGGGAAATTACCGAAGAAATCACTCCTGCGAGTCTATCGGCTAAGATCCTACTGAAAATTTTCAGGTCATTGATAACTGATATGGGCCTAAAATTCTGGGGGTGAGTGTGGTCCTTATTCTGCTTAGGGAAGAGCGACATGTTTGCTAACAGCATTTCCTCCGGAAAGCTGTTATCTTGTAGGACAAAGTTAAAAAGCCGAACCAGCCTGGGAGACAGTTGGAAGGCAAATTTTTTTATAATATATGGTGGAAAAACCATCAGGCCCGGGGGAAGAACCTGTCTTTATTTCCTTGATGACATTCAGCACTTCTGATTGGGAAATAGGTGAATTAAGTTTGTCTAATTGTGAGAGTGGGGATTGGGATAGAGTTAAACCAGAACAAAGCCTCATGTCACGAGGGCCACGTACCTGAGATGAGACCGAAGTAGTGGGGAGGCCTCCATTGCACCTCGGGTCCTTGAAGCCTCTGGAGATGTAGAGAGAGATTTGGTGGACACCGAGTGGCAGGGGTGCCAGGGGTGTGGAGCACTGTGCAAGCATTTGTCCGAGATCCGAGCCGAGGTCAAGTCCAGTTTGGCAATGAAGTATAAAAGGTTTAATCAGAAGAAAAATGGTCGAGATCCAAGCTGGGGTCGGTTCCAATCTGGCAGCTGAGTACAAAAGGGGCAAAGAAGTAGACTGGTCAAGGTACAAATCTGAGGTCAATGGCAAGCAGGAATCAAGAGTAGTCAAATAGGTTTCCAGGTCACAACAAGTTCAGACAGATCACACACTAGCACAGGAACAAGGGGGGACTGAAGATAATCCAGCAATTTGGCAGTGTCTGGGCTGGGCTTATATAGGGAATTTTGAGTTCACTTCCTGTGCGCCTCCTGGGCATTTTCCTGCCTTTTTCCATCAGGTTGAGGTCACTTCCTGTGTGCCTCCTGGGCATTTTCCTGCCTTTTTCCTTTAGGTTGAGGTCACTTACTGTGCGCCTCCTGGGCATTTTCCTGCCATTTTCCATCAGGTCTTCTGCGCAGGTGTGGGTTGGCGCACTGAAGCGTCTTTGGCGCATGCTCAGTTGGCACGGATTTCCTCTTGTGGCAACGCGTTATTAGTGCATGCTTAGTAAGCCCTGGACCCTTACACCTCATCTGATGGTCCAGACTGGGGAGGCCCAAGTAATGTTGAGTAAAAATTTTTAAGACTTGAAGGTGAGATGTAATCATGCCCGAAGGGGTGGTCAATTTATAAACGTGCGGAGGGCGGAAAGAGTGGTTCAGTTTCCTAGCGAACATGGTTGAGGCAGTGTTACTGTGCAATAGAAATCTTGCCTTGGACCATCGCAGGGCCCTTCTCCATTTTAGCCGAGAGTAGCAAGTCCAATTCGAGGCGTTTTTTGCTCGATGGACAGTCTGGTAGACTAAAGTCAGGGCTGCGGAATTTTTATATAAACTGTCCAGCTTTGCGGAGAGCTGTACTATTTTTTTCTAATTAGTTTTATTGCGGGCAGTAGCTAAACTGACAAGTTTACACCGCAGCAACTGCCTTATGAGCGACCCACACTGTAGAAATGGGGGTCCCAGGGAGGGCGTTTAGAGCAAAATAGGTATCTATAGATTGAGAAACCTCCGATTCACCCGCCAAGTCAGAAAGAAGTTCCTCATTGAGTCTCCACGTAAATGGTGTAGGGGCTAGCTTAATAATTCTGTGGTGAAGGAGGTTATGTGGTGGTCAGACCATGCACAGTTATGAATGGAGGCTGTCTGGGAGATAGCAAGGATAATAGGAGTGGAGAGAATATAGTCTAGTCTTGCGTAACTGTTGTGCGGATGAGAGTAGAACGTATATTCTTTTGCTCCTATGTTGTGTGTACCCGCCATGTGTCCACTAGTTGGAATTCCAGGAGTTTACGGGAAATGGATTTAGGGAAAACCCTGGAACTAGTGGAGGCCGTGCACCCTGTCTAGTGTGGGGTTCGCTACCATGTTAAAATCTCCCCCTATAATCATATGGGGGGGTTGATATTTTGCTAAAATATCAAAAAAGGATGTGAAGAAGGAGGCAGAGGATTTGTTGGGGGCGTAAACACTAGCTATGGTAAGTTCCCGGTTATGTATAACCTCTCTTGATTATAACATAGCGACTCTCCTTATCTTTGTAAATCTGACGCACATCCATAGGAAAGGAGGTGTGTAAAAATATGACAGCACCCCTACTCTTCGATGAATGAAGTGTGTAGAAAGCTTGTGGGAAATTTCTATGAAAGAATTTGGGATGGGAGTTTTGCGAGAAGTGTGTCTCTTGAATCAGTAGAATTTTAGCCTTAAGTCGCTTATAGTGGGAGAAGGCTTTACTCCTCGTATGCCCTGTACACACGGTCGTATTTTCCAACGGAAAATGTGTGATAGGACCTTGTTGTCGGAAATTCCGACCGTGTGTGGGCTCCATCACACATTTTCCATCGGAATTTCCGACACACAAAGTTTGAGAGCAGGATATAAAATTTTCCGACAACAAAATCCGTTTTCGGAAATTCCGATCGTGTGTACACAAATCCGACCAACAAAGTGCCACGCATGCTCAGAATAAATAAAGAGATGAAAGCTATTGGCCACAGCCCCGTTTATAGTCCCGACGTACATGTTTTACGCCACCACGTTCAGAACGATCGGATTTTCCGACAACTTTGTGTGACCGTGTGTATGCAAGACAAGTTTGAGTCAACATCCGTCGGAAAAAATCCTAGGATTTTGTTGTCGGAATGTCCGAACAAAGTCCGACCGTGTGTACGGGGCATTAATGGGGAGAGTTGAAGCTTTTGACGTTATGCAAGATGCCATTAATCGCCATAACTAAGATTAGGGAGGGCGATCAGCTGAATGAGTAAAGAATAGGCTTGTAGGCTACTATCAAATGTGGAACCTAACCCCACAAAGCCCCAATACTGTAGTGGGTGCTGCCACATTGCATTTGTAACAGATTGCAAACCATACAGGAACATTTAAAACAGCAGACCGAGGACTTATGACCAGTGGCAGCTAATGCTCAAAATTTTTTGGCAGGAGTAAACAAAAATTCTGAAAAAACCGCATCACTCACTGTGCCATCAATCGCAGCCACTGTGCCCATCAATTGCCGCCACTGTGCCATCAAACACAGCCACTGTGCCCATCAATTGCTGCCACTGTGCCCATCAATTGCTGCCACTGTGCCATCAAATGTAGCCACGGTGCCCCATAAAATGCAGCCACTGTGCCCCATAAAATGCAGCCACTGTGCCCATCAATTGCCGCCACTGTGCCATCAAACGCAGCCACTGTGCCCATCAATTGCTCCCACTGTGCCCATCAATTGTTGCCACTGTCCCCATCAATTGCTCCCAATTGCTCCCACGGTGGGACAGCTCCTCAATGTCTTCTCCCATCCTCTGCTATGATTGGATGCCTGGCGACCAATCACAGCACCTGTCGTTTTAGCCAATCAGGTGACGGGTAACAGATCCGAGCACCTGATTGTCGGAGAGGCGGTTTCGAGTTAGGACAGCGAATATTCATTCGCTTTTCTAACACAGCTGAGTGACCTGCGAGCACCCAGCATGGCGCTCGCAGGTCACCTTTTTTGACGCCTATTAGAGCCTATGGCTCTAATCAGATGCTTCAAAACCCCCCTCCCGCCTCTGTAATTCAGGCGCCCTGCATCCAAAAAGTGGCCGGGCGCCTGAATAGGGGGTGGCAGCGGCGGCCATAGATAGATTCATGTAATCGATCTATTGGTGCTAGAGGGGGGTGGCCGGAGAGAGGGGGCAGCGCCCGTGCTCCCTTATGGACGCACCACCACTGCTTATGACCTCACCTACTCCAAAAAACGCCTATCAGGACAAGAATGACTAAAATTGGTTGAGGATTCAAACCTGAGAAAAAAAAGAGTCCAAAAAAAAGAAAATGAACAAAAAATGAACAGGATCAGGAACATTTTTGCATCCTGAAAATAGAATGTTACAACCGAGACAACCAAGTCTCGAACCCAGCAGCACCAATGATCTTGTGCCCAAACCAAAAGAGGGGACCAGTGTGAGGAACCTAGCTGTAAAAAAAAAAATTAAAAAGTGGTAACGTTGCTGGGTGGGGATGTCATGCAGCAGCACCAAGGGACAGGCTCCTGACAAAGTGGCTGCCTTGAGACTGAGGGTGCGTCGTCATCGAATCCAACGGGGCTGATCGTAGAGATAGCTGTATTGATGCGATGTTGTTAGCTATGTCCCCGGTTAAGCGTTCTCATAACGAATTCTCCTTCTGTCGCATCTGGTAGGTGGCATGTGCCAGATTTGAGATGGCCTGGGGGGGTCAAGGGAGGGCGGCACACCGCTTCGGCTTCCATGAGGCCCAATTTCACTAGGATCTCCTGACCCTCCAGAACTGTGGTGGCAGCATAAGTGGAGCCATTATGAGGAACCCACCAATTTAAATGGGAAACCCCATCTGTATCGGATCCAGGCTGCTTGAAGTGTTACAGTGACCTCCTTCATGCCCCTGCGTCTGTTCAATGTGGCTGGTGAGATATCCGGATAGATCTGAACAATGTAATCATCAAGGGTGATCCATGGAGTGTTTCTAGCAGCCCTTAAGATGTCTTCTTTCGTCAGGAAATCCTTCATACAAAGGATTATGTCACGCAGCGGTTTGTCTGCTGGAGGTGTTGGTCTGAGGGCCCTGTGAAGCCTGCCACACGTAAAGGCCGCAGATTTACATTCTGGAAGGAGAGGCTTGAACAGCCTGATGACAGTGAGAATCAAATCCGTTACCAACTCTGGAATACCCCGCAATCGCAGATTATTGCGTCTATTCCTGTTGTCCAGATCTTCAACCTGATACTGAATTTGATTAAATGCTGTTGTTAACGTTTCATGCTCCTGAATGAGCTCATTATAAGCCAGGGCCAGTTCATCGTGTTTAGTTTCCAGCATGTCAGTTCTAGTACCCAGAGCTGCAATCTCCTGTGATATTGCATGGGAGGTCTTGTGTGGTTCTGTTTGGAACTTTGTTGCCAGTCTATTATACATCTTTTCTAGGCTAGCATCTAGGTCAGCTTTAGATAGAGAAGAGGTGTACTCACTGCCAGGATCCGAAGGTGAGCCAGGAACAGAAGGCACAGAGGGGGCCGCCGGAGCAGGAGAATGTGCTCGGGCCACGGCGCCATTTTGGGACATGCTGTATTGTTCCCTGGTGCGGAGGAGATAGTGGGTTAGAGACTTCTGAGCGGGGCCCTGGGATTTTTTCTTTGACAACGGCATGCACTCTGTCTTTGCGCCTCGAGGGGTGTTAGATGTGTCAGGTGTAAGGCTGTTTATAGCCCTCTGTGACTGATTGTGTCCCGCAGTGTGTGGAGCTACTGTGTCAGGTGTCCATCTCGCTCAGCACTTCGCATGCGCCCCCTGTTTGCCTGTTTGGTGTTTTTTCAAAGTAGTTTGCTGTATATTCTCGCATTGTGCAATCTCTTTGTGCAGAGCCAAAGGACACCCACTTAAATAAATAATTCACTTATAGAAAGAACCCCAGACATGTGCCCCCCGGCCATATATATTGTGGAAATGTACAGTAGATGAACCCCTTCAGGGTCAGAACATCCCCCCCACTTACAGGGCTTAAACATTTCCTTCATTTTGGAGATGTCACCTTTTCCACCAATGACCTTCTCACCTCATCCGTCTATTGTACATTTTCTACATCTTTACTAACAATGTCACGCTTACCCCTAACGCAGGTGGTCAGACACTATATCTGGCTTTTGTGTTCTTCAACTATAGCAGCCCCCTTACCCATAAGGCAAGCAGGCCTGCTGGTACTCAGTTGCCCCCAGGACTTATACACAATGCTATAGTGCCTGGCCACCATGCCTGAGCAGAAACAAACTGAGCACAGCAACCAAGTACTTGTGGTTGGCAGACAGGCAGAGTGGTTCAACGACAGTCCAGGTACAAGGCAGTCAAGGTTCACAATAGTCAGGGTCAAATCTGTAGTCAAAAGGCAGACAGAGTACAGAGAGTAGTCGATATCCGAACCGAGGTCATCAACGAGGGAATTCCAACATCAGAGCAGGAAAGACAAACAGAGAGCTTGGAGCACATGTTACAAACGCAATATTACAAGCATGAGACTGCAGGCTTGGCTGGCTTAAATCAGGTTGGGTCTCCACCCAGAGAATGACTACATCAATCACCTTACAGGTGGGACAGACAGAAAGAATGCATCACAGCCAAAACCAGGATGCTGGAATGAGGAGTAGGAGCGCAACACACTCCTGACAAACGGATTATAGTACTTTTATTAGTGGTGGGGGGTGGGCAGTTTATTTAGGAGGGATTGGAATATGTATGTCTTTATTTTATAAGATTTAAATAAGAAGAAAAAGGGAAAAATTGAATTTCCAGTGAATTTCCAGGATTTTTTTTCCCATAATGATCCCAGTCTCAGATATTCATCCTAAAATGTGATCAGTAAAGTCTCCAGAGAACACGGAGATCACAGGAATATGATGTATCCTGGCAAAGCCCAAAGACAACATTCATCTTTCAGTTTAGGAGAGGAGGGACGCACCCGGGAGAAATTATTTTGTGTACAGAAACCTCACACAGCACTCCCCACAGCTCCTCCTCCCAATGTCCCTCCAATCAGAGTCAGAGAATCCTATGACATCACACTGATCTCACAGCTCCTCCTCCTAATATCTCTCTATCCGACTCTTTTTTTCTGATGCTCTTAGGATGTGGACCGGCCCCTGGCCTCCTCACTTTCAAAGTAGGGCTGTTGAACCTTCATTGTATGTAATATCAGAAACCTCAGCATGAAGTGGGGTTTAAATAAAAAGAGACCTGACCAGTGAGGTGAGAAGGATTCTGGGAATGTCATTTGATTTTACTATTTGTGTTCAAATCTAGAGTTTTCCTCCTGTGAATTCTGGAGATCATATGACCATCACATTGCCTCCACCTCCCTCCCTAATAGAATAGAGAAATAAAAAGAAGATTCTAGAAGCCACCAGAGAGATCATCGAGCTGCTGACACGAGAGGTGAGCGGTGCTGGGAAGGACATCATGATGGACAATCAGCCGCCCCTCACATCACCGGGTAAGAGGAGACTTTATTGTAAAGGAGAGAGCAGTACGGAGGGTCCACCTAGATCCCCCATCATCTGATAAACACATAGAAACAATGTATTCAGTCAGTGTGTGTGTTTCCTACAGATGGATCCAGTAATGGGAACCCACCAGAGAGATGTCCCCGTCCTCTGTATTCCCGGGATTCCACACAGGAAGGTCACACCATCCCTCACCATCATCAGGTAGATGAGGAACAATCACTGATAGTATCATTAGGATCTGTACATTATCTGCATTGTTACAATTGATGTCATTTTTAATATATATATAGAGTGGAAACCTGAGAGATCCTAAAGTTGAGGTTAAAGAAGAGATAAAAGAGGAGGATGATGAGGATGGGGTGATGGTAGAGTCAGAGTATCTAAAAGTTTACAAAAATCTGTACCAAGACACCATGGAAGAGTCACTCAGCTACAGAAACCCACCAGAGAGATGTCCCCGTCCTCTGCATTCCCGGGATTTCACACAGGAAGATCACACCATCCCTCACCATCATCAGGTAGATGATTGACAATTATTGGTAGTTATGATTTATACACAAGCATGTTTGTTGAAATAAATGTTTTATTATATTTTCAGAGTGGAAACCTTGGGGATGATAATATTGATGTTAAAGAAGAGTATAAAGAGGAGGATGAGGAGTATGGAGTGATGGAGGACTTTTCAGAAGGACACAAAGATATGATGGAGCCACCTAATACAAGGAACCCACCAGAGAGATGTCCCCGTCCTCTGTATTCCCGGGATTCCACACAGGAAGGTCTCACCATCCCTCACTCTTACAAGGTTGGTGGATCGGAGCATCTAGAACATGGACTTCTGAAGAGGATGTGTTTTTTTTTTTTATATGATGTCACAATAATAAATCTTCTATTTTATAGATGATATTTTCTCTCATTTTCTTGGTTTAGAGTGGAGATCCAATTGATTTAGAATTTGAGGTTAAAGAGGAGACGTATATGAGGGATGATCAGCAGTCTATGGAGGAGGATGGAATAATGGGGACATTTATAGAGGAGGACACTCCTACAGAGATCAGTACAGGTGGGTCATTAATTCTAAATCCATTCCTCCACCCATACTGCTCACTGATTGGTCCAGAGTAGGGTGGGGACTGGGTGATATCAGCCTGTAATCCCCTGGTCACTTTCCTGAGCTGTGTTCCCCCGTCCTGTATTCCTGTATTTCTCTCCGATAATCTTCCTTCTCTGTGCTGCAGACACAATTTATGTATCTAGACTGGATTTATGGAGATTCTGGGGTTCAGCTGGCAGTAAAAGTTAGATTTTCACCATAGGCATTGCTCAGCCTAGGCACCTGGGGTATGTACCTTGAGTCTTCTGCCTCATGTCCCGGGTCTAGCAATACCTCTGACAGAGTAATTCTCCCGGCGTTACTTGTTCTGTTATTTGCTGGCTGTGCCGGGTGGAGGGATATGTCTGTATAGTCTCAGACCCAAGTCACTGAGTGCAGTCTCAGGAGATGGGAGGCAGTGGTGTGGGACCTCTACAACTTGTCTCCAGTAAACAGTTCAGCTTCCACTGATTACTGAACACCAATATTATGAGTCCCCCTGACTATTACACCGTATATAGTAATTATATATTGCATGTTGCATACTCCTGACCCCTGCACTATATTCTCTATGTTGTACATTACATACTCCTGACCCCGGCACTATATTCTCTATGTTGTACATTACATACTCCTGACTTCTGCTCTCTCCCCTCCACCCACTGCTATATATACACATAATATGTATTCTCTTTTATTACACCCATTTCCTACCAGCTGGACATTTTATATCTGATGATGTGATTGGAGCACAGACTTTTACATGTTGATAATAATGTGATAACATTCTCAAACTTTGGAACCTTAAACAGAAAGTGATAATGAGGGAGGAGTCAATAACCCAATGATGGTGGTCTTCAGGATCAGTCCAGTCTTCATCTTGGTTGTTCTCCCCCCATCCTCACTCTCTGACCTCTGGTGGGGCTCAGCCCCGCTGTTATTCATTACTAAATCATGGACTAAATAAGGAAGTGCAGGACTTTGGGAAGATGGCAATGAGTGATAGAGGGGGTGGGGACACTCATCCTATAATCTCCTCATCACTGTCACTCCTATAAAAGACAGTTCTCGTTGTTTCCTCACTCTCTGACTAAGGTCCATGAATAAAGAAATGAACTGGTAGGAGATCAGAGGACCCATTTACTAGTTACCTTGAGGGGGGAATTGTAAGATCCTCAGAGACAAAGCTGCCTGATGTGGGCGGAGTCCTGGTTTAGGGGAACCAATCTGCTCATGTCTAGTAATAATCTTTGTATTTTCTATTTTAGTAGATGGACGGGAGATGAGGAAAACCTCAGAGGATTGTCTCACTTTGTCTCCAGACTGTAAAGTAGAAGATGAGGACATCACACAGCATTCAGAAAACACCACCATCTTGTATTTTGTGGTGCCCCACATTGTGGTTGGACCATCGTATTCCTCTTATCCTGAGGAACCTCAGACTGTGAGGGATAAACCAACAGATAAGAGGTTTCCCTGTACTGAGTGCGGGAAATGTTTTTCACGGAAGTCTAATCTTTCTGATCATCAGAGACTGCACACAGGGAAAAAGCCGTATTCCTGCCCTGAGTGTGGGAAATGTTTTTCACAGAAGTCCAGTCTTACCACACATAAGAGATTGCACACGGGGGAGAAGCCGTATTCCTGTCCTGAGTGCGGGAAATGTTTTTCAGCGATGTCCAGTCTTTCCTATCATCAGAGATTGCACACGGGGGGAAAGTCGTATTCCTGTCCTGAGTGCGGGAAATGTTTTTCACATAAGTCCAGTCTTACCACACATCACAGATTCCACACGGGGGAGAAGCCGTATTCCTGTCCTGAGTGCGGGAAATGTTTTTCAGTAAAGTCCCATCTTTCCCAGCATCAGAAATTGCACACGGGGGAAAAACCATATTCCTGTTCTGAGTGCGGGAAATGTTTTTCACAGAAGTCTACTCTGGCCTATCATCAGAAATTGCACACGGGTGAGAAGCCGTATTCCTGTCCTGAGTGCGGGAAATGTTTTTCAATGAAGTCCAATCTTTCCCATCATCAGAAACTGCACACGGGGGAAAAACCATATTCTTGTCCTGAGTGCGGGAAATGTTTTTCACAGAAATGCCATCTTTCCGATCATCAGAGATCTCACACGGGGGAGAAGCCGTATTCCTGTCCTGAGTGTGGGAAATGTTTTTTACAGAAGTCTGATCTTTTCCGTCATCAAAGATTGCACACGGGGGAAAAGCCTTATTCCTGTCCTGAGTGCGGGAAATGTTTTTTACAGAAGTCCACTCTTTCCTATCATAAGAAATTGCACACGGGGGAAAAGCCGTATCCCTGTCCTGAGTGTGGGAAATGTTTTTCGGTGAAGTCCAGTCTTTCCACACATCAGAGATTGCACACAGGTGAGAAGCCGTATTCCTGTCCTGAGTGCGGGAAATGTTTTTCAACGATGTCCAGTCTCTCCTTTCATCTGAGATCTCACACGGGGGAGAAGCCGTATGCCTGTCCTGAGTGCGGGAAATGTTTTTCAGCGATCTCCAGTCTCTCCTGTCATCTGAGATCTCACACGGGGGAGAAGCCATATTCCTGTCCTGAGTGCAGGAAATGTTTTACAGAGAAGTGCAATCTTTCCAGACATCAGAGGTCTCACACGGGGGAGAAGCCATATCCTTGTCCTGAGTGAGGGAAATGTTCCTCACTGAAGTCCTGTCTTCCTGTACATCAGGGGTCCCACACAACCCTCGAGGTGTATTAGTGAGTGCGGGAAATGTCTTGTATATGAATGTTGCTGGACATGTGGGGAAGAAGCACACCCTGATATACACCTCAGATATACTCCATGGCTGATCTTCATCATGCAAGAAACAGTTCATAAGGAGATCAGAGATCACCAAAGACATGGATGAAGTGTTGTACCGTGTTGGCCATTGATAGCAGGAGAAAAATAAAAATGGAGTCATTACCTCTCATTGGCTGAGTACATTTTGTGATATAAACTCTAGCAAGAGGTCTGTTTTCTCAAGTCGTCCTTCAGGACGAAACACGTTAACCCCACCACTTAAAAGGCAGCCCTCTAGGCCTTTTAAAATAAAAATGGAGTCATTACCTCTCATTGGCTGAGTACATTTTGTGATATAAACTCTAGCAAGAGGTCTGTTTTCTCAAGTCGTCCTTCAGGACGAAACACGTTAACCCCACCACTTAAAAGGCGGTCCTCTAGGGTTTTTAAAATAAAAATGGAGTCATTACCTCTCATTGGCTGAGTACATTTTGTGGTGGAAGATTTCACAAACACTTACAGGTCTGTTTCTAAAAACTTTGTAGAATGAATGTGTAAAGGAAATGTGTAAGTTCTGTATAGAATTGTATTGTATTTTGCACTGCCCTGGAAATCATATTCTATCACAAATACATTTTACATTCAGCCAGGAGCAGCGATTTTCTTTTTAAATGCTTAAAGAGAAACATTAAAAATGTCCAATTCCTTTAAATAACATGTCTGGGGGGTCCTAATCCTTCCTGTGAAGGGGGATATCTCTGTGATGTACAGAAAGTGCTGCAGCAGCGCCGACCTTTATGAAGGAAAAAAGTTTAAAATTGCTGCAAATGACATTTCCATGCCAACTTCTATCCAAAAAAAAAAAAAAAACAGCATGCAGGCTTCTCTAACTATCTGCTACAGTGCCTTGAAAAAGTATTCATACCCCTTGAAATCTCCCACATTTTGTCATGTTACAACCAAAAATGTAAATGCATTTTATTGGGATTTTATGTCATAGACCAACACAAAGTGGCACATAATTGTGAAGTGGAAAGAAAATGATAAATGATACAAATAAATATGTGAAAAGTGTGGGGGGGATTTGTATGGCACCCCCCTGAGTCAATACTTTGTAGAACCCCCTTTCTCTGCAATTACAGCTGCAAGTCTTTTTGGGGATGTCTCCACCAGCTTTGCACATCTAGAGAGGGATATTTTTGCCCATTCTTCTTTGTAAAATATCTCAAGCTCTGTCAGATTGGATAGAGAGCGTCTGCGAACAGCAATTTTCAAGTCTTGTTGTGACGAACCCTTGTCCTCAACAGGACTATGTCCACTGTAAATGCTTCCTTTGTCCAGAACCAGCACTATCCAAGACCCTTTAGCCCACCCAGTCACCAGTCGTAATTTAGTGTAAGGTGAACAACAACATCAAACTCCTTTATTCAGGCACATGTTACCACAGATATACAACTCAGAGACACTCCCCCCCACCCTTGGATTCAGGGCGGGGTAAACTGCCTGGTGACCTGGTGTATGCTGAAAGGTCTATCCGCAGTAGCCTCAGAAACTCTGATGCCAGATCCATATCTCCGCTGGGGTGACTGAAGTCTGCTATCCTGATCTTGGATCCAGGTTTAGGTTTGGATGTGTTCACAGCCAGGAAGCATGATCCCGCTGCTGCCAACCAGTTGTGACGAACCCTTGTCCTAAACAAGTCTATGTCTACCGTAAATGCTTCCTTTGTCCAGAACCAGCACTATCCAAGACCCTTTAGCTCACCCAGTCACCAGCCGTAACTCAGTGTAGGGTGAAAAACATCAAATTCCCTTTATTCAAGCACATGTTACAGCCAGGGCCGGACTGGGAATGAAAACCAGCCCTGGAAAAAATGTCATACCAGCCCCATAGCATTAATGTACCAGCCCAACATCATAACGTCATTATTTTCTTGTTCATAAAATGGAAAACCATGCATTTTAAAGCACATTTAAAGAGTGCATTATATATAGATAAGACACATATAAAAGCACATAGGGCTTTATATATATATATATATATATATATATATATATATATATATATATATATATATATATATAAAAGAAAATTACAGTTGAAAGTGGTAAAAGTGGAACAATCATCAAGAACAGTCCACTTATTGCTATGGTGATATATATTGCCAGAATAAGGAATAATCAAAGAATTTTACTTCAAAGTATGGAAGACGTAAACATGTTCAAAACTTTATTAACGTAACATAAATAAATTGCCTGCACACCACTCTGTCCCTTAATGCCCACCTCCTTGTTATAGGGCACACAGTGTATAGGAATGTATAATGTAAAACATGGTGGGATTTGCCCACCCAGGGGAAATACAACTGGGCAGTGGCGGTGCGTCCATTGCACCCGTCAATCTTCAATAGACAGATTCATGCATTGCATGAATCTATCTATTGTCGCTGCTGCCGCCCCCTATTCAGGTGTCCAGCCCCTTGTCGGGCATCGGGCATCTGAATTACAGCGGCGGGGGTGTCGGTTCTAATAGGCTTCCAAATTGGTAAACAGCGGGCACACTGCTGTGCGTTCGCTGCTTATACAGTGCTGTATTAGGAAATCAAATAAATCGCTTCCCTAACACTGACCTGCCTCTCAGTCAATCAGGTGCACTGGGTCTGGTTACCTGTCACCTGATTGGCTGAAGCGACAGGCGCTGTGATTGGATACCTATCGGAGGGAGCGTGGAGCAACGCGCTGACCTGAGACAGGTAAGTGCCGGGCGGGGGGGACACTGGCAGGATTTAAAGGGCAACCTGGTGGCAATTGATGGGGCAAACTGGCGGCAATTGATGGGGCAAACTGGCGGCAATTGATGGTTACAGTGGCTGTGTTTGATGGGCACAGTGGCTGCATTTGATGGGCACAGTGGCTGCGTTTGATGGGCACAGTGGTAGCGCTTAATGAGCACAGTGGCGGCAATTTATGGGTACAGTGGCTGCGTTTGATGGGCACAGTGGCTGTGTTTAATGGGCACAGTGGTGGCAATTTATGGGTACAGTGGCTGGGCTTGATGGCACAGTGGCTGCGTATGATGGTACAGTGGCTGCAATTGATGGGTACAGTGGCTGCGTTTGATGGGGCACAGTGGCAGCAATTTATGGGTACAGTGGCTGCGTTTGATGGGCAGGGCACAGTGTTGGCAATCTAAGGGCACGGTGGCAGCGTTTGATGGTATACAGCTTTTCAAAGATAATCTGGCACTTGAACAAAACATGGAAGAGAGAGAGAGAGAGAGGGGGGAGAAAGAGAGAGAAAGAAAGAGAGGGGAGAGAGGGAGCGAGAGAGAGGGAGAGATGGAGAGAGGGGGGAGAGAGAGAGAGAGAGAGGGGAGAGAGAGGGGGGAGAAAGAGAGAGGGAGAGGGAGAGAGAGATGGAGAGAGAGAGAGGGAGAAAGAGAGGGAGGGGGAGAGAGAGAGGGGGGGAGAGAGAGATGGGGAGAGAGAGATGGGGATAGAGGGAGAGAGAGAGGGGGGAGAGAGAAAGGGGGGGAGAGAGAAAGGGGGGGAGAGGAGGAAGAGAGAGGGGGGAGAGAGAGAGAGGGAAAGAGAGAGGGGGAGAGAGAGAGGGGAGAGGGAGAAAGGGGGGAGGGGGAGAGAGAGAGGGGGGAGAGAGAGGGGGAGAGAGAGAGGGGGAGAAAGAGGGGGAGAGAGAGAAAGGGGGGGAGAGAGAGAGAGACAGGGGGAGAGAGAGAGGGGGGGAGAGAGAGAGAGGGGTGGAGGGAGAGGGGGAGAGAGAGAGAGAGAGGGGGGAGGGGAGAGAGAGAGAGATTTTTAGTACCTTAATTCTTGTGCTGCAGCTGCACGGCCGGCCATTCACTTCTATTCTCCTCGTGCAGATTAGGGGCGGTGCTGGCGCCGCACGGGACGAGTCATGAAGGCAAATAATCAAGCAGCACAGTGTTCTCCTGCTCCTCCCCTCAGGCACACAGACACGGCGCCGGAACGGAGGAGGAGACACAGTGACAGAGGCACACAGCCATTGCATGGTGCGGCGGCCGCCGCTGCTCTTTACATTGCTGACACTGTGTGACATAGGCTGGCAGCCAGCCAAGCTCCGAGGCAAAAGCGGCCCCAGCGGTACTTAGTGCAGCCAGCCTACCGGGATATTTCCCGGTATCCCGGTAGGCCAGTCCGGCCCTGGTTACAGCAGATATCTAACTCAGAGACACTCCCCACCACCCTTGGATTGAGGGCGGGGTAAACTGTCCAATCACAATAGACACACAGGTCAGGTGTATTCAAACTTCTCATCACTAAACAGTCTTATCAGCAGGGAGAGCTGTTGGAAGAATTGGCCCCCACCAAAATCACAGCTAATCTACATACACATCCCATAATATCCAAGGCAGAAAGACACAATAGAACGTTGGAATACAGCCACACCCCAAACGATCCCAGCAAAGAGTCCAAAACAGCATGAGACAACACACAATATATACCTACTGTATATACAACATTCCAGTGTGGCTGTACAGTGTGTTTAAATAGCATAGATCATAGTGGGGTTCTCCGTCACCCTGGGCCCCTAATGGACACTGGGTGATTTACACATAGGAGGGGCCAGGGGAGCTGGACACAGAGTCTCCAGAGATCTCCAAGGTAAGCTGAGTTCCAGAAAGCCCCCACCCAAAGTGACTCCTGTCACACTTGCCACAGATTCTCAATTGGATTTAGGTCTTGACTTTGACTGGGCCATTCTAACACATGAATATGCTTTGATCTAAACCATTCTATTGTAGCTCTGGCTGTATGTTTAGGGTGGTTGTCCTGCTGGAAGGTGAACCTCCACCCCAGTCTCAAGTCTTTTGCAGACTCTAACAGGGATTCTTCTAAGATTGTCCTGTATTTGGCTCCATCCATCTTCCCATCAACTCTGACCAGCTTCCCTGTCCCTGCTGAAGAAAAGCATCCCCACCACATGATGCTGCCACCACCATGATTCACGGTGGGGATGGTGTGTTCAGGGTGATTTGCAGTGTTAGTTTTCCACCACACATAGCGTTTTGCTTTTAAGCCAAAAAGTTAAGTTTTGGTCTCATCTGACCAGAGAACCTTCTTCCACATGTTTGTTGTGTCCCCCACATGGCTTCTCACAATGTCTTTCTTCTTGTCACTCTTCAATAAAGGGCAGATTTGTGGAGAACACGACTAATAGTTGTCCTGTGGACAGATTCTCCCACCTGAGCTGTGGATCTCTGCAGCTCCTCCAGGGTTACCATGGACCTCTTGGCTCTTCTCTGATGAATGCTCTCCTTGCCCGGCCGGTCAGTTTAGGTGGACGGCCATGTCTTGGTAGGTTTGCAGTTGTGCCATATTCTTTCCATTTTCCGATGATGGATTGAACAGAGCTCCGTGAGATGTTCAAAGCTTGGGAAATTTTTTTTATAACCTAACCCTGTTTTATACTTCTCCACAACTTTATCCCTGACCTGTCTGGTGTGTTCCTTGGCCTTCATGATGCTGTTTGTTCACTAAGGTTCTCTAACAAACATCAGAGGGCTTCACAGAACAGCTGTATTTATACTGAGATTAAATGACATACATGTGGACTCTATTTACCAATTAGATGACTTCCGAAGGCAATTGGTTCCACTACATTTAAGTTAGGGTTATCAGAGTAAAGGGGGCTGAATACAAATGTACCCCACACTTTTCACATATTTATTTGTATCATTTATCATTTTTCCTTCCACTTCACAATTATGTGTCACTTTGTGTTGGTCTATCACATAAAATCCCCAATAAAATACATTTATGTTTTTGGTAGTAACATGACAAAATGTGGAAAATTTCAAGGGGTATGAATACTTTTTCAATGCACTGTATGTATTTTGGAGGGGCCCGTGTGCTGATTTTTTATTTTTTTTTTAATGAGCCGACAATAAAATGTAATTTGCAGACTCTTTAAACTCTACCATTTCTTTGTTTATAAATGTAAGTTGCTGTAGCACATCCTAAAGCTCATGCTCTGTCAAACACCAACTCTATACCGGATTATACCGCCTACCAGATCGAGAACCCCCCAAAACTGAAGAGGTCTAACGTTCTTAAAAATAGGTTCAGCACAGATCAAGCCACAGCATACACAACTCCACTCTTGGCAATGCAATGGTTAAAGTGTTACTAAACCCAGGACTCTGCATTTACTATATCTGGTCTCCCCAGGAGTCTGCATTCACTATATCTGCTCTCCCCAGGAGCCTGCACTCCCTATATCTGCCCCCCCCCCCCCCAGGAGTCTGCAGTCACTAGATCTGTACTCTGTTTTCACTATATCTAGTCTCCCCAGGAGCCTGCAGTCACTATATCTGGTCTCCCCAGGAGCCTGTAGTCATTATATCTGGTCTCCCCAGGAGCTTGCAGTCACTATATCTGCTCTTCCCAAGACTCTGCAGTCACTATATCTAGTCTCCCCAGGAACCTGCAGTCATATATCTGGTCTCCCCAGGAGCCTGCAGTCACTATATCTGGTCTCCCCAGGGGCCTGCATTCACTTTGTCTGCTCTCCCCAGGAGCCTGCAGTCACTATATCTGGTCTCCCCAGGAGCCTGCATTCACTATATCTGGTCTCCCCAGGAGTCTGCATTCACTATATCTGCTCTCCCCAGGAGCCTGCACTCCCTATATCTGCCCTCCCTAGGAGTCTGCATTCACTATATCTGCTCTCCCCAGGAGCTTGCAGTCACTATATCTGCTCTTCCCAAGACTCTGCAGTCACTATATCTAGTCTCCCCAGGAACCTGCAGTCACGAATCTGGTCTCCCCAGGAGCCTGTAGTCACTATATCTGCTCTCCCCAGGAGCCTGCAGTCACTATATCTGGTCTCCCCAGGAGCCTGCATTCACTATATCTGCTCTCCTCAGGAGCCTGCAGTCACTATATCTGGTCTCCCCAGGAGTCTGCATTCACTATATCTGCTCTCCCCAGGAGCCTGCACTCCCTATATCTGCCCTCCCTAGGAGTCTGCATTCACTATATCTGCTCTCTCCAGGAGCTTGCAGTCACTATATCTGCTCTTCCCAAGACTCTGCAGTCACTATATCTAGTCTCCCCAGGAACCTGCAGTCATATATCTGGTCTCCCCAGGAGCCTGTAGTCACTATATCTGGTCTCCCCAGGGGCCTGCATTCACTTTGTCTGCTCTCCCCAGGAGCCTGCAGTCACTATATCTGGTCTCCCCAGGAGCCTGCATTCACTATATCTGGTCTCTCCAGGAGTCTGCATTCACTATATCTGCTCTCCCCAGGAGCCTGCACTCCCTATATCTGCCCTCCCTAGGAGTCTGCATTCACTATATCTGCTCTCCCCAGGAGCTTGCAGTCACTATATCTGCTCTTCCCAAGACTCTGCAGTCACTATATCTAGTCTCCCTCCCCAGGAACCTGCAGTCATCAATCTGGTCTCCCCAGGAGCCTGTAGTCACTATATCTGCTCTCCCCAGGAGCCTGCAGTCACTATATCTGGTCTCCCCAGGAGCCTGCATTCACTATATCTGCTCTCCTCAGGAGCCTGCAGTCACTATATCTGGTCTCCCCAGGAGCCTGCATTCACTATATCTGGTCTCCCCAGGAGTCTGCATTCACTATATCTGCTCTCCCCAGGAGCCTGCACTCCCTATATCTGCCCTCCCTAGGAGTCTGCATTCACTATATCTGCTCTCCCCAGGAGCTTGCAGTCACTATATCTGCTCTTCCCAAGACTCTGCAGTCACTATATCTAGTCTCCCCAGGAACCTGCAGTCATATATCTGGTCTCCCTAGGAGCCTGTAGTCACTATATCTGGTCTCCCCAGGTCTGGTCTCCCCGTTCCTGTTATCTTCTTACTGACAAGCAGGCTTGTCTTGTTACAGTATATACAGCTACCTAAAGAAAATTACTGGTGTTCTTTTGATCCTATTAGTACCACAGTCAGGCAGCTAGACTATTTACAGTTAGTGCAGTGCGTCCTGCTCACAGTGTTCAGCTAAACCTACAAGTTAGTGGGGTGCGTCCTGCTCACAGTGTTCAGCTAAACCTACAAGTTAGTGTGGTGCGTCCACCTCACAGTGTTCAGCTAAACCTACAAGTTAGTGGGGTGCGTCCTGCTCACAGTGTTCAGCTAAACCTACAAGTTAGTGGGGTGCGTCCACCTCACAGTGTTCAGCTAAAGCTACCTGTAGAAGGTTGGTGGTGTTCTCATACTACAGGCAGGCAGTTGATTTTGCTAGCTGCAGTATCAGTACATATATATATATATATATATATATATATATATATATATATATACAATCCCAGCTTAGTGCAGCTACAGGCCATTATTATGTCTGGAAGGCCAAGAAGGAGAGGCAGACAGTCACAAGCCAATAAGAGAGGGCAAACAGGCTCTGTGTCTAGTGCTGGTCGTGGAGACGGTGCATCCTCATCAGCAAGTGGCCGTGGGACACGCTTGGGCTTTTTTTCGGCAGCTGGCCGTGTTGAGCCGCAACATGCGGAAGACTTGGTCGAGTGGATGACCAAGCCATCCTCATCCTCCTCATCCTCTCTCACCCATACCCAGGGTACTTTGTCTGGCAAAGCAGCGGCCTCTTCCCTCGGCTCAATGTCATCAGTGACTCCTTCCCTAGCCCCACCATGTCCTCCTGAGGAGTCCCTCGAACTGTTTGACCACAGTGTTGGGTACATGCTCCAGGAGGATGCCCAGCGTTTGGAAGGCTCTGATGATGATACTGAGCTTGATGAAGGCAGTAACATGAGCACGGACAGAGTGGGTGCTTAAGAAGGACAGCAATCTGGCAGTCATGCTCCCCCTGCTGCAGCATACTGCCAGGTTTGCTCCAGTGATGAGGAGGGAGGGGATGATGAGGTCACTGACTCAATGTGGGTGCCTGATAGGAGAGAGGGGGAGGAGGAGGAGGCGGCACATCACCAACGAGGCAGGATGCCCTCCAGGGGCCAGCCTAAGGGCAGCACATTGACTGCATCACACCCCAAAGCTCCACATGTGCAGGGCGCTGCAGTCTCTGCGCGTTATTCAAAAAGTTCTTTGGTGTGGGCCTTTTTTGAGACGAGTGCATCAGATTGCACCGCTGCTATTTGCAACATATGTCTCAAGCGTATCTCGCGTGGCCAAAACATCTCCCGTTTGGGTACCACATGCTTGACCAGACATATGTTGACCTGCCATGCAGTTCGTTGGCAAGCGTATCTAAAAGACCCACACCAAAGAACAAAGAGGACCTCTCCTTGCTCCTCATCAGCTGAGATTTCCAACCCCACTATACCTTCAGTCCTCTCTGAGACCTGCACTGAGAGGAATGAAGGTGTAGAATTAGGTGTGTCACAGCCAAGTACTTGTGGGCAATCTGCTTTTTGTACACCGACGTCAGATTGTACCAGGCAAATTTCCCTGCCCCAGCTGCTGCACCGCCGAAAGAAGTTTGCTCCCAGCCATCCACATGCCCAGCGGTTGAATGCTAGCTTGGCAAAATTGCTAGCACTTCAATTGCTGCCTTTTCAGTTGGTAGACTCTGCCCCCTTCCGTGAGTTTGTGGAATGTGCGGTTCCTCAGTGGCAGGTACCCAAACGCCACTTTTTCTCACGGAAGGCGATTCCGGCTCTCTACCGGCATGTGGAAGGCAATGTCCATGCCTCGCTGGACAGGGCAGTCAGCGGTAAGGTGCATATTACCGCTGACTCATGGTCCAGCAGGCATGGACAGGGACGTTACCTAAGTTTCACGGCGCATTGGGTGACTCTGCTGGCAGCTGGGAAGGATGCAGGACAAGGTGCAGTAGTGTTGGAGGTTGTTCCGCCACCACGCCTCCAAAATGCTAATGATTGTGACACACCTCTCTCCCCCACCCCCTCCTCTTCTTCTTCCTCCATGGCCTCTTCCTGTGCTTTGTCCTCGGAACCAGCGGTGCTCCGTAGCCGTTCAAGGGGCTACGCAAGTACGCAGGCCAAAAGATGCCATGCGGTGCTTGAGCTGGTGTGCTTGGGGGACAGGAGCCACACTGGGGCAGAGGTTCTGTCAGCTCTGCAGGGGCAGGTTCAGAGGTGGTTTACGCCACACCAACTTAAGGCAGGAATGGTGGTTTGCGACAATGGCACCAACCTCCTCTCTGCCCTCCGACAGGGACAAATGACCCATGTGCCCTGTTTGGCTCACGTCCTTAACTTGGTGGTGCAGCGGTTCTTGGGCAGGTACCCGGGCTTACAGGATGTCCTGAGGCAGGCCAGGAAAGTCTGTGTGCATTTCCGCCTATCATATAATGCCAGTGCTCGGCTGGCTGACCTCCAAAAGGAGTTTAACCTGCCCAAGAACCGCCTAATCTGTGACATGCCCACCAGGTGGAACTCAACGTTGGCCATGCTGCAGCGGCTGCACACGCAGCAGAGGGCCATCAATAAGTACCTGTGCGACTATGGCACCAGGACAGAGTCAGGGGAGCTTGATTTTTTTCCCCACGCCAGTGGGCCATGATCAGGGATGCTTGCACTGTCCTGTCACCATTTGAGGAGGCCACGAGGATGGTGAGCAGTGACACTGCATGCATCAGTGACACTGTCCCCCTTGTCCACCTGTTGGAGCACACGCTGCGTGGAATAATGGACAGGGCACTTGAGGCAGAACAGAGGCAGGAAG
Source organism: Aquarana catesbeiana (assembly GCF_042186555.1). Taxonomy (NCBI): domain Eukaryota; kingdom Metazoa; phylum Chordata; class Amphibia; order Anura; family Ranidae; genus Aquarana; species Aquarana catesbeiana. The sequence continues at coordinate 298,770,257 of NC_133331.1, read as the reverse complement.
AGGAGGACTTCCTTAGCTCTCAAGGCCCCCTTTATCCAGACAGTGTTCCTGCGTGCCCGCCGATCACACAGGAATAGGACGAGGAGGAGGAGGAGGAGGAGGAAGATTGTGTCAGTATGGAGGTGGAGCCTGGCACTCAGCATCAGCAGCAGTCTTTAAGGGATCAGTCCCAAGAAACACATGGACTTGTACGTGGCTGGGAGGAGGTGGCTGCGGACCATGTCGTCCTTAGTGACCCAGAGGACTCCGGACCGAATGCCTCAGCAAACCTACGCTGCATGGCCTCCCTGATCCTGCAAAGCCTGCGTAAGGATCCTCGTATTCGTGGTATCAAGGAGAAGGACCAATACTGGCTGGCAACCCTCCTTGATCCACGTTACAAGGGTAAGGTTGCGGACCTTATCTTGCCATCGCAGAGGATGAAACATCTTCGGGAGGCCTTGCAGAAAGGTCTGTGCAACGCGTTCCCAGAGACTGGAGGTTACAAACTCCTGTTTCTGGACAACGTGTTGCTGAGGCTTCGGTCAGTCAAAGAAGGAGTGGTGGAGAAGGTGGCCATCTGACCGATGCGTTCAGACAATTTTTTGGTCCGCAGCCCCAAGGTATGATCGGTTCCAGCAACCATCGCCAGCGTCTGTTTTACATGGTGCAGGAATACCTAGGGGCAAGATCAGACTTGGACACCTTTCCCACCGAAAACCCTCTGGGTTACTGGGTCTTGAGGATAGGTCACTGGCCAGAGCTTGCACAGTATGCAATTGAGCTACTGGCCTGTCCTGCATCCAGCGTTCTTTCGGAACGCACATTCAGTGCTGCTGGAGGCGTGGTAACCGATCTTGGATCACCACCAGCTACCAAGCACCTGATGCTGATGTAACCGAATAATTTTTTTTGAAATCTCAGATCCCTCCAAAGACTGCCTATGCTGATGCTGAGTGACTATCCCTGAGTAATTATCCTCTTCCTCCTCAATCATCACGCTGATAGCTTGTAAGAACATTTTTGGCTCTGGGCGCCACCACCAGTGCCTAAGGCACAATTTTTCAGCCCCTGTTTAACAGGGACGTGTAATTACAATTTTTGATGCAATACTTTGCAGCAGGGCTCGTTCCTGCGTTCCAACTAGAGTGTCTGTGAGGGGTTGCAGTGTTGTGGCACCAGCACCACCACCACCACCAAAGGCCCAATTTTTCTGCCCCTGTTCAACAGGGGCATGTAATTACAATTCTTGATCTAATATTTAACAGCAGGGCCCATTTCTGCACCCACCAAGAGCGAGTGAGGACTTACAGTGTTGTGGCACCAGCACCACCACCACCAAAGGCCCAGTTTTTCTGCCCCTGTTCAACGGGGACATGTAATTACAATTCTTGATCTAATATTTCACAGCAGGGCCCTGTGAGGGCTTACGTTGTTGTGGCCACAACAACACCTAAGGGACAAATTTCTGCTGAGTATATAGGGCAGGCCCCTACTTTCAAACATCTAACTTACAAACGACTCCTACTTGCAAACGGAAGGAGACAACAGGAAGTGAGATGAAATCTACCCCTAGGAAGGGAAATTCTCTCCTATAAGAGTTAATATGGGAAAAACATTTCTCCTTTCCACTGATGCTTTCCAATCTATTGGGACAAAAAGTGAGGTGAAATCTTCTAAAGAGGAGGAAAGACAGCAAAACAAATGTCACAGGGGTGATAACCCTTCCCTATGTTTTCCAAAAAGCTTAAAAAAGATTTTTTGGCTGAAGCTAAACACGTTAAAAATGTACCCGTTCAAAATGACAAACAGATTCTACTTAACAACAAACCTACAGTCCCTGTCTTGTTTGCACCGGCTGTATACTGCTGTTCAGAGTATATAGTGCCTGGTGGCCCCACACCTTTCCTTATTTTAATTTGGGTGCGGGGTTCCCCGTTTGTCTCACTGATTTTCATCCATATTGCCAGGACCCGATATTACATTAAACCCGCAAGCAGTTTTAAATGAGATTTTTTTCCTTTAAAAATGACATTTGGTGCAGGGACTGTTCTAAACACGGGAAACACGCACCACTTTACAGGCATACTATAGACACCCCTCAGGTACGATATTTAAAGGAATATTTCACTTTTTTTTTTTACTTTAAGCATCATTAAAATCACTGCTCCTGAAAAAGTTTTTTTTGCATTGATACATGTCCCCTGGGGTAGGACCCAGGTCCCCAAACCCTTTTTAGGACAATACCATGAAAATTAGCCTTTAAAATGAGCACTTTTGATTTCGAACGTTCGAGTTCCATAGACGTCAATGGGGTTCTAACGTTCGTGCGAACTTTCGGTCCGTTCGCAGGTTCTGGTGCGAACCGAACCGGGGGGGTGTTCGGCTCATCCCTACTCCCTATATCTGCCCTCTCTAGGAGTCTGCAGTCACTAGATCTGTACTCTGTTTTCACTATATCTAGTCTCCCCAAGAGCCTGTCGTCATTATATCTGGTCTCCCCAGGACTCTGCATTTACTATATCTGCTCTCCCCAGGAGCCTGCAGTCACTATATCTGCTCTTCCAAAGAATCTGCAGTCACTATATCTGGTCTCCTCAGGAGCCTGCAGTCATATATCTGCTCTTCCCTGGACACTGTAGTCACTATATCTGGTCTCCTCAGGAGCCTGCAGTCATATATCTGCTCTTCCCTGGACTCTGCACTCACTATATCTGCTTACCCCAGGACTGTTTTCACTATATCTGGTCTCCCCAGGAGCTGTACTGTGGGGGAAAGAACCAGTTAATATCACCGCTCTCTGCGGGGGGGAGCACTACACATCTATAAGGATATACAGTACATACACACACAGCACAAGGCCGTGTTCACACTACGAGGCGTTTCTCTGGGTTGAGGTTCCCCTGAGCTCCACAAGGTGGTGATCTCACTTCTTACCCAGACAGGAAGTCTCTATGGAAGACAGGAAGTGATGTCAGCTACAGACAGGAAGTTCCGGGTGAGAGGTGAGTCGGGAGGAAGTAGAGAGGAGACGTTGCTGGAAGTTGCAGCAGAGGAGGTAATAAGATCTTATTTTCTATTTACACCCAGTAACCCCCCGTCATGTTCCGTCCTCTTCCTCCATAGTCACTGTGATGTCTTTTATCTCCAGCAGATGATGATACACATATATATTATTATTATACAGGATTTATATAGCGCCAACAGTTTGCACAATGTGAGGGCAGACAGTACAGTTACAATACAATATAATGCAGGAGGAATCAGAGGGCCCTGATCCTTAGAGCTTACAATCTAAGAGGGAGGGTCAAAGGATACAAAAGGTAATAACTGTGGGGGATGAGCTGATGGAGAAAATAAAAGTCCAGTTGTTAGGTGGGGGCAGGATGGGCTTCTCTGAAGAGAAGGGTTTTCAGGGATCGTCTTAAAGTGGACAGAGCAGGAGATAGTCAGGGAAATTGGGATAGGGAGTTCCAAAGGATGGGAGAGGCTCGGTAGAAGTCCTAAAGATGAGCATAGGAGGAAGTGATGAGGGAGCTACAGAACAGGAGGTTTTGGGAGGATCGAAGAGTATGATTTGGTTGGTATTGTGAGACTAGGTTAGTGATGTAGCTGGGGGCCGAGTTCTGGATGACTTTATAAGTTGTTAGTATTTTGAATTCAATTTGTTGGGTAAGCAGAAGCCAGCGGAGGGATTGGCAGAGAGGAGCAGCAGACATTGAATGGTTGGTAAGGTGAATGAGTCTGGCAACAGCATTCATGATGGGCTGAAGGGGGGATAGCCTATATAAAGGCAATCCGGTGAGGAGGGACTTGCAGTAGTCAAGGCAAGAGATAACCAGGGATTGAATCAGTAGCTTTGTGAGGTCATTGGTTAGGAAGGGACGTAATTTGGAGATGTTGTGGAGGTTGAGGCGGAAAGCTTTGGACAGTGATTGGATGTGGGGCTGAAAGGAGAGTTCAGAGTCAAGGATTACACCTAGCACCCTGGCTTGTGGGGACATGTTGATGGTTGTGCCATCGATCTTGAGAAGTCAGGGGAAGGGGAACATGGGGGAGGAAATATTATGAGCTCGGTTTTGGATAGACTGAGTTTGAAGAAATGGTGTGACATTCAGGCTGATATGTCTGTTAGTAAATTAGTGATGCGTGAGGAGACTCATGGAGTGAGCTGAGGGGTAAAGACATAGATTTGGGTGTCGTCAGCGTACAAATGATATTGAAAGTCATACAAGGCTATCAGCTGACCCAGGAAGAAGGTGTAGATCGAGAATGGGAGAGGTCCAAGAACAGAACCTTGGAGGACCCCGAAGGAGGAGGAGAAGAGGAAGTAAAGTTTTGATGCTGAAGGTGCAATGGGATAGGTAGAATGAAAAACAGCAAAGACTACGGTCACAGAGACTAAAAGAGAGGAGTTTTTTGAGGAGAATGGGGTGGTACACTGTGTCAAAGGCAGCAAAGAGGTCCTGGGGTAGGATTACAGAATAGTTATAGTGTCTTTTGGATTTAGTAGCCGGAACTGGGTCTAGGGGGCAGGTGGTTAGGTGAGTGTTAGAAAAAAGTTTAGCAACCTCGTCTATAGTAGCAGGGTTGAATAACGAAAGTGTTGATTGTACCTGTGGACATGGAGTGTTAAGTAGGGGAGGTATCTTTACAGCGGAGGTCTCATCACAAATTGTATCAATCTTTTTTTGAAGTGATTGGCGATCTCCTGAGCAGTGGATGAGTTAGTGGATGAAGGTAGTAGAGGACAAAGTAGAGTTGAAGGTAGAGAAGAGTTGATGGGGACAGGATGATAAGTTGGTAATGAGAGTGATAAAATAAGTCTGCTTGGCAGTGAGGAGACAGGAATTGTATTTTTGCAGGGCAGATGTTTATTGGTTGAAGTCCTTCTAAGAACTAGTATTATGCCACAGGTGCTCAAGAGCGCAGCTATAATTTTGAGACTTCTGGTGTTATCTGTTTGCCAAGGTTGTAGAAGTTGGGGCCTGATTCTGTGTGTAGTGAGGGGGGCCAGTGTGTCCAGGGTGAAGTAGAGGGATCTATTGAAGACAGAAATGGTTAGGTTGGGGCAGGACAGGGATGAGATGATGTCTTAGTGATGGTCAGTAGCAGAGTAGAGAAGGGTTAAGGTGGGTTAGGTGGCGAGGAGGTGGAAGACTGAGAGAGAGTGAAACTAATAAGGTGGTGATCAGAGAGAGGAGAAGGATTGTTGGAGAGGTTGAATGGAGTGCATAGGTAGGAGAATACAAGGTCAATGGTGTTACCATCAGAATGAGTAGAAGCGTGTACCCATTGTGTATCCATTGTGTATCCATGGTGTATTGCTTCTGTTCAAAAGAGAAGGTTAGACTGAGAAGTTTACAAGTAGCAGTTGTGTTTTTATAACAGGGGTGTTGAAGTCACCGGGAATGATTGTGGGGATTTCAGAAGAGAAAAAGTAGGACAGCCAGGCAGATAGACCATCAAGAAAGGTCGATACTGGTCCAGGAGGCAAATAACACAGCACTTCTAAAAGAAAATGGAGAAAATAGATAAATACAATGTGCCTCAAATGAGGAGAGGGGGGTGGGTGAAGTATTTGAAAGATGCTATGTGGGGCTAGAAGTATTCCCACTCCACCTCACTTACATCCACTAGGTCTGAGGGAGTGAGTCCAGAGAAGGCCATCATGGGAGAGGGAAGCAGGAGAAGCAGTGTTGTATTCATGAAGACAGGTTTCAGTAACAGCAAGTAGTTATATTTTAATCAGTCATGGACAGAAGTGAGTTTGTTACAGACAGAGCAGGCAATCTAAAGGGTGCAAGAGAAGTGAAGGCTGGTTTTGGGACGAAGATGGATAGAAACTAAATTGTGTGGATTGCAGCTGTTGCTAGAAGGCATGGGGTGATGGGAGCGATGGGCACAGTTAAACGATGGAGGCCCAGGGTTTGGGGTTTATTCTCCAGAGGTTAAGAGAAGCAGAAGGTTGAGGGAGGTAATATGGGAGTGTGATTTATATGAAGGGACATACCCCCAGAGTCCTGGAGGTTTTCTTAGCATGTGGGTTTAGAACTATCAATAGTTGGTGAGTGCAGTAATAGGGAGAGGACAGAAGTGAGGGTGATATATACAGGCTGTGGGGTGGAGAAGAGGGGTGAGGGAAAGAGAGATTAATGAGAGAGGACACAACTGTCAGAAGGATTGGTAGAAAGCACATGTTATAGAGAGGAAGGAGAGCTAGATAGGGAAACAAGGTCACCTGCAGTCTGTTTGGTGTTTTTCTTTTTTTTTATTACTAAGCGTTTTTTTATTGAGAAAAAGAAGTTTGCAATACAAAATGACATGGGATATAAAACTACTTATCGAAAAATCATTTGGGTTACAGAGTTAGACAATGATCGTCCAAATAGATAAGTATTCAAGGTTAAACATGACAATCTTAATGCTATATGTTCTTATCAGCTATATGGTATGTCAAACAAGACTGCAACCAGAAAAGTCAAAAACAACAGAAATAAAAAGAAAACAATAACTCAGGTAATTCTTGTAGATGAAAAGTGAACCAAGGGTTCCATTTAGCGTCGTAGATAGGGATGGAGTCATGCAGTGTGGGAAATATTTTTTCAGATAACATTATTTGATCAACTCGAGAGATAACTTGTGAGAATGGGACTGTGCCCAATGCAGCGCAATACAAATAGTGTGTAATAGTTTCATTAGGGGGTTTCGGCATATCAGGGATTTTTTCAAACAGTAGACAGTGAGTATGTGTCAGAGCCATGTGCTCCAGAGTCGCCCTCCAAGTAGGTTGCAGAGCTTCACATTCCCGGAACACGTGCAAAAAAAACCTGGAAGAGCACATCCTCGGAAACAAGATGAGGAAGTCTGTAGTTAGATCTTTCTCAAACGCAAAGGAGTATAGTACCAGCGGGTAAATAATTAAATCGCTGTTTCCCTAATAGTAAGAGATTTGGTGCATTTACACATATTCTGCCAGTTGGCTTCCCATTGTCAGAAATCATGAAATCAGGCCGAGACAGAAGTCCAGTTAAATCACACTTGTTTAATAATAAAAGTAAAAAGAACATGCACTCTGTCTTTGTGCCTCGAGGGGTGTTAGAAGTGTCGGGTGTAAGGCCGTTTATAGCCCTCTGTGAGCCGATCGTGTCCCGCGGTGTGCAGAGCTTCCGTGTCAGGCGTCAATCTCGCTCAGCGCCGCGCATGCAACCCCCGTTTGGTATTTTTTCAAAGTAGTTTGCTGTATATTCTCACTTTGTGCAATCTATTTCTGCAGAGCCAAAGTGCGCCCACTTAAATTAAAAATTCACTTATTATTATTATTATTATAGAGGATTTATATAGCGCCAACAGTTTACGTAGCGCTTTACAACTTGAGGGTAGACAGTACAAATACAATACAATTTGATACAGTAGGAATCAGAGGGCCCTGCTCCTTGGAGCTTACAATCTAAGAGGGAAGGTCAAGAGATACAAGAGGTAATAACTGTGGGTGATGTGCTGATTGAGAAGATAAATGTACAGTTGTTAGGTGGGGGCCAGATAGGCTTCTCTGAAGAGATGAGTTTTCAGGGATCGTCTGAAAGTGGATAAGGTAGGAGAAAATCGGACGGATTGGGGAAGAGTATTCCAGAGGATGGGGGAGGCTCTGGAGAAGTCCTGAAGGCGAGCATGGGATGAGGTGACAAGGGAGTTTGAGAGCAGGAGGTCTTGGGAGGAGCGAAGAGAACGATTAGGTTGGTATTTTGTGACTAGGTTAGAGATGTAGCTAGGGGCCAGGTTGTGGATGGCTTTGTAAGTTATAGTTAGTATCTTGAATTTAATTCGGTGACTGAGTGGCAGCCAATGGAGGGATTGGCAGAGGGGTGTAGCAGACGCTGAGTGGTTTGTGTGGTGGATGAGCCTGGCCGCAGCGTTCATGATGGACTGAAGTGGGGATAGCCTATTTAGAGGTAAACCAATGAGGAGGGAGTTGCAGTAGTCAAGGCGGGAGATGACCAGGGAGTGGATTAGAAGCTTTGTGGTGTCATTGGTTAGGAAGGGGCGTATCTTGGAGGTGTTGCGAAGACAGAGGCGGCAAGCTTTGGATAGTGATAGAATGTGGGGTCGAAAGGTTAGTTCAGAGTCCAGGATTACACCTAGAACCTTGGCGTGGGGAGATGGGTTGATAGTTGAGCCGTTGATCTTGACAGGGAGATCAGGGGAAGTGGCACCTGAGGGAGGAAATATCATGAGCTCGGTTTTGGATAGGTTGAGTTTGAGAAAGTGATGTGACATCCAGGCTGATATGTCTGCTAATAAGTTGGTAATGCGTGAGGAGACAGATGGAGAGAGCTGGGGGGTGGAGAGATAGATTTGGGTGTCATCAGCGTAGAGATGATATTTAAAGCCGTGGGAGGCAATCAACTGACCCAAGGAGGTGGTGTAGATTGAGAAAAGGAGAGGTCCGAGAACAGAACCTTGGGGGACCCCGACGGAAAAAGGAAGAGGAGAGGAGGAAGTAGAGTTGTAAGTGACACTGAAGGAGCAGTGGGATAGGTAGGATGAGGACCAGCGAAGAGTACAGTCATGGAGACCAAAGGAGTGGAGTTTTTTGAGGAGGAGGGGGTGGTCCACTGTGTCAAAGGCAGCAGAGAGATCCAGGAGAAGTAGTACAGAATAGTGTCCATTGGCTTTAGCCATTAGTAGGTCATTTGAGAGTTTAAGGAGAGCAGTTTCCGTGGAGTGTTGAGGGCGAAAACCGGACTGAAGGGGATCAAGAAGTTTATTCATGGTCAGATGGTCGCTTAATCGGTTGTAGACCAGTCTTTCAAGAAGTTTGGAGGAGAAGGAGAGTAAGGAGATGGGACGTAAGTTGTTGAGATTGGTGGGATCCAGTGAGGGCTTTTTTAGTATGGGGGTGACTAGCGCATGTTTTAGAGCGTTTGGGAAGATGCCACAAGAGAGGGAGAGGTTGAAAATGTGAGTTAGAGAGCGTAGAATCGAGTCAGAGGGTGAGCGTAGCATTTGCGAGGGAACAGGATCCAGGGGGCAAGTGGTTAGATGAGTGCTAGATAAAAGTTTAGCAACCTCAGTAGTAGTAGCAGGGTTGAATGAGGGAAGTAATGACTGTATCTGTGGACATGAGGTGTTGCATGGGGGAGGTTTTTGCGCATTGGCGATCTCCTCATGAATTGTATCAATCTTAGTTTTGAAGTGATTGGCAATCTCCTGGGCAGTGAGTGAGTTGGTGGGTGGAGGCAGTGGAGGGCAGAGTAGAGTGTTGAAGGTAGAGAAGAGTTGACGTGGACTGGATGAGAAGGTGTTAATGAGTGTGATAAAGTAGGTCTGTTTGGCAGTGTGAAGGCAGGAGTAGTATTTTAGGAGGGCAGATTTATATTGTGTGAAGTCTTCCTGGGTCTTAGTCTTATGCCACAGACGCTCAAGAGCTCGGCTACGTTTTCTGAGACTTCTGGTGTCATCTGTTTGCCAGGGTTGTAGCAGTCGGGGCCTAATTCTGCGTGTAGTGAGGGGGGCAAGCTTGTCTAGGGAGGAAGACAGTGAGCTGATGTAGATGAAAGTAGCTAGGTTGGGGCAGGACAGGGGGGAGATTTTGTCATAGAGGTGATCAGTAGCAGAGTAGAGAAGAGAAGGGTTGAGGTGGCGAAGGTTTCTGCGTGTAACTGTTAGGCGGTTGGAGGGAGAAGAGGTGGAAGACAAGGAGAGAGCAAAACTAATAAGGTGGTGATCAGAGAGTGGGAGTGGATTGTTGGAGAGGTTGCACGGAGTGCACAGATAGGAGAAGGCAAGGTCAAGGGTGTTGCCATTGGAGTGGGTAGGAGCCTGTATCCATTGCTTCAGGTCAAGCGATGAGGTTAGACTGAGAAGTTTAGAAGTAATAGTAGTGTTAGTGTTGACAGGGATGTTGAAGTCCCCAAGAATAATTGTGGGGATTTCAGAAGAGAGAAAGTAGGGTAGCCAGGCAGAGAAGTCATCAAGAAAGGCTGATACCGGTCCAGGGGGCCGGTAGATGACAGCAATTCTTAGAGAAATAGGAGAGAAAAGACGAATGCAATGTGCCTCAAAAGAGGAGAGTATCAGAGAGGGAGGTGGGTGAAGAACCTGATAGGTGCTGCATGGAGCTAGAAGGATTCCCACTCCACCTCCCTTCCGTCCACTTGGTCTGGGGGAGTGAGTCCAGAGAAGGCCCCCATGGGAGAGGGAAGCAGGAGAAATAGTATCCGATTCATGAAGCCAGGTTTCAGTAATGGCAAGTAGGTTAAAGGAATTTGTGATGAAGAGGTCGTGGAGGGCGGTGAGTTTGTTGCAGACAGAACGTGCATTCCACAGGGCACAGGAGAAGGGGGGGCTGGTATTGGAAAGAGGAATAGAGACCAAGTTCTGTGGGTTGCGGCTCCTGCCAGAGGGTGTAGGGGGATGGGAGCGTTGGGCAAGGACAGATGATGGTGGCCCAGGGTTTGGGGATATGTCACCAGAGATTAGGAGAAGCAGGAGGGTGAGGGAGGTAATGTGGGACTGTGATTTATGTGAAGGGGCATGTCTCAGAGTACTGGAGGTTTTATCAGTGTATGGATGTAGAATGAGTGAGAGTTGGTAAGAGCAGTAGTAGGGGGAAGACAGAAGGCAGGGTGATATGTATAAGCAGGCGGGTGGAGAGGGGGGCTGAAGGTAAGAGAGTTTGAGGAGAGAGGACAGGAGTGTCAGAAGTAGTGGTAGAAAGTGCATGTTACAGAGTGGAAGGAGAGCTTAATAGAGAGACAGGGTCACCTGCAGTCTGTTAGCTGTTTTCCAGTGCAGATTGCTGTATTTGTTTGCTTCGTGCAATCGCTGAAGTGCAGAGAATGAAGTGCATATCACTTGTAGAAAGAATCACTTAGAGATAGAAGCCCCTGCAATGTGCTCCCCCCAGCAATGTGCTGACCCCTTAAGGATGCTCAAATATATACTGTTATAAGGGTGGGGTTGAAGTTCGTTAATTAATCATGAGTGACTATAAGAGTGCCTAGCAATCAAAGTGAACTTTTTGCTTCAAAAGTCAGAATAGCAAGAGGCCAAGACAAGATCAACACATAAAACTTAGGTAAGACCGTTCAGAAAAACAAATAATGTCATGGTTGTTCGCACAGGGCAGCAGATAGAGAAGGCCACATACCAGAGACACACACACACAGAGACAGCAGGCAGATCCCAATTTCAGTTAACGGTGGAAGATGTGGATGAGCTGACACATACCAGAGACACACACACACAGAGACAGCAGGCAGATCCCAATTTCAGTTAACGGTGGAAGATGTGGATGAGCTGACACATACCTGTAAAGAGACAGAAGGAATGATCAGGTGAGGCAGAGAATGAAGTGCATATCACTTGTAGAAAGAATCACTTAGAGATAGAAGCCCCTGCAATGTGCTCCCCCCAGCAAGGAAATTTTGTTTTCCACTTATAGAAAGAACCCCAGACATGTGCCCCCCAGCCATATATATTGTGGAAATGTACAGTAGATGAACCCCTTCAGGGTCAGAACATTTCCCCACTTACAGGGCTTAAACATTGCCTTCATTTTGGAGATGTGTCACCTTTTCCACCAATGACCTTCTCACCTCATCCGTCTATTGTACATTTTCTACATCTATACTAACAATGTCACGCTTACCCCTAATGCAGGTGGTCAGACACTATAGCTGGCTTCTGCGTTCTTCACCTATAGAAGCCCCTTTTTGCATTAGGCAAGCAGGCCTACCGGTACTTAGTTGCCCCCAGGACTTATACAGAATGCTATAGTGCCTGGCCACCATGCCTGAGCAGGAACTAAATGAGCACAGCAACCAGGTACTTGCAGGTTGGCAGACAGGCAGAGTGGTTCCAACGACAGTCCAGGTACAAGGCAGGCAAGGTTCAGAATAGTCAGGTTTAAATCTGTAGTCAAAAGGCAGACAGAGTTCAGAACGTAGTCGATATCCGAACCGAGGTCATCAACGAGGGAATTCCAACAGCAGAGCAGGGCAGACAAACAGAGAGCTTGGAGCACATGTTACAAATACAATATCACAAGCATGAGACTGCAGGCTTGGCTGGCTTAAATCAGGTTGGGTCTCCAGGTGGACAGACAGAAAGAATGCATCACAGCCAAAACCAGAAAACAGGAATTAGGAGTAGGAGTGCAACACACTCCTGACAAATGGATTATAGTACTTTTATTAATGGCGGGGGTTGGGCGGTTTATTTAGGAGGGATTGGAATATGTATGTCTTTATTTTAAAAGATTCAAATTAGAAAAAAAGAGGAAAAATTTAATTTGCAGTAAATGTCCGGAATTTTTTTTCCCATAATGATCCCAGTCTCAGATATTCATCCTAAAATGTGATCAGTAAAGTCTCCGGAGTACACGGAGATCACAGGAATATGATGTGTCCTGGCAAAGCCTAAAGACAAAGATCATCTTTCATTTTAGGAGAGGAGGGACGCATCCAGGAGAAATTATTCTGTGTACAGAAACCTCACACAGCACCCCCCCACAGCTCCTCCTCCCAATGTCCCTCCAATCAGCGTCAGAGAATCCTATGACATCACACTGACCTCACAGCGCCTCCTCTTAATATTCTTCTATCCGACTTTTTTTCTGATGCTCTTAGGATGTGGGCTGACCCCTGGCCTCCTCACTTTCAAAGTAGGGCTGTTGGACCTGCATTGTATGTAATATCAGAAACCTCAGCATGAAGTGGGGTTTAAATAAAAAGAGACCTGACCAGTGAGGTGAGAAGGATTCTGGGAATGTCATTTGATTTTACTATTTGTGTTCAAATCTAGAGTTTTCCTCCTGTGAAGTCTGGAGATCATCTGACCATCACATTGCCTCCACCTCCCTCCCTGATAGAATAGAAATAAAAAGAAGATTCTAGAAGTCACCAGAGAGATCATCGAGCTGTGAACAGGAGAGGTGAATAGTTCTGGGAAGGACATCACGATGGAGAATCAGTCACCCTTCACATCACCGGGTAAGAGGAGACTTTACTCTAAAGGAGAGAGCAGTACGGAGGGTCCACCTAGATCCCCCATCATCTGATAAACACATAGAAACAATGTATTCAGTCAGTGTGTGTGTTTCCTACAGATGGATCCAGTAATGGGAACCCTCCAGAGAGATGTCCCCGTCCTCTGTATTCCCGGGATTCCACACAGGAAGATCACACCATCCCTCACCATCATCAGGTAGATGATTGACAATTATTGGTAGTTATGATTTATACACAAGCATGTTTGTTACAATGAATGTTTTATTATATTTTTAGAGTGGAAACCTCGAGGATTATAATATTATTGTTAAAGAAGAGTATAAAGAAGAGGATGAGGAGTATGGATTGATGGAGGAGCTTTCAGAAGGACACAAGGATATGATGGAGCCACCTAATACCAGGAACCCACCAGAGAGATGTCCCCGTCCTCTGTATTCCCGGGATTCCACACAGGAAGGTCACACCATCCCTCACCATCATCAGGTAGATGAGGAACAATCACTGATAGTATCATTAGGATCTGTACATTATCTGCATTGTTACCATTGATGTCATTTTTATTATATATTCAGAATGGAAACCTGAGAGATTCTAAAGTTGAGGTTAAAAAAGAGATAAAAGAGGAGGATGGGGTGATAGAGGAGTCCGAGTCTCTAAAAGTCTACAAGGATCTGTACCAGGACACCATGGTGGAGTCATCCAGCTACAGAAACCCACCAGAGAGATGTCCCCGTCCTCTGTATTCCCGGGATTCCACACAGGAAGGTCTCACCATCCCTCACTGTTACAAGGTTGGTGGATCGGAGCATCTAGAACATGGACTTCTGGAGAGGATGTGTTTTTTTTTTTTTTTTTATATGATGTCACAATAATAAATCTTCTACTTTATAGATGATATTTTCTCTCATTTTCTTGGTTTAGAGTGGAGATCCAATTGATATAGAATTTGAGGTTAAATCAGAAGAAGAAGAAGAGAGGTATGTGAGGGATGATCAGCAGTCTATGGAGGAGGATGGAATAACGGGGACATTTATAGAGGAGGACACTCCTACAGAGATCAGTACAGGTGGGTCATTAACACTAAATACATTCCTCCACCCATACTGCTCACTGATTGGTCCAGAGAAGGACTGGTCACTTTCCTGACCTGTGTTCCTCGTCCTGTATTCCTGTATTTCTCTCGGATAATCTTCCTTCTCTGTGCTGTAGACACAATATATGTATCTAGACTGGATTTATGGAGATTCTGGGGTTCAGCTGGCAGTAAAATTTAGATTTTCACCATAGGCATTGCTCAGCCTAGACACCTGGAGTATGTACCTTGGGTCTTCTGCCTCAAGTCCTGGGTCTAGCAAGACCTCTGACAGAGTAATTCTCCTGGGAATACCTTTTCTGTTATTTGCTGGCTGTGCCGGGTGGAGGGATATGTCTGTATAGTCTCAGACCCAAGTCACTGAGTGCAGTCTCAGGAGATGGGAGGCAGCGGTGTGGGACCTCTGCAACTTGTCTCCAGTAAACATTTAATCTTCCACTGATTACTGAACACCAATATTTTGAGTCCCCCTGACTATTACACCGTATATAGTGATTATATATTGCATGTTGCATACTCCTGACCCCTGCACTATATACTCTATGTTGTACATTACATACTCCTGACCCCTGCACTATATACTCTATGTTGTACATTACATAGTCCTGACTTCTTCTCTCTCCTCTCTACCCACTGCTATATATACACATAATATGTATTCTCTTTTATTACACCCATTTCCTACCAGCTGGACATTTTATATCTGATGATGTGATTGGAGCACAGACTTTTACATGTTGATAATAATGTGATAACATCCTCCAATTTTGGACCATTAAACAGAAAGTGATAATGAGGGAGGAGTCAATAACCCAATGATGGTGGTCTTCAGGATCAGTCCAGTCTTCATCTTGGTTGTTCTCCCCCCATCCTCACTCTCTGACCTCTGGTGGGGCTCAGCCCTGCTGTTATTCATGACTAAATCATGGACTAAATAAGGAAGTGCAGGACTTCTTGTGTTGGGAAGATGGCAATGAGTGATAGAGGGGGAGGGGACACTCGTCCTATAATCCCCTCATCACTGTCACTCCTATAAAAGACAGTTCTCGTTGTTTCCTCACTCTCTGACTAAGGTCCATGAATAAAGAAATGAACTGGTAGGAGATCAGAGGACCCATTTACTAGTTACCTTGAGGGGGGAATTGTAAGATCCTCAGAGACAAAGCTGCCTGATGTGGGCGGAGTCCTGGTTTAGGGGAACCAATCAGCTCATGTCTAGTAATAATCTTTGTATTTCTATTTTAGTAGATGGACGGGAGATGAGGAAAACCTCAGAGGATTGTCTCACTTTGTCTCCAGACTGTAAAGTAGAAGATGAGGACATCACACAGCATTCAGAAAACACCACCATCTTGTATTTTGCGGTTCCCTATATTGTGGTTGGACCATCGTGTTCCTCTTATCCTGAGGAACCTCAGACTGTGAGGGTTAATCCAACAGATACGATTTTTCCCTGTACTGAGTGCGGGAAGCGTTTCTATTATGAATCCGGACTTAATATACATAAAAGAACCCACAGGGGGGAGAAGCCGTATTGCTGTCCTGAGTGTGGGAAATGTTTTTCACAGAAGTCTAGTCTTTCCGATCATCAGACATTGCACACGGGGAAAAAGCCGTATTCCTGCCCTGAGTGCGGGAAATGTTTTTCACAGAAGTCCAGTCTTACCACACATAAGAGATTGCACACGGGGGAAAAGCCGTATTCCTGTCCTGAGTGCGAGAAATGTTTTTCACAGAAGTCCCATCTTTCCAATCATCAGAGATTGCACACGGAGGAGAAGCGTTATTCCTGTCCTGAGTGCGGGAAATGTTTTTCAGCGATGTCCAGTCTTTCCTATCATCAGAGATTGCACACGGGGGAGAAGCTGTATTCCTGTCCTGAGTGCGGGAAATGTTTTTCACAGAAGTCCACTCTGGTCTATCATCAGAAATTGCACACGGGGGAGAAGCCGTATTCCTGTCCTGAGTGCGGGAAATGTTTTTCAGCTATGTCCAGTCTCTCCTATCATCAGAAATCTCACATGGGGGAGAAGCCATATTCCTGTCCTGAGTGAGGGAATTGTTCCTCACTGAAGTCCTGTCTTCCTGTACATCAGGGGTCCCACACAACCCTCAAGGTGTATTAGTGAGTGCGGGAAATGTCTTGTATATGAATGTTGCTGGACATGTGGGGAAGAAGCACACCCTGATATACACCTCAGATATACTCCATGGCTGATCTTCATCATGTAAGAAACAGTTGATAAGGAGATCAGAGATCACCAAAGACATGGATGAAGTGTTGTACCGTGTTGGCCATTGATAGCAGGAGAAAAATAAAAATGGAGTCATTACCTCTCATTGGCTGAGTACATTTTGTGGTGGAAGATTTCACAAACACTTACAGGTCTGTCTCTATAAACTTTGTAGAATGAATGTGTAAAGGAAATGTGTAAGTTCTGTATAGAATTGTATTGTATTTTGCACTGCCCTGGAAATCATTTTCTATCACAAATCAAATTTACATTCAGCCAGGAGCAGCGATTTTCTTTTAAATGCTTAAAGTGAAACATTAAAAATGTCCAATTCCTTTAAATAACATGTCTGGGGGGTCCTAATCCTTCCTGTGAAGGGGGATATCTCTGTGATGTACAGAAAGTGCTGCAGCAGCGCCGACCTTTATGAAGGAAAAAAGTGTAAAATTGCTGCAAATGACATTTCCATGCCAACTTCTATCCAAAAAAAAAAAACAGCATGCAGGCTTCTCTAACGATCTGCTACAGCGCCTTGAAAAAGTATTCATACCCCTTAAAATATCCCACATTTTGTCATGTTAGAACCAAAAATGTAAATGTATTTTATTGGGATTTTATGTGATAGACCAACACAAAGTGGCACAGAATTGTGAAGTGGAAGGAAAATGATAAATGATACAAATACATATGTGAAAAGTGTGGGGGGGATTTGTATGGTGCCCCCCGGAGTCAATACTTTGTAGAACCCCCTTTCTCTGCAATTACAGCTGCAAGTCTTTTTGGGGATGTCTCCACCAGCTTTGCACATCTAGAGAGGGACATTTCTGCCCATTCTTCTTTGGCGATCGTTATTGCGGGGTGTCAGTCTGACACCCTGCAACACCGATCTAGGTAAAGAGTCTCTGACGGAGACTCTTTACCACGTGATCAGCCATGTCCTAACACGGCTGATCACGATGTAAATAGAAAGAGACGGTGATCGGCTCTCCTCTACTCGCGTCTAATGCCCCGTACACGCGGTCGGATTTTCCGACGGAAAATGTGTGATAGGACCTTGTTGTCGGAAATTCCGACCGTGTGTACACAATTCCGACGGACAAAGTGCCACGCATGCTCAGAATAAATAAAGAGATGAAAGCTATTGGCCACTGCCCCGTTTATAGTCCCGACGTACGTGTTTTACGTCACCGCGTTCAGAATGATCGGATTTTCTGACAACTTTGTGTGACCGTGTGTATGCAAGACAAGTTTGAGCCAACATCCGTCAGAAAAAATCCTAGGAGTTTGTTGTCGGAATGTCCGAACAAAGTCCGACCGTGTGTACGGGGCATAACAGACGCGAGTAGAGGAGAGCCGATCGGCTGCTCTCCTGACAGGGGGGGTCTGTGCTGATTGTTTATCAGCACAGCCCCCCTCGGATCCTACCCAGGACCACCAGGGAAGCCGCCCAGGACCACCAGGGAAGCCATCCACACTGGACCACCAGGTATGCCCCTAGACCCCCAGGGAAATGCCACTATGTGCCCAGGCAGCTGTCAATCTGTGCCCAGGCAGCTGTCAATCAGTGCCCACTCCAATGCCTACCACTACCAGTGCCACCAGGGATGCCCATCAGTGCCGCGTATCAGTGCCACATATCAGTGCCCATCAGTGCCGCCTATCAGCGCCCAGCAGTGCCGCCTATCAGTGCCACCCTATCATTGTCCAGCAGTGCCGCCTATCAGTGTCGCCTATCAGTGCCACCCATAAGTGCCTATCAGTGCCGCATATCAGTGCTACCCATCAATGCCGCCTACCTGTGCCCATTAGTGCCGCATATCAGTGCCCATCGTCAGTGCCCGCTCATTGGTGCCACCTCATCAGTGCCGCCGTATCAGTGCCTGTTAGTGCTGCATTATCAGTAAAAGAGAAAACTTGCTTATTTACAAATTTTTTTAACAGAAACAAAAGCAAAACTTTTATATTTTTCAAAATTTTCGATCTTTTTTTATTTGCTTAGCAAAAAATAAAAACCGCAGAGGTGATCAAATACCACCAAAAGAAAGCTCTATTTGTGGGAACAAAATGATAAAAATTTAGTTTGGGTGCAGTGTTGTATGACCGCGCAATTGTCATTCAAACTGCGACAGCACTGAAAGCTGCAAATTGCTCTGGGCAGGAAGGTGTCTAAGTGCCCTGTATTGAAGTGGTTAAAGAGACTCACTGCACATGGCCAACATGGTGGTATAAGGACGTGTTCAGGTCAAAGTCATCTGATACCATTTATGAGGTGGGAGGTTAGGCCCAGAATGAAGGTATTCTTCAAAAACATTCAAAATAAATGTATAATAATATCAACTTTTAATACTAATACAATTTATACAGGAAAATAAGAAAGGCTGCCAATGTTGAATCCTTTATTCCATAAACATGTATTTGTATGGTTTTCGGAGATGTAAGTCAAGGTGGGGTTTTTATGGGTTTTTCGTACTCCAAACACAAACCTACACCACTGTTCAGTTCTCTGGCATACGGCTGGGCGTGATATAAATAGATATCCCCACAACACTATTTATAATATGGCACATACGGGGTTCCCAGAGTTTTGTGTTTTGGGGGGACATGGACTTGAATCCAAAGTAACATTAGTTCAGGGTCCCCAGGCATACACCTCACAAAGAGTATTGCTCCCTTAAAATCCAGGGCCCATAGTCAAAAGGCAAGAGGCTTGCATTCAGTCCTCTCCAAAAGCCTTTGTCCCGGCTAGGTCTGTCAAATTTTTCTTCTAAGATTGCTCTCTATTTGGCTCCATCCATCTTCCCATCAACTCTGACCAGCTTCGCTGTCCATGCTGAAGAAAAGCATCCCCACCACATGATGCTGCCACCACCATGTTTCATGGTGGGGATGGTGTGTTTAGGGTGATGTGCAGTGTTAGTTTTCTGCCACTGTCGTGGATATACCACCATACTCTTGCGCTATTTAGTGTCAGACAGGAGTGTGTAATGTACAGAATGCAGGGGATAGGAGTGTGTAATGTACAGAATGCAGGGGGCAGGAGTGTGTAATGTACAGAATGCAGGGGACAGGAGTGTGTAATGTACAGAATGCAGGGGACAGGAGTGTGTAATGTACAGAATGCAGGGGACAGGGGTGTGTAAAGTACAGAATGCAGGAGATAGGAGTGTGTAACGCACAGAATGCAGGGGACAGGAGTGTTTAAAGTACAGAATGCAGGAGATAGGAGTGTGTAATGTACAGAATGCAGGGGACAGGAGTGTGTAATGTACAGAATGCAGGGGACAGGAGTGTGTAATGCACAGAATGCAGGGGACAGGAGTGTGTAATGTACAGAATGCAGGGGGCAGGAGTGTGAAATTTACAGAATGCAGGGGACAGGAGGGTGTAATGTTCAGAATACAGGGGACAGGAGTGTGTAATGCATAGAATGTAGAGAACAGGAGTGTGTAATACACAGATGGCAGGGGATAGGAGTGTGTAATGTACAGAATGCAGGGGATAGGAGTGTGTAATGCACAGAATGCAGGGGACAAGAGTGTGCAATGTACAGAATGCAGGGGACAGGAGTGTGTAATGCACAGAATGCAGGGGACAGGAGTGTGTAATGTACAGAATGCAGGGGACAGGAGTGTGTAATGTACAGAATGCAGGGGACAGGAGTGTGTAATGTACAGAATGCAGGGGACAGGAGTGTGTAATGTACAGAATGCAGGGGACAAGAGTGTGTAATGTACAGAATGCAGGGGACAGGAGTGTGTAATGCACAGAATGCAGGGGACAGGAGTGTGTAATGTACAGAATGCAGGGGACAGGAGTGTGTAATGCACAGAATGCAGGGGACAGGAGTGTGTAATGTACAGAATATAGGGGACAGGAGTGTGTAATGTACAGAATGGAGGGGACAATAGTGTGTAATGTACAGAATACAGGGGGCAGGAGTGTGTAATGTACAGAATACAGGGGACAGGAGTGTGTAATGTACAGAATGCAGGGGACAGGAGTGTGTAATGTACAGAATGCAGGGGACAGGAGTGTGTAAAGCACAGAATGCAGGAGATAGGAGTGTGTAATGCACAGAATGCAGGGGACAGGAGTGTTTAAAGTACAGAATGCAGGTGACAGGAGTGTGTAATGTACAGAATGCAGGGGACAGGAGTGTGTAATGTACAGAATGCAGGGGACAGGAGTGTGTAATGTACAGAATGCAGGGAACAGGAGTGTGTAATGTACAGAATAGAGGGGACAGGAGTGTGTAATGCACAGAATGCAGGGGACAGGAGTGTGTAATGTACAGAATGCAGGGGACAGGAGTGTGTAATGTACAGAATTCAGGGGACAGGAATGTGTAATGTACAGAATGCAGGGGACAGGAGTGTGTAATGCAGGGCCAGTGTAATGTGGGCAGTGTGATAGTGAATCCACACTCCACCTCACACTATATAATCAGTTACAGTAATAGATGTTTCCTTTTGGGATGAAGGCTTTACATAAAAAAATTAAAGCCGATCATTGTAAACACCCCTGTCAGAGGGAGATGGTTTGTCCTATCCCCTGCCTGCTACATCTGCTAGAGAGCTTTATCTGTTGAACAAAATAACAGACTTACTGGCTGGATCACCAGATGAAAATGAAAGAAAGTCTAAAAAAAATGCAGCCATCACATCTAAGAAGGGTACCTGGGCAGTGTGATGGGGGACAGTGTGACTGGAAGACATGTAGTCCCACACTATACTCGCTCAGGTGCTGGGCACTGTCTGTTCCTCCAGACTCAGGAATACACTGTGGCATTTATAGGCTGCCAGGTGGGAGCGCCTTTGGGGAGGGAAACAGTTCTCTTACTTTACCAGGATCAGGAGTTGGGGACGGGTCTGGAAGGCTGATTGATGACTGCTTGTTTTTTGTCACATTGTGAATCACGACTGCCATAAACACCTAGCACCAGGCTGGATAGGAGAAACCGATCACCTCCATCTCCCCCCTGCAGCCCCTGCTGAAAGGCGGCGGGAGGGAGTGAAGGGGAAGTCAGCTTCCAACGGCTGCGGGAGTGAGATGGAGGTGATCGGTTCTTGTGTATGCCGCCCCCCTCCTTCAATCCAAGTGTAGACAAATATGACAGGGGAGCCGTATGGGCCCCCTGAAGCATGGGGCTAGGTCACAACTGTGACCCCCTATTATGCCTCTGTCCCAATCCCTCTCCTTTTACAGATACTACAAACAATATATTACAAAAAGACAAACCCTGAGACTGTTAATTGGAGCCGGAGTGAATGGACTGTTACTTGGGTGACTCGGGGGCCTTTATACTGTGTGGGAAAGAATCAGTTAATATTACCGCTCTCCGTGGGGAGCACTACACATCTAAAAGGATATACAGTACATACACACAGCACAAGGCCGTGTTCATACTACGAGACGTTTCTCAGGGCTGCAGTTCCTCTGATCTCCACAAGATGGTGATCTCACTTCTACCCAGACAGGAAGTCTCTATGGAAGACAGGAAGTGATGTCAGCTACAGACAGGAAGTTCCGGGTGAGAGGTGAGTTGGGAGGAAGTAGAGAGGAGACGTTGCTGGAAGTTGCAGTAGAGAAGGTAATAAGATCTTATTTTCTATTTACACCCAGTAACCCCCCATCATGTCCGTCCTCTTCCTCCATAGTCACTGTGATGTCTTTTATTTCCAGCAGATGATGATACACACATATATTATTATTATACAGGATTTATATAGCACCCACAAATTGCACAACGTGAGGGCAGACAGTACAGTTACAATACAATATAATACAGGAGGAATCAGAGGGCCCTGCTCCTTAGAGCTTACAAAGAGGGAGGGTCAAAGAAAACAAAAGGTAATAACTGTGGGAGATGGGCTGATGGAGAACATAAAAGTCCAGTTGTTAGGTGGGGGCAGGATAGGCTTCTCATAGGAGAAGGGTTTTCAGGGATCGTCTTAAAGTGGACAGAGTAGGAGATAGTCAGGGAAATTGGGATAGGGAGTTCCAAAGGGTGGGAGATGCTCAGTAGAAGTCCTGAAGATGAGCAAAGGAGGAAGTGATGAGGGAGATAGAGAACAGGAGGTTTTGGGAGGATTGAAGAGAATGATTTGGTTGGTATTGTGAGACTAGGTTAGTAATATAGTTGGGGGCCGAGTTCTGGATGACTTTATAAGTTGTTAGTATTTTGAATTTAATTTGTTGGGTAAGCAGAAGCCAGCGGAGGGATTGGCAGAGAGGAGCAGCAGACATTGAATGGTTGGTAAGGTGAATGAGTCTGGCAACAGCATTCATGATTGACTGAAGGGGGGATAGCCTATATAAAGGCAATCCGGTGAGGAGGGAGTTGCAGTAGTCAAGGCAAGAGATAACCAGGGAATAAATCAGTAGCTTTGTGAGGTCATTGGTTGGGAAGGGGCATGTTTTGGAGATGTTATAGAGGTTGAGGTGGAAAGCTTTGGACAGTGATTGGATGTGGGGCTGAAAGGAGAGTTTAGAGTCCAGGATTACACCTAGCACCCTGGCTTGTGGGGACATGTTGATGGTTGTGCCATCGATCTTGACAGAGTAGTCAGGGGAAGGGGAACATGGGGGAGGAAATATAATGAGCTCGGTTTTGGATAGACTGAGTTTGAGGAAGTGGTGTGACATCCAGGCTGATATGTCTGTTAGTAAATTAGTGATGCGTGAGGAGACTCATGGAGTGAGCTGAGGGATAGAGACATAGATTTGGGTGTCGTCAGCGTAGAAATGGTATTGAGGAGGTTTAGATCGAGAATGGGAGAGGTCCAAGAACAGAATCTTGGAGGACGCTGAAGGAAAAAGGAGGACGAGAAGAGGAAGTAAAGTTGTGACGCTGAAGGTGCAATGGGATAGGTAGTATGAAAACCAGCAAAGACTACGGTCACAGAGACCAAAGGAGAGGAGTTTTTTTGAGGAGAATGGGGTGGTACACTGTGTCAAAGGCAGCAAAGAGGTCCAGGAGTAGGATTACAGAATAGTGTCCATTGAATTTAGTATAGGTTAGCAGTTTCGGTGGACTGTTGAGTGCGAAATCCAGATTGAAGAGGGATCAAGGAGGTTATTTTTAGTGAGATGGTCGCTCAGTTGGTTGTAGACTAATGCCCATACACATGATCGGACATTCCGACAACAAAATCCATGGATTTTTTCCGACGGATGTTGGCTCAAACTTGTCTTGCATACACACGGGCGCACAAAGTTGTCGGAAAATCCGATCGTTCCGAACGCGGTGACGTAAACCACGTACATCGGGACTATAAACGGGGCAATAGCCAATTGCTTTCGTCTCTTAAATTATTCTGAGCATGCGTGGCACTTTGTCCGTCGGATTTGTCTACACACGATCGGAATTTAAAGGATCGGATTTTGTTGTCGGAAAATTTTATAGCCTGCTCTCAAACTTTGTGTGTCGGAAATTCCGAAGGAAAAAAACTGATGGAGCCCACACACGGTCGGAATTTCCAAAAACAAGCTCCGATCGCACATATTCCGTTGGAAAGTCCAACCGTGTGTACAGGGAATTAGTGTTCAGGAAGTTTGGATGAAAAGGAAAACAAGGAGATGGGGTGAAGGTTGTTAAGATTGGTGGGGTCCAGGGAAGGTTTTTTAAGTTTGAAAGTGACTAGTGCATGTTTTGGAGAGTTAGGGAAGATTGAAATGTGAGTTAGAGAGTGTAGGATAGAGCCAGAGGGTGACCGCAGGGAACTGGGTCTAGGGGGCAGGTGGTTAGGTGAGCGTTAGCAAAAAGTTTAGCAACCTCGTCTATAGTAGCAGGTTTGAATAAGAAAAGTGTTGATTGTACCTGTGGACATGGGGTGTTAAGTAGGGGAGGTATCTGTACAGCGGAGGTCTCATCACAAATTGTATCAATATTACTTTTGAAGTGATTGGCAATCTCCTGGGCAGTGGATGAGTTAGTGGATGAAGGCAGTGGTGGACGAAGTAGAGTTGAAGGTAGAGAAGAGTTAATGGGTACAGGATGATAAGTTGGTAATGAGAGTGATAAAATTGGTCTGCTTGACAGTAAGGAGACAGGAATTGTATTTTTGGAGGGCAGATGTATATTGATTGAAGTCCTTCTAAAGAGTCCTTCTCAAGAGTGCAGCTATGATTTTGAGAATTCTGGTGTTATCTGTTTGCCAAGGTTGTAGAAGTTGGGGGCCTGATTCTGTGTGTAGTGAGGGGGGCCAGTGTGTCCAGGGTGGAGTACAGGGAACTATTGTAGACAGAAGTGGTTAGGTTGGGGAAGGACAGGGATGAGATGATGTCATAGTGATGGTCAGTAGCAGAGTAGAGAAGGGTTAAGGTGGATTAGGTGGCGAGGAGGTGGAAGACTGAGAGAGAGAGTGAAACTAATAAGGTGGTCATCAGAGAGAGGAAAAGGATTGTTGGAGAGGTTGCATAGTGTGCATAGGTAGAAGAATAAGACCCCTTTCACACGATTGGACTGTTCAGGTCCGCCTGTCAGTTTTGACGGCAGACCTGAACGGGCGCTCCATGTTAGCCTATGGAGCGACGGATGTCCGCTGACGTCCGATCCGCTAAAAGCAGACGGATGCCTCTACGTTCAGATCCGTCGCTATCGGATCGGGTGAGATCTAATGAAAATGGACATGTTGTCCGTTTTCGTCCGATCTCTCCATAGGCAGCAGCGGCTTTTGACAAGCCCCTCCCCGCTCAGTCAGCAGAGAGGGACCTGTCATCTGCCGGCTCAGCGGAGATCAATGGAGAGATCTCCCACTGAGCCGGCGGACTCCGTGGAAGCGGAGTCCGCCTCTTGTGAAAGGGGCCTAAAAGGTCAAGGGTGTTGCCATCAGAATGAGTAGAAGCATGTATCCATTGTGTATCCATGGTGTATTGATTCTGTTCAAAAGAGGAGATAAGACTCTAGAGAAGTAGCAGTGTTTTTATTAACAGAGGTGTTGAAGTCACCGAGAATGATTGTGGAGATTTCAGAAGAGAGAAAGTAGGACAGCCAGGCAGAGAGGCCATCAATTAAGGTTGATACCGGTCCAGGAGGCCAATAACACAGCACTTCTAAAAGAAACTGGAGAAAATAGACAAATACAATGTGCCTCAAATGAAGAGAGGGAGGTGGGTGAAGTATTTGAAAGATGCTATGTGGGGCTAGAAGGATTCCCACTCCACCTCCCTTACATCCACTGAGTCTGGGAGAGTGAGTCCAGAGAAGCCCATCATGGGAGAATGAAGCAGGAGAAGCAGTGTTGGATTCATAAAGCCAGGTTTCAGTAACAGCAAGTAGTTTGTGATAAAGAGGTCATGGACAGAAGTGAGTTTGTTACAGACAGAGCAGGCATTCCAAAGGGTGCAAGAGAAGAGGAGGCTGGTTTTGGGAAGAAGATAGATAGAAACTAAATTGTGTGGATTGCAGCTGTTGCCAGAAGACATGGGGTGATGGGAGCATTGGGCACAGTTAAACAATGGAGGCCCAGGGTTTGGGGTTTAATCTCCAGAGGTTAAGAGAAGCAGAAGGGTGAGGAAGGTAATGTGGGAGTGTGATTTATATGAAGGGACATGCCTCAGTGTTGGGGGGGATGAAGACACGTGATGCCTGTGTCAAACACGCGTAGGGGGGGGCCAGGACGGAACGAGAGTTTGTGGATTTGTCACAGATGGGACGCACACCATACTCCTGCACTGATTCATTGATTGCACGCTGTGTATAGAGTGGTGCACTGACGCACCTTGTGAGTACCCCATTTGGGGAGAGTTTTTTATTGATTAAATATTTTAAAACAATATCACACCATCGAGTGTTTTTCTTAATTTTATATATCGCATTGGAACCTGATCGTATTGGAATCTGATATCTGGTGACATATATTGAGCCCTGGGGTGGTTCAAAGGCGCATTTTGACTTAGTTAGCAGCTGAGTCGCACGCCCTGAGGTGAGCATAATTCCTGGGGGGCACTGGATTGCACCAAAGCATGGTTTTCATCACAAAGAAAATTTATGAGCACGCTGGAAATTAACATCATTGAACACTTTAGCATATTTTTCTGATTGATTTTCCACATTTTTTGTTCCATTGAGGACTGTTTGTTCACATATATTGTGTGGCACCAAGCACTTTTGGTAATATATATATATATATATATATATATATATATATATATATATATATATATATATTTTCTGTATTAGATTTTGTTTTCACTGTAGCATGCCTGGTTGTATTGATTTTATACTTTGCACACTAATATAAGGTTGTATTGGTTGCATATACTGTACCTTCCTAAGCCTATGTATAGTATATATTCTTTTGTGTTTGAATTGGGTTTATTATTATCACTATAATTTTTAAGTGTCACTATATGGTTCTATTCATGTCCATGGACATACACATTATTTTTGCTAACAGCATTTCCTCCGGAAAGCTGTTACCTTGTAGGACAAAGTTAAAAAGCCGAACCAGCCTGGGAGCGAGTTGGGAGGCAATTTTTTTATAATATATGGTGGAAAAACCATCAGGGCCGGGGGAAGAACCTGTCTTTAGTGCCTTGATGACATTCAGCACTTCTGATTGGGAAATAGGTGAATTAAGTTTGTCTAATTGTGAGGTAGTGAGAATGGGGATCGGGATAGCGTTAAACCAGGACAAAGCCTCATGTCACACGGGCCACGTACCTGAGATGAGACCGAAATAGTGGGGAGGCCTCCCTTGCACCTCGGGTCCTTGAAGCCTCTGGAGATGGAGACAGAGATTTGGTGGACACCGAGTGGCAGGGGTGCCAGGGGTGCAGAGCACTGTGCAAGCCTTAGTCCGAGATCCGAGCCCAGGTCAAGTCCAGTTTGGCAACGAAGTATAAAAGGGTTAATCAGAAGAACGGCAGCTGAGTACAAAAGGGGCAAAGAAGTAGAATGGTCAAGGTACAAATCCGAGGTCAATGGCAAGCAGGAATCAAGAGTAGTCAAATAGGTTTCCAGGTCACAACAAGTTCAGACAGATCACACACTAGCACAGGAACAAGGGGGGACTGAAGATAATCCAGCAATTTCGCAGTGTTTGGGCTGGGCTTATATAGGAAAGTTTGAGGTCACTTCCTGTGCGTCTCCTGGGCATTTTCCCGCCTTTTTCCATCAGGTTGAGGTCACTTCCTGTGTGCCTCCTGGGCATTTTTCTGCCTTTTTCCATCAGGTTGAGGTCACTTCCTGTGCACCTCCTGGGCATTTTCCTGCCTTTTTCCATCAGGTCTTCTGCGCAGGTGCAGGTTGGCGCACTGAGGCGTCTTTGGCGCATGCTCAGTTGGAACGGATTTGCACTTGTGGCAACGTGCCATTGGTGCATGCTTAGTAAGCCCTGGACTCTTACACCTCATCTGATGGTCCAGACTGGGGAGGCCCAAGTAATGTTGAGTAAAAATTTTTAAGAATTCTTGAGGGTGAGATGTAATCATGCCCGAAGGGGTGGTCAATTTATAAACGTGCAGAGGGCGGAAAGACTGGTTCAGTTTCCTAGCAAATATGGTTGAGGCAGTGTTACTGTGCAATAGAAATCTTGCCTTGGACCATCGCAGGGCCCTTCTCCATTTTAGCTGAGAGTAGCAAGTCCAATTCGAGGCGTTTTTTGCTCGATGGACAGTCTGGTAGACTCTAAAGTCAGGGCTGTGGAATTTTTATATAAACTGTCCAGCTTCGCGGAGAGCTGTACTATTCTTTTCTTATTCGTTTTATTGCGGGCAGTAGCTAAACTGATAAGTTTACCCCGCAGCAACTGCCTTATGAGTGACCCACACTGTAGAAATGGGGGTCCCAGGGAGGGCTTTTAGAGCAAAGTAGGTATCTATAGATTGAGAAACCTCAGATTCACCCGCCAAGTCAGAAAGAAGTGCCTCATTGAGTCTCCACGTAAATGGTGTAGGGGCTAGTTTAATAAATTCTGTGGTGAAGGAGGTTATGTGGTGGTCAGACCATGCACAGTTATGAATGGAGGCTGTCTGGGAGATAGCAAGGATAATAGGAGTGGAGAGAATATAGTCTAGTCTTGCGTAAATGTTGTGCGGATGAGAGTAGAACGTATATTCTTTTGCTCCTATGTTGTGTGTACCCACCATGTGTTCACTAGTTGGAATTCCAGGAGTTTACGGGAAATGGATTTAGGGAAAGCCCTGGAACTAGTGGAGGCCGTGCACCCTGTCTAGTGTGGGGTTCGCTACCATGATAAAATCTCCCCCTATAATCATATGGGGGGGTTGATATTTTGCTAATATATCAAAAAAGGATGTGAAGAAGGAGGCAGAGGATTTGTTGGGGGCGTAAACACTAGCTATGGTAAGCTCCCGGTTATGTATATCCTCCCTTGATTATAACATAGCGACTCTCCTTATCTTTGTAAATCTGACGCACATCCATAGGAAAGGAGGCGTGTAAGAATATGGCAGTACCCCTACTCTTCGATGAATGAAGTGTGTAGAACGCTTGTGGGAAAGTTCTATGAAAGAATTTGGGATGGGAGTTTTGCGAGAAGTGTGTCTCTTGAATCAGTAGAATTTTAGCTTTAAGTCGCTTATAGTGGGAGAAGGCTTTACTCCTCTTAATGGGGAGAGTTGAAGCCTTTGAAGTTATGCGAGATGCAAATAATCGCCATAACTAAGATTAGGGAGGGCGTTCAGCTGAATGAGTGAAGAATAGGCTTGTAGGCTACTATCAAATATGGAACCTAACCCCACAAAGCCCCAATACTGTATTTGTAACAGAATGCGGACCATACAGGAACATTTAAAACAGCAGATAGAGGCCTTATGACCTCACCTACTCCAAAAACGCCTATCAGGACAAGAATGACTAAAATCAGTTGAGGATTCAAACCCGAGAAAAAAAAGAGTCCAAAAAAAAAGAAAATTAACAAAAAATTAACAGGATTAGGAACATTTTTGCATCCTGAAAATAGAATGTTACAACCGAGACAACCAAGTCTCGAACCCAGCAGCACCACTGATCTTGTGCCCAAACCAAAAGAGGGGACCAGTGTGAGGAACCTAGCTGTAAAAAAAAATTTAAAAAGTGGTAACGTTGCTGGGTGGGGATGCTGGGGAAGCTGTATTGATGCAATGTTGTTAGCTATGTCCCCGGTTAAGCGTTATCATATTGAATTCTCCTTCTGTCGCATCTGGTAGGTGGCAAGTGCCAGATTTGAGATGGCCTGGGGGGGTCAAGGGAGGGCGGCGCACCGCTTCGGCTTCCATGAGGCCCAATTTCACCAGGATCTCCTGACCCTGCAGAACTGTGGTGGCAGCATAAGTGCAGCCATTATGAGGAACCCACCAATTTAAATGGCAAACCCCATTAGTATCGGATCCAGGGTGCTTGAAGTGTTACAGTGACCTCCTTCATGCCCCTGCATCTGTTCAATGTGGCTGGTGAGATATCCGGATAGATCTGAACAGTGTAATCATCAAGGGTGAGGCGTAGGGTGTTTCTAGCAGCCCTTAAGATGTCTTCTTTCGTCAGGAAATCCTTCATACAAAGAATTATGTCACGCAGCCGTTTCTCTGCTGGAGGTTTTGGTCTGAGGGCCCTGTGAAGCCTGTCACACCTAAAGGCCGCAGATTCACATTCTGGAAGAAGAGATTTGAACAGCCTGATGACAGTGAGAATCAAATCCGTGACCGACTCTGGAATACCCCGCAATTGCAGAATATTGCGTCTATTCCTGTTGTCCAGATCTTGAACCTGATACTGAATTTGATTAAATGCTGTTGTTAACGTTTCATGCTCTGGACTGAGCTCATTATAAGCCAGGGCCAGTTCATCGTGTTTAGTTTCCAGCATGTCAGTTCTAGTACCCAGAGCTGCAATCTCCTGTGACATTGCATGGGAGGTCTTGTGCGGTTCTGTTTGGAACTTTGTTGCCAGTCTATTATACATCTTTTCTAGGCTAGCATCTAGGTCAGCTTTAGATAGAGAAGAGGTGTACTCACTGCCAGGATCCGAAGGTGAGCCAGGAACAGAAGGCACAGAGGGGGCCGCCGGAGCAGGAGAATGTGCTCGGGCCGCAGCGCCATTTTGGGACATGCTGTATTGTTCCCTGGTGCGGAGGAGATAGTGGGTTAGAGACTTCTGAGCAGGGCCCTGGGATTTTTACTTTGACAACGGCATGCACTGTGTCTTTGCGCCTCGAGGGGTGTTAGATGTGTCGGGTGTAAGGCTGTTTATAGCCCTCTGTGAGCCGATCGTGTCCCGCGGTGTGCGGAGCTACTGTGTCAGGCGTCCATCTCGCTCGGCGCTTCGCATGCGCCCCCTGTTTGGTGTTTTTTCAAAGTAGTTTGCTGTATATTCTCGCATTGTGCAATCTCTTTGTGCAGAGCCAAAGGACACCCACTTAAATAAAAAATTCACTTATAGAAAGAACCCCAGACATGTGCCCCCAGCCATATATATTGTGGAAATACAGTAGATGAACCCCTTCAGGGTCAGAACATCCCCTCCACTTACAGGGCTTAAACATTTCCTTTATTTTGGAGATGTCACCTTTTCCATCAATGACATTCTCACCTCATCCGTCTATTGTACATTTTCTACATCTATACTAACAATGTCACGCTTACCCCTAACACAGGTGGTCAGACACTATATCTGGCTTCTGTGTTCTTCAACTATTGCAGCCCCCTTACCCATAAGGCAAGCAGGCCTACTGGTACTCAGTTGCCCCCAGGACTTATACACAATGCTATAGTGCCTGGCCACTATGCCTGAGCAGGAACAAACTGAGCACAGCAACCAGGTACTTGCGGTTGGCAGACAGGCAGAGTGGTTCAACGACAGTCCAGGTACAAGGCAGGCAAGGTTCACAATAGTCAGGGTCAAATCTGTAGTCAAAAGGCAGACAAAGTTCAGAGAGTAGTCGATATCCGAACTGAGGTCATCAACGAGGGAATTCCAACATCAGAGCAGGGCAGACAAACAGAGAGCTTGGAGCACATGTTACAAACGCAATATTACAAGCATGAGACTGCAGGCTTGGCTGGCTTAAATCAGGTTGGGTCTCCGCCCAGATACTGACCACATCAATCACCTTGCAGGTAGACAGACAGAAAGATTGCATCACAGCCAAAACCAGGATGCTGGAATTAGGAGTAGGAGCGCAACACACTCCTGACAAACAGATTATAGTACTTTTATTAGTGGTGGGGGGTGGGCGGTTTATTTAGGAGGGATTGGAATATGTATGTCTTTATTTTATAAGATTCAAATAAGAAGAAAAAGGGAAAAATTTAATTTCCAGTAAATGTCCAGGATTTTTTTCCCCATAATGATCCCAGTCTCAGATATTCATCCTAAAATGTGATCAGTAAATTCTCCGGAGTACACGGAGATCACAGGAATATGATGTGTCCTGGCAAAGCCCAAAGACAAAGATCATCTTTCAGTTTAGGAGAGGAGGGACGCACCCGGGAGAAATGATTCTGTGTACAGAAACCTCACACAGCAACCCCCACAGCTCCTCCTCCCAATGTCCCTCCAATCAGAGTCAGAGAATCCTATGACATCACACTGATCTCACAGCTCCTCCTCCTAATATCTCTCTACCCGACTCTTTTTTCTGATGCTCTTAGGATGTGGGCCGACCCCTGGCCTCCTCACTTTCAAAGTAGGGCTGTTGGACCTGCATTGTATGTAATATCAGAAACCTCAGCATGAAGTGGGGTTTTAATAAAAAGAGACCTGACCAGTGAGGTGAGGAGGATTCTGGGAATGTCATTTGATTTTACTATTTGTGTTCAAATCTAGAGTGTTCCTCCTGTGAAGTCCGGAGATCATCCGACCATCACATTTCCTCCACCTCCCTCCCTAATAGAATAGAGAAATAAAAAGAAGATTCTAGAAGCCACCAGAGAGATCATCGAGCTGCTGACAGGAGAGGTGAGAGGTGCTGGGAAGGACGTCATGATGGACAATCAGCCGCCCCTCACATCACCGGGTAAGAGGAGACTTTATTGTAAAGGAGAGAGCAGTACGGAGGGTCCACCTAGATACCCCATCATCTGATAAACACATAGAAACAATGTATTCATTCAGTGTGTGTGTTTCCTACAGATGGATCCAGTAATGGGAACCCACCAGAGAGATGTCCCCGTCCTCTGTATTCCCGGGATTCCACACAGGAAGGTCACACCATCCCTCACCATCATCAGGTAGATGAGGAACAATCACTGATAGTATCATTAGGATCTGTACATTATCTGCATTGTTACCATTGATGTCATTTTTATTATATATTCAGAGTGGAAACCTGAGAGATCCTAAAGTTGAGGTTAAAGAAGAGATAAAAGAGGAGGATGATGAGGATGGGGTGATGGTAGAGTCAGAGTATCTAAAAGTTTACAAAAATCTGTACCAAGACACCATGGAAGAGTCACTCAGCTACAGAAACCCACCAGAGAGATGTCCCCGTCCTCTGTATTCCCGGGATTCCACACAGGAAGATTACACCATCCCTCACCATCACCAGGTAGATGATTGACAATTATTGGTAGTTATGATTTATACACAAGCATGTTTATTGAAATAAATGTTTTATTATATTTTCAGAGTGGAAACCTCGGGGATGATAATATTGATGTTAAAGAGGAGGATGAGGAGTATGGAGTGATGGAGGAGTTATCAGAAGGACACAAAGATATGATGGAGCCACCTAATACCAGGAACCCACCAGAGAGATGTCCCCGTCCTCTGTATTCCCGGGATTCCACACAGGAAGATCACACCATCCCTCACTGTTACAAGGTTGGTGGATAGGAGCATCTAGAACATGGACTTCTGAAGAAGATGTGTGTTTTTTTTTTTATATGATGTCACAATAATAAATCTTCTATTTTATATTTTCTCTCATTTTCTTGGTTTAGAGTGGAGATCCAATTGATTTAGAATTTGAGGTTAAAGAAGAGACGTATGCGAGGGATGATCAGCAGTCTATGGAGGAGGATGGAATAACGGGGACATTTATAGAGGAGGACACTCCTACAGAGATCAGCACAGGTGGGTCATTAATTCTAAATACATTCCTCCACCCATACTGCTCACTGATTGGTCCAGAGTAGGGCGGGGACTGGATGATATCAGCCTGTAATCCCCTGGTCACTTTCCTGAGCTGTGTTCCCCGTCCTGTATTCCTGTATTTCTCTCGGATAATCTTCCTTCTCTGTGCTGCAGATACAATTTATGTATCTAGACTGGATTTATGGAGATTCTGGGGTTCAGCTGGCAGTAAAATTTAGATTTTCACCATAGGTGTTACTCAGCCTAGGCACCTGGGGTATTTACCTTGGGTCTTTTGCCTCATGTCCCGGGTCTAGCAAGACTTCTGACAGAGTAATTCTCCCGGGGTTACTTGCTCTGGTATTTGCTGGCTGTGCCGGGTGGAGGGATATGTCTGTATAGTCTCAGACCCAAGTCACTGAGTGCAGTCTCAGGAGATGGGAGGCAGCGGTGTGGGACCTCTGCAGCTTTTCTCCAGTAAACAGTTCAGCTTCCACTGATTACTGAACACCAATATTATGAGTCCCCCTGACTATTACACCGTATACAGTAATTATATATTGCATGTTGCATACTCCTGACCCCTGCGCTATATACTCTATGTTGTACATTACATACTCCTGACCCCTGCACTATATTCTCTATGTTGTACATTACATACTCCTGACTTCTGCTCTCTCCCCTCTACCCACTGCTATATATACACATAATATGTATTCTCTTTTGTTACACCCATTTCCTACCAGGTGGACATTTTATATCTGATGATTTGATTGGAGCACAGACTTTTACATGTTGATAATAATGTGATAACATCCTCCAACTTTGGAACCTTAAACAGAAAGTGATAATGAGGGAGGAGTCAATAACCCAATGATGGTGGTCTTCAGGATCAGTCCAGTCTTCATCTTGGTTGTTCTCCCCCCATCCTCACTCTCTGACCTCTGGTGGGGCTCAGCCCCGCTGTTATTCATGACTAAATCATGGACTAAATAAGGAAGTGCAGGACTTCTTGTGTTGGGAAGATGGCAATGAGTGATAGAGGGGGTGGGGACACTCGTCCTATAATCCCCTCATCACTGTCACTCCTATAAAAGACAGTTCTCATTGTTTCCTCACTCTCTGACTAAGGTCCATGAATAATGAAATGAACTGGTAGGAGATCAGAGGACCCATTTACTAGTTACCTTGAGGGGGGAATTGTAAGATCCTCAGAGACAAAGATGCCTGATGTGGGCGGAGTCCTGGTTTAGGGGAACCAATCTGCTCATGTCTAGTAATAATCTTTGTATTTCTATTTTAGTAGATGGACGGGAGATGAGGAAAACCTCAGAGGATTGTCTCACTTTGTCTCCAGACTGTAAAGTAGAAGATGAGGACATCACACAGTATAGTCCAGGAGAAAACCCGACTACCTCAAATGTCCATCCGGCACCACACAGTGTAGATGGACCATCGTATTCCTCTTATCCTGAGGAACCTCAGACTGTGAGGGACGGTGCCGGACCATCGTATTCCTCTTATCCTGAGGAACCTCAGACTGTGCGGGACGGTGTCGGACCATCGTATTCCTCTTATCCTGAGGAACCTCAGACTGTGAGGGATAATCCAACAGATAAGAGGTTTCCCTGTACTGAGTGTGGGAAGTGTTTCTATTATAAATCCAGACTTAATGTACATAAAAGATCTCACATGGGGGAAAAGCCGTATTCCTGTCCTGAGTGCGGGAAATGTTTTTCACAGAAGTCCAGTCTTACCACACATAAGAGATTGCACACGGGGGAGAAGCCGTATTCCTGTCCTGAGTGCAGGAAATGTTTTTCAGCGATGTCCAGTCTTTCCTATCATCAGAGATTGCACACAGGGGGAAAGTCGTATTCCTGTCCTGAGTGCGGGAAATGTTTTTCACAGAAGTGCCATCTTTCCGATCATCAGAGATTGCACACAGGGGAGAAGCCGTATTCCTGTCCTGAGTGCGGGAAATGTTTTTTACAGAAGTCCACTCTTTCCTATCATAAGAAATTGCACACGGGGGAAAAGCCGTATTCCTGTCCTGAGTGTGGGAAATGTTTTTCGGTGAAGTCCCATCTTTCCCAGCATCAGAAATTGCACACGGGGGAAAAACCATATTCCTGTCCTGAGTGCGGGAAATGTTTTTCAGTAAAGTCCCATCTTTCCCAGCATCAGAAATTGCACACGGGTGAGAAGCCGTATTCCTGTCCTGAGTGCGGGAAATGTTTTTCAATGAAGTCCAGTCTTTCCCATCATCAGAAACTGCACACGGGGGATAAACCATATTCTTGTCCTGAGTGCGGGAAATGTTTTTCACAGAAGTGCCATCTTTCCGATCATCAGAGATTGCACACAGGGGAGAAGCCGTATTCCTGTCCTGAGTGCGGGAAATGTTTTTTACAGAAGTCCACTCTTTCCTATCATAAGAAATTGCACACGGGGGAAAAGCCGTATCCCTGTCCTGAGTGTGGGAAATGTTTTTCGGTGAAGTCCAGTCTTTCCACACATCAGAGATTGCACACAGGGGAGAAGCCATATTCCTGTCCTGAGTGTGGGAAATGTTTTTCAACAATGTCCAGTCTCTCCTTTCATCTGAGATCTCACACGGGGGAGAAGCCGTATGCCTGTCCTGAGTGCGGGAAATGTTTTTCAGCGATCTCCAGTCTCTCCTGTCATCAGAGATCTCACACGGGGGAGAAGCCATATTCCTGTCCTGAGTGCAGGAAATGTTTTACAGAGAGGTCCACTCTTTCCAGACATCAGAGGTCTCACACGGGTGAGAAGCCATATCCTTGTCCCGAGTGAGGGAATTGTTCCTCACTGAAGTCCTGTCTTCCTGTACATCAGGGGTCCCACACAACCCTCGAGGTGTATTAGTGAGTGCGGGAAATGTCGTGTATATGAATGTTGCTGGACATGTGGGGAAGAAGCACACCCTGATATACACCTCAGATATACTCCATGGCTGATCTTCATCATGTAAGAAACAGTTGATAAGGAGATCAGAGATCACCAAAGACATGGATGAAGTGTTGTA
Source organism: Aquarana catesbeiana (assembly GCF_042186555.1). NCBI lineage: Eukaryota > Metazoa > Chordata > Amphibia > Anura > Ranidae > Aquarana > Aquarana catesbeiana. The sequence goes on along the minus strand of NC_133331.1, from coordinate 298,733,872 downwards.
CCGTGTTGGCCATTGATAGCAGGAGAAAAATAAAAATGGAGTCATTACCTCTCATTGGCTGAGTACATTGTGTGGTGTAAACTCTTGCAAGAGGTCTGTTTTCTCAAGTCGTCCTTCAGGACGAAACACGTTAACCGCACCACTTAAAAGGCGGTCCTCTAGGCCTTTTAGAATAAAAATGGAGTCATTACCTCTCATTGGCTGAGTACATTTTGTGGTGGAAGATTTCACAAACACTTACAGGTCTGTTTCTAAAAACTTTGTAGAATGAATGTGTAAAGGAAATGTGTAAGTTCTGTATAGAATTGTATTGTATTTTGCACTGCCCTGGAAATCATATTCTATCACAAATAAATTTTACATTCAGCCAGGAGCAGCGATTTTCTTTTAAATGCTTAAAGTGAAACATGAAAAATGTCCAATTCCTTTAAATAACATGTCTGGGGGGTCCTAATCCTTCCTGTGAAGGGGGATATCTCTGTGATGTACAGAAAGTGCTGCAGCAGCGCCAAACTTTATGAAGGAAAAAAGTTTAAAATTACTGCAAATGACATTTCCATGCCAACTTCTATCCAAAAAAAAAAAAAACAGCACGCAGGCTTCTCTAATGATCTGCTACAGCGCCTTGAAAAAGTATTCATCCCCCTTAAAATCTCCCACATTTTGTCATGTTAGAACCAAAAATGTAAATGCATTCTATTGGGATTTTATGTGATAGACCAACACAAAGTTGCACATAATTGTGAAGTGGAAGGAAAATGATAAATGATACAAATAAATATGTGAAAAGTGTGGGGGGGATTTGTATGGCGCCCCCCTGAGTCAATACTTTGTAGAACCCCCTTTCTCTACAAGTCTTTTTGGGGATGTCTCCACCAGCTTTGCACATCTAGAGAGGACATTTTTGCCCATTCTTCTTTGCAAAATATCTCAAGCTCTGTCAGATTGGATGGAGAGCGTCTGTGAACAGCAATTTTCAAGTCTTGTTGTGACGAACCCTTGTCCTCAACAGGACTATGTCCACTGTAAATGCTTCCTTTGTCCAGAACCAGCACTATCCAAGACCCTTTAGCCCACCCAGTCACCAGTCGTAACTTAGTGTAAGGTGAACAACAACATCAAACTCCTTTATTCAAGCACATGTTACCACAGATATACAACTCAGAGACACTCCCCCCCACCCTTGGATTCAGGGCGGGGTAAACTGCCTGGTGACCTGGTGTATGCTGAAAGGTCTATCCGCAGTAGCCTCGGAAACTCTGATGCCAGATCCATATCTCCGCTGGGGTGACTGAAGTCTGCTATCCTGATCTTGGATCCAGGTTTAGGTTTGGACGTGTTCACAGCCAGGAAGCATGGTCCCGCTGCTGCCAACCAGTTGTGACGAACCCTTGTCCTAAACAAGTCTATGTCTGCCGTAAATGCTTCCTTTGTCCAGAACCAGCACTATCCAAGACCCTTTAGCTCACCCAGTCACCAGCTGTAACTCAGTGTAGGGTGAAAAACATCAAATTCCCTTTATTCAAGCACATGTTACAGCAGATATCTAACTCAGAGACACTCCCCACCACCCTTGGATTCAGGGCGGGGTAAAATGTCCAATCACAATAGACACACAGGTCAGGTGTATTCAAACTTCTCATCACTAAACAGTCTTATCAACAGGGAGAGCTTCGCCCCCACCAATCACAGAGCTAATCTACATACACATCCCATAATACCCAAGGCAGACAGACACAATAGAACGTTGGAATACAACCAGACCCCAAACGATCCCAGCAAAGAGTCCAAAACAGCATTAGACAACACACAATATATACATATGTTGTGGAAATGATTAAGAGCTCCAATCGAGCTCAAGGTTATCTGCTGCTGTCTCTAATTTTGAAAGTGTTGATATGCATGCATATAAAAGTAAACACTCTGAGACACGCTCACAGCATTACTGTTACACTTCTAATTTATTCAAGGCGGTGTTAATGTTTTATACACACAAATACGTCATTGCTATGTTAGTCTAATAGGTACATCTTATTGGTTAAGAAGATAAAGAAGATGGAGAATTTTCATAACGAGGTTTGGCTCTCTTTGGTTTTATCTCCAGTTCCGCGTTCTTCTGATGTGTGGGATGCAGGGGGTACACGCCATCTTGAGAAAATATAGGAACAGAGCAAACCTGTATACTTATATAATGAGTAAGGAGAAAAATATGTATACACATAAGAAAATAGACATTTTCAGATTACTATTATTATTATCTACATCACATTCCTTCACAATCCCCCCTAAAATGACTATTTTCTCTTTTCTGTCCCTAATACTAAAGGTCCCACTTTGGCCTGGCCCTTCTCCTCAGCAACTCTTTTAGGCTGTATATAGAATTGGGCAGTAACTGTTCACTTCCCTCCTCGATACAGCTGGAGAGGTGCAGTCAGGCGCTATCTATCCCTAAAACCCTATAGGATTGTGAGATTATGGACAGGGAGTGACTGTAGGGGAGTGAAGGGTTTGTCATCTTCCATCATAAGGAGGTCCTCTTCTTCTTGGTGGAGAAATGTAGGTGTGCTATTGTCTACAGCCTTGCTCATTAACTTTTTTACAAAAGGTAGAATACAGCATATAATCAGGGCTAAAAGATCCAGGATTATTAATACCGTTACCCGTATCTGGGCGAGCACCTTCTGCCACCCACTCATCCAGCTAAAATATTGGTCCCATGGGTCTGTGATACCTGAGTTCTTCTTCAACTCTAGTGACAGATCTTCTAATTTCTTTATAGCTAAAGTAACCTTACCATTTGGGCCAATATTATCAGTAATGTATGTACAACAGGTTCCCGTTTTTTCCTATGATTTTACAAAACACCTCCTTTCCCAGATAGCACCATGTCTAAGGCCATCCGGTCCTGGAATGTCATGTAGGAAGTGGGGGATAACTGATCAGAAATTCCCTGGAGGGCATCTTTAGAGTAATTTACAAATCTCTGTTGGTTATAATATGTGTAGTGTCAGGTCACCTAGAGGCTGGGTGACAGATGCACACCGTTGGGATCAGGAGTGCACTGCAAGGTAGTGGACCCTACGGGTGACTGCTGCGGATTGTACCCTGGGAGGTTCAGGAATCAGGTCTACTGGATCACTGACACAGATCCCACTGGGAGCTAGAGCATAGATTCCCCAGGGCGCGGAGTCTAAGAGCCAGCAGGTGTTCACCAGAGCCTCTAGTGGTGAGGATGGACTGCGCTGCAGTCTGGCTCCAGGTCGCGGTCCCCAGGGTCTCACAGCTCACGCTCACACTACAGGAGAAGAGGAAGGAGGCAGCAGACTGGAGCAACAAGGAAAGTAAGGTACAAGCCAAGGTCGGTAACCGGAATCAGATGTAGGAAACACAGCAAGTACACACAGAGGCTAACACACAATGGTTGATCAGCACTGCTGGCTTGCATTGCACAGGTTAATATAGGGTTCCCTGATAGGGCCTGGGGTGGGGCCATGCTTAGAGGAGAGGTTACAAAAGCAGTCTGGTGAGGGTCAGCTGGTCTCTAGAGATGAACACATGGAGACAGGTATGCTGATCGACAAACTCTATTGCATAACCATGACATGTAGTTAATCCAATCTACATTCTTGCTGACAGTTGTTATGTGGATCAAAGACTCCAAACCAGCTTTTACCTGATCCCTGGCTTTAAACTCATCAGGGACCCCCCTTGTAACCCCTATGACATGTATGTATACATGAGGATCAAAGCTTCCGGAGAGAGCTGTTCGCTTCCTCCTCTGACTGTGTGCTGGGTCAGTGTATGTATCAGGGGTATCTTTGGTTAGGATATGGGGGCTTTCTATTTTCATCTTTTTTGTCTAATGCACTCTGTGGTCGCCCAGTCTGGCCCTGGGTTCCAACCCACTGGCCCCCACAGAAACCACAACTCTGTCCCCAGTAACTGTCTGTGTGGCATACATATATGTCCTTACCGTCAGGGATCTCACTGTACCAATGGCATCACCATGAAGGGTCAAACGGACAAGGTACTATGTCACAGTAATCTAAGGTAAAGGTGGTCACATGTGTACCTGAAGAGTTACACCAAAACGTAATTATGTTATCATTTTTGTGATGGCCACCTCCTGGCCCCTCCCCCCTAGATCAAACAGAAAAAGGATATGCAGCACCCGAAAACACGCTCTCCTGCAGTGATAAGCGTGCATTCAGGTGTTCTTCCTGGCCAACTTGACTGAGGTAGCTGTGGTCAGCAAAACTTGGAATGGACCATCATAACTTGGCTCAAGGATCTCCAGACAGTAGTTGGTGTGTTCCTGTATCTAATTCAGGATCTGGAATGGAAGAAAACACCTGGACATGCATTCAGGTTAATTCTCGTGATAATGTGGTTACATAATTAGTCAACACATCAGACTGTAACTGTAACTGTTGTGGAAAGTAACAACCAAGTCTGGGAGCTGAACCAAACAAAATTTCATAAGGGGATAGGGCATGTTTCCCCTGGGGGTGTGTCTGACACTGAACAGGGCAATGGGCTAACTGTCTGGCCAACTCATGTTAGTCTCTTGGGCCATCTTTAACATCCTGTTTTTAGTGTCTCATTCATCCTTTCTACCTTCCCGCTACTTTGAGGGTGGTATGGGATGTGTAGTGCCAACTGAACCCCCAGTGCTGCCCAAATCTCTTTTGTAAGGGTTGTTGTTAGGGCTGGTCCCTGATCTCTCAATATCACAATCTACATACTATCTCACTCAGTAGTTTCTTAGCTGTGGTCCTGACAGTCATGACCACTTCCACTAGGGCGTATTCGAATCTGCCACTTCTTGGCACTTGAGAATGATCAATTTGCATCCTCTAGAATGGGGTATAGGGCTTTTGCCAGGTGCTTCTTCTGTGCATCTTCTGTGCATCCTGGGTTACATTTGGTGCAGATAATGCATGATCTGCAGAAGCTGTCGGTCAGTGGAGTAACTCTTGGTGCAACACTTGTTGATAAGAGAGTTCATAAAAGTCTTTGTCAAGTGGGCAGCTCCATGTGCCCATTGCACCACAGCTGGGTACATACTCCTGGGTAGACAAGGCTTCTTGTTGCACTCGAATAGTCCATTTCTGAGAGTTGCTCCTCTCCGTTTCCAGCTTTCCTTCTTATCCGCACTTGTTGTTTCCTGTAGTTCTTTTAGATAAACTCTGTCCACTGGGAAAGTCTGTAAGGTAAGCACGGGGTGGTCTTCTTCTACCACCCTGCTGTCCACTTCCCGTGGACCACCAGCTGTCTGTTTGGCAGCTGAATTGGCTAGATGATTGCCTTAAGCTTCCTTTGAGTTCAGTTTGTCGTGTGCTTTTACTCAGAATAGTCACTTGGGTTGTGAGAAGCAAGGCATCAATCAAGTTTTCACAGGTGTTCCTGCAGCCATCAGGAATCCTCTGTCCTAGAAAACACCATAATCATGGGCAATGCTGAAAGCATATCTTGAGTCCATGAATGTTGGCTCTTTTTCCCTCTGCCCATTTACATGCTGTAGTAAGTGCTTACAGCTCTGCCTCTTGTGTAGACATCACCGGTGGTAAGGCTTCAGCTTGTAGAACGGTGTTTTCAGTGGTGACCGCGTGTCCTGTGTGGTCATGGGGTGACAAGTCAAGACTCTACTCCTCCTCCTCCTTTCCCCCCTCGAGAAGTGGAAGAAGGGTGGTAGGGTTCAGTGTTTGACAACTTAATAGAGTAATGCTGTCCAGTAGGAGGGAACACAGGAGTCTCAAGTGTCTGGTAGTGGACAAGTGTTTCGGCTGGATCTTGGTTGAATATGGCAACAACGTCATGGGGAGCAAGCAGAACGAGGCAGTGTCCGAGGACCAAGTTCAAAGTTTTGTCAAGCAAGGCTTGTGTAGCAAATCCAGCTCGCAGACACAATAGGCCTCCTCTTGCTACCGCATCCAGCCGACAGGAATAATATCCTATGGGGCGTAGGCTGATGCCGTGTGATTGGGTGAGTACACCTGCAGCATGTCCCAGACGTTCGGATACAAAGAGCTTGAGCGTTTTGTCGTAGTCTGGGAGCCCTAGCGCCTGAGATGGCACACTTGAGGGCCTCAAACTTAGATATTTCTTCAGGAGACATCTGGAAGGGGTCTGATTGCAGAGCATCAGTAGGAAGGCTTCTGGAATCCATGCTCTGCACTAGGAAATTAGTCCAAGGAAAATGACAGGTGTTGAGCACCACTGCATTTTGGGCTTTGTGGTTCTGCAGCCCTGGTTGGCAAGATAGCACAACAGGCTTTCTGAGGTGACTTCAACAGGGGGTAAGTCAGCTGCACAAAGGAGAAGGTCATCAACATGTTGGAAGAGAATCACTTCCGGGTGTTCCTCTTGTCACGTGTCAAGGATGATAGCCATAGCTTTTGCAAACTGGCTTGGAAAGTTCTGTGCCCCTTGTGACACAACTGTTTAGGTATGTTGCCGTTTCTTTCCGTGGATGAATGCAAAAAGGTACCAGCAGGAGGGGTGAGGGTGGACACTGAAGAAAACGTTTGTAAGATCCACCTCTGTGAGGTATTTTGCAGTCAAAGGCATCCACAGTAGGTACCTGGTTCTCTTTTTAGGATTCTCTTCTTGGGGTTATTGTGGTTTCCGGGGCAATGAAGCGCCCTCTTTTAGCTTGACTGAAACTGGTGGCACCTTTAAGTTACCGTTGTCTTCCGGTCCTGTGGACCATAGGCACGCAGGGATTCTGTCAAGTACTTCCTGCAGTATTAAACTTGAAGTTTTTGCTTCAGTAAGTGTCATCAGGAGAGGCAGAGAACACAAAGCAGATTAGTCTTTCTAAAGATAGGGGAGTATGTAACTTCACCCCCCCTTCAGGCGTGTCCTGATTGAGGCCTGTAGTCCGGACAACACATCAGCTCCTAGTAGATTCAAGGGACATGTAGAGGACACCACAAATCTGGCAAGCAAATCAGGAAGTGGAAAGGAAAGAATTATTAGGCAGGTTCACCGCCCTCAACACACTTTTGGCTGCACCCCTGTCAATGAGGAAAGTGGTAGGTTTTTCGTCTGGGACATCTTGGGGCTCTGCATTCTTTTCTGAAGTGACCCCGTTTCCCACAGTTGTAACAGGTGATCCTTTCCCTGGTATTGGGCAGTGGTGGTGGACTAGTGTAGGCGGGATCTTCGTCATGGGTTACCATGAGGGGCGTGGGTTTTTTACCTTTTTGATTTTCTATACCTCTGGTCACCAACAATAAATCAGACATTTTCATTGAATGGTATTCAGGGCGGGCCACCATCAGGCCTTTTCTGATATCCTCTCTGAGCCCTGAAACAAAAGCAGTTGATAACATGTGTGTTTGTGCCTTTATGAGTCTAGCATGATACTTCTTCACAGACTCCCCTTTATCTTGGGTAATATCTTGGATTGTGGTCTTCTGATCCGTCAACTTCTCCTTTGCCCAGTCGTGGAGTTGTGCACAGAACTCCACGCCTGAGGTGTAGGAAGTGGCACTTGTCAGGCAGGCATCATTGAAGGCCATCTGCATGACTGGCCAAAAGACATATCCTGCTTTGATTTGGCATAGGCTGATCAAGTCTCTCCAGGCAGCTGAGTAAGTTTCTTGTATCTGCACTATCCTGTGGTAGAAGGGAATTGGCTGCTTCTCTGGGTCAGGCAGACTTGTCACTAAGGCCGCTGCTTGTGATAGAGTAAAAGCGACATACATCACTGGTGCCCCTTCTGGTAACCGAGACTGTTGTTGGGGCAGGGGCTGGCAAGGGGCACTGTTCTTTACGGTTGCCAGCATGTGTTTGAGATCCTCTCGGAACTGAGAGTCTGGAGCCGGATTGGGGGTTAAATCAGTGGGTGGCCTTGCTGCCTGCTGTCGGGCTTCCCACTCAGATGCTTCTTCATCATTAACATATCCGGCTTGGGAATGTGATGCTCCCGTATTGGGGAAGACAGGTGTGTGGTATGAACCATCTTGGTTTAAAACAGGGAGGGCTGGGTACAGGCTGTTTAAGCTTACTGGGTGTACCAAGATGGCCGCCGGCAGGAAGTGCACTGGACTGGGTAGAAAGTGAAGGCATGGGTGCACTAAGATGGCCGCCGGGCTGAGTTGTCACAGTGGGTTGTGCTTGGGTGGTGAGAAAGGAGTGGTTGTTAGACGGAGGGCAGTGCTGTCCCTCCCCTCCTTTGTTTCAAGTTCCAACATATCATCAGCTCTGTGATACACATACATAATACAATCGCCATCTTTCTTAACTTCCTTTATCCAATTTTCTTTATCACACAGGATTTTTCTCCCTGTCTCTTCAGCAACATAACTTTCGCCACTTCTTTCAACTTTGTTAACTATTTCAACATCTTCTTTGCAATATCACTTTCTTTACAATATCACTTTCTGTTACCCGGCTAACGGCTTGAGAGGGGAATACATACAACCAAGGAGTTAATATTTTTCTCAGCGTTCTTATCAACAAATTCCTTTCTCCGGTTTAGAGTTGTTCTGACCCATCTCCCCCTCCTCTCTCAGGGCCTCCTAAGACGTAACCAAGATCTCTAACTCTGTTTTTTTTTTTTGTTCGTCTGCCGCAGTCTCGGCTGACGGTTTGAAGGGGGAATGAGGACAACTAATGGTTTGATAACCCTCCTCCCTGGCTCTCTGTTCTATCACTTCGAGGGGCTGCCCAAACCCCCCTGTCACCGGGTAATGTACGTTTAATCTCAGTACAAGCACGTCAGGGGTAGTAGGGAGCAACGGCTTGTGACCCAACAGATCCTTCGGGTAGCCTCCTTCTCTGACTTTCACCAGTCCCCCCCCCCCTCTCATGTATAACAAACAATAAACCACAAATACAATCACGACAGGACATTACACCTGCCACTCTTCGAACTGCAAAATTTCAGCAGGCTAAAATAACCACAAGGGCAGACCACCTTGCAAAATAAACACGTTTATAGACGTTTTGCTACAAGGGAAACAATCTCATCTCAGAGGCCGAAAGCTCATCTGGAGATGAGACTACCCATTCTCACATGTAGCACTCCAGGCTGCAAAGCCAGCAGCTGAAATTCCCCTCAAAGGTTCGTCGAACCTAGAGTAACCCGTCCATAACGTTTGCCACACGGGAAACAATCTCATGCCAGAGGCCGAAAGCTCATCTGGCGATGAGACTACCCATTCACACATGTAGCACCCTTAGACTGCTGAGTTTCGTAGCCCAAAGAATGGCAGACAGTGAACAAATACAGTCAGCAGAAACCCATCAGCAGGTTCGTTAAAACAACCTCAGGCGAGGAAATACCTGCCTCTAAGACAGTCTCAGCATACCGACAGAATCCAGCCGTCAACCGAAAGATAAGAGAGTCGTACAATGGTAAGAATATAAATCAACTCACCGGTACTGTTAGGGCTGCGCAAACCCCACTCTCATTAATCAGTTAACGCCTGAATGCTTGTCGCGGTATAACTTCGACTGTAGCCTGAGGTCCCGGGTTTCGGCACCATCTGTTGTGGAAATGATTAAGAGCTCCAATCGAGCTCAAGGTTATCTGCTGCTGTCTCTAATTTTGAAAGTGTTGATATGCATGCATATAAAAGTAAACACTCTGAGACACGCTCAGCATTGCTACTCATTACACTTTCTGATTTATTCAAGGCGGTGCTAATGTTTTATACACACAAATACGTCATTGCTATGTTAGTCTAATAGGTACATCTCATTGGTTAAGAAGATAAAGAAGATGGAGAATTTTCATAACGAGGTTTGGCTCTCTTTAGTTTTATCTCCAGTTCCGCGTTCTTCTGATGTGTGGGATGCAGGGGGTACACGCCATCTTGAGAAAATATAGGAACAGAGCAAACCTGTATACTTATATAATGAGTAAGGAGAAAAATATGTATGCACATAAGAAAATAGACATTTTCAGATTACTATTATTATTATCTACATCACATTCCTTCACACATATATACAACATTCCAGTGTGGCTGTACAGTGTGTCTAAATAGCATAGATCATAGTGGGGTTCTCCGTCACCCTGTGCCCATAATGGACACAGGGTGATTTACACATAGGAGGGGCCAGGGGAGCTGGACACAGAGTCTCCAGAGATCTCCAAGGTAAGCTGAGTCCCAGAAAGCCCCCACCCAAAGTGACTCCTGTCACACTTGCCATAGATTCTCAATTGGATTTAGGTCTTGACTTTGACTGGGCCATTCTAACACATGAATATGCTTTGATCTAAACCATTCTATTGTAGCTCTGGCTGTATGTTTAGGGTGGTTGTCCTGCTGGAAGGTGAACCTCCACCCCAGTCTCAAGTCTTTTGCAGACTCTAACAGGGATTCTTCTAAGATTGCCCTGTATTTGGCTCCATCCATCTTCCCATCAACTCTGACCAGCTTCCCTGTCCTGCTGAAGTAAAGCATCCCCACCACATGATGCTGCCACCACCATGATTCACGGTGGGGATGGTGTGTTCAGGGTGATTTGCAGTGTTAGTTTTCCACCACACAGCGTTTTGCTTTTAAGCCAAAAAGTTACGTTTTGGTCTCATCTGACCAGATCACCTTCTTCCACATGTTTTTTGTTTCCCCCACATGGCTTCTCACAAACTGCAAATGGGACTTCTTATGGCTTTCTTTCACCAATGTCTTTCTTCTTGTCACTCTTCCATAAAGGGCAGATTTGTGGAGAACACGACTAATAGTTGTCCTGTGGACAGATTCTCCCACCTGAGCTGTGGATCTCTGCATCTCCTCCAGAGTTACCATGGACCTCTTGGCTGCTTCTCTGATGAATGCCCTCCTTGCCCGGCCTGTCAATTTAGGTGGACGGCCATGTCTTGGTAGGTTTGCAGTTGTGCCATACTCTTTTCATTTTCCGATGATGGATTGAACAGAGCTCCGTGAGATGTTCAAAGCTTGGGAGATTTTTTTTTATAACCTAACCCTGTTTTATACTTCTCCACAACTTTATTCCTGACCTGTCTGGTGTGTTCCTTGGCCTTCATAATGCTGTTTGTTCACTAAGGTCCTCTAACAAACCTCTGAGGGCTTCACAGAACAGCTGTATTTATACTGAGATTAAATGACATACATGTGGACTCTATTTACTAATTAGATGACTTCCGAAGGCAATTGGTTCCACTACATTTAAGTTAGGGTTATCAGAGTAAAGGGGGCTGAATACAAATGTACCCCACACTTTTCACATATTTATTTGTATCATTTATCATTTTTCCTTCCACTTCACAATTATGTGTCACTTTGTGTTGGTCTATCACATAAAATCCCAAATAAAATACATTTATGTTTTTGGTAGTAACATGACAAAATGTGGAAAATTTCAAGGGGTATGAATACTTTTTCAATGCACTGTATGTATTTTGGAGGGGCCCGTGTGCTGATTTTTTTTTTTTAAGGAGCCGACAATAAAATGTCATTTGCAGACTCTTTAAACTCTACCATTTCTTTGTTTATAAATGTAAGTTGCTGTAGCCCATCCTAAAGCTCATGCTCTGTCAAACACCAACTCTATACCGGATTATACCGCCTACCAGATCGAGAACCCCCCAAAACTGAAGAGGTCTAACATTCTTAAAAATAGGTTCAGCACAGATCAAGCCACCGCATACACAACTCCACTCTTGGCAATGCAATGGTTAAAGTGTTACTAAACCCAGGACTCTGCATTTACTATATCTGGTCTCCCCAGGAGTCTGCATTCACTATATCTGCTCTCCCCAGGAGCCTGCAGTCACTATATCTGGTCTCCCCAGGAGCCTGCAGTCACTATATCTGGTCTCCCCAGGAGCCCGCATTCACTATATTTAGTCTCCCCAGGACTCTCCATTCACAATGTCTTATCTCAAATGGAGCCTGTAGTCACTATATTTGGTCTCCCCAGGACCCTGCATTCACTATATCTGTTCTCCCCAGGAGCCTGCAGTCACTATATTTGGTCTCCCCAGGAGCCTGCAGTCACTATATCTGTTCTCCCCAGGACCCTGCAGTCACTATATCTGCTCTCCCCAGGAGCCTGCACTCCCTATATCTGCCCTTCCTAGGAGTCTGCAGTCACTAGATCTGTACTCTGTTTTCACTATATCTAGTCTCCCCAGGAGTCTACAGTCACTATATCTGGTCTCCCCAGGAGCCTGTAGTCATTATATCTGCTCTCCCCAGGAGCCTGTAGTCACTATATCTGCTCTCCCCAGGAGCTTGCAGTCACTATATCTGCTCTCCCCAGGAGCCTGCAGTTACTATATCTGCTCTTCCCAAGACTCTGCAGTCACTATATCTAGTCTCCCCAGGAACCTGCAGTCATATATCTGGTCTCCCCAGGAGCCTGCATTCACTATATCTGCTCTCCCCAGGAGCCTGCAGTCACTATATCTGGTCTCCCCAGGAGCCTGCATTCACTATATCTAAGCTCCCCAGGAGCCTGCAGTCATATATCTGCTCTCCCCAGAAGCCTACAGTCACTATATCTGCTCTTTCCAGGACTCTGCAGTCACTATAACTAGGCTCCCCAGGAGCCTGCAGTCACTATATCTGCTCTTCCCAGGACCCTGCATTCACTATATCTGCTCTCCCCAGGACTCTGCAGTCACTATATCTGCTCTCCCCAGGACTCTGCAGTCACTATATCTGCCCTCCCCAGGAGCTGTACTGTGTGGGAAAGAACCAGTTAATATCACCGCTCTCTGCAGGGGGGAGCACTACACATCTATAAGGATATACAGTACATACACACACAGCACAAGGCCGTGTTCACACTACGAGACATTTCTCTGGGTTGAGGTTCCTCTGATCTCCACAAGATGGTGATCTCACTTCTACCCAGACAGGAAGTCTCTATGGAAGACAGGAAGTGATGTCAGCTACAGACAGGAAGTTCCGGGTGAGAGGTGAGTCGGGAGGAAGTAGAGAGGAGACATTGCTAGAAGTTGCAGCAGAGGAGGTAATAAGATCTTATTTTCTATTTACACCCAGTAACCTCCCCTGTCATGTCCGTCCTCTTCCTCCATAGTCACTGTGATGTCTTTTATCTCCAGCAGATGATGATACACATATATTATTATTATACAGGATTTATATAGCGCCAACAGTTTGTACAACATGAGGGCAAACAGTACAGTTACAATACAATATAATACAGGAGGAATCAGAGGGCCCTGCTCCTTAGAGCTTACAATCTAAGAGGGAGGGACAAATGATACAAAAGGTAATAACTGTGGGGGATGGGCTGATGGAGAAAATAAAAGTCCAGTTGTTAGGTGGGGGCAGGATAGGCTTCTCATAGGAGAAGGGTTTTCAGGGATCGTCTTAAAGTGGACAGAGTAGGAGATAGTCAGCGAAATTGGGATAGGGAGTTCCAAAGGATGGGAGAGGCTCGGTAGAAGTCTTGAAGATGAGCATAGGAGGAAGTGATGAGGGAGCTAGAGAACAGGAGGTTTTGGGAGGATCGAAGAGAATGATTAGGTTGGTATTGTGAGACTAGGTTAGTGATGTAGATGGGGGCCGAGTTCTGGATGACTTTATAAGTTGTTAGTATTTTGAATTCAATTTGTTGGGTAAGCAGAAGCCAGTGGAGGGATTGGCAGAGAGGAGCAGCAGACATTGAATGGTTGGTAAGGTGAACGAGTCTGGCAACAGGATTCATGATGGGCTGAAGGGGGGATAGCCTATATAAAGGCAATCCGGTGAGGAGGGACTTGCTGTAGTCAAGGCAAGAGATAACCAGGGATTGAATCAGTAGCTTTGTGAGGTCATTGGTTAGGAAGGGGCGTAATTTGGAGATGTTGCGGAGGTTGAGGCGGAAAGCTTTGGACAGTGATTGGATGTGGGGCTGAAAGGAGAGTTCAGAGTCCAGGATTACACCTAGCGCCCTGGCTTGTGGGGACATGTTGATGGTTGTGCCATCGATCTTGAGAAGTCAGGGGAAGGGGAACATGGGGGAGGAAATATTATGAGCATGGTTTTGGATAGGTTGAGTTTGAGGAAGTGGTGTGACATTTAGGCTGATATGTCTGTTAATAAATTAGTGATGCGTGAGGAGACTCATGGAGTGAGCTGAGGGATAGAGACATAGATTTGGGTGTCGTCAGCGTACAAATGATATTGAAAGTCATACAAGGCTATCAGCTGACCCAGGAAGGAGGTGTAGATCGAGAATGGGAGAGGTCCAAGAACAGAACCTTGGAGGACCCCGAAGGAGGAGGAGAAGAGGAAGTAAAGTTTTGATGCTGAAGGTGCAATGGGATAGGTAGAATGAAAAACAGCAAAGACTACGGTCACAGAGACCAAAGGAGAGGAGTTTTTTGAGGAGAATGGGGTGGTACACTGTGTCAAAGGCAGCAAAGAGGTCCAGGAGTAGGATTACAGAATAGTTATAGTGTCTTTTGGATTTAGTAGCCAGAACTGGATCTAGGGGGCAGGTGGTTAGGTGAGTGTTAGAAAAAAGTTTAGCAACCTCGTCTATAGTAGCAGGGTTGAATAACGAAAGTGTTGATTGTACCTGTGGACATGGGGTGTTAAGTAGGGGAGGTATCTGTACAGCGGAGGTCTCATCACGAATTGTATCAATCTTTTTTTGAAGTGATTGGCGATCTCCTGGGCAGTGGATGAGTTAGTGGATGAAGGTAGTGGAGGACAAAGTAGCAGTGAAGGTAGAGAAGAGTTGATGGGGACAGGATGAAAAGTTGGTAATGAGAGTTATAAAATTGGTCTGCTTGACAGTGAGAGACAGGAATTGTATTTGTATAGCGCAGTTATAATTTTGAGACTTCTGGTGTCATCTGTTTGCCAAGGTTGTAGAAGTTGAGGCCTGATTCTGTGTGTAGTGAGGGGGGCCAGTGTGTCCAGGGCAGAGTACAGGGATCTATTGTAGACAGAAATGGTTAGGTTGAGGCAGGACAGGGATGAGATGATGTCATAGTGATGGTCAGTAGCAGAGTAGAGAAGGGTTAAGGTGGGTTAGGTGGAGAGGAGGTGGAAGACTGAGAGAGAGTAAAACTAATAAGGTGGTCATCAGAGAGAGGAGAAGGATTGTTGGAGAGGTTGAATGGAGTGCATAGGTAGGAGAATACAAGGTCGAGAGTGTTGCCATCATAATGAGTAGAAGCGTGTATCCATTGTGTATCCATGGTGTATTGCTTCTGTTCAAAAGAGGAGATAAGACTGAGAAGTTTACAAATAGCAGTTGTGTTTTTATTCAACAGGGGTGTTAAAGTCACCAGGGATGATTGTGGGGATTTCAGAAGAGAAAAAGTAGGACAGCCAGGCAGAGAGGCCATCAAGAAAGGTTGATACTGGTCTAGGAGGCTAATAACACAGCACTTATAAAAGAAAGAAACTGGAGAAGAATAAATACAATGTGCCTCAAATAAGAAGAGGGAGGTGGGTGAAGTATTTGAAAGATGCTATGTGGGGCTAGAAGGATTCCCACTCCACCTCACTTCCATCCACTGGGTCTGGGAGAGTGAGTCCAGAGAAGGCCATCATGGGAGAGGGAAGCAGGAGAAGCAGTGTTGGATTCATGGGGTGGAGAAGGGGGGTGAGGGAAAGAGAGATTAATGAGAGAGGGCACAACTGTCAGAAGGATTGGTAGAAAGCACATGTTATAGTGAGGAAGGAGAGCTATATAGGGAAACAAGGTCACCTGCAGTCTGTTGGTTTTCTTTTTTTTTTATTACTTAGCGTTTTTTTATTGGGAAAAAGAAGTTTGCAGTACAAAATGGCATGGGATATAAAACTACTTATCGAAAAATCATTTGGGTTACAGAGTTAGACAATGATCGTCCAAATAGATAAGTATTCGAGGTTAAACATGACAATCTTAATGCTATATGTTCTTATCAGCTATATGGTATGTCAAACAAGACTGCAACCAGAAAGTCAAAAACAACAGAAATAAAAAGAAAACAATAACTCAGGTCATTCTTGTAGATGAAAAGTGAACCAAGGGTTCCATTTCGCGTCGTAGATAGGAATGGAGTCATGCAGTGTGACATATAACATTATTTGATCAACTCGAGAGATAACTTGCGAGAATGGGACTGTGTTCGACTTCCAGTTAAGGGCGATTGCCCAATGCAGCGCAATACAAATAGTGTGTAATAGTTTCATTAGGGGGTTTCGTGATATCAGGGATTTTTTCAAATAGTAGACAGTGAGTATATGTCAGAGCCGTGTGCCTCCCCGCCAGCTTATCCATTAGCTCCAGAGTCGCCCTCCAAGTAGGTTGCAGAGCTTCACATTCCCAGAACATGTGCAAAAAAAAACCTGGAAGAGCACATCCTCGGAAACAAGATGAGGAAGTCTGTGGGTAGATCTTTCTCAAACGCAAAGGAGTATAGTACCAGCGGGTAAATAATTAAATCGCTGTTTCCCTAATAGTAAGAGATTTGGTGCGTTTACGCATATTCTGCCAGTTGGCCTCCCAGTGTCAGAAACCATGAAATCAGGCCGAGACAGAAGTCCAGTTAAATCACACTTGTTTAATAATAAAAGTAAAAAGAACATGCACTCTGTCTTTGTCTTCGAGGGGTGTTAGAAGTGTCGGGTGTAAGGCCGTTTATAGCCCTCTGTGAGCCTATTGTGTCCCGCGGTGTGCGGAGCTTCCGTGTCAGGCGTCCATCTCGCTAAGCGCCGTGCATGCGCCCCCTGTTTGATGATTTTTCAAAGTAGTTTGCTGTATATTCTTACTTCTCACTGCAATCTATTTCTGCAGAGCCAAAGTGCGCCCACTTAAATTAAAAATTCACTTATAGAAAGAACCCCAGACATGTGCACCCCAGCCATATATATTGTGGAAATGTACAGTAGATGAACCCCTTCAGGGTCAGAACATTTCCCCACTTACAGGGCTTAAACATTTCCTTCATTTTGGAGATGTCACCTTTTCCACCAATGACCTTCTCATCTCATCCGTCTATTGTACATTTTCTACATCTATACTAACAATGTCACGCTTACCCCTAATGCAGGTGGTCAGACACTATAGCTGGCTTCTATGTTCTTCACCTATAGAAGCCCCCTTTTCCATAAGGCAAGCAGGCCTACCGGTACTCAGTTGCCCCCAGGACTTATACAGAATGCTATAGTGCCTGGCCACCATGCCTGAGCAGGAACTAAATGAGCACAGCAACCAGGTACTTGCAGGTTGGCAGACAGGCAGAGTGGTTCCAACGACAGTCCGGGTACAAGGCAGGCAAGGTTCAGAATAGTCAGGGTCAAATCCATAGTCAAAAGGCAGACAGAGTTCAGAAAGTAGTCGATATCCGAACCGAGGTCATCAACGAGGGAATTCCAACAGCAGAGCAGGGCAGACAAACAGAGAGCTTGGAGCACATGTTACAAACGCAATATCACAAGCATGAGACTGCAGGCTTGGCTGGCTTAAATCAGGTTGGGTCTCCAGGTGGACAGACAGAAAGAATGCATCACAGCCAAAACCAGAAAACAGGAATTAGGAGTAGGAGCGCAACACACTCCTGACAAATGGATTATAGTACTTTTATTAGTGGCGGGGATGGACGGTTTATTTAGGAGGGATTGGAATATGTATGTCTTTATTTTAAAAGATTCAAATAAGAAAAAAAAAGGAAAAATTTAGTTTGCAGTAAATGTCCAGAATTTTTTTTCCCATAATGATCCCAGTCTCAGATATTCATCCTAAAATGTGATCAGTAAAGTCTCCGGAGTACACGGAGATCACAGGAATATGATGTGTCCTGGCAAAGCCTAAAGACAACGATCATCTTTCATTTTAGGAGAGGAGGGACGCACCCGGGAGAAATTATTCTGTGTACAGAAACCTCACACAGCACCCCCCACAGCTCCTCCTCCCAATGTCCCTCCAATCAGAGTCAGAGAATCCTATGACATCACACTGACCTCACAGCACCTCCTCCTAATATCCCTCTATCCGACTCTTTTTTCTGATGCTCTTAGGATGTGGGCCGACCCCTGGCCTCCTCACTTTCAAAGTAGGGCTGTTGGACCTGCATTGTATGTAATATCAGATACCTCAGCATGAAGTGGGGTTTAAATAAAAAGAGACCTGACCAGTGAGGTGAGGAGGATTCTGGGAATGTCATTTGATTTTACTATTTGTGTTCAAATCTAGAGTTTTCCTCCTGTGAAGTCTGGAGATCATCTGACCATCACATTGCCTCCACCTCCCTCCCTGATAGAATAGAGAAATAAAAAGAAGATTCTAGAAGTCACCAGAGAGATCATCGAGCTGCTGACAGGAGAGGTGAATAGTTCTGGGAAGGACATCACGATGGAGAATCAGTCACCCTTCACATCACCGGGTAAGAGGAGACTTTACTCTAAAGGAGAGAGCAGTATGGAGGGTCCACCTAGATCCCCCATCATCTGATAAACACATAGAAACAATGTATTCAGTCAGTGTGTGTGTTTCCTACAGATGGATCCAATAATGGGAACCCACCAGAGAGATGTCCCCGTCCCCTGTATTCCCGGGATTCCACACAGGAAGATCACACCATCCCTCACCATCATCAGGTAGATGATTGACAATTCTTGGTAGTTATGATTTATACACAACATGTTTGTTACAATGAATGTTTTATTATATATTCAGAGTGGAAACCTCGGGGATGATAATATTGATGTTAAAGAAGAGTATAAAGAGGAGGATGAGGAGTATGGTGTGATGGAGGAGTTTTCAGAAGGACACAAGGATATGATGGAGCCACCTAATACCAGGAACCCACCAGAGAGATGTCCCCGTCCTCTGTATTCCTGGGATTCCACACAGGAAGATCACACCATCCCTCACCATCATCAGGTAGATGAGGAACAATCACTGATGGTATCATTAGGATCTGTACATTATCTGTATTGTTACAATTGATGTAATTTTTATTATATATTCAGAGTGGAAACCTGAGAGATTCTAAAGTTGAGGTTAAAAAAGAGATAAAAGAGGAGGATGGGGTGATAGAGGAGTCAGAGTCTCTAAAAGTCTACAAGGATCTGTACCAGGACACCATGGTGGAGTCATCCAGCTACAGAAACCCACCAGAGAGATGTCCCCGTCCTCTGTATTCCCGGGATTCCACACAGGAAGATCACACCATCTCTCACTGTTACAAGGTTGGTGGATCGGAGCATCTAGAACATGGACTTCTGAAGAGGATGTGTTTTTTTTTTTATATGATGTCACAATAATAAATCTTCTACTTTATAGATGATATTTTCTCTCATTTTCTTGGTTTAGAGTGGAGATCCAATTGATATAGAATTTGAGGTTAAATCAGAAGAAGAAGAGAGGTATGTGAGGGATGATCAGCAGTCTATGGAGGAGGATGGAATAACGGGGACATTTATAGAGGAGGACACTCCTACAGAGATCAGCACAGGTGGGTCATTAACACTAAATACATTCCTCCACCCATACTGCTCACTGATTGGTCCAGAGTAGGGCAGGGACTGGGTAATATCAGCCTGTAATCCCCTGGTCACTTTCCTGAGCTGTGTTCCCCATCCTGTATTCCTGTATTTCTCTCGGATAATCTTCCTTCTCTGTGCTGCAGACACAATTTATGTATCTAGACTGGATTTATGGAGATTCTGGGGTTCAGCTGGCAGCAAAATTTAGATTTTCACCATAGGTGTTGCTCAGCCTAGACACCTGGAGTATGTACCTTGGGTCTTCTGCCTCAAGTCCTGGGTCTAGCAAGACCTCTGACAGAGTAATTCTCCCGGGAATACCTTTTCTGTTATTTGCTGTCTGTGCCGGGTGGAGGGATATGTCTGTATAGTCTCAGACCCAAGTCACTGAGTGCAGTCTCAGGAGATGGGAGGCAGCGGTGTGGGACCTCTGCAACTTGTCTCCAGTAAACAGTTCAGCTTCCACTGATTACTGAACACCAATATTATGAGTCCCCCTGACTATTACACCGTATATAGTAATTATATATTGCATGTTGCATACTCCTGACCCCTGCACTATATACTCTATGTTGTACATTACATACTCCTGACTTCTCCTCTCTCCCCTCCACCCACTGCTATATATACACATAATATGTATTCTCTTCTGTTACACCCATTTCCTACCAGCTGGACATTTTATATCTGATGATTTGATTGGAGCACAGACTTTTACATGTTGATAATAATGTGATAACATCCTCAAACTTTTGAACCTTAAACAGAAAGTAATAATGAGGGAGGAGTCAATAACCCAATGATGGTGGTCTTCAGGATCAGTCCAGTCTTCATCTTGGTTGTTCTCCCCCCATCCTCACTCTCTGACCTCTGGTGGGGCTCAGCCCCGCTGTTATTCATGACTAAATCATGGACTAAATAAGGAAGTGCAGGACTTCTTGTGTTGGGAAGATGGCAATGAGTGATAGAGGGGGTGGGGACACTCGTCCTATAATCCCCTCATCACTGTCACTCCTATAAAAGACAGTTCTCGTTGTTTCCTCACTCTCTGACTAAGGTCCATGAATAAAGAAATGAACTGGTAGGAGATCAGAGGACCCATTTACTAGTTACCTTGAGGGGGGAATTGTAAGATCCTCAGAGACAAAGCTGCCTGATGTGGGCGGAGTCCTGGTTTAGGGGAACCAATCAGCTCATGTCTAGTAATAATCTTTGTATTTCTATTTTAGTAGATGGACGGGAGATGAGGAAAACCTCAGAAGATTGTCTCACTTTGTCTCCAGACTGTAAAGTAGAAGATGAGGACATCACACAGCATTCAGAAAACACCACCATCTTGTATTTTGCGGTTCCCTATATTGTGGTTGGACCATCGTATTCCTCTTATCCTGAGGAACCTCAGACTGTGAGGGACGGTGCCGGACCATCGCATTCCTCTTATCCTGAGGAACCTCAGACTGTGAGGGACGGTGCCGGACCATCGTATTCCTCTTATCCTGAGGAACCTCAGACTGTGAGGGATAATCCAACAGATACGATTTTTCCCTGTACTGAGTGCGGGAAGCGTTTCTATTATGAATCTGGACTTAATATACATAAAAGAACCCACAGGGGGGAGAAGCCGTATTCCTGTCCTGAGTGTGGGGAATGTTTTTCACAGAAGTCCAGGCTTTCCGATCATCAGACATTGCACACGGGGAAAAAGCCGTATTCCTGCCCTGAGTGCGGGAAATGTTTTTCACAGAAGTCCAGTCTTACCACACATAAGAGATTGCACACGGAGGAAAAGCGTTATTCCTGTCCTGAGTGCGGGAAATGTTTTTCAGCGATGTCCAGTCTTTCCTATCATCAGAGATTGCACACGGGGGAGAAGCTGTATTCCTGTCCTGAGTGCGGGAAATGTTTTTCAGTGAAGTCCAGTCTTTCCAAGCATCAGAAACTGCACACGGGGGAAAAACCATATTCTTGTTCTGAGTGCGGGAAATGTTTTTCACAGAAGTCCCATCTTTACAATCATCAGGGATTGCACACGGGGGAGACGCCGTATTCCTGTCCTGAGTGCGGGAAATGTTTTTCACGGAAGTACGTTCTTTCCCGTCATCAGAGATCTCACACGGGGGAGAAGCCGTATTCCTGTCCTGAGTGCGGGAAATGTTTTGCGGTGAAGTCCAGTCTTTCCACACATCAGAGATTGCACACGGGGGAGAAGCCGTATTCCTGTCCTGAGTGCGGGAAATGTTTTGCGGTGAAGTCCAGTCTTTCCACACATCAGAGATTGCACACGGGGGAGAAGCCATATTCCTGTCCTGAGTGAGGGAAATGTTCCTCACTGAAGTCCTATCTTCCTGTACATCAGGGGTCCCACACAACCCTCGAGGTGTATTAGTGAGTGTGGGAAATGTCTTGTATATGAATGTTGCTGGACATGTGTGGAAGAAGCACATCCTGATATACACCTCAGATATACTCCATGGCTGATCTTCATCATGTAAGAAACAGTTGATAAGAAGATCAGAGATCACCAAAGACATGGATGAAGTGTTGTACAGTGTTGGCCATTGATAGCAGGAGAAAAATAAAAATGGAGTCATTACCTCTCATTGGCTGAGTACATTTTGTGGTGTAAATTCTGCAAGAGGTCTGTTTTTTCAAGTCGTCTTCCAGGACGAAACACGTTAACCCTACCACTTAAAAGTCAGTCCTCTAGGCCTTTTAAAATAAAAATGTAGTCATTACCTCTCATTGGCTGAGTACATTTTGTGGTGTAAACTCTTGCAAGAGGTCTGTTTTCTCAAGTCGTCTTCCTGGACGAAACACGTTAACCCCACCACTTAAAAAACGGCCCTCTACACCTTTTAGAATAAAAATGGAGTCATTACCTCTCATTGGCTAAGTAGATTTTGTGGTGGAAGATTTCACAAACACTTACAGGTCTGTTTCTAAAAACTTTGTAGAATGAATGTGTAAAGGAAATGTGTAAGTTCTGTATAGAATTGTTTTGTATTTTGCACTGCCCTGGAAATCATTTTCTATCACAAATAAATTTTACATTCAGCCAGGAGCAGCGATTTTCTTTTAAATGCTTAAAGTGAAACATTAAAAATGTCCAATTCCTTTAAATAACATGTCTGGGGGGTCCTAATCCTTCCTGTGAAGGGGGATATCTCTGTGATGTACAGAAAGTGCTGCAGCAGCACCGACCTTTATGAAGGAAAAAAGTTTAAAATTGCTGCAAATGACATTTCCATGCCAACTTCTATCCAAAGAAAAAAAAAAAAAAACAGCATGCAGGCTTCTCTAACGATCTGCTACAGTGCCTTGAAAAAGTATTCATATCCCTTGAAATCTCCCACATTTTTTAATGTCACAACCAAAAACGTAAATGTATTTTATTGGGATTTTATGTGATAGACCAACACAGTGGCACATAATTGTGAAGTGGAAGGAAAATGATAAATGATACAAATAAATATGTGAAAAGTGGGGGGGGGGGGGGGCATTTGTATGGTGCCCCCCGGAGTCAATACTTTGTAGAACCCCCTTTCTCTACAAGTCTTTTTGGGGATGTCTCCACCAGCTTTGCACATCTAGAGAGGGACATTTCTGCCCATTCTTCTTTGGCGATCGTTATTGCGGGGTGTCAGTCTGACACCCTGCAACACCGATCTAGGTAAAGAGTCTCTGACGGAGACTCTTTACCACGTGATCAGCCATGTCCTAACACGGCTGATCACGATGTAAATAGAAAGAGACGGTGATCAGCTCTCCTCTACTCGCGTCTAATGCCCCGTACACACGGTCGGATTTTCCGATGGAAAATGTGTGATAGGACCTTGTTGTCGGAAATTCCGACCCTGTGTAGGCTCCATCACACATTTTCCATCGGATTTTCCGACACACAAAGTTGGAGAGCAGGATATAAAATTTTCCGACAACAAAATCCGTTGTCGGAAATTCCGATCGTGTGTACACAATTCCAACGGACAAAGTGCCACGCATGCTCAGAATAAATAAAGAGATGAAAGCTATTGGCCACTGCCCCGTTTATAGTCCCGACGTACGTGTTTTACGTCACCGCGTTCAGAACAATCGGATTTTCCGACAACTTTGTGTGACCGTGTGTATGCAAGACAAGTTTGAGCCAACATCCGTCGGAAAAAATCCTAGGATTTTGTTGTCGGAATGTCCGAACAAAGTCCGACCGTGTGTACGGGGCATAACAGACGCGAGTAGAGGAGAGCCGATCGGCTGCTCTCCTGACAGGGGGAGGTCTGTGCTGATTGTTTATCAGCACAGCCCCCCCTCGGATCCTACCCAGGACCACCAGGGAAGCCGCCCAGGACCACCATGGAAGCCATCCACACTGGACCACCAGGTATTCCCCTAGACCCCCCAGGGAAATGCCACTATGTGCCCAGGCAGCTGCGAATAAGTGCCCACTCCAATGCCTACCGCTGCCAGTGCCACCAGGGATGCTCATCAGTGCCTCATATCAGTGCCGCGTCTCAGTGCCACGTATCAGTGCCCAGCAGTGCCACGTATCAGTGCCCAGCAGTGCCGCCTAGCAGTGCCCAGCAGTGCCACCCTATCAGTGCCCATCAGTGTCGCCTATCAGTGCCACCCATAAGTGCCCATCAGTGCCGCCTATCAATGCCCATTAGTGCCGCATATCAGTACCCATTGTCAGTGCCCGCTCATTGGTGCCACCTCATCGGTGCCACCGTATCAGTGCCTGTCAGTGCCGCTTTATCAGTGCCCATCAGTGAAAGAGAAAACTTACTTATTTACAAACTTTTTTAACAGAAACAAAAGCAAAACTTTTATTTTTTTCAAAATTTTCGGTCTTTTTTTATTTGTTTAGCAAAAAATAAAAACCACAGAGGTGATCAAATACCACCAAAAGAAAGCTCTATTTGTGGGAACAAAATGTTAAAAATTTAGTTTGGGTACAGTGTTGTATGACCGCGCAATTGTCATTCAAACTGCGACAGCACTGAAAGCTGCAAATTGGTCTGGGCAGGAAGGTGTCTAAGTGCCCGATATTGAAGTGGTTAAAGAGACTCACTGCACATGGCCAACATGGTGGTATAAGGACGTGTTCAGGTCAAAGTCATCTGATACCATTTATGAGGTGGGAGGTTAGGCCCAGAATGAAGGTATTCTTCAAAAACATTCAAAATAAATGTATAATAATATCAACTTTTAATACTAATACAATTTATACAGGAAAATAAGAAAGGCTGCCAATGTTGAATCCTTTATTCCATAAACATGTATTTATATGGTTTTCGGAGATGTAAGTCAAGGTGGGGTTTTTATGGGTTTTTCGTACTCCAAACACAAACCTACACCACTGTTCAGTTCTCTGGCATACGGCTGGGCGTGATATAAATAGATATCCCCACAATACTATTTATAATATGGCACATACGGGGTTCCCAGAGTTTTGTGTTTTGGGGGGACATGGACTTGAATCCAAAGTAACATTAGTTCAGGGTCCCCAGGCATACACCTCAAAAAGAGTATTGCTCCCTTAAAATCCAGGGCCCATACTCAAAAGGCAAGAGGCTTGCATTCAGTCCTCTCCAAAAGCCTCTGTCCCAGCTAGGTCTGTCACATTTTTCTTCTAAGATTGGCCTCTATTTGGCTCCATCCATCTTCCCATCAACTCTGACCAGCTTCGCTGTCCATGCTGAAGAAAAGCATCCCCACCACATGATGCTGCCACCTCCATGTTTCATGGTGGGGATGGTGTGTTTAGGGTGATGTGCAGTGTTAGTTTTCTGCCACTGTCGTGGATATTCCACCATACTCTTGCGCTATTTAGTGTCAGACTGGAGTGTGCAATGTACAGAATGCAGGGGATAGGAGTGTGTATGCAGGGGACAGGAGTGTGTAATGTACAGAATGCAGGGGACAGGAGTGTGTAATGTACAGAATGCAGGGGATAGGAGTGTGTATGCAGGGGACAGGAGTGTGTAATGTACAGAATGCAAGGGACAGGAGTGTGTAATGTACAGAATGCAGGGGACAAGAGTGTGTAATGCACAGAATGCAGGGGACAGGAGTGTGTAATTTACAGAATGTAGGGAACAGGAGTGTGTAGTGTACAGAATGCAGGGGACAGGAGTGTGTAATGCTCAGAATGCTGGGGACAGGAGTGTGTAATGTACAGAATGCAGGGGACAGGAGTGTGTAATGTACAGAATGCAGGGGACAGGAGTGTGAAATTTACAGAATGCAGGGGACAGGAGTGTGTAATGCTCAGAATACAGGGGACAGGAGTGTGTAATGCATAGAATGTAGAGAACAGGAGTGTGTAATGCACAGATGGCAGGTGATAGGAGTGTGTAATGCACAGAATGCAGGGGACAGGAGTGTGTAATGTACAGAATGCAGGGGACAGGAGTGTGTAATGTTTAGAATGCAGGGGACAAGAGTGTGTAATGTACAGAATGCAGGGGACAGGAGTGTGTAATGCACAGAATGCAGGGGACAAGAGTGTGTAATGTACAGAATGCAGAGGACAGGAGTGTGTAATGCGCAGAATGCATGGGATAGGAGTTTGTAATGTACAGAATTTAGGGGACAGGAGTGTGTAATGTACAGAATGAAGGGGACAGGAGTGTGAAATGTACAGAATGCAGGGGACAGGAGTGTGTAATGTACAGAATTTAGGGGACAGGAGTGTGTAATGTACAGAATTTAGGGGACAGGAGTGTGTAATGTACAGAATGAAGGGGACAGGAGTGTGAAATGTACAGAATGCAGGGGACAAGAGTGTGTAATGTACAGAATGCAGAGGACAGGAGTGTGTAATGCGCAGAATGCAGGGGACAGGAGTGTGTAATGTACAGAATGCAGGGAACAGGAGTGTGTAATGCACAGAATGCAGGGTACAGGAATGTGTAATGCTCAGATTGCAGGGGACAGGAGTGTGTAATGTACAGAATGCAGGGGACAGGAGTGTATAATGCACAGAATGCAGGGGACAGGAGTGTGTAATGTACAGAATGCAGGGGACAGGAATGTGTAATGTACAGAATGCAGGGTACAGGAATGTGTAATGTACAGAATGCAGGGGACAGGAGTGTGTAATGCAAAGAATGCAGGGGGCAGGAGTGTGTAATGCACAGAATGCAGGGGACAGGAGTGTGTAATGCACAGAATGCAGGTGACAGGAGTGTGTAAAGTACAGAATGCAGAGGACAGGAGTGTGTAATGTACAGAATGAAGGGGACAGGAGTGTGAAATGTACAGAATGCAGGGGACAGGAGTGTGAAATGTACAGAATGCAGGGGACAGGAGTGTGTAATGTACAGAATAAAGGGGACAGGAGTGTGAAATGTACAGAATGCAGGGGACAGGAGTATGTAATGCACAGAATGCAGGGGACAAGAGTGTGTAATGCACAGAATGCAGGGTACAGGAATGTGTAATGTACAGTATGCAGGGGACAGGAGTATGTAATGTACAGAATGCAGGGGACAGGAGTGTGTAATGCACAGAATGCAGGGGACAGGAGTGTGTAATGTACAGAATGCAGGGGGCAGGAATGTGTAATGTACAGTATGCAGGGGACAGGAGTGTGTAATGTACAGAATGTAGGGAACAGGAGTGTGTAATGTACAGAATGCAGGGGACAGGAGTGTGTAATGCACAGAATGCAGGGGACAGGAGTGTGTAATGTACAGAATGCAGGGGACAGGAGTGTGTAATGCACAGAATGCAGGGGACAGGAGTTTGTAATGTACAGAATGCAGGGGACAGGAGTGTGTAATGCACAGAATGCAGGGGACAGGAGTTTGTAATGTACAGAATGCAGGGGACAGGAGTGTGTAATGCTCAGAATACAGGGGACAGGAGTGTGTAATGCATAGAATGTAGAGAACAGGAGTGTGTAATGCACAGATGGCAGGGGAAAGGAGTGTGTAATGCACAGAATGCAGGGGACAGGAGTGTGTAATGTATAGAATGCAGGGGACAAGAGTGTGTAATTTACAGAATGCAGGGGACAGGAGTGTGTAATGCACAGAATGCAGGGGACAAGAGTGTGTAATGCGCAGAATGCAGGGGACAGGTGTGTGTAATGTACAGAATTTAGGGGACAGGAGTGTGTAATGTACAGAATGAAGGGGACAGGAGTGTGAAATGTACAGAATGCAGGGGACAGGAGTGTGTAATGTACAGAATGCAGAGGACAGGAGTGTGTAATGCGCAGAATGCAGGGGACAGGTGTGTGTAATGTACAGAATTTAGGGGACAGGAGTGTGTAATGTACAGAATGAAGGGGACAGGAGTGTGAAATGTACAGAATGCAGGGGACAGGAGTGTGTAATGTACAGAATTTAGGGGACAGGAGTGTGTAATGTACAGAATTTAGGGGACAGGAGTGTGTAATGTACAGAATGAAGGGGACAGGAGTGTGAAATGTACAGAATGCAGGGGACAAGAGTGTGTAATGTACAGAATGCAGAGGACAGGAGTGTGTAATGCGCAGAATGCAGGGGACAGGAGTGTGTAATGTACAGAATGCAGGGGACAGGAGTGTGTAATGCACAGAATGCAGGGTACAGGAATGTGTAATGCTCAGATTGCAGGGGACAGGAGTGTGTAATGTACAGAATGCAGGGGACAGGAGTGTATAATGCACAGAATGCAGGGGACAGGAGTGTGTAATGTACAGAATGCAGGGGACAGGAGTGTGTAATGTACAGTATGCAGGGGACAGGAGTGTGTAATGTACAGAATGTAGGGAACAGGAGTGTGTAATGTACAGAATGCAGGGGACAGGAGTGTGTAATGCTCAGAATGCAGGGGACAGGAGTGTGTAATGTACAGAATTTAGGGGACAGGAGTGTGTAATGTACAAAATGAAGGGGACAGGAGTGTGAAATGTACAGAATGCAGGGGACAAGAGTGTGTAATGTACAGAATGCAGAGGACAGGAGTGTGTAATGCGCAGAATGCAGGGGACAGGAGTGTGTAATGTAAAGAATGCAGGGGACAGGAGTGTGTAATGCACAGAATGCAGGGTACAGGAATGTGTAATGTACAGAATGCAGGGGACAGGAGTGTGTAATGCAAAGAATGCAGGGGGCAGGAGTGTGTAATGTACAGAATGCAGGGGACAGGAGTGTGTAATGCACAGAATGCAGGTGACAGGAGTGTGTAAAGTACAGAATGCAGAGGACAGGAGTGTGTAATGTACAGAATGAAGGGGACAGGAGTGTGAAATGTACAGAATGCAGGGGACAGGAGTGTGAAATGTACAGAATGCAGGGGACAGGAGTGTGTAATGTACAGAATGAAGGGGACAGGAGTGTGAAATGTACAGAATGCAGGGGACAGGAGTATGTAATGCCCAGAATGCAGGGGACAAGAGTGTGTAATGCACAGAATGCAGGGTACAGGAATGTGTAATGTACAGTATGCAGGGGACAGGAGTATGTAATGTACAGAATGCAGGGGACAGGAGTGTGTAATGCACAGAATGCAGGGGACAGGAGTGTGTAATGTACAGAATGCAGGGGGCAGGAATGTGTAATGTACAGTATGCAGGGGACAGGAGTGTGTAATGTACAGAATGTAGGGAACAGGAGTGTGTAATGTACAGAATGCAGGGGACAGGAGTGTGTAATGCTCAGAATGCAGGGGACAGGAGTGTGTAATGTACAGAATGCAGGGGACAGGAGTGTGTAATGCACAGAATGCAGGGGACAGGAGTGTGTAATGTACAGAATGCAGGGGACAGGAGTGTGTAATGTACAGAATGCAGGGGATAGGAGTGTGTAATGCTCAGAATACAGGGGACAGGAGTGTGTAATGCATAGAATGTAGAGAACAGGAGTGTGTAATGCACAGATGGCAGGGGAAAGGAGTGTGTAATGCACAGAATGCAGGGGACAGGAGTGTGTAATGTATAGAATGCAGGGGACAAGAGTGTGTAATTTACAGCATGCAGGGGACAAGAGTGTGTAATGCGCAAAATGCAGGGGACAGGTGTGTGTAATGTACAGAATTTAGGGGACAGGAGTGTGTAATGTACAGAATGAAGGGGACAGGAGTGTGAAATGTACAGAATGCAGGGGACAGGAGTGTGTAATGCGCAGAATGCAGGGGACAGGTGTGTGTAATGTACAGAATTTAGGGGACAGGAGTGTGTAATGTACAGAATGAAGGGGACAGGAGTGTGAAATGTACAGAATGCAGGGGACAGGAGTGTGTAATGTACAGAATGCAGAGGACAGGTGTGTGTAATGTACAGAATTTAGGGGACAGGAGTGTGTAATGTACAGAATGCAGGGGACAGGAGTGTGTAATGTACAGAATTCAGGGGACAGGAGTGTGTAATGTACAGAATGCAGGGGACAGGAGTGTGTAATGCAGGGCCAGTGTAATGTGGGCAGTGTGATAGTGAATCCAAACTCCACCTCACACTATATAATCAGTTACAGTAATAGATGTTTCCTTTTGGGATGAAGGCTTTACATAAAAAAATTAAAGCTGATCATTGTAAACACCCCTGTCAGAGGGAGATGGTTTGTCCTATCCCCTGCCTGCTACATCTGCTAGAGAGCTTTTTCTGCTGAACAAAATAACAGACCTACTGGCTGGATCACCAGATGAAAATGAAAGAAAGTCTAAACAAAAATGCAGCCATCACATCTAAGAAGGGTACCTGGGCGTTGTGATGGGGGACAGTGTGACTGGAAGACATGTAGTCCCACACTATACTCGCTCAGGTGCTGGGCACTGTCTGTTCCTCCGGACTCAGGAATACACTGTGGCATTTGTAGGCTGCCAGGCGGGAGCGGCTTTGTGGAGGCAAACAGTTCTCTTACTTTACCAGGATCAGGAGTTGGGGACGGGTCTGGAAGGCTGATTGATGACTGCTTGTCTTTTGTCACATCGTGAATCACGACTGCCATAAACACCTAACACCAGGCTGGATAGGAGAAACCGATCACCTCCATCTCCCTCCTGCAGCCCCCGCTGAAAGGCAGCGGGATGGAGTGAAGGGGAAGCCGGCTTCCAACGGCTGCAGGAGTGAGATGGAGGTGATCGGTTCTTGTGTATGCCGCCCCCCCTCCTCCAATCCAATTGTAGACAAATATGACAGGGGAGCCGTATGGGCCCCCTGAAGCATGGGGCCAGATCACAATTGTGACCCCCTATTATGCCTCTGTCCCAATCCCTCTCCTTTTACAGATTCTACAAACAATATATTACAAAAAAACAAACCCTGAGACTGTTAATTGGAGCCGGAGTGAATGGACTGTTACCGGGGTGACTCGGGGGCCTTTATACTGTGTGGGAAAGAACCAGTTAATATTACCGCTCTCCGGGGGGAGCACTACACATCTATAAGGATATACAGTACATACACACACAGCACAAGGACGTGTTCACACTACAAGGCGTTTCTCTGGGCTGAAGTTCCTCTGATCTCCACAAGATGGTGATCTCACTTCTATCTAGACAGGAAGTCTCTATGGAAGACAGGAAGTGATGTCAGCTACAGACAGGAAGTTCCGGGTGAGAGGTGAGTCGGGAGGAAGTAGAGAGGAGACATTGCTGGAAGTTGCAGCAGAGGAGGTAATAAGATCTTATTTTCTATTTACACCCAGTAACCCCCCCGTCATGTCCGTCCTCTTCCTCCATAGTCACTGTGACGTTTTTTATCTCCAGCAGATGATGATACACACATATATTATTATTATACAGGATTTATATCGCACCCACAGTTTGCACAACATGAGGGCAAACAGTACAGTTACAATACAATATAATACAGGAGGAATCAGGGGGCCCTGATCCTTAGAGCTTACAATCTAAGAGGGAGGGTCAAAGGATACAAAAGGTAATAACTATGGGGGATGGGCTGATGGAGAAAATAAAATTCCAGTTGTTAGGTGGGGGCAGGATAAGCTTCTCATAGGAGAAGGGTTTTCAGGGATCGTCTTAAAGTGGACAGAGTAGGAGATAGTCAGGGAAATTGGGATAGGGAGTTCCAAAGGATGGGAGAGGCTCGGTAGAAGTCCTGAAGATGAGCATAGGAGGAAGTGATGAGGGAGATAGAGAACAGGAGGTTTTGGGAGGATCGAAGAGAATGATTAGGTTGGTATTGTGAGACTAGGTTAGTTATATAGCTGGGAGCCGAGTTCTGGATGACTTTATAAGTTGTTAGTATTTTGAATTTAATTTGTTGGGTAAGCAGAAGCCAGCGGAGGGATTGGCAGAGAGGAGCAGCAGACATTGAATGGTTGGTAAGGTGGATGAGTCTGGCAACGGCATTCATAATGGGCTGAAGGGGGAATAGCCTATATAAAGGCAATCCGGTGAGGAGGGACTTGCAGTAGTCAAGGCAAGAGATAACCAGGGATTGAATTGGTAGCTTTGTGAGGTCATTGGTTAGGAAGGGACGTAATTTGGAGATGTTGCGGAGGTTGAGGCAGAAAGCTTTGGACAGTGATTGGATGTGGGCCTGAAAGGAGAGCTCAGAGTCAAGGATTGCACCTAGCACCCTGGCTTGTGGGGACATGTTGATGGTTGTGCCATCGATCTTGACAGAGTAGTCAGGGGAAGGGGAACATGGGGGAGGAAATATTATGAGCTCAGGTTTTGGATAGATTGAGTTTGAGGAAGTGGTGTGACATTCAGGCTGATATCTCTGTTAGTAAATTAGTGATGCGTGAGGAGACTCATGGAGTGAACTGAGGGGTAGAGACATAGATTTGGGTGTCGTCAGCGTAGAAATGATATTGAAAGTCATACGAGCTATCAGCTGACCCAGGGAGGACGTGTAGATCAGGAATAGGAGAGGTCCAAGAAGAGAACCTTGGAGGACCCTGAAGGAGAAAGGAGGAGGAGAAGAGGAAGTAAAGTTGTGACACTGAAGGTGCAGTGGGATAGGTAGTATGAAAACCAGCAAAGATTACAGTCACAGAGACCAAAGGAGAGGAGTTTTTTTGAGGAGAATGGGGTGTTACACTGTGTCAAAGGCAGCAAAGAGGTCCATGAGTAGGATTACAGAATAGTGTCCATTGAATTTAGTATACATTAGCAGATGATTCATGAGTTTAAGGTTAGCAGTTTCGGTGGACTGTTGAGTGCGAAATCCAGATTGAAGGAGATCAAGGAGGTTATTTTCAGTGAGATGGTCGCTCAGTTGGTTGTAGACTAATGCCCATACACACGATCGGACATTCCGACAAATAAATCCATGTATTTTTTCCGACGGATGTTGGCTCAAACTTGTCTTGCATACACACGGGCGCACAAAGTTGTCGGAAAATCCAATCGTTCCGAACGCGGTGACGTAAACCACGTACATCGGGACTATAAACGGGGCAATAGCCAATAGCTTTCGTCTCTTAAATTATTCTGAGCATGTGTGGCACTTTGTCCGTCGGATTTGTCTACACACGATCGGAATTAAAAGGATCGGATTTTGTTGTCGGAAAATTTTATAGCCTGCTCTCAAACTTTGTGTGTCAGAAATTCCGATGGAAAAAGTCCAATGGAGCCCACACACAGTCGGAATTTCCGAAAACAAGCTCCGATCGCACATATTCCGTCGGAAAGTCCGACCGTGTGTACAGGGAATTAGTGTTCAGGAAGTTTGGATGAAAAGGAAAACAAGGAGATAGAATGAAGGTAGTTAAGATTGGTGGGGTCCAGGGAAGGTTTTTTAAGTTTGGAAGTGACTAGTGCATGGTTTGAAGAGTTAGGGAATATATAAATGTGAGTTAGAGAGAGTAGGATAGAGCCAGAGGGTGACCGCAGTATTTGCGAGGGAACTGGGTCTAGGGGGCAGGTGGTTAGGTGAGCGTTTGCAAAAAGTTTAGCAACCTCGTCTATAGTAGCAGGTTTGAATAAGAAAAGTGTTGATTGTACCTGTGGACATGGGGTGTTAAGTAGGGGAGGTATCTGTACAGCGGAGGTCTCATCACAAATTGTATCAATCTTATTTTTGAAGTGATTGGCGATCTCCTGGGCAGTGGATGAGTTAGTGGATGGAGGTAGTGGAGGACGAAGTAGAGTTGAAGGTAGAGAAGAGTTGATGGGGACAGGATGATAAGTTGGTAATGAGAGTGATAAAATTGGTCTGCTTGACAGCAAGGAGACAGGAATTGTATTTTTGGAGGGCAGATGTATATTGATTGAAGTCCTTCTAAGAATTAGCCTTACGCCACAGGTGCTCAAGAGTGCAGCTATGATTTTGAGAATTCTGGTGTTATCTGTTTGCCAGGGTTGTAGAAGTTGGGGGCCTGATTCTGTGTGTAGTGAGGGGGGCCAGTGTGTCCAGGGTGGAGTACAGGGAACTATTGTAGACAGAAGTGGTTAGGTTGGGGCAGGACAGGGATGAGATGATGTCATAGTGATGGTCAGTAGCAGAGTAGAGAAGTGTTAAGATGGATTAGGTGATGAGGAGGTGGAAGACAGAGAGAGTGAAACTAATAAGGTGGTCATCAGAGAGAGGAAAACGATTGTTGGAGAGGTTGCATAGAGTGCATAGGTAGAAGAATAAGGCCCCTTTCACACGATCAGACCGTTCGGGTCCCCTGTCAGTTTTGACGGCGGACCTGAACAGGCGCTCCGATCCGCTGACATCCGATCCGCTAAAAACAGACGGATGCCTCTACGTTCCGATCCGTCGCGATTGGATCGGATGAGATCTGATGAAAACGGACATGCTGTTTTCATCCGTTTTCGTCCGATCTATCCATAGGCAGAAGCGGCTCTTGACAAGCCCCTCCCTGCTCAGTGAGCAGAGAGGGACCTGTCATCCGCCGGCTCAGCGGAGATCAACGGAGAGATCTCCCGCTGAGCTGGCGGACCAAGGCGGACTCCGTGGAAGCGGAGTCCGCCTCGTGTGAAAGGGGCCTAAAAGGTCGAGGGTGTTGCCATCAGAATGAGTAGAAGCATGTATCCATGGTGTATTGATTCTGTTCAAAAGAGGAGATAAGACTGAGAAGTTTACAAGTAGCAGTGTTTTTATTAACAGGGGTGTTGAAGGCACTGAGAATGATTGTGGGGATTTCAGAAGAGAGAAAGTAGGACAGCCAGGCAGAGAGGCCATCAATTAAGGTTGATACCGGTCCAGGAGGCCAATAACACAGCACTTCTAAAAGAAACTGGAGAAAATAGACAAATACAATGTGCCTCAAATGAAGAGAGGGAGGTGGGTGAAGCTTTTGAAAGATGCTATGTGGGGCTAGAAGGATTCCTACTCTACCTCCCTTACATCCACTGGGTCTGGGAGAGTGAGTCCAGAGAAGCCCATCATGGGAGAATGAAGCAGGAGAAGCAGTGTTGGATTCATAAAGCCAGGTTTCAGTAACAGCAAGTAGTTAGTGATAAAGAGGTCATGGACAGAAGTGAGTTTATTACAGACAGAGCAGGCATTCCAAAGGGTGCAAGAGAAGAGGAGGCTGGTTTTGGGAAGAAGATGGATAGAAACTAAATTGTGTGGATTGCAGCTGTTGCCAGAAGACATGGGGTGATGGGAGCATTGAGCACAGTTAAACAATGGAGGCCCAGGGTTTGGGGTTTAATCTCCAGAGGTTAACCACTTGCCGACCGCCTCACGCATATATACGTGAGCAGAGCGGCACGGGCAGGCAAAATCACGTACCTGGTACGTGATTGCCTTCCCGCGGGCGGGGGGTCCGATCGGACCCCCCCCCGGTGCCATCGGCGGTCGGCGTTTGGCTGGGAGAGTTGAGAGACGAGGGGGAGACCATCCGATCGTGGCCCCCCCCTCGCGATCGCTCCCAGCCAATGAGAAACATCCCCTGCCTCTGTATAGTACACAGAGGCAGAGGATGTGATGTCATCTCTCCTCGGCTGGCCAGTTTCCGTTCCAGCACCGAGGAGAGAAGACATGTAAGTGCACCAACACACACACACACACAGTAGAACATGCCAGGCACACTAAACACCCCCGATCGCCCCCCGATCCCCCCCCAATCACCCCCCCCCCCTGTCACAAACTGACACCAAGCAGGTTTTTTTGTTTTGTTTTGTTTTTTTCCTGATTACTGCATAGTGTCAGTTTGTGACAGTTAGCAGTGGTAGGACAGTTAGTATTAGCCCCCTGTAGGTCTAGGGTACCCCCCTAACCCCCCCTAATAAAGTTTTAACCCCTTGATCACCCCCTGTCACCAGTGTCGCTAAGCGATCATTTTTCTGATCGCTGTATTAGTGTCGCTGGTGACGCTAGTTAGGAACGTAAATATTTAGGTTCGCTGTCAGCGTTTTATAGCGACAGGGACCCCCATATACTACCTAATAAATGTTTTAACCCCTTGATTGCCCCCTAGTTAACCCTTTCACCACTGATCACCGTATAACTGTTACGGGTGACGCTGGTTAGTTCGTTTATTTTTTTTAGTGTCAGGGCACCCGCCGTTTATTACCGAATAAAGGTTTAGCCCCCTGATCGCCCGGCGGTGATATGCGTCACCCCAGGCAGCGTCAGATTAGCGCCAGTACCGCGAACACCCACGCACGCACCGTACACGCACCGTACACCTCCCTTAGTGGTATAGTATCTGAACACATCAATATCTGATCCGATCAGATCTATACTAGCGTCCCCAGCAGTTTAGGGTTCCCAAAAACGCAGTGTTAGCGGGATCAGCCCAGATACCTGCTAGCACCTGCGTTTTGCCCCTCCGCCCAGCCCACCCAAGTGCAGTATCGATCGATCACTGTCACTTACAAAACACTAAACGCATAACTGCAGCGTTCGCAGAGTCAGGCCTGATCCCTGCGATCGCTAACAGTTTTTTTGGTAGCATTTTGGTGAACTGGCAAGCACCAGCCCCAAGCAGCGTCAGATTAGCGCCAGTACCACTAACACCCACGCACGCACCGTACACCTCCCTTAGTGGTATAGTATCTGATCGGATCAATATCTGATCCGATCAGATCTATACTAGCGTCCCCAGCAGTTTAGGGTTCCCAAAAACGCAGTGTTAGTGGGATAAGCCCAGATACCTGCTAGCACCTGTGTTTTGCCCCTCCGCCCGGCCCAGCCCACCCAAGTGCAGTATCGATCGATCACTGTCACTTTTTTTTGTAGCGTTTTGGTGAACTGGCAAGCGCCAGCGGCCTAGTACACCCCGGTCGTAGTCATACCAGCACTGCAGTAACACTTGGTGACGTGGCGAGTCCCATAAGTGCAGTTCAAGCTGGTGAGGTGGCAAGCACAAGTAGTGTCCCGCTGCCACCAAAAAGACAAACACAGGCCCGTCGTGCCCATAGTGCCCTTCCTGCTGCATTCGCCAATCCTAATTGGGAACCCACCACTTCTGCAGCGCCCGTATTTCCCCCATTCACATCCCCAACCAAATGCAGTCGGCTGCATGAGAGGCATTTATATGTCCTCCCGAGTACCCCTACCCAACGAACCCCCCCAAAAAAGATGTGTCTGCAGCAAGCGCGTATATAGACGTGACACCCGTTATTATTGTCCCTCCTGTCCTGACAATCCTGGTCTTTGCATTGGTGAATGTTTTGAACGCTACCATTCACTAGTTGAGTATTAGCATAGGGTACAGCATTGCACAGACTAGGCGCCATTTCACAGGGTCTCCCAAGATGCCATCACATTTTGAGAGACCCGAACCTGGAACCGGTTACAGTTATAAAAGTTACAGTTACAAAAAAAAAGTGTAAAAAAAAAAAAAACACACAAACAAAAATAAAAAAAAATAGTTGTCGTTTTATTGTTCTCTCTCTCTCTATTCTCTCTCTGGTGTTCTGCTCTTTTTTACTGTATTCTATTCTGCAATGTTTTATTGTTATTATGTTTTATCATGTTTGCTTTTCAGGTATGCAATTTTTTATACTTTACCGTTTACTGTGCTTTATTGTTAACCATTTTTTTGTCTTCAGGTACGCCATTCACGACTTTGAGTGGTTATACCAGAATGATGCCTGCAGGTTTAGGTATCATCTTGGTATCATTCTTTTCAGCCAGCGGTCGGCTTTCATGTAAAAGCAATCCTAGTGGCTAATTAGCCTCTAGACTGCTTTTACAAGCAGTGGGAGGGAATGCCCCCCCCCCCCCACCGTCTTCCGTGTTTTTCTCTGGCTCTCCTGTCTCAACAGGGAACCTGAGAATGCAGCCGGTGATTCAGCCAGCTGACCATAGAGCTGATCAGAGACCAGAGTGGCTCCAAACATCTCTATGGCCTAAGAAACCGGAAGCTACGAGCATTTTAGGACTTAGATTTCGCCGGATGTAAACAGCGCCATTGGGAAATTGGGAAAGCATTTTATCACGCCGATCTTGGTGTGGTCAGATGCTTTGAGGGCAGAGGAGAAATCTAGGGTCTAATAGACCCCAATTTTTTCAAAAAAGAGTACCTGTCACTACCTATTGCTATCATAGGGGATATTTACATTCCCTGAGATAACAATAAAAATGATTTAAAAAAAAATATGAAAGGAACAGTTTAAAAATAAGATAAAAAAGCAAAAAAATAATAAAGAAAAAAAAAAAAAAAAAAAAAAAAGCACCCCTGTCCCCCCTGCTCTCGCGCTAAGGCGAACGCAAGCGTCGGTCTGGCGTCAAATGTAAACAGCAATTGCACCATGCATGTGAGGTATCACCGCGAAGGTCAGATCGAGGGCAGTAATTTTAGCAGTAGACCTCCTCTGTAAATCTAAAGTGGTAACCTGTAAAGGCTTTTAAAGGCTTTTAAAAATGTATTAATTTTGTTGCCACTGCACGTTTGTGCGCAATTGTAAAGCATGTCATGTTTGGTATCCATGTACTCGGCCTAAGATCATCTTTTTTATTTCATCAAACATTTGGGCAATATAGTGTGTTTTAGTGCATTAAAATTTAAAAAAAGTGTGTTTTTTCCACAAAAAATGCGTTTGAAAAATCGCTGCGCAATTACTGTGTGAAAAAAAAAAATGAAACACCCACCATTTTAATCTGTAGGGCATTTGCTTTAAAATAATATATAATGTTTGGGGGTTCAAAGTAATTTTTTTGCAAAAAAAAATAATTTTTTCATGTAATCAAAAAGTGTCAGAAAGGGCTTTGTCTTCAAGTGGTTAGAAGAGTGGGTGATGTGTGACATAAGCTTCTAAATGTTGTGCATAAAATGCCAGGACAGTTCAAACCCCCCCAAATGACCCCATTTTGGAAAGTAGACACCCCAAGCTATTTGCTGAGAGGCATGTCGAGTCCATGGAATATTTTATATTGTGACACAAGTTGCGGGAAAGAGACAAATTTTTTTTTTTTTTTTTTTTTTGCACAAAGTTGTCACTAAATGTTATATTGCTCAAACATGCCATGGGGATTTGTGAAATTACACCCCAAAATAAATTCTGTTGCTTCTCCTGAGTACGGGGATACCACATGTGTGGGACTTTTTGGGAGCCTAGCCGCGTACGGGACCCCGAAAACCAAGAACCGCCTTCAGGCTTTCTAAGGCCGTAAATTTTTGATTTCACTCTTTACTGCCTATCACAGTTTCGGAGGCCATGGAAAGCCCAGGTGGCACAAAACCCCCCCAAATGACCCAATTTTGGAAAGTAGACACCCCAAGCTATTTGCTGAGAGGTATAGTGAGTATTTTGCAGACCTCACTTTTTGTCACAAGGTTTTGAAAATTGAAAAAAGAAAAAAAAAAATTTTTTTTTCTGGTCTTTCTTCATTTTCAAAAACAAATGAGAGCTGCAAAATACTCACCATGCCTCTCAGCAAATAGCTTGGGGTGTCTACTTTCCAAAATGGGGTCATTTGGGGGGGGGTTGTGCCATCTTGGCATTTTATGGCCTTCAAAACTGTGATAGGTAGTGAGGAGTGAAATCAAAAATGTATGCCCTTAGAAATCCTGAAGGTGGTGCTGGGTTTTCGGGGCCCCGTACGCGGCTAGGCTCCCAAAAAGTGCCACACATGTGGTATCCCCGTACTCAGGAGAAGCAGCTGAATGTATTTTGGGGTGCAATTCCACATATGCCCATGGCCTATGTGAGCAATATATCATTTAGTGACAACTTTTTGTAAATTATTTTTTTTTTTTTTTTTTTTGTCATTATTCAATCACTTGGGACAAAAAAAATAAATATTCAATGGGCTCAACATGCCTCTCAGCAATTTCCTTGGGGTGTCTACTTTCCAAAATGGGGTCATTTGGGGGGGGGTTTGTACTGCCCTGCCATTTTAGCACCTCAAGAAATGACATAGGCAGTCATAAACTAAAAGCTGTGTAAATTCCAGAAAATGTACCCTAGTTTGTAGACGCTATAACTTTTGCGCAAACCAATAAATATACGCTTATTGACATTTTTTTTACCAAAGACATGTGGCCGAATACATTTTGGCCTAAATGTATGACTAAAATTTAGTTTATTGGATTTTTTTTATAACAAAAAGTAGAAAATATCATTTTTTTTCAAAATTTTCAGTCTTTTTCCGTTTATAGCGCAAAAAATAAAAACGGCAGAGGTGATCAAATACCATCAAAAGAAAGCTCTATTTGTGGGAAGAAAAGGACGCAAATTTCGTTTGGGTAGAGCATTGCATGACCGCGCAATTAGCAGTTAAAGCGACGCAGTGCCGAATTGTAAAAAGTGCTCTGGTCAGGAAGGGGGTAAATCCTTCCGGGGCTGAAGTGGTTAAGAGAAGCAGAAGGGTGAGGGAGGTAATGTGGGAGTGTGATTTATATGAAGGGACATGCCTCAGTGTTGGGGGGGATGAAGACACGTGATCCCTGTGTCGAACACGCGTGGGGGGGGGCCAGGACGGAACGAGAGTTTGTGGATTTGTCACAGATGGGACGCACACCATACTCCTGCACTGATTCATTGATTGCACGCTGTGTATAGAGTGGTGCACTGACGCACCTTGTGAGTACCCCATTTGGGGAGAGTTTTTTATTGATTAAATATTTTAAAACAATATCACACCATTGAGTGTTTTTCTTAATTTTATATATCGCATTGGAACCTGATCGTATTGGAATCTGATATCTGGTGACATATATTGAGCCCTGGGGGGGTTCAAAGGCGCATTTTGACTTAGTTAGCAGCTGAGTCGTACGCCCCGAGGTGAGCATAATTCCTGGGGGGCACTGGATTGCACCAAAGCATGGTTTTCATCACAAAGAAAATTTATGAGCACGCTGGAAATTAACATCATTGAACACTTTAGCACCTTTTTCTGCTTGATTTTCCACATTTTTTTGTTCCATTGAGGACTGTTTGTTCACATATATTGTGTGGCACCAAGCACTTTTGGTAATATATAAATATATATATATATATATATATATATATATATATATATATATTCTGTATTAGATTTTGTTTTCACTGTAGCATGCCTGGTTGTATTGATTTTATACTTTGCACGCTAATATAAGGTTGTATTGGTTGCATATACTGTACCTTCCTAAGCCTATGTATAGTTTATATTCTTTTGTGTTTGAATTGGGTTTATTATTATCACTATCATTTTTAAGTGTCACTATATGGTTCTATTCATGTCCATGGACATACACATTATGTTTGCTAACAGCATTTCCTCCGGAAAGCTGTTACCTTGTAGGACAAAGTTAAAAAGCCGAACCAGCCTGGGAGCGAGTTGGGAGGCAAATTTTTTATAATATATGGTGGAAAAACCATCAGGGCCGGGGGAAGAACCTGTCTTTAGTGCCTTGATGACATTCAGCACTTCTGATTGGGAAATAGGTGAATTAAGTTTGTCTATTTGTGAGGTGGTGAGAATGGTGATCGGGATAGCGTTAGACCAGGACAAAGCCTCATGTCACGCATGCCACGTACCTGAGATGAGACCGAAATAGTGGGGAGGCCTCCCTTGCACCTCGGGTCCTTGAAGCCTCTGGAGATGGAGACAGAGACTTTGGTGGACACCGAGTGGCAGGGGTGCCAGGGGTGCGGAGCACTGTGCAAGCCTTAGTCCGAGATCCGAGCCCAGGTCAAGTCCAGCTTGGCAACGAAGTATAAAAGGGTTAATCAGAAGAAGAACGGTCGAGATCCAAGCCGGGGTCGGTTCCAATCTGGCAGCTGAGTACAAAAGGGGCAAAGAAGTAGAATGGTCAAGGTACAAATCCGAGGTCAATGGCAAGCAGGAATCAAGAGTAGTCAAATAGGTTTCCAGGTCACAACAAGTTCAGACAGATCACACACTAGCACAGGAACAAGGGGGGACTGAAGATAATCCAGCAATTTGGCAGTGTCTGGGCTGGGCTTATATAGGGAAGTTTGAGGTCACTTCCTGTGCGCCTCCTGGGCATTTTCCCGCCTTTTTCTATCAGGTTGAGGTCACTTCCTGTGCACCTCCTGGGCATTTTCCTGCCTTTTTCCATCAGGTTGAGGTCACTTCCTGTGCTCCTCCTGGGCATTTTCCTGCCATTTTTCATCAGGTCTTCTGCGCAGGTGCGGGTTGGCGCACTGAGGCGTCTTTGGAGCATGCTCAGTTGGAACGGATATCCTCTTGTGGCAACGTGCCATTGGTGCATACGTAGTAAGCCCTGGACTGTTACACCTCCTCGGATGGTCCAGACTGGGGAGGCCCAAGTAATGTTGGGTAAAAATTTTTAAGACTTCTTGAGGGTGAGATGTAATCATGCCCGAAGGGGTAGTCAATTTATAAACATGCAGCAAGACTGGTTCAGTTTCCTAGCGAACATGGTTGAGGCGTTGTTACTGTGCAATAGAAATCTTGCCTTGGACCATCGCAGGGCCCTTCTCCACTTTAGCCGAGAGTAGTGAGTCCAATTCGAGGCGTTTTTTGCTCGATGGACAGTCTGGTAGACTCTAAAGTCAGGGCTGTGGAATTTTTATATAAACTGTCCAGCTCCACCGAGAGCTGTACTATTTTTTTCTTATTCGTTTTATTACGGGCAGTAGCTAAACTGATAAGTTTACCCCGCAGCAACTGCCTTATGAGCGACCCACACTGTAGAAATGGGGGTCCCAGGGAGGGCATTTAGAGCAAAGTAGGTATCTATAGATTGAGAAACCTCCGATTCACCCGCCAAGTCAGAAAGAAGTGCCTCATTGAGTCTCCACGTAAATGGTGTAGGGGCTAGCTTAATAAATTCTGTGGTGAAGGAGGTTATGTGGTGGTCAGACCATGCACAGTTATGAATGGAGGCTGTCTGGGAGATAGCAAGGATAATAGGAGTGGAGAGAATATAGTCTAGTCTTGCGTAACTGTTGTGCGGATGAGATTAGAACGTATATTCTTTTGCTCCTATGTTGTGTGTACCCGCCATGTGTCCACTAGTTGAAATTCCAGAAGTTTACGGGAAATGGATTTAGGGAAAGCCCTGGAACTAGTGGAGGCCGTGCACCCTGTCTAGTGTGGGGTTCGCTACCATGTTAAAATCTCCCCCTATAATCATATGGGGGGATTGATATTTTGCTAAAAT
This sequence comes from Aquarana catesbeiana, assembly GCF_042186555.1. Lineage (NCBI taxonomy): Eukaryota > Metazoa > Chordata > Amphibia > Anura > Ranidae > Aquarana > Aquarana catesbeiana. Next base: position 298,691,019 of record NC_133331.1, on the reverse strand, counting down.
ATCAAAAAAGGATGTGAAGAAGGAGGCAGAGGATTCGTTGGGGGCGTAAACACTAGCTATGGTAAGCTCCCGGTTATGTATATCCTCCCTTGATTATAACATAGCGACTCTCCTTATCTTTGTAAATCTGACGCACATCCATAGGAAAGGATGCGTGTAAAAATATGACAGCACCCCTACTCTTCGATGAATGAAGTGTGTAGAAAGCTTGTGGGAAAGTTCTATGAAAGAACTTGGGATGGGAGTTTTGCGAGAAGTGAGTCTCTGGAATCAGTAGAATTTTAGCCTTAAGTCGCTTATAGTGGGAGAAGGCTTTACTCCTTTTAATAGGGAGAGTTGAAGCCTTTGACGTTATGCGAGATGCAATTAATCACCATTACTAAGATTAGGGAGGGCGATCAGTTGAATGAGTGAAGAATAGGCTTGTAGGCTACTATCAAATGTGGAACCTAACCCCACAAAGCCCCAATACTGTAGTGGGTGCTGCCACATTGTATTTGTAAGAGATTGCAGACCATACAGGAACATTTAAAACAGCAGACCGAGGCCTTAAGACCAGTGGCGGCTGATGCTCAAAATTTTTTGGCGGGCGTAAACAAAAATTCAGAAAAAACCCCATCAATTGCAGCCTCACTGTACCATCATTCGCAGCCACTGTGCCATCAATTGCAGCCACTGGGCCCATCAATTGCCGCCCCTGTGCCATCAAACACAGCCACTGTGCCATCAATTGCTGCCACTGTGCCATGGCACTCGCAGATCACCTTTTTTGACGCCTATTACAGCCTATGGCTCTAATCAGGTGCTTCAAAACCACCCCCTGCTGCTGTAATTCAGGCGCCCAGCGTCCGAACAGTGGCCGGGCGCCTGAATAGGGGGTGGCAGTGGCGGCCATAGATAGATTTATGCAATTGATCTATTGGTGCTAGAGGGGGGTGGCAGGAGAGAGGGGGCAGCGCCCGTGCGCCCTTATGGACGCACCGCCACTGCTTATGACCTCACCTACTCCAAAAACGCCTATCAGGACAAGAATGACTAAAATTGGTTGAGGATTCAAACCTGAGAAAAAAAGAGAGTCCAAAAAAAAAGAAAATGAACAAAAAATGAACAGGATCAGGAACATTTTTGCATCCTGAAAATAGAATGTTACAACCGAGACAACCAAGTCTCGAACCCAGCAGTACCACTGATCTTGTGCCCAAACCAAAAGAGGGGACCAGTGTGAGGAACCTAGCTGTAAAAAAAAAAATGTAAAAAGTGGTAACGTTGCTGGGGGGGGATGTCATGCAGCAGCACCAAGGGACAGGCTCCTGACAAAGTGGCTGCCTTGAGACTGAGGGTGCGTCGTCATCGAATCCAACGGGGCTGATCGTAGAGATAGCTGTATTGATGCGATGTTGTTAGCTATGTCCCCGGTTAAGCGTTCTCATAACGAATTCTCCTTCTGTCGCGTCTGGTAGGTGGCGTGTGCCAGATTTGAGATGGCCTGGGGGGTCAAGGGAGGGCGGCACCGCTTCAGCTTGCATGAGGCCCAATTTCACCAGGATCTCCTGATCCTCCAGAACTGTGGTGGCAGCATAACTGGAGCGATTACGAGGAACCCACCAATTTAAATGGGAAACCCCATCTGAATCAGATCCGGGCTGCTTGAAGTGCTGCAGTGACCTCCTTCATGCCCCTGCATCTGTCCAATGTGGCTGGTGAGATATCCGGATAGTTCTGAACAATGTAATCATCGAGGGTGATCCGTGGAGTGTTTCTAGCAGCCCTTAAGATGTCTTCTTTCGTCAGGAAATCCTTCATACAAAGGATTATGTCACGCGGCGGTTTGTCTGCTGGAGGTTTTGGTCTGAGGGCCCTGTGAAGCCTGCCACACGTAAAGGCCGCAGATTCACATTCTGGAAGGAGAGACTTGAACAGCCTGATGACAGTGAGAATCAAATCCGTGACCGACTCTGGAATACCTCGCAATCGCAGATTATTGCGTCTATTCCTGTTTTCCAGATCTTCAACCTGATACTGAATTTGATTAAATGCTGTTGTTAATGTTTCATGCTCCCGACTGAGCTCATTATAAGCCAGGGCCAGTTCATCGTGTTTAGTTTCCAGCATGTCAGTTCTAGTACCCAGAGCTGCAATCTCCTGTGACATTGCATGGGAGGTCTTGTGCGGTTCTCTTTGGAACTTTGTTGCCAGTCTATTATACATCTTTTCTAGGCTAGCATCTAGGTCAGCTTTAGATAGAGAAGAGGTGTACTCACTGCCAGGATCTGAAGGTGAGCCAGGAACAGAAGGCACAGAGGGGGCCACCGGAGCAGAAGAATGTGTTTGGGCCGCGGCGCCATTTTGGGACATGCTGTATTGTTCCCTGGTGCGGAGGAGATAGTGGGTTAGAGACTTCTGAGCAGGGCCCCCGGGATTTTTACTGTGTCTTTGTGCCTCGAGAGGTGTTAGATGTGTTGGGTGTAAGGCCGGTTATAGCCCTCTGTGAGCCGATCGTGTGCGGAGCTTCCGTGTCAGACGTCCATCTCGCTCAGCGCTGCGCATGCGCCCCCTGTTTGGTGTTTTTTCAAAGTAGTTTGCTGTATATTCTCGCATTGTGCAATCTCTTTGTGCAGAGCCAAAGGACACCCACTTAAATAAAAAATTCACTTACAGAAAGAACCCCAGACATGTGCACCCCAGCCATATATATTGTGGAAATGTACAGCAGATGAACCCCTTCAGGGTCAGAACACCCCCCCACTTACAGGGCTTAAACATTTCCTTCATTTTGGAGATGTCACCTTTTCCACCAATGACCTTCTCACCTCATCCGCCTATTGTACATTTTCTACATCTATACTAACAATGTCACGCTTACTCCTAACACAGGTGGTCAGACACTATAGCTGGCTTCTGTGTTCTTCACCTAGAGCAGCCCCCTTTTCCATAAGGCAAGCAGGCCTACCAGTACTCAGTTGCCCCCAGGACTTATACACAATGCTATAGTGCCTGGCCACCATGCCTGAGCAGGAACAAACTGAGCACAGCAACCAGGTACTTGCAGTTGGCAGACAGGCAGAGTGGTTCAACGACAGTCCAAGTACAAGGCAGGCTAGGTTCACAATAGTCAGGGTCAAATCTGTAGTCAAAAGGCAGACAGAGTTCAGAAAGTAGTCGATATCCGAACCGAGGTCATCAACGAGGGAATTCCAACATCCGAGCAGGGCAGAGAAACAGAGAGCTTGGAGCACATGTTACAAACGCAATATCACAAGCACGAGACTACAGGCTTGGCTGCCTTAAATATGGTTGGGTCTCCACCCAGAGACTGACCACATCAATCACCTTTCAGGTGGACAGACAGAAAAAAAGAATGCATCACAGCCAAAACCAGGATACAGGAATTAGGAGTAGGAGCAAAACACACTCCTGACAAACGGATTATAGTACTTTTATTAGTGGTGGGGGGTGGGCGGTTTATTTAGGAGGGATTGGAATATGTATGTCTTTATTTTATAAGATTCAAATAAGAAGAAAAAGGGAAAAATTTAATTTCCAGTGAATGTCCAGGATTTTTTTTCCCATAATGATTCCAGTCTCAGATATTCATCCTAAAATGTGATCAGTAAAGTCTCCAGAGAACACGGAGATCACAGGAATATGATGTGTCCTGGCAAAGCCCAAAGACAACATTCATCTTTCAGTTTAGGAGAGGAGGGACGCACCCGGGAGAAATTATTCTGTGTACAGAAACCTCACACAGCACCCCCCACAGCTTCTCCTCCCAATGTCCCTCCAATCAGAGTCAGAGAATCCTATGACATCACACTGACCTCACAGCGCCTCCTCCTAATATCCCTCTATCCGACTCTTTTTTCTGATGCTCCTATGATGTGGACCGACCCCTGGCCTCCTCACTTTCTAAGTAGGGCTGTTGGACCTGCACTGTATGTAATATCAGAAACCTCAGCATGAAGTGGGGTTTAAATAAAGAGAGACCTGACCAGTGAGGTGAGGAGGATTCTGGGAATGTCATTTGATTTTACTATTTGTGTTCAAATCTAGAGTTTTCCTCCTGTGAAGTCTGGAGATCATATGACCATCACATTGCCTACTCCTCCCTCCCTGATAGAATAGAGAAATAAAAAGAAGATTCTAAAAGCCACCAGAGAGATCATCGAGCTGCTGACAGGAGAGGTGAGCGGTGCTCGGAAGGACATCATGATGGACAATCAGCCGCCCCTCACATCACCGGGTAAGAGGAGACTTTATTGTAAAGGAGAGAGCAGTACGGAGGGTCCACCTAGATCCCCCATCATCTGATAAACACATAGAAACAATGTATTCAGTCAGTGTGTGTGTTTCCTACAGATGGATCCAGTAATGGGAACCCACCAGAGAGATGTCCCCGTCCTCTGTATTCCCGGGATTCTACACAGGAAGATCACACCATCCTTGACCTTCATCAGGTAGATGGAGAACAATCACTGATAGTATCATTAGGATCTGTACATTATCTGCATTGTTACAATTGATGTCATTTTTATTATATATTCAGAGTGGAAGCCTGAGAGATCCTAAAGTTGAGGTTAAAGAAGAGATAAAAGAGGAGGATGATGAGGATGGGGTGATGGTAGAGTCAGAGTATCTAAAAGTTTACAAAAATCTGTACCAGGACACCATGGAAGAGTCACTCAGCTACAGAAACCCACCAGAGAGATGTCTCCATCCTCTGTATTCCCGGGATTTCACACAGGAAGATCACACCATCCCTCACCATCATCAGGTAGATGATTGATAATTATTGGTAGTTATGATTTATACACAAGCATGTTTGTTGAAATAAATGTTTTATTATATTTTCAGAGTGGAAACCTCGGGAATGATAATATTGATGTTAAAGAAGAGTATAAAGAGGAGGATGAGGAGTATGGAGTTATGGAGGACTTTTCAGAAGGACACAAGGATATGATGGAGCCACCTAATACCAGGAACCCACCAGAGAGATGTCCCCGTCCTCTGTATTCCCTTTATTCCACACAGGAAGGTCTCACTATCCCTCACTGTTACAAGGTTGGTGGATCGGAGCATCTAGAACATGGACTTCTGAAGAGCATGTGTTTTTTTTTTTATATGATGTCACAATAATAAATCTTCTACTTTATAGATGATATTTTCTCTCGTTTTCTTGATTTAGAGTGGAGATCCAATTGATTTAGAATTTGAGGTTAAAGAGGAGACATATGTGAGGGATGATCAGCAGTCTATGGAGGAGGATGGAATAACGGGGACATTTATAGAGGAGGACACTCCTGCAGAGATCAGCACAGGTGGGTCATTAACACTAAATACATTCCTCCACCCATACTGCTCACTGATTGGTCCAGAGTAGGGTGGGGACTGGGTGATATCAGCCTGTAATCCCCTGGTCACTTTCCTGAGCTGTGTTCCCCGTCCTGTATTCCTGTATTTCTCTCGGATAATCTTCCTTCTCTGTTCTGCAGACACAATTTATGTATCTAGACTGGATTAATGGAGATTCTGGGGTTCAGCTGGCAGTAAAATTTAGATTTTCACCATAGGTTTTGCTCAGCCTAGGCGCCTGGAGTATGTACCTTGGGTCTTCTGCCTCATGTCCAGGGTCTAGCAAGACCTCTGACAGAGTAATTCTCCCGGGGTTACTTGTTCTGTTATTCGCTGGCTGTGCCGGGTGGAGGGATATGTCTGTATAGTCTCAGACCCAAGTCACTGAGTGCAGTCTCAGGAGATGGGAGGCAGCGGTGTGGGACCTCTGCAACTTGTCTCCAGTAAACAGTTCAGCTTCCACTGATTACTGAACACCAATATTATGAGTCCCCCTGACTATTACACCGTATATAGTAAATATATATATTGCATGTTGCATACTCCTGACCCCTGCACTATATACTCTATGTTGTACATTACATACTCCCGACTTCTGCTCTCTCCCCTCTACCCACTGCTATATATACACATAATATGTATTCTCTTTTGTTACACCCATTTCCTACCAGCTGGACATTTTATATCTGATAATTTGATTGGAGCACCGATTAAGGGAGTGCAGGACTTCTTGTGTTGGGAAGATGGCAATGAGTGATAGAGGGGGAGGGGACACTCGTCCTATAATCCCCTCATCACTGTCACTCCTATAAAAGACAGTTCTCGTTGTTTCCTCACTCTCTGACTAAGGTCCATGAATAAAGAAATGAACTGGTAGGAGATCAGAGGACCCATTTACTAGTTACCTTGAGGGGGGAATTGTAAGATCCTCAGAGACAAAGCTGCCTGATGTGGGCGGAGTCCTGGTTTAGGGGAACCAATCTGCTCATGTCTAGTAATAATCTTTGTATTTCTATTTTAGTAGATGGACGGGAGATGAGGAAAACCTCAGAGGATTGTCTCACTTTGTCTCCAGACTGTAAAGTGGAAGATGAGGACATCACACAGTATAGTCCAGGAGAAAACCCGACTACCTCAAATGTCCATCCGGCACCACACAGTGTAGATGGACCATCGTATTCCTCTTATCCTGAGGAACCTCAGACTGTGAGGGACGGTGCCGGACTATCGTATTCCTCTTATCCTGAGGAACCTCAGACTGTGAGGGAAAGTGCAGTCCTTCCAACAGATAAGAGGTTTCCCTGTACTGAGTGTGGGAAGTGTTTCAGTTTTAAATCCAATCTTAATGTGCATAAAAGAACTCACACAGGAGAGAAGCCGTATTCCTGTCCTGAGTGCGGGAAATGTTTTGTACAAAAATCAGGTCTGGTCAAACATCAGAGGTTTCACACGGGGGAGAAGCCGTATTCCTGTCCTAAGTGCGGTAAATGTTTTTCAGATAAGTCCAATTTTTACAGACATCAGAGATCTCATATGGGGAATAGTCCAGGAGAGAACCCAATTATCTCAAATGTCCATCCGGCACCACACAGTGTAGATGGACCATCGTATTCCTCTTATCCTGAGGAACCTCAGACTGTGCGGGACGGTGCCGGACCATCGTATTCCTCTTATCCTGAGGAACCTCAGACTGTGCGGGACGGTGCCGGACCATCGTATTCCTCTTATCCTGAGGAACCTCAGACTGTGCGGGACGGTGCCGGACCATCGTATTCCTCTTATCCTGAGGAACCTCAGACTGTGAGGGATAATCCAACAGATAAGAGGTTTCCCTGTCCTGAGTGCGGGAAATGTTTTTCACGGAAGTCTAATCTTTCTGATCATCAGACATTGCACACGGGGAAAAAGCCATATTCCTGTCCTGAGTGCGGGAAATGTTTTTCACAGAAGTCCAGTCTTACCACACATAAGAGATTGCACACGGGGGAGAAGCCGTATTCCTGTCCTGAGTGCGGGAAATGTTTTTCAGCGATGTCCAGTCTTTCCTATCATCAGGGATTGCACACGGGGGAGAAGTCGTATTCCTGTCCTGAGTGCGGAAAATGTTTTTCAGTAAAGTCCAATCTTTCCCAGCATCAGAAATTGCACACGGGGGAAAAACCATATTCCTGTCCTGAGTGCGGGAAATGTTTTTCAAAGAAGTCCACTCTGGCCTGTCATCAGAAATTGCACACGGGTGAGAAGCCGTATTCCTGTCCTGAGTGCGGGAAATGTTTTTCAATGAAGTCCAATCTTTCCCATCATCAGAAACTGCACACGGGGGAAAAACCATATTCTTGTCCTGAGTGCGGGAAATGTTTTTCACGTAAGAGAGATCTTTCCAATCATCAGAGATCTCACACGGGGGAGAAGCCGTATTCCTGTCCTGAGTGCAGAAAATGTTTTTTAAAGAAGTCTGATCTTTTCCGTCATCAGAGATCTCACACGGGGGAAAAGCCTTATTCCTGTCCTGAGTGCGGGAAATGTTTTTTACAGAAGTCCCATCTTTCCTATCATAAGAAATGTCACACGGGGGAAAAGCCGTATCCCTGTCCTGAGTGTGGGAAATGTTTTTCGGTGAAGTCCAGTCTTTCCACACATCAGAGATTGCACACAGGTGAGAAGCCGTATTCCTGTCCTGAGTGCGGGAAATGTTTTTCAGCGATGTCCAGTCTCTCCTTTCACCTGAAATCTCACACGGGGGAGAAGCCATATTCCTGTCCTGAGTGCGGTAAATGTTTTTCAGCGATGTCCAGTCTCTCCTGTCATCAGAGATCTCACACAGGGGAGAAGCCGTATTCCTGTCCTGAGTGCGGGAAATGTTTTACAGAGAAGTGCAATCTTTCCAAACATCAGAGATCTCACACGGGGGAGAAGCCGTATTCCTGTCCTGAGTGCGGGAAATGTTTTACAGAGAAGTCCAATCTTTCCAGACATCAGAGATTTCACACGGGGGGAGAAGCCGTATCCCTGTCCTGAGTGAGGGAATTGTTCCTCACTGAAGTCCTGTCTTCCTGTACATCAGGGTTTCCACACAACCCTCGAGGTATATTAGTGAGTGCGGGAAATGTCTTGTATATGTATGTTGCTGGACATGTGCGGAAGAAACACACCCTGATATACACCTCAGATATACTCCATGGCTGATCTTCATCATGTAAGAAACAGTTGATAAGGAGATCAGAGATCACCAAAGACATGGATGAAGTGTTGTACCGTGTTGGCCATTGATAGCAGGAGAAAAATAAAAATGGAGTTCTTACCTCTCATTGGCTGAGTACATTTTGTGGTGTAAACTCTTGCAAGAGGTCTGTTTTCTCAAGTCGTCTTCCAGGACGAAACACGTTAACCCCACCACTTAAAAAATGGCCCTCTACACCTTTTAGAATAAAAATGGAGTCATTACCTCTCATTGGCTGAGTACATTTTGTGGTGTAAACTCTTGCAAGAGGTCTGTTTTCTCAAGTCATCTTCCAGGACGAAACACGTTAACCCCACCACTTAAAAGGCAGTCCTCTAGGCCTTTTAAAATAAAAATGGAGTCATTACCTCTCATTGGCTGAGTACATTTTGTGGTGGAAGATTTCACAAACACTTACAGGTCTGTTTCTAAAAACTTTGTAGAATGAATGTGTAAAGGAAATGTGTAAGTTCTGTATAGAATTGTATTGTATTTTGCACTGCCCTGGAAATCATTTTCTATCATAAATAAAATTTACATTCAGCCAGGAGCAGCGATTTTCTTTTAAATGCTTAAAGAGAAACATTAAAAATGTCCAATTCCTTTAAATAACATGTCTGGGGGGTCCTAATCCTTCCTGTGAAGGGGGATATCTCTGTCATGTACAGAAAGTGCTGCAGCAGCACCGACCTTTATGAAGGAAAAAAGTTTAAAATTGCTGCAAATGACATTTCCATGCCAACTTCTATCCCAAAAAAAAAAAAAAAACAGCATGCAGGCTTCTCTAATGATCTGCTACAGCGCCTTGAAAAAGTATTCATACCCCTTGAAATTCACCACATTTTGTCATGTTAGAACAAAAAACGTAAATGTATTTTATTGGGATTTTGTGATAGACCAACACAAAGTGTCACGTAATTGTGAAGTGGAAGGAAAATAATAAATGATACAAATAAATATGTGAAAAGTGTGGGGGGGATTTGTATGGCGCCCCCCGGAGTCAATACTTTGTAGAACCCCCTTTCTCTGCAATTACAGCTGCAAGTCTTTTTGGGGATGTCTCTACCAGCTTTGCACATCTAGAGAGGGACATTTCTCTCCATTCTTCTTTGCAAAATATCTCAAACTCTTTCAGATTGGATGGAGAGCGTCTGTGAACAGCAATTTTCAAGTCTTGTTGTGACGAACCCTTGTCCTCAACAGGACTATGTCCACTGTAAATGCTTCCTTTGTCCAGAACCAGCACTATCCAAGACCCTTTAGCCCACCCAGTCACCAGTCGTAACTTAGTGTAAGGTGAACAACAACATCAAACTCCTTTATTCAAGCACATGTTACCACAGATATACAACTCAGAGACACTCCCCCCCACCCTTGGATTGAGGGCGGGGTAAACTGACCAATCACAATAGATACACAGGTCAGGTGTATTCACACTTCTCATCAGTAAACAGTCTTATCAGCAGGGAAAGCTTTTGGAGGAATTCGCCCCCACCAATCGCAGAGCTAATCTACATACACATCCCATAATACCCAAGGCAGACAGACACAATAGAACGTTGGAATACAACCAGACCCCAAACGATCACAGCAAAGAGACCACAACAGCATTAGACAACACACAATATAGATACAACATTCCAGTGTGGCTGTACAGTGTGTCTAAATAGCACAGATCATAGTGGGGTTCTCAGAGACCCTGTGCCCATAATGGACACAGGGTGATTTACACATAAGAGGGGCCAGGGGAGCTGGACACAGAGTCTCCAGAGCTCTCCAAGGTAAGCAGACTTCCACAAACCCCCCACCCAAAGTGACTCCTGTCACACTTGCCACAGATTCTCAATTGGATTTAGGTCTGGACTTTGACTGGGCCATTCCTGTCACACATCTCCCCTTTTGGCAGGAGACTAACACAGGAGGAGACCCCAGACGGGTTGACTCGGAAGTTAGTAGTTCCAGTCCCCCAATGCCGCTATCCACACAGTATCCCAAATAAATTGTCCCAAACATAGCATTACTCACCCAGCCATCCTCTGCCCTTCTCAGAGAACATGCCCGCCGCTGGCGTGAGGCATGGACTGGCCCTTCTCCCTGGAGTCCTTTCAGCCGCTGGAGAGAAGACAGGGTGACTGGACTCACTCCATCATGCTGTTGGGGATCTGGGCCAACTGTCCAGCATCCCTGGGGTATACAAGTGGAGACTGAAGTCCCATCCACTTTTGGTAGGTGAAAATCCCCTCGTGCTTGCAAAGCATGGCTGACATCCTCCTGGGCCGACTGCCCAGCCTCCCTGGGGTATACAAGTGGAGACTGAAGTCCCATCCACTTTTGGTAGGTGAAACCGCCCTGTGCTTGCAAAACATGGCTGACATCCTCTTGTCTCAGTGCCGCACCTGTCACGGAACGTCCCACACTCCGCTTGAGTGCTTCCGTCATATACCGCTTCCTAAGTTCTGGAACACAAGTCCAATGGATCTGGCTATAGGAACCCCAAGAACTAGACAACACCAGTCTTGGAGTACATCAGAACTGCCTTTATTTTGAGATCTCACAGACCTTTATACAGCAGGAATGACTCAAAGCTAACCTAATTAACATGACCTAATTTACTACAAAATGTACCCAGACCAGATGACAGTCTTGTGGGCACCGAGCTTCACACATTAATACAATTAACAATACAAACAACAATCTCCCCCCTCCTCAGCCTAGACCATTCGTCTATTAGCCAGGGCTGGTGGCTAATGTGATCAGCTCTCTCAATTAACATAAACACATGTTGATAACACCAGCATCTCCTCACAGGATGTGTCCCAGCAGAATGAATCAGTCTTATCAGCAGGGGGCTGCTGGAGGAATCCCCCCTCCCTCTTCAGGGACACAAATATACAGTAAGGAGTCCCCATACAATATATACATGACTGAGTCCGATTAATACAGTTCAGACTGGATTTCTCATTCACCTCAAATGCTAGGGCCCATAATCGGTGGGCAACAGGCTTGCACACAGTCCTCTCCAACAGCCTCCGCTCTGGCCATGCCCGTGACATTTCTCCCCTTTCGGCAGGAGACTAACACAGGAGGAGACCCCAGACGGGTTGACTCCGAAGTTAGTAAACAGCTCCAGTCCTCTACTGCCTGTACCCACACAGTACCCCAAACAAATTATCCCAAACAGTGCATTACTCACCCAGCCATCCTCTGCCTCTCTCAGAGAACATATCTGCCGCTGGAGAGAAGACAGGGTGACTGGGCTCACTCTGTCATGCTGTTGGGGATCTGGGCCCACTGCCCAGCATCCCTGGGGTATACAGGTGGAGACTGAAGTTCCATCCACCTTCACAGGAAATCCATCCTCTGTTAGTTGAGGGCAGAGTCCAGCAGTCCTCGGCCCTGTTGCCAGCCCTTCTGCTGGAAACCCCACACCATCTGTTCCGGCTAACTGTTGGAGAGGGAGGCCGACTGCCCCGCCTCCCTGGAACTCTGTAGTTGTTGCCGGTGCTGGGCAGAGGTTGGTAGCACTCTGCCCTGTTGCCAGCACTTCTGCTGGGGACTCCGCATCCTCTGCTCCGGCTAACTGTTGGTGGCAAGCAGCGGGAAAGCTGTAAGGAGTCCCCATACAATATATACATGACTGAGTCCGATTAATACAGTTCAGACTGGATTTCTCATTCACCTCAAATGCTAGGGCCCATAATCGGTGGGCAACAGGCTTGCACACAGTCCTCTCCAACAGCCTCCGCTCTGGCCATGCCCGTGACATTTCTCCCCTTTCGGCAGGAGACTAACACAGGAGGAGACCCCAGACGGGTTGACTCCGAAGTTAGTAAACAGCTCCAGTCTCTTCAGGGACACAAATATACAGTAAGGAGTCCCCATACAATATATACATGACTGAGTCCGATTAATACAGTTCAGACTGGATTTCTCATTCACCTCAAATGCTAGGGCCCATAATCGGTGGGCAACAGGCTTGCACACAGTCCTCTCCAACAGCCTCCGCTCTGGCCATGCCCGTGACAGCACCATTTTCTGGAGTTGTGTCAGTGGAGACCGAAGCCCCCTCCACTTTCACAGGAACTCCCTCTTCTGTTAGTTGAGGACAAGAAGGCCGAAGCCACTGTAGGTGCTAGGCAGAGGCCAGCAGACCAGAGGGACTCCACATCATCCACTCCGGCTAACTGTTGGGGAGTGACCGTCGCCTTCTCACCATGGGCCCCTGGCACTGCTGCAGGTGTGGGGCAGAGGTCTTGGACCCTCTGTCCGGTGGCCAGCGCTTTAGCTGGGGAAGTCTCTGGTAACTCCACAGGTGCGGCTGTTGGTGCTGGGCAGAGCTCGGTGAAGTTTGGTGCCAATACAATCTTCTGCTGAAGGCTCACCAGGTTGTTCTTCTTCAGCAGAACAGTGTATCAAATCCCCAATCTCCTTAACTGGTGTCTGGGGATAGCGATTCACCATCTTCTGTCCGTAGAACGAAGAAGAGGTTATTGGTGTTGGGCAGAGCTCAGTGATGTCTGGCCTTGATGCCAGCTCCCCTGCTGGGTTGGTGGCATCATTCTGGGGTGCCATCTGCTGCTGGAAAGTGACCATCTCCTTCTCACCCTGGGCCTCCGGAACTGCCGCAGGTGTGGGGCAGAGGTCTTGGACCCTCTGTCTAGTTGTCTGCGATTCAGCTTTGGAGATGGCAATCTCCTGAGTTTCCACTGCCGATTCTCTGGCATGCTGCTGAATGTGTTCTAGCAGTTTTCTGTATGGCCTTTCCAGATACTGTTCCTTTTCTTAGCAAATAGTCTAGATCAGGTTTAAGCTCTGAGACCCCTGCAAGACTGAGCATAGCCTCTCTGTATTCTCGCTGGTCTTTAAGGGTAGGTTCACCTTCATTGCCAAACACAAAACTATCTGAAAGGCTTTCCCACAGCAATCCAGGGCCACCAAAGTCATATCCCTCCGGAGAGCATTCTGTTGTCTCCTCTAAATATTCCTCCTCTGCGTGCCATTGCAGAGCCCGATACCAATTGTCCAGCTCTATCTCTTGCTTGACCAGCCTGTCCAACTCAGTCACCCATTGCTCCTGGGGCCGCTCTCCCAGGAATTGCATCCGTAACTCCCGTTGTTCACTGGCCTGTTGCTCTGGGGTTGGAAAGCACTTGCCCGATTGCATACCAGCAACCTGGAGGGCTCTAATCCGAGTCCTACCCGAATCTGCTGCTGGACCTGCAGGTATTCATCCGCAGACACAGACCTGGTGTATGCTGAAAGGACTATCCGCAGTAGCCTCGGAAACTCTGATGCCAGATCCATATCTCCGCTGGGGTGACTGAAGTCTGCTATCCTGATCTTGGATCCAGGTTTAGGTTTGGACGTGTTCACAGCCAGGAAGCATGATCCCGCTGCTGCCAACCAGTTGAGACGAACCCTTGTCCTAAACAAGTCTATGTCTACCGTAAATGCTTCCTTTGTCCAGAACCAGCACTATCCAAGACCCTTTAGCTCACCCAGTCACCAGCCGTAACTCAGTGTAGGGTGAAAAACATCAAATTCCCTTTATTCAAGCACATGTTACAGCAGATATCTAACTCAGAGGCACTCCCCACCACCCTTGGATTCAGGGAGGGGTAAACTGTCCAATCACAATAGACACACAGGTCATGTGTATTCAAACTTCTCATCACTAAACAGTCTTATCAGCAGGGAGAGCTGTTGGAGGAATTCGCCCCCACCAATATCACAGCTAATCTACATACACATCCCATAATATCCAAGGCAGACAGACACAATAGAACGTTGGAATACAGCCACACCCCAAACGATTCCAGTAAAGAGTCCAAAACAGCATGAGACAACACACAATATATACATATATACAACATTCCAGTGTGGCTGTACAGTGTGTCTAAATAGCATAGATCATAGTGGGGTTCTCCGTCACCCCGGGCCCCTAATGGACACAGGGTGATTCACACATAGGAGGGGCCAGGGGAGCTGGACACGGAGTCTCCAGAGATCTCCAAGGTAAGCTGAGTTCCACAAACCCCCCACCCAAAGTGACTCCTGTCACACTTGCCACAGATTCTCAATTGGATTTAGGTCTGGACTTTGACTGGGCCATTCTAACACATGAATATGCTTTGATCTAAACCATTCCATTGTAGCTCTGTTTAGAGTGGTTGCCCTGCTGGAAGGTGAACCTCCACCCCAGTCTTAAGTCTTTTGCAGACTCTAATGCTGCGTACACACGGTCAGACTGTTCGACCGGACTTCTCCGACGGACGCCGACGGACCAAATCCGGCGGACAATCCGATCGTGTGTGGGCTTCACCGGACCTTCAGCGGACTATTCCAGTCGCAAATCTGACGGACTTTAGATGTGGAACATGCTTCAAATCTTTACGTCATAACTCCGCCGGACCCAGAAATCCGCTCGTCTGTATGCTACTCCAACGGACAACACTAGGGCAGCTATTGGCTACTGGCTATCAACTTCCTTATTTTAGTCCGGTGTACGTCATCACGTACGAATCTGTCGGACTTTGGTGTGATCGTGTGTAGGCAAGTCCGTTCGTTAGAAAGTCTGTTGAAAGTCTGTTGAAAGTCTGCCAAAAGTCAGTCGAAAGTCTGTCGGACGGGCTGTCGGACTTTTGTAGCTGAAAAGTCCGACCGTGTGTACACGGCATAACAGGGATTCTTCTAAGATTGCCCTGTATTTGGCTCCATCCATCTTCCCATCAACTCTGACCAGCTTACTTGTCCCTGCTGAAGAAAAGCATCCCCACCACATGATGGTGCCACCACCATGATTCATGGTGTGGATGGTGTGTTCAGGGTGATTTGCAGTGTTAGTTTTCCACCACACATAGCGTTTTGCTTTTAAGCCAAAAAGTTAAGTTTTGGTCTCATCTGACCAGAGAACCTTCTTCCACATATTTGTTGTGTCCCCCACATGGCTTCTCACAAACTGCAAACGGGACTTCTTATGGATTTCTTTCACCAATGTCTTTCTTCTTGTCACTCTTCCATAAAGGGCAGATTTGTGGAGAGCACGACTAATAGTTGTCCTGTGGACAGATTCTCCCACCTGAGCTGTGGATCTCTGCAGCTCCTCCAGAGTTACCATGGACCTCTTGTCTCTTCTCTGATGAATGCTCTCCTTGCCCGGCCGGTCAGTTTAGGTGGATGGCCATGTCTTGGTAGGTTTGCAGTTGTGCCATACTCTTTCCATTTTCCAATGATGGATTGAACAGAGCTCCATGAGATGTTCAAAGCTTGGGAGAATTTTTTTATAACTTAACCCTGCTTTATACTTCTCCACAACTTTATCCCTGATAATAATAATAATAATGCTGTTTGTTCACTAAGGTTCTCTAACAAACCTCTGAGGGCTTCACAGAACAGCCGTATTTATACTGAGATTAAATGACATACATGTGGACTCTATTTACTAATTAGATGACTTCCGAAGGCAATTGGTTCCACTACATTTTAGTTAGGGTTATCAGAGTAAAGGAGGTTGAATACAAATGTACCCCACACTTTTCACATATTTATTTGTACCATTTATCATTTTTCTTTCCACTTCACAATTATGTTTCAAAATAAAATACATTTATGTTTTTGGTAGTAACATGACAAAATGTGGAAAATTTCAAGGGGTATGAATACTTTTTCAATGCACTGTATGTATTTTGGAGGGGCCCGTGTGCTGATTTTTTTTTTCTTTTAAGGAGCCGACAATAAAATGTCATTTGCAGACTCTTTAAACTCTACCATTTCTTTGTTTATAAATGTAAGTTGCTGTAGCACATCCAAACACCAACTCTATCCGCTTACCGGATCGAGAACCCCCCAAAACTGAAGAGGTCTAACATTCTTAAAAATAAGTTCAGCACAGATCAAGCCACGGCATACACAACTCCACTCTTGGCAATGCAATGGTTAAAGTGTTACTAAACCCAGGACTCTGCATTTACTATATCTGGTCTCCCCAGGAGTCTGCAGTCACTATATCTGCTCTCCCCAGGAGTCTGCAATCACTAGATCTGGACTCTGCATTCACTATATCTAGTCTCCCCAGGAGCCTGCAGTCACTATATCTGGTCTCTCCAGGAGCCTGCAGTCACTATATCTGGTCTCCCCAGGAGCATACATTCACTATATCTGGTCTCCCCAGGAGCCTGCATTCACTATATCTGCTCTCCCCAGGAGCCTGCAGTCACTATATCTGCTCTTCCCAAGACTCTGCAGTCACTATATCTAGTCTTCCCAGGAGCTTGCAGTCATATATCTGGTCTATCCAGGAGCCTGTAGTCACTATATCTGGTCTCCCCAGGAGCCTGCATTCACTAGATCTGCTCTCCTCAGGAGCCTGCAGTCACTATATTTGGTCTCCCCAATATCCTGCATTCACTATATCTGCTCTCCCCAGGATCCTGCAGACACTAGATTTGGTCTCCCCAGGAGCCTGCAGTCACTATATCTGCTTTTCCCAGGACTCTGCAGTCACTATATCTAGGCTCCCCAGGAGCCTGCAGTCATGTATCTGCTCTCCCCAGGAGCCTACAGTCACTATATCTGGTCTCCCCAGGAGCCTGTAATCACTATATCTGGTCTTCCCAGGAGCCTGCATTCACTATATCTGCTTTCCCCAGGAGCCTGCAGTCACTATATCTGCCCTCCCCAGGAGCCTGCAGTCACTATATCTGGTCTCCCCAGGTGCCTGCATTCACTATATCTGCCCTCCCCAGGACCCTGCAGTCACTAGATCTGTTCTCCCCAGGAGCCTGCAGTCATATATCTGCTCTCCCCAGGAGCCTGCAGTCACTATATCTAGTCTCCACGGGAGCCTGCAGTCACTATATTTGCTCTCCCCAGGAGCCTGCAGTCACTATATCTGGTCTCCCCAGGAGCCTGCAGTCACTATATCTGCTCACCCCAGGACTCTGCATTCACTATATCTTCTCTCCCCAGGACTGTTTTCACTATATCTGCTCTCCTCATGACTCTGCATTCACTATATCTGCTCTCCCCAGGAGCCTGCATTCACTATATCTGCCCTCCCCAGGAGCCTACAGTCACTATATCTGTTCTCCCCAGGAGCCTACAGTCACTATATCTGTTCTCCCCAGGAGCCTGCATTCACTATATCTGCTCTCCCCAGGAGCCTGCAGTTACTATATCTGTTCTCCCCAAGAGCCTGCACTCACTATATCTGCTCTCCCCAGGACTCTGCAGTCACTATATCTGGTCTCCCCAGGAGCCTGCAGTCACTATATCTGCTCACCCCAGGACTCTTCATTCACTATGTCTGCTCTCCCCAGGAGCCTGCATTCACTATATCTTCTCTCCCCAGGACTGTATTTACTATATCTGCCCTCCCCAGGACTCTGCAGTCACTATATCTGCTCTTTCCAGGACTCTGTAGTCACTATATCTGCTCTCCCCAGGACTGTTTTCACTATATCTGCCCTCCCCAGGAGCCTGCAGTCACTATATCTGGTCTCCCCAGGAGCCTGCATTCACTATATCTGCTCTCCCCAGGAGCCTGCAGTTACTATATCTGTTCTCCCCAAGAGCCTGCACTCACTATATCTGCTCTCCCCAGGACTCGGCAGTCACTATATCTGGTCTCCCCAGGAGCCTGCAGTCACTATATCTGCTCTCCCCAGGACTCTGTAGTCACTATATCTGCTCACCCCAGGACTCTGCATTCACTATATCTTCTCTCCCCAGGACTGTTTTTACTATATCTGCCCTCCCCAGGAGCCTGCAGTTACTAAATCTGTTCTCCCCAGCAGCCTGCACTCACTATATCTGCTCTCCCCAGGACTCTGCAGTCACTATATCTGGTCTCCCCAGGAGCCTGCAGTCACTATATCTGCTCTCCCAGGGACTCTGTAGTCACTATATCTGCTCTCCCCAGGAGTCTGCAATCACTAGATCTGGACTCTGCATTCACTATATCTAGTCTCCCCAGGAGCCTGCAGTCACTATATCTGGTCTCTACAGGAGCCTGCAGTCACTATATGTGGTCTCCCCAGGAGCATACATTCACTATATCTGGTCTCCCCAGGAGCCTGCATTCACTATATCTGCTCTCCCCAGGAGCCTGCAGTCACTATATCTGCTCTTCCCAAGACTCTGCAGTCACTATATCTAGTCTTCACAGGAGCTTGCAGTCATATATCTGGTCGACCCAGGAGCCTGTAGTCACTATATCTGGTCTCCCCAGGAGCCTGCATTCACTAGATCTGCTCTCCTCAGGAGCCTGCAGTCACTATATCTGGTCTCCCCAATAGCCTGCATTCACTATATCTGCTCTCCCCAGGAGCCTGCAGACACTAGATTTGGTCTCCCCAGGAGCCTGCAGTCACTATATCTGCTCTTCCCAGGACTTTGCAGTCACTATATCTAGGCTCCCCAGGAGCCTGCAGTCATGTATCTGCTCTCCCCAGGAGCCTACCGTCACTATATCTGGTCTCCCCGGGAGCCTGTAATCACTATATCTGGTCTTCCCAGGAGCCTGCATTCACTATATCTGCTTTCCCCAGGAGCCTGCAGTCACTATATCTGCCCTCCCCAGGAGCCTGCAGTCACTATATCTGGTCTCCCCAAGTGCCTGCATTCACTATATCTGCCCTCCCCAGGACCCTGCAGTCACTAGATCTGCTCTCCCCAGGACCCTGCATTCACTATATCTGATCTCCCCATGACTCTGCAGTCACTATATCTGTTCTACCCAGGAGCCTGCAGTCATATATCTGCTCTCCCCAGGAGCCTGCAGTCACTATATCTAGTCTCCATGGGAGCCTGCAGTCACTATATTTGCTCTCCCCAGGAGCCTGCAGTCACTATATCTGGTCTCCCCAGGAGCTTGCAGTCACTATATCTGCCCTCCCCAGGACTCTGCAGTCACTATATCTGCTCTTCCCAGGACTCTGCAGTCACTATATCTAGGCTCCCGAGGAGCCTGCAGTCATATATCTGCTCTCCCCAGGAGCCTACAGTCACTATATCTTCTCTTCCCAGGACTCTGCAGTCACTATATCTAGGCTCCCCGGGAGCCTGCAGTCACTATATCTGGTCTCCCCAGGAGCCTGCACTCACTATATCTTCTCTCCCCAGGACTCTGCAGTCACTATATCTGGTCTCCCCAGGAGCCTGCAGTCACTATATCTGGTCTCCCCAGGACTCTGTAGTCACTATATCTGCTCACCCCAGGACTCTGCATTCACTATATCTTCTCTCCCCAGGACTGTTTTCACTATATCTGTCATCCCCAGGACTCTGCAGTCACTATATCTGCCCTCCCCAGGAGCCTGCAGTCACTATATCTGGTCTCCCCAGGTGCCTGCATTCACTATATCTGCCCTCCCCAGGACCCTGCAGTCACTAGATCTGCTCTCCCCAGGACCCTGCATTCACTATATCTGATCTCCCCAGGACTCTGCAGTCACTATATCTGGTCACCCCAGGAGCCTGCAGTCATATATCTGCTCTCCCCAGGAGCCTGCAGTCACTATATCTGCTATCCCCAGGAGCCTGCAGTCACTATATCTGGTCTCTCCAGGAGCCTGCATTCACTATATCTGGTCTCCCCAGGAGCCTGCAGTCACTATATCTGGTCACCCCAGGAGCCTGCAGTCACTATATCTGGTCTCCCCAAGAGCCTGCAGTCATATATCTGGTCTCCTCAAGAGCCTGCAGTCACTATATCTGCTCTCCCCAGGACTCTGCAGTCACTATATCTGGTCTCTCCAGGAGCCTGCAGTCACTATATCTGGTCACCCCAGGAGCCTGCAGTCACTATATCTGCTCTCCCCAGGAGCCTGCACTCACTATATCTGCTCTCCCCAGGACTCTGCAGTCACTATATCCGGTCTCTCCAGGAGCCTGCACTCACTATATCTGCTCTCCCCAGGACTCTGCAGTCACTATATCTGCTCTCCCCAGGACTCTGCATTCACTATATCTGCACTCCCCAGGACTCTGTAGTCACTTTATCTGCTGTCCCCATGGCTCTGTAGTCACTATATCTGCTCTCCCCAGGACTCTGCTTTCACTATATCTGTTCTCACCAGGACTCTGCAGTCACTATATCTGGTCTCTCCAGGAGCCTGCAGTCACTATATCTGGTCACCCCAGGAGCCTGCAGTCACTATATCTGCTCTCCCCAGGAGCCTGCATTCACTATATCTGGTCTCCCCAGGAGCCTGCAGTCACTATATCTGGTCTCCCCAAGAGCCTGCACTCACTATATCTGCTCTCCCCAGGACTCTGCATTCACTATATCTGGTCTCCCCAGGAGCCTGCAGTCACTATATCTGGTCACCCCAGGAGCCTGCAGTCACTATATCTGGTCTCCCCAAGAGCCTGCAGTCATATATCTGGTCTCCTCAAGAGCCTGCAGTCACTATATCTGCTCTCCCCAGGACTCTGCAGTCACTATATCTGGTCTCTCCAGGAGCCTGCAGTCACTATATCTGGTCACCCCAGGAGCCTGCAGTCACTATATCTGCTC
Organism: Aquarana catesbeiana; assembly: GCF_042186555.1. NCBI lineage: Eukaryota > Metazoa > Chordata > Amphibia > Anura > Ranidae > Aquarana > Aquarana catesbeiana. The sequence goes on along the minus strand of NC_133331.1, from coordinate 298,669,933 downwards.
TCCCCAGGAGCCTGCACTCACTATATCTGCTCTCCCCAGGACTCTGCAGGCACTATATTTGGTCTCTCCAGGAGCCTGCAGTCACTTTATCTGGTCTCTCCAGGAGCCTGCACTCACTATATCTGCTCTCTCCAGGACTCTGTAGTCACTTTATCTGCTGACCCCATGGCTCTGTAGTCACTATATCTGCTCTACCCAGGACTCTGCTTTCACTATATCTGTTCTCACCAGGACTCTGTTTTCAGTATATCTGCTCTCCCCAGGACTCTGCAGTCACTATATCTGGTCTCTCCAGGAGCCTGCAGTCACTAGGGATGAGCTTCGTGTTCGAGTCGAACCCATGTTCGACTCGAACATCGGCTGTTCGATCGTTCGCCGAATTGCGAACGTTATGGGCCGTTCGCGCTAAATTCGTGTGGCGCGTCACGGCCCATAATTCACTGCGGCATCGCAGTGCATTGCTGGCTGATGATTGGCCAAGCATGCACTATGACCCGCATGCTTGGCCAATCACAGCGCCGTCAGTAGAGAGAGCTGTAATTGGCCAAAGCCAGGGTGGCTTTGGCCAATTATGGCTCAGGGGATTTAGTACACACCCCACACTATATAAGGCCGCCTGCACGGCGGCCCTGTGTAGTGTGTGTTCCGGTGTGCTGAGAGATAGAGAGAGAGAGAGACAGTGTCATTTGATTTGAGTTAGATAGATTAGGCAGAACAGTCAGTCAGTTAGCTGCACTTACAGTGTATTGTGTATATATATGCATCCCAGGTGTTGCATATATATATATACACTGTATTCAGTTTAGCTAGATCCGTTCCTGTTATCTTCTATCTAGACTATTTACATTTAATGCAGTGCGTCCTGCTCACAGTGTTCAGCTAGATCCGTTCCTGCTATTTACATTTAGTGCAGTGCGTCCTGCTCACAGTGTTCAGCTAGATCCGTTCCTGTTATCTTCTAGACTATTTACATTTAGTGCAGTGCGTCCTGCTCACAGTGTTCAGCTAGATCCGTTCCTGCAATTTACATTTAGTGCAGTGCGTCCTGCTCACAGTGTTCAGCTAGATCCGTTCCTGCTATTTACATTTAGTGCAGTGCGTCCTGCTCACAGTGTTCAGCTAGATCCGTTCCTGCTATTTACATTTAGTGCAGTGCGTCCTGCTCACAGTGTTCAGCTAGATCCGTTCCTGTTATCTTCTAGACTATTTACATTTAGTGCAGTGCGTCCTGCTCACAGTGTTCAGCTAGATCCGTTCCTGCAATTTACATTTAGTGCAGTGCGTCCTGCTCACAGTGTTCAGCTAGATCCGTTCCTGCTATTTACATTTAGTGCAGTGCGTCCTGCTCACAGTGTTCAGCTAGATCCGTTCCTGCTATTTACATTTAGTGCAGTGCGTCCTGCTCACAGTGTTCAGCTAGATCCGTTCCTGCTATTTACATTTAGTGCAGTGCGTCCTGCTCACAGTGTTCAGCTAGATCCGTTCCTGCTATTTACATTTAGTGCAGTGCGTCCTGCTCACAGTGTTCAGCTAGATCCGTTCCTGTTAAATTCCTACTGACCGGCAGGCTTGTCTGGTTACAGTATATAAAGCTACCTGAAGAAAATTACAGGTGTTCTATTTGATCCTATTAGTACCACGGTCAGGCAGCTAGACTATTTACATTTAGTACAGTGCGTCCTGCTCACAGTGTTCAGCTAGATCCGTTCCTGTTATCTTCCTACTGACAGGCAGGCTTGTCTGGTTACAGTATATAAAGCTACCTGAAGAAAATTACAGGTGTTCTATTTGATCCTATTAGTACCACGGTCAGGCAGCTAGACTATTTACATTTAGTACAGTGCGTCCTGCTCACAGTGTTCAGCTAGATCCGTTCCTGTTATCTTCCTACTGACAGGCAGGCTTGTCTGGTTACAGTATATAAAGCTACCTGAAGAAAATTACAGGTGTTCTATTTGATCCTATTAGTACCACGGTCAGGCAGCTAGACTATTTACATTTAGTACAGTGCGTCCTGCTCACAGTGTACAGCTAGATCCGTTCCTGTTATCTTCCTACTGACAGGCAGGCTTGTCTGGTTACAGTATATAAAGCTACCTGAAGAAAATTACAGGTGTTCTATTTGATCCTATTAGTACCACGGTCAGGCAGCTAGACTATTTACATTTAGTACAGTGCGTCCTGCTCACAGTGTTCAGCTAGATCCGTTCCTGTTATCTTCCTACTGACAGGCAGGCTTGTCTGGTTACAGTATATAAAGCTACTTGAAGAAAATTACAGGTGTTCTATCCCAGCTTAGTGCAGCTACAGGCCATTAGTATGTCTGGAAGGCCAAGAAGGAGAGGCAGACAGTCACAAGCCAATAAGAGAGGGCAAGCAGGCTCTGTGTCTAGTGCTGGTCGTGGAGACGGTGCATCCTCATCAGCACGTGGCCATGGGACACGCTTGGCCTTTTTTTCGGCAGCTGGCCATGTTGAGCCGCAACATGCGGAAGACTTGGTCGAGTGGATGACCAAGCCGTCCTCATCCTCCTCATCCTCTCTCACCCATGCCCAGGGTGCTTTGTCTGGCAAAGCAGCGGCCTCTTCCCTCAGCTCAATGTCATCAGTGACTCCTTCCCTAGCTCCACCATGTCCTCATGAGGATTCCCTCGAACTGTTTGACCACAGTGTTGGGTACATGCTCCAGGAGGATGCCCAGCGTTTGGAAGGCTCTGATGACGATACTGAGCTCGATGAAGGCAGTAACATGAGCGCGGACAGAGGGGGTGCCCAAGAAGGACAGCAATCTGGCAGTCATGCTCCCCCTGCTGCAGCATACTGCCAGGTTTGCTCCAGTGATGAGGAGGGAGGGGATGATGAGGTCACTGACTCAACGTGGGTGCCTGATAGGAGAGAGGAGGAGGAGGAGGAGGAGGAGGAGGAGGAGGCGGCAGCACATCACCAACGAGGCAGGATGCCCTCCAGGGGCCAGCCTAAGGGCAGCACATTGACTGCATCACACCCCAAAGCTCCACATGTGCAGGGCGCTGCAGTCTCTGCGCGTTATTCAAAAAGTTCTTTGGTGTGGGCCTTTTTTGAGACGAGTGCATCAGATCGCACCGCTGCTATTTGCAACATATGTCTCAAGCGTATCTCGCGTGGCCAAAATATCTCCCGCTTGGGTACCACATGCTTGACCAGACATATGTTGACCTGCCATGCAGTTCGTTGGCAAGCGTATCTAAAAGACCCACACCAAAGAACAAAGAGGATCTCTCCTTGCTCCTCATCAGCTGAGATTTCCAACCCCACTAGACCTTCAGTCCTCTCTGAGACCTGCAGTGAGAGGAATGAAGGTGTAGAATTAGGTGTGTCACAGCCAAGTACTTGTGGGCAATCTGCTTTTGGTACACCGACGTCAGATTGTACCAGGCAAATTTCCCTGCCCCAGCTGCTGCACCGCCGAAAGAAGTTTGCTCCCAGCCATCCACATGCCCAGCGGTTGAATGCTAGCTTGGCAAAATTGCTAGCACTTCAACTGCTGCCTTTTCAGTTGGTAGACTCTGCCCCCTTCCGTGAGTTTGTGGAATGTGCGGTTCCTCAGTGGCAGGTACCCAAACGCCACTTTTTCTCACGGAAGGCGATTCCGGCTCTCTACCGGCATGTGGAAGGCAATGTCCATGCCTCGCTGGACAGGGCGGTCAGCGGTAAGGTGCATATTACCGCTGACTCATGGTCCAGCAGGCATGGACAGGGACGTTACCTAAGTTTCACGGCGCATTGGGTGACTCTGCTGGCAGCTGGGAAGGATGCAGGACAAGGTGCAGTAGTGTTGGAGGTTGTTCCGCCACCACGCCTCCAAAATGCTGATTGTGACACACCTCTCTCCTCCACCCCCTCCTCTTCTTCTTCCTCCATGGCCTCTTCCTCGGAACCAGCGGTGCTCCGTAGGCGTTCAAGGGGCTACGCAAGTACGCAGGCCAAAAGATGCCATGCGGTGCTTGAGCTGGTGTGCTTGGGGGACAGGAGCCACACTGGGGCAGAGGTTCTGTCAGCTCTGCAGGGGCAGGTTCAGAGGTGGTTGACGCCACGCCAACTTAAGGCAGGAATGGTGGTTTGCGACAATGGCACCAACCTCCTCTCTGCCCTCCGACAGGGACAAATGACCCATGTGCCCTGTTTGGCTCACGTCCTTAACTTGGTGGTGCAGCGGTTCTTGGGCAGGTACCCGGGCTTACAGGATGTCCTGAGGCAGGCCAGGAAAGTCTGTGTGCATTTCCGCCGGTCATATAATGCCAGTGCTCGGCTGACGGACCTCCAAAAGGAGTTTAACCTGCCCAAGAACCGCCTAATCTGTGACATGCCCACCAGGTGGAACTCAACGTTGGCCATGCTGCAGCGGCTGCACACGCAGCAGAGGGCCATCAATGAGTACCTGTGCGACTATGGCACCAGGACAGGGTCAGGGGAGCTTGGTTTTTTTTCCCCACGCCAGTGGGCCATGATCAGGGATGCATGCACTGTCCTGTCACCATTCAAGGAGGCCACGAGGATGGTGAGCAGTGACAGTGCATGCATCAGTGACACTGTCCCCCTTGTCCACCTGTTGGAGCACACGCTGCGTGGAATAATGGACAGGGCACTTGAGGCAGAACAGAGGCAGGAAGAGGAGGACTTCCTTAGCTCTCAAGGCCCCCTTTATCCAGACAGTGTTCCTGCGTGCCCGCCGATCACACAGGAAGAGGACGAGGAGGAAGAGGAGGAGGAGGAAGATTGTGTCAGTATGGAGGTGGAGCCTGGCACTCAGCATCAGCAGCAGTCTTTAAGGGATCAGTCCCAAGAAACACATGGACTTGTACGTGGCTGGGAGGAGGTGGCTGCGGACCATGTCGTTCTTAGTGACCCAGAGGACTCCGGACCGAATGCCTCAGCAAACCTACGCTGCATGGCCTCCCTGATCCTGCAAAGCCTGCGTAAGGATCCTCGTATTCGTGGTATCAAGGAGAAGGACCAATACTGGCTGGCAACCCTCCTTGATCCACGTTACAAGGGTAAGGTTGTGGACCTTATCTTGCCATCGCAGAGGGAGCAGAGGATGAAACATCTTCGGGAGGCCTTGCAGAAAGGTCTGTGCAACGCGTTCCCAGAGACTGGGAGGTTACAAACTCCTGTTTCTGGACAACGTGTTGCTGAGGCTTCGGTCAGTCAAAGAAGGAGCGGTGGAGAAGGTGGCCGTCTGACCGATGCGTTCAGACAATTTTTTGGTCCGCAGCCCCAAGGTATGATCGGTTCCAGCAACCATCGCCAGCGTCTGTTTTACATGGTGCAGGAATACCTAGGGGCAAGATCAGACTTGGACACCTTTCCCACCGAAAATCCTCTGGGTTACTGGGTCTTGAGGATGGATCACTGGCCAGAGCTTGCACAGTATGCAATTGAGCTACTGGCCTGTCCTGCATCCAGCGTTCTTTCGGAACGCACATTCAGTGCTGCTGGAGGCGTGGTAACCGATCACAGGGTGCGTCTGTCCACCGACTCGGTCGATCGGCTGACCTTCATAAAAATGAATGAGTCTTGGATCACCACCAGCTACCAAGCACCTGATGCTGATGTAACCGAATAATTTTTTTTGAAATCTCAGATCCCTTCAAAGACTGCCTATGCTGATGCTGAGTGACTATCCCTGAGTAATTATCCTCTTCCTCCTCAATCATCACGCTGATAGCTTGTAAGAACATTTTTGGTTCTGGGCGCCACCACCAGTGCCTAAGGCACAATTTTTCAGCCCCTGTTTAACAGGGGCGTGTAATTACAATTTTTGATGTAATACTTTGCAGCAGGGCTCGTTCCTGCATTCCAACTAGAGTGTCTGTGAGGGGTTGCAGTGTTGTGGCACCAGCACCAGTGCCTAGGGCCCAATTTTTCTGCCCCTGTCTAACAGGGGCGTGTAATTACAATTTTTGATGCAATACTTTGCAGCAGGGCTCGTTCCTGCGTTCCAACTAGAGTGTCTGTGAGGGGTTGCAGTGTTGTGGCACCAGCACCAGTGCCTAAGGCCCAATTTTTCTGCCCCTGTCTAACAGGGGCGTGTAATTACAATTTTTGAAGCAATAATTTGCAGCAGGGCTCGTTCCTGCGTTCCAACTAGAGTGTCTGTGAGGGGTTGCAGTGTTGTGGCACCAGCACCAGTGCCTAAGGCCTAATTTTTCAGCTCCTGTTCAACAGGGGCATGTAATTACAATTCTTGATCTAATATTTCACAGCAGGGCCCTGTGAGGGCTTACAGTGTTGTGGCCACAGCAACACCTAAGGCCCAAATTTCTGCTGAGTATATAGGGCAGGACCCTACTTTCAAACATCTAACTTACAAACGACTCCTACTTGCAAACGGAAGGAGACAACAGGAAGTGAGATGAAATCTACCCCTAGGAAGGGAAATTCTCTCCTGTAAGAGTTAATATGGGAAAACAATTTCTCCTTTCCACTGATGCTTTCCAATCCTTGTTCCACAAAAAAACCCAAATTTTCAAAAAACATTTTTCATTGGGACAAAAAAGTGAGGTGAAATCTTCTGAAGAGGAGGAAAGACAGCAAAACAAATGTCACAGGGGTGATAACCCTTCCCTATGTTTTCCAAAAAGCTTAGAAAAGATTTTTTGGCTGGAGCTAAACACGTTAAAAATGTTCAAAATTACAAACAGATTCTACTTAACAACAAACCTACAGTCCCTGTCTTGTTTGCACCGCCTGTATACTGCTGTTCAGAGTATATAGGGTCTGGTGGCCCCACACCTTTCCTTATTTTAATTTGGGTGCAGGGTTCCCCTTAATATCCATACAAGACCCAAAGGGCCTGGTAATGGACTGGGGGGTACCCATGCCGTTTGTCTCACTGATTTTCATCCATATTGCCATGACCCGACATGACATTAAACCCGCAAGCAGTTTTAAATGAGATTTTTTCCTTTAAAAATGACATTTGGTGCAGGGACTGTTCTAAACATGGGAAACACGCGTCACTTTACAGGCATACTATAGACACCCCCCAGGTACGATATTTAAAGGAATATTTCACTTTTTTTTTTTTACTTTAAGCATCATTAAAATCACTGCTCCCGAAAAAACGGCCGTTTTTAAAAGTTTTTTTTGCATTGATACATGTCCCCTGGGGTAGGACCCGGGTCCCCAAACCCTTTTTAGGACAATACCATGCAAATTAGCCTTTAAAATGAGCACTTTTGATTTCGAACGTTCGAGTCCCATAGACGTCAATGGGGTTCTAACGTTCGTGCGAACTTTCGGTCCGTTCGCGGGTTCTGGTGCGAACCGAACCGGGGGGTGTTCGGCTCATCCCTAGCAGTCACTATATCTGCTCTCCCCAGGAGCCTGCAGTCACTATATCTGATCTCCCCAGGAGCCTGCAGTCACTATATCTGCTCTCCCCAGGATCCTGCACTCACTATATCTGCTCTCCCCAGGACTCTGCAGTCACTATATCTGCTCTCCCCAGGAGCCTGCATTCACTATATCTGCACTCCCCAGGACTCTGTAGTCACTTTAACTGCTGTCCCCATGGCTCTGTAGTCACTATATCTGCTCTCCCCAGGACTCTGTTTTCACTATATCTGGTCTCCCTAGGAGCCTGCAGTTTCCCACAGAACATGGAAGTGCAATTATTTTAGTAAATTTAAACGGCTAAATACCTTTTCCCATCAGCAGTATATAGCAGTCTTGTGACTTCTATTGGTGTCTGGTTAAAGCTTGTAGGAGGAGTTTTTATTCTCCTCTGACTGTCCTATGAGGCTACAGGATCCTTGACCCTCTGCCTGGACAGTGCTGATTGGCCCTGTGCTGACCAAATGCACCATCCCAAGAAAAAATAACAACTCTCTAGTAATATATACCAAACTGAGCATGTGCAGTGTGTCTCCAAGGCTCTGTCTTATCTGGAGATGGATTGGGGACAGTAGAAGAAGGGGAGGATCAGAGAAGACAGAATCAAACAGCCTTTTTACACAATGCAGAGTATAACAAGCAAGCTATACTTCATATACAGACTGATTTTACTGTTGTGGGTCTAGTAACACTTTAGTTGCTGTCAATAGGGTGATACAAAGCAAGGTCACATTCTCATAGGAAGTCCAGTGTTACCACAAATAAGAAGAGAATCCATAAAACTGCTTGTTTATTAAATCTCCATGTAGTCAAAAATTGCATGTATTCAATCGCAACTACAATACAGCATGCCGCCCATCCTGGCACGCATGCGTGAGGATATCTGCGCCAAAGCTCTGCCCCTACGCATTTTGTTCCCATAGACGTTCTCAAAGGGAAGTGGAGATCTCAATTCTTTTTATATACAATTATTTTATGTTGTTTATCCGGACCTTTAGGTGTGCAGCATCCCTGGGCTGGAAAGACTGGTTTAAATAGTTGATTTACCATATTTCATTTACTCATTATCTCATTATACACCAAAAGCGGGAGTGTTATTTTGTTTATTTAGATTTATCCCCTGGAAATTCATGCCAAAACCCTAATCCCAGCATGCCTGGCTGGCCAGGTAAGGGTGGTGAGCATGCAAAAGTAATAGGTTCAATTAAACTAAATACCCATTTAGTTCAGCCATTCTCTAAATCTTCAAACAAGCAAAATTCAGTCTGAACCTCGGTTAAGACAAAACCTGGAGCCCATTACTAGTGGTCAGTAGGGATGAGCCGAACACCCCCCTGTTCGGTTCGCACCAGAACATGCGAACAGGCAAAAAAATTTGTTTGAACACGCGAACACCGTTAAAGTCTATGGGACACGAACATGAATAATCAAAAGTGCTAATTTTAAAGGCTTATATGCAAGTTATTGTCATAAAAAGTGTTTGGGGACCCGGGTCCTGCCCCAGGGGACATGGATCAATGCAAAAAAAAGTTTCTAAAAACGGTAGTTTTTTCGGGAGCAGTGATTTTAATAATGCTTAAAGTCAAACATTAAAAGTGTAATATCCCTTTAAAGCGGGGGTCCACCTATCTATCGTTTTTTTTTTTTTGGAGTTCATTCACAAACTTTTCTTCTCATGATTATCTACTCACATGTTCTGTGTAATAAGTCCGCCTGTGTCCGATTTCGTTGTAAAGAATAACTTATAAAATTCACTGAAGGCGGTTTCCATCTTCATTGTGGGCATTTGAAGCCCACAAGCATGTATTTCCTGGATGCGGTGAATGCTGTGCTCCCAGCATTCACCGAGATGTTGTGATGATGCTGTTGCACAATGCATGCTGGGAAGCCTGAGACTAGCTCCCAGGGGACTGTGGGAGGTCTGGGAGAGGCTAGAAACACGCCTACTCCCATGGGAGGAAAACCAGGAAGTGCTAAGAAGATTAGAAAAAAAAAGGTAATTACGGCGATTTAAATTTTTTTACACAGCATGTCAGCATCTAGGCAAGGAAGAGAATGCATAAAGATAATGTTCAAAATTTGGGTGGAACCCCGCTTTAAATTTTGTACCTGTGGGATTTCTATAGTATGCCTGTAAAGGGGCGCATGTTTCCTGTGTTTAGACAATACACATAGAAGTTCATTGATAAAAACGGCATGGGAATTCCCCACAGGGGACCCCCAGATCCCGGTCCTCCCCCCTGTGTGAAATGGTAAGGGGGTACAAAATTACCCCTACCATTTCACTAAAAAACTGTCAAAAATGTTAAAAATGACAAGAGACAGTTTTTGACAATTCTTTCTTCTATCTTCCTTCATCTTCTGGTTCTTCTGGTACTTCTGGTTCTTCCTCTGGTGTTCTCGTCCAGCATCTCCTCCGCGGCGTCTTCTTCCCTTCTTCTCCTCGGGCCGCTCCGCACCCATGGCATGGAGGGAGGCTCCCGCTCTTCTCTTCATCTTCTTCTCTTCATCTTCTTGTCTTCATCTTCTTTTCGGGCCGCTCCACATCCATGTTGGCATGGTGGGAGGCTCCTGCTGTGTGACGCTTCTGCTCTTCTGACGGTTCATAAATAACAGGGAGGTGGGGCCACCCAGTGACCCCGCCCCCCTCTGACGCACGGTGACTTGACGGGACTTCCCTGTGGCCTCACGGGGAATGCCACACAGAAGTCCGGTCATGTCCCCATGCGTCAGAGGGGGTGGGGTCACTGGGTGGCCCGCCCCCCGTTATATAAGAACCGTCAGAAAAGGAGAAGCGTCACACAGAGGGAGCCTCCCTCCATGCATGGATGCGGAGCGGCCCGAAAAGAAGATGAAGACAAGAAGATGAAAATAAGAAGATGAAGAGAAGAAGATGAAGAGAAGAGCGTGAGCCTCCCTCCATGCCATGGATGCGGAGCGGCCCGAGGAGAAGAAGGGAGGAAGATGCCACAGAGGAGATGCTGGACGAGAACACCGGAGGAAGAACCAGAAGAACCAGAAGATGAAGGAAGATAGAAGAAAGAAGAAGCATTTTAATAAAGGAATTGTCAAAAACTGTCTCTTGTCATTTTTAACATTTTTGACAGTTTTTTTAGTGGGGGTCCCCTTGTTAAAGGGGGCTTCCAGATTCCGATAAGCCCCCCCGCCCGCAGACCCCCACAACCACCGGCCAGGGTTGTGGGGATGAGGCCCTTGTCCTCATCAGCATGGGGACAAGGTGTTTTGGGGGGCTACCCCAAAGCACCCTCCCAATGTTGAGGGCATGTGGCCTGGTATGGTTCAGGGGGGGGCGCTCTCTCGTCCCCCCTCTTTTTCTGCGGCCTGCCAGGTTGCATGCTCGGATAAGGGTCTGGTATGGATTTTTGGGGGGACCCCACACCGTTTTTTTTTTTTTTTTTTGGCGCGGGGTTCCCCTTAATATCCATACCAGACCTGAAGGGCCTGGTATGGAATTTAGGGGGACCCCCCACATCATTTTTTTTTTTAATTTTGGTTCGGGGTTCCCCTATGGGGAATTCCCATGCCGTTTTTATCAATGAACTTTTTGTGTATTGTCGGACCGGCAATTCATTAATAGCCGCGAGTAGTTTTAAATGACTTTTTTTCCTTTGAAATGTCATTTTGCTGTCAGACTGTTCTAAACACGGGAAACATGCGCCCCTTTACAGGCATATTATAGACACCCCCCAGGTACGAAATTTAAAGGGATATTACACTTTTATTGTTTCACTTTAAGCATTATTAAAATCACTGCTCCCGAAAAAAATGGACGTTTTTAAAACTTTTTTTTGCATTGATCCATGTCCCCTGGGGCAGGACCCAGGTCCTCAAACACTTTTTATGACAATAACTTGCATATAAGCCTTTAAAATTAGCACTTTTGATTTCTCCCATAGACTTTTAAAGGGTGTTCCGCGACATTCGAATTTGCCGCGAACACCCCAAATTGTTCGCTGTTCGGCGAGCTTGCGAACAGCCCATGTTTGAGTCGAACATGAGTTTGACTCGAACTCGAAGCTCATCCCTAGTGGTCAGGGTAGTGGTCCATTACACTGGTGACCAATATAAGAAAGACTCCCTTTTATCAATGGTCAGTGTAGTGGTTGCCCAAAGTGAATCCCTTCAAAGTGGTTCCTTACATTGGTGACCAATGGGAGAAGACCCCTTATATCAGTGATCAGTGTAGTGGTCCCTTTTACCGCGCTTGGTGGGAGTGGAGACAACCCCATCTATAAGGATATATAGTACATACACACACAGCACAAGGCCGTGATCACACTACGAGACATTGCTCGGGACCGCAGTTCCTCTCAGCTCCACAAGGTGGTGATCTCACTTCTACCGGGACAGGAAGTCTCTATGGAAGACAGGAAATTATGTCAGGTACAAACAGGAAGTGATGTCAGGTATAAATAGGAAGTTCCAGGTGAGAGGTGAGTTGGGAGGAAGTAGAGAGGAGACATCACTGGAAGTGGAGCAGATGAGGTAATAAGATCTTATTTTCTATTTACATCGGGGCCGGAACATTCGCTTCATTTTGGAGATAAATTCTAGTAATATGTTCCTCTTAACAAACAGCACTGACAAAAAATAGACAAGACACTGACCATGCATGATCTACAAAGGGCTATCATTACACTATGCAGCCAACACAATGATGGAATGCCGGGGTCAGGAGTATGGAGCATAGAGCCCCTTACATTGCTGGTCAGGAGGAAGAAAACATTCCCCAGCCTGCCTTGAAGAATATGTTCCATCATTGGTGTCAGAGGGAGGAAGAAACTGAGGGCTCTGAGGGAAGTAGAGTAGCTGAGGGGGTACTGAGGTTAGAGGGTTTTGGGGGCCCTGAGGGGGTAGTGGAGTTGAATGGCTCTGGGCCCTTTATAGGGTAGGTGGGCAGGAGGGCTCTGAGGGAAGAGGAAGCTATATGGCTCAGGGAGACTATAAGGTAGGGAGGGGGACAACTTGGTCTATTATGGTCCTCCCACCTGCACTTACTTTCTCAGACCTCCTGCCAGGAAATGAAGGCAACCTTAACCTTCTTACCATCCAATAAAACTTATATGCCAAGTGCAATAAAGAAGAGCATCCTAATGTTATCCAATCCAATCCCTTCTCTTACTGCAGAGAGTGACAGGGACATAACTCCAGTCAGCAGGCTGCTGGAGATTGGAGCCTTGCAGCCGGATTTCTGCCAATTATATAGATTTGTTGGTAACTCCAGCCAAATGTCAGAAAGTTCCCCTTCCTGGACATCATGATGACCCAACATTCGTAGTCGCAATAAACACTGTGTTCTTCTGGCTTCCTCCCCCCAATCTCTTTCGGGAGAACACAATAGATCCACCCCCTCACATCCACATCCTATTATTGTGTGACCAATACCATCCAAATAATTCTTACTTTCATTTCCCAAAGTTATCCGTCTACAAGGAGACCTGTATAGATCAAATGACGGCACCAATGAGGATGGAGGAGGACCGGAGTCACATGACTGAGGAGATACTAAACCTCACCCTGGAGATCATCTACCTGCTGACCGGAGAGGTGAGGAGGATTCTGGGAGGTCACATGACATGACTCTTATCTTTATTAATAAAACACAGACCTGACCGGAGAGGAGAGGAGGATTCTGGGAGGTCACATGACATCACTCTTATCTTTATTAATAAAACACAGACCTGACCGGAGAGGTGAGGAGGATTCTGGGAGGTCACATGACATCACTCTTATCTTTATTAATAAAACACAGACCTGACCGGAGAGGTGAGGAGGATTCTGGGAGGTCACATGACATCACTCTTATCTCTATTAATAAAACACAGACCTGACCGGAGAGGTGAGGAGGATTCTGGGAGGTCACATGACATCACTCTTATCTCTATTAATAAAACACAGACCTGACCGGAGAGATAAGGAGGATTCTGGGACTCTAACATGATATTCCTATTGGTTCTCCAATACAGAGATTTCCTCTTGTGAAGTCAGGTGATCATATGACCATCACAGTGCCTCCATGTGACTCCCTAAAACCTGAGAGACACAACATGGAGAAGATTCTAGAAGTCACCAAGAAGATGATGGAGCTGCTGACAGGAGAGGTGAGGAGGATTCTGGGAATTCTGGGACATTATCCAGTAACAGACAAGGGATGTGTCTGGATGGTGACTGTATCATTGTGTGTGTCAGGTTCCTATAAGGTGTCAGGATGTCACTGTCTATTTCTCCATGGAGGAGTGGGAGTATTTAGAAGGACACAAGGATCTCTACAAGGACGTCATGATGGACAATCAGCCGCCCCTCACATCACCGGGTAAGAGGAGACTTTATTGTAAAGGAGAGAGCAGTACGGAGGGTCCACCTAGATCCCCCATCATCTGATAAACACATAGAAACAATGTATTCAGTCAGTGTGTGTGTTTCCTACAGATGGATCCAGTAATTGGAACCCACCAGAGAGATGTCCCCGTCCTCTGTATTCCCGGGATTCCACACAGGAAGGTCACACCATCCCTCACCATCATCAGGTAGATGAGGAACAATCACTGATAGTATCATTAGGATCTGTACATTATCTGTATTGTTACAATTGATGTCGTTTTTATTATATATTCAGAGTGGAAACCTGAGAGATTCTAAAGTTGAAGTTAAAGAAGAGATAAAAGAGGAGGATGATGAGGATGGAGTGATGGAGGAATCAGAGTTTCTGGACCAGGACACCATGGAAGAGTCATCCAGCTACAGAAACCCACCAGAGAGATGTCCCCGTCCTCTGTATTCCCGGGATTCCACACAGGAAGGTCACACCATCCCTCACCATCATCAGGTAGATGATTGACAATTATTGGTAGTTATGATTTATACATAAGCATGTTTGTTGCAATTCATTTTTTATTATTTTCAGAGTGGAAACCTCGGGGATGATAATATTGATGTTAAAGAAGAGTATAAAGAGGAGGATGAGGAGTATGGAGTGATGGAGGACTTTTCAGAAGGACACAAGGATATGATGGAGCCACCTAATACCAGGAACCCACCAGAGAGATGTCCCCGTCCTCTGTATTCCCGGGATTCCACACAGGAAGGTCACACCATCCCTCACTATTACAAGGTTGGTGGGATGGAGAATCTAGAACATGAACTTGTGTAGAGGATGATATTTTTTAATATATAATGTCACAATAGAAAATCTTCTACTTTGTAGATGATATTTTCTCTCATTTTTTCTTGATTTAGAGTGGAGATCCAATTGATTTAGAATTTGAGGTTGAAGAAGAGAAGCATGTGGGGGATGATCAGCAGTCTATGGAGGAGGATGGAATAACGGGGACATTTATAGAGGAGGACACTCCTACAGAGATCAGCACAGGTGGGTCATTAACACTAAATCCATTCCTCCACCCATACTGCTCACTGGTCCAGAGTAGGGCGGGGACTGGGTGATATCAGCCTGTAATCCCCTGGTCACTTTCCTACCGGAGATTCTGGGGTTTAGCTGGCAATAAAATGTTGATTTTCACCATAGGTGTTGCTCAGCCTAGGGACCTGGGGTATGTACCTTGAGTCTTCTGCCTCATGTCCCAGGTGTAGCAAGATCTCTGGCAGAGTAATTCTCCCATAAATACTTGCTCCCTTACTTGCTGGCTGTGCCGGGTGGAGGGATATGTCTGTATAGTCTCAGACCCAAGCCACTGAGTGCAGTCTCAGGAGATGGGAGGCAGCGGTGTGGGACCTCTGCAACTTGTTTCCAGTAAACATTTAAGTCACCACTGATTATTGAATACCAATATTATAAGTCCTGATCCTTACCTTTTATATACAGTAATTATATATTGCATGTTACATACTCCTGACTTCTGCTCTCTCCCCTCTACCCACTGCTATATATACACATAATATGTATTCTCTTTTGTTACACCCATTTCCTACCAGCTGGACATTTTATATCTGATGATTTGATTGGAGCACAGACTTTTACGTGTTGATAATAATGTGATAACATCCTCCAACTTTGGAGCCTTAAGCAGAAAGTGATAATGAGGGAGGAATCAATAACCCAATGATGGTGATCTTCAGGATCAGTCCAGTCTTCATCTTGGTTGTTCTCCCCCCATCCTCACTCTCTGACCTCTGGTGGGACTCAGCCCCGCTGTTATTCATGACTAAATCATGGACTAAATAAGGAAGTGCAGGACTTCTTGTGTTGGGAAGATGGCAATGAGTGATAGAGCGGGTGGGGACACTCGTCCTATAATCCCCTCATCACTGTCACTCTCTGACTAAGGTCCATGAATAAAGAAATGAACTGGTAGGAGATCAGAGGACCCATTTACTATTTACCTTGAGGGGGGAATTGTAAGATCCTCAGAGACAAAGCTGCCTGATGTGGGCGGAGTCCTGATTTAGGGGAACCAATCTGCTCATGTCTAGTAATAATCTTTGTATTTCTATTTTAGTAGATGGACGGGAGATGAGGAAAACCTCAGAGGATTGTCTCACTTTGTCTCCAGACTGTAAAGTAGAAGATGAGGACATCACACAGTATAGTCCAGGAGAAAACCCGACTACCTCAAATGTCCATCCGGCACCACACAGTGTAGATGGACCATCGTATTCCTCTTATCCTGAGGAACCTCAGACTGTGAGGGACAGTGCCGGACCATCACATTCCTCTTATCCTGAGGAACCTCACACTGTGAGGGTTAAACCAACAGATAAGAGGTTTCCCTGTACTGAGTGCGGGAAGTGTTTCTATTATAAATCCAATCTTAAAATACATAAAAGGACCCACATGGGGAAAAAGCCGTATTCCTGTCCTGAGTGCGGGAAATGTTTTTCACGGAAGTCCGATCTTTCCCATCATCAGAGATTGCACATGGGGGAGAAGCCATATTCCTGTTCTAAATGCGGGAAATGTTTTTTACAGAAGTCCCATCTTTCCAATCATCAGAAATTGCACACGGGGGAAAAGCCGTATTCCTGTTCTGAGTGCGGGAAATGTTTTTCGGTGAAGTCCAGTCTTTCCACACATCAGAGATTGCACACAGGGGAGAAGCCATATTCCTGTTCTAAATGCGGGAAATGTTTTTTACAGAAGTCCCATCTTTCCAATCATCAGAAATTGCACACGGGGGAAAAGCCGTATTCGTGTTCTGAGTGCGGGAAATGTTTTTCGGTGAAGTCCAGTCTTTCCACACATCAGAGATTGCACACGGGGGAGAAGCCGTATTTCTGTCCTGAGTGTGGGAAATGTTTTTCCAGGAAGTCCAATCTTTCCAGACATCAGAGATCTCACACGGGGGAGAAGCCATATTCCTGTCCTGAGTGCGGGAAATGTTTTTCAGAGAAGTCCCATCTTTCCAATCATCAGAAATTGCACACAGGGGAAAAACCATATTCCTGTCCTGAGTGCGGGAAATGTTTTTCACAGAAGTCCACTCTGGCCTATCATCAGAGATTGCATACGGGGGAAAAGCCGTATTCCTGTCCTGAGTGCGGGAAATGTTTTTCACAGAAGTCCCATCTTTCCGGTCATCGGAAATTGCACACAGGGGAGAAGCCGTATTCCTGTCCTGAGTGCGGGAAATGTTTTTCGGTGAAGTCCAATCTTTCCAGACATCAGAGATCTCACATGGGGAGAAGCCATATTCCTGTCCTGAGTGAGGGAATTGTTCCTCACTGAAGTCCTGTCTTCCTGTACATCAGGGGTCCCACACAACCCTCGAGGTGTATTAGTGAGTGCGGGAAATGTCTTGTATATGAATGTTGCTGGACAAGTGGGGAAGAAGCACACCCTGATATACACCTCAGATATACTCCATGGCTGATCTTCATCATGTAAGAAACAGTTGATAAGGAGATCAGAGATCACCAAAGACATGGATGAAGTGTTGTACCGTGTTGGCCATTGATAGCAGGAGAAAAATAAAAATGGAGTCATTACCTCTCATTGGCTGAGTAGATTTTGTGGTGGAAGATTTCACAAACACTTACAGGTCTGTTTCTAAAAACTTTGTAGAATGAATGTGTAAAGGAAATGTGTAAGTTCTGTATAGAATTGTATTGTATTTTGCACTGCCCTGGAAATCATATTCTATCACAAATAAAATTTACATTCAGCCAGGAGCAGCGATTTTCTTTTTAAATGCTTAAAGTGAAACATTAAAAATGTCCAATTCCTTTAAATAACATGTCTGGGGGGTCCTAATCCTTCCTGTGAAGGGGGATATCTCTGTGATGTACAGAAAGTGCCGCAGCAGCGCCGACCTTTATGAAGGAAAGAAGTTTAAAATTGCTGCAAATGACATTTCCATGCCGACTTCTATCCAAAAAAAAAAAAAAACAGCACACAGGCTTCTCTAATGATCTGCTACAACGCCTTGAAAAAGCATTCATACCCCTTGACATTTCCCACATTTTGTCATGTTACAACCAAAAATGTAAATGTATTTTATTGGGATTTTATGTGATAGACCAACACAAAGTGGCACAGAATTGTGAAGTGGAAGGAAAATGATAAATGACACAAATAAATATGTGAAAAGTGTCGGGGGGGCATTTGTATGGCGCCCCCCTGAGTCAATACTTTGTAGAACCCCCTTTCTCTGCAATTACAGCTGCAAGTCTTTTTGGGGATGTCTCTAACAGCTTTGCACATCTAGAGAGGGACATTTTTGCCCATTCTTGTTTGCAAAATATCTCAAGCTCTGTCAAATTGGATGGAGAGCGTCCGTGAACAGCAATTTTCAAATCTTGCCACAGATTCTCAACTGGATTCAGGTCTGGACTGTGACTGGGCCATTCTAACACATGAATATGCTTTGATCTAAACTATTCCATTGTAGCTCTGGCTGGATGTTTCGGGTCGTTGTCCTGCTGGAAGGTGAACCTCCGCCCCAGTCTCAAGTCTTTTGCAGACTCTAACAGGTTTTCTTCTAAGATTGCCCTGTATTTGGCTCCATCCATCTTCCTATCAACTCTGACCAGCTTCCCTGTCCCTGCTGAAGAAAAGCATCACATGATCCTGCCACCACCATGTTTCACGGTGGGGGTGGTGTGTTCAGGGTGATGTGCAGTGTTAGTTTTCTGCCACTGTCGTGGATATTCCACTATACTCTTGCGCTATTAAGTGTCAGACAGGTGTGTGTAATGCACAGAATGCAGAGGACAGGAGTGTGTAATGCACAGAATGCAAGGGACAGGAGTGTGTAATGCACAGAATGAAGGGGACAGGAGTGTGTAATGTACAGAGTGCAGGGGACAGGAGTGTGTAATGCACAGAATGCAGGGGACAGGAGTGTGTAATGTACAGAGTGCAGGGGACAGGAGTGTGTAATGCACAGAATGCTGGGGACAGGAGTGTGTAATGCACAGAATGCAAGGGACAGGAGTGTGTAATGCACAGAATGAAGGGGACAGGAGTGTGTAATGCACAGAATGCAGGGGACAGGAGTGTGTAATGTACAGAATGCAGGGGACAGGAGTGTGTAATGCACAGAATGCTGGGGACAGGAGTGTGTAATGCACAAAATGTGGGGGACAGGAGTGTGTAATGCACAAAATGTGGGGGACAGTGTGTAATGTACAGAATGTAGGGGACAGGAGTGTGTAATGTACAGAATGCAGGGGACAGGAGTGTGTAATGCACAGAATGCTGGGGACAGGAGTGTATAATGCACAGAATGCAGGGGACAGGAGTGTGTAATGTACAGAATAAAGGGGACAGGAGTGTGTAATGTACAGAATGCTGGGGACAGGAGTGTGTAATGCACAGAATGCCAGGGACAGGAGTGTGTAATGCACAGAATGCAGGGTACAGGAGTGTGTAATGTACAGAATGCAGAGGACAGGAGTGTGTAATGTACAGAATGCAGGGGACAGGAGTGTGTAATGCACAGAATGCAGGGGAGAGGAGTGTGTGTTTTGCTTGCGTCTATCTAGCAAGGTTACTCTGTGGTATAAGCAAGGAAGCTGAGATTTCTGCAGTGTGTAAATTGTGCTTTTACTATACAAAGATGCTGTACATACAAAACTATTACAATATTAGGAATACAATACAAGACTGACAGATATCAATAGCCTAGCAAACTAAACAGCCTATGGTCTATAATAGTACAAATACACTTAAAGGTTACTTATCTTCTGTTACTGTATGTTCGTGCTCTCCATTGGCAGCAAATCTCCTGGAGCATCAGGCAGTGTTCTTGTATCATGAGTGGTGGCTTCTGATCTTCAAAGCATGATGGTGTGTGTGTGTGCCTACTCACCCCTTTTATGTGTCAGGCTGTTTACCATAATTACCAAACAACAGAAAACATGCCTGTTTACTGTAGCTGTAGAAACAATGGACTGTTGAAAACTGCATCTAGTAACCATTGTCTAATCAGGTCAAGACCTGACAGTAATCTAACACTCATTCTTTCAGTTTGAGAGCTAAAAAAACCCAAAAATGAGTAAATCTCTTTCTTGTGTACTGTAGCTATAAAGACAATAGCCTGTTAATTGAACTGTCAATTAAATACAACAATGATATCTACCCCATTGTATAAAACAGCATTTGTTTGAGAAATCTACTCAAGCCAAAAAACTGACAGTAATCTGACCAACTCACTATTGTAATATTGTCCCATTTATCTTATGTCTGTTAAATATATAAAAAAAATCATATTTTTAACAAATGCAATACATTCCGCCCTAGATTTTTTTTTTCTCAGACTACACACAAAATCTCTTCATTACTAAACTCATTCTAAACATTCATTTCCTTGAATGCAACACCTCCCATTTCTGTTACTGAGAAGGTGTTTCAGTCTTTAACTAAAAAGTTCATTAGAAAGTCCATTCTAAAGTTCTTTAGAAACAAGTCCAGGCTTGTAATACATCAAAGGCCTTGCTCTCCACAGCTCTTGCGATCTTCCGTCATCCTTTCCATCATGTAACCACTTTTCTCTGGTCTTCCTATGGATCAAATCGGAGACAGCCTGTGGAGTGGAAAACAAAGCAGATTATCTGTTCCTTCTAATAATACATAAACAGTAGATCCAGGCCCTTCAGCTAAAATCTCTCCTCTAAATGGCTTCTTGCCTGGATGTCTGACTAACACTTTGCCCCCTGCCTGTACCCACTTTGACCCTCCCAAAGAACATCAATAGGGAGGAGAGGAAATATACTGATATTTCCCAGAAGATCACTGTTGTTTATTTTGGAAGGTTTGCTGTTATGTAGCCTCACTTTCCACTCTTGCTGGGAAGTATCCACTAACCAGTCAGAGTCCCAGCCACTGTCTTGAAACTCATCTGTCAATGCAAATGTAACTTCAAACCTTCCTGCCAGATTCCCTCTCATTCCTAGATAGGCTTCAGCTTCAGATACGTCACTCTTGGTTTCTATGTCATGGGAAGCAGTAACATGGTATCTGTTAAGCCCTGTTCTTTCAGGAACCTTACATAAATATTGAACTCTGCACTCCAGCTGTGGAATCTGTGCCCCAGCCCCTACCATCCTCTCATATGGTGTGCTTTTGGCTATTGGCCTAGAATTTAACAACATGACTGCCTGTGTGAGGACCCGATCCCACCCCCTTAGTGTATGTGTGGGTGTAAGTTTCCGTATCTGGCCCTTCAATAGCCCGTTGTATCTTTCAATCAAACCAGCTGCCTGTGGATGGTATGGGATGTGGCACAACCAGTACACTTCAGAATCTTTGGCCCACTGCTGTACTGTTGATCCGGTGAAGTGTGAGCAGTTATCACTTTGCACTTGTTTGGGACAACCATAAGCAACAACAAGTTTCTGGAGCAGTTGAAGCGTTGCGGCTTGATCTGCACATTTGCAAGGATGAACAAGCATAAGTCCTGAATAGGTATCCACTGCAGTGCAACAATATCTCAGTCCATTGTTTCCCTCTGGCAGGGGACCGATGAAGTCAATCTGCCAAATCTCTGCAGGCCTCTCACCCCTCTTAATCGACCTGGTGGAGTACTTTTGCAATGGCCATTGTCGCACTTCTCCACACACTGTACAGTGTCTTTATCATGTCCATGGATATAGGCAATCCTCTCTGCTGTGCCCATTCCTTTGTTGCTTTCTGCCCCAAACGTCCAGATTGCTTGTGGGCCCAGTTGGCCAAGTTCATCAAGACAGGATCAATTGGCACAACTGTCTTCACTTTGGCGATTTCATCTGCAACTCTGTTATAGTTCTCAAAGTCTGGGACTAGGGGGACATGTGCATCAACATGCCCCACTTTTATGGTGCGGGAGTGAGCCTCCTTCCAGATGTAGTCCCAGACTTCCTTGCCTCCCCATACCACCTTTCCATGAATCATCCATTCATTGGACTTCCACGTGGGCATCCAAGTTGTCAGTCATTTAAAAACCGCCCAGCTGTCAGTGTAGATAGTGATATGGGAAGAAGGATCCTCCTGAAGAGTCATCACCACCGCTTTCAACTCTGCATACTGACTGGATCCTCCAATTCCAGTCTCCTGCAGGACTGTGTCTGTACTTGGGTTGTAGGCTGCTGCTGTCCATTTACGTCCAGACGAGGTGACTATGGCTGAACCATCAGTGAACCACGCTGACTCCTTCATGTCTTCTGACAGAGACTCAAAGGGTGGAGCCTCTTGAATGGGGGAAGACTGCAGCACAGGAATTTCTTCTTCTGGCCGGGTGCTGGTAAAAGTAACAAGCCCAGCCAGCTGTTTTGAAATGTCTCTAACATCCCCAGCTGCAATACCCCCTCTTTCTTGAAGGTACCACTTCCATTTCATCAGTGTCTGGTTCTGGGCTACAGCTGCCCTAGTGGTCAGTCCATTATCTCTCACCCATCCTGCTATTGGCAATGCAGTATGGATGGTGACTGTGTCCATTCCTGTAATGGTCTCTACATGTTGAAGTGCTGTGTAGGCCCCAAACAGGTACTTCTCTAGGGGCGTGTATCTCTTCTGTGCCCCTGTCAGTTGTTTGGACCAAAATCAAATGGGTATTGCTCTCAGTCCTTTCTTTTCATTTGGCTGCCACAGACTCCAAGATATGGTACCATTCTGCTCCACTACATCCAGCTGAAATGGTACTCCTTGTCTCACGGGTCCTAATCCCTGATGCTGCAAAATAGCTTCTTTAGCAGCCAGGAATGTAGTCCGCTGCTCTGAACCCCATGAGAACTCAGTCTTTTTTCTGGTGACATTATATATAGGCCTCAGAATCAGTCCAAGATGTGGGATGAATGATCTCCAGAACCCCACAACTCCAATGAACTTCTGTGCCTCCTCTTTGGTGGTAGGGGGCGACAGAGCCTGGATAGTTTGCACAACTGTCTCTGGAATTTTGCTCTGCGGCCCAGTCCACATCATTCCCAAGAATTTCACTTCTGTGGCAGGTCCTTGGACTTTGTCTCTGTTGATAGCCCACCCTCTGTACTCCATGTGCTCTATCAGCAGGTGCAGTGCTTCAGTTACATCTTCTTTTGTTCCAGAGATCATGATGTCATCAATGTAGTGGAACACAGCGACTTTCAAACTCAGGGTACTTAAATCTCGGGCAATCAGTCCATGACAAATCATTGGAGAATGAACATAGTCTTCAGGAAGCACGGTGAAAGTGTACTGGCGGCCGTCCCACACTATAGCAAACTGGTCTTGACACTCTGAGTGTATCAAAATTGAAAAGAAAGCATTAGCCAGGTCTATCACAGCATGATATTCTCCTGCATTTTTAGCAATTTTCTCAACTTTGAGATCATATCTGGTACAGCTGACTTCAATGGAGGTGCCACTTTGTTTAGACCTCTGTAATCCACAGTCATTCTATATGTCCCATCAGGTTGCTTTACTGAGAACACCGGAGACGAGAAAGGACTTACAGCAGGTCTAAGGATCACTACTCTCAACAGTTCTTGAATAGTCTCCCCAATTTCTTTGTGGCCTCCAGGAAGTCTGTACTGCTTGCATAGGTGTGCGCAGCCTAATGCATTAGGGTGTGCACCCTTAAGCGCAAACACACATGCATGTGTATAAATCTACATATATATGACTCAGGCACATTGACCTCCCTGCTGGCACGGTGAAATAGAAAAGGATAAACACTTCTCTTATGGCAGAGCCGGTAAGAGGGAGATCTTTCCCATGTTCCTGATGCTACACAGAACGATAACGCTAATGCGCATGGGGGGATTAGGGTGTGCCTGGGCACACCCGGCACATCCTGTGCGCACACCTATGACTGCTTGAGACAGACTGGCTTCTCTGGTGGAGGAATGTAGACAGGGGTCCATTTCGCATGACCTCTGACCACAGCCTTCACCACCCTAACCAGATACGCTTTATCAGGATACCCAAATGTGAATGTACCTCTTTCAGTCTGAATTGACTGACCTTGAAGTACATCCATCCCAAGAATATTTTCGGGTAACTCTGATACCAAAACATTTGTCATAAATCCTGATTCCTTGCCAATAGCCAATTTCACCCGTATTCTAACTGCTGGTGTGGTTTGCCCTCCCAAACCTTCTACATAAATCAATTCTCCTTTGTGATGGTTCCACCTCTTCAGCATTTCTGCAGTAGAAATCCCATCTATCTCATCTTTAGGTACTCCTGCCTTTAATAGGTCCATCCACATTTGTTTCCTAGAAATAACTAGCCTGGTTTTCTCTTTACCTCCTGTCTTCTCTACCCCATTCCCTTTCTTCTCAGTTTTTTTCTGCTTGTATTGATCCTGTCTGGCCTTGACCTTATCTACTGCCCCGACAGGTTTTGTTTTAGTTTCCTCTAGCTCCCCCCAACTGGCTTAAAAGGGTTGTGGCTTCATGAATCTTGCTGTTTAATCCCAGGCCTCCCAACAAGGACAATAATGAAGCCCTGAGATTAAATGGCGCAGACTTCATCAGCTTAGAGTGCAGAGCAGACGTAAGGGGTTCCATATCTGGACCCATCCATTCTGGAAACGTATTTAATCCGGTTATACAACCCATCTCACGTAACCTGGAAATATCCTCTCCTATTGCTCTCCATGAGTAGGTATTTTCCAGGTCAGTAGGACTAGCATATAATCAGACTATTCCATCTCTCACGAGGTCTAACAGTGAAAGATTCACGCTAAACTCTCGGGCTTTTCGCATTGCCTGACGCAATTGTGGATCATGGGTTAACACTCTCGTAATCACTGCTTCCTTACCTGACAAAACAACACTGTCTGCCCCTTCATCCCATAAGCGTAAGAGCCACCTCACTAGGGGTTCCCCAGACCTTTGTTTGTATTGTTTTGCCAGCTCATGGAGTTCAGTTTGTGTAAACTCCCATACTTCTTCAAATTCAACATCTCTGGGGTTGCGATAATGCACCTCCCCATCTGCCATATCCTCTCTATCATGTTGCCTTTTCCTATGCTTAGTAAGGAGAGGTCTGGCATACTTTTTCTTTCGCACTAGCAGATCATCATGCGAAATATCAAACTCTATCTCCCCATCCTCACTATCATTTGAGGAGAGCACATCCTCACAATCACAATTTTGGGATGTGACAATGGCACGTACCCTGGCTTTACTAACAGGTTTACAGCCCTTCCTTTTCCTTAAGGCATTAATTGATTTGGTCACGAGGGCTTCACACCGCTCTTGCAAATCATCAGCCCGACTAGCAGTTGAACGCATACACTCTGAAGCAACTGCTAGCTGGTCTTTTAATACCTTAACTTCTGCCTCTGCCTTCTCCCTTCTCTGTGATTCAGTGTAACTAGCATTAAGGAAGTGCCAACCCATTGTGGACACTGTCCTCTTCTCTGCTTTACTTAAATCCAACCCCTTAAGGCTAAAATCTACAAAATGATCTGAGACTTTATCACCCCAAGTCAGCTTCAAGGGAGAAGCATACTTCACAAATTCTTTAGCAAGAGGCTCCCACTCATTGTCTCTGGCCCAGATAGGTAAGCTGCACACTTCCTTCTGGCCACCAGAACCCTCTGCAGCCTTGCTTTTCCTAAACAGCTTACGCAGCATTTTATCTAGCACAAGCTACACAACACACTACAGAAAAACACGTCTGCTTCAGTTGAGTTATAGCACAGACCGCGGCACGAGCCCCCAAATGTTTTGTTTGTGTCTATCTAGCAAGGTTCCTCTGTGGTATAAGCAAGGAAGCTGAGATTTCTGCAGTGTGTAAATTGTGCTTTTACTAAACAAAGATGCTGTACATACAAAACTATTACAATATTAGGAATACAATACAAGACTGACAGATATCTATAACAAGCAAAATGCCTAGCAAGCTGAACAGCCTATGGTCTATAACAGTACAAATACACTTAAAGGTTACTTATCTTCTGTTACTGTATGTTCGTGATCTCCATTGGCAACGATTCTTCTGGAGCATCAGGCACTGTTCTTCTATCATGAGTGGCGTCAGATGTTACAGCATGATGGTGTGTGTGTGTATGTGTCTCTAGCTTATGCCTGAATCCCCCTTTTATGTGCCAGACTGTTTGCCATAGTTATCAAACAACAGAAAACAAGCCTGTTTACTGTAGCTGTAGAAACAATGGACTGTTGAAAACTGTATCTACGTACAAAAATGGTATCTACGTACCATTGTCTACTCAAACCAAGACAGTAATTTAACAGCCATTCTTTCAGTTTGCAAGATGAAAGAATCCCAAACAAGTAATGTCTTACTTGTTTACTGTAGCTATAGAGTCAATAGCCTGTTAATTGAACACTCAATTGAATACAACAATGATATCTACCCCCATTGTATGAAACAGCATTTGTTTGAGAAATCTACTCAAGCCAAAAACTGACACTATCTCTATGACCAACCACTATTGTGCAATGTTATGTCCCATGTATCAAGTCTGATTAATAAAAAAAAATCATATTGTAACAAACGTAACACAGTGTGTAATGCACAGAATGCAGGGGACAGGAGTGTGTAATGTACAGAATGCAGGAGATAGGAGTGTGTAATGTACAGAATGCAGAGGAAAGGAGTGTGTAATATAAAGAATACAGGGGACAGGAGTGTGTAAAGTACAGAATGCAGAGGAAAGGAATGTGTAATATAAAGAATACAGGGGACAGGAGTCTGTAATGTACAGAATGCAGAGGACAGGAGTGTGTAAAGTACAGAATGCAGGGGACAGGAGTGTGTAAAGTACAGAATGTAGAGGACAGGAGTGTGTAATGTACAGAATGCAGGGGACAGGAGTGTGTAATGCACAGAATGCAGGGGACAGGAGTGTGTAATGCACAGAATGCAGGGGACAGGAGTATGTAATGCACAGAATGCAGGGGACAGGAGTATGTAATGTACAGAATGCAGGGCACAGGAGTGTGTAAAGTACAGAATGCAGAGGAAAGGAATGTGTAATATAAAGAATACAGGGGACAGGAGTCTGTAATGTACAGAATGCAGAGGACAGGAGTGTGTAATGTACAGAATGCAGGGGACAGGAGTGTGTAAAGTACAGAATGCAGGGGACAGGAGTGTGTAAAGTACAGAATGTAGAGGACAGGAGTATGTAATGTACAGAATGCAGAGGACAGGAGTGTGTAATGTACAGAATGCAGAGGACAGGAGTGTGTAATGTACAGAATGCAGGGGACAGGAGTGTGTAATGCACAGAATGCAGGGGACAGGAGTCTGTAATGTACAGAATGCAGAGGACAGGAGTGTGTAAAGTACAGAATGCAGGGGACAGGAGTGTGTAAAGTACAGAATGTAGAGGACAGGAGTATGTAATGTACAGAATGCAGGGGACAGGAGTGTGTAATGTACAGAATGCAGGGGACAGGAGTGTGTAATGCACAGAATACAGAGGACAGGAGTATGTAATGTACAGAATACAGAGGACAGGAGTGTGTAATGTACAGAATGCAGGGGACAGGAGTGTGTAATGCACAGAATACAGAGGAAAGGAGTGTGTAATGTACAGAATGAAGGGGACAGGAGTGTGTAATGCACAGAATGTAGGGGACAGGAGTGTGTAATGCACAGAATACAGAGGACAGGAGTGTGTAATGTACAGAATGCAGGGGACAGGAGTGTGTAATGCACAGAATGCAGGGGACAGGAGTGTGTAATGTACAGAATGCAGGGGACAGGAGTGTGTAATGTACAGAATGCAGAGGACAGGAGTGTGTAATGCAGGGCCAGTGTGATGTGGGCAGTGTGATAGTGAATCCAAACTCCACCTCACACTATATAATCAGTTACAGTAACAGATGTTTCCTTTTGGGATGAAGGCTTTACATAAAAAAATTAAAGCTGATCATTGTAAACACCCCTGTCAGAGGGAGATGGTTTGTCCTATCCCCTACCTGCTACATCTGCTGGAGAGCTTTTTCTGTTGAAAAAAATAACAGACTTACTGGCTGGATCACCAGATGAAAATGAAAGAAAGTCTAAAAAAAAAAAAATGCAGCCATCACATCTAAGAAGGGTACCTGGGCAGTGTGATGGGGGACAGTGTGACTAGAAGACATGTAGCCCCACACTATACTCGCTCAGGTGCTGGGCACTGTCTGTTTCTCCAGACAGTGGAATACACTGTGGCATTTGTAGGCTGCCAGGCGGGAGTGGCTTTGGGGAGGGAAGCAATTCTCTTACTTTACCAGGATCAGCCTGCAGGCAAGAAATGTGAGCCGGGAGCTGGGGACGGGTCTGGAAGGCTGATTGATGACTGCTTGTCTTTTGTCACATCGTGGATCACGACTGCAATAAACACCTAGCACCAGGCTGGATAGGAGGAACCGATCACCTCCATCTCCCTCCTGCAGCCCCCGCTGAAAGGCGGCGGGATGGCATGAAGGGGAAGCCGGCTTCCAACGGCTGCAGGAGTGAGATGGAGGTGATCGGTTCTTGTGTATGCCGCCCCCCCTCCTTCAATCCAAGTGTAGACAAATATGACAGGGGAGCCATATGGGCCCCCTGAAGCATGGGGCCAGATCACAATTGTGACCCTCTATTATGCCTCTGTCCCAATCCCTCTCCTTTTACAGATTCTACAAACAATACATTACAAAAAGACAACCCTGGACTGTTACCGGGGTGACTGGGGGGCCTCTATACTGTGTGGGAAAGAATCAGTTAATATCACCGCTCTCTGCGGGGGGAGCACTACACATCTATAAGGATATACAGTACATACACACACAGCACAAGGACGTGTTCAAACTACGAGGCGTTTCTCTGGGCTGAAGTTCCTCTGAGCTCCACAAGATGGTGATCTCACTTCTACAAAGACAGGAAGTCTCTATGGAAGACAGGAAGTGATGTCAGCTACAGACAGGAAGTTTCGGGTGAGAGGTGAGTCGGGAGGAAATAGAGAGGAGACATTGCTGGAAGTTGCAGCAGAGGAGGTAATAAGATCTTATTTTCTATTTACACCCAGTAACCTCCCCGTCATGTCCGTCCTCTTCCTCCATAGTCACTGTGACTTATTTTATCTCCAGCAGATGATGATACACACATATATTATTATTATACAGGATTTATATCGCACCCACAAATTGCACAACATGAGGGCAGACAGTACAGTTACAATACAATATAATACAGGAGGAATCAGAGGGCCCTGATCCTTAGAGCTTACAATCTAAGAGGGAGGGTCAAAGGATACAAAAGGTAATAACTATGGGGGATGAGCTGATGGAGAAAATAAAAGTCCAGTTGTTAGGTGGGGGCAGGATAGGCTTCTCATAGGAGAAGGGTTTTCAGGGATCGTCTTAAAGTGGACAGAGTAGGAGATAGTCAGGCAAATTGGGATAGGGAGTTCCAAAGGATGGGAGAGGCTCGGTAGAAGTCCTGAAGATGAACATAGGAGGAAGTGATGAGGGAGATAGAGAACAGGAGGTTTTGGGAGGATCGAAGAGAATGATTTGGTTGGTATTGTGAGACTAGGTTAGTTATATAGTTGGGGGTCGAGTTCTGGATGACTTTATAAGTTGTTAGTATTTTGAATTTTATTTGTTGGGTAAGCGGAAGCCAGCGGAGGGATTGGCAAAGAGGAGCAGCAGACATTGAATGGTTGATAAGGTGAATGAGTCTGGCAACAGCATTCATGATTGACTGAAGGGGGGATAGCCTATATAAAGGCAATCCGGTGAGGAGGGACTTGCAGTAGTCAAGGCAAGATATAACCCGGGATTGAATCAGTAGCTTTGTGAGGTCATTGGTTAGGAAGGGACGTAATTTGGAGATGTTGCGGAGGTTGAGGCGGAAAGCTTTGGACAGTGATTGGATGTGGGCCTGAAAGGAGAGTTCAGAGTCAAGGATTGCACCTAGTGCCCTGGCATGTGGGGATGGGTTGATGGTTGTGCCATCGATCTTGACAGAGAAGTCAGGGGAAGGGGCACGTGGTTGAGGAAATATTATGAGCTCGGTTTTGGATAGATTGAGTTTGAGGAAGTGGTGTGACATGCAGGCTGATATGTCTGTTAGTAAATTAGTGATGCGTGAGGAGACTCATGGAGTGAACTGAGGGATAGAGACATAGATTTGGGTGTCGTCAGCGTAGAAATGGTATTGAAAGTCATACGAGCTATCAGCTGACCTAGGGAGGAGCTGTAGATCAGGAATAGGAGAGGTCCAAGAACAGAACCTTGGAGGACCCCGAAGGAGAAAGGAGGAGGAGAGTTGTGACACTGAAGGTGCAATGGGATAGGTAGTATGAAAACCAGCAAAGACTACAGTCACAGAGACCAAAGGAGAGGAGTTTTTTTGAGGAGAATGGGGTGGTACACTGTGTCAAAGGCAGCAAAGAGGTCCAGGAGTAGGATTACAGAATAGTGTCCATTGAATTTAGTATACGTTAGCAGATGATTCATGGGTTTAAGGTTAGCAGTTTCGATGGACTGTTGAGTGCGAAATCCAGATTGAAGGAGATCAAGGAGGTTATTTTCAGTGAGATGGTCGCTCAGTTGGTTGTAGACTAATGCCCATACACGCGATCGGACATTCCGACAAATAAATCCATGTATTTTTTCCGACGGATGTTGGCTCAAACTTGTCTTGCATACACACGGGCGCACAAAGTTGTCGGAAAATCCGATCGTTCCGAACGCGGTGACGTAAACCACGTACATCGGGACTATAAACGGGGCAATAGCCAATAGCTTTCATCTCTTAAATTATTCTTTGTATTACACTTTGTCCGTCGGATTTGTCTACACACGATCGGAATTTAAAGGATCGAATTTTGTTGTCGGAAAATTTTATAGCCTGCCCTCAAACTTTGTGTGTCGGAAATTCCGATGGAAAAAGTCAGATGGAGCCCACACACGGTCGGAATTTCCGAAAACAAGCTCCGATCGCACATATTCCATCGGAAAGTCCGACCGTGTGTACAGGGAATTAGTGTTCAGGAAGTTTGGATGAAAAGGAAAACAAGGAGATAGGATGAAGGTTGTTAAGATTGGTGGGGTCCAGGGAAGGTTTTTTAAGTTTGGAAGTGACTAGTGCATGGTTTGGAGAGTTAGGGAAGATACAAATGTGAGTTAGAGAGTGTAGGATAGAGCCAGAGGGTGACCGCAGTATTTGCGAGGGAACTGGGTCTAGGGGGCAGGTGGTTGGGTGGGCGTTAGCTTTAAGTTTAGTAACCTTGTCTATAGTAGCAGGGTTGAATAAGAAAAGTGTTGATTGTACCTGTGGACATGGGGTGTTAAGTAGGGGAGGTATCTGTACAGCGGAGGTCTCATCACAAATTGTATCAATCTTATTTTTGAAGTGATTGGCGATCTCCTGGGCAGTAGATGAGTTAGTGGATAGAGGCAGTGGAGGACGAAGTAGAGTTGAAGGTAGAGAAGAGTTGACGGGGACAGGATGATAAGTTGGTAATGAGAGTAATAAAATTGGTCTGCTTGACAGCAAGGAGACAGGAATTGTATTTTTGGAGGGCAGATGTATATTTTAATAAAGTCCTTCTAAAAATTAGTCTTACGCCACAGGTGCTCAAGAGTGCAGCTATGATTTTGAGAATTCTGGTGTTATCTGTTTGCCAAGGTTGTAGAAGTTGGGGGCCTGATTCTGTGTGTAGTGAGGGGGGCCAGTGTATCCAGGGTGGAGTAGAGGGATCTATTGTAGACAGAAGTGGTTAGGTTGGGGCAGGACAGGGATGAGATGATGTCATAGTGATGGTCAGTAGCAGAGTAGAGAAGGGTTAAGGTGGATTAGGTGGCGAGGAGGTGGAAGACTGAGAGAGAGTGAAACTAATAAGGTGGTCATCAGAGAGAGGAAAAGGATTGTTGGAGAGGTTGCATAGAGTGCATAGGTAGAAGAATCAGGCCCCTTTCACACGATCGGACCGTTCAGGTCCGCCTGTCAGTTTTGACGGCAGACCTGAACGGGCGCTCCATGGTAGCCTATGGAGCGACGGATATCAGCGGAGACATGTCCGCTGACATCCGACCCGGTCCGATCCGCTAAAAGCAGACGGATGCCTCTACGTTCGGATCCGTCGCTGGCGGATCGGGTGAGATCTGATGAAAACGGACATGCTGTCCGTTTTCATCTGATCTCCCCATAGGCAGCAGCGGCTCTAGACAAGCCCCTCCCTGCTCAGTGAGAAGAGAGGGACCTGTCATCCGCCGGCTCAGCGTAGATCTCCCGCTGAGCCGGCGGACCAAGGCGGACTCCGTGGAAGGGGAGTCCGCCTCATGTGAAAGGGGCCTAAAAGGTCGAGGGTGTTGCCATCAGAATGAGTAGAAGCATGTATTCATGGTGTATTGATTCTGTTCAAAAGAGGAGATAAGACTGAGAAGTTTACAAGTAGCAGTGTTTTTATTAACAGGGGTGTTGAAGTCACCGAGAATGATTGTGGGGATTTCAGAAGAGAGAAAGTAGTACAGCCAGGCAGAGAGGCCATCAATTAAGGTTGATACCGGTCCAGGAGGCCAATAACACAGCACTTCTAAAAGAAACGGGAGAAAATAGACAAATACAATGTGCCTCAAATGAAGAGAGGGAGGTGGTTGAAGTATTTGAAAGATGCTATGTGGGGCTAAGAGGATTCCCACTCCACCTCCCTTACATCCACTGGGTCTGGGGGAGTGAGTCCAGAGAAGCCCATCAAGGGAGAATGAAGCAGGAGAAGCAGTGTTGGATTCATAAAGCCAGGTGTCAGTAACAGCAAGTAGTTAGTGATAAAGAGGTCATGGACAGAAGTGAGTTTGTTACAGACAGAGCAGGTGTTCCAAAGGGTGCAAGAGAAGAGGGGGCCGGTTTTGGGAAGAAGATGGATAGAAACTAAATTGTGTGGATTGCAGCTGTTGCCAGAAGACATGGGGTGATGGGAGCGTTGGGCACAGTTAAACAATGGAGGCCCAGGGTTTGGGGTTTAATCTCCAGAGGTTAAGAGAAGCAGAAGGGTGAGGGAGGTAATATGGGAGTGTGATTTATATGAAGGGACATGCCTCAGTGTTGGGGGGGATGAAGACACGTGATCCCTATGTCGAACACGCGTAGGGGGGGCCAGGACGGAACGAGAGTTTGTGGATTTGTCACAGATGGGACGCACACCATACTCCTGCACTGATTCATTGATTGCACGCTGTGTATAGAGTGGTGCACTGACGCACCTTGTGAGTACCCCATTTGGGGAGAGTTTTTTATTGATTAAATATTTTAAAACAATATCACACCATTGAGTGTTTTTCTTAATTTTATATATCGCATTGGAACCTGATCGTATTGGAATCTGATATCTGGTGACATATATTGAGCCCTGGGGGGGTTCAAAGGCGCATTTTGACTTAGTTAGCAGCTGAGTCGCACGCCCCGAGGTGAGCATAATTCCTGGGGGGCACTGGATTGCACCAAAGCATGGTTTTCATCACAAAGAAAATTTATGAGCACGCTGGAAATTAACATCATTGAACACTTTAGCACCTTTTTCTGATTGATTTTCCACATTTTTTTGTTCCATTGAGGACTGTTTGTTCACATATATTGTGTGGCACCAAGCACTTTTGGTAATATATAAATATATATATATATATATATATATATATATATATATATATATATTCTGTATTAGATTTTGTTTTCAGTGTAGCATGCCTGGTTGTATTGATTTTATACTTTGCACACTAATATAAGGTTGTATTGGTTGCATATACTGTACCTTCCTAAGCCTATGCATAGTTTATATTCTTTTGTGTTTGAATTGGGTTTATTATTATCACTATCATTTTTAAGTGTCACTATATGGTTCTATTCATGTCCATGGACATACACATTATGTTTGCTAACAGCATTTCCTCTGGAAAGCTGTTACCTTGTAGGACAAAGTTAAAAAGCCGAACCAGCCTGGGAGCGAGTTGGGAGGCAAATTTTTTATAATATATGGTGGAAAAACCATCAGGGCCGGGGGAAGAACCTGTCTTTAGTGCCTTGATGACATTCAGCACTTCTGATTGGGAAATAGGTGAATTAAGTTTGTCTAATTGTGAGGTAGTGAGAATGGGGATCGGGATAGCGTTAGACCAGGACAAAGCCTCATGTCACGCGTGCCACGTACGTGAGATGAGACCAAAATAGTGGGGAGGCCTCCCTTGCACCTCGGGTCCTTGAAGCCTCTAGAGATGAAGACAGAGATTTGGTGGACACCGAGTGGCAGGGGTGCCAGGGGTGTGGAGCACTGTGCGAGCCTTTGTCCGAGATCCAAGCCCAGGTCAAGTCCAGTTTGGCAACGAAGTATAAAAGGGTTAATCAGAAGAAGAATGGTCGAGATCCAAGCCGGGGTCAGTTCCAATCTGGCAGCTGTGTACAAAAGGGGCAAAGAAATAGAATGGTCAAGGTACAAATCCGAGGTCAATGGCAAGCAGGAGTCAAGATTAGTCAAATAGGTTTCCAGGTCACAACAAGTTCAGACAGATCACACACTAGCACAGGAACAAGGGGGGACTGAAGATAATCCAGCAATTTGGCAGTGACTGGGCTGGGCTTATATAGGAAAGTTTGAGGTCACTTCCTGTGCGCCTCCTGGGCATTTTCCCGCCTTTTTCCATCAGGTTGAGGTCACTTCCTGTGCGCCTCCTGGGCATTTTTCTGCCTTTTTCCATCAGGTTGAGGTCACTTCCTGTGCACCTCATGGGCATTTTCCTGCCTTTTTCCATCAGGTCTTCTGCGCAGGTGCGGGTTGGCGCACTGAGGCGTCTTTGGCGCATGCTCAGTTGGAACGGATTTCCTCTTGTGGCAATGTGCCATTGGTGCATGCTTAGTAAGCCCTGGACTCTTACACCTCATCGGATGGTCCAGACTGGGGAGGCCCAAGTAATGTTGAGTAAAAATTTTTAAGACTTCTTGAGGGTGAGATGTAATCATGACCGAAGGGGTGGTCAATTTATAAACGTGCGGAGGGCGGAAAGACTGGTTCAGTTTCCTAGCAAACATGGTTGAGGCTGTGTTACTGTGCAATAGAAATCTTGCCTTGGACCATCGCAGGGTCCTTCTCCATTTTAGCCGAGAGTAGCGAGTCCAATTCGAGGCGTTTTTTGCTCGATGGACAGTCTGGTAGACTCTAAAGTTAGGGCTGCTGAATTTTTATATAAACTGTCCAGCTCCGCAGAGAGCTGTACTATTTTTTTCTTATTCGTTTTATTGCGGGCAGTAGCTAAACTGACAAGTTTACCCCGCAGCAACTGCCTTATGAGCGACCCACACTGTAGAAATGGGGGTCCCAGGGAGGGCATTTAGAGCAAAGTAGGTATCTATAGATTGGGAAACCTCCGATTCACCCGCCAAGTCAGAAAGAAGTGCCTCATTGAGTCTCCACGTAAATGGTGTAGGGGCTAGCTTAATAAATTCTGTGGTGAAGAAGGTTATGTGGTGGTCAGACCATGCACAGTTATGAATGGAGGCTGTCTGAGAGATAGCAAGGATAATATGAGTGGAGAGAATATAGTCTAGTCTTGCGTAAATGTTGTGCGGATGAGAGTAGAACGTATATTCTTTTGCTCCTATGTTGTGTGTGCCCACCATGTGTTCACTAGTTGGAATTCCAGGAGTTTACGGGAAATGGATTTAGGGAAAGCCCTGGAACTAGTGGAGGCCGTGCACCCTGTCTAGTGTGGGGTTCGCTACCATGTTAAAATCTCCCCCTATAATCAAATGGGGGGATTGATATTTTGCTAAAATATCAAAAAAGGATGTGAAGAAGGAGGCAGAGGATTTGTTGGGGGCGTAAACCCTAGCTATGGTAAGTTCCCGGTTATGTATAACCTCCCTTGATTATAACATAGCGACTTATCTTTGTAAATCTGACGCACGTCCATAGGAAAGGAGGCGTGTAAGAATATGGCAGCACCCCTACTCTTCGATGAATGAAGTGTGTAGAAAGCTTGTGGTAAAGTTCTATGAAAGAATTTGGGATGGGAGTTTTGAGAGAAGTGTGTCTCTTGAATCAGTAGAATTTTAGCTTTAAGTCGCTTATAGTGGGAGAAGGCTTTACTCCTCTTAATGGGGAGAGTTGAAGCCTTTGACATTATGCGAGATGCAAATAATCGCCATAACTAAGATTATTAGGGAGGGTGTTCAGCTGAATGAGTGAAGCATAGGCTTGTAGGCTACTATCAAATATGGAACCTAACCCCACAAAGCCCCAATACTGGGGGCTTGTAACAGAATGCGGACCATACAGGAACATTTAAAACAGCAGATAGAGGCCTTATGACCTCACCTACTCCAAAAACGCCTATCAGGACAAGAATGACTAAAATCAGCTGAGGATTCAAACCAGAGAAAAAAAAGAGTCCAAAAAAAAAAAAGAAAATTAACAGGATTAGGAACATTTTTGCATCCTGAAAATAGAATGTTAAAACCGAGACAACCAAGTCTCGAACTCAGCAGCACCACTGATCTTGTGCCCAAACCAAAAGAGGGGATCAGTGTGAGGAACCTAGCTGTAAAAAAAAATTTAAAAAGTGGTAACAATGCTGGGTGGGGATGCTGGGGAAGCTGTATTGATGCGATGTTGTTAGCTATGTCCCCGGTTAAGCGTTATCATATTGAATTCTCCTTCTGTCGCATCTGGTAGGTGGCGTGTGCCAGACTTGAGATGGCCTGGGGGGGTCAAGGGAGGGCGGCGCACCGCTTCGGCTTCCATGAGGCCCAATTTCACCAGGATCTCCTGACCCTCCAGAACTGTGGTGGCAGCATAAGTGCAGCCATTATGAGGAACCCACCAACTTAAATGGCAAACCCCATTAGTATCGGATCCAGGCTGCTTGAAGTGTTACAGTGACCTCCTTCATGCCCCTGCATCTGTTCAATGTGGCTGGTGAGATATCCGGATAGATCTGAACAGTGTAATCATCAAGGGTGATGCGTAGGGTGTTTCTAGCAGCCCTTAAGATGTCTTCTTTCATCAGGAAATCCTTCATACAAAGGATTATGTCATGCGGCGGTTTGTCTGCTGGAGGTTTTGGTCTGAGGGCCCTGTGAAGCCTGTCACACCTAAAGGCCGCAGATTCACATTCTGGAAGAAGAGATTTGAACAGCCTGATGACAGTGAGAATCAAATCCGTGACCGACTCTGGAATACCCCGCAATTGCAGAATATTGCGTCTATTCCTGTTGTCCAGATCTTCAACCTGATACTGAATTTGATTAAATGCTGTTGTTAACGTTTCATGCTCCCGACTGAGCTCATTATAAGCCAGGGCCAGTTCATCGTGTTTAGTTTCCAGCATGTCAGTTCTAGTACCCAGAGCTGCAATCTTCTGTGACAGTGCATGGGAGGTCTTGTGCGTTTCTGTTTGGAACTTTGTTGCCAGTCTATTATACATCTTTTCTAGGCTAGCATCTAGGTCAGCTTTAGATAGAGAAGAGGTGTACTCACTGCCAGGATCCGAAGGTGAGCCAGGAACAGAAGGCACAGAGGGGGCCGCTGGAGCAGGAGAATGTGCTCGGGCCACGGCGCCATTTTGGGACATGCTGTATTGTTACCTGGTGCAGAGGAGATAGTGGGTTAGAGAATTCTGAGCGGGCCCCGGGATTTTTTCTTCAACAACGGCATGCACTGTGTCTTTGTGCCTCGAGGGGTGTTAGAAGTGTCGGGTGTAAGGCCATTTATAGCCCTCTGTGAGCCAATCATGTCCCGCGGTGTGCGGAGCTACTGTGTCAGGCGTCCATCTCGCTCAGCGCTGAGCATGCGCCCCCTGTTTGGTGTTTTATCAAAGTAGTTTGCTGTATATTCTCACTTTTTGCAATCTCTTTGTGCAGAGCCAAAGAACGCCCACTTAAATCAAAAATTCACTTATAGAAAGAACCCCAGACATGTGCCCCCCAGTCATTAATATTGTGGAAATGTACAGTAGATGAACCCCTTCAGGGTCAGAACATCCCCCCCCCACTTACAGGGCTTAAACATTTCCTTCATTTTGGAGATGTGTCACCTTTTCCACCAGTGACCTTCTCATCTCATCCGTCTATTGTACATTTTCTACATCTATACTAACAATGTCACGCTTACCCCTAACGCAGGTGGTCAGACACTATAGCTGGCTTCTGTGTTCTTCACCTATAGAAGCCCCCTTTTCCATAAGGCAAGCAGGCCTACCTGTACTCAGTTGCCCCCCAGGATTTACAGAATGCTATAGTGCCTGGCCACCACGCCTGAGCAGGAACAAACTGAGCACAGCAACCAGGTATTTGCAGGTTGGCAGACAGACAGAGTGGTTCCAACGATAGTCCAGGTACAAGGCAGGCTAGGTTCAGAATAGTCAGGGTCAAATCCACAGTCAAAAGGCAAACAGAGTTCAGAAAGTAGTCGATATCTGAACCAAGGTCATCAACGAGGGAATTCCAACACCAGAGTAGGGCAGACAAACAGAGAGCTTGGAGCACATGTTACAAACGCAATATCACAAGCATGAGACTGCAGGCTTGGCTGGCTTAAATCAGGTTGGGTCTCCACCCAGAGACTGACCACATCAATTACCTTACAGGTAGACAGACAGAAAGAATGCATCACAGCCAAAACCTGGATGCAGGAATTAGGAGTAGGAGCAAAACACACTCCTGACAAGCGGATTATAGTAATTTTATTAGTGGTGGGGGTTGGGCGGTTTATTTAGGAGGGATTGGAATATGTATTTATTTTATGAGATGCAAATAAGAAGAAAAAAAGAAAAATTTAATTTTCAGTAAATGTCCGTAATTTATTTTCCCATAATGATCCCAGTCTCAGATATTCATCCTAAAATGTGATCAGTAAAATCTCCAGAGTACACGTAGATCACAGGAATATGATGTGTCCTGACAAAGCCCAAAGACAAAAATCATCTTCCAGTTTAGGAGAGGAGGGGCGCACCCAGGAGAAATGATTCTGTGTACAGAAACCTCACAGAGCACCCCCCACAGCTCCCTCCTCCCAATGCCCCTCCAATCAGCGTCAGAGAATCCTATGACATCACACTGACCTCACAGCGCCTCCTCCTAATATCTCTCTATCCGACTTTTTTTTTCTGATGCTCTTAGGATGTGGGCCGACCCCTGGCCTCCTCACTTTCCAAGTAGGGCTGTTGAACCTGCATTGTATGTAATATCAGAAACCTCAGCATGAAGTGGGGTTTAAATAAAAAGAGACCTGACCAGTGAGGTGAGGAGGATTCTGGGAATGTCATTTGATTTTACTATTTGTGTTCAAATCTAGAGTTTTCCTCCTGTGAAGTCTGGAGATCATCTGACCATCACATTGCCTCCACCTCCCTCCCTGATAGAATAGAGAAATAAAAAGAAGATTCTAGAAGTCACCAGAGAGATCATCGAGCTGCTGACAGGAAAGGTGAGCGGAGCTCGGAAGGACATCATGATGGACAATCAGCCGCCCCTCACATCACCGGGTAAGAGGAGACTTTATTGTAAAGGAGAGAGCAGTACGGAGGATCCACCTAGATCCCCCATCATCTGATAAACACATAGAAACAATGTATTCAGTCAGTGTGTGTGTTTCCTACAGATGGATCCAGTAATGGGAACCCACCAGAGAGATGTCCCCGTCCTCTGTATTCCTGGGATTCTACACAGGAAGATCACATCATCCCTCACCATCATCAGGTAGATGATTGACAATTATTGGTAGTTATGATTTATACACAAGCATGTTTGTTGCAACGAATATTTTTTTATATTTTCAGAGTGGAAAACTTGGGGATGATAATATTAATGTTAAAGAAGAGTATAAAGAGGAGGATGAGGAGTATGGATTGATGAAAAACTTTTCAGAAGGACACAGGGATATGATGGAGCCACCTAATATCAGGAACCCACCAGAGAGATGTTCCCGTCCTCTGTATTCCCGGGATTCCACACAGGAAGATCACACCATCTCTCACCATCATCAGGTAGATGAGGAACAATCACTGATAGTATCATTAGGATCTGTACATTATCTGCATTGTTACCATTGATGTCATTTTTATTATATATTCAGAGTGGAAATCTGAGAGATTCTAAAGTCGAGGTTAAAAAAGAGATAAAAGAGGAGGATTATGAGGTTGGGGTGATAGAGGAGTCTGAGTCTCTAAAAGTTTACAAGGATCTGTACCAGGACACCATGGAAGAGTCATCCAGCTACAGAAACCCACCAGAGAGATGTCCCCGTCCTCTGTATTCCCGGGATTCCACACAGGAAGATCACAGCATCCCTCACTGTTACAAGGTTGGTGGATCGGAGCATCTAGAACATGGACTTCTGGAGAGGATGTGTGTTTTTTTTATATGATGTCACAATAATAAATCTTCTATTTTATAGATGATATTTTCTCTCATTTTCTTGATTTAGAGTGGAGATCCAATTGATATAGAATTTGAGGTTAAATCAGAAGAAGAAGAGAGGTATGTGAGGGATGATCAGCAGTCTATGGAGGAGGATGGAATAACGGGGACATTTATAGAGGAGGACACTCCTACAGAGATCAGCACAGGTGGGTCATTAACACTAAATCCATTCCTCCACCCATACTGCTCACTGATTGGTCCAGAGTAGGGCGGGGACTGGGTGATATCAGCCTGTAATCCCCTGGTCACTTTCCTGAGCTGTGTTCCCCGTCCTGTATTCCTGTATTTCTCTCGGATAATCTTCCTTCTCTGTGCTGCAGACACAATTTATGTATCTAGACTGGATTTATGGAGATTCTGGGGTTCAGCTGGCAATAAAAGTTAGATTTTCTCCATAGGTGTTGCTCAGCCTAGGCACCTGGAGTATGTATCCTGGGTCTTCTGCCTCAAGTACTGGGTCTAGCAAGACCTCTGACAGAGTAATTCTCCCGGGAATACCTTTTCTGTTATTTGCTGGCTGTGCCGGGTGGAGGGATATGTCTGTATAGTCTCAGAACCAAGTCACTGAGTGCAGTCTCAGGAGATGGGAGGCAGCGGTGTGGGACCTCTGCAACTTGTCTCCAGTAAACAGTTCAGCTTCCACTGATTACTGAACACCAATATTATGAGTCCCCCTGACTATTACACCGTATATAGTGATTATATATTGCATGTTGCATACTCCTGACCCCTGCACTATATACTCTATGTTGTACATTACATACTCCTGACTTCTGCTCTCTCCCCTCTACCCACTGCTTATATATACACATAATATGTATTCTCTTTTGTTACACCCATTTCCTACCAGCTGGACATTTTATATCTGATGATTTGATTGGAGCACAGACTTTTACATGTTGATAATAATGTGATAACATCCTCCAACTTTGGAACCTTAAACAGAAAGTGATAATGAGGGAGGAGTCAATAACCCAATGATGGTGGTCTTCAGGATCAGTCCAGTCTTCATCTTGGTTGTTCTCCCCCCATCCTCACTCTCTGACCTCTGGTGGGGCTCAGCCCCGCTGTTATTCATGACTAAATCATGGACTAAATAAGGTAGTGCAGGACCTCTTGTGGGAAGATGGCAATGAGGGATAGAGGGGGAGGGGACGCTCGTCATATAATCTCCTCATCACTGTCACTCCTATAAAAGACAGTTCTCGTTGTTTCCTCACTCTCTGACTAAGGTCCATGAATAAAGAAATGAACTGGTAGGAGATCAGAGGACCCATTTACTAGTTACCTTGAGGGGGGAATTGTAAGATCCTCAGAGACAAATCTGCCTGATGTGGGTGGAGTCCTGGTTTAGGGGAACCAATCTGCTCATGTCTAGTAATAATCTTTGTATTTCTATTTTAGTAGATGGACGGGAGATGAGGAAAACCTCAGAGGATTGTCTCACTTTGTCTCCAGACTGTAAAGTAGAAGATGAGGACATCACACAATATAGTCCAGGAGAAAACCCGACTACCTCAAATGTCCATCCGGCACCACACAGTGTAGATGGACCATCGTATTCCTCTTATCCTGAGGAACCTCAGACTGTGAGGGACGGTGCCGGACCATTGTATTCCTCTTATCCTGAGGAACCTCAGACTGTGCGGGACGGTGCCGGACCATCGTATTCCTCTTATCCTGAGGAACCTCAGACTGTGCGGGACGGTGCCGGACCATCGTATTCCTCTTATCCTGAGGAACCTCAGACTGTGCGGGACGGTGCCGGACCATCGTATTCCTCTTATCCTGAGGAACCTCAGACTGTGAGGGATAATCCAACAAATAAAAGGTTTCCCTGTCCTGAGTGTGGGAAATGTTTTTCACAGAAGTCCAATCTTTCCGATCATCAGAGAGTGCACACGGGGAAAAAGCCGTATTCCTGCCCTGAGTGCGGGAAATGTTTTTCACAGAAGTCCAGTCTTACCACACATCAGAGATTGCACACGGGGGAGAAGCCGTATTCCTGTCCTGAGTGCGGGAAATGTTTTTCAGCGATGTTCAGTCTTTCCTATCATCAGAGATTGCACACAGAGGAGAAGCGTTATTCCTGTCCTGAGTGCGAGAAATGTTTTTCAGCGATGTCCAGTCTTACCACACATCTCAGATTGCACACGGGGGAGAAGCCGTATTCCTGTCCTGAGTGCGGGAAATGTTTTTCAGTGAAGTCCAGTCTTTCCAAGCATCAGAGATTGCACACGGGGGAAAAACCATATTCCTGTCCTGAGTGCGGGAAATGTTTTTCACGGAAGTCCACTCTGGCCTCTCATCAGAAATTGCACACGGGTGAGAAGCCGTATTCCTGTCCTGAGTGCGGGAAAGGTTTTTCACAGAAGTCCAGTCTTTCCCTGCATCAGAAACTGCACACGGGGGAAAAACCATATTCTTGTTCTGAGTGCGGGAAATGTTTTTCACAGAAGTCCCGTCTTTCTAATCATCAGAGATTGCACACGGGGGAGAAGCCGTATTCCTGTCCTGAGTGCAGGAAATGTTTTTCACGGAAGTCCGATCTTTCCCATCATCAGAGATTGCACACGGGGGAGAAGCCGTATTCCTGTCCTGAGTGCGGGAAATGTTTTTCGGTGAAGTCCAGTCTTTCCACACATCAGAGATTGCACACGGGGGAGAAGCCGTATTCTTGTCCTGAGTGCGGGAAATGTTTTTCAGCTATGTCCAGTCTCTCCTATCATCAGAAATCTCACATGGGGCATAAGCCATATTCCTGTCCTGAGTGAGGGAATAGCTCCTCAGTGAAGTCCTGTCTTCCTGTACATCAGGGGTCCCACACATCCCTCGAGGTGTATTAGTGAGTGCGGGAAATGTCTTGTATATGAATGTTGCTGGACATGTGGGGAAGAAGCACACCCTGATATACACCTCAGATATACTCCATGGCTGATCTTCATCATGTAAGAAACAGTTGATAAGGAGATCAGAGATCACCAAAGACATGGATGAAGTGTTGTACCGTGTTGGCCATTGATAGAAGGAGAAAAATAAAAATGGAGTCATTACCTCTCATTGGCTGAGTACATTTTGTGGTGTAAACTCTTGCAAGAGGTCTGTTTTCTCAAGTCGTCTTCCAGGACGAAACACGTTAACCCCACCACTTAAAAGGCAGTCCTCTAGGCCTTTTAAAATAAAAATGGAGTCATTACCTCTCATTGGCTGAGTACATTTTGTGGTGTAAACTCTTGCAAGAGGTCTGTTTTCTCAAGTCGTCTTCCAGGACGAAACACGTTAACCCCACCACTTAAAAGGCAGTCCTCTAGGCCTTTTAAAATAAAAATGGAGTCATTACCTCTCATTGGCTGAGTACATTTTGTGGTGGAAGATTTCACAAACACTTACAGGTCTGTTTCTAAAAACTTTGTAGAATGAATGTGTAAAGGAAATGTGTAAGTTCTGTATAGAATTGTATTGTATTTTGCACTGCCCTGGAAATCATATTTTATCACAAATAAAATTTACATTCAGCCAGGAGCAGCGATTTTCTTTTTAAATGCCTAAAGTGAAACATTAAAAATGTCCAATTCCTTTAACTACTTGCTTACTGGGCACCTAAACCCCCCTCCCCGCCCAGACCAATTTTCAGCTTTCAGTGCTCTCACACTTTGAATGACAATTACTCAGTCATGCAACACTGTACCCAAATGATTTTTTTGTCCTTTTTTTCATACAAATAGAGCTTTCATTTGGTGGTATTTGATCACCTCTGGGTTTTTTAATTTTTGCGCTATAAATGAAAAAAGACCGAAAATTTTGAAAAAAAATGCTTTTTTCTTCGTTTCTGTGATAAAATTTTGCAAATTAGCAATTTTTATTCATAAATGCTGGCCACAATTTATACTGCTACATATCTTTGGTAAAAATAACCCAAATTAGTGGATATTATGTGGTCTGTGTAAAATTTATAGCGTCTGCAAGCTATGGTGCAAATCATAAAAAAATGATCACATCTGATCACACCTGATGTACTGAGGCCTATCTCATTTCTTGAGACCCTAACAAGCCAGGAAAGTACAAATGCCCCCCAAATGACCCCTTTTTGGAAAGTAGACATTCCAGGGTATTTAGTAAAAGGTATGGTGAGTTATTTGAAGTTGTCATTTTTTCCCACAATTCTTTGCAAATTAAGGTTTCTTTTTTATTTTTAAATTTTTTTCAGAAAATTGTCATTGTAATAGCTTATTTCTCTCACATGGAATGTGCATACCACAAATGACACCCCAAAATACATTCTGCTACTCCTCCTGAGTATTACAAT
Source organism: Aquarana catesbeiana (assembly GCF_042186555.1). Classification (NCBI taxonomy): domain Eukaryota; kingdom Metazoa; phylum Chordata; class Amphibia; order Anura; family Ranidae; genus Aquarana; species Aquarana catesbeiana. The sequence continues at coordinate 298,625,460 of NC_133331.1, read as the reverse complement.
ACCACATGTGTGGGACTTTTTCGCTAACTGGCCACATACAGAGGCCCAACATGCAGGGAGCATCATCAGGTGTTCAAGGAGCATAAATTACCCATCTAACTTGTTGACTACCTATTACACTTTTGAAGGCCCTAGAGCACCAGGACAATGGAAATGACCCCATTTTGGAAATCTAACACTCCAACGTATAATCTATGAGGCATAATGAGTCTTTTGAACGGTTCATTTTTTTCCAGAAGTTTTTGGAAAATGTGGAAAAAAATGAAAATGCATTTTTTTTTTTTTACACAAAGTTGTCCGTTTATAAGATATTTCCAACACATAGCATTTACATAGCAAAAATGACACCCCAAAATACATTCTGCTATTCCTCCTGAGTATACTGATACCACATGTGTGAGACTTTTACACAGCCTGACCACATACAGAGGCCCGCCAGGGAAGTAGCACCTTCAGGCGATCTACGAGCATAAATTACACATCTCATTTCTCACCCACCTATTACACTTTTGAAGGCCCTGGAGCACCAGGAGAACGGAAACGCCCACAAAATGACCCCCATTTGGGACAGCTAACACCCCAACGTATAATCTATGAGGCATAATGAGTCTTTTGAACGGTTCATTTTTTTCCAGAAGTTTTTGGAAAATGTGGGAAAAAATTAAAACGCATTTTTTTTTTACACAAAGTTGTCCGTTTATAAGATATTTCCAACACATGGCATTTAAATAGCAAAAAATGACACCCCAAAATACATTCTGCCACTCCTTCTGAGTATGGCAATACCACATGTGTGAGACCTTTACACAGCCTGGCCACATACAGAGATCCAACATGCAAGGAACGCCATCAGGTGTTCCAGGGACACATAGCATGCACATACCAAGAATTACACCCCAAAATACATTATGCTGAGCAAAGAGAAACAAAAGATTACCTGTGGTTTTAGTAGTACAGTTGTCCACAGGAGGATAGCACTGATCCAGGCAGCAGGCAGGGACTTGGTCAGCAACAGCGAACACAATTTTTCAGGCAGCAGGCAGAAATACTGTCCATAGTCAGTACAGGCAGCAGGCATGGATACTGTCCATAGGTCAGTGCAGTGCAGGGTCAGTGCAGGCAGAGATTGTCAGCAGTGCCAAAATATTGGTCTTGGTAGTAGGCAGGAACAAGGTCCATGTGCTGTGGTCAGTGCGACAAACAGAGGCATGACGGCAGTAAGTCCTACAGGCAGCAGGCAGAAGTAGGGCCTCGTTCAGGACAGAATGGGGACAGGGGTAGAGGCTTCTCCCACCCAAATCTCTTTGAAGCCTCCGAGTCTCCAGACCCTAATCTAGGAATGAGAAAACAAAGAAAATTGTTTTCTTCATCCAGAAAATCTATTCTGGAGCCCCTCACATATGTGAGACCCCTGTGTTGAATCCCACTAGTCCAGTTGCAGGGTACAAGATCAGTCCAAGAGGCAGGCAAGAGGCTTGGTCAAACAGTCCAAGGTCAGTTCCAGATCAGGAAAAGGTATGTACAGAATCGTTAGGCAGAAGCATGGTCGAATAACAGTCCAGGGTCAGTTCCATATCAGGCAGAGGTATGCACAGAATCGTTAGGCAGAAGCATGGTCGAATAACAGTCCAGGGTCAGTTCCATATCAGGCAAAGGTATGTACAGAATCGTCAGGCAGAAGCGTGGTCGAATAACAGTCCAGGGTCAGTTCCAGATCAGGCAGCGGTATGTACAAAATCGGCAGGCAGAAGCATGGTCAAATAACAAGCCAGGGTCAGTTACAGAGCAGGCAGTGGCATAAGGGGTGTGAAGGCAGGAACTGAGGATTACGTTTACCATACTTCACTAATAATTTAGTGAAGTATGGTAACGGCGGAAACATTCACCTATACAGAGGCCTGGTTGGGAAGGACATTGTGCACAATAATAAGATGTGTCTCTTCTGACTCCTGCTCTGGTACACACCTTACATCTTTTTTGACGTCTTTGGCCTGTTGGTTTGGGAGGGAGTTTATCTGGAAAGTGGCGTTCGGAGAGTCGACTAACAACATCTGATCGGATGTTTTCTGGTGGGCCGTTTGGGAATATAAGGGCAGTGTAAATTTCCTCCTGGTAGCCAAGGAAGGGTTGGGGGCTTTGGGTGGAGTTGCAGTAAATGATATAGGAGTTGTATATGGCCAATTGAAAAAAATAAATCAATACTTTGGGTGGAGTTGCGGTAAATGATATAGGAGTTGTATATGGCCAATTGAAAAAAATAAATCAATACTTTTTTGTACCAATGGTATGTCCTTCTTGTGGCAAGGTATGGTTCCAACATTTGATTGTTGAAGTCGACTCCCCCCATAAACGAATTGTATTGATGGATGCATGTGGGTTTCTGGATGGGGCCATTCCTTCTGGGGATTTCCACATAGGTGTTATTGTGGATGGAAGACAACATATACACATCCCTTCTGTCCCTCCACTTCACTGCCAGAATCTCTTTGTTACGCAGACTTGCCGTTTCTCCTTTTCTCAACTTCTTATTAAGAAGACTTTGAGGAAAGCCCTTCCGATTTTTTTTTACGGTGCCACATGCTGGTGTCTTCTTCCGATGAAGGTTGTGGAACAGGGGCAGAGAAGTGTAGAAGTTGTCTACATACAGGTGGTATCCTTTGTCGAGTAGGGGGTATATGAGGTCCCAAACAACTTTCCCGCTGGTTCCCAAGTAGTCCGGGCAATTAGGGGGCTGCAGCTGGGTGTCCTTCCCTTCGTACACTATGAAGGAATATGTGTACCCTGTGGCTCAGTCACATAATTTGTACACCTTCACCCCATAGTGGGCCCTTTTGCTGGGGATAAATTGCTTAATTTTAAGCCTGCCGCTAACAAGGGACTCATCCACACATATGTTTTGGTCCGGGGTGAACAGCTGGGGGAATACTTCAGAAAAATAATTTAATATTGGCCGAATTTTGTAAAGCCTGTCATAATTTGGATCAGTTCGGGGAGGGCACTGGGTATTGTCGCTGAAATGTAGGAACCTCATAATCATCATATACCTGGTTCTGGGCATTACCGCGGAGAAGAGCGGCATGTGGTGGAGGGGGTGGGTTGACCAATAGGAACGGAATTCGTTTTTTTTGGTGAGCCCCATATTAAATGTGAGGCCCAAAAAAACCTTGAACTCCTCCACTGTCAGGTCTCTCCACTCATAGGGACTGGCATAATATGATGTGGGATTTTGCAAAATAAATTGCTGTGCATACAAGTTGCACTGGGCCACAATTGACGCCAACATGTCCTCCGTAAAAATTAAATTAAAAAAGTTAATTGGGGTGAAATTCTCTGTATCCACCTGGAATCCTGGCTGGGCAGTGAAAGGGGGAACGCTAGCTTCTCCTGAATTAGGAGGAAGCCACAAGGGGTTCTGAAGTGCAAAGGGAAGGCTGGCATGGGACCTAACCCTTTGGGGCTGGGGTGACACCCCACTGGTACTTGGCCTTTCTTGCCGAGGTACTGCTGTGTTGGTGGATGCCACTGCCTCCTCACTAGAACGCCTTCGTTTGGCGGGCCGAGTTTCTTCCTCCTCTGAGTCTGTAAGTGTTTCACTACTGAGGACTGGCTCATAATTTACGTCAGAATCCGAATTGGAAAGGGAATCCGAACAAGAGAGCTCCCCGTTGCTCTCATCGGCCGTGGAAAGAATTTGGTATGCCTCCTCGGCGGAAAAGCTTTTTTTGGACATGGCTGCTGGTGGTTATGAGATTGCACAGCTGTGTGCTAAGCCTGCACTGATGAGGTGGCACTGATTGATGGCACAGATGTGCACTGATGAGGCGACACAGATGGGCACTGATCGCACAGATGGGCACTGATGAGGCGGCACAGATGGGCACTGATCGCACAGATGGGCACTGATGAGGCGGCACAAATGGGCACTGAGGCAGCACAGATGGGCACTGATGAGGCGGCACAGATGGGCACTGATCGCACAGATGGGCACTGATGAGGCGGCACAAATGGGCACTGAGGCAGCACAGATGGGCACTGAGGAAGCAGCACAGATGTGCACTGATTGCACAGATTTACACTAATGAGGCGGCACAGGTGGGCACAGATATGCACTGATGTGGCACTGGTGAGGTGGCACAGATGGCCACTGATGAGGCGGCACAGATGGGCACTGATAAGGCAGCACAGATGGGCACTGATAAGGTGGCACAGATGTGCACTGAAGCGACACAGATGGGCACTGATTGGTACAGATGGGCACTGATGAGGTGGCACAGATGGGCACTGATGAGTTGGCACAGATGCGCACTGATTGCACAGATGTGCACTGATTGCAGATGGGCACAGATGGGCACTGATGGGCACAGACGGGCACTGATGATGCACTGATGGCACAAGTGGGCACTGATGTGCACAGGTGGGCACAGATGGCACTATATTGATGTCACTATGGGCAATGTTGGGCACTTTTTGGGCACACTTCGCTATTAGACTTTATAAAACTACTCACAGAAGCTCTCTCTCCTCACACGCTGTCTCTGTGTAAGGAGAGAGAGCCGGCAATGAGAGATGATCTCAATTGTTTACATTTCAGATCATCTCTCATTGGAGACGGCGATCGCGTTGTGAACGGCCGCTTACGTGATTGGCCGTGTACAGCGATCTGTGATTGGCTGTGTCCAAGGGACACGGCCAACACAGATTTTCCCCGAGGCGCGCTCTCGCGCGCTGAGAATGAGGAAAGGGGACGACGTCAATAGACGTCATCCCGGTATTTCAGATCCACGCTGTTGCCGTCATTTGGCAATGGCCCGGATCTGAAGCGGTTAAATAACATGTCTGGGGGGTCCTAACCCTTCCTGTGAAGGGGGATATCTCTGTGATGTACAGAAAGTGCTGCAGCAACGCCGACCTTTATGAAGGAAAAAAGTTTAAAATTGCTGCAAATTACATTTCCATGCCGACTTCTATAAAAAAAAAACAGCATGCAGGCTTCTCTAATGATCTGCTACAGCTCCTTGAAAAAGTATTCATACCCCTTGAAATCTCCCACATTTTTTAATGTCACAACCAAAAATGTAAATGTATTTTATTGGGATTTTATGTGATAGACCAACACAAAGTGGCACATAATTGTGAAGTGGAAGGAAAATGATAAATTATACAAATAAATATGTGAAAAGTGTGGGGGGGGGACATTTGTATGGCGCCCCCCGGAGTCAATACTTTGTAGAACCCCCTTTCTCTGCAATTACAGCTGCAAGTCTTTTTGGGGACGTCTCTACCAGCTTTGCACATCTAGAGAGGGACATTTCTGCCCATTCTTCTTTGCAAAATATTTGTCAGATTGAATGGAGAGTGTCTGTGAACAGCAATTTTCAAGTCTTGTCACAGATTCTCAATGTGATTTAGGTCTGGACTGTGATTGGGCCATTCTAACACATGAATATGCTTTGATCTAAACCATTCCATTGTAGCTCTGGCTGGATGTTTCGGGTCGTTTCCTGCTGGAAGGTGAACCTCCGCCCCAGTTTCAAGTTTTTTGCAGACTCTTACAGGTTTTTGTAATGACACCCCAAGTATATAAGGGGTTAAAGTCGTTTAGGACATTCCCTTCCTGAACACCAAGGCAGCTACTGAACACTCCGATCAGCCGAACAAGAAACCCATATGAATAACTCTCCCCCCAAATACGAGACAAGATGTTCTGTCTTGAGGGTCAACCAGGAATCAACTCATTTTTTTCACACACGGACACAACAGATAAAATAACTCAGAGACTCTTTCCCCCCCACCCTTGGAAAAGAGGACGGGTTAAACTGTCCAATGACAATGGACACACAGGTCAGGTGTGTTTAAACTTCTCATCAGTACACAGCCTTATCAGCAGGGGGCTGCTGGAGGAATCCCCCCTCCCTCCATAGAGATACACATCCTGTGATCCAAGGCAGACAAACACAATAGAACAGTGGAATACAGCCCAACCCCAAACTAGCACAGCAAACGGTACACAACAGCATGAGACAACATGTTTAAAGAGGCTCACTGCACATGGCCAACATGGTGGTATAAGGACGTGTTCAGGTCAAAGTCATCTGATACCATTTATGAGGTGGGAGGTTAGGCCCAGAATGAAGGTATTCTTCAAAAACATTCGAAATAAATGTATAATAATATCAACTTTTAATACTAATACAATTTATACAGGAAAATAAGAAAGGCTGCCAATGTTGAATCCTTTATTCCATAAACATGTATTTGTATGGTTTTCGGAGATGTAAGTCAAGGTGGGGTTTTTATGGGTTTCTCGTACTCCAAACACAAACCTACACCACTGTTCAGTTCTCTGGCATACGGCTGGGCGTGATATAAATAGATATCCCCACAACACTATTTATAATATGGCACATATGGGGTTCCCAGAGTTTTGTGTTTTGGGGGGACATGGACTTGAATCCAAAGTAACATTAGTTCAGGGTACCCAGGCATACACCTCACAAAGAGTATTGCTCCCTTAAAATCCAGGTCCCATAGTCGAAAGGCAAGAGGTCTGCATTCAGTCCTCTCCAAAAGCCTCTGTCACATTTTTTTCTAAGATTGCCCTCTATTTGGCTCCATCCATCTTCCCATCAACTCTGACCAGCTTCCCTGTCCCTGCTGAAGAAAAGCATCCCCACCACATGATGCTGCCACCACCATGTTTCACGGTGGGGATGGTGTGTTTAGGGTGATGTGCAGTGTTAGTTTTCTGCCACTGTCGTGGATATTCCACCATACTCTTGAGCTATTTAGTGTCAGACAGGAGTGTGTAATGTACAGAATGTAGGGGACAGGAGTGTATAATGTACAGAATGCAGGGGACAAGAGTGTGTAATGCACAGAATGCAGGGGACAGGAGTGTGTAATGTACAGAATGCAGGGGACAGGAGTGTGTAATGTACAGAATGCAGGGGACAGGAGTGTGTAGTGTACAGAATGCAGGGGGCAGGAGTGTGTAATGTACAGAATGCAGGGGACAGGAGTGTGTAATGTACAGAATGCAGGGGACAGGAGTGTGTAATGTACAGAATGCAGGGGGCAGGAGTGTGTAATGTACAGAATGCAGGGGACAGGAGTGTGTAATGTACAGAATGCAGGGGACAGGAGTGTGTAATGTACAGAACGCAGGGGACAGGAGTGTGTAATGTACAGAATGCAGGGGACAAGAGTGTGTAATGCACAGAATGCAGGGGACAGGAGTATGTAATGCACAGAATGAAGGGGACAGGAGTGTGTAATGCACAGAATGAAGGGGACAGGAGTGTGTAATGTACCGAATGCAGGGGACAGGAGTGTGAAATGTACAGAATGCAGGGGACAGGAGTGTGTAATGTACAGAATGCAGGAGACAGGAGTGTGTAATGTACAGAATGCAGGGGACAGGAGTGTGTAATGTACAGAATGCAGGGGACAGGAGTGTACAATGCACATAATGCATGGGACAGGAGTGTGTAATGCACAGAATGCAGGGGACAGGAGTGTGTAATGTACAGAATGCATGGGACAGGAGTGTGCAATGCACATAATGCAGGGGACAGGAGTGTGTAATGCACAGAATGCAGGGGACAGGAGTGTGTAATGCTCAGAATGCAGGGGACAGGAGTGTGTAATGTACAGAATGCAGGGGACAGGAGTGTGTAATGCTCAGAATGCAGGGGACAGGAGTGTGTAATGTACAGAATACAGGGGACAGGAGTGTGTAATGTACAGAATGCAGGGGACAAGAGTGTGTAATGCACAGAATGCAGGGGACAGGAGTATGTAATGCACAGAATGAAGGGGACAGGAGTGTGTAATGCACAGAATGAAGGGGACAGGAGTGTGTAATGTACCGAATGCAGGGGACAGGAGTGTGAAATGTACAGAATGCAGGGGACAGGAGTGTGTAATGTACAGAATGCAGGAGACAGGAGTGTGTAATGTACAGAATGCAGGGGACAGGAGTGTGTAATGTACAGAATGCAGGGGACAGGAGCGTACAATGCACATAATGCATGGGACAGGAGTGTGTAATGCACAGAATGCAGGGGACAGGAGTGTGTAATGTGCAGAATGCATGGGACAGGAGTGTGCAATGCACATAATGCATGGGACAGGAGTGTGTAATGCACAGAATGCAGGGGACAGGAGTGTGTAATGCTCAGAATGCAGGGGACAGGAGTGTGTAATGTACAGAATGCAGGGGACAGGAGTGTGTAATGCTCAGAATGCAGGGGACAGGAGTGTGTAATGTACAGAATACAGGGGACAGGAGTATGCAATGCTCAGAATGCAGGGGACAGGAGTGTGTAATGTACAGAATGCATGGGACAGGAGTGTGTAATGTACAGAATACAGGTGACAGGAGTGTGTAATGCTCAGAATGCAGGGGACAGGAGCGTGTAATGTACAGAATGCAGGGAACAGGAGTGTGTAATGTACAGAATGCAGGGGACAGGAGTGTGCAATGCACATAATGCATGGAACAGGAGTGTGTAATGCACAGAATGCAGGGGACAGGAGTGTGTAATGCACAGAATGCAGGGGACAGGAGTGTGTAATGCACAGAATGAAGGGGATAGGAGTGTGTAATGCACAGAATGCAGGGGACAGGAGTGTGTAATGGTAGTGGAAAATAAAATAATTATGAAAAGTGAAAAATTGTGTATGTATGAAGCTGCCAGCACCGAAAGTCCTAAATACAAAACTCAAATCAATGTAAAACGTGGGGTGGGTGCGGTGCTGAATATGTAAATCCAAAAATGAAAGAAAAAAAATTGAATAAAATAACAATCAGTAGTGGTGAAAAGTGTAAGTAGAAAACTAAAGCAAAGTCCCTAAACCTCAAAACAGGGAAAATTACAAAAGCGATCCAGTAAACCAAGTGAAAAAATAAAACAAGGTTTAAATCCTATAAATGACAATGTTATGAGTCATAAATATAGAAGCCAGGTCACAATTGTGACCCCCTATTATGCCTCTGTCCCAATCTCTCTCCTTTTACAGATTCTACAAGCAATACTTTACAAAAAGACAAACCCTGAGACTGTTTATTGGAGTCGGAGTGAATGGACTGTTGCTTGTGTGACTGGGGGGCCTCTGTACTGTGTGGGAAAGAACCGGTTAATATCACCGCTCTCTGTGGGGGGAGCACTACACAGCTATAAGGATATACAGTACATACACACACAGCACAGGGCCGTGTTCACACTACCAGACATTTCTCAGGGCTGAAGTTCCTTTGAGCTCCACAAGGTGGTGATCTCACTTCTACCCAGACAGGAAGTCTCTATGGAAGACAGGAAGTGATGTCAGGTACAGGAAGGAAGCTCCTTGTGATACGACTTAGAGGTGACGTTGCTGAAATCGGCAGTAGAGGAGGTAATAAGATCTTATTTTCTATTTACACCCAGTAACCCCCCCGTCATGTCCGTCCTCTTCCTCCATAGTCACTGTGACGTCTTTTATCTCCAGCAGATGATGATACACACATATATTATTATTATAAAGGATTTATATAGTACCCACAGTTTACACAACGTGAGGGCAAACAGTACAGTTACAATACAATATAATACAGGAGGAATCAGAGGGCTCTGCTCCTTAGAGCTTACAATCTAAGAGGGAGGGTCAAAGGATACAAAAGGTAATAACTGTGGGAGATGGACTGATGGAGAAAATAAAAGTCCAGTTGTTAGGTGGGGGCAGGATAGGCTTCTCATAGGAGAAGGGTTTTCAGGGATCGTCTTAAAGTAGACAGAGTAGGAGATAGTCAGGCAAATTGGGATAGGGAGTTCCAAAGGATTGGAGAGGCTCTGTAGAAGTCCTGAAAATGAGCATAGGAGGAAGTGATGAGGGAGCTAGAGAACAGGAGGTTTTGGGAGGATTGAAGAGAATGATTTGGTTGGTATTGTGAGACTAGGTTAGTTATATAGTTGGGGGCCGAGTTCTGGATGACTTTATAAGTTGTTAGTATTTTGAATCTAATTTGTTGGGTAAGCAGAAGATTGGCAGAGAGGAGCAGCAGACATTGAATGGTTGGTAAGGTGAATGAGTCTGGCAACAGCATTCATGATGGGCTGAAGGGGGGATAGCCCATATAAAGGCAATCCGGTAAAGGAGGGACTTGCAGTAGTCAAGGCAAGATATAACCCGGGATTGAATCAGTAGCTTTGTGAGGTCATTGGTTAGGAAGGGACGTAATTTGGAGATGTTACGGAGGTTGAGGCGGAAAGCTTTGGACAGTGATTGGATGTGGGGCTGAAAGGAGAGTTTAGAGTCAAGGATTACACCTAGCACCCTGGCTTGTGGGGACATGTTGATGGTTGTGCCATCAATCTTGACAGAGAAGTCAGGGGAAGGGGCACGTGGGGGAGGAAATATTATGAGCTCGGTTTTGGATAGATTGAGTTTGAGGAAGTGTTGTGACATCCAGGCTGATATGTCTGTTAGTAAATTAGAAGGATTGGTAGAAGGCACATGTTATAGAGAGGAAGGAGAGCTAGATAGGGAAACAAGGTCACCTGCAGTCTGTTTGTTTTTTTTTTTTGTTTTTTTATTACTAAGCATTTTTTTATTGAGAAAAGGAAGTTTGCAGTACAAAATGGCATGGGGTATAAAACTACTTATTGAAAAATAATTTGGGTTACGGAGTTAGACAATGATCATCCAAATAGATAAGTATTCCAGGGTAAACATGACAATCTTAATGCTATATGATCTTATCAGCTATATGGTATTATGGTATGTCAAACAAGACTGGATCCAGAAAGTCAAAAACAACAGAAATAAAAAGAAAACCATAACTCAGGTAATTCTTGTAGATGAAAAGTGAACCAAGGGTTCCATTTAGCGTCGTAGATAGGGATGGAGTCATGCAGTGTGTGAAATATTTTTTTCAGATTACATTATTTGATCAACTCGAGCGATAACTTGCGAGAATGGGACTGTGTTCGACTTCCAGTTAAGGGCGATTGCCCAATGCAGCGCAATACAAATAGTGTGTAATAGTTTCATTAGGGGGTTTCGGGATATCAGGGATTTTTTCAAATAGTAGACAGTGAGTATGTGTCAGAGCCATGTGCCTCCCCGCCAGCTTATCCATTAGCTCCAGAGTCACCCTCCAAGTAGGTTGCAGAGCTTCACATTCCCAGAACATGTGCAAAAAAAAAAACCTGGAAGAGCACATCCTCGGAAACAAGATGTGGAAGTCTGTGGGTAGATCTTTCCCAAACATAAAATAATTTAATCGCTGTTTGCCTAATGCCCCGTACACACGGTCGGATTTTCCGATGGATGAAAATGTCTGATTGGAGCGTGTTGTCGGAAATTCCGACCGTGTGTGGGCTCCATCGGACATTTTCCTTCGGATTTTCTGACACACAAAGCACATCATCCGCATACATGCAGAATTTATAAGTAAAGGAAGCTTTGTTGTAGCCCGGAATATCTGGGCGCTGCAGTATGGCAATGGCTAGGGGCTCAATAGCCAGAGCGAAAATGAGTGGGGACAGTGGGCACTCCTACCAAGCCGGAAAAACTGAGCTACATCCGGGGATTTTGACACGCCTGCTGGGGTTTTGATATAGAGCCTGTAGGAAATCACCCTGAAATCCATAGCGCTTTAGTAGGAGAAACGCATAGCTCCAAGACACACTGTCAAAAGCTTTACGAATGTCTAAACTTAACGTGAACAGTTTCATGGAGAAAAGGTTTGCATCCTGAACAATATCTGTGGCTAGGCGGATATTGTCTGTTATAAGGTGGTGGGGGATAAACCCTGACTGGTAAGGGGAAATTAGTGAGGAAATCACTCCTGCGAGTCTATCGGCTAAGATCCTACTGAAAATTTTCAGGTCACTGATAACCGATATGGGCCTAAAATTCTGGGGGTGAGTGTGGTCCTTATTCTGCTTAGGGATGAGCGACATGTTTGCTAACAGCATTTCCTCCGGAAAGCTGTTATCTTGTAGGACAAAGTTAAAAAGTCGAACCAGCCTGGGAGACAGTTGGGAGGCAAATTTTTTTATAATATATGGTAGAAAAACCATCAGGCCCGGGGGAAGAACCTGTCTTTAGTGCCTTGATGACATTCAGCACTTCTGATTGGGAAATAGGTGAATTAAGTTTGTCTAATTGTGAGAGTCGGGATTGGGATAGAGTTAAACCAGAACAAAGCCTCATGTCACGCGTGCCATGTACCTGAGATGAGACCGAAGTAGTGGGGAGGCCTCCCTTGCACCTCGGGTCCTTGAAGCCTCTGGAGATGTAGACAGAGACTTGGTGGACACCGAGTGGCACGGGTGCCAGGGGTGTGGAGCACTGTGCAAGCCTTTGTCCGAGATCCGAGCCAAGGTCAAGTCCAGTTTGGCAACGAAGTATAAAAGGGTTAATCAGAAGAAAAATGGTCAAGAACCAAGCCGGGGTCAGTTCCAATCTGGCAGCTGAGTACAAAAGGGGCAAAGAAGTAGAATGATAGAAAAACCAAGTTAAAAGCTGCGCTCTGGGTTTATGATCAAACAAATATGTTGTGACAACGAAAGCAGCCTGCACCAAGATCTAGTCTCCAAATCTCATCATAAAAAGTTAAACAAAGATGCGGCGCTAAAATGTAATCTGAAACAAAATCACTCAAAAGTGAATAGGATAGGATTGAACAAACCACTAAATGAATGAATAAATATTAAAGTGAGTATACGTGGAGATAGAAGCAAAATTAATACACTCATATGCAGTAAACAAACAATCAAAAGTGAATAAACACATTAGTAAAAGCAAATTCATATACTGATAACCAGGAAATTAGTAATGATTAATTGCCAAAAGTGAATATGGTAATATATTCAGTGAAAACATCCCAAAAATAAATATAAAGTCCAGAATACGTAAAACAACAAAAAAGGGGGGGATCCGTGATGGAAAAGTGCCACAAAAGTGCAGAAGGAGGGGAAGATGCAGATGGGGAATCCTCTATGACTCTTCACACCCAAGGTGGAATATCAGATGCGCTTACCAGATCCCAATGACTGCTATTATGGCAGTCATAAACGGCACAGGGAATATACAGGTCTCCCCACAACCTCAGCAAATGATGCCCGTACGCGGCAGATGGTATAATGTGTGCAGTTAAAATTCGCCTCTAGAATCAAATAAGCGCCGGCCGGCTTCAGCTGCTGCCTGTTCCTTCCGGGTTCAGCGTGGTGTGGTGGTGACGTCAGCACGCCGCTCCTCCCTGCGCCGTTTCGACAAATCTGTCGTCTTCCTGAGGTCGTATTGTATTACATAGTTGCTGGTTGATCTTACACAGACAGATCGGAGGGAGGCACAGCGTGTAACGCAGGAGTTGCAGGGAGGGAGGCGGGAAGTTAACAAACAGGTGATTGGCTGCATATGAGTGTATTAAAGAAGTAGAATGGTCAAGGTACAAATCCGAGGTCAATGGCAAGCAGGAATCAAGAGTAGTCAAATAGGTTTCCAGGTCACAACAAGTTCAGACAGATCACACACTAGCACAGGAACAAGGGGGGGACTGAAGATAATCCAGCAATTTGACAGTGTCTGGGCTGGGCTTATATAGGGAAGTTTGAGGTAACTTCCTGGGCGCCTCCTGGGCATTTTCCCACCTTTTTCCATCAGGTTGAGGTCACTTCCTGTCCGCTTCCTGGGCATATTCCTGCCGTTTTTCATCAGGTCTTCTGCGCAGGTGCGGGTTGGCGCGCTGAGGCGTCTTTAGCGCATGCTCAGTTGGAACGGATTTCCTCTTGTGGCAACGCGCAATTGGTGCATACTTAGTAAGCCCTGGACTCTTACACCTCATCTGATGGTCCAGACTGGGGGGGTCCAAGTAATGTTGAGTAAAAATTTTTAAGACTTCTTGAGGGTGAGATGTAATTATGCCCGAAGGGGTAGTCAATTTATAAACGTGCGGAGGGTGGAAAGGCTGGTTCAGTTTCCTAGCGAACATGGTTGAGGCGGTGTAATGCCCTGTACACACGGTCGGATTTTCCGACAGGAAAAAAGTGCGATCGGATTGTTTTGTTGGAAATTCCGATCGTGTGTGGGCTCCATCGGACTTTTTCCGTCTGAATTTCCGACACACAAAGTTTGAGAGCAGGCTATAAAATTTTCCGACAACAAAATGTAGACAAATCCGATGCACAAAGTGCCACCCATGCTCAGAATAAATTAAGAGACGAAAGCTATTGGCTACTGCCCCGTTTATAGTCCCGACGTACGCGTTTTACGTCACCGTTTTCAGACCGATCAGATTTTCCGACAACTTTGTGTAACTGTGTGTATGCAAGACAAGTTTGGGCCAACATCCGTCTGAAAAAATCCATGGATTTTGTTGTCGGAATGTCCGATCAATGTCCGATCGTGTGTACAGGGCATTACTGTGCAATAGGCATCTTGCCTTGGACCATCGCAGGGCCCTTCTCCACTTTAGCCGAGAGTAGCGAGTCAAATTCGAGGAAAGTCTGGTAGACTAAAGTCAGGGCTGCGGAATTTTTATATAAACTGTCCAGCTCCGCAGAGAGCTGTACTATTTTTTCTTATTAGTTTTATTGTGGGCAGTAGCTAAACTGATAAGTTTACCCCGCAGCAACTGCCTTATGAGCGACCCACACTGTAGAAATGGCGGTCCCAGGGAGGGCGTTTAGAGCAAAGTAGGTATCTATAGATTGAGAAACCTCAGATTCACCCGCCAAGTCAGAAAGAAGTGCCTCATTGAGTCTCCACATAAATGGTGTAGGGGCTAGCTTAATAAATTCTGTGGTGAAGGAGGTTATGTGGTGGTCAGACCATGCACAGTTATGAATGGAGGCTGTCTGAGAGATAGCAAGGATAATAGGAGTGGAGAGAATATAGTCTAGTCTTGCGTAACTGTTGTGCAGATGAGACGTATATTCTTTTGCTCCTATGTTGTGTGTGCCCGCCATGTGTTCACTAGTTGAAATTCCAGAAGTTTACGGGAAATGGATTTAGGGAAAGCCCTGGAACTAGTGGAGGCCGTGCACCCTGTCTAGTGTGGGGTTCGCTACCATGTTAAAATCTCCCCCTATAATCATATGGGGGGATTGATATTTTGCTAAAATATCAAAAAAGGATGTGAAGAAGGAGGCAGAGGATTCGTTGGGGGCATAAACACTAGCTATGGTAAGCTCCCGGTTATGAATATCCTCCCTTTATTATAACATAGCGACTTTCCTTATCTTTGTAAATCTGACGCACATCCATAGGAAAGGAGGCGTGTAAAAATATGGCAGCACCCCTACTCTTCGATGAATGAAGTGTGTAGAAAGCTTGTGGGAAAGTTCTATGAAAGAACTTGGGATGGGAGTTTTGCGAGAAGTGTGTCTCTTGAATCAGTAGAATTTTAGCATTAAGTCGCTTATAGTGGGAGAAGGCTTTACTCCTCTTAATAGGGAGAGTTGAAGCCTTTGACGTTATGCGAGATGCAATTAATCGCCATTACTAAGATTAGGGGGGGCGTTCAGCTGAATGAGTGAAGAATAGGCTTGTAGGCTACTATCAAATATGGAACCTAACTCCACAAAGCCCCAATACTGCATTTGTAACAGATTGCAGACCATAGAGGAACATTTAAAACAGCGGATAGAGGCCTTATGACCTCACCTACTCCAAAAACGCCTGTCAGGACAAGAATGACTATAATCAGTTGAGGATTCAAACCTGAGAAAAAAAAGAGTCCAAAAAAAAAAAAGAAAATGAACAAAAAATGAACAGGATCAGGAACATTTTTGTATCCTGAAAATAGAATGTTACAACCGAGACAACCAAGTCTCGAACCCAGCAGCACCACTGATCTTGTGCCCAAACCAAAAGAGGGGACCAGTGTGAGGAACCTAGCTGTAAAAAAAAGATTTAAAAAGTGGTAAAGTTGCTGGGTGGGGATGTCATGCAGCAGCACCAAGGGACAGGCTCCTGACAAAGTGGGTGCCTTGAGACTGAGGGTGCGTCGTCGCTGAATCCAACGGGGCAGATCGTAGAGATAGCTGTATTGATGCGATGAAGTTAGCTATGTCCCCGGTTAAGCGTTATCATATCGAATTCTCCTTCTGTCGTGTCTGGTAGGTGGCATGTGCCAGATTTGAGATTGCCTGGGGGGGTCAAGGGATGGCAGGGCACCGCTTCAGCTTCCATGTGGCCCAATTTCACCAGGATCTCCTGACCCTCC
The DNA here is from genome assembly GCF_042186555.1 of Aquarana catesbeiana. NCBI lineage: Eukaryota > Metazoa > Chordata > Amphibia > Anura > Ranidae > Aquarana > Aquarana catesbeiana. Next base: position 298,609,247 of record NC_133331.1, on the reverse strand, counting down.
AGAACTGTGGTGGCAGCATAAGTGGAGCCATTATGAGGAACCCACCAATTTAAATGGGAAATATGTATCGGATCCGGGCTGCTTAAAGTGTTACAGTGACCTCCTTCATGCCCCTGTGTCTGTCCAATGTGGCTAGTGAGATATCCGGATAGTTCTGAACAGTGTAATCATCAAGGGCGATGCGTAGGGTGTTTCTAGCAGCCCTTAAAATGTCTTCTTTCGTCAGGAAATCCTTCATACAAAGGATTATGTCACGCGGCAGTTTGTCTGCTGGAGGTTTTGGTCTGAGGGCCCTGTGAAACCTGCCACACCTAAAGGCCGCAGATTCACATTTTGGAAGGAGAGACTTGAACAGCCTGATGACAGTGTGAATCAAATCTGTTACCGACTCTGGAATACCTCGCAATTGCAGATTATTGCATCTATTCCTGTTGTCCAGATCTTCAACCTGATTTGATCAAATGCTGTTGTTAACGTTGTTAACATTTCATGCTCTGGACTGAGCTCATTATAAGCCAGGGCCAGTTCATCGTGTTTAGTTTCCAGCATGTCAGTTCTAGTACCCAGAGCTGCAATCTCCTGTGACAGTGCATGGGAGGTCTTGTGCGTTTCTGTTTGGAACTTTGTTGCCAGTCTATTATACATCTTTTCTAGGCTAGCATCTAGGTCAGCTTTAGATAGAGAAGAGGTGTACTCACTGCCAGGATCCGAAGGTGAGCCAGGAACAGAAGGCACAGAGGGGGCCGCTGGAGCAGGAGAATGTGCTCGGGCCACGGCGCCATTTTGGGACATGCTGTATTGTTCCCTGGTGCAGAGGAGATAGTGGGTTAGAGAATTCTGAGCGGGCCCCGGGATTTTTTCTTCAACAACGGCATGCACTGTGTCTTTGTGCCTCGAGGGGTGTTAGAAGTGTCGGGTGTAAGGCCATTTATAGCCCTCTGTGAGCCAATCATGTCCCGCGGTGTGCGGAGCTACTGTGTCAGGCGTCCATCTCGCTCAGCGCTGAGCATGCGCCCCCTGTTTGGTGTTTTATCAAAGTAGTTTGCTGTATATTCTCGCTTTTTGCAATCTCTTTGTGCAGAGCCAAAGGACGCCCACTTAAATCAAAAATTCACTTATAGAAAGAACCCCAGACATGTGCCCCCCAGTCATTAATATTGTGGAAATGTACAGTAGATGAACCCCTTCAGGGTCAGAACATCCCCCCCCCCACTTACAGGGCTTAAACATTTCCTTCATTTTGGAGATGTGTCACCTTTTCCACCAGTGACCTTCTCATCTCATCCGTCTATTGTACATTTTCTACATCTATACTAACAATGTCACGCTTACCCCTAACGCAGGTGGTCAGACACTATAGCTGGCTTCTGTGTTCTTCACCTATAGAAGCCCCCTTTTCCATAAGGCAAGCAGGCCTACCTGTACTCAGTTGCCCCCCAGGATTTACAGAATGCTATAGTGCCTGGCCACCACGCCTGAGCAGGAACAAACTGAGCACAGCAACCAGGTATTTGCAGGTTGGCAGACAGACAGAGTGGTTCCAACGATAGTCCAGGTACAAGGCAGGCAAGGTTCAGAATAGTCAGGGTCAAATCCACAGTCAAAAGGCAAACAGAGTTCAGAAAGTAGTCGATATCTGAACCAAGGTCATCAACGAGGGAATTCCAACACCAGAGTAGGGCAGACAAACAGAGAGCTTGGAGCACATGTTACAAACGCAATATCACAAGCATGAGACTGCAGGCTTGGCTGGCTTAAATCAGGTTGGGTCTCCACCCAGAGACTGACCACATCAATTACCTTACAGGTGGGACAGACAGACAGAAGAATGCATCACAGCCAAAACCTGGATGCAGGAATTAGGAGTAGGAGCAAAACACACTCCTGACAAGCGGATTATAGTAATTTTATTAGTGGTGGGGGTTGGGCGGTTTATTTAGGAGGGATTGGAATATGTATTTATTTTATGAGATGCAAATAAGAAGAAAAAAAGAAAAATTTAATTTTCAGTAAATGTCCGTAATTTATTTTCCCATAATGATCCCAGTCTCAGATATTCATCCTAAAATGTGATCAGTAAAATCTCCAGAGTACACGTAGATCACAGGAATATGATGTGTCCTGACAAAGCCCAAAGACAAAGATCATCTTCCAGTTTAGGAGAGGAGGGGCGCACCCAGGAGAAATGATTCTGTGTACAGAAACCTCACAGAGCACCCCCCACAGCTCCCTCCTCCCAATGCCCCTCCAATCAGCGTCAGAGAATCCTATGACATCACACTGACCTCATAGCGCCTCCTCCTAATATCTCTCTATCCGACTTTTTTTTTCTAATGCTCTTAGGATGTGGGCCGACCCCTGGCCTCCTCACTTTCCAAGTAGGGCTGTTGAACCTGCATTGTATGTAATATCAGAAACCTCAGCATGAAGTGGGGTTTAAATAAAAAGAGACCTGACCAGTGAGGTGAGGAGGATTCTGGGAATGTCATTTGATTTTACTATTTGTGTTCAAATCTAGAGTTTTCCTCCTGTGAAGTCTGGAGATCATCTGACCATCACATTGCCTCCACCTCCCTCCCTGATAGAATAGAGAAATAAAAAGAAGATTCTAGAAGTCACCAGAGAGATCATCGAGCTGCTGACAGGAGAGGTGAGCGGAGCTCGGAAGGACATCATGATGGACAATCAGCCGCCCCTCACATCACCGGGTAAGAGGAGACTTTATTGTAAAGGAGAGAGCAGTACGGAGGATCCACCTAGATCCCCCATCATCTGATAAACACATAGAAACAATGTATTCAGTCAGTGTGTGTGTTTCCTACAGATGGATCCAGTAATGGGAACCCACCAGAGAGATGTCCCCGTCCTCTGTATTCCCGAGATTCTACACAGGAAGATCACACCATCCCTCACCATCATCAGGTAGATGATTGACAATTATTGGTAGTTATGATTTATACACAAGCATGTTTGTTGCAATGAATATTTTTTTATATTTTCAGAGTGGAAACCTTGGGGATGATAATATTAATGTTAAAGAAGAGTATAAAGAGGAGGATGAGGAGTATGGATTGATGAAAAACTTTTCAGAAGGACACAGGGATATGATGGAGCCACCTAATATCAGGAACCCACCAGAGAGATGTTCCCGTCCTCTGTATTCCCGGGATTCCACACAGGAAGATCACACCATCTCTCACCATCATCAGGTAGATGAGGAACAATCACTGATAGTATCATTAGGATCTGTACATTATCTGCATTGTTACCATTGATGTCATTTTTATTATATATTCAGAGTGGAAATCTGAGAGATTCTAAAGTCGAGGTTAAAAAAGAGATAAAAGAGGAGGATTATGAGGTTGGGGTGATAGAGGAGTCTGAGTCTCTAAAAGTTTACAAGGATCTGTACCAGGACACCATGGAAGAGTCATCCAGCTACAGAAACCCACCAGAGAGATGTCCCCGTCCTCTGTATTCCCGGGATTCCACACAGGAAGATCACAGCATCCCTCACTGTTACAAGGTTGGTGGATCGGAGCATCTAGAACATGGACTTCTGGAGAGGATGTGTGTTTTTTTTATATGATGTCACAATAATAAATCTTCTATTTTATAGATGATATTTTCTCTCATTTTCTTGATTTAGAGTGGAGATCCAATTGATATAGAATTTGAGGTTAAATCAGAAGAAGAAGAGAGGTATGTGAGGGATGATCAGCAGTCTATGGAGGAGGATGGAATAACGGGGACATTTATAGAGGAGGACACTCCTACAGAGATCAGCATAGGTGGGTCATTAACACTAAATCCATTCCTCCACCCATACTGCTCACTGATTGGTCCAGAGTAGGGCGGGGACTGGGTGATATCAGCCTGTAATCCCCTGGTCACTTTCCTGAGCTGTGTTCCCCGTCCTGTATTCCTGTATTTCTCTCGGATAATCTTCCTTCTCTGTGCTGCAGACACAATTTATGTATCTAGACTGGATTTATGGAGATTCTGGGGTTCAGCTGGCAGTAAAATTTAGATTTTCTCCATAGGTGTTGCTCAGCCTAGGCACCTGGAGTATGTATCCTGGGTCTTCTGCCTCAAGTCCTGGGTCTAGCAAGACCTCTGACAGAGTAATTCTCCCGGGAATACCTTTTCTGTTATTTGCTGTCTGTGCCGGGTGGAGGGATATGTCTGTATAGTCTCAGACCCAAGTCACTGAGTGCAGTCTCAGGAGATGGGAGGCAGCGGTGTGGGACCTCTGCAACTTGTCTCCAGTAAACAGTTCAGCTTCCACTGATTACTGAACACCAATATTATGAGTCCCCCTGACTATTACACCGTATATAGTGATTATATATTGCATGTTGCATACTCCTGACCCCTGCACTATATACTCTATGTTGTACATTACATACTCCTGACTTCTGCTCTCTCCCCTCTACCCACTGCTTATATATACACCTAATATGTATTCTCTTTTGTTACACCCATTTCCTACCAGCTGGACATTTTATATCTGATGATTTGATTGGAGCACAGACTTTTACATGTTGATAATAATGTGATAACATCCTCCAACTTTGGAACCTTAAACAGAAAGTGATAATGAGGGAGGAGTCAATAACCCAATGATGGTGGTCTTCAGGATCAGTCCAGTCTTCATCTTGGTTGTTCTCCCCCCATCTTCACTCTCTGACCTCTGGTGGGTCTCAGCCCCGCTGTTATTCATGACTAAATCATGGACTAAATAAGGAAGTGCAGGACTTCTTGTGTTGGGAAGATGGCAATGAGTGATAGAGGGGGAGGGGACACTCGTCCTATAATCCCCTCATCACTGTCACTCCTATAAAAGACAGTTCTCGTTGTTTCCTCACTCTCTGACTAAGGTCCATGAATAAAGAAATTATCTGGTAGGAGATCAGAGGACCCATTTACTAGTTACCTTGAGGGGGGAATTGTAAGATCCTCAGAGACAAAGCTGCCTGATGTGGGCGGAGTCCTGGTTTAGGGGAACCAATCTGCTCATGTCTAGTAATAATCTTTGTATCTCTATTTTAGTAGATGGACGGGAGATGAGGAAAACCTCAGAGGATTGTCTCACTTTGTCTCCAGACTGTAAAGTAGAAGATGAGGACATCACACAGTATAGTCCAGGAGAAAACCCGACTACCTCAAATGTCCATCCGGCACCACACAGTGTAGATGGACCATCGTATTCCTCTTATCCTGAGGAACCTCAGACTGTGAGGGACGGTGCCGGACCATCGTATTCCTCTTATCCTGAGGAACCTCAGACTGTGCGGGACGGTGCCGGACCATCGTATTCCTCTTATCCTGAGGAACCTCAGACTGTGAGGGATAATCCAACAAATAAAAGGTTTCCCTGTCCTGAGTGTGGGAAATGTTTTTCACGGAAGTCCAGTCTTACCACACATATGAGATTGCACACGGGGGAGAAGCCGTATTCCTGTCCTGAGTGCGGGAAATGTTTTTCAGCGATGTTCAGTCTTTCCTATCATCAGAGATTGCACACGGAGGAGAAGCGTTATTCCTGTCCTGAGTGCGGGAAATGTTTTTCAGCGATGTCCAGTCTTACCAGACATCTCAGATTGCACACGGGGGAGAAGCCGTATTCCTGTCCTGAGTGCGGGAAATGTTTTTCAGTGAAGTCCAGTCTTTCCAAGCATCAGAGATTGCACACGGGGGAAAAACCATATTCCTGTCCTGAGTGCGGGAAATGTTTTTCAGTGAAGTCCAGTCTTTCCAAGCATCAGAGATCTCACACGGGGGAGAAGCCGTATTCCTGTCCTGAGTGCAGGAAATGTTTTTCACAGAAGTCCCATCTTTCCCATCATCAGAAATTGCACACGGGGGAGAAGCCGTATTCCTGTCCTGAGTGCGGGAAATGTTTTTCACAGAAGTCCCGTCTTTCTAATCATCAGAGAGTGCACACGGGGGAGAAGCCGTATTCCTGTCCTGAGTGCGGGGAATGTTTTTCGGTGAAGTCCAGTCTTTCCACACATCAGAGATTGCACACGGGGGAGAAGCCGTATTCTTGTCCTGAGTGCGGGAAATGTTTTTCAGCTATGTTCAGTCTCTCCTATCATCAGAAATCTCACATGGGGGAGAAGCCATATTCCTGTCCTGAGTGTGGGAAATGTTTTTCACAGAAGTCCCATCTTTCCAGACATCAGAGATCACACACGGGGGAGAAGCCACTTTCCTGTCCTGAGTGAGGGAATTGTTCCTCACTGAAGTCCTGTCTTCCTGTACATCAGGGGTCCCACACAACCCTCGAGGTGTATTAGTGAGTGTGGGAAATGTCTTGTATATGAATGTTGATGGACATGTGGGGAAGAAGCACACCCTGATATACACCTCAGATATACTCCATGGCTGATCTTCATCATGGAGGAAACACTTGATAAGGAGATCAGAGATCACCAAAGACATGGATGAAGTGTTGTACCGTGTTGGCCATTGATAGCGGGAGAAAAATAAAAATGGAGTCATTACCTCTCATTGGCTGAGTACATTTTGTGGTGGAAGATTTCACAAACATTTACAGGTCTGTTTCTAAACACTTTGTAGAATGAATGTGTAAAGGAAATGTGTAAGTTCTGTATAGAATTGTTTTGTATTTTGCACTGCCCTGGAAATCATATTTTATCACAAATAAAATTTACATTCAGCCAGGAGCAGCGATTTTCTTTTTAAATGCTTAAAGTGAAACATTAAAAATGTCCAATTCCTTTAACTACTTGCTTACTGGGCACCTAAACCCCCCTCCTGCCCAGACCAATTGTCAGCTTTCAGTGCTCTCACACTTTGAATGACAATTACTCAGTCATGCAACACTGTACCCAAATGATTTTTTTGTCCTTTTTTTCATACAAATAGAGCTTTCATTTGGTGGTATTTGATCACCTCTGGGTTTTTTAATTTTTGCGCTATAAATGAAAAAAGACCGAAAATTTTGAAAAAAATGCTTTTTTCTTCGTTTCTGTGATAAAATTTTGCAAATTAGCAATTTTTATTCATAAATGCTGGCCACAATTTATACTGCTACATATCTTTGGTAAAAATAACCCAAATTAGTGGATATTATTTGGTCTGTGTAAAATTTATAGCGTCTACAAGCTATGGTGCAAATCATAAAAAAATGATCACATCTGATCAGACCTGATGTACTGAGGCCTATCTCATTTCTTGAGACCCTAACAAGCCAGGAAAGTACAAATGCCCCCCAAATGACCCCTTTTTGGAAAGTAGACATTCCAGGGTATTTAGTAAAAGGTATGGTGAGTTATTTGAAGTTGTTATTTTTTCCCACAATTCTTTGCAAATTAAGGTTTCTTTTTTATTTTTAAATTTTTTTCAGAAAATTGTCATTGTAATAGCTTATTTCTCTCACATGGAATGTGCATACCACAAATGACACCCCAAAATACATTCGGCTACTCCTCCTGAGTATTACAATACCACATGTGTGGGACTTTTTCGCTAACTGGCCACATACAGAGGCCCAACATGCAGGGAGCATCATCAGGTGTTCAAGGAGCATAAATTACCCATCTAACTTGTTGACTACCTATTACACTTTTGAAGGCCCTAGAGCACCAGGACAATGGAAATGACCCAATTTTGGAAATCTAACACTCCAACGTATAATCTATGAGGCATAATGAGTCTTTTGAACGGTTCATTTTTTTCCAGAAGTTTTTGGAAAATGTGGAAAAAAATGAAAATGCATTTTTTTTTTTACACAAAGTTGTCCGTTTATAAGATATTTCCAACACATAGCATTTACATAGCAAAAATAACACCCCAAAATACATTCTGCTATTCCTCCTGAGTATACTGATACCACATGTGTGAGACTTTTACACAGCCTGACCACATACAGAGGCCCGCCAGGGAAGTAGCACCTTCAGGCGATCTACGAGCATAAATTACACATCTCATTTCTCACCCACCTATTACACTTTTGAAGGCCCTGGAGCACCAGGAGAACGGAAACGCCCACAAAATGACCCCCATTTGGGACAGCTAACACCCCAACGTATAATCTATGAGGCATAATGAGTCTTTTGAACGGTTCATTTTTTTCCAGAAGTTTTTGGAAAATGTGGAAAAAAATTAAAACGCATTTTTTTTTTACACAAAGTTGTCCGTTTATAAGATATTTCCAACACATGGCATTTAAATAGCAAAAAATGACACCCCAAAATACATTCTGCCACTCCTTCCGAGTATGGCAATACCACATGTGTGAGACCTTTACACAGCCTGGCCACATACAGAGATCCAACATGCAAGGAACGCCATCAGGTGTTCCAGGGACACATAGCATGCACATACCAAGAATTACACCCCAAAATACATTATGCTGAGCAAAGAGAAACAAAAGATTACCTGTGGTTTTAGTAGTACAGTTGTCCGCAGGAGGATAGCACTGATGCAGGCAGGGACTTGGTCAGCAACAGCGAACACAATTTTTCAGGCAGCAGGCAGAAATACTGTCCATAGTCAGTACAGGCAGCAGGCATGGATACTGTCCATAGGTCAGTGCAGTGCAGGGTCAGTGCAGGCAGAGATTGTCAGCAATGCCAAAATATTGGTCTTGGTATTAGGCAGAAACAAGGTCCATGTGCTGTGGTCAGTGCAACAAACAGAGGCATGATGGCAGTAAGTCCTGCAGGCAGCAGGCAGAAGTAGGGCCTCGTTCAGGAAAGAATGGGGACAGGGGTAGAGGCTTCTCCCACCCAAATCTCTTTGATGCCTCCGAGTCCCCAGACCCTAATCTAGGAATGAGAAAACAAAGAAAATTGTTTTCTTCATCCAGAAAATCTATTCTGGAGCCCCTCACATATGTGAGACGCCTGTGTTGAATCCCACTAGTCCAGTTGCAGGGTACAAGATCAGTCCAAGAGGCAGGCAAGAGGCATGGTCAAACAGTCCAAGGTCAGCTCCAGATCAGGCAAAGGTATGCACAGAATCGTTAGGCAGAAGCATGGTCGAATAACAGTCCAGGGTCAGTTCCATATCAGGCAGCGGTATGTACAAAATCGGCAGGCAGAAGCGTGGTCAAATAACAAGCCAGGGTCAGTTACAGAGCAGGCAGTGGCATAAGGTGTGTGAAGGCAGGAACTGAGGATTACGTTTACCATACTTCACTAATAATTTAGTGAAGTATGGTAACGGCGGAAACATTCACCTATACAGAGGCCTGGTTGGGAAGGACATTGTGCACAATAATAAGATGTGTCTCTTCTGACTCCTGCTCTGGTACACACCTTACATCTTTTTTGACGTCTTTGGCCAGTTGGTTTGGGAGGGAGTTTATCTGGAAAGTGGCGTTCGGAGAGTTGACTAACAACATCTGATCAGATGTTTTCTGGTGGGCCGTTCGGGAATATAAGGGCAGTGTAAATTTCCTCCTGGTAGCCAAGGAAGGGTTGGGGGCTTTGGGTGGAGTTGCGGTAAATGATATAGGAGTTGTATATGGCCGATTGAAAAAAATAAATCAATACTTTTTTGTACCAATGGTATGTCCTTCTTGTGGCAAGGTATGGTTCCAACATTTGATTGTTGAAGTCGATTCCCCCCATAAACGAATTGTATTGATGGATGCATTTGGGTTTCTGGATGGGGCCATTCCTTCTGGGGATTTCCACATAGGTGTTATTGTGGATGGAAGACAACATGTACACATCCCTTCTGTCCCTCCACTTCACTGCCAGAATCTCTTTGTTACGCAGACTTGCCGTTTCTCCTTTTCTCAACTTCTTATTAAGAAGACTTTGAGGAAAGCCCTTCCGATTTTTTTTTACGGTGCCACATGCTGGTGTCTTCTTCCGATGAAGGTTGTGGAACAGGGGCAGAGAAGTGTAGAAGTTGTCTACATACAGGTGGTATCCTTTGTCGAGTAGGGGGTATATGAGGTCCCAAACAACTTTCCCGCTGGTTCCCAAGTAGTCCGGGCAATTAGGGGGCTGCAGCTGGGTGTCCTTCCCTTTGTACACTTTGAAGGAATATGTGTACCCTGTGGCTCAGTCACATAGTTTGTACACCTTCACCCCATAGTGGGCCCTTTTGCTGGGGATAAATTGCTTAATTTTAAGCCTGCCGCTAAATTTAACAAGGGACTCATCCACACATATGTTTTGGTCCGGGGTGAACAGCTGGGGGAATACTTCAGAAAAATAATTTAATATTGGCCGAATTTTGTAAAGCCTGTCATAATTTGGATCAGTTCGGGGAGGGCACTGGGTATTGTCGCTGAAATGTAGGAACCTCATTATCATCAGATACCTGGTTCTGGGCATTACCGCGGAGAAGAGCGGCATGTGGTGGAGGGGGTGGGTTGACCAATAGGAACGGAATTCGTTTTTTTTGGTGAGCCCCATATTAAATGTGAGGCCCAAAAAAACCTTGAACTCCTCCACTGTCAGGTCTCTCCACTCATAGGGACTGGCATAATATGATGTGGGATTTTGCAAAATAAATTGCTGTGCATACAGGTTGCACTGGGCCACAATTGACGCCAACATGTCCTCCGTAAAAATTAAATTAAAAAAGTTAATTGGGGTGAAATTCTCTGTATCCACCTGGACTCCTGGCTGGGCAGTGAAAGGGGGAACGCTAGCTTCTCCTGAATTAGGAGGAAGCCACAAGGGGTTCTGAAGTGCAAAGGGAAGGCTGGCATGGGACCTAACCCTTTGGGGCTGGGGTGACACCCCACTGGTACTTGGCCTTTCTTGCCGAGGTACTGCTGTGTTGGTGGATGCCACTGCCTCCTCACTAGAACGCCTTCGTTTGGCGGGCCGAGTTTCTTCCTCCTCTGAGTCTGTAAGTGTTTCACTACTGAGGACTGGCTCATAATTTACGTCAGAATCCGAATTGGAAAGGGAATCCGAACAAGAGAGCTCCCCGTTGCTCTCATCGGCCGTGGAAAGAATTTGGTATGCCTCCTCGGCGGAAAAGCTTTTTTTGGACATGGCTGCTGGTGGTTATGAGATTGCACAGCTGTGTGCTAAGCCTGCACTGATGAGGTGGCACTGATTGATGGCACAGATGTGCACTGATGAGGCGGCACAGATGGGCACTGATCGCACAGATGGGCACTGATGAGGCGGCACAGATGGGCACTGATCGCACAGATGGGCACTGATGAGACGACACAGATGGGCACTGATCGCACAGATGGGCACTGATGAGGCGGCACAGATGGGCACTGATCGCAAAGATGGGCACTGATGAGGCGGCACAGATGGGCACTGAGGCAGCACAGATGGGCACTGAGGAAGCAGCACAGATGTGCACTGATTGCACAGATTTACACTAATGAGGCGGCACAGGTGGGCACAGATATGCACTGATGTGGCACTGGTGAGGTGGCACAGATGGCCACTGATGAGGCGGCACAGATGGGCACTGATAAGGCAGCACAGATGGGCACTGATAAGGTGGCACAGATGTGCACTGAAGCGACACAGATGGGCACTGATTGGTACAGATGGGCACTGATGAGGTGGCACAGATGGGCACTGATGAGTTGGCACAGATGCGCACTGATTGCACAGATGTGCACTGATTGCAGATGGGCACAGATGGGCACTGATGGGCACAGACGGGCACTGATGATGCACTGATGGCACAAGTGGGCACTGATGTGCACAGGTGGGCACAGATGGCACTATATTGATGTCACTATGGGCAATGTTGGGCACTTTTTGGGCACACTTCGCTATTAGACTTTATAAAACTACTCACAGAAGCTCTCTCTCCTCACACGCTGTCTCTGTGTAAGGAGAGAGAGCCGGCAATGAGAGATGATCTCAATTGTTTACATTTCAGATCATCTCTCATTGGAGGCGGCGATCGCGTTGTGAACGGCCGCTTACGTGATTGGCCGTGTACAGCGATCTGTGATTGGCTGTGTCCAAGGGACACGGCCAACACAGATTTTCCCCGAGGCGGGCTCATGAGAGCGCGCTGGGAAAGCGGAAAGGGGACGACGTCAATAGACGTAGTCCCGGTATTTCAGATCCACGCTGTTGCCGTCATTTGGCAATGGCCCGGATCTGAAGCGGTTAAATAACATGTCTGGGGGGTCCTAATCCTTCCTGTGAAGGGGGATATCTCTGTCATGTACAGAAAGTGCTGCAGCAACGCCGACCTTTATGAAGGAAAAAAGTTTAAAATTGCTGCAAATTACATTTCCATGCAACTTCTATCCAAAAAAAAAACAGCACGCAGGCTTCTCTAAGGATCTGCTACAGCTCCTTGAAAAAGTATTCATACCCCTTGAAATCTCCCACATTTTTTAATGTCACAACCAAAAACGTAAATGTATTTTATTGGGATTTTATGTGATAGACCAACACAAAGTGGCACATAATTGTGAAGTGGAAGGAAAATGATAAATTATACAAATAAATATGTGAAAAGTGTGGGGGGGGTACATTTGTATGGCGCCCCCCGGAGTCAATACTTTGTAGAACCCCCTTTCTCTGCAATTACAGCTGCAAGTCTTTTTGGGGACTTCTCTACCAGCTTTGCACATCTAGAGAGGGACATTTCTGCACATTCTTCTTTGCAAAATATTTGTCAGATTGAATGGAGAGCGTCTGTGAACAGCAATTTTCAAGTCTTGTCACAGATTCTCAATGTGATTTAGGTCTGGACTGTGATTGGGCCATTCTAACACATGAATATGCTTTGATCTAAACCATTCCATTGTAGCTCTGGCTGGATGTTTCGGGTCGTTTCCTGCTGGAAGGTGAACCTCCGCCCCAGTTTCAAGTTTTTTGCAGACTCTTACAGGTTTTTGTAATGACACCCCGAGTATATAAGGGGTTAAAGTCGTTTAGGACATTCCCTTCCTGAACACCAAGGCAGCTACTGAACACTCCGATCAGCCGAACAAGAAACCCATATGAATAACTCTCCCCCCCAAATACGAGACAAGATGTTCTGTCTTGAGGGTCAACCAGGAATCAACTCATTTTTTTCACACACGGACACAACAGATAAAATAACTCAGAGACTCTTTCCCCCCCACCCTTGGAAAAGAGGACGGGTTAAACTGTCCAATGACAATGGACACACAGGTCAGGTGTGTTTAAACTTCTCATCAGTACACAGTCTTATCAGCAGGGGGCTGCTGGAGGAATCCCCCCTCCCTCCATAGAGATACACATCCTGTGATCCAAGGCAGACAAACACAATAGAACAGTGGAATACAGCCCCACCCCAAACTAGCACAACAAACGGTACACAACAGCATGAGACAACATGTTTAAAGAGACTCACTGCACATTGCCAACATGGTGGTATAAGGACGTGTTCAGGTCAAAGTCATCTGATACCATTTATGAGGTGGGAGGTTAGGCCCAGAATGAAGGTATTCTTCAAAAACATTCGAAATAAATGTATAATAATATCAACTTTTAATACTAATACAATTTATACAGGAAAATAAGAAAGGCTGCCAATGTTGAATCCTTTATTCCATAAACATGTATTTATATGGTTTTCGGAGATGTAAGTCAAGGTGAGATTTTTATGGGTTTCTCGTACTCCAAACACAAACCTACACCACTGTTCAGTTCTCTGGCATACGGCTGGGCGTGATATAAATAGATATCCCCACAATACTATTTATAATATGGCACATACGGGGTTCCCAGAGTTTTGTGTTTTGGGGGGACATGGACTTGAATCCAAAGTAACATTAGTTCAGGGTCCCCAGGCATACACCTCACAAAGAGTATTGTTCCCTTAAAATCCAGGGCCCATAGTCGAAAGGCAAGAGGCCTGCATTCAGTCCTCTCCAAAAGCCTCTGTCCCGGCTAGGTCTGTCAAATTTTTCTTCTAAGATTGCCCTCTATTTGGCTCCATCCATCTTCCCATCAACTCTGACCAGCTTCCCTGTCCCTCCTGAAGAAAAGCATCCCCACCACATGAAGCTGCCAGCACCATGTTTCACGGTGGGGATGGTGTGTTTAGGGTGATGTGCAGTGTTAGTTTTCTGCCACTGTCTTGGATATTCCACCATACTCTTGCACTATTTAGTGTCAGACAGGAGTGTGTAATGTACAGAATGCAGGGGACAGGAGTGTGTAATGTACAGAATGCAGGGGACAGAAGTGTGTAATGTACAGAATGTAGAGGACAGGAGTGTGTAATCAACAGAATGCAGGGGACAGGAGTGTGTAATGTACAGAATGAAGGGGACAGGAGTGTGTAATGTACAGAATGAAGGGGACAGGAGTGTGTAATGTACAGAATGCAGGGGACAAGAGTGTGTAATCAACAGAATGCAGGGGACAGGAGTGTGAAATGTACAGAATGCAGGGGACAGGAGTGTGTAATGTACAGTATGCAGGGGACAGGAGTGAGTAATGTACAGAATGTAGGGTACAGGAGTGTGTAGTGTACAGAATGCAGGGGACAGGAGTGTGTAATGTACAGAATGCAGGGGACAGGAGTGTGTAATGCATAGAATGTAGAGAACAGGAGTGTGTAATGCACAGATGGCAGGGGATAGGAGTGTGTAATGCACAGAATGCAGGGGACAAGAGTGTGTAAAGTACAGAATGCAGGGGACAGGTGTGTGTAATGTACAGAATGCAGGGGACAGGTGTGTGTAATGTACAGAATGCAGGGGACAGGAGTGTGTAATGTACAGAACGCAGGGGACAGGAGTGTGTAATGTACAGAATGCAGGGGACAGGAGTGTGTAATGTACAGAACGCAGGGGACAGGAGTGTGTAATGCACAGAATGCAGGGGACAGGAGTATGTAATGCACAGAATGAAGGGGACAGGAGTGTGTAATGTACCAAATTCAGGGGACAGGAGTGTGAAATGTACAGAACGCAGGGGACAAGAGTGTGTAATGCACAGAATGCAGGGGACAGGAGTGTGTAATGCACAGAATGAAGGGGACAGGAGTGTGTAATGTACCAAATTCAGGGGACAGGAGTGTGTAATGTACAGAACGCAGGGGACAAGAGTGTGTAATGCACAGAATGCAGGGGACAGGAGTGTGTAATGCACAGAATGAAGGGGACAGGAGTGTGTAATGTACCGAATGCAGGGGACAGGAGTGTGAAATGTACAGAACGCAGGGGACAGGAGTGTGTAATGCACAGAATGAAGGGGACAGGAGTGTGTAATGTACCAAATGCAGGGAACAGGAGTGTGAAATGTACAGAACGCAGGGGACAGGAGTGTGTAATGCACAGAATGCAGGGGACAGGAGTGTGTAATGCACAGAATGAAGGGGACAGGAGTGTGTAATGTACCGAATGCAGGGGACAGGAGTGTGAAATGTACAGAACGCAGGGGACAGGAGTGTGTAATGCACAGAACGCAGGGGACAGGAGTGTGTAATGTACAGAATGCAGGGGAAAGGAGTGTGTAATGTACAAAATGCAGGGGACAAGAGTGTGTAATGCACAGAATGCAGGGGACAGGAGTGTGTAATGCACAGAATGAAGGGGACAGGAGTGTGTAATGTACCGAATGCTGGGGACAGGAGTGTATAATGTACAGAATGCAGGGGACAGGAGTGTGGAATGTACAGAATGCAGGGGACAGGAGTGAGTAATGTACAGAATGTAGGGGACAGGAGTGTGTAGTGTACAGAATGCAGGGGACAGGAGTGTGTAATGTACAGAATGCAAAGGACAGGAGTGTGTAATGCACATAATGCAGGGGACAGGAGTGTGTAATGCACAGAATGCAGGGGACAGGAGTGTGTAATGCATAGAATGTAGAGAACAGGAGTGTGTAATGTACAGAATGTAGAGGACAGGAATGTGTAATATACAGAATGCAGGGGACAGGTGTGTGTAATGCACAGAATGCAGGGGACAGGAGTTGTAATGCATAGAATGTAGAGGACAGGAGTGTGTAATGCACAAATGGCAGGGGATAGGAGTGTGTAATGCACAGAATGCAGGGGACAGGAGTGTGTAATGTACAGAATGTAGGGGACAGGAGTGTGTAATGTACAGAATGTAGGGGACAGGTGTGTGTAATGCACAGAATGCAGGGGACAGGAGTGTGTAATGTACAGAATGTAGGGGACAGGAGTGTGTAATGTACAGAATGCAGGGGACAGGAGTGTGTAATGGTAGTGGAAAAATCGAATGGTTAACGCTGCACTTGAAAATAAAATAATTATGAAAAGTGAAAAATTGTGTATGTATGAAGCTGCCAGCACCGAAAGTCCTAAATACAAAATTCAAATCAGTGTAAAACGTGGGGTGGGTGCGGTGCTGAATATGTAAATCCAAAAATGAAAGAAAAAAAATTGAATAAAATAACAATCAGTAGTGGTGAAAAGTGTAAGTAGAAAACTAAAGCAAAGTCCCTAAACCTCAAAACAGGGAAAATGACAAAAGCGATCCAGTAAACCAAGTGAAAAAATAAAACAAGGTTTAAATCCTATAAATGACAATGTTATGAGTCATAAATATAGAAGCAGAATGTCACAAGATATGAAGTAACAAAACCTAAAAAAAAACAAAAAGCAGAATGATGGTGATCACAAAATGTGCAAACGAAACACTCATATGAGTTCCTGTGTATGCCGTGTGAAGATTCCTGTGTATGCCGCCCCCCCTTAGGGTTGCCACCTCATCCCTTCAAACCCGAACTCATATGAATTACCCAGGTTCTGAGGCTAATTAAATGCAGATAAGGCAACAAATGAGTTTAATTACCACCTTAACCAGCCACAGAACCTGTGTAGTTAATATGTGTTCGGGTTTAAAGGGATGAGGTGCAAATCTACCCCCCCCCCCTCCTATCCAAGTGTAGACAAATATGACAGGGAAGCCACACGGACCCCCTGAAGCATGGGGCCAGGTCACAATTATGACCCCCTATTATGCCTCTGTCCCAATATCTCTCCTTTTACAGATTCTACAAGCAATACTTTACAAAAAAACAAACCCTGAGACTGTTTATTGGAGTCGGAGTGAATGGACTGTTGCTTGTGTGACTGGGGGGCCTCTGTACTGTATGGGAAAGAACCGGTTAATATCATCGCTCTCTGTGGGGGGAGCACTACACATCTATAAGGATATACAGTACATACACACACAGCACAAGGCCGTGTTCACACTACGAGGCGTTTCTCAGGGCTGAAGTTCCTCTGAGCTCCACAAGGTGGTGATCTCACTTCTACCCAGACAGGAAGTCTCTATGGAAGACAGGAAATGATGTCAGGTACAGGAAGAAAGCTCCTTGTGATACGACGTAGAGGTGACGTTGCTGAAATTGGCAGCAGAAGAGGTAATAAGATATTATTTTCTATTTACACCCAGTAACCCCCCATCATGTCCGTCCTCTTCCTCCATAGTCACTGTGATGTCTTTTATCTCCAGCAGATGATGATACACATATATTATTATTATTATACAGGATTTATATCGCACCCACAGTTTGCACAACATGAGGACAAACAGTACAGTTACAATACAATATAATACAGGAGGAATCAGAGGGCCCTGATCCTTAGAGCTTACAATCTAAGAGGGAGGGTCAAGTGATACAAAAGTTAATAACTGTGGGAGATGGGCTGATGGAGAAAATAAAAGTCCAGTTGTTAGGTGGGGGCAGGATAGGCTTCTCATAGGAGAAGGGTTTTCAGGGATCGTCTTAAAGTGGACAGAGTAGGAGATAGTCAGACAAATTGGGATAGGGAGTTCCAAAGGATGGGAGAGGCTCGGTAGAAGTCCTGAAAATGAGCATAGGAGGAAGTGATGAGGGAGCTAGAGAACAGGAGGTTTTGGGAGGATCGAAGAGAATGATTTGGTTGGTATTGTGAGACTAGGTTAGTCATATAGTTGGGGGCCGAGTTCTGGGTGACTTTCTAAGTTGTTAGTATTTTGAATTTAATTTTTTGGGTAAGCAGAAGATTGGCAGAGAGGAGCAGCAGACATTGAATGGTTGGTAAGGTGGATGAGTCTGGCAACAGAATTCATGATGGGCTGAAGGGGGGATAGCCTATATAAAGGCAATTTGGTGAGGAGGGACTTGCAGTAGTCAAGGCAAGAGATAACCCGGGATTGAATCAGTAGCTTTGTGAGGTCATTGGTTAGGAAGGGACGTAATTTGGAGATGTTGCGGAGGTTGACGCGGAAAGCTTTGGACATTGATTGGACATTGATTGGATGTGGGGCTGAAAGGAGAGTTTAGAGTCCAGGATTGCACCTAGCACCCTGGCTTGTGGGGACATGTTGATGGTTGTGCCATCGATCTTGACAGAGAAGTCAGGGGGAAGGCGCACGTGGGGGAGGAAATATTATGAGCTCGGTTTTGGATAGATTGAGTTTGAGGAAGTGTTGTGACATCCAGGCTGATATGTCTGTTAGTAAATTAGAAGGATTGATAGAAAGCACATGTTATAGAGAGGAAGGAGAGCTAGATAGGGAAACAAGGTCACCTGCAGTCTGTTTGGTGTTTTTTTTTTTTTTTTTATTACTAAGCATTTTTTTATTGAGAAAAGGAAGTTTGCAGTACAAAATGGCATGGGATATAAAACTACTTATTGAAAAATAATTTGGGTTACAGAGTTAGACAATGATCGTCCAAATAGATAAGTATTCAAGGTTAAACATGACAATCTTAATGCTATATGTTCTTATCAGCTATATATGGTATGTCAAACAAGACTGCAACCAGAAAAGTCAAAAACAACAGAAATAAAAAGAAAACCATAACTCAGGTAATTCTTGTAGATGAAAAGTGAACCAAGGGTTCCATTTAGCGTCATACATAGGGATGGAGTCATGCAGTGTGTGAAATATTTTTTTCAGATTACATTATTTGATCAACTCGAGAGATAACTTGTGAGAATGGGACTGTGTTCGACTTCCAGTTAAGGGCGATTGCCCAATGCAGCGCAATACAAATAGTGTGTAATAGTTTCATTAGGGGGTTTCGGGATATCAGGGATTTTTTCAAATAGTAGACAGTGAGTATGTGTCAGAGCCATGTGCCTCCCCGCCAGCTTATCCATTAGCTCCATAGTTGCCCTCCAAGTAGGTTGCAGAGCTTCACATTCCCAGAACACGTGCAAAAAAAAAACCTGGAAGAGCACATCCTCGGAAACAAGATGTGGAAGTCTGTGGGTAGATCTTTCCCAAACATAAAATAATTTAATCGCTGTTTGCCTAATGCCCCGTACACACGGTCGGATTTTCCGATGGATGAAAATGTCTGATTGGAGCGTGTTGTCGGAAATTCCGACCGTGTGTGGGCTCCATCGGACATTTTCCTTCGGATTTTCTGACACACAAAGCACATCATCCGCATACATGCAGAATTTATAAGTAAAGGAAGCTTTGTTGTAGCCCGGAATATCTGGGCGCTGCAGTATGGCAATGGCTAGGGGCTCAATAGCCAGAGCGAAAATGAGTGGGGACAGTGGGCACTCCTACCAAGCCGGAAAAACTGAGCTACATCCGGGGATTTTGACACGCCTGCTGGGGTTTTGATATAGAGCCTGTAGGAAATCACCCTGAAATCCATAGCGCTTTAGTAGGAGAAACGCATAGCTCCAAGACACACTGTCAAAAGCTTTACGAATGTCTAAACTTAACGTGAACAGTTTCATGGAGAAAAGGTTTGCATCCTGAACAATATCTGTGGCTAGGCGGATATTGTCTGTTATAAGGTGGTGGGGGATAAACCCTGACTGGTAAGGGGAAATTAGTGAGGAAATCACTCCTGCGAGTCTATCGGCTAAGATCCTACTGAAAATTTTCAGGTCACTGATAACCGATATGGGCCTAAAATTCTGGGGGTGAGTGTGGTCCTTATTCTGCTTAGGGATGAGCGACATGTTTGCTAACAGCATTTCCTCCGGAAAGCTGTTATCTTGTAGGACAAAGTTAAAAAGTCGAACCAGCCTGGGAGACAGTTGGGAGGCAAATTTTTTTATAATATATGGTAGAAAAACCATCAGGCCCGGGGGAAGAACCTGTCTTTAGTGCCTTGATGACATTCAGCACTTCTGATTGGGAAATAGGTGAATTAAGTTTGTCTAATTGTGAGAGTCGGGATTGGGATAGAGTTAAACCAGAACAAAGCCTCATGTCACGCGTGCCATGTACCTGAGATGAGACCGAAGTAGTGGGGAGGCCTCCCTTGCACCTCGGGTCCTTGAAGCCTCTGGAGATGTAGACAGAGACTTGGTGGACACCGAGTGGCACGGGTGCCAGGGGTGTGGAGCACTGTGCAAGCCTTTGTCCGAGATCCGAGCCAAGGTCAAGTCCAGTTTGGCAACGAAGTATAAAAGGGTTAATCAGAAGAAAAATGGTCAAGAACCAAGCCGGGGTCAGTTCCAATCTGGCAGCTGAGTACAAAAGGGGCAAAGAAGTAGAATGATAGAAAAACCAAGTTAAAAGCTGCGCTCTGGGTTTATGATCAAACAAATATGTTGTGACAACGAAAGCAGCCTGCACCAAGATCTAGTCTCCAAATCTCATCATAAAAAGTTAAACAAAGATGCGGCGCTAAAATGTAATCTGAAACAAAATCACTCAAAAGTGAATAGGATAGGATTGAACAAACCACTAAATGAATGAATAAATATTAAAGTGAGTATACGTGGAGATAGAAGCAAAATTAATACACTCATATGCAGTAAACAAACAATCAAAAGTGAATAAACACATTAGTAAAAGCAAATTCATATACTGATAACCAGGAAATTAGTAATGATTAATTGCCAAAAGTGAATATGGTAATATATTCAGTGAAAACATCCCAAAAATAAATATAAAGTCCAGAATACGTAAAACAACAAAAAAGGGGGGGATCCGTGATGGAAAAGTGCCACAAAAGTGCAGAAGGAGGGGAAGATGCAGATGGGGAATCCTCTATGACTCTTCACACCCAAGGTGGAATATCAGATGCGCTTACCAGATCCCAATGACTGCTATTATGGCAGTCATAAACGGCACAGGGAATATACAGGTCTCCCCACAACCTCAGCAAATGATGCCCGTACGCGGCAGATGGTATAATGTGTGCAGTTAAAATTCGCCTCTAGAATCAAATAAGCGCCGGCCGGCTTCAGCTGCTGCCTGTTCCTTCCGGGTTCAGCGTGGTGTGGTGGTGACGTCAGCACGCCGCTCCTCCCTGCGCCGTTTCGACAAATCTGTCGTCTTCCTGAGGTCGTATTGTATTACATAGTTGCTGGTTGATCTTACACAGACAGATCGGAGGGAGGCACAGCGTGTAACGCAGGAGTTGCAGGGAGGGAGGCGGGAAGTTAACAAACAGGTGATTGGCTGCATATGAGTGTATTAAAGAAGTAGAATGGTCAAGGTACAAATCCGAGGTCAATGGCAAGCAGGAATCAAGAGTAGTCAAATAGGTTTCCAGGTCACAACAAGTTCAGACAGATCACACACTAGCACAGGAACAAGGGGGGGACTGAAGATAATCCAGCAATTTGACAGTGTCTGGGCTGGGCTTATATAGGGAAGTTTGAGGTAACTTCCTGGGCGCCTCCTGGGCATTTTCCCACCTTTTTCCATCAGGTTGAGGTCACTTCCTGTCCGCTTCCTGGGCATATTCCTGCCGTTTTTCATCAGGTCTTCTGCGCAGGTGCGGGTTGGCGCGCTGAGGCGTCTTTAGCGCATGCTCAGTTGGAACGGATTTCCTCTTGTGGCAACGCGCAATTGGTGCATACTTAGTAAGCCCTGGACTCTTACACCTCATCTGATGGTCCAGACTGGGGGGGTCCAAGTAATGTTGAGTAAAAATTTTTAAGACTTCTTGAGGGTGAGATGTAATTATGCCCGAAGGGGTAGTCAATTTATAAACGTGCGGAGGGTGGAAAGGCTGGTTCAGTTTCCTAGCGAACATGGTTGAGGCGGTGTAATGCCCTGTACACACGGTCGGATTTTCCGACAGGAAAAAAGTGCGATCGGATTGTTTTGTTGGAAATTCCGATCGTGTGTGGGCTCCATCGGACTTTTTCCGTCTGAATTTCCGACACACAAAGTTTGAGAGCAGGCTATAAAATTTTCCGACAACAAAATGTAGACAAATCCGATGCACAAAGTGCCACCCATGCTCAGAATAAATTAAGAGACGAAAGCTATTGGCTACTGCCCCGTTTATAGTCCCGACGTACGCGTTTTACGTCACCATTTTCAGACAGGGCATTACTGTGCAATAGACATCTTGCCTTGGACCATCGCAGGGCCCTTCTCCACTTTAGCTGAGAGTAGCGAGTCAAATTCAAGGCGTTTTTTGCTCGATGGACAGTCTGGTAGACTAAAGTCAGGGCTGCGGAATTTTTATATAAACTGTCCAGCTCCGCAGAGAGCTGTACTATTTTTTTCTTATTAGTTTTATTGTGGGCAGTAGCTAAACTGATAAGTTTACCCCGCAGCAACTGCCTTATGAGCGACCCACACTGTAGAAATGGGGGTCCCAGGGAGGGCGTTTAGGGCAAAGTAGGTATCTATAGATTGAGAAACCTCAGATTCACCCGCCAAGTCAGAAAGAAGTGCCTCATTGAGTCTCCGCATAAATGGTGTAGGGGCTAGTTTAATAAATTCTGTGGTGAAGGAGGTTATGTGGTGGTCAGACCATGCACAGTTATAAATGGAGGCTGTCTGAGAGATAGCAAGGATAATAGGAGTGGAGAGAATATAGTCTAGTCTTGCGTAACTGTTGTGCGGATGAGAGTAGAACGTATATTCTTTTGCTCCTATGTTGTGTGTACCCACCATGTGTCCACTAGTTGGAATTCCAGGAGTTTACGGGAAATGGATTTAGGGAAAGCCCTGGAACCAGTGGAGGCCGTGCACCCTGTCTAGTGTGGGGTTCGCTACCATGATAAAATCTCCCCCTATAATCATATGGGGGGGATTGATATTTTGCTAAAATATCAAAAAAGGATGTGAAGAAGGAGGCAGAGGATTCGTTGGGGGCATAAACACTAGCTATGGTAAGCTCCCGGTTATGAATATCCTCCCTTTATTATAACATAGCGACTTTCCTTATCTTTGTAAATCTGACGCACATCCATAGGAAAGGAGGCGTGTAAAAATATGGCAGCACCCCTACTCTTCGATGAATGAAGTGTGTAGAAAGCTTGTGGGAAAGTTCTATGAAAGAACTTGGGATGGGAGTTTTGCGAGAAGTGTGTCTCTTGAATCAGTAGAATTTTAGCATTAAGTCGCTTATAGTGGGAGAAGGCTTTACTCCTCTTAATAGGGAGAGTTGAAGCCTTTGACGTTATGCGAGATGCAATTAATCGCCATTACTAAGATTAGGGGGGGCGTTCAGCTGAATGAGTGAAGAATAGGCTTGTAGGCTACTATCAAATATGGAACCTAACTCCACAAAGCCCCAATACTGCATTTGTAACAGATTGCAGACCATAGAGGAACATTTAAAACAGCGGATAGAGGCCTTATGACCTCACCTACTCCAAAAACGCCTGTCAGGACAAGAATGACTATAATCAGTTGAGGATTCAAACCTGAGAAAAAAAAGAGTCCAAAAAAAAAAAAGAAAATGAACAAAAAATGAACAGGATCAGGAACATTTTTGTATCCTGAAAATAGAATGTTACAACCGAGACAACCAAGTCTCGAACCCAGCAGCACCACTGATCTTGTGCCCAAACCAAAAGAGGGGACCAGTGTGAGGAACCTAGCTGTAAAAAAAAGATTTAAAAAGTGGTAAAGTTGCTGGGTGGGGATGTCATGCAGCAGCACCAAGGGACAGGCTCCTGACAAAGTGGGTGCCTTGAGACTGAGGGTGCGTCGTCGCTGAATCCAACGGGGCAGATCGTAGAGATAGCTGTATTGATGCGATGAAGTTAGCTATGTCCCCGGTTAAGCGTTATCATATCGAATTCTCCTTCTGTCGTGTCTGGTAGGTGGCATGTGCCAGATTTGAGATTGCCTGGGGGGGTCAAGGGATGGCAGGGCACCGCTTCAGCTTCCATGTGGCCCAATTTCACCAGGATCTCCTGACCCTCCAGAACTGTGGTGGCAGCATAAGTGGAGCCATTATGAGGAACCCACCAATTTAAATGGGAAATATGTATCGGATCCGGGCTGCTTAAAGTGTTACAGTGACCTCCTTCATGCCCCTGTGTCTGTCCAATGTGGCTAGTGAGATATCCGGATAGTTCTGAACAGTGTAATCATCAAGGGCGATGCGTAGGGTGTTTCTAGCAGCCCTTAAAATGTCTTCTTTCGTCAGGAAATCCTTCATACAAAGGATTATGTCACGCGGCAGTTTGTCTGCTGGAGGTTTTGGTCTGAGGGCCCTGTGAAACCTGCCACACCTAAAGGCCGCAGATTCACATTTTGGAAGGAGAGACTTGAACAGCCTGATGACAGTGTGAATCAAATCTGTTACCGACTCTGGAATACCTCGCAATTGCAGATTATTGCATCTATTCCTGTTGTCCAGATCTTCAACCTGATTTGATCAAATGCTGTTGTTAACGTTGTTAACATTTCATGCTCTGGACTGAGCTCATTATAAGCCAGGGCCAGTTCATCGTGTTTAGTTTCCAGCATGTCAGTTCTAGTACCCAGAGCTGCAATCTCCTGTGACAGTGCATGGGAGGTCTTGTGCGTTTCTGTTTGGAACTTTGTTGCCAGTCTATTATACATCTTTTCTAGGCTAGCATCTAGGTCAGCTTTAGATAGAGAAGAGGTGTACTCACTGCCAGGATCCGAAGGTGAGCCAGGAACAGAAGGCACAGAGGGGGCCGCTGGAGCAGGAGAATGTGCTCGGGCCACGGCGCCATTTTGGGACATGCTGTATTGTTCCCTGGTGCAGAGGAGATAGTGGGTTAGAGAATTCTGAGCGGGCCCCGGGATTTTTTCTTCAACAACGGCATGCACTGTGTCTTTGTGCCTCGAGGGGTGTTAGAAGTGTCGGGTGTAAGGCCATTTATAGCCCTCTGTGAGCCAATCATGTCCCGCGGTGTGCGGAGCTACTGTGTCAGGCGTCCATCTCGCTCAGCGCTGAGCATGCGCCCCCTGTTTGGTGTTTTATCAAAGTAGTTTGCTGTATATTCTCGCTTTTTGCAATCTCTTTGTGCAGAGCCAAAGGACGCCCACTTAAATCAAAAATTCACTTATAGAAAGAACCCCAGACATGTGCCCCCCAGTCATTAATATTGTGGAAATGTACAGTAGATGAACCCCTTCAGGGTCAGAACATCCCCCCCCCCACTTACAGGGCTTAAACATTTCCTTCATTTTGGAGATGTGTCACCTTTTCCACCAGTGACCTTCTCATCTCATCCGTCTATTGTACATTTTCTACATCTATACTAACAATGTCACGCTTACCCCTAACGCAGGTGGTCAGACACTATAGCTGGCTTCTGTGTTCTTCACCTATAGAAGCCCCCTTTTCCATAAGGCAAGCAGGCCTACCTGTACTCAGTTGCCCCCCAGGATTTACAGAATGCTATAGTGCCTGGCCACCACGCCTGAGCAGGAACAAACTGAGCACAGCAACCAGGTATTTGCAGGTTGGCAGACAGACAGAGTGGTTCCAACGATAGTCCAGGTACAAGGCAGGCAAGGTTCAGAATAGTCAGGGTCAAATCCACAGTCAAAAGGCAAACAGAGTTCAGAAAGTAGTCGATATCTGAACCAAGGTCATCAACGAGGGAATTCCAACACCAGAGTAGGGCAGACAAACAGAGAGCTTGGAGCACATGTTACAAACGCAATATCACAAGCATGAGACTGCAGGCTTGGCTGGCTTAAATCAGGTTGGGTCTCCACCCAGAGACTGACCACATCAATTACCTTACAGGTGGGACAGACAGACAGAAGAATGCATCACAGCCAAAACCTGGATGCAGGAATTAGGAGTAGGAGCAAAACACACTCCTGACAAGCGGATTATAGTAATTTTATTAGTGGTGGGGGTTGGGCGGTTTATTTAGGAGGGATTGGAATATGTATTTATTTTATGAGATGCAAATAAGAAGAAAAAAAGAAAAATTTAATTTTCAGTAAATGTCCGTAATTTATTTTCCCATAATGATCCCAGTCTCAGATATTCATCCTAAAATGTGATCAGTAAAATCTCCAGAGTACACGTAGATCACAGGAATATGATGTGTCCTGACAAAGCCCAAAGACAAAAATCATCTTCCAGTTTAGGAGAGGAGGGGCGCACCCAGGAGAAATGATTCTGTGTACAGAAACCTCACAGAGCACCCCCCACAGCTCCCTCCTCCCAATGCCCCTCCAATCAGCGTCAGAGAATCCTATGACATCACACTGACCTCATAGCGCCTCCTCCTAATATCTCTCTATCCGACTTTTTTTTTCTAATGCTCTTAGGATGTGGGCCGACCCCTGGCCTCCTCACTTTCCAAGTAGGGCTGTTGAACCTGCATTGTATGTAATATCAGAAACCTCAGCATGAAGTGGGGTTTAAATAAAAAGAGACCTGACCAGTGAGGTGAGGAGGATTCTGGGAATGTCATTTGATTTTACTATTTGTGTTCAAATCTAGAGTTTTCCTCCTGTGAAGTCTGGAGATCATCTGACCATCACATTGCCTCCACCTCCCTCCCTGATAGAATAGAGAAATAAAAAGAAGATTCTAGAAGTCACCAGAGAGATCATCGAGCTGCTGACAGGAGAGGTGAGCGGAGCTCGGAAGGACATCATGATGGACAATCAGCCGCCCCTCACATCACCGGGTAAGAGGAGACTTTATTGTAAAGGAGAGAGCAGTACGGAGGATCCACCTAGATCCCCCATCATCTGATAAACACATAGAAACAATGTATTCAGTCAGTGTGTGTGTTTCCTACAGATGGATCCAGTAATGGGAACCCACCAGAGAGATGTCCCCGTCCTCTGTATTCCTGGGATTCTACACAGGAAGATCACACCATCCCTCACCATCATCAGGTAGATGATTGACAATTATTGGTAGTTATGATTTATACACAAGCATGTTTGTTGCAATGAATATTTTTTTATATTTTCAGAGTGGAAACCTTGGGGATGATAATATTAATGTTAAAGAAGAGTATAAAGAGGAGGATGAGGAGTATGGATTGATGAAAAACTTTTCAGAAGGACACAGGGATATGATGGAGCCACCTAATATCAGGAACCCACCAGAGAGATGTTCCCGTCCTCTGTATTCCCGGGATTCCACACAGGAAGATCACACCATCTCTCACTATCATCAGGTAGATGAGGAACAATCACTGATAGTATCATTAGGATCTGTACATTATCTGCATTGTTACCATTGATGTCATTTTTATTATATATTCAGAGTGGAAATCTGAGAGATTCTAAAGTCGAGGTTAAAAAAGAGATAAAAGAGGAGGATTATGAGGTTGGGGTGATAGAGGAGTCTGAGTCTCTAAAAGTTTACAAGGATCTGTACCAGGACACCATGGAAGAGTCATCCAGCTACAGAAACCCACCAGAGAGATGTCCCCGTCCTCTGTATTCCCGGGATTCCACACAGGAAGATCACAGCATCCCTCACTGTTACAAGGTTGGTGGATCGGAGCATCTAGAACATGGACTTCTGGAGAGGATGTGTGTTTTTTTTATATGATGTCACAATAATAAATCTTCTATTTTATAGATGATATTTTCTCTCATTTTCTTGATTTAGAGTGGAGATCCAATTGATATAGAATTTGAGGTTAAATCAGAAGAAGAAGAGAGGTATGTGAGGGATGATCAGCAGTCTATGGAGGAGGATGGAATAACGGGGACATTTATAGAGGAGGACACTCCTACAGAGATCAGCATAGGTGGGTCATTAACACTAAATCCATTCCTCCACCCATACTGCTCACTGATTGGTCCAGAGTAGGGCGGGGACTGGGTGATATCAGCCTGTAATCCCCTGGTCACTTTCCTGAGCTGTGTTCCCCGTCCTGTATTCCTGTATTTCTCTCGGATAATCTTCCTTCTCTGTGCTGCAGACACAATTTATGTATCTAGACTGGATTTATGGAGATTCTGGGGTTCAGCTGGCAGTAAAATTTAGATTTTCTCCATAGGTGTTGCTCAGCCTAGGCACCTGGAGTATGTATCCTGGGTCTTCTGCCTCAAGTCCTGGGTCTAGCAAGACCTCTGACAGAGTAATTCTCCCGGGAATACCTTTTCTGTTATTTGCTGTCTGTGCCGGGTGGAGGGATATGTCTGTATAGTCTCAGACCCAAGTCACTGAGTGCAGTCTCAGGAGATGGGAGGCAGCGGTGTGGGACCTCTGCAACTTGTCTCAAATAAACATTAAGCCACCAATATTATAAGTCCTGACCCCTGCACTATATACTCTATGTTGTACATTACATACTCCTGACTTCTGCTCTCTCCCCTCTACCCACTGCTTATATATACACATAATATGTATTCTCTTTTGTTACACCCATTTCCTACCAGCTGGACATTTTATATCTGATGATTTGATTGGAGCACAGACTTTTACATGTTGATAATAATGTGATAACATCCTCCAACTTTGGAACCTTAAACAGAAAGTGATAATGAGGGAGGAGTCAATAACCCAATGATGGTGGTCTTCAGGATCAGTCCAGTCTTCATCTTGGTTGTTCTCCCCCCATCCTCACTCTCTGACCTCTGGTGGGTCTCAGCCCCGCTGTTATTCATGACTAAATCATGGACTAAATAAGGAAGTGCAGGACTTCTTGTGTTGGGAAGATGGCAATGAGTGATAGAGGGGGAGGGGACACTCGTCCTATAATCCCCTCATCACTGTCACTCCTATAAAAGACAGTTCTCGTTGTTTCCTCACTCTCTGACTAAGGTCCATGAATAAAGAAATTATCTGGTAGGAGATCAGAGGACCCATTTACTAGTTACCTTGAGGGGGGAATTGTAAGATCCTCAGAGACAAAGCTGCCTGATGTGGGCGGAGTCCTGGTTTAGGGGAACCAATCTGCTCATGTCTAGTAATAATCTTTGTATCTCTATTTTAGTAGATGGACGGGAGATGAGGAAAACCTCAGAGGATTGTCTCACTTTGTCTCCAGACTGTAAAGTAGAAGATGAGGACATCACACAGTATAGTCCAGGAGAAAACCCGACTACCTCAAATGTCCATCCGGCACCACACAGTGTAGATGGACCATCGTATTCCTCTTATCCTGAGGAACCTCAGACTGTGAGGGACGGTGCCGGACCATCGTATTCCTCTTATCCTGAGGAACCTCAGACTGTGCGGGACGGTGCCGGACCATCGTATTCCTCTTATCCTGAGGAACCTCAGACTGTGAGGGATAATCCAACAAATAAAAGGTTTCCCTGTCCTGAGTGTGGGAAATGTTTTTCACGGAAGTCCAGTCTTACCACACATATGAGATTGCACACGGGGGAGAAGCCGTATTCCTGTCCTGAGTGCGGGAAATGTTTTTCAGCGATGTTCAGTCTTTCCTATCATCAGAGATTGCACACGGAGGAGAAGCGTTATTCCTGTCCTGAGTGCGGGAAATGTTTTTCAGCGATGTCCAGTCTTACCAGACATCTCAGATTGCACACGGGGGAGAAGCCGTATTCCTGTCCTGAGTGCGGGAAATGTTTTTCAGTGAAGTCCAGTCTTTCCAAGCATCAGAGATTGCACACGGGGGAAAAACCATATTCCTGTCCTGAGTGCGGGAAATGTTTTTCAGTGAAGTCCAGTCTTTCCAAGCATCAGAGATCTCACACGGGGGAGAAGCCGTATTCCTGTCCTGAGTGCAGGAAATGTTTTTCACAGAAGTCCCATCTTTCCCATCATCAGAAATTGCACACGGGGGAGAAGCCGTATTCCTGTCCTGAGTGCGGGAAATGTTTTTCACAGAAGTCCCGTCTTTCTAATCATCAGAGAGTGCACACGGGGGAGAAGCCGTATTCCTGTCCTGAGTGCGGGGAATGTTTTTCGGTGAAGTCCAGTCTTTCCACACATCAGAGATTGCACACGGGGGAGAAGCCGTATTCTTGTCCTGAGTGCGGGAAATGTTTTTCAGCTATGTTCAGTCTCTCCTATCATCAGAAATCTCACATGGGGGAGAAGCCATATTCCTGTCCTGAGTGTGGGAAATGTTTTTCACAGAAGTCCCATCTTTCCAGACATCAGAGATCACACACGGGGGAGAAGCCACTTTCCTGTCCTGAGTGAGGGAATTGTTCCTCACTGAAGTCCTGTCTTCCTGTACATCAGGGGTCCCACACAACCCTCGAGGTGTATTAGTGAGTGTGGGAAATGTCTTGTATATGAATGTTGATGGACATGTGGGGAAGAAGCACACCCTGATATACACCTCAGATATACTCCATGGCTGATCTTCATCATGGAGGAAACACTTGATAAGGAGATCAGAGATCACCAAAGACATGGATGAAGTGTTGTACCGTGTTGGCCATTGATAGCGGGAGAAAAATAAAAATGGAGTCATTACCTCTCATTGGCTGAGTACATTTTGTGGTGGAAGATTTCACAAACATTTACAGGTCTGTTTCTAAACACTTTGTAGAATGAATGTGTAAAGGAAATGTGTAAGTTCTGTATAGAATTGTTTTGTATTTTGCACTGCCCTGGAAATCATATTTTATCACAAATAAAATTTACATTCAGCCAGGAGCAGCGATTTTCTTTTTAAATGCTTAAAGTGAAACATTAAAAATGTCCAATTCCTTTAACTACTTGCTTACTGGGCACCTAAACCCCCCTCCTGCCCAGACCAATTGTCAGCTTTCAGTGCTCTCACACTTTGAATGACAATTACTCAGTCATGCAACACTGTACCCAAATGATTTTTTTGTCCTTTTTTTCATACAAATAGAGCTTTCATTTGGTGGTATTTGATCACCTCTGGGTTTTTTAATTTTTGCGCTATAAATGAAAAAAGACCGAAAATTTTGAAAAAAATGCTTTTTTCTTCGTTTCTGTGATAAAATTTTGCAAATTAGCAATTTTTATTCATAAATGCTGGCCACAATTTATACTGCTACATATCTTTGGTAAAAATAACCCAAATTAGTGGATATTATTTGGTCTGTGTAAAATTTATAGCGTCTACAAGCTATGGTGCAAATCATAAAAAAATGATCACATCTGATCAGACCTGATGTACTGAGGCCTATCTCATTTCTTGAGACCCTAACAAGCCAGGAAAGTACAAATGCCCCCCAAATGACCCCTTTTTGGAAAGTAGACATTCCAGGGTATTTAGTAAAAGGTATGGTGAGTTATTTGAAGTTGTTATTTTTTCCCACAATTCTTTGCAAATTAAGGTTTCTTTTTTATTTTTAAATTTTTTTCAGAAAATTGTCATTGTAATAGCTTATTTCTCTCACATGGAATGTGCATACCACAAATGACACCCCAAAATACATTCGGCTACTCCTCCTGAGTATTACAATACCACATGTGTGGGACTTTTTCGCTAACTGGCCACATACAGAGGCCCAACATGCAGGGAGCATCATCAGGTGTTCAAGGAGCATAAATTACCCATCTAACTTGTTGACTACCTATTACACTTTTGAAGGCCCTAGAGCACCAGGACAATGGAAATGACCCCATTTTGGAAATCTAACACTCCAACGTATAATCTATGAGGCATAATGAGTCTTTTGAACGGTTCATTTTTTTCCAGAAGTTTTTGGAAAATGTGGAAAAAAATGAAAATGCATTTTTTTTTTTTTACACAAAGTTGTCCGTTTATAAGATATTTCCAACACATAGCATTTACATAGCAAAAATGACACCCCAAAATACATTCTGCTATTCCTCCTGAGTATACTGATACCACATGTGTGAGACTTTTACACAGCCTGACCACATACAGAGGCCCGCCAGGGAAGTAGCACCTTCAGGCGATCTACGAGCATAAATTACACATCTCATTTCTCACCCACCTATTACACTTTTGAAGGCCCTGGAGCACCAGGAGAACGGAAACGCCCACAAAATGACCCCCATTTGGGACAGCTAACACCCCAACGTATAATCTATGAGGCATAATGAGTCTTTTGAACGGTTCATTTTTTTCCAGAAGTTTTTGGAAAATGTGGGAAAAAATTAAAACGCATTTTTTTTTTACACAAAGTTGTCCGTTTATAAGATATTTCCAACACATGGCATTTAAATAGCAAAAAATGACACCCCAAAATACATTCTGCCACTCCTTCTGAGTATGGCAATACCACATGTGTGAGACCTTTACACAGCCTGGCCACATACAGAGATCCAACATGCAAGGAACGCCATCAGGTGTTCCAGGGACACATAGCATGCACATACCAAGAATTACACCCCAAAATACATTATGCTGAGCAAAGAGAAACAAAAGATTACCTGTGGTTTTAGTAGTACAGTTGTCCACAGGAGGATAGCACTGATCCAGGCAGCAGGCAGGGACTTGGTCAGCAACAGCGAACACAATTTTTCAGGCAGCAGGCAGAAATACTGTCCATAGTCAGTACAGGCAGCAGGCATGGATACTGTCCATAGGTCAGTGCAGTGCAGGGTCAGTGCAGGCAGAGATTGTCAGCAGTGCCAAAATATTGGTCTTGGTAGTAGGCAGGAACAAGGTCCATGTGCTGTGGTCAGTGCGACAAACAGAGGCATGACGGCAGTAAGTCCTACAGGCAGCAGGCAGAAGTAGGGCCTCGTTCAGGACAGAATGGGGACAGGGGTAGAGGCTTCTCCCACCCAAATCTCTTTGAAGCCTCCGAGTCTCCAGACCCTAATCTAGGAATGAGAAAACAAAGAAAATTGTTTTCTTCATCCAGAAAATCTATTCTGGAGCCCCTCACATATGTGAGACCCCTGTGTTGAATCCCACTAGTCCAGTTGCAGGGTACAAGATCAGTCCAAGAGGCAGGCAAGAGGCTTGGTCAAACAGTCCAAGGTCAGTTCCAGATCAGGAAAAGGTATGTACAGAATCGTTAGGCAGAAGCATGGTCGAATAACAGTCCAGGGTCAGTTCCATATCAGGCAGAGGTATGCACAGAATCGTTAGGCAGAAGCATGGTCGAATAACAGTCCAGGGTCAGTTCCATATCAGGCAAAGGTATGTACAGAATCGTCAGGCAGAAGCGTGGTCGAATAACAGTCCAGGGTCAGTTCCAGATCAGGCAGCGGTATGTACAAAATCGGCAGGCAGAAGCATGGTCAAATAACAAGCCAGGGTCAGTTACAGAGCAGGCAGTGGCATAAGGTGTGTGAAGGCAGGAACTGAGGATTACGTTTACCATACTTCACTAATAATTTAGTGAAGTATGGTAACGGCGGAAACATTCACCTATACAGAGGCCTGGTTGGGAAGGACATTGTGCACAATAATAAGATGTGTCTCTTCTGACTCCTGCTCTGGTACACACCTTACATCTTTTTTGACGTCTTTGGCCTGTTGGTTTGGGAGGGAGTTTATCTGGAAAGTGGCGTTCGGAGAGTCGACTAACAACATCTGATCGGATGTTTTCTGGTGGGCCGTTTGGGAATATAAGGGCAGTGTAAATTTCCTCCTGGTAGCCAAGGAAGGGTTGGGGGCTTTGGGTGGAGTTGCAGTAAATGATATAGGAGTTGTATATGGCCAATTGAAAAAAATAAATCAATACTTTGGGTGGAGTTGCGGTAAATGATATAGGAGTTGTATATGGCCAATTGAAAAAAATAAATCAATACTTTTTTGTACCAATGGTATGTCCTTCTTGTGGCAAGGTATGGTTCCAACATTTGATTGTTGAAGTCGACTCCCCCCATAAACGAATTGTATTGATGGATGCATGTGGGTTTCTGGATGGGGCCATTCCTTCTGGGGATTTCCACATAGGTGTTATTGTGGATGGAAGACAACATATACACATCCCTTCTGTCCCTCCAATTCACTGCCAGAATCTCTTTGTTACGCAGACTTGCCGTTTCTCCTTTTCTCAACTTCTTATTAACAAGACTTTGAGGAAAGCCCTTCCGATTTTTTTTTACGGTGCCACATGCTGGTGTCTTCTTCCGATGAAGGTTGTGGAACAGGGGCAGAGAAGTGTAGAAGTTGTCTACATACAGGTGGTATCCTTTGTCGAGTAGGGGGTATATGAGGTCCCAAACAACTTTCCCGCTGGTTCCCAAGTAGTCCGGGCAATTAGGGGGCTGCAGCTGGGTGTCCTTCCCTTTGTACACTTTGAAGGAATATGTGTACCCTGTGGCTCGGTCACATAATTTGTACACCTTCACCCCATAGTGGGCCCTTTTGCTGGGGATAAATTGCTTAATTTTAAGCCTGCCGCTAACAAGGGACTCATCCACACATATGTTTTGGTCCGGGGTGAACAGCTGGGGGAATACTTCAGAAAAATAATTTAATATTGGCCGAATTTTGTAAAGCCTGTCATAATTTGGATCAGTTCGGGGAGGGCACTGGGTATTGTCGCTGAAATGTAGGAACCTCATTATCATCAGATACCTGCTTCTGGGCATTACCGCGGAGAAGATCGGCATGTGGTGGAGGGGGTGGGTTGACCAATAGGAACGGAATTCGTTTTTTTTGGTGAGCCCCATATTAAATGTGAGGCCCAAAAAAACCTTGAACTCCTCCACTGTCAGGTCTCTCCACTCATAGGGACGGGCATAATATGATGTGGGATTTTGCAAAATAAATTGCTGTGCATACAGGTTGCACTGGGCCACAATTGACGCCAACACGTCCTCCGTAAAAATTAAATTAAAAAAGTTAATTGGGGTGAAATTCTCTGTATCCACCTGGACTCCTGGCTGGGCAGTGAAAGGGGGAACGCTAGCTTCTCCTGAATTAGGAAGGAAGCCACAAGGGGTTCTGAAGTGCAAAGGGAAGGCTGGCATGGGACCTAACCCTTTGGGGCTGGGGTGACACCCCACTGGTACTTGGCCTTTCTTGCCGAGGTACTGCTGTGTTGGTGGATGCCGCTGCCTCCTCACTAGAACGCCTTCGTTTGGCGGGCCGAGTTTCTTCCTCCTCTGAGTCTGTAAGTGTTTCACTACTGAGGACTGGCTCATAATTTACGTCAGAATCCGAATTGGAAAGGGAATCCGAACAAGAGAGCTCCCCGTTGCTCTCGTCGGCCGTGGAAAGAATTTGGTATGCCTCCTCGGCGGAAAAGCTTTTTTTGGACATGGCTGCTGGTGGTTATGAGATTGCACAGCTGTGTGCTAAGCCTGCACTGATGAGGTGGCACTGATTGATGGCACAGATGTGCACTGATGAGGCGGCACAGATGGGCACTGATCGCACAGATGGGCACTGATGAGGCGGCACAGATGGGCACTGATCGCACAGATGGGCACTGATGAGGCGGCACAAATGGGCACTGAGGCAGCACAGATGGGCACTGATGAGGCGGCACAGATGGGCACTGATCGCACAGATGGGCACTGATGAGGCGGCACAAATGGGCACTGAGGCAGCACAGATGGGCACTGATGAGGCGGCACAGATGGGCACTGATCGCACAGATGGGCACTGATGAGGCGGCACAAATGGGCACTGAGGCAGCACAGATGGGCACTGAGGAAGCAGCACAGATGTGCACTGATTGCACAGATTTACACTAATGAGGCGGCACAGGTGGGCACAGATATGCACTGATGTGGCACTGATGAGGTGGCACAGATGGCACTGATGAGGCGGCACAGATGGGCACTGATAAGGCAGCACAGATGGGCACTGATAAGGCGGCACAGATGTACACTGAAGCGACACAGATGGGCACTGATTGGTACAGATAGGCACTGATGAGATGGCACAGATGGGCACTGATGGGTCGGCACAGATGCGCACTGATTGCAGATGGGCACTGATGGGCACTGATGGGCACAGACGGGCACTGATGATGCACTGATGGCACAAGTGGGCACTGATATGCACAGATGGGCACAGATAGCAGTATATTGATGTCACTGTTGGGCACTTTTTGGGCACACTACGCTATTAGACTTTATAAAACTACTCACAGAAGCTCTCTCTCCTCACACGCTGTCTCTGTGTAAGGAGAGAGAGCCGGCAATGAGAGATGATCTCAATTGTTTACATTTCAGATCATCTCTCATTGGAGACGGCGATCGCGTTGTGAACGGCCGCTTACGTGATTGGCCGTGTACAGCGATCTGTGATTGGCTGTGTCCAAGGGACACGGCCAACACAGATTTTCCCCGAGGCGCGCTCTCGCGCGCTGAGAATGAGGAAAGGGGACGACGTCAATAGACGTCATCCTGGTATTTCAGATCCACGCTGTTGCCGTCATTTGGCAATGGCCCGGATCTGAAGCGGTTAAATAACATGTCTGGGGGGTCCTAACCCTTCCTGTGAAGGGGGATATCTCTGTGATGTACAGAAAGTGCTGCAGCAACGCCGACCTTTATGAAGGAAAAAAGTTTAAAATTGCTGCAAATTACATTTCCATGCAACTTCTATCCAAAAAAAAAAAACAGCACGCAGGCTTCTCTAAGGATCTGCTACAGCGCCTTGAAAAAGTATTCATACCCCTTGAAATCTCCCACATTTTTTAATGTCACAACCAAAAACGTAAATGTATTTTATTGGGATTTTATGTTATAGACCAACACAAAGTGTCACATAATTGTGAAGTGGAAGGAAAATTATAAATGATACAAATAAATATGTGAAAAGTAAGGGGGGGTACATTTGTATGGCGCCCCCCGGAGTCAATACTTTGTAGAACCCCCTTTCTCTGCAATTACAGCTGCAAGTCTTTTTGGGGATGTCTCTACCAGCTTTGCACATCTAGAGAGGGACATTTCTGCCCATTCTTCTTTGCAAAATATTTGGCAGATTGAATGGAGAGCGTCTGTGAACAGCAATTTTCAAGTCTTGTCACAGATTCTTAATGTGATTTAGGTCTGCACTGTGACTGGGCCATTCTAACACATGAATATGCTTTGATCTAAACCATTCCATTGTAGCTCTGGCTGGATGTTTCGGGTTGTTTCCTGCTGGAAGGTGAACCTCCTCCCCAGTTTCAAGTTTTTTGCAGACTCTAACAGGTTTTTGTAATGACACCCCGAGTATATAAGGGGTTAAAGTCGTTTAGTACATTCCCTTCCTGAACACCAAGGCAGCTACCGAAAACTCCGATCAGCCGAACAAGAAACCCATATGAATAACTCTCCCCCCAAATACGAGACAAGATGTTCTGTCTTGAGGGTCAACCAGGAATCAACTCATTTTTTTCACACATGGACACAACAGATAAAATAACTCAGAGACTCTTTCCCCCCCACCCTTGGAAAAGAGGACGGGTTAAACTGTCCAATGACAATGGACACACAGGTCAGGTGTGTTTAAACTTCTCATCAGTACACAGTCTTATCAGCAGGGGGCTGCTGGAGGAATCCCCCCTCCCTCCATAGAGATACACATCCTGTGATCCAAGGCAGACAAACACAAACAGTGGAATACAGCCCCACCCCAAACTAGCACAGCAAACGGTACACAACAGCATGAGACAACATGTTTAAAGAGACTCACTGCACATTGCCAACATGGTGGTATAAGGACGTGTTCAGGTCAAAGTCATCTGATACCATTTATGAGGTGGGAGGTTAGGCCCAGAATGAAGGTATTCTTCAAAAACATTCAAAATAAATGTATAATAATATCAACTTTTAATACTAATACAATTTATACAGGAAAATAAGAAAGGCTGCCAATGTTGAATCCTTTATTCCATAAACATGTATTTGTATGGTTTTCGGAGATGTGAGTCAAGGTGGGGTTTTTATGGGTTTCTCGTACTCCAAACACAAACCTACACCACTGTTCAGTTCTCTGGCATACGGCTGGACGTGATATAAATAGATATCCCCACAACACTATTTATAATATGGCACATACGGGGTTCCCAGAGTTTTGTGTTTTGGGGGGACATGGACTTGAATCCAAAGTAACATTAGTTCAGGGTCCCCAGGCATACACCTCACAAAGAGTATTGTTCCCTTAAAATCCAGGGCCCATAGTCGAAAGGCAAGAGGCCTGCATTCAGTCCTCTCCAAAAGCCTCTGTCCCGGCTAGGTCTGTCAAATTTTTCTTCTAAGATTGCCCTCTATTTGGCTCCATCCATCTTCCCATCAACTCTGACCAGCTTCCCTGTCCCTCCTGAAGAAAAGCATCCCCACCACATGAAGCTGCCAGCACCATGTTTCACGGTGGGGATGGTGTGTTTAGGGTGATGTGCAGTGTTAGTTTTCTGCCACTGTCTTGGATATTCCACCATACTCTTGCACTATTTAGTGTCAGACAGGAGTGTGTAATGTACAGAATGCAGGGGACAGAAGTGTGTAATGTACAGAATGTAGAGGACAGGAGTGTGTAATCAACAGAATGCAGGGGACAGGAGTGTGTAATGTACAGAATGAAGGGGACAGGAGTGTGTAATGTACAGAATGAAGGGGACAGGAGTGTGTAATGTACAGAATGCAGGGGACAAGAGTGTGTAATCAACAGAATGCAGGGGACAGGAGTGTGAAATGTACAGAATGCAGGGGACAGGAGTGTGTAATGTACAGAATGCAGGGGACAGGAGTGAGTAATGTACAGAATGTAGGGTACAGGAGTGTGTAGTGTACAGAATGCAGGGGACAGGAGTGTGTAATGTACAGAATGCAGGGGACAGGAGTGTGTAATGCATAGAATGTAGAGAACAGGAGTGTGTAATGCACAGATGGCAGGGGATAGGAGTGTGTAATGCACAGAATGCAGGGGACAAGAGTGTGTAATGTACAGAATGCAGGGGACAGGTGTGTGTAATGTACAGAATGCAGGGGACAGGTGTGTGTAATGTACAGAATGCAGGGGACAGGAGTGTGTAATGTACAGAACGCAGGGGACAGGAGTGTGTAATGTACAGAATGCAGGGGACAGGAGTGTGTAATGTACAGAACGCAGGGGACAGGAGTGTGTAATGCACAGAATGCAGGGGACAGGAGTATGTAATGCACAGAATGAAGGGGACAGGAGTGTGTAATGTACCAAATTCAGGGGACAGGAGTGTGAAATGTACAGAACGCAGGGGACAAGAGTGTGTAATGCACAGAATGCAGGGGACAGGAGTGTGTAATGCACAGAATGAAGGGGACAGGAGTGTGTAATGTACCAAATTCAGGGGA
The DNA here is from genome assembly GCF_042186555.1 of Aquarana catesbeiana. Lineage (NCBI taxonomy): Eukaryota > Metazoa > Chordata > Amphibia > Anura > Ranidae > Aquarana > Aquarana catesbeiana. The sequence goes on along the minus strand of NC_133331.1, from coordinate 298,570,077 downwards.
CAGGAGTGTGTAATGTACAGAACGCAGGGGACAAGAGTGTGTAATGCACAGAATGCAGGGGACAGGAGTGTGTAATGCACAGAATGAAGGGGACAGGAGTGTGCAATGTACCGAATGCAGGGGACAGGAGTGTGAAATGTACAGAACGCAGGGGACAGGAGTGTGTAATGCACAGAATGAAGGGGACAGGAGTGTGTAATGTACCGAATGCAGGGAACAGGAGTGTGAAATGTACAGAACGCAGGGGACAGGAGTGTGTAATGCACAGAATGCAGGGGACAGGAGTGTGTAATGCACAGAATGAAGGGGACAGGAGTGTGTAATGTACCGAATGCAGGGGACAGGAGTGTGAAATGTACAGAACGCAGGGGACAGGAGTGTGTAATGCACAGAACGCAGGGGACAGGAGTGTGTAATGTACAGAATGCAGGGGAAAGGAGTGTGTAATGTACAAAATGCAGGGGACAAGAGTGTGTAATGCACAGAATGCAGGGGACAGGAGTGTGTAATGCACAGAATGAAGGGGACAGGAGTGTGTAATGTACCGAATGCTGGGGACAGGAGTGTATAATGTACAGAATGCAGGGGACAGGAGTGTGAAATGTACAGAATGCAGGGGACAGGAGTGAGTAATGTACAGAATGTAGGGGACAGGAGTGTGTAGTGTACAGAATGCAGGGGACAGGAGTGAGTAATGTACAGAATGCAGGGGACAGGAGTGTGTAATGTACAGAATGCAAGGGACAGGAGTGTGTAATGCACATAATGCAGGGGACAGGAGTGTGTAATGCACAGAATGCAGGGGACAGGAGTGTGTAATGCATAGAATGTAGAGAACAGGAGTGTGTAATGTACAGAATGTAGAGGACAGGAATGTGTAATATACAGAATGCAGGGGACAGGTGTGTGTAATGCACAGAATGCAGGGGACAGGAGTTGTAATGCATAGAATGTAGAGGACAGGAGTGTGTAATGCACAGATGGCAGGGGATAGGAGTGTGTAATGCACAGAATGCAGGGGACAGGAGTGTGTAATGTACAGAATGTAGGGGACAGGAGTGTGTAATGTACAGAATGTAGGGGACAGGTGTGTGTAATGCACAGAATGCAGGGGACAGGAGTGTGTAATGTACAGAATGCAGGGGACAGGATTGTGTAATGTACAGAATGCAGGGGACAGGAGTGTGTAATGCACAGAATGTAGGGGACAGGAGTGTGTAATGTACAGAATGCAGGGGACAGGAGTGTGTAATGTACAGAATGTAGGGGACAGGAGTGTGTAATGTACAGAATGCAGGGGACAGGAGTGTGTAATGTACAGAATGTAGAGGACAGGAGTGTGTAATGCACAGATGGCAGGGGATAGGAGTGTGTAATGCACAGAATGCAGGGGACAGGAGTGTGTAAAGTACAGAATGCAAGGGACAGGAGTGTGTAATGTACAGAATGCAGGGGACAGGAGTGTGTAATGTACAGAATGCAGGGGACAGGAGTGTGTAAAGTACAGAATGCAAGGGACAGGAGTGTGTAATGTACAGAATGCAGGGGACAGGAGTGTGTAATGTACAGAATGCAGGGGACAGTAGTGTGTAATGTACAGAATGCAGGGGACAGGAGTGTGTAATGGTAGTGGAAAAATCGAATGGTTAACGCTGCACTTGAAAATAAAATAATTATGAAAAGTGAAAAATTGTGTATGTATGAAGCTGCCAGCACCGAAAGTCCTAAATACAAAATTCAAATCAGTGTAAAACGTGGGGTGGGTGCGGTGCTGAATATGTAAATCCAAAAATGAAAGAAAAAAAATTGAATAAAATAACAATCAGTAGTGGTGAAAAGTGTAAGTAGAAAACTAAAGCAAAGTCCCTAAACCTCAAAACAGGGAAAATGACAAAAGCGATCCAGTAAACCAAGTGAAAAAATAAAACAAGGTTTAAATCCTATAAATGACAATGTTATGAGTCATAAATATAGAAGCAGAATGTCACAAGATATGAAGTAACAAAACCTAAAAAAAAACAAAAAGCAGAATGATGGTGATCACAAAATGTGCAAACGAAACACTCATATGAGTTCCTGTGTATGCCGTGTGAAGATTCCTGTGTATGCCGCCCCCCCTTAGGGTTGCCACCTCATCCCTTCAAACCCGAACACATATGAATTACCCAGGTTCTGAGGCTAATTAAATGCAGATAAGGCAACAAATGAGTTTAATTACCACCTTAACCAGCCACAGAACCTGTGTAGTTAATATGTGTTCGGGTTTAAAGGGATGAGGTGCAAATCTACCCCCCCTCCTATCCAAGTGTAGACAAATATGACAGGGGAGCCACACGGACCCCCTGAAGCATGGGGCCAGGTCACAATTATGACCCCCTATTATGCCTCTGTCCTAATCTCTCTCCTTTTACAGATTCTACAAGCAATACTTTACAAAAAGACAAACCCTGAGACTGTTAATTGGAGCCGGAGTGAATGGACTGTTGCTTGTGTGACTGGGGGGCCTCTGTACTGTATGGGAAAGAACCGGTTAATATCATCGCTCTCTGCGGGGGGAGCACTACACATCTATAAGGATATACAGTACATACACACACACAGCACAAGGCCGTGTTCACACTACCAGATGTTTCTCGGAGGCTGCAGTTCCTCTGAGCTCCACAAGGTGGTGATCTCACTTCTACCCAGACAGGAAGTCTCTATGGAAGACAGGAAGTGATGTCAGGTACAGGAAGAAAGCTCCTTGTGATACGACGTAGAGGTGACGTTGCTGAAATTGGCAGCAGAAGAGGTAATAAGATCTCATTTTCTATTTACACCCAGTAACCTCCCCGTCATGTCCGTCCTCTTCCTCCATAGTCACTGTGACGTCTTTTATCTCCAGCAGATGATGATACACATATATTATTATTATTATACAGGATTTATATAGCACCCACAGTTTGCACAACATGAGGACAAACAGTACAGTTACAATACAATATAATACAGGAGGAATCAGAGGGCCCTGCTCCTTAGAGCTTACAATCTAAGAGGGAGGGTCAAAGAAAACAAAAGGTAATAACTGTGGGAGATGGACTGATGGAGAAAATAAAAGTCCAGTTGTTAGGTGGGGTCAGGATAGGCTTCTCATAGGAGAAGGGTTTTCAGGGTTCGTCTTAAAGTGGACAGAGTAGGAGATAGTCAGGGAAATTGGGATAGGGAGTTCCAAAGGATGGGAGAGGCTCGGTAGAAGTCCTGAAAATGAGCATAGGAGGAAGTGATGAGGGAGCTAGAGAACAGGAGGTTTTGGGAGGATCGAAGAGAATGATTTGGTTGGTATTGTGAGACTAGGTTAGTCATATAGTTGGGGGCCGAGTTCTGGGTGACTTTCTAAGTTGTTAGTATTTTGAATTTAATTTTTTGGGTAAGCAGAAGATTGGCAGAGAGGAGCAGCAGACATTGAATGGTTGGTAAGGTGGATGAGTCTGGCAACAGAATTCATGATGGGCTGAAGGGGGGATAGCCTATATAAAGGCAATTTGGTGAGGAGGGACTTGCAGTAGTCAAGGCAAGAGATAACCAGGGATTGAATCAGTAGCTTTGTGAGGTCATTGGTTAGGAAGGGACGTAATTTGGAGATGTTGCGGAGGTTGACGCGGAAAGCTTTGGACATTGATTGGATGTGGGGCTGAAAGGAGAATTTAGAGTCCAGGATTGCACCTAGCACCCTGGCTTGTGGGGACATGTTGATGGTTGTGCCATCGATCTTGACAGAGAAGTCAGGGGGAAGGCGCACGTGGGGGAGGAAATATTATGAGCTCGGTTTTGGATAGATTGAGTTTGAGGAAGTGTTGTGACATCCAGGCTGATATGTCTGTTAGTAAATTAGAAGGATTGATAGAAAGCACTTGTTATAGAGAGGAAGGAGAGCTAGATAGGGAAACAAGGTCACCTGCAGTCTGTTTGGTGTTTTTCTTTTTTTTTATTACTAAGCGTTTTTTTATTGAGAAAAAGAAGTTTGCAATACAAAATTACATGGGATATAAAACTACTTATCGAAAAATCATTTGGGTTACAGAGTTAGACAATGATCGTCCAAATAGATAAGTATTCAAGGTTAAACATGACAATCTTAATGCTATATGATCTTATCAGCTATATGGTATGTCAAACAAGACTGGATCCAGAAAGTCAAAAACAACAGAAATAAAAAGAAAACCATAACTCAGGTAATTCTTGTAGATGAAAAGTGAACCAAGGGTTCCATTTAGCGTCGTAGATAGGGATGGAGTCATGCAGTGTGTGAAATATTTTTTTCAGATTACATTATTTGATCAACTCGAGAGATAACTTGTGAGAAGGGGACTGTGTTCGACTTCCAGTTAAGGGCGATTGCCCAATGCAGCGCAATACAAATAGTGTGTAATAGTTTCATTAGGGGGTTTCGGGATATCAGGGATTTTTTCAAATAGTAGACAGTGAGTATGTGTCAGAGCCATGTGCCTCCCCGCCAGCTTATCCATTAGCTCCATAGTTGCCCTCCAAGTAGGTTGCAGAGCTTCACATTCCCAGAACACGTGCAAAAAAAAAACCTGGAAGAGCACATCCTCGGAAACAAGATGTGGAAGTCTGTGGGTAGATCTTTCCCAAACATAAAAGGAGTATAGTACCAGCGGGTAAATAATTTAATCGCTGTTTGCCTAATGCCCCGTACACACGGTCGGATTTTCCGATGGATGAAAATGTCCGATCGGAGCGTGTTGTCGGAAATTCCGACCGTGTGTGGGCTCCATCGGACATTTTCCTTCGGATTTTCTGACACACAAAGCACATCATCCGCATACATGCAGAATTTATAAGTAAAGGAAGCTTTGTTGTAGCCCGGAATATCCGGGTGCTGCAGTATGGCAATGGCTAGGGGCTCAATAGCCAGAGCGAAAATGAGTGGGGACAGTGGGCACTCCTACCAAGCCGGAAAAACTCTGAGCTACATCCAGGGATTTTGACACGCCTGCTGGGGTTTTGGTATAGAGCCTGTAGGAAATCACCCTGAAAGCCATAGCGCTTTAGTAGGAGAAACGCATAGCTCCAAGACACACTGTCAAAAGCTTTATGAATGTCTAAACTTAACGTGAACAGTTTCATGGAGAAAAGGTTTGCATCCTGAATAATATCTGTGGCTAGGCGGATATTGTCTGTTATAAGGTGGTGGGGGATAAACCCTGACTGGTAAGGGGAAATTAGTGAGGAAATCACTCCTGCGAGTCTATCGGCTAAGATCCTACTGAAAATTTTCAGGTCACTGATAACCGATATGGGCCTAAAATTCTGGGGGTGAGTGTGGTCCTTATTCTGCTTAGGGATGAGCGACATGTTTGCTAACAGCATTTCCTCCGGAAAGCTGTTATCTTGTAGGACAAAGTTAAAAAGCCGAACCAGCCTGGGAGACAGTTGGGAGGCAAATTTTTTTATAATATATGGTAGAAAAACCATCAGGCCCGGGGGAAGAACCTGTCTTTAGTGCCTTGATGACATTCAGCACTTCTGATTGGGAAATAGGTGAATTAAGTTTGTCTAATTGTGAGAGTCGGGATTGGGATAGAGTTAAACCAGAACAAAGCCTCATGTCACGCGTGCCATGTACCTGAGATGAGACCGAAGTAGTGGGGAGGCCTCCCTTGCACCTCGGGTCCTTGAAGCCTCTGGAGATGTAGACAGAGACTTGGTGGACACCGAGTGGCACGGGTGCCAGGGGTGCGGAGCACCGTGCAAGCCTTTGTCCAAGATCCAAGCCGAGGTCAAGTCCAGTTTGGCAACAAAGTATAAAGGGTTAATCAGAAGAAAAATGGTCGAGATCCAAGCCGGGGTCGGTTCCAATCTGGCAGCTGAGTACAAAAGGGGCAAAGATGTAGAACGGTCAAGGTACAAATCTGAGGTCAATGGCAAGCAGGAATCAAGAGTAGTCAAATAGGTTTCCAGGTCACAACAAGTTCAGACAGATCACACACTAGCACAGGAACAAGGGGGGACTGAAGATAATCCAGCAATTTGACAGTGTCTGGGCTGGGCTTATATAGGGAAGTTTGAGGTAACTTCCTGGGCGCCTCCTGGGCATTTTCCCGCCTTTTTCCATCAGGTTGAGGTCACTTCCTGTCCGCCTCGTGGACATATTCCTGCTGTTTTCCATCAGGTCTTCTGTGCAGGTGCGGGTTGGCACACTGAGGCGTCTTTGGAGCATGCTCAGTTGGAACGGATTTCCTCTTGTGGCAACGCGCCATTGGTGCATGCTTAGTAAGCCCTGGACTCTTACACCTCATCTGATGGTCCAGACTGGGGAGGCCCAAGTAATGTTTGGTAAAAATTTTTAAGACTTCTTGAGGGTGAGATGTAATCATGCCCGAAGGGGTGGTCAATTTATAAACGTGCGGAGGGCGGAAAGACTGGTTCAGTTTCCTAGCGAACATGGTTGAGGCGGGGTAATGCCCTGTACACACGGTCGGATTTTCCGATGGAAAAAAGTGCAATCGGATTGTTTTGTCGGAAATTCCGATCGTGTGTGGGCTCCATCTGACTTTTTCCGTCGGAATTTCCGACACACAAAATTTGAGAGCAGGCTATAAAATTTTCCGACAACAAAATGTACACAAATCCGATGCACAAAGTGCCACACATGCTCAGAATAAATTAAGAGACGAAAGCTATTGGCTACTGCCCCGTTTATAGTCCCGACGTACGCGTTTTACGTCACCATTTTCAGACAGGGCATTACTGTGCAATAGACATCTTGCCTTGGACCATCGCAGGGCCCTTCTCCACTTTAGCTGAGAGTAGCGAGTCAAATTCAAGGCGTTTTTTGCTCGATGGACAGTCTGGTAGACTAAAGTCAGGGCTGCGGAATTTTTATATAAACTGTCCAGCTCCGCAGAGAGCTGTACTATTTTTTTCTTATTAGTTTTATTGTGGGCAGTAGCTAAACTGATAAGTTTACCCCGCAGCAACTGCCTTATGAGCGACCCACACTGTAGAAATGGGGGTCCCAGGGAGGGCGTTTAGGGCAAAGTAGGTATCTATAGATTGAGAAACCTCAGATTCACCCGCCAAGTCAGAAAGAAGTGCCTCATTGAGTCTCCGCATAAATGGTGTAGGGGCTAGTTTAATAAATTCTGTGGTGAAGGAGGTTATGTGGTGGTCAGACCATGCACAGTTATAAATGGAGGCTGTCTGAGAGATAGCAAGGATAATAGGAGTGGAGAGAATATAGTCTAGTCTTGCGTAACTGTTGTGCGGATGAGAGTAGAACGTATATTCTTTTGCTCCTATGTTGTGTGTACCCACCATGTGTCCACTAGTTGGAATTCCAGGAGTTTACGGGAAATGGATTTAGGGAAAGCCCTGGAACCAGTGGAGGCCGTGCACCCTGTCTAGTGTGGGGTTCGCTACCATGATAAAATCTCCCCCTATAATCATATGGGGGGGATTGATATTTTGCTAAAATATCAAAAAAGGATGTGAAGAAGGAGGCAGAGGATTCGTTGGGGGCATAAACACTAGCTATGGTAAGCTCCCGGTTATGAATATCCTCCCTTTATTATAACATAGCGACTTTCCTTATCTTTGTAAATCTGACGCACATCCATAGGAAAGGAGGCGTGTAAAAATATGGCAGCACCCCTACTCTTCGATGAATGAAGTGTGTAGAAAGCTTGTGGGAAAGTTCTATGAAAGAACTTGGGATGGGAGTTTTGCGAGAAGTGTGTCTCTTGAATCAGTAGAATTTTAGCATTAAGTCGCTTATAGTGGGAGAAGGCTTTACTCCTCTTAATAGGGAGAGTTGAAGCCTTTGACGTTATGCGAGATGCAATTAATCGCCATTACTAAGATTAGGGGGGGCGTTCAGCTGAATGAGTGAAGAATAGGCTTGTAGGCTACTATCAAATATGGAACCTAACTCCACAAAGCCCCAATACTGCATTTGTAACAGATTGCAGACCATAGAGGAACATTTAAAACAGCGGATAGAGGCCTTATGACCTCACCTACTCCAAAAACGCCTGTCAGGACAAGAATGACTATAATCAGTTGAGGATTCAAACCTGAGAAAAAAAAGAGTCCAAAAAAAAAAAAGAAAATGAACAAAAAATGAACAGGATCAGGAACATTTTTGTATCCTGAAAATAGAATGTTACAACCGAGACAACCAAGTCTCGAACCCAGCAGCACCACTGATCTTGTGCCCAAACCAAAAGAGGGGACCAGTTTGAGGAACCTAGCTGTAAAAAAAAGATTTAAAAAGTGGTAAAGTTGCTGGGTGGGGATGTCATGCAGCAGCACCAAGGGACAGGCTCCTGACAAAGTGGGTGCCTTGAGACTGAGGGTGCGTCGTCGCTGAATCCAACGGGGCAGATCGTAGAGATAGCTGTATTGATGCGATGAAGTTAGCTATGTCCCCGGTTAAGCGTTATCATATCGAATTCTCCTTCTGTCGTGTCTGGTAGGTGGCATGTGCCAGATTTGAGATTGCCTGGGGGGGTCAAGGGATGGCAGGGCACCGCTTCAGCTTCCATGTGGCCCAATTTCACCAGGATCTCCTGACCCTCCAGAACTGTGGTGGCAGCATAAGTGGAGCCATTATGAGGAACCCACCAATTTAAATGGGAAATATGTATCGGATCCGGGCTGCTTAAAGTGTTACAGTGACCTCCTTCATGCCCCTGTGTCTGTCCAATGTGGCTAGTGAGATATCCGGATAGTTCTGAACAGTGTAATCATCAAGGGCGATGCGTAGGGTGTTTCTAGCAGCCCTTAAAATGTCTTCTTTCGTCAGGAAATCCTTCATACAAAGGATTATGTCACGCGGCAGTTTGTCTGCTGGAGGTTTTGGTCTGAGGGCCCTGTGAAGCCTGCCACACCTAAAGGCCGCAGATTCACATTCTGGAAGGAGAGACTTGAACAGCCTGATGACAGTGTGAATCAAATCTGTTACCGACTCTGGAATACCTCGCAATTGCAGATTATTGCATCTATTCCTGTTGTCCAGATCTTCAACCTGATTTGATCAAATGCTGTTGTTAACGTTGTTAACATTTCATGCTCTGGACTGAGCTCATTATAAGCCAGGGCCAGTTCATCGTGTTTAGTTTCCAGCATGTCAGTTCTAGTACCCAGAGCTGCAATCTCCTGTGACAGTGCATGGGAGGTCTTGTGCGTTTCTGTTTGGAACTTTGTTGCCAGTCTATTATACATCTTTTCTAGGCTAGCATCTAGGTCAGCTTTAGATAGAGAAGAGGTGTACTCACTGCCAGGATCCGAAGGTGAGCCAGGAACAGAAGGCACAGAGGGGGCCGCTGGAGCAGGAGAATGTGCTCGGGCCACGGCGCCATTTTGGGACATGCTGTATTGTTCCCTGGTGCAGAGGAGATAGTGGGTTAGAGAATTCTGAGCGGGCCCCGGGATTTTTTCTTCAACAACGGCATGCACTGTGTCTTTGTGCCTCGAGGGGTGTTAGAAGTGTCGGGTGTAAGGCCATTTATAGCCCTCTGTGAGCCAATCATGTCCCGCGGTGTGCGGAGCTACTGTGTCAGGCGTCCATCTCGCTCAGCGCTGAGCATGCGCCCCCTGTTTGGTGTTTTATCAAAGTAGTTTGCTGTATATTCTCGCTTTTTGCAATCTCTTTGTGCAGAGCCAAAGGACGCCCACTTAAATCAAAAATTCACTTATAGAAAGAACCCCAGACATGTGCCCCCCAGTCATTAATATTGTGGAAATGTACAGTAGATGAACCCCTTCAGGGTCAGAACATCCCCCCCCCCACTTACAGGGCTTAAACATTTCCTTCATTTTGGAGATGTGTCACCTTTTCCACCAGTGACCTTCTCATCTCATCCGTCTATTGTACATTTTCTACATCTATACTAACAATGTCACGCTTACCCCTAACGCAGGTGGTCAGACACTATAGCTGGCTTCTGTGTTCTTCACCTATAGAAGCCCCCTTTTCCATAAGGCAAGCAGGCCTACCTGTACTCAGTTGCCCCCCAGGATTTACAGAATGCTATAGTGCCTGGCCACCACGCCTGAGCAGGAACAAACTGAGCACAGCAACCAGGTATTTGCAGGTTGGCAGACAGACAGAGTGGTTCCAACGATAGTCCAGGTACAAGGCAGGCAAGGTTCAGAATAGTCAGGGTCAAATCCACAGTCAAAAGGCAAACAGAGTTCAGAAAGTAGTCGATATCTGAACCAAGGTCATCAACGAGGGAATTCCAACACCAGAGTAGGGCAGACAAACAGAGAGCTTGGAGCACATGTTACAAACGCAATATCACAAGCATGAGACTGCAGGCTTGGCTGGCTTAAATCAGGTTGGGTCTCCACCCAGAGACTGACCACATCAATTACCTTACAGGTGGGACAGACAGACAGAAGAATGCATCACAGCCAAAACCTGGATGCAGGAATTAGGAGTAGGAGCAAAACACACTCCTGACAAGCGGATTATAGTAATTTTATTAGTGGTGGGGGTTGGGCGGTTTATTTAGGAGGGATTGGAATATGTATTTATTTTATGAGATGCAAATAAGAAGAAAAAAAGAAAAATTTAATTTTCAGTAAATGTCCGTAATTTATTTTCCCATAATGATCCCAGTCTCAGATATTCATCCTAAAATGTGATCAGTAAAATCTCCAGAGTACACGTAGATCACAGGAATATGATGTGTCCTGACAAAGCCCAAAGACAAAGATCATCTTCCAGTTTAGGAGAGGAGGGGCGCACCCAGGAGAAATGATTCTGTGTACAGAAACCTCACAGAGCACCCCCCACAGCTCCCTCCTCCCAATGCCCCTCCAATCAGCGTCAGAGAATCCTATGACATCACACTGACCTCATAGCGCCTCCTCCTAATATCTCTCTATCCGACTTTTTTTTTCTAATGCTCTTAGGATGTGGGCCGACCCCTGGCCTCCTCACTTTCCAAGTAGGGCTGTTGAACCTGCATTGTATGTAATATCAGAAACCTCAGCATGAAGTGGGGTTTAAATAAAAAGAGACCTGACCAGTGAGGTGAGGAGGATTCTGGGAATGTCATTTGATTTTACTATTTGTGTTCAAATCTAGAGTTTTCCTCCTGTGAAGTCTGGAGATCATCTGACCATCACATTGCCTCCACCTCCCTCCCTGATAGAATAGAGAAATAAAAAGAAGATTCTAGAAGTCACCAGAGAGATCATCGAGCTGCTGACAGGAGAGGTGAGCGGAGCTCGGAAGGACATCATGATGGACAATCAGCCGCCCCTCACATCACCGGGTAAGAGGAGACTTTATTGTAAAGGAGAGAGCAGTACGGAGGGTCCACCTAGATCCCCCATCATCTGATAAACACATAGAAACAATGTATTCAGTCAGTGTGTGTGTTTCCTACAGATGGATCCAGTAATGGGAACCCACCAGAGAGATGTCCCCATCCTCTGTATTCCCGGGATTCCACACAGGAAGATCACACCATCCCTCACCATCATCAGGTAGATGATTGACAATTATTGGTAGTTATGATTTATACACAAGCATGTTTGTTGCAATGAATATTTTTTTATATTTTCAGAGTGGAAACCTTGGGGATGATAATATTAATGTTAAAGAAGAGTATAAAGAGGAGGATGAGGAGTATGGATTGATGAAAAACTTTTCAGAAGGACACAGGGATATGATGGAGCCACCTAATATCAGGAACCCACCAGAGAGATGTTCCCGTCCTCTGTATTCCCGGGATTCCACACAGGAAGATCACACCATCTCTCACTATCATCAGGTAGATGAGGAACAATCACTGATAGTATCATTAGGATCTGTACATTATCTGCATTGTTACCATTGATGTCATTTTTATTATATATTCAGAGTGGAAATCTGAGAGATTCTAAAGTCGAGGTTAAAAAAGAGATAAAAGAGGAGGATGATGAGGTTGGGGTGATAGAGGAGTCTGAGTCTCTAAAAGTTTACAAGGATCTGTACCAGGACACCATGGAAGAGTCATCCAGCTACAGAAACCCACCAGAGAGATGTCCCCGTCCTCTGTATTCCCGGGATTCCACACAGGAAGATCACAGCATCCCTCACTGTTACAAGGTTGGTGGATCGGAGCATCTAGAACATGGACTTCTGGAGAGGATGTGTGTTTTTTTTATATGATGTCACAATAATAAATCTTCTATTTTATAGATGATATTTTCTCTCATTTTCTTGATTTAGAGTGGAGATCCAATTGATATAGAATTTGAGGTTAAATCAGAAGAAGAAGAGAGGTATGTGAGGGATGATCAGCAGTCTATGGAGGAGGATGGAATAACGGGGACATTTATAGAGGAGGACACTCCTACAGAGATCAGCATAGGTGGGTCATTAACACTAAATCCATTCCTCCACCCATACTGCTCACTGATTGGTCCAGAGTAGGGCGGGGACTGGGTGATATCAGCCTGTAATCCCCTGGTCACTTTCCTGAGCTGTGTTCCCCGTCCTGTATTCCTGTATTTCTCTCGGATAATCTTCCTTCTCTGTGCTGCAGACACAATTTATGTATCTAGACTGGATTTATGGAGATTCTGGGGTTCAGCTGGCAGTAAAATTTAGATTTTCTCCATAGGTGTTGCTCAGCCTAGGCACCTGGAGTATGTATCCTGGGTCTTCTGCCTCAAGTCCTGGGTCTAGCAAGACCTCTGACAGAGTAATTCTCCCGGGAATACCTTTTCTGTTATTTGCTGTCTGTGCCGGGTGGAGGGATATGTCTGTATAGTCTCAGACCCAAGTCACTGAGTGCAGTCTCAGGAGATGGGAGGCAGCGGTGTGGGACCTCTGCAACTTGTCTCCAGTAAACAGTTCAGCTTCCACTGATTACTGAACACCAATATTATGAGTCCCCCTGACTATTACACCGTGTATAGTGATTATATATTGCATGTTGCATACTCCTGACCCCTGCACTATATACTCTATGTTGTACATTACATACTCCTGACTTCTGCTCTCTCCCCTCTACCCACTGCTTATATATACACCTAATATGTATTCTCTTTTGTTACACCCATTTCCTACCAGCTGGACATTTTATATCTGATGATTTGATTGGAGCACAGACTTTTACATGTTGATAATAATGTGATAACATCCTCCAACTTTGGAACCTTAAACAGAAAGTGATAATGAGGGAGGAGTCAATAACCCAATGATGGTGGTCTTCAGGATCATTCCAGTCTTCATCTTGGTTGTTCTCCCCCCATCCTCACTCTCTGACCTCTGGTGGGTCTCAGCCCCGCTGTTATTCATGACTAAATCATGGACTAAATAAGGAAGTGCAGGACTTCTTGTGTTGGGAAGATGGCAATGAGTGATAGAGGGGGAGGGGACACTCGTCCTATAATCCCCTCATCACTGTCACTCCTATAAAAGACAGTTCTCGTTGTTTCCTCACTCTCTGACTAAGGTCCATGAATAAAGAAATTATCTGGTAGGAGATCAGAGGACCCATTTACTAGTTACCTTGAGGGGGGAATTGTAAGATCCTCAGAGACAAAGCTGCCTGATGTGGGCGGAGTCCTGGTTTAGGGGAACCAATCTGCTCATGTCTAGTAATAATCTTTGTATCTCTATTTTAGTAGATGGACGGGAGATGAGGAAAACCTCAGAGGATTGTCTCACTTTGTCTCCAGACTGTAAAGTAGAAGATGAGGACATCACACAGTATAGTCCAGGAGAAAACCCGACTACCTCAAATGTCCATCCGGCACCACACAGTGTAGATGGACCATCGTATTCCTCTTATCCTGAGGAACCTCAGACTGTGAGGGACGGTGCCGGACCATCGTATTCCTCTTATCCTGAGGAACCTCAGACTGTGCGGGACGGTGCCGGACCATCGTATTCCTCTTATCCTGAGGAACCTCAGACTGTGAGGGATAATCCAACAAATAAAAGGTTTCCCTGTCCTGAGTGTGGGAAATGTTTTTCACGGAAGTCCAGTCTTACCACACATATGAGATTGCACACGGGGGAGAAGCCGTATTCCTGTCCTGAGTGCGGGAAATGTTTTTCAGCGATGTTCAGTCTTTCCTATCATCAGAGATTGCACACGGAGGAGAAGCGTTATTCCTGTCCTGAGTGCGGGAAATGTTTTTCAGCGATGTCCAGTCTTACCAGACATCTCAGATTGCACACGGGGGAGAAGCCGTATTCCTGTCCTGAGTGCGGGAAATGTTTTTCAGTGAAGTCCAGTCTTTCCAAGCATCAGAGATTGCACACGGGGGAAAAACCATATTCCTGTCCTGAGTGCGGGAAATGTTTTTCAGTGAAGTCCAGTCTTTCCAAGCATCAGAGATCTCACACGGGGGAGAAGCCGTATTCCTGTCCTGAGTGCAGGAAATGTTTTTCACAGAAGTCCCATCTTTCCCATCATCAGAAATTGCACACGGGGGAGAAGCCGTATTCCTGTCCTGAGTGCGGGAAATGTTTTTCACAGAAGTCCCGTCTTTCTAATCATCAGAGAGTGCACACGGGGGAGAAGCCGTATTCCTGTCCTGAGTGCGGGGAATGTTTTTCGGTGAAGTCCAGTCTTTCCACACATCAGAGATTGCACACGGGGGAGAAGCCGTATTCTTGTCCTGAGTGCGGGAAATGTTTTTCAGCTATGTTCAGTCTCTCCTATCATCAGAAATCTCACATGGGGGAGAAGCCATATTCCTGTCCTGAGTGTGGGAAATGTTTTTCACAGAAGTCCCATCTTTCCAGACATCAGAGATCACACACGGGGGAGAAGCCACTTTCCTGTCCTGAGTGAGGGAATTGTTCCTCACTGAAGTCCTGTCTTCCTGTACATCAGGGGTCCCACACAACCCTCGAGGTGTATTAGTGAGTGTGGGAAATGTCTTGTATATGAATGTTGATGGACATGTGGGGAAGAAGCACACCCTGATATACACCTCAGATATACTCCATGGCTGATCTTCATCATGGAGGAAACACTTGATAAGGAGATCAGAGATCACCAAAGACATGGATGAAGTGTTGTACCGTGTTGGCCATTGATAGCGGGAGAAAAATAAAAATGGAGTCATTACCTCTCATTGGCTGAGTACATTTTGTGGTGGAAGATTTCACAAACATTTACAGGTCTGTTTCTAAACACTTTGTAGAATGAATGTGTAAAGGAAATGTGTAAGTTCTGTATAGAATTGTTTTGTATTTTGCACTGCCCTGGAAATCATATTTTATCACAAATAAAATTTACATTCAGCCAGGAGCAGCGATTTTCTTTTTAAATGCTTAAAGTGAAACATTAAAAATGTCCAATTCCTTTAACTACTTGCTTACTGGGCACCTAAACCCCCCTCCCCGCCCAGACCAATTTTCAGCTTTCAGTGCTCTCACACTTTGAATGACAATTACTCAGTCATGCAACACTGTACCCAAATGATTTTTTTGTCCTTTTTTTCATACAAATAGAGCTTTCATTTGGTGGTATTTGATCACCTCTGGGTTTTTTAATTTTTGCGCTATAAATGAAAAAAGACCGAAAATTTTGAAAAAAATGCTTTTTTCTTCGTTTCTGTGATAAAATTTTGCAAATTAGCAATTTTTATTCATAAATGCTGGCCACAATTTATACTGCTACATATCTTTGGTAAAAATAACCCAAATTAGTGGATATTATTTGGTCTGTGTAAAATTTATAGCGTCTACAAGCTATGGTGCAAATCATAAAAAAATGATCACATCTGATCAGACCTGATGTACTGAGGCCTATCTCATTTCTTGAGACCCTAACAAGCCAGGAAAGTACAAATGCCCCCCAAATGACCCCTTTTTGGAAAGTAGACATTCCAGGGTATTTAGTAAAAGGTATGGTGAGTTATTTGAAGTTGTTATTTTTTCCCACAATTCTTTGCAAATTAAGGTTTCTTTTTTATTTTTAAATTTTTTTCAGAAAATTGTCATTGTAATAGCTTATTTCTCTCACATGGAATGTGCATACCACAAATGACACCCCAAAATACATTCGGCTACTCCTCCTGAGTATTACAATACCACATGTGTGGGACTTTTTCGCTAACTGGCCACATACAGAGGCCCAACATGCAGGGAGCATCATCAGGTGTTCAAGGAGCATAAATTACCCATCTAACTTGTTGACTACCTATTACACTTTTGAAGGCCCTAGAGCACCAGGACAATGGAAATGACCCAATTTTGGAAATCTAACACTCCAACGTATAATCTATGAGGCATAATGAGTCTTTTGAACGGTTCATTTTTTTCCAGAAGTTTTTGGAAAATGTGGAAAAAAATGAAAATGCATTTTTTTTTTTACACAAAGTTGTCCGTTTATAAGATATTTCCAACACATAGCATTTACATAGCAAAAATAACACCCCAAAATACATTCTGCTATTCCTCCTGAGTATACTGATACCACATGTGTGAGACTTTTACACAGCCTGACCACATACAGAGGCCCGCCAGGGAAGTAGCACCTTCAGGCGATCTACGAGCATAAATTACACATCTCATTTCTCACCCACCTATTACACTTTTGAAGGCCCTGGAGCACCAGGAGAACGGAAACGCCCACAAAATGACCCCCATTTGGGACAGCTAACACCCCAACGTATAATCTATGAGGCATAATGAGTCTTTTGAACGGTTCATTTTTTTCCAGAAGTTTTTGGAAAATGTGGAAAAAAATTAAAACGCATTTTTTTTTTACACAAAGTTGTCCGTTTATAAGATATTTCCAACACATGGCATTTAAATAGCAAAAAATGACACCCCAAAATACATTCTGCCACTCCTTCCGAGTATGGCAATACCACATGTGTGAGACCTTTACACAGCCTGGCCACATACAGAGATCCAACATGCAAGGAACGCCATCAGGTGTTCCAGGGACACATAGCATGCACATACCAAGAATTACACCCCAAAATACATTATGCTGAGCAAAGAGAAACAAAAGATTACCTGTGGTTTTAGTAGTACAGTTGTCCGCAGGAGGATAGCACTGATGCAGGCAGGGACTTGGTCAGCAACAGCGAACACAATTTTTCAGGCAGCAGGCAGAAATACTGTCCATAGTCAGTACAGGCAGCAGGCATGGATACTGTCCATAGGTCAGTGCAGTGCAGGGTCAGTGCAGGCAGAGATTGTCAGCAATGCCAAAATATTGGTCTTGGTATTAGGCAGAAACAAGGTCCATGTGCTGTGGTCAGTGCAACAAACAGAGGCATGATGGCAGTAAGTCCTACAGGCAGCAGGCAGAAGTAGGGCCTCGTTCAGGACAGAATGGGGACAGGGGTAGAGGCTTCTCCCACCCAAATCTCTTTGATGCCTCCGAGTCTCCAGACCCTAATCTAGGAATGAGAAAACAAAGAAAATTGTTTTCTTCATCCAGAAAATCTATTCTGGAGCCCCTCACATATGTGAGACGCCTGTGTTGAATCCCACTAGTCCAGTTGCAGGGTACAAGATCAGTCCAAGAGGCAGGCAAGAGGCATGGTCAAACAGTCCAAGGTCAGCTCCAGATCAGGCAAAGGTATGCACAGAATCGTTAGGCAGAAGCATGGTCGAATAACAGTCCAGGGTCAGTTCCATATCAGGCAGCGGTATGTACAAAATCGGCAGGCAGAAGCGTGGTCAAATAACAAGCCAGGGTCAGTTACAGAGCAGGCAGTGGCATAAGGTGTGTGAAGGCAGGAACTGAGGATTACGTTTACCATACTTCACTAATAATTTAGTGAAGTATGGTAACGGCGGAAACATTCACCTATACAGAGGCCTGGTTGGGAAGGACATTGTGCACAATAATAAGATGTGTCTCTTCTGACTCCTGCTCTGGTACACACCTTACATCTTTTTTGACGTCTTTGGCCAGTTGGTTTGGGAGGGAGTTTATCTGGAAAGTGGCGTTCGGAGAGTTGACTAACAACATCTGATCAGATGTTTTCTGGTGGGCCGTTCGGGAATATAAGGGCAGTGTAAATTTCCTCCTGGTAGCCAAGGAAGGGTTGGGGGCTTTGGGTGGAGTTGCGGTAAATGATATAGGAGTTGTATATGGCCGATTGAAAAAAATAAATCAATACTTTTTTGTACCAATGGTATGTCCTTCTTGTGGCAAGGTATGGTTCCAACATTTGATTGTTGAAGTCGATTCCCCCCATAAACGAATTGTATTGATGGATGCATTTGGGTTTCTGGATGGGGCCATTCCTTCTGGGGATTTCCACATAGGTGTTATTGTGGATGGAAGACAACATGTACACATCCCTTCTGTCCCTCCACTTCACTGCCAGAATCTCTTTGTTACGCAGACTTGCCGTTTCTCCTTTTCTCAACTTCTTATTAAGAAGACTTTGAGGAAAGCCCTTCCGATTTTTTTTTACGGTGCCACATGCTGGTGTCTTCTTCCGATGAAGGTTGTGGAACAGGGGCAGAGAAGTGTAGAAGTTGTCTACATACAGGTGGTATCCTTTGTCGAGTAGGGGGTATATGAGGTCCCAAACAACTTTCCCGCTGGTTCCCAAGTAGTCCGGGCAATTAGGGGGCTGCAGCTGGGTGTCCTTCCCTTTGTACACTTTGAAGGAATATGTGTACCCTGTGGCTCAGTCACATAGTTTGTACACCTTCACCCCATAGTGGGCCCTTTTGCTGGGGATAAATTGCTTAATTTTAAGCCTGCCGCTAAATTTAACAAGGGACTCATCCACACATATGTTTTGGTCCGGGGTGAACAGCTGGGGGAATACTTCAGAAAAATAATTTAATATTGGCCGAATTTTGTAAAGCCTGTCATAATTTGGATCAGTTCGGGGAGGGCACTGGGTATTGTCGCTGAAATGTAGGAACCTCATTATCATCAGATACCTGGTTCTGGGCATTACCGCGGAGAAGAGCGGCATGTGGTGGAGGGGGTGGGTTGACCAATAGGAACGGAATTCGTTTTTTTTGGTGAGCCCCATATTAAATGTGAGGCCCAAAAAAACCTTGAACTCCTCCACTGTCAGGTCTCTCCACTCATAGGGACTGGCATAATATGATGTGGGATTTTGCAAAATAAATTGCTGTGCATACAGGTTGCACTGGGCCACAATTGACGCCAACATGTCCTCCGTAAAAATTAAATTAAAAAAGTTAATTGGGGTGAAATTCTCTGTATCCACCTGGACTCCTGGCTGGGCAGTGAAAGGGGGAACGCTAGCTTCTCCTGAATTAGGAGGAAGCCACAAGGGGTTCTGAAGTGCAAAGGGAAGGCTGGCATGGGACCTAACCCTTTGGGGCTGGGGTGACACCCCACTGGTACTTGGCCTTTCTTGCCGAGGTACTGCTGTGTTGGTGGATGCCGCTGCCTCCTCACTAGAACGCCTTCGTTTGGCGGGCCGAGTTTCTTCCTCCTCTGAGTCTGTAAGTGTTTCACTACTGAGGACTGGCTCATAATTTACGTCAGAATCCGAATTGGAAAGGGAATCCGAACAAGAGAGCTCCCCGTTGCTCTCGTCGGCCGTGGAAAGAATTTGGTATGCCTCCTCGGTGGAAAAGCTTTTTTTGGACATGGCTGCTGGTGGTTATGAGATTGCACAGCTGTGTGCTAAGCCTGCACTGATGAGGTGGCACTGATTGATGGCACAGATGTGCACTGATGAGGCGGCACAGATGGGCACTGATCGCACAGATGGGCACTGATGAGACGACACAGATGGGCACTGATCGCACAGATGGGCACTGATGAGGCGGCACAGATGGGCACTGATCGCAAAGATGGGCACTGATGAGGCGGCACAGATGGGCACTGAGGCAGCACAGATGGGCACTGAGGAAGCAGCACAGATGTGCACTGATTGCACAGATTTACACTAATGAGGCGGCACAGGTGGGCACAGATATGCACTGATGTGGCACTGGTGAGGTGGCACAGATGGCCACTGATGAGGCGGCACAGATGGGCACTGATAAGGCAGCACAGATGGGCACTGTGAAGGCGGCACAGATGTGCACTGAAGCGACACAGATGGGCACTGATTGGTACAGATGGGCACTGATGAGGTGGCACAGATGGGCACTGATGAGGTGGCACAGATGGGCACTGATGAGTTGGCACAGATGCGCACTGATTGCACAGATGTGCACTGATTGCAGATGGGCACAGACGGGCACTGATGGGTACAGACGGGCACTGATGATGCACTGATGGCACAAGTGGGCACTGATGTGCACAGGTGGGCACAGATGGCACTATATTGATGTCACTGTGGGCAATGTTGGGCACTTTTTGGGCACACTTCGCTATTAGACTTTATAAAACTACTCACAGAAGCTCTCTCTCCTCACACGCTGTCTCTGTGTGAGGAGAGAGAGCCGGCAATGAGAGATGATCTCAATTGTTTACATTTCAGATCATCTCTCATTGGAGGCCAGCTGTCGCGCTGTAAACGGCCGCTGTGATTGGCAGTTTACAGCGATATGTGATTGGCTGTGTCCAAGGGACACGGCCAACACAGATTTTCTCCGAGGCGCGCTCGTGAGAGCGCGCTGGGAACGAGGAAAGGGGACGACGTCAATAGACGTCATCCCGGTATTTCAGATCCACGCTGTTGCCGTCATTTGGCAATGGCCCGGATCTGAAGCGGTTAAATAACATGTCTGGGGGGTCCTAATCCTTCTTGTGAAGGGGGATATCTCTGTGATGTACAGAAAGTGCTGCAGCAACGCCGACCTTTATGAAGGAAAAAAGTTTAAAATTGCTGCAAATTACATTTCCATGCCAACTTCTATCCAAAAAAAAAAAAACAGCACGCAGGCTTCTCTAAGGATCTGCTACAGCGCCTTGAAAAAGTATTCATACCCCTTGAAATCTCCCACATTTTTTAATGTCACAACCAAAAACGTAAATGTATTTTATTGGGATTTTATGTTATAGACCAACACAAAGTGTCACATAATTGTGAAGTGGAAGGAAAATTATAAATGATACAAATAAATATGTGAAAAGTGGGGGGGGGGACATTTGTATGGCGCCCCCCGGAGTCACTTTGTAGAACCCCCTTTCTCTGCAATTACAGCTGCAAGTCTTTTTGGGGATGTCTCTACCAGCTTTGCACATCTAGAGAGGGACATTTCTGCCCATTCTTCTTTGCAAAATATTTGGCAGATTGAATGGAGAGCGTCTGTGAACAGCAATTTTCAAGTCTTGTCACAGATTCTTAATGTGATTTAGGTCTGCACTGTGACTGGGCCATTCTAACACATGAATATGCTTTGATCTAAACCTTTCCATTGTAGCTCTGGCTGTATGTTTAGGGTTGTTTCCTGCTGGAAGGTGAACCTCCGCCCCAGTTTCAAGTTTTTTGCAGACTCTAACAGGTTTTTGTAATGACACCCCGAGTATGAAAGGGGTTAAAGTCGTTTAGTACATTCCCTTCCTGAACACCAAGGCAGCTACCGAAAACTCCGATCAGCCGAACAAGAAACCCATATGAATAACTCTCCCCCCAAATACGAGACAAGATGCTCTGTCTTGAGGGTCAACCAGGAATCAACTCATTTTTTTCACACACGGACACAACAGATAAAATAACTCAGAGACTCTTTCCCCCCCACCCTTGAAAAGGGGGCGGGTTAAACTGTCCAATGACAATGGACACACAGGTCAGGTGTGTTTAAACTTATCAGTACACAGTCTTATCAGCAGGGGGCTGCTGGAGGAATCCCCCCTCCCTCCATAGAGATACACATCCTGTGATCCAAGGCAGACAAACACAATAGAACAGTGGAATACAGCCCAACCCCAAACTAGCACAGCAAACGGTACACAACAGCATGAGACAACATGTTTAAAGAGACTCACTGCACATTGCCAACATGGTGGTATAAGGACGTGTTCAGGTCAAAGTCATCTGATACCATTTATGAGGTGGGAGGTTAGGCCCAGAATGAAGGTATTCTTCAAAAACATTCAAAATAAATGTATAATAATATCAACTTTTAATACTAATACAATTTATACAGGAAAATAAGAAAGGCTGCCAATGTTGAATCCTTTATTCCATAAACATGTATTTATATGGTTTTCGGAGATGTAAGTCAAGGTGAGATTTTTATGGGTTTCTCGTACTCCAAACACAAACCTACACCACTGTTCAGTTCTCTGGCATACGGCTGGGCGTGATATAAATAGATATCCCCACAATACTATTTATAATATGGCACATACGGGGTTCCCAGAGTTTTGTGTTTTGGGGGGACATGGACTTGAATCCAAAGTAACATTAGTTCAGGGTCCCCAGGCATACACCTCACAAAGAGTATTGTTCCCTTAAAATCCAGGGCCCATAGTCGAAAGGCAAGAGGCCTGCATTCAGTCCTCTCCAAAAGCCTCTGTCCCGGCTAGGTCTGTCAAATTTTTCTTCTAAGATTGCCCTCTATTTGGCTCCATCCATCTTCCCATCAACTCTGACCAGCTTCCCTGTCCCTCCTGAAGAAAAGCATCCCCACCACATGAAGCTGCCAGCACCATGTTTCACGGTGGGGATGGTGTGTTTAGGGTGATGTGCAGTGTTAGTTTTCTGCCACTGTCTTGGATATTCCACCATACTCTTGCACTATTTAGTGTCAGACAGGAGTGTGTAATGTACAGAATGCAGGGGACAGGAGTGTGTAATGTACAGAATGCAGGGGACAGGAGTGTGTAATGTCCAGAATGTAGAGGACAGGAGTGTGTAATCAACAGAATGCAGGGGACAGGAGTGTGTAATGTACAGAATGAAGGGGACAGGAGTGTGTAATGTACAGAATGAAGGGGACAGGAGTGTGTAATGTACAGAATGCAGGGGACAAGAGTGTGTAATCAACAGAATGCAGGGGACAGGAGTGTGAAATGTACAGAATGCAGGGGACAGGAGTGTGTAATGTACAGTATGCAGGGGACAGGAGTGAGTAATGTACAGAATGTAGGGTACAGGAGTGTGTAGTGTACAGAATGCAGGGGACAGGAGTCTGTAATGTACAGAATGCAGGGGACAGGAGTGTGTAATGCATAGAATGTAGAGAACAGGAGTGTGTAATGCACAGATGGCAGGGGATAGGAGTGTGTAATGCACAGAATGCAGGGGACAAGAGTGTGTAATGTACAGAATGCAGGGGACAGGTGTGTGTAATGTACAGAATGCAGGGGACAGGAGTGTGTAATGTACAGAACGCAGGGGACAGGAGTGTGTAATGTACAGAATGCAGGGGACAGGAGTGTGTAATGTACAGAACGCAGGGGACAGGAGTGTGTAATGCACAGAATGCAGGGGACAGGAGTATGTAATGCACAGAATGAAGGGGACAGGAGTGTGTAATGTACCAAATTCAGGGGACAGGAGTGTGAAATGTACAGAACGCAGGGGACAAGAGTGTGTAATGCACAGAATGCAGGGGACAGGAGTGTGTAATGCACAGAATGAAGGGGACAGGAGTGTGTAATGTACCAAATTCAGGGGACAGGAGTGTGTAATGAACAGAACGCAGGGGACAAGAGTGTGTAATGCACAGAATGCAGGGGACAGGAGTGTGTAATGCACAGAATGAAGGGGACAGGAGTGTGTAATGTACCGAATGCAGGGGACAGGAGTGTGAAATGTACAGAACGCAGGGGACAGGAGTGTGTAATGCACAGAATGAAGGGGACAGGAGTGTGTAATGTACCGAATGCAGGGAACAGGAGTGTGAAATGTACAGAACGCAGGGGACAGGAGTGTGTAATGCACAGAATGCAGGGGACAGGAGTGTGTAATGCACAGAATGAAGGGGACAGGAGTGTGTAATGTACCGAATGCAGGGGACAGGAGTGTGAAATGTACAGAACGCAGGGGACAGGAGTGTGTAATGCACAGAACGCAGGGGACAGGAGTGTGTAATGTACAGAATGCAGGGGAAAGGAGTGTGTAATGTACAGAATGCAGGGGACAAGAGTGTGTAATGCACAGAATGCAGGGGACAGGAGTGTGTAATGCACAGAATGAAGGGGACAGGAGTGTGTAATGTACCGAATGCTGGGGACAGGAGTGTATAATGTACAGAATGCAGGGGACAGGAGTGTGAAATGTACAGAATGCAGGGGACAGGAGTGTGTAATGTACAGAATGCAGGGGACAGGAGTGTGTAATGTACAGAATGCAGGGGACAGGAGTGAGTAATGTACAGAATGTAGGAGACAGGAGTGTGTAATGTACAGAATGCAGGGGACAGGAGTGTGTAATGTACAGAATGCAAGGGACAGGAGTGTGTAATGTACAGAATGCAGGGGACAGGAGTGTGTAATGTACAGAATACAGGGGACAGGAGTGTGTAATGTACAGAATGCAGGGGACAGGAGTGAGTAATGTACAGAATGCAGGGGACAGGAGTGTGTAATGTACAGAATGCAAGGGACAGGAGTGTGTAATGCACATAATGCAGGGGACAGGAGTGTGTAATGCACAGAATGCAGGGGACAGGAGTGTGTAATGCATAGAATGTAGAGAACAGGAGTGTGTAATGTACAGAATGTAGAGGACAGGAATGTGTAATATACAGAATGCAGGGGACAGGTGTGTGTAATGCACAGAATGCAGGGGACAGGAGTTGTAATGCATAGAATGTAGAGGACAGGAGTGTGTAATGCACAGATGGCAGGGGATAGGAGTGTGTAATGCACAGAATGCAGGGGACAGGAGTGTGTAATGTACAGAATATAGGGGACAGGAGTGTGTAATGTACAGAATGTAGGGGACAGGTGTGTGTAATGCACAGAATGCAGGGGACAGGAGTGTGTAATGTACAGAATGCAGGGGACAGGATTGTGTAATGTACAGAATGCAGGGGACAGGAGTGTGTAATGCACAGAATGTAGGGGACAGGAGTGTGTAATGTACAGAATGCAGGGGACAGGAGTGTGTAATGTACAGAATGTAGGGGACAGGAGTGTGTAATGTACAGAATGCAGGGGACAGGAGTGTGTAATGTACAGAATGTAGAGGACAGGAGTGTGTAATGCACAGATGGCAGGGGATAGGAGTGTGTAATGCACAGAATGCAGGGGACAGGAGTGTGTAAAGTACAGAATGCAAGGGACAGGAGTGTGTAATGTACAGAATGCAGGGGACAGTAGTGTGTAATGTACAGAATGCAGGGGACAGGAGTGTGTAATGGTAGTGGAAAAATCGAATGGTTAACGCTGCACTTGAAAATAAAATAATTATGAAAAGTGAAAAATTGTGTATGTATGAACCTGCCAGCACCGAAAGTCCTAAATACAAAATTCAAATCAGTGTAAAACGTGGGGTGGGTGCGGTGCTGAATATGTAAATCCAAAAATGAAAGAAAAAAAATTGAATAAAATAACAATCAGTAGTGGTGAAAAGTGTAAGTAGAAAACTAAAGCAAAGTCCCTAAACCTCAAAACAGGGAAAATGACAAAAGCGATCCAGTAAACCAAGTGAAAAAATAAAACAAGGTTTAAATCCTATAAATGACAATGTTATGAGTCATAAATATAGAAGCAGAATGTCACAAGATATGAAGTAACAAAACCTAAAAAAAAACAAAAAGCAGAATGATGGTGATCACAAAATGTGCAAACGAAACACTCATATGAGTTCCTGTGTATGCCGTGTGAAGATTCCTGTGTATGCCGCCCCCCCTTAGGGTTGCCACCTCATCCCTTCAAACCCGAACACATATGAATTACCCAGGTTCTGAGGCTAATTAAATGCAGATAAGGCAACAAATGAGTTTAATTACCACCTTAACCAGCCACAGAACCTGTATAGTTAATATGTGTTCGGGTTTAAAGGGATGAGGTGCAAATCTACCCCCCCCCCCTCCTATCCAAGTGTAGACAAATATGACAGGGGAGCCACACGGACCCCCTGAAGCATGGGGCCAGGTCACAATTATGACCCCCTATTATGCCTCTGTCCCAATATCTCTCCTTTTACAGATTCTACAAGCAATACTTTACAAAAAGACAAACCCTGAGACTGTTAATTGGAGCCGGAGTGAATGGACTGTTGCTTGTGTGACTGGGGGGCCTCTGTACTGTATGGGAAAGAACCGGTTAATATCATCGCTCTCTGTGGGGGGAGCACTACACATCTATAAGGATATACAGTATATACACACAGAGCACAAGGCCGTGTTCACACTACGAGGCGTTTCTCAGGGCTGAAGTTCCTCTGAGCTCCACAAGATGGTGATCTTCTCACTTCTACCCAGACAGGAAGTCTCTATGGAAGACAGGAAGTGATGTCAGGTACAGGAAGAAAGCTCCTTGTGATACGACGTAGAGGTGACGTTGCTGAAATTGGCAGCAGAAGAGGTAATAAGATCTTATTTTCTATTTACACCCAGTAACCCCCCATCATGTCCGTCCTCTTCCTCCATAGTCACTGTGATGTCTTTTATCTCCAGCAGATGATGATACACACATATATTATTATTATACAGGATTTATATAGCACCCACAGTTTGCACAACATGAGGACAAACAGTACAGTTACAATACAATATAATACAGGAGGAATCAGAGGGCCCTGCTCCTTAGAGCTTACAATCTAAGAGGGAGGGTCAAGTGATACAAAAGTTAATAACTGTGGGAGATGGGCTGATGGAGAAAATAAAAGTCCAGTTGTTAGGTGGGGGCAGGATAGGCTTCTCATAGGAGAAGGGTTTTCAGGGATCGTCTTAAAGTGGACAGAGTAGGAGATAGTCAGACAAATTGGGATAGGGAGTTCCAAAGGATGGGAGAGGCTCGGTAGAAGTCCTGAAGATGAGCATAGGAGGAAGTGATGAGGGAGCTAGAGAACAGGAGGTTTTGGGAGGATCGAAGAGAATGATTTGGTTGGTATTGTGAGACTAGGTTAGTCATATAGTTGGGGGCCGAGTTCTGGGTGACTTTCTAAGTTGTTAGTATTTTGAATTTAATTTTTTGGGTAAGCAGAAGATTGGCAGAGAGGAGCAGCAGACATTGAATGGTTGGTAAGGTGGATGAGTCTGGCAACAGAATTCATGATGGGCTGAAGGGGGGATAGCCTATATAAAGGCAATTTGGTGAGGAGGGACTTGCAGTAGTCAAGGCAAGAGATAACCCGGGATTGAATCAGTAGCTTTGTGAGGTCATTGGTTAGGAAGGGACGTAATTTGGAGATGTTGCGGAGGTTGACGCGGAAAGCTTTGGACATTGATTGGACATTGATTGGATGTGGGGCTGAAAGGAGAGTTTAGAGTCCAGGATTGCACCTAGCACCCTGGCTTGTGGGGACATGTTGATGGTTGTGCCATCGATCTTGACAGAGAAGTCAGGGGGAAGGCGCACGTGGGGGAGGAAATATTATGAGCTCGGTTTTGGATAGATTGAGTTTGAGGAAGTGTTGTGACATCCAGGCTGATATGTCTGTTAGTAAATTAGAAGGATTGATAGAAAGCACATGTTATAGAGAGGAAGGAGAGCTAGATAGGGAAACAAGGTCACCTGCAGTCTGTTTGGTGTTTTTTTTTTTTTTTTTATTACTAAGCATTTTTTTATTGAGAAAAGGAAGTTTGCAGTACAAAATGGCATGGGATATAAAACTACTTATTGAAAAATAATTTGGGTTACAGAGTTAGACAATGATCGTCCAAATAGATAAGTATTCAAGGTTAAACATGACAATCTTAATGCTATATGTTCTTATCAGCTATATATGGTATGTCAAACAAGACTGCAACCAGAAAAGTCAAAAACAACAGAAATAAAAAGAAAACCATAACTCAGGTAATTCTTGTAGATGAAAAGTGAACCAAGGGTTCCATTTAGCGTCATACATAGGGATGGAGTCATGCAGTGTGTGAAATATTTTTTTCAGATTACATTATTTGATCAACTCGAGAGATAACTTGTGAGAATGGGACTGTGTTCGACTTCCAGTTAAGGGCGATTGCCCAATGCAGCGCAATACAAATAGTGTGTAATAGTTTCATTAGGGGGTTTCGGGATATCAGGGATTTTTTCAAATAGTAGACAGTGAGTATGTGTCAGAGCCATGTGCCTCCCCGCCAGCTTATCCATTAGCTCCATAGTTGCCCTCCAAGTAGGTTGCAGAGCTTCACATTCCCAGAACACGTGCAAAAAAAAAACCTGGAAGAGCACATCCTCGGAAACAAGATGTGGAAGTCTGTGGGTAGATCTTTCCCAAACATAAAATAATTTAATCGCTGTTTGCCTAATGCCCCGTACACACGGTCGGATTTTCCGATGGATGAAAATGTCTGATTGGAGCGTGTTGTCGGAAATTCCGACCGTGTGTGGGCTCCATCGGACATTTTCCTTCGGATTTTCTGACACACAAAGCACATCATCCGCATACATGCAGAATTTATAAGTAAAGGAAGCTTTGTTGTAGCCCGGAATATCTGGGCGCTGCAGTATGGCAATGGCTAGGGGCTCAATAGCCAGAGCGAAAATGAGTGGGGACAGTGGGCACTCCTACCAAGCCGGAAAAACTGAGCTACATCCGGGGATTTTGACACGCCTGCTGGGGTTTTGATATAGAGCCTGTAGGAAATCACCCTGAAATCCATAGCGCTTTAGTAGGAGAAACGCATAGCTCCAAGACACACTGTCAAAAGCTTTACGAATGTCTAAACTTAACGTGAACAGTTTCATGGAGAAAAGGTTTGCATCCTGAACAATATCTGTGGCTAGGCGGATATTGTCTGTTATAAGGTGGTGGGGGATAAACCCTGACTGGTAAGGGGAAATTAGTGAGGAAATCACTCCTGCGAGTCTATCGGCTAAGATCCTACTGAAAATTTTCAGGTCACTGATAACCGATATGGGCCTAAAATTCTGGGGGTGAGTGTGGTCCTTATTCTGCTTAGGGATGAGCGACATGTTTGCTAACAGCATTTCCTCCGGAAAGCTGTTATCTTGTAGGACAAAGTTAAAAAGTCGAACCAGCCTGGGAGACAGTTGGGAGGCAAATTTTTTTATAATATATGGTAGAAAAACCATCAGGCCCGGGGGAAGAACCTGTCTTTAGTGCCTTGATGACATTCAGCACTTCTGATTGGGAAATAGGTGAATTAAGTTTGTCTAATTGTGAGAGTCGGGATTGGGATAGAGTTAAACCAGAACAAAGCCTCATGTCACGCGTGCCATGTACCTGAGATGAGACCGAAGTAGTGGGGAGGCCTCCCTTGCACCTCGGGTCCTTGAAGCCTCTGGAGATGTAGACAGAGACTTGGTGGACACCGAGTGGCACGGGTGCCAGGGGTGTGGAGCACTGTGCAAGCCTTTGTCCGAGATCCGAGCCAAGGTCAAGTCCAGTTTGGCAACGAAGTATAAAAGGGTTAATCAGAAGAAAAATGGTCAAGAACCAAGCCGGGGTCAGTTCCAATCTGGCAGCTGAGTACAAAAGGGGCAAAGAAGTAGAATGATAGAAAAACCAAGTTAAAAGCTGCGCTCTGGGTTTATGATCAAACAAATATGTTGTGACAACGAAAGCAGCCTGCACCAAGATCTAGTCTCCAAATCTCATCATAAAAAGTTAAACAAAGATGCGGCGCTAAAATGTAATCTGAAACAAAATCACTCAAAAGTGAATAGGATAGGATTGAACAAACCACTAAATGAATGAATAAATATTAAAGTGAGTATACGTGGAGATAGAAGCAAAATTAATACACTCATATGCAGTAAACAAACAATCAAAAGTGAATAAACACATTAGTAAAAGCAAATTCATATACTGATAACCAGGAAATTAGTAATGATTAATTGCCAAAAGTGAATATGGTAATATATTCAGTGAAAACATCCCAAAAATAAATATAAAGTCCAGAATACGTAAAACAACAAAAAAGGGGGGGATCCGTGATGGAAAAGTGCCACAAAAGTGCAGAAGGAGGGGAAGATGCAGATGGGGAATCCTCTATGACTCTTCACACCCAAGGTGGAATATCAGATGCGCTTACCAGATCCCAATGACTGCTATTATGGCAGTCATAAACGGCACAGGGAATATACAGGTCTCCCCACAACCTCAGCAAATGATGCCCGTACGCGGCAGATGGTATAATGTGTGCAGTTAAAATTCGCCTCTAGAATCAAATAAGCGCCGGCCGGCTTCAGCTGCTGCCTGTTCCTTCCGGGTTCAGCGTGGTGTGGTGGTGACGTCAGCACGCCGCTCCTCCCTGCGCCGTTTCGACAAATCTGTCGTCTTCCTGAGGTCGTATTGTATTACATAGTTGCTGGTTGATCTTACACAGACAGATCGGAGGGAGGCACAGCGTGTAACGCAGGAGTTGCAGGGAGGGAGGCGGGAAGTTAACAAACAGGTGATTGGCTGCATATGAGTGTATTAAAGAAGTAGAATGGTCAAGGTACAAATCCGAGGTCAATGGCAAGCAGGAATCAAGAGTAGTCAAATAGGTTTCCAGGTCACAACAAGTTCAGACAGATCACACACTAGCACAGGAACAAGGGGGGGACTGAAGATAATCCAGCAATTTGACAGTGTCTGGGCTGGGCTTATATAGGGAAGTTTGAGGTAACTTCCTGGGCGCCTCCTGGGCATTTTCCCACCTTTTTCCATCAGGTTGAGGTCACTTCCTGTCCGCTTCCTGGGCATATTCCTGCCGTTTTTCATCAGGTCTTCTGCGCAGGTGCGGGTTGGCGCGCTGAGGCGTCTTTAGCGCATGCTCAGTTGGAACGGATTTCCTCTTGTGGCAACGCGCAATTGGTGCATACTTAGTAAGCCCTGGACTCTTACACCTCATCTGATGGTCCAGACTGGGGGGGTCCAAGTAATGTTGAGTAAAAATTTTTAAGACTTCTTGAGGGTGAGATGTAATTATGCCCGAAGGGGTAGTCAATTTATAAACGTGCGGAGGGTGGAAAGGCTGGTTCAGTTTCCTAGCGAACATGGTTGAGGCGGTGTAATGCCCTGTACACACGGTCGGATTTTCCGACAGGAAAAAAGTGCGATCGGATTGTTTTGTTGGAAATTCCGATCGTGTGTGGGCTCCATCGGACTTTTTCCGTCTGAATTTCCGACACACAAAGTTTGAGAGCAGGCTATAAAATTTTCCGACAACAAAATGTAGACAAATCCGATGCACAAAGTGCCACCCATGCTCAGAATAAATTAAGAGACGAAAGCTATTGGCTACTGCCCCGTTTATAGTCCCGACGTACGCGTTTTACGTCACCATTTTCAGACAGGGCATTACTGTGCAATAGACATCTTGCCTTGGACCATCGCAGGGCCCTTCTCCACTTTAGCTGAGAGTAGCGAGTCAAATTCAAGGCGTTTTTTGCTCGATGGACAGTCTGGTAGACTAAAGTCAGGGCTGCGGAATTTTTATATAAACTGTCCAGCTCCGCAGAGAGCTGTACTATTTTTTTCTTATTAGTTTTATTGTGGGCAGTAGCTAAACTGATAAGTTTACCCCGCAGCAACTGCCTTATGAGCGACCCACACTGTAGAAATGGGGGTCCCAGGGAGGGCGTTTAGGGCAAAGTAGGTATCTATAGATTGAGAAACCTCAGATTCACCCGCCAAGTCAGAAAGAAGTGCCTCATTGAGTCTCCGCATAAATGGTGTAGGGGCTAGTTTAATAAATTCTGTGGTGAAGGAGGTTATGTGGTGGTCAGACCATGCACAGTTATAAATGGAGGCTGTCTGAGAGATAGCAAGGATAATAGGAGTGGAGAGAATATAGTCTAGTCTTGCGTAACTGTTGTGCGGATGAGAGTAGAACGTATATTCTTTTGCTCCTATGTTGTGTGTACCCACCATGTGTCCACTAGTTGGAATTCCAGGAGTTTACGGGAAATGGATTTAGGGAAAGCCCTGGAACCAGTGGAGGCCGTGCACCCTGTCTAGTGTGGGGTTCGCTACCATGATAAAATCTCCCCCTATAATCATATGGGGGGGATTGATATTTTGCTAAAATATCAAAAAAGGATGTGAAGAAGGAGGCAGAGGATTCGTTGGGGGCATAAACACTAGCTATGGTAAGCTCCCGGTTATGAATATCCTCCCTTTATTATAACATAGCGACTTTCCTTATCTTTGTAAATCTGACGCACATCCATAGGAAAGGAGGCGTGTAAAAATATGGCAGCACCCCTACTCTTCGATGAATGAAGTGTGTAGAAAGCTTGTGGGAAAGTTCTATGAAAGAACTTGGGATGGGAGTTTTGCGAGAAGTGTGTCTCTTGAATCAGTAGAATTTTAGCATTAAGTCGCTTATAGTGGGAGAAGGCTTTACTCCTCTTAATAGGGAGAGTTGAAGCCTTTGACGTTATGCGAGATGCAATTAATCGCCATTACTAAGATTAGGGGGGGCGTTCAGCTGAATGAGTGAAGAATAGGCTTGTAGGCTACTATCAAATATGGAACCTAACTCCACAAAGCCCCAATACTGCATTTGTAACAGATTGCAGACCATAGAGGAACATTTAAAACAGCGGATAGAGGCCTTATGACCTCACCTACTCCAAAAACGCCTGTCAGGACAAGAATGACTATAATCAGTTGAGGATTCAAACCTGAGAAAAAAAAGAGTCCAAAAAAAAAAAAGAAAATGAACAAAAAATGAACAGGATCAGGAACATTTTTGTATCCTGAAAATAGAATGTTACAACCGAGACAACCAAGTCTCGAACCCAGCAGCACCACTGATCTTGTGCCCAAACCAAAAGAGGGGACCAGTGTGAGGAACCTAGCTGTAAAAAAAAGATTTAAAAAGTGGTAAAGTTGCTGGGTGGGGATGTCATGCAGCAGCACCAAGGGACAGGCTCCTGACAAAGTGGGTGCCTTGAGACTGAGGGTGCGTCGTCGCTGAATCCAACGGGGCAGATCGTAGAGATAGCTGTATTGATGCGATGAAGTTAGCTATGTCCCCGGTTAAGCGTTATCATATCGAATTCTCCTTCTGTCGTGTCTGGTAGGTGGCATGTGCCAGATTTGAGATTGCCTGGGGGGGTCAAGGGATGGCAGGGCACCGCTTCAGCTTCCATGTGGCCCAATTTCACCAGGATCTCCTGACCCTCCAGAACTGTGGTGGCAGCATAAGTGGAGCCATTATGAGGAACCCACCAATTTAAATGGGAAATATGTATCGGATCCGGGCTGCTTAAAGTGTTACAGTGACCTCCTTCATGCCCCTGTGTCTGTCCAATGTGGCTAGTGAGATATCCGGATAGTTCTGAACAGTGTAATCATCAAGGGCGATGCGTAGGGTGTTTCTAGCAGCCCTTAAAATGTCTTCTTTCGTCAGGAAATCCTTCATACAAAGGATTATGTCACGCGGCAGTTTGTCTGCTGGAGGTTTTGGTCTGAGGGCCCTGTGAAACCTGCCACACCTAAAGGCCGCAGATTCACATTTTGGAAGGAGAGACTTGAACAGCCTGATGACAGTGTGAATCAAATCTGTTACCGACTCTGGAATACCTCGCAATTGCAGATTATTGCATCTATTCCTGTTGTCCAGATCTTCAACCTGATTTGATCAAATGCTGTTGTTAACGTTGTTAACATTTCATGCTCTGGACTGAGCTCATTATAAGCCAGGGCCAGTTCATCGTGTTTAGTTTCCAGCATGTCAGTTCTAGTACCCAGAGCTGCAATCTCCTGTGACAGTGCATGGGAGGTCTTGTGCGTTTCTGTTTGGAACTTTGTTGCCAGTCTATTATACATCTTTTCTAGGCTAGCATCTAGGTCAGCTTTAGATAGAGAAGAGGTGTACTCACTGCCAGGATCCGAAGGTGAGCCAGGAACAGAAGGCACAGAGGGGGCCGCTGGAGCAGGAGAATGTGCTCGGGCCACGGCGCCATTTTGGGACATGCTGTATTGTTCCCTGGTGCAGAGGAGATAGTGGGTTAGAGAATTCTGAGCGGGCCCCGGGATTTTTTCTTCAACAACGGCATGCACTGTGTCTTTGTGCCTCGAGGGGTGTTAGAAGTGTCGGGTGTAAGGCCATTTATAGCCCTCTGTGAGCCAATCATGTCCCGCGGTGTGCGGAGCTACTGTGTCAGGCGTCCATCTCGCTCAGCGCTGAGCATGCGCCCCCTGTTTGGTGTTTTATCAAAGTAGTTTGCTGTATATTCTCGCTTTTTGCAATCTCTTTGTGCAGAGCCAAAGGACGCCCACTTAAATCAAAAATTCACTTATAGAAAGAACCCCAGACATGTGCCCCCCAGTCATTAATATTGTGGAAATGTACAGTAGATGAACCCCTTCAGGGTCAGAACATCCCCCCCCCCACTTACAGGGCTTAAACATTTCCTTCATTTTGGAGATGTGTCACCTTTTCCACCAGTGACCTTCTCATCTCATCCGTCTATTGTACATTTTCTACATCTATACTAACAATGTCACGCTTACCCCTAACGCAGGTGGTCAGACACTATAGCTGGCTTCTGTGTTCTTCACCTATAGAAGCCCCCTTTTCCATAAGGCAAGCAGGCCTACCTGTACTCAGTTGCCCCCCAGGATTTACAGAATGCTATAGTGCCTGGCCACCACGCCTGAGCAGGAACAAACTGAGCACAGCAACCAGGTATTTGCAGGTTGGCAGACAGACAGAGTGGTTCCAACGATAGTCCAGGTACAAGGCAGGCAAGGTTCAGAATAGTCAGGGTCAAATCCACAGTCAAAAGGCAAACAGAGTTCAGAAAGTAGTCGATATCTGAACCAAGGTCATCAACGAGGGAATTCCAACACCAGAGTAGGGCAGACAAACAGAGAGCTTGGAGCACATGTTACAAACGCAATATCACAAGCATGAGACTGCAGGCTTGGCTGGCTTAAATCAGGTTGGGTCTCCACCCAGAGACTGACCACATCAATTACCTTACAGGTGGGACAGACAGACAGAAGAATGCATCACAGCCAAAACCTGGATGCAGGAATTAGGAGTAGGAGCAAAACACACTCCTGACAAGCGGATTATAGTAATTTTATTAGTGGTGGGGGTTGGGCGGTTTATTTAGGAGGGATTGGAATATGTATTTATTTTATGAGATGCAAATAAGAAGAAAAAAAGAAAAATTTAATTTTCAGTAAATGTCCGTAATTTATTTTCCCATAATGATCCCAGTCTCAGATATTCATCCTAAAATGTGATCAGTAAAATCTCCAGAGTACACGTAGATCACAGGAATATGATGTGTCCTGACAAAGCCCAAAGACAAAAATCATCTTCCAGTTTAGGAGAGGAGGGGCGCACCCAGGAGAAATGATTCTGTGTACAGAAACCTCACAGAGCACCCCCCACAGCTCCCTCCTCCCAATGCCCCTCCAATCAGCGTCAGAGAATCCTATGACATCACACTGACCTCATAGCGCCTCCTCCTAATATCTCTCTATCCGACTTTTTTTTTCTAATGCTCTTAGGATGTGGGCCGACCCCTGGCCTCCTCACTTTCCAAGTAGGGCTGTTGAACCTGCATTGTATGTAATATCAGAAACCTCAGCATGAAGTGGGGTTTAAATAAAAAGAGACCTGACCAGTGAGGTGAGGAGGATTCTGGGAATGTCATTTGATTTTACTATTTGTGTTCAAATCTAGAGTTTTCCTCCTGTGAAGTCTGGAGATCATCTGACCATCACATTGCCTCCACCTCCCTCCCTGATAGAATAGAGAAATAAAAAGAAGATTCTAGAAGTCACCAGAGAGATCATCGAGCTGCTGACAGGAGAGGTGAGCGGAGCTCGGAAGGACATCATGATGGACAATCAGCCGCCCCTCACATCACCGGGTAAGAGGAGACTTTATTGTAAAGGAGAGAGCAGTACGGAGGATCCACCTAGATCCCCCATCATCTGATAAACACATAGAAACAATGTATTCAGTCAGTGTGTGTGTTTCCTACAGATGGATCCAGTAATGGGAACCCACCAGAGAGATGTCCCCGTCCTCTGTATTCCTGGGATTCTACACAGGAAGATCACACCATCCCTCACCATCATCAGGTAGATGATTGACAATTATTGGTAGTTATGATTTATACACAAGCATGTTTGTTGCAATGAATATTTTTTTATATTTTCAGAGTGGAAACCTTGGGGATGATAATATTAATGTTAAAGAAGAGTATAAAGAGGAGGATGAGGAGTATGGATTGATGAAAAACTTTTCAGAAGGACACAGGGATATGATGGAGCCACCTAATATCAGGAACCCACCAGAGAGATGTTCCCGTCCTCTGTATTCCCGGGATTCCACACAGGAAGATCACACCATCTCTCACTATCATCAGGTAGATGAGGAACAATCACTGATAGTATCATTAGGATCTGTACATTATCTGCATTGTTACCATTGATGTCATTTTTATTATATATTCAGAGTGGAAATCTGAGAGATTCTAAAGTCGAGGTTAAAAAAGAGATAAAAGAGGAGGATTATGAGGTTGGGGTGATAGAGGAGTCTGAGTCTCTAAAAGTTTACAAGGATCTGTACCAGGACACCATGGAAGAGTCATCCAGCTACAGAAACCCACCAGAGAGATGTCCCCGTCCTCTGTATTCCCGGGATTCCACACAGGAAGATCACAGCATCCCTCACTGTTACAAGGTTGGTGGATCGGAGCATCTAGAACATGGACTTCTGGAGAGGATGTGTGTTTTTTTTATATGATGTCACAATAATAAATCTTCTATTTTATAGATGATATTTTCTCTCATTTTCTTGATTTAGAGTGGAGATCCAATTGATATAGAATTTGAGGTTAAATCAGAAGAAGAAGAGAGGTATGTGAGGGATGATCAGCAGTCTATGGAGGAGGATGGAATAACGGGGACATTTATAGAGGAGGACACTCCTACAGAGATCAGCATAGGTGGGTCATTAACACTAAATCCATTCCTCCACCCATACTGCTCACTGATTGGTCCAGAGTAGGGCGGGGACTGGGTGATATCAGCCTGTAATCCCCTGGTCACTTTCCTGAGCTGTGTTCCCCGTCCTGTATTCCTGTATTTCTCTCGGATAATCTTCCTTCTCTGTGCTGCAGACACAATTTATGTATCTAGACTGGATTTATGGAGATTCTGGGGTTCAGCTGGCAGTAAAATTTAGATTTTCTCCATAGGTGTTGCTCAGCCTAGGCACCTGGAGTATGTATCCTGGGTCTTCTGCCTCAAGTCCTGGGTCTAGCAAGATCTCTGACAGAGTAATTCTCCCGGGAATACCTTTTCTGTTATTTGCTGTCTGTGCCGGGTGGAGGGATATGTCTGTATAGTCTCAGACCCAAGTCACTGAGTGCAGTCTCAGGAGATGGGAGGCAGCGGTGTGGGACCTCTGCAACTTGTCTCAAATAAACATTAAGCCACCAATATTATAAGTCCTGACCCCTGCACTATATACTCTATGTTGTACATTACATACTCCTGACTTCTGCTCTCTCCCCTCTACCCACTGCTTATATATACACATAATATGTATTCTCTTTTGTTACACCCATTTCCTACCAGCTGGACATTTTATATCTGATGATTTGATTGGAGCACAGACTTTTACATGTTGATAATAATGTGATAACATCCTCCAACTTTGGAACCTTAAACAGAAAGTGATAATGAGGGAGGAGTCAATAACCCAATGATGGTGGTCTTCAGGATCAGTCCAGTCTTCATCTTGGTTGTTCTCCCCCCATCCTCACTCTCTGACCTCTGGTGGGTCTCAGCCCCGCTGTTATTCATGACTAAATCATGGACTAAATAAGGAAGTGCAGGACTTCTTGTGTTGGGAAGATGGCAATGAGTGATAGAGGGGGAGGGGACACTCGTCCTATAATCCCCTCATCACTGTCACTCCTATAAAAGACAGTTCTCGTTGTTTCCTCACTCTCTGACTAAGGTCCATGAATAAAGAAATTATCTGGTAGGAGATCAGAGGACCCATTTACTAGTTACCTTGAGGGGGGAATTGTAAGATCCTCAGAGACAAAGCTGCCTGATGTGGGCGGAGTCCTGGTTTAGGGGAACCAATCTGCTCATGTCTAGTAATAATCTTTGTATCTCTATTTTAGTAGATGGACGGGAGATGAGGAAAACCTCAGAGGATTGTCTCACTTTGTCTCCAGACTGTAAAGTAGAAGATGAGGACATCACACAGTATAGTCCAGGAGAAAACCCGACTACCTCAAATGTCCATCCGGCACCACACAGTGTAGATGGACCATCGTATTCCTCTTATCCTGAGGAACCTCAGACTGTGAGGGACGGTGCCGGACCATCGTATTCCTCTTATCCTGAGGAACCTCACACTGTGAGGGACGGTGCCGGACCATCGTATTCCTCTTATCCTGAGGAACCTCAGACTGTGCGGGACGGTGCCGGACCATCGTATTCCTCTTATCCTGAGGAACCTCAGACTGTGAGGGATAATCCAACAAATAAAAGGTTTCCCTGTCCTGAGTGTGGGAAATGTTTTTCACGGAAGTCCAGTCTTACCACACATATGAGATTGCACACGGGGGAGAAGCCGTATTCCTGTCCTGAGTGCGGGAAATGTTTTTCAGCGATGTTCAGTCTTTCCTATCATCAGAGATTGCACACGGAGGAGAAGCGTTATTCCTGTCCTGAGTGCGGGAAATGTTTTTCAGCGATGTCCAGTCTTACCAGACATCTCAGATTGCACACGGGGGAGAAGCCGTATTCCTGTCCTGAGTGCGGGAAATGTTTTTCAGTGAAGTCCAGTCTTTCCAAGCATCAGAGATTGCACACGGGGGAAAAACCATATTCCTGTCCTGAGTGCGGGAAATGTTTTTCAGTGAAGTCCAGTCTTTCCAAGCATCAGAGATCTCACACGGGGGAGAAGCCGTATTCCTGTCCTGAGTGCAGGAAATGTTTTTCACAGAAGTCCCATCTTTCCCATCATCAGAAATTGCACACGGGGGAGAAGCCGTATTCCTGTCCTGAGTGCGGGAAATGTTTTTCACAGAAGTCCCGTCTTTCTAATCATCAGAGAGTGCACACGGGGGAGAAGCCGTATTCCTGTCCTGAGTGCGGGGAATGTTTTTCGGTGAAGTCCAGTCTTTCCACACATCAGAGATTGCACACGGGGGAGAAGCCGTATTCTTGTCCTGAGTGCGGGAAATGTTTTTCAGCTATGTTCAGTCTCTCCTATCATCAGAAATCTCACATGGGGGAGAAGCCATATTCCTGTCCTGAGTGTGGGAAATGTTTTTCACAGAAGTCCCATCTTTCCAGACATCAGAGATCACACACGGGGGAGAAGCCACTTTCCTGTCCTGAGTGAGGGAATTGTTCCTCACTGAAGTCCTGTCTTCCTGTACATCAGGGGTCCCACACAACCCTCGAGGTGTATTAGTGAGTGTGGGAAATGTCTTGTATATGAATGTTGATGGACATGTGGGGAAGAAGCACACCCTGATATACACCTCAGATATACTCCATGGCTGATCTTCATCATGGAGGAAACACTTGATAAGGAGATCAGAGATCACCAAAGACATGGATGAAGTGTTGTACCGTGTTGGCCATTGATAGCGGGAGAAAAATAAAAATGGAGTCATTACCTCTCATTGGCTGAGTACATTTTGTGGTGGAAGATTTCACAAACATTTACAGGTCTGTTTCTAAACACTTTGTAGAATGAATGTGTAAAGGAAATGTGTAAGTTCTGTATAGAATTGTTTTGTATTTTGCACTGCCCTGGAAATCATATTTTATCACAAATAAAATTTACATTCAGCCAGGAGCAGCGATTTTCTTTTTAAATGCTTAAAGTGAAACATTAAAAATGTCCAATTCCTTTAACTACTTGCTTACTGGGCACCTAAACCCCCCTCCTGCCCAGACCAATTGTCAGCTTTCAGTGCTCTCACACTTTGAATGACAATTACTCAGTCATGCAACACTGTACCCAAATGATTTTTTTGTCCTTTTTTTCATACAAATAGAGCTTTCATTTGGTGGTATTTGATCACCTCTGGGTTTTTTAATTTTTGCGCTATAAATGAAAAAAGACCGAAAATTTTGAAAAAAATGCTTTTTTCTTCGTTTCTGTGATAAAATTTTGCAAATTAGCAATTTTTATTCATAAATGCTGGCCACAATTTATACTGCTACATATCTTTGGTAAAAATAACCCAAATTAGTGGATATTATTTGGTCTGTGTAAAATTTATAGCGTCTACAAGCTATGGTGCAAATCATAAAAAAATGATCACATCTGATCAGACCTGATGTACTGAGGCCTATCTCATTTCTTGAGACCCTAACAAGCCAGGAAAGTACAAATGCCCCCCAAATGACCCCTTTTTGGAAAGTAGACATTCCAGGGTATTTAGTAAAAGGTATGGTGAGTTATTTGAAGTTGTTATTTTTTCCCACAATTCTTTGCAAATTAAGGTTTCTTTTTTATTTTTAAATTTTTTTCAGAAAATTGTCATTGTAATAGCTTATTTCTCTCACATGGAATGTGCATACCACAAATGACACCCCAAAATACATTCGGCTACTCCTCCTGAGTATTACAATACCACATGTGTGGGACTTTTTCGCTAACTGGCCACATACAGAGGCCCAACATGCAGGGAGCATCATCAGGTGTTCAAGGAGCATAAATTACCCATCTAACTTGTTGACTACCTATTACACTTTTGAAGGCCCTAGAGCACCAGGACAATGGAAATGACCCCATTTTGGAAATCTAACACTCCAACGTATAATCTATGAGGCATAATGAGTCTTTTGAACGGTTCATTTTTTTCCAGAAGTTTTTGGAAAATGTGGAAAAAAATGAAAATGCATTTTTTTTTTTTTACACAAAGTTGTCCGTTTATAAGATATTTCCAACACATAGCATTTACATAGCAAAAATGACACCCCAAAATACATTCTGCTATTCCTCCTGAGTATACTGATACCACATGTGTGAGACTTTTACACAGCCTGACCACATACAGAGGCCCGCCAGGGAAGTAGCACCTTCAGGCGATCTACGAGCATAAATTACACATCTCATTTCTCACCCACCTATTACACTTTTGAAGGCCCTGGAGCACCAGGAGAACGGAAACGCCCACAAAATGACCCCCATTTGGGACAGCTAACACCCCAACGTATAATCTATGAGGCATAATGAGTCTTTTGAACGGTTCATTTTTTTCCAGAAGTTTTTGGAAAATGTGGGAAAAAATTAAAACGCATTTTTTTTTTACACAAAGTTGTCCGTTTATAAGATATTTCCAACACATGGCATTTAAATAGCAAAAAATGACACCCCAAAATACATTCTGCCACTCCTTCTGAGTATGGCAATACCACATGTGTGAGACCTTTACACAGCCTGGCCACATACAGAGATCCAACATGCAAGGAACGCCATCAGGTGTTCCAGGGACACATAGCATGCACATA
This sequence comes from Aquarana catesbeiana, assembly GCF_042186555.1. Lineage (NCBI taxonomy): Eukaryota > Metazoa > Chordata > Amphibia > Anura > Ranidae > Aquarana > Aquarana catesbeiana. The sequence continues at coordinate 298,528,656 of NC_133331.1, read as the reverse complement.
CCAAGAATTACACCCCAAAATACATTATGCTGAGCAAAGAGAAACAAAAGATTACCTGTGGTTTTAGTAGTACAGTTGTCCACAGGAGGATAGCACTGATCCAGGCAGCAGGCAGGGACTTGGTCAGCAACAGCGAACACAATTTTTCAGGCAGCAGGCAGAAATACTGTCCATAGTCAGTACAGGCAGCAGGCATGGATACTGTCCATAGGTCAGTGCAGTGCAGGGTCAGTGCAGGCAGAGATTGTCAGCAGTGCCAAAATATTGGTCTTGGTAGTAGGCAGGAACAAGGTCCATGTGCTGTGGTCAGTGCGACAAACAGAGGCATGACGGCAGTAAGTCCTACAGGCAGCAGGCAGAAGTAGGGCCTCGTTCAGGACAGAATGGGGACAGGGGTAGAGGCTTCTCCCACCCAAATCTCTTTGAAGCCTCCGAGTCTCCAGACCCTAATCTAGGAATGAGAAAACAAAGAAAATTGTTTTCTTCATCCAGAAAATCTATTCTGGAGCCCCTCACATATGTGAGACCCCTGTGTTGAATCCCACTAGTCCAGTTGCAGGGTACAAGATCAGTCCAAGAGGCAGGCAAGAGGCTTGGTCAAACAGTCCAAGGTCAGTTCCAGATCAGGAAAAGGTATGTACAGAATCGTTAGGCAGAAGCATGGTCGAATAACAGTCCAGGGTCAGTTCCATATCAGGCAGAGGTATGCACAGAATCGTTAGGCAGAAGCATGGTCGAATAACAGTCCAGGGTCAGTTCCATATCAGGCAAAGGTATGTACAGAATCGTCAGGCAGAAGCGTGGTCGAATAACAGTCCAGGGTCAGTTCCAGATCAGGCAGCGGTATGTACAAAATCGGCAGGCAGAAGCATGGTCAAATAACAAGCCAGGGTCAGTTACAGAGCAGGCAGTGGCATAAGGTGTGTGAAGGCAGGAACTGAGGATTACGTTTACCATACTTCACTAATAATTTAGTGAAGTATGGTAACGGCGGAAACATTCACCTATACAGAGGCCTGGTTGGGAAGGACATTGTGCACAATAATAAGATGTGTCTCTTCTGACTCCTGCTCTGGTACACACCTTACATCTTTTTTGACGTCTTTGGCCTGTTGGTTTGGGAGGGAGTTTATCTGGAAAGTGGCGTTCGGAGAGTCGACTAACAACATCTGATCGGATGTTTTCTGGTGGGCCGTTTGGGAATATAAGGGCAGTGTAAATTTCCTCCTGGTAGCCAAGGAAGGGTTGGGGGCTTTGGGTGGAGTTGCAGTAAATGATATAGGAGTTGTATATGGCCAATTGAAAAAAATAAATCAATACTTTGGGTGGAGTTGCGGTAAATGATATAGGAGTTGTATATGGCCAATTGAAAAAAATAAATCAATACTTTTTTGTACCAATGGTATGTCCTTCTTGTGGCAAGGTATGGTTCCAACATTTGATTGTTGAAGTCGACTCCCCCCATAAACGAATTGTATTGATGGATGCATGTGGGTTTCTGGATGGGGCCATTCCTTCTGGGGATTTCCACATAGGTGTTATTGTGGATGGAAGACAACATATACACATCCCTTCTGTCCCTCCAATTCACTGCCAGAATCTCTTTGTTACGCAGACTTGCCGTTTCTCCTTTTCTCAACTTCTTATTAACAAGACTTTGAGGAAAGCCCTTCCGATTTTTTTTTACGGTGCCACATGCTGGTGTCTTCTTCCGATGAAGGTTGTGGAACAGGGGCAGAGAAGTGTAGAAGTTGTCTACATACAGGTGGTATCCTTTGTCGAGTAGGGGGTATATGAGGTCCCAAACAACTTTCCCGCTGGTTCCCAAGTAGTCCGGGCAATTAGGGGGCTGCAGCTGGGTGTCCTTCCCTTCGTACACTTTGAAGGAATATGTGTACCCTGTGGCTCGGTCACATAATTTGTACACCTTCACCCCATAGTGGGCCCTTTTGCTGGGGATAAATTGCTTAATTTTAAGCCTGCCGCTAACAAGGGACTCATCCACACATATGTTTTGGTCCGGGGTGAACAGCTGGGGGAATACTTCAGAAAAATAATTTAATATTGGCCGAATTTTGTAAAGCCTGTCATAATTTGGATCAGTTCGGGGAGGGCACTGGGTATTGTCGCTGAAATGTAGGAACCTCATTATCATCAGATACCTGCTTCTGGGCATTACCGCGGAGAAGATCGGCATGTGGTGGAGGGGGTGGGTTGACCAATAGGAACGGAATTCGTTTTTTTTGGTGAGCCCCATATTAAATGTGAGGCCCAAAAAAACCTTGAACTCCTCCACTGTCAGGTCTCTCCACTCATAGGGACGGGCATAATATGATGTGGGATTTTGCAAAATAAATTGCTGTGCATACAGGTTGCACTGGGCCACAATTGACGCCAACACGTCCTCCGTAAAAATTAAATTAAAAAAGTTAATTGGGGTGAAATTCTCTGTATCCACCTGGACTCCTGGCTGGGCAGTGAAAGGGGGAACGCTAGCTTCTCCTGAATTAGGAAGGAAGCCACAAGGGGTTCTGAAGTGCAAAGGGAAGGCTGGCATGGGACCTAACCCTTTGGGGCTGGGGTGACACCCCACTGGTACTTGGCCTTTCTTGCCGAGGTACTGCTGTGTTGGTGGATGCCGCTGCCTCCTCACTAGAACGCCTTCGTTTGGCGGGCCGAGTTTCTTCCTCCTCTGAGTCTGTAAGTGTTTCACTACTGAGGACTGGCTCATAATTTACGTCAGAATCCGAATTGGAAAGGGAATCCGAACAAGAGAGCTCCCCGTTGCTCTCGTCGGCCGTGGAAAGAATTTGGTATGCCTCCTCGGCGGAAAAGCTTTTTTTGGACATGGCTGCTGGTGGTTATGAGATTGCACAGCTGTGTGCTAAGCCTGCACTGATGAGGTGGCACTGATTGATGCCACAGATGTGCACTGATGAGGCGGCACAGATGGGCACTGATCGCACAGATGGGCACTGATGAGGCGGCACAGATGGGCACTGATCGCACAGATGGGCACTGATGAGGCGGCACAAATGGGCACTGAGGCAGCACAGATGGGCACTGATGAGGCGGCACAGATGGGCACTGATCGCACAGATGGGCACTGATGAGGCGGCACAAATGGGCACTGAGGCAGCACAGATGGGCACTGATGAGGCGGCACAGATGGGCACTGATCGCACAGATGGGCACTGATGAGGCGGCACAAATGGGCACTGAGGCAGCACAGATGGGCACTGAGGAAGCAGCACAGATGTGCACTGATTGCACAGATTTACACTAATGAGGCGGCACAGGTGGGCACAGATATGCACTGATGTGGCACTGATGAGGTGGCACAGATGGCACTGATGAGGCGGCACAGATGGGCACTGATAAGGCAGCACAGATGGGCACTGATAAGGCGGCACAGATGTACACTGAAGCGACACAGATGGGCACTGATTGGTACAGATAGGCACTGATGAGATGGCACAGATGGGCACTGATGGGTCGGCACAGATGCGCACTGATTGCAGATGGGCACTGATGGGCACTGATGGGCACAGACGGGCACTGATGATGCACTGATGGCACAAGTGGGCACTGATATGCACAGATGGGCACAGATAGCAGTATATTGATGTCACTGTTGGGCACTTTTTGGGCACACTACGCTATTAGACTTTATAAAACTACTCACAGAAGCTCTCTCTCCTCACACGCTGTCTCTGTGTAAGGAGAGAGAGCCGGCAATGAGAGATGATCTCAATTGTTTACATTTCAGATCATCTCTCATTGGAGACGGCGATCGCGTTGTGAACGGCCGCTTACGTGATTGGCCGTGTACAGCGATCTGTGATTGGCTGTGTCCAAGGGACACGGCCAACACAGATTTTCCCCGAGGCGCGCTCTCGCGCGCTGAGAATGAGGAAAGGGGACGACGTCAATAGACGTCATCCTGGTATTTCAGATCCACGCTGTTGCCGTCATTTGGCAATGGCCCGGATCTGAAGCGGTTAAATAACATGTCTGGGGGGTCCTAACCCTTCCTGTGAAGGGGGATATCTCTGTGATGTACAGAAAGTGCTGCAGCAACGCCGACCTTTATGAAGGAAAAAAGTTTAAAATTGCTGCAAATTACATTTCCATGCAACTTCTATCCAAAAAAAAAAAACAGCACGCAGGCTTCTCTAAGGATCTGCTACAGCGCCTTGAAAAAGTATTCATACCCCTTGAAATCTCCCACATTTTTTAATGTCACAACCAAAAACGTAAATGTATTTTATTGGGATTTTATGTTATAGACCAACACAAAGTGTCACATAATTGTGAAGTGGAAGGAAAATTATAAATGATACAAATAAATATGTGAAAAGTGTGGGGGGGTACATTTGTATGGCGCCCCCCGGAGTCAATACTTTGTAGAACCCCCTTTCTCTGCAATTACAGCTGCAAGTCTTTTTGGGGATGTCTCTACCAGCTTTGCACATCTAGAGAGGGACATTTCTGCCCATTCTTCTTTGCAAAATATTTGGCAGATTGAATGGAGAGCGTCTGTGAACAGCAATTTTCAAGTCTTGTCACAGATTCTTAATGTGATTTAGGTCTGCACTGTGACTGGGCCATTCTAACACATGAATATGCTTTGATCTAAACCATTCCATTGTAGCTCTGGCTGGATGTTTCGGGTTGTTTCCTGCTGGAAGGTGAACCTCCTCCCCAGTTTCAAGTTTTTTGCAGACTCTAACAGGTTTTTGTAATGACACCCCGAGTATATAAGGGGTTAAAGTCGTTTAGTACATTCCCTTCCTGAACACCAAGGCAGCTACCGAAAACTCCGATCAGCCGAACAAGAAACCCATATGAATAACTCTCCCCCCAAATACGAGACAAGATGTTCTGTCTTGAGGGTCAACCAGGAATCAACTCATTTTTTTCACACATGGACACAACAGATAAAATAACTCAGAGACTCTTTCCCCCCCACCCTTGGAAAAGAGGACGGGTTAAACTGTCCAATGACAATGGACACACAGGTCAGGTGTGTTTAAACTTCTCATCAGTACACAGTCTTATCAGCAGGGGGCTGCTGGAGGAATCCCCCCTCCCTCCATAGAGATACACATCCTGTGATCCAAGGCAGACAAACACAAACAGTGGAATACAGCCCCACCCCAAACTAGCACAGCAAACGGTACACAACAGCATGAGACAACATGTTTAAAGAGACTCACTGCACATTGCCAACATGGTGGTATAAGGACGTGTTCAGGTCAAAGTCATCTGATACCATTTATGAGGTGGGAGGTTAGGCCCAGAATGAAGGTATTCTTCAAAAACATTCAAAATAAATGTATAATAATATCAACTTTTAATACTAATACAATTTATACAGGAAAATAAGAAAGGCTGCCAATGTTGAATCCTTTATTCCATAAACATGTATTTGTATGGTTTTCGGAGATGTGAGTCAAGGTGGGGTTTTTATGGGTTTCTCGTACTCCAAACACAAACCTACACCACTGTTCAGTTCTCTGGCATACGGCTGGACGTGATATAAATAGATATCCCCACAACACTATTTATAATATGGCACATACGGGGTTCCCAGAGTTTTGTGTTTTGGGGGGACATGGACTTGAATCCAAAGTAACATTAGTTCAGGGTCCCCAGGCATACACCTCACAAAGAGTATTGTTTCCTTAAAATCCAGGGCCCATAGTCGAAAGGCAAGAGGCCTGCATTCAGTCCTCTCCAAAAGCCTCTGTCCCGGCTAGGTCTGTCAAATTTTTCTTCTAAGATTGCCCTCTATTTGGCTCCATCCATCTTCCCATCAACTCTGACCAGCTTCCCTGTCCCTCCTGAAGAAAAGCATCCCCACCACATGAAGCTGCCAGCACCATGTTTCACGGTGGGGATGGTGTGTTTAGGGTGATGTGCAGTGTTAGTTTTCTGCCACTGTCTTGGATATTCCACCATACTCTTGCACTATTTAGTGTCAGACAGGAGTGTGTAATGTACAGAATGCAGGGGGACAGGAGTGTGTAATGTACAGAATGCAGGGGACAGGAGTGTGTAATGTACAGAATGTAGAGGACAGGAGTGTGTAATCAACAGAATGCAGGGGACAGGAGTGTGTAATGTACAGAATGAAGGGGACAGGAGTGTGTAATGTACAGAATGAAGGGGACAGGAGTGTGTAATGTACAGAATGCAGGGGACAAGAGTGTGTAATCAACAGAATGCAGGGGACAGGAGTGTGAAATGTACAGAATGCAGGGGACAGGAGTGTGTAATGTACAGTATGCAGGGGACAGGAGTGAGTAATGTACAGAATGTAGGGTACAGGAGTGTGTAGTGTACAGAATGCAGGGGACAGGAGTGTGTAATGTACAGAATGCAGGGGACAGGAGTGTGTAATGCATAGAATGTAGAGAACAGGAGTGTGTAATGCACAGATGGCAGGGGATAGGAGTGTGTAATGCACAGAATGCAGGGGACAAGAGTGTGTAATGTACAGAATGCAGGGGACAGGTGTGTGTAATGTACAGAATGCAGGGGACAGGTGTGTGTAATGTACAGAATGCAGGGGACAGGAGTGTGTAATGTACAGAACGCAGGGGACAGGAGTGTGTAATGTACAGAATGCAGGGGACAGGAGTGTGTAATGTACAGAACGCAGGGGACAGGAGTGTGTAATGCACAGAATGCAGGGGACAGGAGTATGTAATGCACAGAATGAAGGGGACAGGAGTGTGTAATGTACCAAATTCAGGGGACAGGAGTGTGAAATGTACAGAACGCAGGGGACAAGAGTGTGTAATGCACAGAATGCAGGGGACAGGAGTGTGTAATGCACAGAATGAAGGGGACAGGAGTGTGTAATGTACCAAATTCAGGGGACAGGAGTGTGTAATGAACAGAACGCAGGGGACAAGAGTGTGTAATGCACAGAATGCAGGGGACAGGAGTGTGTAATGCACAGAATGAAGGGGACAGGAGTGTGTAATGTACCGAATGCAGGGGACAGGAGTGTGAAATGTACAGAACGCAGGGGACAGGAGTGTGTAATGCACAGAATGAAGGGGACAGGAGTGTGTAATGTACCGAATGCAGGGAACAGGAGTGTGAAATGTACAGAACGCAGGGGACAGGAGTGTGTAATGCACAGAATGCAGGGGACAGGAGTGTGTAATGCACAGAATGAAGGGGACAGGAGTGTGTAATGTACCGAATGCAGGGGACAGGAGTGTGAAATGTACAGAACGCAGGGGACAGGAGTGTGTAATGCACAGAACGCAGGGGACAGGAGTGTGTAATGTACAGAATGCAGGGGAAAGGAGTGTGTAATGTACAGAATGCAGGGGACAAGAGTGTGTAATGCACAGAATGCAGGGGACAGGAGTGTGTAATGCACAGAATGAAGGGGACAGGAGTGTGTAATGTACCGAATGCTGGGGACAGGAGTGTATAATGTACAGAATGCAGGGGACAGGAGTGTGAAATGTACAGAATGCAGGGGACAGTTTTATGGAAATGATTAAGAGCTCCAATCGAGCTCAAGGTTATCTGCTGCTGTCTCTAATTTGAAAAGTGTAGATATGCATGCATATAAAGTAAACACTCTGAGACACGCTCAGAATTGCTAACTCATTCCACTTCTGATTTATTCAAGGCGGTGTTAATGTTTTATACACACAAATACGTCATTGCTATGTTAGTCTAATAGGTACATCTCATTGGTTAAGATAGAAAAGAAGATGGATAATTTTCATAACGAGGTTTGGCTCTCTTTGTTCTTATCTCCAGTTCCGCGTTCTTCTGTGTGTGGGAGGTAGGGGGTACACGCCATTTTGAGAAAATATAGGAACAGAGCAAATCTGTATACTTATATAATGAGTAAGGAGAAAAATATGTATGCACATAAGAAAATAGACATTTTCAGATTACTATTATTATTATCTACATCACATTCCTTCACAATCCCCCCTAAAATGACTATTTTCTCTTTTCTGTCCCTAATACTAAAGGTCCTACTTTTTAGCCTGGCCCTTCTCCTCAGCAACTCTTTTAGGCTGTATATAGAATTGGGCAGCAACTGTTCACTTCCCTCCTCGATACAGCTGGAGAGGTGCAGTCAGGCGCTATCTATCCCTATAACCCTATAGGATTGTGAGATTATGGACAGGGAGTGACTGTAGAGGAGTGAAGGGTTTGTCATCTTCCATCATAAGGAGGTCCTCTTCTTCTTGGTGGAGAAATGTAGGTGTGCTATTGTCTACAGCCTTGCTCATTAACTTTTTACAAAAGATAGAATACAGCATACAATCAGGGCTAAAAGAACCAGGATTATTAATACCGTTACCCGTATCTGGGCGAGCACCTTCTGCCACCCACTCATCCAGCTAAAATATTGGTCCCATGGGTCTGTGATACCTGAGTTCTTCTTCAACTCTAGTGACAGATCTTCTAATTTCTTTATAGCTAAAGTAACCTTACCATTTGGGCCAGTATTATCAGGAATGTATGTACAACAGGTTCCCGGTTTTTCATATGATTTTACAAAACACCTCCTTTCCCCACTAGCACCATGTCTAAGGCCATCAGGTCCTGGAATGTCATGTAGGAAGTGGGGGCTAGCTGGTCAGCAATTCCCTGGAGGGCGTCTTTAGAGTAATTTACAAATCTCTGTTGGTTATAATATGTGTAGTGTCAGGTCACCTAGAGGCTGGGTGACAGATGCACACCGTTGGGATCAGGAGTGCACCGCAAGGTAGTAGACCCTACGGCTGACTGCTGCGGATTGTACCCTGGGAGGTTCAGGAATCAGGTCTACTGGATCACTGACACAGATCCCACTGGGAGCTAGAGCATAGATTCCCCAGGGCGCGGAGTCTAAGAGCCAGCGGGTGTTCACCAGAGCCTCTAGTGGTGAGGATGGACTGCGCTGCAGTCTGGCTCCAGGTCGCGGTCCCCAGGGTCTCACAGCTCACGCTCACGGTAGACTACAGGAGATGAGGAAGGAGGGAGCTGTCTGGAACATCAGGGTCACAGGCAAACAGGGATGGCCGGGAACAGGCCAAAGTCGGTAACAGAAATCAGATGTAGGAAACATAGCAAGTACACATAGAGGCTAACACACAGTGGTTGATCAGCACTGCTGGCTTGCAGTGCACAGGTTAATATAGGGTTCCCTGATATGGCCTGGGGTGGGGCCATGCTTAGAGGGGAGGTTACAAAAGCAGTCAGGTGAGGGTCAGCTGGTCTCTAGAGATGAACACATGGAGACAGGTATGCTGATCGACAAACTCTATTGCATAACCATGACATGTAGTTAATTCAATCTACATTCTTGCTGACAGTTGTTATGGGGATCAAAGACTCAAAACCAGCTTTTACCTGATCCCTGGCTTTAAACTCATCAGGGACCCCCTTTGTAACCCCTATGACATGTATGTATACATGAGGATCAAAGCTTCCGGAGAGAGCTGCTCGCTTCCTCCTCTGACTGTGTGCTGGGTCAGTGTATGTATCAGGGATATCTTTGGTTAGGATATGGGGGCTTTCTATTTTCATCTTTTTTGTCTAATGCACTCTGTGGTCGCCCATTCTGGCCCTGTGTTCCAACCCACTGGCCCCCACAGAAACCACAACTCTGTCCCCAGTAACTGTCTGTGTGGCATACATATATGTCCTTACCGTCAGGATATCACTGTACCAATGGCATCACCATGAAGGGTCAAACGGACAAGGTACTATGTCACAGTAATCTAAGGTAAAGGTGGTCACATGTGTACCTGAAGAGTTACACCAAAACGTAATTATGTTATCATTTTTGTGATGGCCACCTCCTGGGCCCCTCCCCCCTAGATCAAACAGAAAAAGGATATGCAGCACCCGAAAACACGCTCTCCTGCAGTGATAAGCGTGCATTCAGGTGTTCTTCCTGGCCAACTTGACTGAGGTGGCTGTGGTCAGCAAAACTTGGAATGGACCATCATAACTTGGCTCAAGGATCTCCAGACAGTAGTTGGTGTGTTCCTGTATCTAATTCAGGATCTGGAATGGAAGAAAACACCTGGACATGCATTCAGGTTAATTCTCGTGATAATGTGGTTACATAATTAGTCAACACATCAGACTGTAACTGTAACTGTTGTGGAAAGTAACAACCAAGTCTGGGAGCTGAACCAAACAAAATTTCATAAGGGGATAGGGCATGTTTCCCCTGGGGGTGTGTCTGACACTGAACAGGGCAATGGGCCAACTCATGTTAGTCTATTGGGCCATCTTTAACATCCTGTTTTTAGTGTCCCATTCATCCTTTCTACCTTCCCGCTACTTTGAGGGTGGTATGGGATGTGTAGTGCCAACTGAACCCCCAGTGCTGCCCAAATCTCTTTAGTAAGGGTTGTTGTTAGGGCTGGTCCCTGATCTCTCAATATCACCTCTGGGACCCCAAATCTACATACTATCTCACTCAGTAATTTCTTAGCTGTGGTCCTGGCAGTCATGACCACTTCCACTAGGGCGTATTCGAATCTGCCACTTCTTGGCACTTGAGAATGATCAATTTGCATCCTCTGGAATGGGGTATAGGGCTTTTGCCAGGTGCTTCTTCTGTGCATTCTGGGTTACATTTGGTGCAGATAATGCATGATCTGCAGAAGCTGTCGGTCAGTGGAGTAACTCTTGGTGCAACACTTGTTGATAAGAGAGTTCATAAAAGTCTTTGTCAAGTGGGCAGCTCCATGTGCCCATTGCACCACGGCTGGGTACATACTCCTGAGTAGACAAGGCTTCTTGTTGCACTCGAATAGTCCATTTCTGAGAGTTGCTCCTTTTCTCCATTTCCAGCTTTCCTTCTTATCCGGACTTGTTGTTTCCTGTAGTTCTTTTAGATAAACTCTGTCCACTGGGAAAGTCTGTAAGGTAAGCACGGGGTGGTTTTCTTCTACCACCCTGCTGTCCACTTCCCGCGGACCACCAGCTGTCTGTTTAGCAGCTGTATTGGCTCGATGATTGTCTTAAGCTTCCTTTGAGTTCATTTTGTCGTGTGCTTTTACTCAGAATAGTCACTTGGGTTGTGAGAAGCAAGGCATCAATCAAGTTTTCACAGGTGTTCCTGCAGCCATCAGGAATCCTCTGTTCTAGATAACACCATAATCATGGGCAATGTTGAAAGCATATCTTGAGTCCATATAAATGTTGGCTCTTTTTCCCTCTGCCCATTTACGTGCTGTAGTAAGTGCTTATAGCTCTGCCTCCTGTGTAGACATCACCGGTGTTAAGGCTTCAGCTTGTAGAACAGTGTTTTCAGTGGTGACCGCGTGTCCTGTGCGGTCACGGGGGTAACAAGTCAAGACTCTACTCCTCCTCCTCCTTTCCCCCCTCGAGAAGTGGAAGAAGGGTGGTAGGGTTCAGTGTTGGACAACTTAATAGAGTAATGCTGTCCAGTAGGAGGGAACACAGGAGTCTCAAGTGTCTGGTAGTGGACAAGTGTTTCGGCTGGATCTTGGTTGAATATGGCAACAACGTCATGGGGAACAAGCAGAACGAGGCAGTGTCCGAGGACCAAGTTCAAAGTTTTGTCAAGCAAGTCTTGTGTAGCAAATCCAGCTCGCAGACACAATAGGCCTCCTCTTGCTACCGCATCCAGCCGACAGGAATAATATCCTATGGGGCGTAGGCTGATGCCGTGTGATTGGGTGAGTACACCTGCAGCATGTCCCAGACGTTCGGATACAAAGAGCTTGAGCGTTTTGTCGTAGGCTGGGAGCCCTAGCGCCGGGGGTGGCGCACTCAAGGGTTTCAAACTTTAGATATTTCTTCAGGAGACATCTGGAAGGGTCTGATTGCAGAGCATCAGTAGGAAGGCTTCTGGAATCCATGCTCTGCACTAGGAAATTAGTCCAAGGAAAATGACAGGTGTTGAGCACCACTGCAATTTGGGCTTTGAGGCTCTGCAGCCCTGGTTGGCAAGATAGCACAACAGGCTTTCTGAGGTGACTTCAACAGGGGGTAAGTCAGCTGCACAAAAGAGAAGGTCATCAACATGTTGGAAGAGAATCACTTCCGGGTGTTCCTTTTGTCATGTGTTAAGGATGATAGCCATAGCTTTTGCAAACTGGCTTGGAAAGTTCTGTGCCCCTTGTGGCACAACTGTTTAGGTATGTTGCCGTTTCTTTCCGTGGATGAATGCGAAAAGGTACCAGCAGAAGGGGTGAGGGTGGACACTGAAGAAAACGTTTGTAAGGTCCACCTCTGTGAGGTATTTTGCAGTCAAAGGCATCCACAGTAGGTACCTGGTTCTCTTTTTAGGATTCTCTTCTTGGGGTTATTGTGGTTTCCGGGGCAATGAAGCGCCCTCTTTTAGCTTGACTGAAACTGGTGGCACCTTTAAGTTACCGTTGTCTCCCGGTCCTGTGGACCATAGGCACGCAGGGATTCTGTCAAGTACTTCCTGCAGTATTGAACTTGAAGTTTTTTTTTTTTTTTTTCTTCATTAAGTGTCATCAGGAGAGGCAGAGAACACAAAGCAGATGAGTCTTCTAAAGATAGGGGAGTATGTAACTTCACCCCCCTTCAGGCGTGTCCTGATTGAGGCCTGTAGTCTGGACAACACATCAGCTCCTAGTAGATTCAAGGGACATGTAGAGGACACCACAAATCTGGCAAACAAATCAGGAAGTGGACTGGAGCGGGGCACCCCATCCATTCCTACGCAGGAAACATCAATAGTGGAAAGGAAAGAATTATTAGGCAGATTCACCACCCTCAACACACTTTTGGCTGCACCCCTGTCCATCTCTGGGACATCTTGGGGCTCTGCATTCTTTTTTGAAGTGACCCCGTTTCCCACAGTTGTAACAGGTGATCCTTTCCCTGGTATTGGGCAGTGGTGGTGGACTAGTGTAGGCGGGATCTTCGTCATGGGTTACCATGAGGGGCGTTGGTTTTTTACCTTTTTGATTTTCTATACCTCTGGTCACCAACAATAAATCAGACATTTTCATTGAATGGTATTCAGGGCGGGCCACCATCAGGCCTTTTCTGATATCCTCTCTGAGCCCTGAAACAAAAGCAGTTGATAACATGTGTGTGTGTGCCTTTATGAGTCTAGCATGATACTTCTTCACAGACTCCCCTTTATCTTGGGTAATATCTTGGATTGTGGTCTTCTGATCCGTCAACTTCTCCTTTGCCCAGTCGTGGAGTTGTGCACAGAACTCCACGCCTGAGGTGTAGGAAGTGGCACTTGTCAGCCAGGCATCATTGAAGGCCATCTGCATGACTGGCCAAAAGACATATCCTGCTTTGATTTGGCATAGGCTGATCAAGTCTCTCCAGGCAGCTGAGTAAGTTTCTTGTATCTGCACTATCCTGTGGTAGAAGGGAATTGGCTGCTTCTCTGGGTCAGGCAGACTTGTCACTAAGGCCGCTGCTTGTGATAGAGTAAAAGCGACATACATCACTGGTGCCCCTTCTGGTAACCGAGACTGTTGTTGGGGCAGGGGCTGACAAGAGGCACTGTTCTTTACGGTTGCCAGCATGTGTTTGAGATCCTCTCGGAACTGAGAGTCTGGAGCCGGATTGGGGGTTAAATCAGTGGGTGGCCTTGCTGCCTGCTGTCGGGCTTCCCACTCAGATGCTTCTTCATCATTAACATATCCAGCCTGGGAATGTGATGCTCCCGTATTGGGGAAGACAGGTGTGTGGTATGAACCATCTTGGTTTAAAACAGGGAGGGCTGGGTACAGGCTGTTTAAGCTTACTGGGTGTACCAAGATGGCCGCCGGCAGGAAGTGCACTGGACTGGGTAGAAAGTGAAGGCATGGGTGCACTAAGATGGCCGCCGGGCTGAGTTGTCACAGTGGGTTGTGCTTGGGTGGTGAGAAAGGAGTGGTTGTTAGACGGAGGGCAGTGCTGTCCCTCCCCTCCTTTGTTTAAAGTTCCAACATATCATCAGTTTTGTGATAAACATACATAATACAATCGCCATCTTGCTTAACTTCCTTTATCCAATTTTCTTTATCACACAGGATTTTTCTCCCTGTTTCTTCTGCAACATAACTTTCGTCACTTCTTTCAACTTTGTTAACTATTTCAACATCTTCTTCTCTCCTTCTTTACAATATCACTTTCTGTTTCTCGGCTAACGGCTTGAGAGGGGAATACATACAACCAAGGAGTTAATATTTTTCTCAGCGTTCTTATCAGCAAATTCCTTCGGTGGGAGGGGAAGTGAGGAGCTACAGCCCGCGACCCAACAGATCCTTCGGGTAGCCTCCTTCCCCCTCTCGTGTATATCAAACAATAAACCACAAATACAATCACGACAGGACATTACACCTGCCACTCTCTGAACCGTAAAGCCTCAGCAGGCTAAGATAAACGCAAGGGCAGACCACCCTGCAAAAATAAACCCGTTTATAGACGTTTTTCTACAGCTCTACACCAAGAGGCCGACAACTCTTCTTGGGGTGAGTCCTCTGTAACGCTTTCAGACTGCAAAGCCAGCAGCTGAGATAACCCTCAAAGGTTCCTTGAACCTAGAGTACACCTGTCTATAAACGACTGCTACAAAAAAACTATCTCACTCCAGAGGCCAACAGCTCGTCTGGAGATGAGACCATACATTCACGCATGTAGCACTTTTAGACTGCTGAGTTTCGTAACCCAAAGAATGACAGACAGTGAACAAAAAATACAGTCAGCAGAAACCCATTGGCAGGTTTGTTAAACAACCTCAGGCGAGGAAATACCTGCCTCTAAGACAGTCTCAGCATACCGACAGAATCCAGCCGTCAACCGAAAGATAAGAGAGTCGTACAGTGGTAAAAATATCAATCAACTCACCGGTACTGTTAGGGCTGCGCAAACCCCACTCTGTTATCTTTCAATTAACGTCCGAATGCTTGTCGCGGTATAACTTCGACCGTAGCCTGAGGTCCCGGGTTTCGGCACCAACTTTTATGGAAATGATTAAGAGCTCCAATCGAGCTCAAGGTTATCTGCTGCTGTCTCTAATTTGAAAAGTGTAGATATGCATGCATATAAAGTAAACACTCTGAGACACGCTCAGAATTGCTAACTCATTCCACTTCTGATTTATTCAAGGCGGTGTTAATGTTTTATACACACAAATACGTCATTGCTATGTTAGTCTAATAGGTACATCTCATTGGTTAAGATAGAAAAGAAGATGGATAATTTTCATAACGAGGTTTGGCTCTCTTTGTTCTTATCTCCAGTTCCGCGTTCTTCTGTGTGTGGGAGGTAGGGGGTACACGCCATTTTGAGAAAATATAGGAACAGAGCAAATCTGTATACTTATATAATGAGTAAGGAGAAAAATATGTATGCACATAAGAAAATAGACATTTTCAGATTACTATTATTATTATCTACATCACATTCCTTCACAACAGGAGTGTGTAATGTACAGAATGCAGGGGACAGGAGTGTGTAATGTACAGAATGCAGGGGACAGGAGTGAGTAATGTACAGAATGTAGGAGACAGGAGTGTGTAGTGTACAGAATGCAGGGGACAGGAGTGAGTAATGTACAGAATGCAGGGGACAGGAGTGTGTAATGTACAGAATGCAAGGGACAGGAGTGTGTAATGCACATAATGCAGGGGACAGGAGTGTGTAATGCACAGAATGCAGGGGACAGGAGTGTGTAATGCATAGAATGTAGAGAACAGGAGTGTGTAATGTACAGAATGTAGAGGACAGGAATGTGTAATATACAGAATGCAGGGGACAGGTGTGTGTAATGCACAGAATGCAGGGGACAGGAGTTGTAATGCATAGAATGTAGAGGACAGGAGTGTGTAATGCACAGATGGCAGGGGATAGGAGTGTGTAATGCACAGAATGCAGGGGACAGGAGTGTGTAATGTACAGAATATAGGGGACAGGAGTGTGTAATGTACAGAATGTAGGGGACAGGTGTGTGTAATGCACAGAATGCAGGGGACAGGAGTGTGTAATGTACAGAATGCAGGGGACAGGATTGTGTAATGTACAGAATGCAGGGGACAGGAGTGTGTAATGCACAGAATGTAGGGGACAGGAGTGTGTAATGTACAGAATGCAGGGGACAGGAGTGTGTAATGTACAGAATGTAGGGGACAGGAGTGTGTAATGTACAGAATGCAGGGGACAGGAGTGTGTAATGTACAGAATGTAGAGGACAGGAGTGTGTAATGCACAGATGGCAGGGGATAGGAGTGTGTAATGCACAGAATGCAGGGGACAGGAGTGTGTAAAGTACAGAATGCAAGGGACAGGAGTGTGTAATGTACAGAATGCAGGGGACAGTAGTGTGTAATGTACAGAATGCAGGGGACAGGAGTGTGTAATGGTAGTGGAAAAATCGAATGGTTAACGCTGCACTTGAAAATAAAATAATTATGAAAAGTGAAAAATTGTGTATGTATGAAGCTGCCAGCACCGAAAGTCCTAAATACAAAATTCAAATCAGTGTAAAACGTGGGGTGGGTGCGGTGCTGAATATGTAAATCCAAAAATGAAAGAAAAAAAATTGAATAAAATAACAATCAGTAGTGGTGAAAAGTGTAAGTAGAAAACTAAAGCAAAGTCCCTAAACCTCAAAACAGGGAAAATGACAAAAGCGATCCAGTAAACCAAGTGAAAAAATAAAACAAGGTTTAAATCCTATAAATGACAATGTTATGAGTCATAAATATAGAAGCAGAATGTCACAAGATATGAAGTAACAAAACCTAAAAAAAAACAAAAAGCAGAATGATGGTGATCACAAAATGTGCAAACGAAACACTCATATGAGTTCCTGTGTATGCCGTGTGAAGATTCCTGTGTATGCCGCCCCCCCTTAGGGTTGCCACCTCATCCCTTCAAACCCGAACTCATATAAATTACCCAGGTTCTAAGGCTAATTAAATGCAGATAAGGCAACAAATGAGTTTAATTACCACCTTAACCAGCCACAGAACCTGTGTAGTTAATATGTGTTCAGGTTTAAAGGGATGAGGTGCAAATCTACCCCCCCCCCTCCTATCCAAGTGTAGACAAATATGACAGGGGAGCCACACGGACCCCCTGAAGCATGGGGCCAGGTCACAATTATGACCCCCTATTATGCCTCTGTCCCAATATCTCTCCTTTTACAGATTCTACAAGCAATACTTTACAAAAAGACAAACCCTGAGACTGTTAATTGGAGCCGGAGTGAATGGACTGTTGCTTGTGTGACTGGGGGGCCTCTGTACTGTATGGGAAAGAACCGGTTAATATCATCGCTCTCTGTGGGGGGAGCACTACACATCTATAAGGATATACAGTACATACACACAGCACAAGGCCGTGTTCACACTACGAGGCGTTTCTCAGGGCTGAAGTTCCTCTGAGCTCCACAAGGTGGTGATCTCACTTCTACCCAGACAGGAAGTCTCTATGGAAGACAGGAAATGATGTCAGGTACAGGAAGAAAGCTCCTTGTGATACGACGTAGAGGTGACGTTGCTGAAATTGGCAGCAGAAGAGGTAATAAGATCTTATTTTCTATTTACACCCAGTAACCCCCCATCATGTCCGTCCTCTTCCTCCATAGTCACTGTGACGTCTTTTATCTCCAGCAGATGATGATACACACATATATTATTATTATTATACAGGATTTATATCGCACCCACAGTTTGCACAACATGAGGACAAACAGTACAGTTACAATACAATATAATACAGGAGGAATCAGAGGGCCCTGATCCTTAGAGCTTACAATCTAAGAGGGAGGGTCAAGTGATACAAAAGTTAATAACTGTGGGAGATGGGCTGATGGAGAAAATAAAAGTCCAGTTGTTAGGTGGGGGCAGGATAGGCTTCTCATAGGAGAAGGGTTTTCAGGGATCGTCTTAAAGTGGACAGAGTAGGAGATAGTCAGACAAATTGGGATAGGGAGTTCCAAAGGATGGGAGAGGCTCGGTAGAAGTCCTGAAAATGAGCATAGGAGGAAGTGATGAGGGAGCTAGAGAACAGGAGGTTTTGGAAGGATCGAAGAGAATGATTTGGTTGGTATTGTGAGACTAGGTTAGTGATATAGCTGGGGGCCGAGTTCTGGATGACTTTCTAAGTTGTTAGTATTTTGAATTTAATTTTTTGGGTAAGCAGAAGATTGGCAGAGAGGAGCAGCAGACATTGAATGGTTGGTAAGGTGGATGAGTCTGGCAACAGCATTCATGATGGGCTGAAGGGGGGATAGCCCATATAAAGGCAATCTGGTGAGGAGGGACTTGCAGTAGTCAAGGCAAGATATAACCCGGGATTGAATCAGTAGCTTTGTGAGGTCATTGGTTAGGAAGGGACGTAATTTGGAGATGTTGCGGAGGTTGACGCGGAAAGCTTTGGACATTGATTGGACAGTGATTGGATGTGGGGCTGAAAGGAGAGTTTAGAGTCCAGGATTACACCTAGCACCCTGGCTTGTGGGGACATGTTGATGGTTGTGCGATTGATCTTGACAGAGAAGTCAGGGGAAGGGGGCACGTGGGGGAGGAAATATTATGAGCTCGGTTTTGGATAGATTGAGTTTGAGGAAGTGTTGTGACATCCAGGCTGATATGTCTGTTAGTAAATTAGAAGGATTGATAGAAAGCACTTGTTATAGAGAGGAAGGAGAGCTAGATAGGGAAACAAGGTCACCTGCAGTCTGTTTGGTGTTTTTTTTTTTTTTTTTTTTTATTACTAAGCATTTTTTTATTGAGAAAAGGAAGTTTGCAGTACAAAATGGCATGGGATATAAAACTACTCATTGAAAAATAATTTGGGTTACAGAGTTAGACAATGATCGTCCAAATAGATAAGTATTCGAGGTTAAACATGACAATCTTAATGCTATGTTCTTATCAGCTATATATGGTATGTCAAACAAGACTGCAACCAGAAAAGTCAAAAACAACAGAAATAAAAAGAAAACCATAACTCAGGTAATTCTTGTAGATGAAAAGTGAACCAAGGGTTCCATTTAGCGTCATACATAGGGATGGAGTCATGCAGTGTGTGAAATATTTTTTTCAGATTACATTATTTGATCAACTCGAGAGATAACTTGCGAGAATGGGACTGTGTTCGACTTCCAGTTAAGGGCGATTGCCCAATGCAGCGCAATACAAATAGTGTGTAATAGTTTCATTAGGGGGTTTCGGGATATCAGGGATTTTTTCAAATAGTAGACAGTGAGTATGTGTCAGAGCCATGTGCCTCCCCGCCAGCTTATCCATTAGCTCCAGAGTCGCCCTCCAAGTAGGTTGCAGAGCTTCACATTCCCAGAACACGTGCAAAAAAAAAACCTGGAAGAGCACATCCTCGGAAACAAGATGAGGAAGTCTGTGGGTAGATCTTTCCCAAACATAAAGGAGTATAGTACCAGCGGGTAAATAATTTAATCGCTGTTTGCCTAATGCCCCGTACACACGGTCGGATTTTCCGATGGATGAAAATGTCCAATCGGAGCGTGTTGTCGGAAATACCGACCGTGTGTGGGCTCCATCGGACATTTTGCTTCGGATTTTCTGACACACAAAGCACATCATCCGCATACATGCAGAATTTATAAGTAAAGGAAGCTTTGTTGTAGCCCGGAATATCCGGGCGCTGCAGTATGGCAATGGCTAGGGGCTCAATAGCCAGAGCGAAAATGAGTGGGGACAGTGGGCACTCCTACCAAGCCGGAAAAACTCTGAGCTACATCCAGGGATTTTGACACGCCTGCTGGGGTTTTGGTATAGAGCCTGTAGGAAATCACCCTGAAAGCCATAGCGCTTTAGTAGGAGAAACGCATAGCTCCAAGACACACTGTCAAAAGCTTTACGAATGTCTAAACTTAACGTGAACAGTTTCATGGAGAAAAGGTTTGCATCCTGAATAATATCTGTGGCTAGGCGGATATTGTCTGTTATAAGGTGGTGGGGGATAAACCCTGACTGGTAAGGGGAAATTAGTGAGGAAATCACTCCTGCGAGTCTATCGGCTAAGATCCTACTGAAAATTTTCAGGTCACTGATAACCGATATGGGCCTAAAATTCTGGGGGTGAGTGTGGTCCTTATTCTGCTTAGGGATGAGCGACATGTTTGCTAACAGCATTTCCTCCGGAAAGCTGTTATCTTGTAGGACAAAGTTAAAAAGCCGAACCAGCCTGGGAGACAGTTGGGAGGCAAATTTTTTTATAATATATGGTAGAAAAACCATCAGGCCCGGGGGAAGAACCTGTCTTTAGTGCCTTGATGACATTCAGCACTTCTGATTGGGAAATAGGTGAATTAAGTTTGTCTAATTGTGAGAGTCGGGATTGGGATAGAGTTAAACCAGAACAAAGCCTCATGTCACGCGTGCCATGTACCTGAGATGAGACCGAAGTAGTGGGGAGGCCTCCCTTGCACCTCGGGTCCTTGAAGCCTCTGGAGATGTAGACAGAGACTTGGTGGGCACCGAGTGGCACGGGTGCCAGGGGTGTGGAGCACTGTGCAAGCCTTTGTCCGAGATCCGAGCCAAGGTCAAGTCCAGTTTGGCAACGAAGTATAAAAGGGTTAATCAGAAGAAAAATGGTCAAGAACCAAGCCGGGGTCAGTTCCAATCTGGCAGCTGAGTACAAAAGGGGCAAAGAAGTAGAATGATAGAAAAACCAAGTTAAAAGCTGCGCTCTGGGTTTATGATCAAACAAATATGTTGTGACAACGAAAGCAGCCTGCACCAAGATCTAGTCTCCAAATCTCATCATAAAAAGTTAAACAAAGATGCGGCGCTAAAATGTAATCTGAAACAAAATCACTCAAAAGTGAATAGGATAGGATTGAACAAACCACTAAATGAATGAATAAATATTAAAGTGAGTATACGTGGAGATAGAAGCAAAATTAATACACTCATATGCAGTAAACAAACAATCAAAAGTGAATAAACACATTAGTAAAAGCAAATTCATATACTGATAACCAGGAAATTAGTAATGATTAATTGCCAAAAGTGAATATGGTAATATATTCAGTGAAAACATCCCAAAAATAAATATAAAGTCCAGAATACGTAAAACAACAAAAAAGGGGGGGATCCGTGATGGAAAAGTGCCACAAAAGTGCAGAAGGAGGGGAAGATGCAGATGGGGAATCCTCTATGACTCTTCACACCCAAGGTGGAATATCAGATGCGCTTACCAGATCCCAATGACTGCTATTATGGCAGTCATAAACGGCACAGGGAATATACAGGTCTCCCCACAACCTCAGCAAATGATGCCCGTACGCGGCAGATGGTATAATGTGTGCAGTTAAAATTCGCCTCTAGAATCAAATAAGCGCCGGCCGGCTTCAGCTGCTGCCTGTTCCTTCCGGGTTCAGCGTGGTGTGGTGGTGACGTCAGCACGCCGCTCCTCCCTGCGCCGTTTCGACAAATCTGTCGTCTTCCTGAGGTCGTATTGTATTACATAGTTGCTGGTTGATCTTACACAGACAGATCGGAGGGAGGCACAGCGTGTAACGCAGGAGTTGCAGGGAGGGAGGCGGGAAGTTAACAAACAGGTGATTGGCTGCATATGAGTGTATTAAAGAAGTAGAATGGTCAAGGTACAAATCCGAGGTCAATGGCAAGCAGGAATCAAGAGTAGTCAAATAGGTTTCCAGGTCACAACAAGTTCAGACAGATCACACACTAGCACAGGAACAAGGGGGGGACTGAAGATAATCCAGCAATTTGACAGTGTCTGGGCTGGGCTTATATAGGGAAGTTTGAGGTAACTTCCTGGGCGCCTCCTGGGCATTTTCCCACCTTTTTCCATCAGGTTGAGGTCACTTCCTGTCCGCTTCCTGGGCATATTCCTGCCGTTTTTCATCAGGTCTTCTGCGCAGGTGCGGGTTGGCGCGCTGAGGCGTCTTTAGCGCATGCTCAGTTGGAACGGATTTCCTCTTGTGGCAACGCGCAATTGGTGCATACTTAGTAAGCCCTGGACTCTTACACCTCATCTGATGGTCCAGACTGGGGGGGTCCAAGTAATGTTGAGTAAAAATTTTTAAGACTTCTTGAGGGTGAGATGTAATTATGCCCGAAGGGGTAGTCAATTTATAAACGTGCGGAGGGTGGAAAGGCTGGTTCAGTTTCCTAGCGAACATGGTTGAGGCGGTGTAATGCCCTGTACACACGGTCGGATTTTCCGACAGGAAAAAAGTGCGATCGGATTGTTTTGTTGGAAATTCCGATCGTGTGTGGGCTCCATCGGACTTTTTCCGTCTGAATTTCCGACACACAAAGTTTGAGAGCAGGCTATAAAATTTTCCGACAACAAAATGTAGACAAATCCGATGCACAAAGTGCCACCCATGCTCAGAATAAATTAAGAGACGAAAGCTATTGGCTACTGCCCCGTTTATAGTCCCGACGTACGCGTTTTACGTCACCATTTTCAGACAGGGCATTACTGTGCAATAGACATCTTGCCTTGGACCATCGCAGGGCCCTTCTCCACTTTAGCTGAGAGTAGCGAGTCAAATTCAAGGCGTTTTTTGCTCGATGGACAGTCTGGTAGACTAAAGTCAGGGCTGCGGAATTTTTATATAAACTGTCCAGCTCCGCAGAGAGCTGTACTATTTTTTTCTTATTAGTTTTATTGTGGGCAGTAGCTAAACTGATAAGTTTACCCCGCAGCAACTGCCTTATGAGCGACCCACACTGTAGAAATGGGGGTCCCAGGGAGGGCGTTTAGGGCAAAGTAGGTATCTATAGATTGAGAAACCTCAGATTCACCCGCCAAGTCAGAAAGAAGTGCCTCTTTGAGTCTCCGCATAAATGGTGTAGGGGCTAGTTTAATAAATTCTGTGGTGAAGGAGGTTATGTGGTGGTCAGACCATGCACAGTTATAAATGGAGGCTGTCTGAGAGATAGCAAGGATAATAGGAGTGGAGAGAATATAGTCTAGTCTTGCGTAACTGTTGTGCGGATGAGAGTAGAACGTATATTCTTTTGCTCCTATGTTGTGTGTACCCACCATGTGTCCACTAGTTGGAATTCCAGGAGTTTACGGGAAATGGATTTAGGGAAAGCCCTGGAACCAGTGGAGGCCGTGCACCCTGTCTAGTGTGGGGTTCGCTACCATGATAAAATCTCCCCCTATAATCATATGGGGGGGATTGATATTTTGCTAAAATATCAAAAAAGGATGTGAAGAAGGAGGCAGAGGATTCGTTGGGGGCATAAACACTAGCTATGGTAAGCTCCCGGTTATGAATATCCTCCCTTTATTATAACATAGCGACTTTCCTTATCTTTGTAAATCTGACGCACATCCATAGGAAAGGAGGCGTGTAAAAATATGGCAGCACCCCTACTCTTCGATGAATGAAGTGTGTAGAAAGCTTGTGGGAAAGTTCTATGAAAGAACTTGGGATGGGAGTTTTGCGAGAAGTGTGTCTCTTGAATCAGTAGAATTTTAGCATTAAGTCGCTTATAGTGGGAGAAGGCTTTACTCCTCTTAATAGGGAGAGTTGAAGCCTTTGACGTTATGCGAGATGCAATTAATCGCCATTACTAAGATTAGGGGGGGCGTTCAGCTGAATGAGTGAAGAATAGGCTTGTAGGCTACTATCAAATATGGAACCTAACTCCACAAAGCCCCAATACTGCATTTGTAACAGATTGCAGACCATAGAGGAACATTTAAAACAGCGGATAGAGGCCTTATGACCTCACCTACTCCAAAAACGCCTGTCAGGACAAGAATGACTATAATCAGTTGAGGATTCAAACCTGAGAAAAAAAAGAGTCCAAAAAAAAAAAAGAAAATGAACAAAAAATGAACAGGATCAGGAACATTTTTGTATCCTGAAAATAGAATGTTACAACCGAGACAACCAAGTCTCGAACCCAGCAGCACCACTGATCTTGTGCCCAAACCAAAAGAGGGGACCAGTGTGAGGAACCTAGCTGTAAAAAAAAGATTTAAAAAGTGGTAAAGTTGCTGGGTGGGGATGTCATGCAGCAGCACCAAGGGACAGGCTCCTGACAAAGTGGGTGCCTTGAGACTGAGGGTGCGTCGTCGCTGAATCCAACGGGGCAGATCGTAGAGATAGCTGTATTGATGCGATGAAGTTAGCTATGTCCCCGGTTAAGCGTTATCATATCGAATTCTCCTTCTGTCGTGTCTGGTAGGTGGCATGTGCCAGATTTGAGATTGCCTGGGGGGGTCAAGGGATGGCAGGGCACCGCTTCAGCTTCCATGTGGCCCAATTTCACCAGGATCTCCTGACCCTCCAGAACTGTGGTGGCAGCATAAGTGGAGCCATTATGAGGAACCCACCAATTTAAATGGGAAATATGTATCGGATCCGGGCTGCTTAAAGTGTTACAGTGACCTCCTTCATGCCCCTGTGTCTGTCCAATGTGGCTAGTGAGATATCCGGATAGTTCTGAACAGTGTAATCATCAAGGGCGATGCGTAGGGTGTTTCTAGCAGCCCTTAAAATGTCTTCTTTCGTCAGGAAATCCTTCATACAAAGGATTATGTCACGCGGCAGTTTGTCTGCTGGAGGTTTTGGTCTGAGGGCCCTGTGAAACCTGCCACACCTAAAGGCCGCAGATTCACATTTTGGAAGGAGAGACTTGAACAGCCTGATGACAGTGTGAATCAAATCTGTTACCGACTCTGGAATACCTCGCAATTGCAGATTATTGCATCTATTCCTGTTGTCCAGATCTTCAACCTGATTTGATCAAATGCTGTTGTTAACGTTGTTAACATTTCATGCTCTGGACTGAGCTCATTATAAGCCAGGGCCAGTTCATCGTGTTTAGTTTCCAGCATGTCAGTTCTAGTACCCAGAGCTGCAATCTCCTGTGACAGTGCATGGGAGGTCTTGTGCGTTTCTGTTTGGAACTTTGTTGCCAGTCTATTATACATCTTTTCTAGGCTAGCATCTAGGTCAGCTTTAGATAGAGAAGAGGTGTACTCACTGCCAGGATCCGAAGGTGAGCCAGGAACAGAAGGCACAGAGGGGGCCGCTGGAGCAGGAGAATGTGCTCGGGCCACGGCGCCATTTTGGGACATGCTGTATTGTTCCCTGGTGCAGAGGAGATAGTGGGTTAGAGAATTCTGAGCGGGCCCCGGGATTTTTTCTTCAACAACGGCATGCACTGTGTCTTTGTGCCTCGAGGGGTGTTAGAAGTGTCGGTGTAAGGCCATTTATAGCCCTCTGTGAGCCAATCATGTCCCGCGGTGTGCGGAGCTACTGTGTCAGGCGTCCATCTCGCTCAGCGCTGAGCATGCGCCCCCTGTTTGGTGTTTTATCAAAGTAGTTTGCTGTATATTCTCGCTTTTTGCAATCTCTTTGTGCAGAGCCAAAGGACGCCCACTTAAATCAAAAATTCACTTATAGAAAGAACCCCAGACATGTGCCCCCCAGTCATTAATATTGTGGAAATGTACAGTAGATGAACCCCTTCAGGGTCAGAACATCCCCCCCCCCACTTACAGGGCTTAAACATTTCCTTCATTTTGGAGATGTGTCACCTTTTCCACCAGTGACCTTCTCATCTCATCCGTCTATTGTACATTTTCTACATCTATACTAACAATGTCACGCTTACCCCTAACGCAGGTGGTCAGACACTATAGCTGGCTTCTGTGTTCTTCACCTATAGAAGCCCCCTTTTCCATAAGGCAAGCAGGCCTACCTGTACTCAGTTGCCCCCCAGGATTTACAGAATGCTATAGTGCCTGGCCACCACGCCTGAGCAGGAACAAACTGAGCACAGCAACCAGGTATTTGCAGGTTGGCAGACAGACAGAGTGGTTCCAACGATAGTCCAGGTACAAGGCAGGCAAGGTTCAGAATAGTCAGGGTCAAATCCACAGTCAAAAGGCAAACAGAGTTCAGAAAGTAGTCGATATCTGAACCAAGGTCATCAACGAGGGAATTCCAACACCAGAGTAGGGCAGACAAACAGAGAGCTTGGAGCACATGTTACAAACGCAATATCACAAGCATGAGACTGCAGGCTTGGCTGGCTTAAATCAGGTTGGGTCTCCACCCAGAGACTGACCACATCAATTACCTTACAGGTGGGACAGACAGACAGAAGAATGCATCACAGCCAAAACCTGGATGCAGGAATTAGGAGTAGGAGCAAAACACACTCCTGACAAGCGGATTATAGTAATTTTATTAGTGGTGGGGGTTGGGCGGTTTATTTAGGAGGGATTGGAATATGTATTTATTTTATGAGATGCAAATAAGAAGAAAAAAAGAAAAATTTAATTTTCAGTAAATGTCCGTAATTTATTTTCCCATAATGATCCCAGTCTCAGATATTCATCCTAAAATGTGATCAGTAAAATCTCCAGAGTACACGTAGATCACAGGAATATGATGTGTCCTGACAAAGCCCAAAGACAAAAATCATCTTCCAGTTTAGGAGAGGAGGGGCGCACCCAGGAGAAATGATTCTGTGTACAGAAACCTCACAGAGCACCCCCCACAGCTCCCTCCTCCCAATGCCCCTCCAATCAGCGTCAGAGAATCCTATGACATCACACTGACCTCATAGCGCCTCCTCCTAATATCTCTCTATCCGACTTTTTTTTTCTAATGCTCTTAGGATGTGGGCCGACCCCTGGCCTCCTCACTTTCCAAGTAGGGCTGTTGAACCTGCATTGTATGTAATATCAGAAACCTCAGCATGAAGTGGGGTTTAAATAAAAAGAGACCTGACCAGTGAGGTGAGGAGGATTCTGGGAATGTCATTTGATTTTACTATTTGTGTTCAAATCTAGAGTTTTCCTCCTGTGAAGTCTGGAGATCATCTGACCATCACATTGCCTCCACCTCCCTCCCTGATAGAATAGAGAAATAAAAAGAAGATTCTAGAAGTCACCAGAGAGATCATCGAGCTGCTGACAGGAGAGGTGAGCGGAGCTCGGAAGGACATCATGATGGACAATCAGCCGCCCCTCACATCACCGGGTAAGAGGAGACTTTATTGTAAAGGAGAGAGCAGTACGGAGGATCCACCTAGATCCCCCATCATCTGATAAACACATAGAAACAATGTATTCAGTCAGTGTGTGTGTTTCCTACAGATGGATCCAGTAATGGGAACCCACCAGAGAGATGTCCCCGTCCTCTGTATTCCTGGGATTCTACACAGGAAGATCACACCATCCCTCACCATCATCAGGTAGATGATTGACAATTATTGGTAGTTATGATTTATACACAAGCATGTTTGTTGCAATGAATATTTTTTTATATTTTCAGAGTGGAAACCTTGGGGATGATAATATTAATGTTAAAGAAGAGTATAAAGAGGAGGATGAGGAGTATGGATTGATGAAAAACTTTTCAGAAGGACACAGGGATATGATGGAGCCACCTAATATCAGGAACCCACCAGAGAGATGTTCCCGTCCTCTGTATTCCCGGGATTCCACACAGGAAGATCACACCATCTCTCACTATCATCAGGTAGATGAGGAACAATCACTGATAGTATCATTAGGATCTGTACATTATCTGCATTGTTACCATTGATGTCATTTTTATTATATATTCAGAGTGGAAATCTGAGAGATTCTAAAGTCGAGGTTAAAAAAGAGATAAAAGAGGAGGATTATGAGGTTGGGGTGATAGAGGAGTCTGAGTCTCTAAAAGTTTACAAGGATCTGTACCAGGACACCATGGAAGAGTCATCCAGCTACAGAAACCCACCAGAGAGATGTCCCCGTCCTCTGTATTCCCGGGATTCCACACAGGAAGATCACAGCATCCCTCACTGTTACAAGGTTGGTGGATCGGAGCATCTAGAACATGGACTTCTGGAGAGGATGTGTGTTTTTTTTATATGATGTCACAATAATAAATCTTCTATTTTATAGATGATATTTTCTCTCATTTTCTTGATTTAGAGTGGAGATCCAATTGATATAGAATTTGAGGTTAAATCAGAAGAAGAAGAGACGTATGTGAGGGATGATCAGCAGTCTATGGAGGAGGATGGAATAACGGGGACATTTATAGAGGAGGACACTCCTACAGAGATCAGCATAGGTGGGTCATTAACACTAAATCCATTCCTCCACCCATACTGCTCACTGATTGGTCCAGAGTAGGGCGGGGACTGGGTGATATCAGCCTGTAATCCCCTGGTCACTTTCCTGAGCTGTGTTCCCCGTCCTGTATTCCTGTATTTCTCTCGGATAATCTTCCTTCTCTGTGCTGCAGACACAATTTATGTATCTAGACTGGATTTATGGAGATTCTGGGGTTCAGCTGGCAGTAAAATTTAGATTTTCTCCATAGGTGTTGCTCAGCCTAGGCACCTGGAGTATGTATCCTGGGTCTTCTGCCTCAAGTCCTGGGTCTAGCAAGACCTCTGACAGAGTAATTCTCCCGGGAATACCTTTTCTGTTATTTGCTGTCTGTGCCGGGTGGAGGGATATGTCTGTATAGTCTCAGACCCAAGTCACTGAGTGCAGTCTCAGGAGATGGGAGGCAGCGGTGTGGGACCTCTGCAACTTGTCTCAAATAAACATTAAGCCACCAATATTATAAGTCCTGACCCCTGCACTATATACTCTATGTTGTACATTACATACTCCTGACTTCTGCTCTCTCCCCTCTACCCACTGCTTATATATACACATAATATGTATTCTCTTTTGTTACACCCATTTCCTACCAGCTGGACATTTTATATCTGATGATTTGATTGGAGCACAGACTTTTACATGTTGATAATAATGTGATAACATCCTCCAACTTTGGAACCTTAAACAGAAAGTGATAATGAGGGAGGAGTCAATAACCCAATGATGGTGGTCTTCAGGATCAGTCCAGTCTTCATCTTGGTTGTTCTCCCCCCATCCTCACTCTCTGACCTCTGGTGGGTCTCAGCCCCGCTGTTATTCATGACTAAATCATGGACTAAATAAGGAAGTGCAGGACTTCTTGTGTTGGGAAGATGGCAATGAGTGATAGAGGGGGAGGGGACACTCGTCCTATAATCCCCTCATCACTGTCACTCCTATAAAAGACAGTTCTCGTTGTTTCCTCACTCTCTGACTAAGGTCCATGAATAAAGAAATTATCTGGTAGGAGATCAGAGGACCCATTTACTAGTTACCTTGAGGGGGGAATTGTAAGATCCTCAGAGACAAAGCTGCCTGATGTGGGCGGAGTCCTGGTTTAGGGGAACCAATCTGCTCATGTCTAGTAATAATCTTTGTATCTCTATTTTAGTAGATGGACGGGAGATGAGGAAAACCTCAGAGGATTGTCTCACTTTGTCTCCAGACTGTAAAGTAGAAGATGAGGACATCACACAGTATAGTCCAGGAGAAAACCCGACTACCTCAAATGTCCATCCGGCACCACACAGTGTAGATGGACCATCGTATTCCTCTTATCCTGAGGAACCTCAGACTGTGAGGGACGGTGCCGGACCATCGTATTCCTCTTATCCTGAGGAACCTCAGACTGTGCGGGACGGTGCCGGACCATCGTATTCCTCTTATCCTGAGGAACCTCAGACTGTGAGGGATAATCCAACAAATAAAAGGTTTCCCTGTCCTGAGTGTGGGAAATGTTTTTCACGGAAGTCCAGTCTTACCACACATATGAGATTGCACACGGGGGAGAAGCCGTATTCCTGTCCTGAGTGCGGGAAATGTTTTTCAGCGATGTTCAGTCTTTCCTATCATCAGAGATTGCACACGGAGGAGAAGCGTTATTCCTGTCCTGAGTGCGGGAAATGTTTTTCAGCGATGTCCAGTCTTACCAGACATCTCAGATTGCACACGGGGGAGAAGCCGTATTCCTGTCCTGAGTGCGGGAAATGTTTTTCAGTGAAGTCCAGTCTTTCCAAGCATCAGAGATTGCACACGGGGGAAAAACCATATTCCTGTCCTGAGTGCGGGAAATGTTTTTCAGTGAAGTCCAGTCTTTCCAAGCATCAGAGATCTCACACGGGGGAGAAGCCGTATTCCTGTCCTGAGTGCAGGAAATGTTTTTCACAGAAGTCCCATCTTTCCCATCATCAGAAATTGCACACGGGGGAGAAGCCGTATTCCTGTCCTGAGTGCGGGAAATGTTTTTCACAGAAGTCCCGTCTTTCTAATCATCAGAGAGTGCACACGGGGGAGAAGCCGTATTCCTGTCCTGAGTGCGGGGAATGTTTTTCGGTGAAGTCCAGTCTTTCCACACATCAGAGATTGCACACGGGGGAGAAGCCGTATTCTTGTCCTGAGTGCGGGAAATGTTTTTCAGCTATGTTCAGTCTCTCCTATCATCAGAAATCTCACATGGGGGAGAAGCCATATTCCTGTCCTGAGTGTGGGAAATGTTTTTCACAGAAGTCCCATCTTTCCAGACATCAGAGATCACACACGGGGGAGAAGCCACTTTCCTGTCCTGAGTGAGGGAATTGTTCCTCACTGAAGTCCTGTCTTCCTGTACATCAGGGGTCCCACACAACCCTCGAGGTGTATTAGTGAGTGTGGGAAATGTCTTGTATATGAATGTTGATGGACATGTGGGGAAGAAGCACACCCTGATATACACCTCAGATATACTCCATGGCTGATCTTCATCATGGAGGAAACACTTGATAAGGAGATCAGAGATCACCAAAGACATGGATGAAGTGTTGTACCGTGTTGGCCATTGATAGCGGGAGAAAAATAAAAATGGAGTCATTACCTCTCATTGGCTGAGTACATTTTGTGGTGGAAGATTTCACAAACATTTACAGGTCTGTTTCTAAACACTTTGTAGAATGAATGTGTAAAGGAAATGTGTAAGTTCTGTATAGAATTGTTTTGTATTTTGCACTGCCCTGGAAATCATATTTTATCACAAATAAAATTTACATTCAGCCAGGAGCAGCGATTTTCTTTTTAAATGCTTAAAGTGAAACATTAAAAATGTCCAATTCCTTTAACTACTTGCTTACTGGGCACCTAAACCCCCCTCCTGCCCAGACCAATTGTCAGCTTTCAGTGCTCTCACACTTTGAATGACAATTACTCAGTCATGCAACACTGTACCCAAATGATTTTTTTGTCCTTTTTTTCATACAAATAGAGCTTTCATTTGGTGGTATTTGATCACCTCTGGGTTTTTTAATTTTTGCGCTATAAATGAAAAAAGACCGAAAATTTTGAAAAAAATGCTTTTTTCTTCGTTTCTGTGATAAAATTTTGCAAATTAGCAATTTTTATTCATAAATGCTGGCCACAATTTATACTGCTACATATCTTTGGTAAAAATAACCCAAATTAGTGGATATTATTTGGTCTGTGTAAAATTTATAGCGTCTACAAGCTATGGTGCAAATCATAAAAAAATGATCACATCTGATCAGACCTGATGTACTGAGGCCTATCTCATTTCTTGAGACCCTAACAAGCCAGGAAAGTACAAATGCCCCCCAAATGACCCCTTTTTGGAAAGTAGACATTCCAGGGTATTTAGTAAAAGGTATGGTGAGTTATTTGAAGTTGTTATTTTTTCCCACAATTCTTTGCAAATTAAGGTTTCTTTTTTATTTTTAAATTTTTTTCAGAAAATTGTCATTGTAATAGCTTATTTCTCTCACATGGAATGTGCATACCACAAATGACACCCCAAAATACATTCGGCTACTCCTCCTGAGTATTACAATACCACATGTGTGGGACTTTTTCGCTAACTGGCCACATACAGAGGCCCAACATGCAGGGAGCATCATCAGGTGTTCAAGGAGCATAAATTACCCATCTAACTTGTTGACTACCTATTACACTTTTGAAGGCCCTAGAGCACCAGGACAATGGAAATGACCCCATTTTGGAAATCTAACACTCCAACGTATAATCTATGAGGCATAATGAGTCTTTTGAACGGTTCATTTTTTTCCAGAAGTTTTTGGAAAATGTGGAAAAAAATGAAAATGCATTTTTTTTTTTACACAAAGTTGTCCGTTTATAAGATATTTCCAACACATAGCATTTACATAGCAAAAATAACACCCCAAAATACATTCTGCTATTCCTCCTGAGTATACTGATACCACATGTGTGAGACTTTTACACAGCCTGACCACATACAGAGGCCCGCCAGGGAAGTAGCACCTTCAGGCGATCTACGAGCATAAATTACACATCTCATTTCTCACCCACCTATTACACTTTTGAAGGCCCTGGAGCACCAGGAGAACGGAAACGCCCACAAAATGACCCCCATTTGGGACAGCTAACACCCCAACGTATAATCTATGAGGCATAATGAGTCTTTTGAACGGTTCATTTTTTTCCAGAAGTTTTTGGAAAATGTGGAAAAAAATTAAAACGCATTTTTTTTTTACACAAAGTTGTCCGTTTATAAGATATTTCCAACACATGGCATTTAAATAGCAAAAAATGACACCCCAAAATACATTCTGCCACTCCTTCCGAGTATGGCAATACTACATGTGTGAGACCTTTACACAGCCTGGCCACATACAGAGATCCAACATGCAAGGAACGCCATCAGGTGTTCCAGGGACACATAGCATGCACATACCAAGAATTACACCCCAAAATACATTATGCTGAGCAAAGAGAAACAAAAGATTACCTGTGGTTTTAGTAGTACAGTTGTCCGCAGGAGGATAGCACTGATGCAGGCAGGGACTTGGTCAGCAACAGCGAACACAATTTTTCAGGCAGCAGGCAGAAATACTGTCCATAGTCAGTACAGGCAGCAGGCATGGATACTGTCCATAGGTCAGTGCAGTGCAGGGTCAGTGCAGGCAGAGATTGTCAGCAATGCCAAAATATTGGTCTTGGTATTAGGCAGAAACAAGGTCCATGTGCTGTGGTCAGTGCAACAAACAGAGGCATGATGGCAGTAAGTCCTGCAGGCAGCAGGCAGAAGTAGGGCCTCGTTCAGGACAGAATGGGGACGGGTAGAGGCTTCTCCCACCCAAATCTCTTTGAAGCCTCCGAGTCTCCAGACCCTAATCTAGGAATGAGAAAACAAAGAAAATTGTTTTCTTCATCCAGAAAAACTATTCTGGAGCCCCTCACATATGTGAGACCCCTGTGTTGAATCCCACTAGTCCAGTTGCAGGGTACAAGATCAGTCCAAGAGGCAGGCAAGAGGCATGGTCAAACAGTCCAAGGTCAGCTCCAGATCAGGCAAAGGTATGCACAGAATCGTTAGGCAGAAGCATGGTCGAATAACAGTCCAGGGTCAGTTCCAGATCAGGCAAAGGTATGCACAGAATCGTTAGGCAGAAGCATGGTCGAATAACAGTCCAGGGTCAGTTCCAGATCAGGCAGCGGTATGTACAAAATCGGCAGGCAGAAGCATGGTCAAATAACAAGCCAGGGTCAGTTACAGAGCAGGCAGTGGCATAAGGTGTGTGAAGGCAGGAACTGAGGATTACGTTTACCATACTTCACTAATAATTTAGTGAAGTATGGTAACGGCGGAAACATTCACCTATACAGAGGCCTGGTTGGGAAGGACATTGTGCACAATAATAAGATGTGTCTCTTCTGACTCCTGCTCTGGTACACACCTTACATCTTTTTTGACGTCTTTGGCCTGTTGGTTTGGGAGGGAGTTTATCTGGAAAGTGGCGTTCGGAGAGTCGACTAACAACATCTAATCGGATGTTTTCTGGTGGGCCGTTTGGGAATATAAGGGCAGTGTAAATTTCCTCCTGGTAGCCAAGGAAGGGTTGGGGGCTTTGGGTGGAGTTGCGGTAAATGATATAGGAGTTGTATATGGCCGATTGAAAAAAATAAATCAATACTTTTTTGTACCAATGGTATGTCCTTCTTGTGGCAAGGTATGGTTCCAACATTTGATTGTTGAAGTCGATTCCCCCCATAAACGAATTGTATTGATGGATGCATGTGGGTTTCTGGATGGGGCCATTCCTTCTGGGGATTTCCACATAGGTGTTATTGTGGATGGAAGACAACATATACACATCCCTT
This sequence comes from Aquarana catesbeiana, assembly GCF_042186555.1. Taxonomy (NCBI): domain Eukaryota; kingdom Metazoa; phylum Chordata; class Amphibia; order Anura; family Ranidae; genus Aquarana; species Aquarana catesbeiana. Next base: position 298,494,675 of record NC_133331.1, on the reverse strand, counting down.
CTGTCCCTCCAATTCACTGCCAGAATCTCTTTGTTACGCAGACTTGCCGTTTCTCCTTTTCTCAACTTCTTATTAACAAGACTTTGAGGAAAGCCCTTCCGATTTTTTTTTACGGTGCCACATGCTGGTGTCTTCTTCCGATGAAGGTTGTGGAACAGGGGCAGAGAAGTGTAGAAGTTGTCTACATACAGGTGGTATCCTTTGTCGAGTAGGGGGTATATGAGGTCCCAAACAACTTTCCCGCTGGTTCCCAAGTAGTCCGGGCAATTAGGGGGCTGCAGCTGGGTGTCCTTCCCTTTGTACACTTTGAAGGAATATGTGTACCCTGTGGCTCAGTCACATAATTTGTACACCTTCACCCCATAGTGGGCCCTTTTGCTGGGGATAAATTGCTTAATTTTAAGCCTGCCGCTAAATTTAACAAGGGACTCATCCACACATATGTTTTGATCCGGGGTGAACAGCTGGGGGAATACTTCAGAAAAATAATTTAATATTGGCCGAATTTTGTAAAGCCTGTCATAATTTGGATCAGTTCGGGGAGGGCACTGGGTATTGTCGCTGAAATGTAGGAACCTCATTATCATCAGATACCTGCTTCTGGGCATTACCGCGGAGAAGAGCGGCATGTGGTGGAGGGGGTGGGTTGACCAATAGGAACGGAATTAGTTTTTTTTGGTGAGCCCCATATTAAATGTGAGGCCCAAAAAAACCTTGAACTCCTCCACTGTCAGGTCTCTCCACTCATAGGGACGGGCATAATATGATGTGGGATTTTGCAAAATAAATTGCTGTGCATACAGGTTGCACTGGGCCACAATTGACGCCAACATGTCCTCCGTAAAAATTAAATTAAAAAAATTAATTGGGGTGAAATTCTCTGTATCCACCTGGATTCCTGGCTGGGCAGTGAAAGGGGGAACGCTAGCTTCTCCTGAATTAGGAGGAAGCCACAAGGGGTTCTGAAGTGCAAAGGGAAGGCTGGCATGGGACCTAACCCTTTGGGGCTGGGGTGACACCCCACTGGTACTTGGCCTTTCTTGCCGAGGTACTGCTGTGTTGGTGGATGCCACTGCCTCCTCACTAGAACGCCTTCGTTTGGCGGGCCGAGTTTCTTCCTCCTCTGAGTCTGTAAGTGTTTCACTACTGAGGACTGGCTCATAATTTACGTCAGAATCCGAATTGGAAAGGGAATCCGAACAAGAGAGCTCCCCGTTGCTCTCGTCGGCCGTGGAAAGAATTTGGTATGCCTCCTCGGCGGAAAAGCTTTTTTTGGACATGGCTGCTGGTGGTTATGAGATTGCACAGCTGTGTGCTAAGCCTGCACTGATGAGGTGGCACTGATTGATGGCACAGATGTGCACTGATGAGGCGGCACAGATGGGCACTGATCGCACAGATGGGCACTGATGAGACGACACAGATGGGCACTGATCGCACAGATGGGCACTGATGAGGCGGCACAGATGGGCACTGATCGCAAAGATGGGCACTGATGAGGCGGCACAGATGGGCACTGAGGCAGCACAGATGGGCACTGAGGAAGCAGCACAGATGTGCACTGATTGCACAGATTTACACTAATGAGGCGGCACAGGTGGGCACAGATATGCACTGATGTGGCACTGGTGAGGTGGCACAGATGGCCACTGATGAGGCGGCACAGATGGGCACTGATAAGGCAGCACAGATGGGCACTGATAAGGTGGCACAGATGTGCACTGAAGCGACACAGATGGGCACTGATTGGTACAGATGGGCACTGATGAGGTGGCACAGATGGGCACTGATGAGTTGGCACAGATGCGCACTGATTGCAGATGGGCACAGATGGGCACAGACGGGCACTGATGATGCACTGATGGCACAAGTGGGCACTGATGTGCACAGGTGGGCACAGATGGCACTATATTGATGTCACTATGGGCAATGTTGGGCACTTTTTGGGCACACTTCGCTATTAGACTTTATAAAACTACTCACAGAAGCTCTCTCTCCTCACACGCTGTCTCTGTGTAAGGAGAGAGAGCCGGCAATGAGAGATGATCTCAATTGTTTACATTTCAGATCATCTCTCATTGGAGACGGCGATCGCGTTGTGAACGGCCGCTTACGTGATTGGCCGTGTACAGCGATCTGTGATTGGCTGTGTCCAAGGGACACGGCCAACACAGATTTTCCCCGAGGCGCGCTCTCGCGCGCTGAGAATGAGGAAAGGGGACGACGTCAATAGACGTCATCCCGGTATTTCAGATCCACGCTGTTGCCGTCATTTGGCAATGGCCCGGATCTGAAGCGGTTAAATAACATGTCTGGGGGGTCCTAACCCTTCCTGTGAAGGGGGATATCTCTGTGATGTACAGAAAGTGCTGCAGCAACGCCGACCTTTATGAAGGAAAAAAGTTTAAAATTGCTGCAAATTACATTTCCATGCCGACTTCTATAAAAAAAAAACAGCATGCAGGCTTCTCTAATGATCTGCTACAGCTCCTTGAAAAAGTATTCATACCCCTTGAAATCTCCCACATTTTTTAATGTCACAACCAAAAATGTAAATGTATTTTATTGGGATTTTATGTGATAGACCAACACAAAGTGGCACATAATTGTGAAGTGGAAGGAAAATGATAAATTATACAAATAAATATGTGAAAAGTGTGGGGGGGGGACATTTGTATGGCGCCCCCCGGAGTCAATACTTTGTAGAACCCCCTTTCTCTGCAATTACAGCTGCAAGTCTTTTTGGGGACGTCTCTACCAGCTTTGCACATCTAGAGAGGGACATTTCTGCCCATTCTTCTTTGCAAAATATTTGTCAGATTGAATGGAGAGCGTCTGTGAACAGCAATTTTCAAGTCTTGTCACAGATTCTCAATGTGATTTAGGTCTGGACTGTGATTGGGCCATTCTAACACATGAATATGCTTTGATCTAAACCATTCCATTGTAGCTCTGGCTGGATGTTTCGGGTCGTTTCCTGCTGGAAGGTGAACCTCCGCCCCAGTTTCAAGTTTTTTGCAGACTCTTACAGGTTTTTGTAATGACACCCCAAGTATATAAGGGGTTAAAGTCGTTTAGGACATTCCCTTCCTGAACACCAAGGCAGCTACTGAACACTCCGATCAGCCGAACAAGAAACCCATATGAATAACTCTCCCCCCCAAATACGAGACAAGATGTTCTGTCTTGAGGGTCAACCAGGAATCAACTCATTTTTTTCACACACGGACACAACAGATAAAATAACTCAGAGACTCTTTCCCCCCCACCCTTGGAAAAGAGGACGGGTTAAACTGTCCAATGACAATGGACACACAGGTCAGGTGTGTTTAAACTTCTCATCAGTACACAGCCTTATCAGCAGGGGGCTGCTGGAGGAATCCCCCCTCCCTCCATAGAGATACACATCCTGTGATCCAAGGCAGACAAACACAATAGAACAGTGGAATACAGCCCAACCCCAAACTAGCACAGCAAACGGTACACAACAGCATGAGACAACATGTTTAAAGAGACTCACTGCACATTGCCAACATGGTGGTATAAGGACGTGTTCAGGTCAAAGTCATCTGATACCATTTATGAGGTGGGAGGTTAGGCCCAGAATGAAGGTATTCTTCAAAAACATTCAAAATAAATGTATAATAATATCAACTTTTAATACTAATACAATTTATACAGGAAAATAAGAAAGGCTGCCAATGTTGAATCCTTTATTCCATAAACATGTATTTGTATGGTTTTCGGAGATGTAAGTCAAGGTGGGGTTTTTATGGGTTTCTCGTACTCCAAACACAAACCTACACCACTGTTCAGTTCTCTGGCATACGGCTGGGCGTGATATAAATAGATATCCCCACAACACTATTTATAATATGGCACATACGGGGTTCCCAGAGTTTTGTGTTTTGGGGGGACATGGACTTGAATCCAAAGTAACATTAGTTCAGGGTCCCCAGGCATACACCTCACAAAGAGTATTGTTCCCTTAAAATCCAGGGCCCATAGTCGAAAGGCAAGAGGCCTGCATTCAGTCCTCTCCAAAAGCCTCTGTCCCGGCTAGGTCTGTCAAATTTTTCTTCTAAGATTGCCCTCTATTTGGCTCCATCCATCTTCCCATCAACTCTGACCAGCTTCCCTGTCCCTCCTGAAGAAAAGCATCCCCACCACATGAAGCTGCCAGCACCATGTTTCACGGTGGGGATGGTGTGTTTAGGGTGATGTGCAGTGTTAGTTTTCTGCCACTGTCGTGGATATTCCACCATACTCTTGCACTATTTAGTGTCAGACAGGAGTGTGTAATGTACAGAATGCAGGGGACAGGAGTGTGTAATGTACAGAATGTAGAGGACAGGAGTGTGTAATGTACAGAATGTAGAGGACAGGAGTGTGTAATCAACAGAATGCAGGGGACAGGAGTGTGTAATGTACAGAATGAAGGGGACAGGAGTGTGTAATGTACAGAATGAAGGGGACAGGAGTGTGTAATGTACAGAATGCAGGGGACAAGAGTGTGTAATCAACAGAATGCAGGGGACAGGAGTGTGAAATGTACAGAATGCAGGGGACAGGAGTGTGTAATGTACAGTATGCAGGGGACAGGAGTGAGTAATGTACAGAATGTAGGGTACAGGAGTGTGTAGTGTACAGAATGCAGGGGACAGGAGTGTGTAATGTACAGAATGCAGGGGACAGGAGTGTGTAATGTACAGAATGTAGAGAACAGGAGTGTGTAATGCACAGATGGCAGGGGATAGGAGTGTGTAATGCACAGAATGCAGGGGACAAGAGTGTGTAATGTACAGAATGCAGGGGACAGGTGTGTGTAATGTACAGAATGCAGGGGACAGGTGTGTGTAATGTACAGAATGCAGGGGACAGGAGTGTGTAATGTACAGAACGCAGGGGACAGGAGTGTGTAATGTACAGAATGCAGGGGACAGGAGTGTGTAATGTACAGAACGCAGGGGACAGGAGTGTGTAATGCACAGAATGCAGGGGACAGGAGTATGTAATGCACAGAATGAAGGGGACAGGAGTGTGTAATGTACCAAATTCAGGGGACAGGAGTGTGAAATGTACAGAACGCAGGGGACAGGAGTGTGTAATGTACAGAACGCAGGGGACAAGAGTGTGTAATGCACAGAATGCAGGGGACAGGAGTGTGTAATGCACAGAATGAAGGGGACAGGAGTGTGTAATGTACCGAATGCAGGGGACAGGAGTGTGAAATGTACAGAACGCAGGGGACAGGAGTGTGTAATGCACAGAATGAAGGGGACAGGAGTGTGTAATGTACCGAATGCAGGGGACAGGAGTGTGAAATGTACAGAACGCAGGGGACAGGAGTGTGTAATGCACAGAATGCAGGGGACAGGAGTGTGTAATGCACAGAATGAAGGGGACAGGAGTGTGTAATGTACCGAATGCAGGGGACAGGAGTGTGAAATGTACAGAACGCAGGGGACAGGAGTGTGTAATGCACAGAACGCAGGGGACAGGAGTGTGTAATGCACAGAATGAAGGGGACAGGAGTGTGTAATGTACCGAATGCTGGGGACAGGAGTGTATAATGTACAGAATGCAGGGGACAGGAGTGTGAAATGTACAGAATGCAGGGGACAGGAGTGAGTAATGTACAGAATGTAGGGGACAGGAGTGTGTAATGTACAGTATGCAGGGGACAGGAGTGAGTAATGTACAGAATGCAGGGGACAGGAGTGTGTAATGCACAGAATGCAGGGGACAGGAGTGTGTAATGCATAGAATGTAGAGAACAGGAGTGTGTAATGTACAGAATGTAGAGGACAGGAATGTGTAATATACAGAATGCAGGGGACAGGTGTGTGTAATGCACAGAATGCAGGGGACAGGAGTTGTAATGCATAGAATGTAGAGGACAGGAGTGTGTAATGCACAGATGGCAGGGGATAGGAGTGTGTAATGCACAGAATGCAGGGGACAGGAGTGTGTAATGTACAGAATGTAGGGGACAGGAGTGTGTAATGTACAGAATGTAGGGGACAGGTGTGTGTAATGCACAGAATGCAGGGGACAGGAGTGTGTAATGTACAGAATGCAGGGGACAGGAGTGTGTAATGCACAGAATGCAGGCGACAGGAGTGTGTAATGTACAGAATGTAGGGGACAGGAGTGTGTAATGTACAGAATGCAGGGGACAGGAGTGTGTAATGTACAGAATGTAGGGGACAGGAGTGTGTGATGTACAGAATGCAGGGGACAGGAGTGTGTAATGTACAGAATGCAGGGGATAGGAGTGTGTAATGTACAGAATGTAGGGGACAGGAGTGTGTAATGTACAGAATGCAGGGGACAGGAGTGTGTAAAGTACAGAATGCAAGGGACAGGAGTGTGTAATGTACAGAATGCAGGGGACAGTAGTGTGTAATGTACAGAATGCAGGGGACAGGAGTGTGTAATGGTAGTGGAAAAATCGAATGGTTAACGCTGCACTTGAAAATAAAATAATTATGAAAAGTGAAAAATTGTGTATGTATGAAGCTGCCAGCACCGAAAGTCCTAAATACAAAACTCAAATCAGTGTAAAACGTGGGGTGGGTGCGGTGCTGAATATGTAAATCCAAAAATGAAAGAAAAAAAATTGAATAAAATAACAATCAGTAGTGGTGAAAAGTGTAAGTAGAAAACTAAAGCAAAGTCCCTAAACCTCAAAACAGGGAAAATGACAAAAGCGATCCAGTAAACCAAGTGAAAAAATAAAACAAGGTTTAAATCCTATAAATGACAATGTTATGAGTCATAAATATAGAAGCAGAATGTCACAAGATATGAAGTAACAAAACCTAAAAAAAAACAAAAAGCAGAATGATGGTGATCACAAAATGTGCAAACGAAACACTCATATGAGTTCCTGTGTATGCCGTGTGAAGATTCCTGTGTATGCCGCCCCCCCTTAGGGTTGCGGCCTCATCCCTTCAAACCCGAACACATATGAATTACCCAGGTTCTGAGGCTAATTAAATGCAGATAAGGCAACAAATGAGTTTAATTACCACCTTAACCAGCCACAGAACCTGTATAGTTAATATGTGTTCGGGTTTAAAGGGATGAGGTGCAAATCTACCCCCCCCCCCTCCTATCCAAGTGTAGACAAATATGACAGGGGAGCCACACGGACCCCCTGAAGCATGGGGCCAGGTCACAATTATGACCCCCTATTATGCCTCTGTCCCAATATCTCTCCTTTTACAGATTCTACAAGCAATACATTACAAAAAAACAAACCCTGAGACTGTTTATTGGAGCCGGAGTGAATGGACTGTTGCTTGTGTGACTGGGGGGCCTCTGTACTGTTTGGGAAAGAACCGGTTAATATCATCGCTCTCTGCGGGGGGAGCACTACACATCTATAAGGATATACAGTACATACACACACAGCACAAGGACGTGTTCACACTACGAGGCGTTTCTCAGGGCTGAAGTTCCTCTGAGCTCCACAAGGTGGTGATCTCACTTCTACCCAGACAGGAAGTCTCTATGGAAGACAGGAAATGATGTCAGGTACAGGAAGAAAGCTCCTTGTGATACGACGTAGAGGTGACGTTGCTGAAATTGGCAGCAGAAGAGGTAATAAGATATTATTTTCTATTTACACCCAGTAACCCCCCATCATGTCCGTCCTCTTCCTCCATAGTCACTGTGATGTCTTTTATCTCCAGCAGATGATGATACACACATATATTATTATTATTATACAGGATTTATATCGCACCCACAGTTTGCACAACATGAGGACAAACAGTACAGTTACAATACAATATAATACAGGAGGAATCAGAGGGCCCTGATCCTTAGAGCTTACAATCTAAGAGGGAGGGTCAAGTGATACAAAAGTTAATAACTGTGGGAGATGGGCTGATGGAGAAAATAAAAGTCCAGTTGTTAGGTGGGGGCAGGATAGGCTTCTCATAGGAGAAGGGTTTTCAGGGATCGTCTTAAAGTGGACAGAGTAGGAGATAGTCAGACAAATTGGGATAGGGAGTTCCAAAGGATGGGAGAGGCTCGGTAGAAGTCCTGAAAATGAGCATAGGAGGAAGTGATGAGGGAGCTAGAGAACAGGAGGTTTTGGGAGGATCGAAGAGAATGATTTGGTTGGTATTGTGAGACTAGGTTAGTCATATAGTTGGGGGCCGAGTTCTGGGTGACTTTCTAAGTTGTTAGTATTTTGAATTTAATTTTTTGGGTAAGCAGAAGATTGGCAGAGAGGAGCAGCAGACATTGAATGGTTGGTAAGGTGGATGAGTCTGGCAACAGAATTCATGATGGGCTGAAGGGGGGATAGCCTATATAAAGGCAATTTGGTGAGGAGGGACTTGCAGTAGTCAAGGCAAGAGATAACCAGGGATTGAATCAGTAGCTTTGTGAGGTCATTGGTTAGGAAGGGACGTAATTTGGAGATGTTGCGGAGGTTGACGCGGAAAGCTTTGGACAGTGATTGGATGTGGGGCTGAAAGGAGAATTTAGAGTCCAGGATTGCACCTAGCACCCTGGCTTGTGGGGACATGTTGATGGTTGTGCCATCGATCTTGACAGAGAAGTCAGGGGGAAGGCGCACGTGGGGGAGGAAATATTATGAGCTCGGTTTTGGATAGATTGAGTTTGAGGAAGTGTTGTGACATCCAGGCTGATATGTCTGTTAGTAAATTAGAAGGATTGATAGAAAGCACTTGTTATAGAGAGGAAGGAGAGCTAGATAGGGAAACAAGGTCACCTGCAGTCTGTTTGGTGTTTTTCTTTTTTTTTATTACTAAGCGTTTTTTTATTGAGAAAAAGAAGTTTGCAATACAAAATTACATGGGATATAAAACTACTTATCGAAAAATCATTTGGGTTACAGAGTTAGACAATGATCGTCCAAATAGATAAGTATTCAAGGTTAAACATGACAATCTTAATGCTATATGATCTTATCAGCTATATGGTATGTCAAACAAGACTGGATCCAGAAAGTCAAAAACAACAGAAATAAAAAGAAAACCATAACTCAGGTAATTCTTGTAGATGAAAAGTGAACCAAGGGTTCCATTTAGCGTCGTAGATAGGGATGGAGTCATGCAGTGTGTGAAATATTTTTTTCAGATTACATTATTTGATCAACTCGAGAGATAACTTGCGAGAATGGGACTGTGTTCGACTTCCAGTTAAGGGCGATTGCCCAATGCAGCGCAATACAAATAGTGTGTAATAGTTTCATTAGGGGGTTTCGGGATATCAGGGATTTTTTCAAATAGTAGACAGTGAGTATGTGTCAGAGCCATGTGCCTCCCCGCCAGCTTATCCATTAGCTCCATAGTTGCCCTCCAAGTAGGTTGCAGAGCTTCACATTCCCAGAACACGTGCAAAAAAAAAACCTGGAAGAGCACATCCTCGGAAACAAGATGTGGAAGTCTGTGGGTAGATCTTTCCCAAACATAAAAGGAGTATAGTACCAGCGGGTAAATAATTTAATCGCTGTTTGCCTAATGCCCCGTACACACGGTCGGATTTTCCGATGGATGAAAATGTCCGATCGGAGCGTGTTGTCGGAAATTCCGACCGTGTGTGGGCTCCATCGGACATTTTCCTTCGGATTTTCTGACACACAAAGCACATCATCCGCATACATGCAGAATTTATAAGTAAAGGAAGCTTTGTTGTAGCCCGGAATATCCGGGTGCTGCAGTATGGCAATGGCTAGGGGCTCAATAGCCAGAGCGAAAATGAGTGGGGACAGTGGGCACTCCTACCAAGCCGGAAAAACTCTGAGCTACATCCAGGGATTTTGACACGCCTGCTGGGGTTTTGGTATAGAGCCTGTAGGAAATCACCCTGAAAGCCATAGCGCTTTAGTAGGAGAAACGCATAGCTCCAAGACACACTGTCAAAAGCTTTATGAATGTCTAAACTTAACGTGAACAGTTTCATGGAGAAAAGGTTTGCATCCTGAATAATATCTGTGGCTAGGCGGATATTGTCTGTTATAAGGTGGTGGGGGATAAACCCTGACTGGTAAGGGGAAATTAGTGAGGAAATCACTCCTGCGAGTCTATCGGCTAAGATCCTACTGAAAATTTTCAGGTCACTGATAACCGATATGGGCCTAAAATTCTGGGGGTGAGTGTGGTCCTTATTCTGCTTAGGGATGAGCGACATGTTTGCTAACAGCATTTCCTCCGGAAAGCTGTTATCTTGTAGGACAAAGTTAAAAAGCCGAACCAGCCTGGGAGACAGTTGGGAGGCAAATTTTTTTATAATATATGGTAGAAAAACCATCAGGCCCGGGGGAAGAACCTGTCTTTAGTGCCTTGATGACATTCAGCACTTCTGATTGGGAAATAGGTGAATTAAGTTTGTCTAATTGTGAGAGTCGGGATTGGGATAGAGTTAAACCAGAACAAAGCCTCATGTCACGCGTGCCATGTACCTGAGATGAGACCGAAGTAGTGGGGAGGCCTCCCTTGCACCTCGGGTCCTTGAAGCCTCTGGAGATGTAGACAGAGACTTGGTGGACACCGAGTGGCACGGGTGCCAGGGGTGTGGAGCACTGTGCAAGCCTTTGTCCGAGATCCGAGCCAAGGTCAAGTCCAGTTTGGCAACGAAGTATAAAAGGGTTAATCAGAAGAAAAATGGTCAAGAACCAAGCCGGGGTCAGTTCCAATCTGGCAGCTGAGTACAAAAGGGGCAAAGAAGTAGAATGATAGAAAAACCAAGTTAAAAGCTGCGCTCTGGGTTTATGATCAAACAAATATGTTGTGACAACGAAAGCAGCCTGCACCAAGATCTAGTCTCCAAATCTCATCATAAAAAGTTAAACAAAGATGCGGCGCTAAAATGTAATCTGAAACAAAATCACTCAAAAGTGAATAGGATAGGATTGAACAAACCACTAAATGAATGAATAAATATTAAAGTGAGTATACGTGGAGATAGAAGCAAAATTAATACACTCATATGCAGTAAACAAACAATCAAAAGTGAATAAACACATTAGTAAAAGCAAATTCATATACTGATAACCAGGAAATTAGTAATGATTAATTGCCAAAAGTGAATATGGTAATATATTCAGTGAAAACATCCCAAAAATAAATATAAAGTCCAGAATACGTAAAACAACAAAAAAGGGGGGGATCCGTGATGGAAAAGTGCCACAAAAGTGCAGAAGGAGGGGAAGATGCAGATGGGGAATCCTCTATGACTCTTCACACCCAAGGTGGAATATCAGATGCGCTTACCAGATCCCAATGACTGCTATTATGGCAGTCATAAACGGCACAGGGAATATACAGGTCTCCCCACAACCTCAGCAAATGATGCCCGTACGCGGCAGATGGTATAATGTGTGCAGTTAAAATTCGCCTCTAGAATCAAATAAGCGCCGGCCGGCTTCAGCTGCTGCCTGTTCCTTCCGGGTTCAGCGTGGTGTGGTGGTGACGTCAGCACGCCGCTCCTCCCTGCGCCGTTTCGACAAATCTGTCGTCTTCCTGAGGTCGTATTGTATTACATAGTTGCTGGTTGATCTTACACAGACAGATCGGAGGGAGGCACAGCGTGTAACGCAGGAGTTGCAGGGAGGGAGGCGGGAAGTTAACAAACAGGTGATTGGCTGCATATGAGTGTATTAAAGAAGTAGAATGGTCAAGGTACAAATCCGAGGTCAATGGCAAGCAGGAATCAAGAGTAGTCAAATAGGTTTCCAGGTCACAACAAGTTCAGACAGATCACACACTAGCACAGGAACAAGGGGGGGACTGAAGATAATCCAGCAATTTGACAGTGTCTGGGCTGGGCTTATATAGGGAAGTTTGAGGTAACTTCCTGGGCGCCTCCTGGGCATTTTCCCACCTTTTTCCATCAGGTTGAGGTCACTTCCTGTCCGCTTCCTGGGCATATTCCTGCCGTTTTTCATCAGGTCTTCTGCGCAGGTGCGGGTTGGCGCGCTGAGGCGTCTTTAGCGCATGCTCAGTTGGAACGGATTTCCTCTTGTGGCAACGCGCAATTGGTGCATACTTAGTAAGCCCTGGACTCTTACACCTCATCTGATGGTCCAGACTGGGGGGGTCCAAGTAATGTTGAGTAAAAATTTTTAAGACTTCTTGAGGGTGAGATGTAATTATGCCCGAAGGGGTAGTCAATTTATAAACGTGCGGAGGGTGGAAAGGCTGGTTCAGTTTCCTAGCGAACATGGTTGAGGCGGTGTAATGCCCTGTACACACGGTCGGATTTTCCGACAGGAAAAAAGTGCGATCGGATTGTTTTGTTGGAAATTCCGATCGTGTGTGGGCTCCATCGGACTTTTTCCGTCTGAATTTCCGACACACAAAGTTTGAGAGCAGGCTATAAAATTTTCCGACAACAAAATGTAGACAAATCCGATGCACAAAGTGCCACCCATGCTCAGAATAAATTAAGAGACGAAAGCTATTGGCTACTGCCCCGTTTATAGTCCCGACGTACGCGTTTTACGTCACCGTTTTCAGACCGATCAGATTTTCCGACAACTTTGTGTAACTGTGTGTATGCAAGACAAGTTTGGGCCAACATCCGTCTGAAAAAATCCATGGATTTTGTTGTCGGAATGTCCGATCAATGTCCGATCGTGTGTACAGGGCATTACTGTGCAATAGGCATCTTGCCTTGGACCATCGCAGGGCCCTTCTCCACTTTAGCCGAGAGTAGCGAGTCAAATTCGAGGAAAGTCTGGTAGACTAAAGTCAGGGCTGCGGAATTTTTATATAAACTGTCCAGCTCCGCAGAGAGCTGTACTATTTTTTCTTATTAGTTTTATTGTGGGCAGTAGCTAAACTGATAAGTTTACCCCGCAGCAACTGCCTTATGAGCGACCCACACTGTAGAAATGGCGGTCCCAGGGAGGGCGTTTAGAGCAAAGTAGGTATCTATAGATTGAGAAACCTCAGATTCACCCGCCAAGTCAGAAAGAAGTGCCTCATTGAGTCTCCACATAAATGGTGTAGGGGCTAGCTTAATAAATTCTGTGGTGAAGGAGGTTATGTGGTGGTCAGACCATGCACAGTTATGAATGGAGGCTGTCTGAGAGATAGCAAGGATAATAGGAGTGGAGAGAATATAGTCTAGTCTTGCGTAACTGTTGTGCAGATGAGACGTATATTCTTTTGCTCCTATGTTGTGTGTGCCCGCCATGTGTTCACTAGTTGAAATTCCAGAAGTTTACGGGAAATGGATTTAGGGAAAGCCCTGGAACTAGTGGAGGCCGTGCACCCTGTCTAGTGTGGGGTTCGCTACCATGTTAAAATCTCCCCCTATAATCATATGGGGGGATTGATATTTTGCTAAAATATCAAAAAAGGATGTGAAGAAGGAGGCAGAGGATTCGTTGGGGGCATAAACACTAGCTATGGTAAGCTCCCGGTTATGAATATCCTCCCTTTATTATAACATAGCGACTTTCCTTATCTTTGTAAATCTGACGCACATCCATAGGAAAGGAGGCGTGTAAAAATATGGCAGCACCCCTACTCTTCGATGAATGAAGTGTGTAGAAAGCTTGTGGGAAAGTTCTATGAAAGAACTTGGGATGGGAGTTTTGCGAGAAGTGTGTCTCTTGAATCAGTAGAATTTTAGCATTAAGTCGCTTATAGTGGGAGAAGGCTTTACTCCTCTTAATAGGGAGAGTTGAAGCCTTTGACGTTATGCGAGATGCAATTAATCGCCATTACTAAGATTAGGGGGGGCGTTCAGCTGAATGAGTGAAGAATAGGCTTGTAGGCTACTATCAAATATGGAACCTAACTCCACAAAGCCCCAATACTGCATTTGTAACAGATTGCAGACCATAGAGGAACATTTAAAACAGCGGATAGAGGCCTTATGACCTCACCTACTCCAAAAACGCCTGTCAGGACAAGAATGACTATAATCAGTTGAGGATTCAAACCTGAGAAAAAAAAGAGTCCAAAAAAAAAAAAGAAAATGAACAAAAAATGAACAGGATCAGGAACATTTTTGTATCCTGAAAATAGAATGTTACAACCGAGACAACCAAGTCTCGAACCCAGCAGCACCACTGATCTTGTGCCCAAACCAAAAGAGGGGACCAGTGTGAGGAACCTAGCTGTAAAAAAAAGATTTAAAAAGTGGTAAAGTTGCTGGGTGGGGATGTCATGCAGCAGCACCAAGGGACAGGCTCCTGACAAAGTGGGTGCCTTGAGACTGAGGGTGCGTCGTCGCTGAATCCAACGGGGCAGATCGTAGAGATAGCTGTATTGATGCGATGAAGTTAGCTATGTCCCCGGTTAAGCGTTATCATATCGAATTCTCCTTCTGTCGTGTCTGGTAGGTGGCATGTGCCAGATTTGAGATTGCCTGGGGGGGTCAAGGGATGGCAGGGCACCGCTTCAGCTTCCATGTGGCCCAATTTCACCAGGATCTCCTGACCCTCCAGAACTGTGGTGGCAGCATAAGTGGAGCCATTATGAGGAACCCACCAATTTAAATGGGAAATATGTATCGGATCCGGGCTGCTTAAAGTGTTACAGTGACCTCCTTCATGCCCCTGTGTCTGTCCAATGTGGCTAGTGAGATATCCGGATAGTTCTGAACAGTGTAATCATCAAGGGCGATGCGTAGGGTGTTTCTAGCAGCCCTTAAAATGTCTTCTTTCGTCAGGAAATCCTTCATACAAAGGATTATGTCACGCGGCAGTTTGTCTGCTGGAGGTTTTGGTCTGAGGGCCCTGTGAAACCTGCCACACCTAAAGGCCGCAGATTCACATTTTGGAAGGAGAGACTTGAACAGCCTGATGACAGTGTGAATCAAATCTGTTACCGACTCTGGAATACCTCGCAATTGCAGATTATTGCATCTATTCCTGTTGTCCAGATCTTCAACCTGATTTGATCAAATGCTGTTGTTAACGTTGTTAACATTTCATGCTCTGGACTGAGCTCATTATAAGCCAGGGCCAGTTCATCGTGTTTAGTTTCCAGCATGTCAGTTCTAGTACCCAGAGCTGCAATCTCCTGTGACAGTGCATGGGAGGTCTTGTGCGTTTCTGTTTGGAACTTTGTTGCCAGTCTATTATACATCTTTTCTAGGCTAGCATCTAGGTCAGCTTTAGATAGAGAAGAGGTGTACTCACTGCCAGGATCCGAAGGTGAGCCAGGAACAGAAGGCACAGAGGGGGCCGCTGGAGCAGGAGAATGTGCTCGGGCCACGGCGCCATTTTGGGACATGCTGTATTGTTCCCTGGTGCAGAGGAGATAGTGGGTTAGAGAATTCTGAGCGGGCCCCGGGATTTTTTCTTCAACAACGGCATGCACTGTGTCTTTGTGCCTCGAGGGGTGTTAGAAGTGTCGGTGTAAGGCCATTTATAGCCCTCTGTGAGCCAATCATGTCCCGCGGTGTGCGGAGCTACTGTGTCAGGCGTCCATCTCGCTCAGCGCTGAGCATGCGCCCCCTGTTTGGTGTTTTATCAAAGTAGTTTGCTGTATATTCTCGCTTTTTGCAATCTCTTTGTGCAGAGCCAAAGGACGCCCACTTAAATCAAAAATTCACTTATAGAAAGAACCCCAGACATGTGCCCCCCAGTCATTAATATTGTGGAAATGTACAGTAGATGAACCCCTTCAGGGTCAGAACATCCCCCCCCCCACTTACAGGGCTTAAACATTTCCTTCATTTTGGAGATGTGTCACCTTTTCCACCAGTGACCTTCTCATCTCATCCGTCTATTGTACATTTTCTACATCTATACTAACAATGTCACGCTTACCCCTAACGCAGGTGGTCAGACACTATAGCTGGCTTCTGTGTTCTTCACCTATAGAAGCCCCCTTTTCCATAAGGCAAGCAGGCCTACCTGTACTCAGTTGCCCCCCAGGATTTACAGAATGCTATAGTGCCTGGCCACCACGCCTGAGCAGGAACAAACTGAGCACAGCAACCAGGTATTTGCAGGTTGGCAGACAGACAGAGTGGTTCCAACGATAGTCCAGGTACAAGGCAGGCAAGGTTCAGAATAGTCAGGGTCAAATCCACAGTCAAAAGGCAAACAGAGTTCAGAAAGTAGTCGATATCTGAACCAAGGTCATCAACGAGGGAATTCCAACACCAGAGTAGGGCAGACAAACAGAGAGCTTGGAGCACATGTTACAAACGCAATATCACAAGCATGAGACTGCAGGCTTGGCTGGCTTAAATCAGGTTGGGTCTCCACCCAGAGACTGACCACATCAATTACCTTACAGGTGGGACAGACAGACAGAAGAATGCATCACAGCCAAAACCTGGATGCAGGAATTAGGAGTAGGAGCAAAACACACTCCTGACAAGCGGATTATAGTAATTTTATTAGTGGTGGGGGTTGGGCGGTTTATTTAGGAGGGATTGGAATATGTATTTATTTTATGAGATGCAAATAAGAAGAAAAAAAGAAAAATTTAATTTTCAGTAAATGTCCGTAATTTATTTTCCCATAATGATCCCAGTCTCAGATATTCATCCTAAAATGTGATCAGTAAAATCTCCAGAGTACACGTAGATCACAGGAATATGATGTGTCCTGACAAAGCCCAAAGACAAAAATCATCTTCCAGTTTAGGAGAGGAGGGGCGCACCCAGGAGAAATGATTCTGTGTACAGAAACCTCACAGAGCACCCCCCACAGCTCCCTCCTCCCAATGCCCCTCCAATCAGCGTCAGAGAATCCTATGACATCACACTGACCTCATAGCGCCTCCTCCTAATATCTCTCTATCCGACTTTTTTTTTCTAATGCTCTTAGGATGTGGGCCGACCCCTGGCCTCCTCACTTTCCAAGTAGGGCTGTTGAACCTGCATTGTATGTAATATCAGAAACCTCAGCATGAAGTGGGGTTTAAATAAAAAGAGACCTGACCAGTGAGGTGAGGAGGATTCTGGGAATGTCATTTGATTTTACTATTTGTGTTCAAATCTAGAGTTTTCCTCCTGTGAAGTCTGGAGATCATCTGACCATCACATTGCCTCCACCTCCCTCCCTGATAGAATAGAGAAATAAAAAGAAGATTCTAGAAGTCACCAGAGAGATCATCGAGCTGCTGACAGGAGAGGTGAGCGGAGCTCGGAAGGACATCATGATGGACAATCAGCCGCCCCTCACATCACCGGGTAAGAGGAGACTTTATTGTAAAGGAGAGAGCAGTACGGAGGATCCACCTAGATCCCCCATCATCTGATAAACACATAGAAACAATGTATTCAGTCAGTGTGTGTGTTTCCTACAGATGGATCCAGTAATGGGAACCCACCAGAGAGATGTCCCCGTCCTCTGTATTCCTGGGATTCTACACAGGAAGATCACACCATCCCTCACCATCATCAGGTAGATGATTGACAATTATTGGTAGTTATGATTTATACACAAGCATGTTTGTTGCAATGAATATTTTTTTATATTTTCAGAGTGGAAACCTTGGGGATGATAATATTAATGTTAAAGAAGAGTATAAAGAGGAGGATGAGGAGTATGGATTGATGAAAAACTTTTCAGAAGGACACAGGGATATGATGGAGCCACCTAATATCAGGAACCCACCAGAGAGATGTTCCCGTCCTCTGTATTCCCGGGATTCCACACAGGAAGATCACACCATCTCTCACTATCATCAGGTAGATGAGGAACAATCACTGATAGTATCATTAGGATCTGTACATTATCTGCATTGTTACCATTGATGTCATTTTTATTATATATTCAGAGTGGAAATCTGAGAGATTCTAAAGTCGAGGTTAAAAAAGAGATAAAAGAGGAGGATTATGAGGTTGGGGTGATAGAGGAGTCTGAGTCTCTAAAAGTTTACAAGGATCTGTACCAGGACACCATGGAAGAGTCATCCAGCTACAGAAACCCACCAGAGAGATGTCCCCGTCCTCTGTATTCCCGGGATTCCACACAGGAAGATCACAGCATCCCTCACTGTTACAAGGTTGGTGGATCGGAGCATCTAGAACATGGACTTCTGGAGAGGATGTGTGTTTTTTTTATATGATGTCACAATAATAAATCTTCTATTTTATAGATGATATTTTCTCTCATTTTCTTGATTTAGAGTGGAGATCCAATTGATATAGAATTTGAGGTTAAATCAGAAGAAGAAGAGACGTATGTGAGGGATGATCAGCAGTCTATGGAGGAGGATGGAATAACGGGGACATTTATAGAGGAGGACACTCCTACAGAGATCAGCATAGGTGGGTCATTAACACTAAATCCATTCCTCCACCCATACTGCTCACTGATTGGTCCAGAGTAGGGCGGGGACTGGGTGATATCAGCCTGTAATCCCCTGGTCACTTTCCTGAGCTGTGTTCCCCGTCCTGTATTCCTGTATTTCTCTCGGATAATCTTCCTTCTCTGTGCTGCAGACACAATTTATGTATCTAGACTGGATTTATGGAGATTCTGGGGTTCAGCTGGCAGTAAAATTTAGATTTTCTCCATAGGTGTTGCTCAGCCTAGGCACCTGGAGTATGTATCCTGGGTCTTCTGCCTCAAGTCCTGGGTCTAGCAAGACCTCTGACAGAGTAATTCTCCCGGGAATACCTTTTCTGTTATTTGCTGTCTGTGCCGGGTGGAGGGATATGTCTGTATAGTCTCAGACCCAAGTCACTGAGTGCAGTCTCAGGAGATGGGAGGCAGCGGTGTGGGACCTCTGCAACTTGTCTCAAATAAACATTAAGCCACCAATATTATAAGTCCTGACCCCTGCACTATATACTCTATGTTGTACATTACATACTCCTGACTTCTGCTCTCTCCCCTCTACCCACTGCTTATATATACACATAATATGTATTCTCTTTTGTTACACCCATTTCCTACCAGCTGGACATTTTATATCTGATGATTTGATTGGAGCACAGACTTTTACATGTTGATAATAATGTGATAACATCCTCCAACTTTGGAACCTTAAACAGAAAGTGATAATGAGGGAGGAGTCAATAACCCAATGATGGTGGTCTTCAGGATCAGTCCAGTCTTCATCTTGGTTGTTCTCCCCCCATCCTCACTCTCTGACCTCTGGTGGGTCTCAGCCCCGCTGTTATTCATGACTAAATCATGGACTAAATAAGGAAGTGCAGGACTTCTTGTGTTGGGAAGATGGCAATGAGTGATAGAGGGGGAGGGGACACTCGTCCTATAATCCCCTCATCACTGTCACTCCTATAAAAGACAGTTCTCGTTGTTTCCTCACTCTCTGACTAAGGTCCATGAATAAAGAAATTATCTGGTAGGAGATCAGAGGACCCATTTACTAGTTACCTTGAGGGGGGAATTGTAAGATCCTCAGAGACAAAGCTGCCTGATGTGGGCGGAGTCCTGGTTTAGGGGAACCAATCTGCTCATGTCTAGTAATAATCTTTGTATCTCTATTTTAGTAGATGGACGGGAGATGAGGAAAACCTCAGAGGATTGTCTCACTTTGTCTCCAGACTGTAAAGTAGAAGATGAGGACATCACACAGTATAGTCCAGGAGAAAACCCGACTACCTCAAATGTCCATCCGGCACCACACAGTGTAGATGGACCATCGTATTCCTCTTATCCTGAGGAACCTCAGACTGTGAGGGACGGTGCCGGACCATCGTATTCCTCTTATCCTGAGGAACCTCAGACTGTGCGGGACGGTGCCGGACCATCGTATTCCTCTTATCCTGAGGAACCTCAGACTGTGAGGGATAATCCAACAAATAAAAGGTTTCCCTGTCCTGAGTGTGGGAAATGTTTTTCACGGAAGTCCAGTCTTACCACACATATGAGATTGCACACGGGGGAGAAGCCGTATTCCTGTCCTGAGTGCGGGAAATGTTTTTCAGCGATGTTCAGTCTTTCCTATCATCAGAGATTGCACACGGAGGAGAAGCGTTATTCCTGTCCTGAGTGCGGGAAATGTTTTTCAGCGATGTCCAGTCTTACCAGACATCTCAGATTGCACACGGGGGAGAAGCCGTATTCCTGTCCTGAGTGCGGGAAATGTTTTTCAGTGAAGTCCAGTCTTTCCAAGCATCAGAGATTGCACACGGGGGAAAAACCATATTCCTGTCCTGAGTGCGGGAAATGTTTTTCAGTGAAGTCCAGTCTTTCCAAGCATCAGAGATCTCACACGGGGGAGAAGCCGTATTCCTGTCCTGAGTGCAGGAAATGTTTTTCACAGAAGTCCCATCTTTCCCATCATCAGAAATTGCACACGGGGGAGAAGCCGTATTCCTGTCCTGAGTGCGGGAAATGTTTTTCACAGAAGTCCCGTCTTTCTAATCATCAGAGAGTGCACACGGGGGAGAAGCCGTATTCCTGTCCTGAGTGCGGGGAATGTTTTTCGGTGAAGTCCAGTCTTTCCACACATCAGAGATTGCACACGGGGGAGAAGCCGTATTCTTGTCCTGAGTGCGGGAAATGTTTTTCAGCTATGTTCAGTCTCTCCTATCATCAGAAATCTCACATGGGGGAGAAGCCATATTCCTGTCCTGAGTGTGGGAAATGTTTTTCACAGAAGTCCCATCTTTCCAGACATCAGAGATCACACACGGGGGAGAAGCCACTTTCCTGTCCTGAGTGAGGGAATTGTTCCTCACTGAAGTCCTGTCTTCCTGTACATCAGGGGTCCCACACAACCCTCGAGGTGTATTAGTGAGTGTGGGAAATGTCTTGTATATGAATGTTGATGGACATGTGGGGAAGAAGCACACCCTGATATACACCTCAGATATACTCCATGGCTGATCTTCATCATGGAGGAAACACTTGATAAGGAGATCAGAGATCACCAAAGACATGGATGAAGTGTTGTACCGTGTTGGCCATTGATAGCGGGAGAAAAATAAAAATGGAGTCATTACCTCTCATTGGCTGAGTACATTTTGTGGTGGAAGATTTCACAAACATTTACAGGTCTGTTTCTAAACACTTTGTAGAATGAATGTGTAAAGGAAATGTGTAAGTTCTGTATAGAATTGTTTTGTATTTTGCACTGCCCTGGAAATCATATTTTATCACAAATAAAATTTACATTCAGCCAGGAGCAGCGATTTTCTTTTTAAATGCTTAAAGTGAAACATTAAAAATGTCCAATTCCTTTAACTACTTGCTTACTGGGCACCTAAACCCCCCTCCTGCCCAGACCAATTGTCAGCTTTCAGTGCTCTCACACTTTGAATGACAATTACTCAGTCATGCAACACTGTACCCAAATGATTTTTTTGTCCTTTTTTTCATACAAATAGAGCTTTCATTTGGTGGTATTTGATCACCTCTGGGTTTTTTAATTTTTGCGCTATAAATGAAAAAAGACCGAAAATTTTGAAAAAAATGCTTTTTTCTTCGTTTCTGTGATAAAATTTTGCAAATTAGCAATTTTTATTCATAAATGCTGGCCACAATTTATACTGCTACATATCTTTGGTAAAAATAACCCAAATTAGTGGATATTATTTGGTCTGTGTAAAATTTATAGCGTCTACAAGCTATGGTGCAAATCATAAAAAAATGATCACATCTGATCAGACCTGATGTACTGAGGCCTATCTCATTTCTTGAGACCCTAACAAGCCAGGAAAGTACAAATGCCCCCCAAATGACCCCTTTTTGGAAAGTAGACATTCCAGGGTATTTAGTAAAAGGTATGGTGAGTTATTTGAAGTTGTTATTTTTTCCCACAATTCTTTGCAAATTAAGGTTTCTTTTTTATTTTTAAATTTTTTTCAGAAAATTGTCATTGTAATAGCTTATTTCTCTCACATGGAATGTGCATACCACAAATGACACCCCAAAATACATTCAGCTACTCCTCCTGAGTATTACAATACCACATGTGTGGGACTTTTTCGCTAACTGGCCACATACAGAGGCCCAACATGCAGGGAGCATCATCAGGTGTTCAAGGAGCATAAATTACCCATCTAACTTGTTGACTACCTATTACACTTTTGAAGGCCCTAGAGCACCAGGACAATGGAAATGACCCCATTTTGGAAATCTAACACTCCAACGTATAATCTATGAGGCATAATGAGTCTTTTGAACGGTTCATTTTTTTCCAGAAGTTTTTGGAAAATGTTTTTTTTTACACAAAGTTGTCCGTTTATAAGATATTTCCAACACATAGCATTTACATAGCAAAAATAACACCCCAAAATACATTCTGCTATTCCTCCTGAGTATACTGATACCACATGTGTGAGACTTTTACACAGCCTGACCACATACAGAGGCCCGCCAGGGAAGTAGCACCTTCAGGCGATCTACGAGCATAAATTACACATCTCATTTCTCACCCACCTATTACACTTTTGAAGGCCCTGGAGCACCAGGAGAACGGAAACGCCCACAAAATGACCCCCATTTGGGACAGCTAACACCCCAACGTATAATCTATGAGGCATAATGAGTCTTTTGAACGGTTCATTTTTTTCCAGAAGTTTTTGGAAAATGTGGAAAAAAATTAAAACGCATTTTTTTTTTACACAAAGTTGTCCGTTTATAAGATATTTCCAACACATGGCATTTAAATAGCAAAAAATGACACCCCAAAATACATTCTGCCACTCCTTCCGAGTATGGCAATACTACATGTGTGAGACCTTTACACAGCCTGGCCACATACAGAGATCCAACATGCAAGGAACGCCATCAGGTGTTCCAGGGACACATAGCATGCACATACCAAGAATTACACCCCAAAATACATTATGCTGAGCAAAGAGAAACAAAAGATTACCTGTGGTTTTAGTAGTACAGTTGTCCGCAGGAGGATAGCACTGATGCAGGCAGGGACTTGGTCAGCAACAGCGAACACAATTTTTCAGGCAGCAGGCAGAAATACTGTCCATAGTCAGTACAGGCAGCAGGCAGGGATACTGTCCATAGGTCAGTGCAGTGCAGGGTCAGTGCAGGCAGAGATTGTCAGCAATGCCAAAATATTGGTCTTGGTATTAGGCAGAAACAAGGTCCATGTGCTGTGGTCAGTGCAACAAACAGAGGCATGATGGCAGTAAGTCCTGCAGGCAGCAGGCAGAAGTAGGGCCTCGTTCAGGACAGAATGGGGACGGGTAGAGGCTTCTCCCACCCAAATCTCTTTGAAGCCTCCGAGTCTCCAGACCCTAATCTAGGAATGAGAAAACAAAGAAAATTGTTTTCTTCATCCAGAAAAACTATTCTGGAGCCCCTCACATATGTGAGACCCCTGTGTTGAATCCCACTAGTCCAGTTGCAGGGTACAAGATCAGTCCAAGAGGCAGGCAAGAGGCATGGTCAAACAGTCCAAGGTCAGCTCCAGATCAGGCAAAGGTATGCACAGAATCGTTAGGCAGAAGCATGGTCGAATAACAGTCCAGGGTCAGTTCCAGATCAGGCAAAGGTATGCACAGAATCGTTAGGCAGAAGCATGGTCGAATAACAGTCCAGGGTCAGTTCCAGATCAGGCAGCGGTATGTACAAAATCGGCAGGCAGAAGCATGGTCAAATAACAAGCCAGGGTCAGTTACAGAGCAGGCAGTGGCATAAGGTGTGTGAAGGCAGGAACTGAGGATTACGTTTACCATACTTCACTAATAATTTAGTGAAGTATGGTAACGGCGGAAACATTCACCTATACAGAGGCCTGGTTGGGAAGGACATTGTGCACAATAATAAGATGTGTCTCTTCTGACTCCTGCTCTGGTACACACCTTACATCTTTTTTGACGTCTTTGGCCTGTTGGTTTGGGAGGGAGTTTATCTGGAAAGTGGCGTTCGGAGAGTCGACTAACAACATCTAATCGGATGTTTTCTGGTGGGCCGTTTGGGAATATAAGGGCAGTGTAAATTTCCTCCTGGTAGCCAAGGAAGGGTTGGGGGCTTTGGGTGGAGTTGCGGTAAATGATATAGGAGTTGTATATGGCCGATTGAAAAAAATAAATCAATACTTTTTTGTACCAATGGTATGTCCTTCTTGTGGCAAGGTATGGTTCCAACATTTGATTGTTGAAGTCGATTCCCCCCATAAACGAATTGTATTGATGGATGCATGTGGGTTTCTGGATGGGGCCATTCCTTCTGGGGATTTCCACATAGGTGTTATTGTGGATGGAAGACAACATATACACATCCCTTCTGTCCCTCCAATTCACTGCCAGAATCTCTTTGTTACGCAGACTTGCCGTTTCTCCTTTTCTCAACTTCTTATTAACAAGACTTTGAGGAAAGCCCTTCCGATTTTTTTTTACGGTGCCACATGCTGGTGTCTTCTTCCGATGAAGGTTGTGGAACAGGGGCAGAGAAGTGTAGAAGTTGTCTACATACAGGTGGTATCCTTTGTCGAGTAGGGGGTATATGAGGTCCCAAACAACTTTCCCGCTGGTTCCCAAGTAGTCCGGGCAATTAGGGGGCTGCAGCTGGGTGTCCTTCCCTTTGTACACTTTGAAGGAATATGTGTACCCTGTGGCTCAGTCACATAATTTGTACACCTTCACCCCATAGTGGGCCCTTTTGCTGGGGATAAATTGCTTAATTTTAAGCCTGCCGCTAAATTTAACAAGGGACTCATCCACACATATGTTTTGATCCGGGGTGAACAGCTGGGGGAATACTTCAGAAAAATAATTTAATATTGGCCGAATTTTGTAAAGCCTGTCATAATTTGGATCAGTTCGGGGAGGGCACTGGGTATTGTCGCTGAAATGTAGGAACCTCATTATCATCAGATACCTGCTTCTGGGCATTACCGCGGAGAAGAGCGGCATGTGGTGGAGGGGGTGGGTTGACCAATAGGAACGGAATTAGTTTTTTTTGGTGAGCCCCATATTAAATGTGAGGCCCAAAAAAACCTTGAACTCCTCCACTGTCAGGTCTCTCCACTCATAGGGACGGGCATAATATGATGTGGGATTTTGCAAAATAAATTGCTGTGCATACAGGTTGCACTGGGCCACAATTGACGCCAACATGTCCTCCGTAAAAATTAAATTAAAAAAATTAATTGGGGTGAAATTCTCTGTATCCACCTGGATTCCTGGCTGGGCAGTGAAAGGGGGAACGCTAGCTTCTCCTGAATTAGGAGGAAGCCACAAGGGGTTCTGAAGTGCAAAGGGAAGGCTGGCATGGGACCTAACCCTTTGGGGCTGGGGTGACACCCCACTGGTACTTGGCCTTTCTTGCCGAGGTACTGCTGTGTTGGTGGATGCCACTGCCTCCTCACTAGAACGCCTTCGTTTGGCGGGCCGAGTTTCTTCCTCCTCTGAGTCTGTAAGTGTTTCACTACTGAGGACTGGCTCATAATTTACGTCAGAATCCGAATTGGAAAGGGAATCCGAACAAGAGAGCTCCCCGTTGCTCTCGTCGGCCGTGGAAAGAATTTGGTATGCCTCCTCGGCGGAAAAGCTTTTTTTGGACATGGCTGCTGGTGGTTATGAGATTGCACAGCTGTGTGCTAAGCCTGCACTGATGAGGTGGCACTGATTGATGGCACAGATGTGCACTGATGAGGCGGCACAGATGGGCACTGATCGCACAGATGGGCACTGATGAGACGACACAGATGGGCACTGATCGCACAGATGGGCACTGATGAGGCGGCACAGATGGGCACTGATCGCAAAGATGGGCACTGATGAGGCGGCACAGATGGGCACTGAGGCAGCACAGATGGGCACTGAGGAAGCAGCACAGATGTGCACTGATTGCACAGATTTACACTAATGAGGCGGCACAGGTGGGCACAGATATGCACTGATGTGGCACTGGTGAGGTGGCACAGATGGCCACTGATGAGGCGGCACAGATGGGCACTGATAAGGCAGCACAGATGGGCACTGATAAGGTGGCACAGATGTGCACTGAAGCGACACAGATGGGCACTGATTGGTACAGATGGGCACTGATGAGGTGGCACAGATGGGCACTGATGAGTTGGCACAGATGCGCACTGATTGCAGATGGGCACAGATGGGCACAGACGGGCACTGATGATGCACTGATGGCACAAGTGGGCACTGATGTGCACAGGTGGGCACAGATGGCACTATATTGATGTCACTATGGGCAATGTTGGGCACTTTTTGGGCACACTTCGCTATTAGACTTTATAAAACTACTCACAGAAGCTCTCTCTCCTCACACGCTGTCTCTGTGTAAGGAGAGAGAGCCGGCAATGAGAGATGATCTCAATTGTTTACATTTCAGATCATCTCTCATTGGAGACGGCGATCGCGTTGTGAACGGCCGCTTACGTGATTGGCCGTGTACAGCGATCTGTGATTGGCTGTGTCCAAGGGACACGGCCAACACAGATTTTCCCCGAGGCGCGCTCTCGCGCGCTGAGAATGAGGAAAGGGGACGACGTCAATAGACGTCATCCCGGTATTTCAGATCCACGCTGTTGCCGTCATTTGGCAATGGCCCGGATCTGAAGCGGTTAAATAACATGTCTGGGGGGTCCTAACCCTTCCTGTGAAGGGGGATATCTCTGTGATGTACAGAAAGTGCTGCAGCAACGCCGACCTTTATGAAGGAAAAAAGTTTAAAATTGCTGCAAATTACATTTCCATGCCGACTTCTATAAAAAAAAAACAGCATGCAGGCTTCTCTAATGATCTGCTACAGCTCCTTGAAAAAGTATTCATACCCCTTGAAATCTCCCACATTTTTTAATGTCACAACCAAAAATGTAAATGTATTTTATTGGGATTTTATGTGATAGACCAACACAAAGTGGCACATAATTGTGAAGTGGAAGGAAAATGATAAATTATACAAATAAATATGTGAAAAGTGTGGGGGGGGGACATTTGTATGGCGCCCCCCGGAGTCAATACTTTGTAGAACCCCCTTTCTCTGCAATTACAGCTGCAAGTCTTTTTGGGGACGTCTCTACCAGCTTTGCACATCTAGAGAGGGACATTTCTGCCCATTCTTCTTTGCAAAATATTTGTCAGATTGAATGGAGAGCGTCTGTGAACAGCAATTTTCAAGTCTTGTCACAGATTCTCAATGTGATTTAGGTCTGGACTGTGATTGGGCCATTCTAACACATGAATATGCTTTGATCTAAACCATTCCATTGTAGCTCTGGCTGGATGTTTCGGGTCGTTTCCTGCTGGAAGGTGAACCTCCGCCCCAGTTTCAAGTTTTTTGCAGACTCTTACAGGTTTTTGTAATGACACCCCAAGTATATAAGGGGTTAAAGTCGTTTAGGACATTCCCTTCCTGAACACCAAGGCAGCTACTGAACACTCCGATCAGCCGAACAAGAAACCCATATGAATAACTCTCCCCCCCAAATACGAGACAAGATGTTCTGTCTTGAGGGTCAACCAGGAATCAACTCATTTTTTTCACACACGGACACAACAGATAAAATAACTCAGAGACTCTTTCCCCCCCACCCTTGGAAAAGAGGACGGGTTAAACTGTCCAATGACAATGGACACACAGGTCAGGTGTGTTTAAACTTCTCATCAGTACACAGCCTTATCAGCAGGGGGCTGCTGGAGGAATCCCCCCTCCCTCCATAGAGATACACATCCTGTGATCCAAGGCAGACAAACACAATAGAACAGTGGAATACAGCCCAACCCCAAACTAGCACAGCAAACGGTACACAACAGCATGAGACAACATGTTTAAAGAGACTCACTGCACATTGCCAACATGGTGGTATAAGGACGTGTTCAGGTCAAAGTCATCTGATACCATTTATGAGGTGGGAGGTTAGGCCCAGAATGAAGGTATTCTTCAAAAACATTCAAAATAAATGTATAATAATATCAACTTTTAATACTAATACAATTTATACAGGAAAATAAGAAAGGCTGCCAATGTTGAATCCTTTATTCCATAAACATGTATTTGTATGGTTTTCGGAGATGTAAGTCAAGGTGGGGTTTTTATGGGTTTCTCGTACTCCAAACACAAACCTACACCACTGTTCAGTTCTCTGGCATACGGCTGGGCGTGATATAAATAGATATCCCCACAACACTATTTATAATATGGCACATACGGGGTTCCCAGAGTTTTGTGTTTTGGGGGGACATGGACTTGAATCCAAAGTAACATTAGTTCAGGGTCCCCAGGCATACACCTCACAAAGAGTATTGTTCCCTTAAAATCCAGGGCCCATAGTCGAAAGGCAAGAGGCCTGCATTCAGTCCTCTCCAAAAGCCTCTGTCCCGGCTAGGTCTGTCAAATTTTTCTTCTAAGATTGCCCTCTATTTGGCTCCATCCATCTTCCCATCAACTCTGACCAGCTTCCCTGTCCCTCCTGAAGAAAAGCATCCCCACCACATGAAGCTGCCAGCACCATGTTTCACGGTGGGGATGGTGTGTTTAGGGTGATGTGCAGTGTTAGTTTTCTGCCACTGTCGTGGATATTCCACCATACTCTTGCACTATTTAGTGTCAGACAGGAGTGTGTAATGTACAGAATGCAGGGGACAGGAGTGTGTAATGTACAGAATGCAGGGGACAGGAGTGTGTAATGTCCAGAATGTAGAGGACAGGAGTGTGTAATCAACAGAATGTAGAGGACAGGAGTGTGTAATGTACAGAATGTAGAGGACAGGAGTGTGTAATGTACAGAATGTAGAGGACAGGAGTGTGTAATGTACAGAATGTAGAGGACAGGAGTGTGTAATCAACAGAATGCAGGGGACAGGAGTGTGTAATGTACAGAATGAAGGGGACAGGAGTGTGTAATGTACAGAATGAAGGGGACAGGAGTGTGTAATGTACAGAATGCAGGGGACAAGAGTGTGTAATCAACAGAATGCAGGGGACAGGAGTGTGAAATGTACAGAATGCAGGGGACAGGAGTGTGTAATGTACAGTATGCAGGGGACAGGAGTGAGTAATGTACAGAATGTAGGGTACAGGAGTGTGTAGTGTACAGAATGCAGGGGACAGGAGTGTGTAATGTACAGAATGCAGGGGACAGGAGTGTGTAATGTACAGAATGTAGAGAACAGGAGTGTGTAATGCACAGATGGCAGGGGATAGGAGTGTGTAATGCACAGAATGCAGGGGACAAGAGTGTGTAATGTACAGAATGCAGGGGACAGGTGTGTGTAATGTACAGAATGCAGGGGACAGGTGTGTGTAATGTACAGAATGCAGGGGACAGGAGTGTGTAATGTACAGAACGCAGGGGACAGGAGTGTGTAATGTACAGAATGCAGGGGACAGGAGTGTGTAATGTACAGAACGCAGGGGACAGGAGTGTGTAATGCACAGAATGCAGGGGACAGGAGTATGTAATGCACAGAATGAAGGGGACAGGAGTGTGTAATGTACCAAATTCAGGGGACAGGAGTGTGAAATGTACAGAACGCAGGGGACAGGAGTGTGTAATGTACAGAACGCAGGGGACAAGAGTGTGTAATGCACAGAATGCAGGGGACAGGAGTGTGTAATGCACAGAATGAAGGGGACAGGAGTGTGTAATGTACCGAATGCAGGGGACAGGAGTGTGAAATGTACAGAACGCAGGGGACAGGAGTGTGTAATGCACAGAATGAAGGGGACAGGAGTGTGTAATGTACCGAATGCAGGGGACAGGAGTGTGAAATGTACAGAACGCAGGGGACAGGAGTGTGTAATGCACAGAATGCAGGGGACAGGAGTGTGTAATGCACAGAATGAAGGGGACAGGAGTGTGTAATGTACCGAATGCAGGGGACAGGAGTGTGAAATGTACAGAACGCAGGGGACAGGAGTGTGTAATGCACAGAACGCAGGGGACAGGAGTGTGTAATGCACAGAATGAAGGGGACAGGAGTGTGTAATGTACCGAATGCTGGGGACAGGAGTGTATAATGTACAGAATGCAGGGGACAGGAGTGTGAAATGTACAGAATGCAGGGGACAGGAGTGAGTAATGTACAGAATGTAGGGGACAGGAGTGTGTAATGTACAGTATGCAGGGGACAGGAGTGAGTAATGTACAGAATGCAGGGGACAGGAGTGTGTAATGCACAGAATGCAGGGGACAGGAGTGTGTAATGCATAGAATGTAGAGAACAGGAGTGTGTAATGTACAGAATGTAGAGGACAGGAATGTGTAATATACAGAATGCAGGGGACAGGTGTGTGTAATGCACAGAATGCAGGGGACAGGAGTTGTAATGCATAGAATGTAGAGGACAGGAGTGTGTAATGCACAGATGGCAGGGGATAGGAGTGTGTAATGCACAGAATGCAGGGGACAGGAGTGTGTAATGTACAGAATGTAGGGGACAGGAGTGTGTAATGTACAGAATGTAGGGGACAGGTGTGTGTAATGCACAGAATGCAGGGGACAGGAGTGTGTAATGTACAGAATGCAGGGGACAGGAGTGTGTAATGCACAGAATGCAGGCGACAGGAGTGTGTAATGTACAGAATGTAGGGGACAGGAGTGTGTAATGTACAGAATGCAGGGGACAGGAGTGTGTAATGTACAGAATGTAGGGGACAGGAGTGTGTGATGTACAGAATGCAGGGGACAGGAGTGTGTAATGTACAGAATGCAGGGGATAGGAGTGTGTAATGTACAGAATGTAGGGGACAGGAGTGTGTAATGTACAGAATGCAGGGGACAGGAGTGTGTAAAGTACAGAATGCAAGGGACAGGAGTGTGTAATGTACAGAATGCAGGGGACAGTAGTGTGTAATGTACAGAATGCAGGGGACAGGAGTGTGTAATGGTAGTGGAAAAATCGAATGGTTAACGCTGCACTTGAAAATAAAATAATTATGAAAAGTGAAAAATTGTGTATGTATGAAGCTGCCAGCACCGAAAGTCCTAAATACAAAACTCAAATCAGTGTAAAACGTGGGGTGGGTGCGGTGCTGAATATGTAAATCCAAAAATGAAAGAAAAAAAATTGAATAAAATAACAATCAGTAGTGGTGAAAAGTGTAAGTAGAAAACTAAAGCAAAGTCCCTAAACCTCAAAACAGGGAAAATGACAAAAGCGATCCAGTAAACCAAGTGAAAAAATAAAACAAGGTTTAAATCCTATAAATGACAATGTTATGAGTCATAAATATAGAAGCAGAATGTCACAAGATATGAAGTAACAAAACCTAAAAAAAAACAAAAAGCAGAATGATGGTGATCACAAAATGTGCAAACGAAACACTCATATGAGTTCCTGTGTATGCCGTGTGAAGATTCCTGTGTATGCCGCCCCCCCTTAGGGTTGCGGCCTCATCCCTTCAAACCCGAACACATATGAATTACCCAGGTTCTGAGGCTAATTAAATGCAGATAAGGCAACAAATGAGTTTAATTACCACCTTAACCAGCCACAGAACCTGTATAGTTAATATGTGTTCGGGTTTAAAGGGATGAGGTGCAAATCTACCCCCCCCCCCTCCTATCCAAGTGTAGACAAATATGACAGGGGAGCCACACGGACCCCCTGAAGCATGGGGCCAGGTCACAATTATGACCCCCTATTATGCCTCTGTCCCAATATCTCTCCTTTTACAGATTCTACAAGCAATACATTACAAAAAAACAAACCCTGAGACTGTTTATTGGAGCCGGAGTGAATGGACTGTTGCTTGTGTGACTGGGGGGCCTCTGTACTGTTTGGGAAAGAACCGGTTAATATCATCGCTCTCTGTGGGGGGAGCACTACACATCTATAAGGATATACAGTATATACACACACAGCACAAGGACGTGTTCACACTACGAGGCGTTTCTCAGGGCTGAAGTTCCTCTGAGCTCCACAAGGTGGTGATCTCACTTCTACCCAGACAGGAAGTCTCTATGGAAGACAGGAAATGATGTCAGGTACAGGAAGAAAGCTCCTTGTGATACGACGTAGAGGTGACGTTGCTGAAATTGGCAGCAGAAGAGGTAATAAGATATTATTTTCTATTTACACCCAGTAACCCCCCATCATGTCCGTCCTCTTCCTCCATAGTCACTGTGATGTCTTTTATCTCCAGCAGATGATGATACACACATATATTATTATTATTATACAGGATTTATATCGCACCCACAGTTTGCACAACATGAGGACAAACAGTACAGTTACAATACAATATAATACAGGAGGAATCAGAGGGCCCTGATCCTTAGAGCTTACAATCTAAGAGGGAGGGTCAAGTGATACAAAAGTTAATAACTGTGGGAGATGGGCTGATGGAGAAAATAAAAGTCCAGTTGTTAGGTGGGGGCAGGATAGGCTTCTCATAGGAGAAGGGTTTTCAGGGATCGTCTTAAAGTGGACAGAGTAGGAGATAGTCAGACAAATTGGGATAGGGAGTTCCAAAGGATGGGAGAGGCTCGGTAGAAGTCCTGAAAATGAGCATAGGAGGAAGTGATGAGGGAGCTAGAGAACAGGAGGTTTTGGGAGGATCGAAGAGAATGATTTGGTTGGTATTGTGAGACTAGGTTAGTCATATAGTTGGGGGCCGAGTTCTGGGTGACTTTCTAAGTTGTTAGTATTTTGAATTTAATTTTTTGGGTAAGCAGAAGATTGGCAGAGAGGAGCAGCAGACATTGAATGGTTGGTAAGGTGGATGAGTCTGGCAACAGAATTCATGATGGGCTGAAGGGGGGATAGCCTATATAAAGGCAATTTGGTGAGGAGGGACTTGCAGTAGTCAAGGCAAGAGATAACCAGGGATTGAATCAGTAGCTTTGTGAGGTCATTGGTTAGGAAGGGACGTAATTTGGAGATGTTGCGGAGGTTGACGCGGAAAGCTTTGGACAGTGATTGGATGTGGGGCTGAAAGGAGAATTTAGAGTCCAGGATTGCACCTAGCACCCTGGCTTGTGGGGACATGTTGATGGTTGTGCCATCGATCTTGACAGAGAAGTCAGGGGGAAGGCGCACGTGGGGGAGGAAATATTATGAGCTCGGTTTTGGATAGATTGAGTTTGAGGAAGTGTTGTGACATCCAGGCTGATATGTCTGTTAGTAAATTAGAAGGATTGATAGAAAGCACTTGTTATAGAGAGGAAGGAGAGCTAGATAGGGAAACAAGGTCACCTGCAGTCTGTTTGGTGTTTTTCTTTTTTTTTATTACTAAGCGTTTTTTTATTGAGAAAAAGAAGTTTGCAATACAAAATTACATGGGATATAAAACTACTTATCGAAAAATCATTTGGGTTACAGAGTTAGACAATGATCGTCCAAATAGATAAGTATTCAAGGTTAAACATGACAATCTTAATGCTATATGATCTTATCAGCTATATGGTATGTCAAACAAGACTGGATCCAGAAAGTCAAAAACAACAGAAATAAAAAGAAAACCATAACTCAGGTAATTCTTGTAGATGAAAAGTGAACCAAGGGTTCCATTTAGCGTCGTAGATAGGGATGGAGTCATGCAGTGTGTGAAATATTTTTTTCAGATTACATTATTTGATCAACTCGAGAGATAACTTGCGAGAATGGGACTGTGTTCGACTTCCAGTTAAGGGCGATTGCCCAATGCAGCGCAATACAAATAGTGTGTAATAGTTTCATTAGGGGGTTTCGGGATATCAGGGATTTTTTCAAATAGTAGACAGTGAGTATGTGTCAGAGCCATGTGCCTCCCCGCCAGCTTATCCATTAGCTCCATAGTTGCCCTCCAAGTAGGTTGCAGAGCTTCACATTCCCAGAACACGTGCAAAAAAAAAACCTGGAAGAGCACATCCTCGGAAACAAGATGTGGAAGTCTGTGGGTAGATCTTTCCCAAACATAAAAGGAGTATAGTACCAGCGGGTAAATAATTTAATCGCTGTTTGCCTAATGCCCCGTACACACGGTCGGATTTTCCGATGGATGAAAATGTCCGATCGGAGCGTGTTGTCGGAAATTCCGACCGTGTGTGGGCTCCATCGGACATTTTCCTTCGGATTTTCTGACACACAAAGCACATCATCCGCATACATGCAGAATTTATAAGTAAAGGAAGCTTTGTTGTAGCCCGGAATATCCGGGTGCTGCAGTATGGCAATGGCTAGGGGCTCAATAGCCAGAGCGAAAATGAGTGGGGACAGTGGGCACTACCAAGCCGGAAAAACTCTGAGCTACATCCAGGGATTTTGACACGCCTGCTGGGGTTTTGGTATAGAGCCTGTAGGAAATCACCCTGAAAGCCATAGCGCTTTAGTAGGAGAAACGCATAGCTCCAAGACACACTGTCAAAAGCTTTATGAATGTCTAAACTTAACGTGAACAGTTTCATGGAGAAAAGGTTTGCATCCTGAATAATATCTGTGGCTAGGCGGATATTGTCTGTTATAAGGTGGTGGGGGATAAACCCTGACTGGTAAGGGGAAATTAGTGAGGAAATCACTCCTGCGAGTCTATCGGCTAAGATCCTACTGAAAATTTTCAGGTCACTGATAACCGATATGGGCCTAAAATTCTGGGGGTGAGTGTGGTCCTTATTCTGCTTAGGGATGAGCGACATGTTTGCTAACAGCATTTCCTCCGGAAAGCTGTTATCTTGTAGGACAAAGTTAAAAAGCCGAACCAGCCTGGGAGACAGTTGGGAGGCAAATTTTTTTATAATATATGGTAGAAAAACCATCAGGCCCGGGGGAAGAACCTGTCTTTAGTGCCTTGATGACATTCAGCACTTCTGATTGGGAAATAGGTGAATTAAGTTTGTCTAATTGTGAGAGTCGGGATTGGGATAGAGTTAAACCAGAACAAAGCCTCATGTCACGCGTGCCATGTACCTGAGATGAGACCGAAGTAGTGGGGAGGCCTCCCTTGCACCTCGGGTCCTTGAAGCCTCTGGAGATGTAGACAGAGACTTGGTGGACACCGAGTGGCACGGGTGCCAGGGGTGTGGAGCACTGTGCAAGCCTTTGTCCGAGATCCGAGCCAAGGTCAAGTCCAGTTTGGCAACGAAGTATAAAAGGGTTAATCAGAAGAAAAATGGTCAAGAACCAAGCCGGGGTCAGTTCCAATCTGGCAGCTGAGTACAAAAGGGGCAAAGAAGTAGAATGATAGAAAAACCAAGTTAAAAGCTGCGCTCTGGGTTTATGATCAAACAAATATGTTGTGACAACGAAAGCAGCCTGCACCAAGATCTAGTCTCCAAATCTCATCATAAAAAGTTAAACAAAGATGCGGCGCTAAAATGTAATCTGAAACAAAATCACTCAAAAGTGAATAGGATAGGATTGAACAAACCACTAAATGAATGAATAAATATTAAAGTGAGTATACGTGGAGATAGAAGCAAAATTAATACACTCATATGCAGTAAACAAACAATCAAAAGTGAATAAACACATTAGTAAAAGCAAATTCATATACTGATAACCAGGAAATTAGTAATGATTAATTGCCAAAAGTGAATATGGTAATATATTCAGTGAAAACATCCCAAAAATAAATATAAAGTCCAGAATACGTAAAACAACAAAAAAGGGGGGGATCCGTGATGGAAAAGTGCCACAAAAGTGCAGAAGGAGGGGAAGATGCAGATGGGGAATCCTCTATGACTCTTCACACCCAAGGTGGAATATCAGATGCGCTTACCAGATCCCAATGACTGCTATTATGGCAGTCATAAACGGCACAGGGAATATACAGGTCTCCCCACAACCTCAGCAAATGATGCCCGTACGCGGCAGATGGTATAATGTGTGCAGTTAAAATTCGCCTCTAGAATCAAATAAGCGCCGGCCGGCTTCAGCTGCTGCCTGTTCCTTCCGGGTTCAGCGTGGTGTGGTGGTGACGTCAGCACGCCGCTCCTCCCTGCGCCGTTTCGACAAATCTGTCGTCTTCCTGAGGTCGTATTGTATTACATAGTTGCTGGTTGATCTTACACAGACAGATCGGAGGGAGGCACAGCGTGTAACGCAGGAGTTGCAGGGAGGGAGGCGGGAAGTTAACAAACAGGTGATTGGCTGCATATGAGTGTATTAAAGAAGTAGAATGGTCAAGGTACAAATCCGAGGTCAATGGCAAGCAGGAATCAAGAGTAGTCAAATAGGTTTCCAGGTCACAACAAGTTCAGACAGATCACACACTAGCACAGGAACAAGGGGGGGACTGAAGATAATCCAGCAATTTGACAGTGTCTGGGCTGGGCTTATATAGGGAAGTTTGAGGTAACTTCCTGGGCGCCTCCTGGGCATTTTCCCACCTTTTTCCATCAGGTTGAGGTCACTTCCTGTCCGCTTCCTGGGCATATTCCTGCCGTTTTTCATCAGGTCTTCTGCGCAGGTGCGGGTTGGCGCGCTGAGGCGTCTTTAGCGCATGCTCAGTTGGAACGGATTTCCTCTTGTGGCAACGCGCAATTGGTGCATACTTAGTAAGCCCTGGACTCTTACACCTCATCTGATGGTCCAGACTGGGGGGGTCCAAGTAATGTTGAGTAAAAATTTTTAAGACTTCTTGAGGGTGAGATGTAATTATGCCCGAAGGGGTAGTCAATTTATAAACGTGCGGAGGGTGGAAAGGCTGGTTCAGTTTCCTAGCGAACATGGTTGAGGCGGTGTAATGCCCTGTACACACGGTCGGATTTTCCGACAGGAAAAAAGTGCGATCGGATTGTTTTGTTGGAAATTCCGATCGTGTGTGGGCTCCATCGGACTTTTTCCGTCTGAATTTCCGACACACAAAGTTTGAGAGCAGGCTATAAAATTTTCCGACAACAAAATGTAGACAAATCCGATGCACAAAGTGCCACCCATGCTCAGAATAAATTAAGAGACGAAAGCTATTGGCTACTGCCCCGTTTATAGTCCCGACGTACGCGTTTTACGTCACCGTTTTCAGACCGATCAGATTTTCCGACAACTTTGTGTAACTGTGTGTATGCAAGACAAGTTTGGGCCAACATCCGTCTGAAAAAATCCATGGATTTTGTTGTCGGAATGTCCGATCAATGTCCGATCGTGTGTACAGGGCATTACTGTGCAATAGGCATCTTGCCTTGGACCATCGCAGGGCCCTTCTCCACTTTAGCCGAGAGTAGCGAGTCAAATTCGAGGAAAGTCTGGTAGACTAAAGTCAGGGCTGCGGAATTTTTATATAAACTGTCCAGCTCCGCAGAGAGCTGTACTATTTTTTCTTATTAGTTTTATTGTGGGCAGTAGCTAAACTGATAAGTTTACCCCGCAGCAACTGCCTTATGAGCGACCCACACTGTAGAAATGGCGGTCCCAGGGAGGGCGTTTAGAGCAAAGTAGGTATCTATAGATTGAGAAACCTCAGATTCACCCGCCAAGTCAGAAAGAAGTGCCTCATTGAGTCTCCACATAAATGGTGTAGGGGCTAGCTTAATAAATTCTGTGGTGAAGGAGGTTATGTGGTGGTCAGACCATGCACAGTTATGAATGGAGGCTGTCTGAGAGATAGCAAGGATAATAGGAGTGGAGAGAATATAGTCTAGTCTTGCGTAACTGTTGTGCAGATGAGACGTATATTCTTTTGCTCCTATGTTGTGTGTGCCCGCCATGTGTTCACTAGTTGAAATTCCAGAAGTTTACGGGAAATGGATTTAGGGAAAGCCCTGGAACTAGTGGAGGCCGTGCACCCTGTCTAGTGTGGGGTTCGCTACCATGTTAAAATCTCCCCCTATAATCATATGGGGGGATTGATATTTTGCTAAAATATCAAAAAAGGATGTGAAGAAGGAGGCAGAGGATTCGTTGGGGGCATAAACACTAGCTATGGTAAGCTCCCGGTTATGAATATCCTCCCTTTATTATAACATAGCGAC
This sequence comes from Aquarana catesbeiana, assembly GCF_042186555.1. Lineage (NCBI taxonomy): Eukaryota > Metazoa > Chordata > Amphibia > Anura > Ranidae > Aquarana > Aquarana catesbeiana. The sequence continues at coordinate 298,456,978 of NC_133331.1, read as the reverse complement.
TTTCCTTATCTTTGTAAATCTGACGCACATCCATAGGAAAGGAGGCGTGTAAAAATATGGCAGCACCCCTACTCTTCGATGAATGAAGTGTGTAGAAAGCTTGTGGGAAAGTTCTATGAAAGAACTTGGGATGGGAGTTTTGCGAGAAGTGTGTCTCTTGAATCAGTAGAATTTTAGCATTAAGTCGCTTATAGTGGGAGAAGGCTTTACTCCTCTTAATAGGGAGAGTTGAAGCCTTTGACGTTATGCGAGATGCAATTAATCGCCATTACTAAGATTAGGGGGGGCGTTCAGCTGAATGAGTGAAGAATAGGCTTGTAGGCTACTATCAAATATGGAACCTAACTCCACAAAGCCCCAATACTGCATTTGTAACAGATTGCAGACCATAGAGGAACATTTAAAACAGCGGATAGAGGCCTTATGACCTCACCTACTCCAAAAACGCCTGTCAGGACAAGAATGACTATAATCAGTTGAGGATTCAAACCTGAGAAAAAAAAGAGTCCAAAAAAAAAAAAGAAAATGAACAAAAAATGAACAGGATCAGGAACATTTTTGTATCCTGAAAATAGAATGTTACAACCGAGACAACCAAGTCTCGAACCCAGCAGCACCACTGATCTTGTGCCCAAACCAAAAGAGGGGACCAGTGTGAGGAACCTAGCTGTAAAAAAAAGATTTAAAAAGTGGTAAAGTTGCTGGGTGGGGATGTCATGCAGCAGCACCAAGGGACAGGCTCCTGACAAAGTGGGTGCCTTGAGACTGAGGGTGCGTCGTCGCTGAATCCAACGGGGCAGATCGTAGAGATAGCTGTATTGATGCGATGAAGTTAGCTATGTCCCCGGTTAAGCGTTATCATATCGAATTCTCCTTCTGTCGTGTCTGGTAGGTGGCATGTGCCAGATTTGAGATTGCCTGGGGGGGTCAAGGGATGGCAGGGCACCGCTTCAGCTTCCATGTGGCCCAATTTCACCAGGATCTCCTGACCCTCCAGAACTGTGGTGGCAGCATAAGTGGAGCCATTATGAGGAACCCACCAATTTAAATGGGAAATATGTATCGGATCCGGGCTGCTTAAAGTGTTACAGTGACCTCCTTCATGCCCCTGTGTCTGTCCAATGTGGCTAGTGAGATATCCGGATAGTTCTGAACAGTGTAATCATCAAGGGCGATGCGTAGGGTGTTTCTAGCAGCCCTTAAAATGTCTTCTTTCGTCAGGAAATCCTTCATACAAAGGATTATGTCACGCGGCAGTTTGTCTGCTGGAGGTTTTGGTCTGAGGGCCCTGTGAAACCTGCCACACCTAAAGGCCGCAGATTCACATTTTGGAAGGAGAGACTTGAACAGCCTGATGACAGTGTGAATCAAATCTGTTACCGACTCTGGAATACCTCGCAATTGCAGATTATTGCATCTATTCCTGTTGTCCAGATCTTCAACCTGATTTGATCAAATGCTGTTGTTAACGTTGTTAACATTTCATGCTCTGGACTGAGCTCATTATAAGCCAGGGCCAGTTCATCGTGTTTAGTTTCCAGCATGTCAGTTCTAGTACCCAGAGCTGCAATCTCCTGTGACAGTGCATGGGAGGTCTTGTGCGTTTCTGTTTGGAACTTTGTTGCCAGTCTATTATACATCTTTTCTAGGCTAGCATCTAGGTCAGCTTTAGATAGAGAAGAGGTGTACTCACTGCCAGGATCCGAAGGTGAGCCAGGAACAGAAGGCACAGAGGGGGCCGCTGGAGCAGGAGAATGTGCTCGGGCCACGGCGCCATTTTGGGACATGCTGTATTGTTCCCTGGTGCAGAGGAGATAGTGGGTTAGAGAATTCTGAGCGGGCCCCGGGATTTTTTCTTCAACAACGGCATGCACTGTGTCTTTGTGCCTCGAGGGGTGTTAGAAGTGTCGGTGTAAGGCCATTTATAGCCCTCTGTGAGCCAATCATGTCCCGCGGTGTGCGGAGCTACTGTGTCAGGCGTCCATCTCGCTCAGCGCTGAGCATGCGCCCCCTGTTTGGTGTTTTATCAAAGTAGTTTGCTGTATATTCTCGCTTTTTGCAATCTCTTTGTGCAGAGCCAAAGGACGCCCACTTAAATCAAAAATTCACTTATAGAAAGAACCCCAGACATGTGCCCCCCAGTCATTAATATTGTGGAAATGTACAGTAGATGAACCCCTTCAGGGTCAGAACATCCCCCCCCCCACTTACAGGGCTTAAACATTTCCTTCATTTTGGAGATGTGTCACCTTTTCCACCAGTGACCTTCTCATCTCATCCGTCTATTGTACATTTTCTACATCTATACTAACAATGTCACGCTTACCCCTAACGCAGGTGGTCAGACACTATAGCTGGCTTCTGTGTTCTTCACCTATAGAAGCCCCCTTTTCCATAAGGCAAGCAGGCCTACCTGTACTCAGTTGCCCCCCAGGATTTACAGAATGCTATAGTGCCTGGCCACCACGCCTGAGCAGGAACAAACTGAGCACAGCAACCAGGTATTTGCAGGTTGGCAGACAGACAGAGTGGTTCCAACGATAGTCCAGGTACAAGGCAGGCAAGGTTCAGAATAGTCAGGGTCAAATCCACAGTCAAAAGGCAAACAGAGTTCAGAAAGTAGTCGATATCTGAACCAAGGTCATCAACGAGGGAATTCCAACACCAGAGTAGGGCAGACAAACAGAGAGCTTGGAGCACATGTTACAAACGCAATATCACAAGCATGAGACTGCAGGCTTGGCTGGCTTAAATCAGGTTGGGTCTCCACCCAGAGACTGACCACATCAATTACCTTACAGGTGGGACAGACAGACAGAAGAATGCATCACAGCCAAAACCTGGATGCAGGAATTAGGAGTAGGAGCAAAACACACTCCTGACAAGCGGATTATAGTAATTTTATTAGTGGTGGGGGTTGGGCGGTTTATTTAGGAGGGATTGGAATATGTATTTATTTTATGAGATGCAAATAAGAAGAAAAAAAGAAAAATTTAATTTTCAGTAAATGTCCGTAATTTATTTTCCCATAATGATCCCAGTCTCAGATATTCATCCTAAAATGTGATCAGTAAAATCTCCAGAGTACACGTAGATCACAGGAATATGATGTGTCCTGACAAAGCCCAAAGACAAAAATCATCTTCCAGTTTAGGAGAGGAGGGGCGCACCCAGGAGAAATGATTCTGTGTACAGAAACCTCACAGAGCACCCCCCACAGCTCCCTCCTCCCAATGCCCCTCCAATCAGCGTCAGAGAATCCTATGACATCACACTGACCTCATAGCGCCTCCTCCTAATATCTCTCTATCCGACTTTTTTTTTCTAATGCTCTTAGGATGTGGGCCGACCCCTGGCCTCCTCACTTTCCAAGTAGGGCTGTTGAACCTGCATTGTATGTAATATCAGAAACCTCAGCATGAAGTGGGGTTTAAATAAAAAGAGACCTGACCAGTGAGGTGAGGAGGATTCTGGGAATGTCATTTGATTTTACTATTTGTGTTCAAATCTAGAGTTTTCCTCCTGTGAAGTCTGGAGATCATCTGACCATCACATTGCCTCCACCTCCCTCCCTGATAGAATAGAGAAATAAAAAGAAGATTCTAGAAGTCACCAGAGAGATCATCGAGCTGCTGACAGGAGAGGTGAGCGGAGCTCGGAAGGACATCATGATGGACAATCAGCCGCCCCTCACATCACCGGGTAAGAGGAGACTTTATTGTAAAGGAGAGAGCAGTACGGAGGATCCACCTAGATCCCCCATCATCTGATAAACACATAGAAACAATGTATTCAGTCAGTGTGTGTGTTTCCTACAGATGGATCCAGTAATGGGAACCCACCAGAGAGATGTCCCCGTCCTCTGTATTCCTGGGATTCTACACAGGAAGATCACACCATCCCTCACCATCATCAGGTAGATGATTGACAATTATTGGTAGTTATGATTTATACACAAGCATGTTTGTTGCAATGAATATTTTTTTATATTTTCAGAGTGGAAACCTTGGGGATGATAATATTAATGTTAAAGAAGAGTATAAAGAGGAGGATGAGGAGTATGGATTGATGAAAAACTTTTCAGAAGGACACAGGGATATGATGGAGCCACCTAATATCAGGAACCCACCAGAGAGATGTTCCCGTCCTCTGTATTCCCGGGATTCCACACAGGAAGATCACACCATCTCTCACTATCATCAGGTAGATGAGGAACAATCACTGATAGTATCATTAGGATCTGTACATTATCTGCATTGTTACCATTGATGTCATTTTTATTATATATTCAGAGTGGAAATCTGAGAGATTCTAAAGTCGAGGTTAAAAAAGAGATAAAAGAGGAGGATTATGAGGTTGGGGTGATAGAGGAGTCTGAGTCTCTAAAAGTTTACAAGGATCTGTACCAGGACACCATGGAAGAGTCATCCAGCTACAGAAACCCACCAGAGAGATGTCCCCGTCCTCTGTATTCCCGGGATTCCACACAGGAAGATCACAGCATCCCTCACTGTTACAAGGTTGGTGGATCGGAGCATCTAGAACATGGACTTCTGGAGAGGATGTGTGTTTTTTTTATATGATGTCACAATAATAAATCTTCTATTTTATAGATGATATTTTCTCTCATTTTCTTGATTTAGAGTGGAGATCCAATTGATATAGAATTTGAGGTTAAATCAGAAGAAGAAGAGACGTATGTGAGGGATGATCAGCAGTCTATGGAGGAGGATGGAATAACGGGGACATTTATAGAGGAGGACACTCCTACAGAGATCAGCATAGGTGGGTCATTAACACTAAATCCATTCCTCCACCCATACTGCTCACTGATTGGTCCAGAGTAGGGCGGGGACTGGGTGATATCAGCCTGTAATCCCCTGGTCACTTTCCTGAGCTGTGTTCCCCGTCCTGTATTCCTGTATTTCTCTCGGATAATCTTCCTTCTCTGTGCTGCAGACACAATTTATGTATCTAGACTGGATTTATGGAGATTCTGGGGTTCAGCTGGCAGTAAAATTTAGATTTTCTCCATAGGTGTTGCTCAGCCTAGGCACCTGGAGTATGTATCCTGGGTCTTCTGCCTCAAGTCCTGGGTCTAGCAAGACCTCTGACAGAGTAATTCTCCCGGGAATACCTTTTCTGTTATTTGCTGTCTGTGCCGGGTGGAGGGATATGTCTGTATAGTCTCAGACCCAAGTCACTGAGTGCAGTCTCAGGAGATGGGAGGCAGCGGTGTGGGACCTCTGCAACTTGTCTCAAATAAACATTAAGCCACCAATATTATAAGTCCTGACCCCTGCACTATATACTCTATGTTGTACATTACATACTCCTGACTTCTGCTCTCTCCCCTCTACCCACTGCTTATATATACACATAATATGTATTCTCTTTTGTTACACCCATTTCCTACCAGCTGGACATTTTATATCTGATGATTTGATTGGAGCACAGACTTTTACATGTTGATAATAATGTGATAACATCCTCCAACTTTGGAACCTTAAACAGAAAGTGATAATGAGGGAGGAGTCAATAACCCAATGATGGTGGTCTTCAGGATCAGTCCAGTCTTCATCTTGGTTGTTCTCCCCCCATCCTCACTCTCTGACCTCTGGTGGGTCTCAGCCCCGCTGTTATTCATGACTAAATCATGGACTAAATAAGGAAGTGCAGGACTTCTTGTGTTGGGAAGATGGCAATGAGTGATAGAGGGGGAGGGGACACTCGTCCTATAATCCCCTCATCACTGTCACTCCTATAAAAGACAGTTCTCGTTGTTTCCTCACTCTCTGACTAAGGTCCATGAATAAAGAAATGAACTGGTAGGAGATCAGAGGACCCATTTACTAGTTACCTTGAGGGGGGAATTGTAAGATCCTCAGAGACAAAGCTGCCTGATGTGGGCGGAGTCCTGGTTTAGGGGAACCAATCTGCTCATGTCTAGTAATAATCTTTGTATCTCTATTTTAGTAGATGGACGGGAGATGAGGAAAACCTCAGAGGATTGTCTCACTTTGTCTCCAGACTGTAAAGTAGAAGATGAGGACATCACACAGTATAGTCCAGGAGAAAACCCGACTACCTCAAATGTCCATCCGGCACCACACAGTGTAGATGGACCATCGTATTCCTCTTATCCTGAGGAACCTCAGACTGTGAGGGACGGTGCCGGACCATCGTATTCCTCTTATCCTGAGGAACCTCAGACTGTGCGGGACGGTGCCGGACCATCGTATTCCTCTTATCCTGAGGAACCTCAGACTGTGAGGGATAATCCAACAAATAAAAGGTTTCCCTGTCCTGAGTGTGGGAAATGTTTTTCACGGAAGTCCAGTCTTACCACACATATGAGATTGCACACGGGGGAGAAGCCGTATTCCTGTCCTGAGTGCGGGAAATGTTTTTCAGCGATGTTCAGTCTTTCCTATCATCAGAGATTGCACACGGAGGAGAAGCGTTATTCCTGTCCTGAGTGCGGGAAATGTTTTTCAGCGATGTCCAGTCTTACCAGACATCTCAGATTGCACACGGGGGAGAAGCCGTATTCCTGTCCTGAGTGCGGGAAATGTTTTTCAGTGAAGTCCAGTCTTTCCAAGCATCAGAGATTGCACACGGGGGAAAAACCATATTCCTGTCCTGAGTGCGGGAAATGTTTTTCAGTGAAGTCCAGTCTTTCCAAGCATCAGAGATCTCACACGGGGGAGAAGCCGTATTCCTGTCCTGAGTGCAGGAAATGTTTTTCACAGAAGTCCCATCTTTCCCATCATCAGAAATTGCACACGGGGGAGAAGCCGTATTCCTGTCCTGAGTGCGGGAAATGTTTTTCACAGAAGTCCCGTCTTTCTAATCATCAGAGAGTGCACACGGGGGAGAAGCCGTATTCCTGTCCTGAGTGCGGGGAATGTTTTTCGGTGAAGTCCAGTCTTTCCACACATCAGAGATTGCACACGGGGGAGAAGCCGTATTCTTGTCCTGAGTGCGGGAAATGTTTTTCAGCTATGTTCAGTCTCTCCTATCATCAGAAATCTCACATGGGGGAGAAGCCATATTCCTGTCCTGAGTGTGGGAAATGTTTTTCACAGAAGTCCCATCTTTCCAGACATCAGAGATCACACACGGGGGAGAAGCCACTTTCCTGTCCTGAGTGAGGGAATTGTTCCTCACTGAAGTCCTGTCTTCCTGTACATCAGGGGTCCCACACAACCCTCGAGGTGTATTAGTGAGTGTGGGAAATGTCTTGTATATGAATGTTGATGGACATGTGGGGAAGAAGCACACCCTGATATACACCTCAGATATACTCCATGGCTGATCTTCATCATGGAGGAAACACTTGATAAGGAGATCAGAGATCACCAAAGACATGGATGAAGTGTTGTACCGTGTTGGCCATTGATAGCGGGAGAAAAATAAAAATGGAGTCATTACCTCTCATTGGCTGAGTACATTTTGTGGTGGAAGATTTCACAAACATTTACAGGTCTGTTTCTAAACACTTTGTAGAATGAATGTGTAAAGGAAATGTGTAAGTTCTGTATAGAATTGTTTTGTATTTTGCACTGCCCTGGAAATCATATTTTATCACAAATAAAATTTACATTCAGCCAGGAGCAGCGATTTTCTTTTTAAATGCTTAAAGTGAAACATTAAAAATGTCCAATTCCTTTAACTACTTGCTTACTGGGCACCTAAACCCCCCTCCTGCCCAGACCAATTGTCAGCTTTCAGTGCTCTCACACTTTGAATGACAATTACTCAGTCATGCAACACTGTACCCAAATGATTTTTTTGTCCTTTTTTTCATACAAATAGAGCTTTCATTTGGTGGTATTTGATCACCTCTGGGTTTTTTAATTTTTGCGCTATAAATGAAAAAAGACCGAAAATTTTGAAAAAAATGCTTTTTTCTTCGTTTCTGTGATAAAATTTTGCAAATTAGCAATTTTTATTCATAAATGCTGGCCACAATTTATACTGCTACATATCTTTGGTAAAAATAACCCAAATTAGTGGATATTATTTGGTCTGTGTAAAATTTATAGCGTCTACAAGCTATGGTGCAAATCATAAAAAAATGATCACATCTGATCAGACCTGATGTACTGAGGCCTATCTCATTTCTTGAGACCCTAACAAGCCAGGAAAGTACAAATGCCCCCCAAATGACCCCTTTTTGGAAAGTAGACATTCCAGGGTATTTAGTAAAAGGTATGGTGAGTTATTTGAAGTTGTTATTTTTTCCCACAATTCTTTGCAAATTAAGGTTTCTTTTTTATTTTTAAATTTTTTTCAGAAAATTGTCATTGTAATAGCTTATTTCTCTCACATGGAATGTGCATACCACAAATGACACCCCAAAATACATTCAGCTACTCCTCCTGAGTATTACAATACCACATGTGTGGGACTTTTTCGCTAACTGGCCACATACAGAGGCCCAACATGCAGGGAGCATCATCAGGTGTTCAAGGAGCATAAATTACCCATCTAACTTGTTGACTACCTATTACACTTTTGAAGGCCCTAGAGCACCAGGACAATGGAAATGACCCCATTTTGGAAATCTAACACTCCAACGTATAATCTATGAGGCATAATGAGTCTTTTGAACGGTTCATTTTTTTCCAGAAGTTTTTGGAAAATGTTTTTTTTTACACAAAGTTGTCCGTTTATAAGATATTTCCAACACATAGCATTTACATAGCAAAAATAACACCCCAAAATACATTCTGCTATTCCTCCTGAGTATACTGATACCACATGTGTGAGACTTTTACACAGCCTGACCACATACAGAGGCCCGCCAGGGAAGTAGCACCTTCAGGCGATCTACGAGCATAAATTACACATCTCATTTCTCACCCACCTATTACACTTTTGAAGGCCCTGGAGCACCAGGAGAACGGAAACGCCCACAAAATGACCCCCATTTGGGACAGCTAACACCCCAACGTATAATCTATGAGGCATAATGAGTCTTTTGAACGGTTCATTTTTTTCCAGAAGTTTTTGGAAAATGTGGAAAAAAATTAAAACGCATTTTTTTTTTACACAAAGTTGTCCGTTTATAAGATATTTCCAACACATGGCATTTAAATAGCAAAAAATGACACCCCAAAATACATTCTGCCACTCCTTCCGAGTATGGCAATACTACATGTGTGAGACCTTTACACAGCCTGGCCACATACAGAGATCCAACATGCAAGGAACGCCATCAGGTGTTCCAGGGACACATAGCATGCACATACCAAGAATTACACCCCAAAATACATTATGCTGAGCAAAGAGAAACAAAAGATTACCTGTGGTTTTAGTAGTACAGTTGTCCGCAGGAGGATAGCACTGATGCAGGCAGGGACTTGGTCAGCAACAGCGAACACAATTTTTCAGGCAGCAGGCAGAAATACTGTCCATAGTCAGTACAGGCAGCAGGCATGGATACTGTCCATAGGTCAGTGCAGTGCAGGGTCAGTGCAGGCAGAGATTGTCAGCAATGCCAAAATATTGGTCTTGGTATTAGGCAGAAACAAGGTCCATGTGCTGTGGTCAGTGCAACAAACAGAGGCATGATGGCAGTAAGTCCTGCAGGCAGCAGGCAGAAGTAGGGCCTCGTTCAGGACAGAATGGGGACGGGTAGAGGCTTCTCCCACCCAAATCTCTTTGAAGCCTCCGAGTCTCCAGACCCTAATCTAGGAATGAGAAAACAAAGAAAATTGTTTTCTTCATCCAGAAAAACTATTCTGGAGCCCCTCACATATGTGAGACCCCTGTGTTGAATCCCACTAGTCCAGTTGCAGGGTACAAGATCAGTCCAAGAGGCAGGCAAGAGGCATGGTCAAACAGTCCAAGGTCAGCTCCAGATCAGGCAAAGGTATGCACAGAATCGTTAGGCAGAAGCATGGTCGAATAACAGTCCAGGGTCAGTTCCAGATCAGGCAAAGGTATGCACAGAATCGTTAGGCAGAAGCATGGTCGAATAACAGTCCAGGGTCAGTTCCAGATCAGGCAGCGGTATGTACAAAATCGGCAGGCAGAAGCATGGTCAAATAACAAGCCAGGGTCAGTTACAGAGCAGGCAGTGGCATAAGGTGTGTGAAGGCAGGAACTGAGGATTACGTTTACCATACTTCACTAATAATTTAGTGAAGTATGGTAACGGCGGAAACATTCACCTATACAGAGGCCTGGTTGGGAAGGACATTGTGCACAATAATAAGATGTGTCTCTTCTGACTCCTGCTCTGGTACACACCTTACATCTTTTTTGACGTCTTTGGCCTGTTGGTTTGGGAGGGAGTTTATCTGGAAAGTGGCGTTCGGAGAGTCGACTAACAACATCTAATCGGATGTTTTCTGGTGGGCCGTTTGGGAATATAAGGGCAGTGTAAATTTCCTCCTGGTAGCCAAGGAAGGGTTGGGGGCTTTGGGTGGAGTTGCGGTAAATGATATAGGAGTTGTATATGGCCGATTGAAAAAAATAAATCAATACTTTTTTGTACCAATGGTATGTCCTTCTTGTGGCAAGGTATGGTTCCAACATTTGATTGTTGAAGTCGATTCCCCCCATAAACGAATTGTATTGATGGATGCATGTGGGTTTCTGGATGGGGCCATTCCTTCTGGGGATTTCCACATAGGTGTTATTGTGGATGGAAGACAACATATACACATCCCTTCTGTCCCTCCAATTCACTGCCAGAATCTCTTTGTTACGCAGACTTGCCGTTTCTCCTTTTCTCAACTTCTTATTAACAAGACTTTGAGGAAAGCCCTTCCGATTTTTTTTTACGGTGCCACATGCTGGTGTCTTCTTCCGATGAAGGTTGTGGAACAGGGGCAGAGAAGTGTAGAAGTTGTCTACATACAGGTGGTATCCTTTGTCGAGTAGGGGGTATATGAGGTCCCAAACAACTTTCCCGCTGGTTCCCAAGTAGTCCGGGCAATTAGGGGGCTGCAGCTGGGTGTCCTTCCCTTTGTACACTTTGAAGGAATATGTGTACCCTGTGGCTCAGTCACATAATTTGTACACCTTCACCCCATAGTGGGCCCTTTTGCTGGGGATAAATTGCTTAATTTTAAGCCTGCCGCTAAATTTAACAAGGGACTCATCCACACATATGTTTTGATCCGGGGTGAACAGCTGGGGGAATACTTCAGAAAAATAATTTAATATTGGCCGAATTTTGTAAAGCCTGTCATAATTTGGATCAGTTCGGGGAGGGCACTGGGTATTGTCGCTGAAATGTAGGAACCTCATTATCATCAGATACCTGCTTCTGGGCATTACCGCGGAGAAGAGCGGCATGTGGTGGAGGGGGTGGGTTGACCAATAGGAACGGAATTAGTTTTTTTTGGTGAGCCCCATATTAAATGTGAGGCCCAAAAAAACCTTGAACTCCTCCACTGTCAGGTCTCTCCACTCATAGGGACGGGCATAATATGATGTGGGATTTTGCAAAATAAATTGCTGTGCATACAGGTTGCACTGGGCCACAATTGACGCCAACATGTCCTCCGTAAAAATTAAATTAAAAAAATTAATTGGGGTGAAATTCTCTGTATCCACCTGGATTCCTGGCTGGGCAGTGAAAGGGGGAACGCTAGCTTCTCCTGAATTAGGAGGAAGCCACAAGGGGTTCTGAAGTGCAAAGGGAAGGCTGGCATGGGACCTAACCCTTTGGGGCTGGGGTGACACCCCACTGGTACTTGGCCTTTCTTGCCGAGGTACTGCTGTGTTGGTGGATGCCACTGCCTCCTCACTAGAACGCCTTCGTTTGGCGGGCCGAGTTTCTTCCTCCTCTGAGTCTGTAAGTGTTTCACTACTGAGGACTGGCTCATAATTTACGTCAGAATCCGAATTGGAAAGGGAATCCGAACAAGAGAGCTCCCCGTTGCTCTCGTCGGCCGTGGAAAGAATTTGGTATGCCTCCTCGGCGGAAAAGCTTTTTTTGGACATGGCTGCTGGTGGTTATGAGATTGCACAGCTGTGTGCTAAGCCTGCACTGATGAGGTGGCACTGATTGATGGCACAGATGTGCACTGATGAGGCGGCACAGATGGGCACTGATCGCACAGATGGGCACTGATGAGACGACACAGATGGGCACTGATCGCACAGATGGGCACTGATGAGGCGGCACAGATGGGCACTGATCGCAAAGATGGGCACTGATGAGGCGGCACAGATGGGCACTGAGGCAGCACAGATGGGCACTGAGGAAGCAGCACAGATGTGCACTGATTGCACAGATTTACACTAATGAGGCGGCACAGGTGGGCACAGATATGCACTGATGTGGCACTGGTGAGGTGGCACAGATGGCCACTGATGAGGCGGCACAGATGGGCACTGATAAGGCAGCACAGATGGGCACTGATAAGGTGGCACAGATGTGCACTGAAGCGACACAGATGGGCACTGATTGGTACAGATGGGCACTGATGAGGTGGCACAGATGGGCACTGATGAGTTGGCACAGATGCGCACTGATTGCAGATGGGCACAGATGGGCACAGACGGGCACTGATGATGCACTGATGGCACAAGTGGGCACTGATGTGCACAGGTGGGCACAGATGGCACTATATTGATGTCACTATGGGCAATGTTGGGCACTTTTTGGGCACACTTCGCTATTAGACTTTATAAAACTACTCACAGAAGCTCTCTCTCCTCACACGCTGTCTCTGTGTAAGGAGAGAGAGCCGGCAATGAGAGATGATCTCAATTGTTTACATTTCAGATCATCTCTCATTGGAGACGGCGATCGCGTTGTGAACGGCCGCTTACGTGATTGGCCGTGTACAGCGATCTGTGATTGGCTGTGTCCAAGGGACACGGCCAACACAGATTTTCCCCGAGGCGCGCTCTCGCGCGCTGAGAATGAGGAAAGGGGACGACGTCAATAGACGTCATCCCGGTATTTCAGATCCACGCTGTTGCCGTCATTTGGCAATGGCCCGGATCTGAAGCGGTTAAATAACATGTCTGGGGGGTCCTAACCCTTCCTGTGAAGGGGGATATCTCTGTGATGTACAGAAAGTGCTGCAGCAACGCCGACCTTTATGAAGGAAAAAAGTTTAAAATTGCTGCAAATTACATTTCCATGCCGACTTCTATAAAAAAAAAACAGCATGCAGGCTTCTCTAATGATCTGCTACAGCTCCTTGAAAAAGTATTCATACCCCTTGAAATCTCCCACATTTTTTAATGTCACAACCAAAAATGTAAATGTATTTTATTGGGATTTTATGTGATAGACCAACACAAAGTGGCACATAATTGTGAAGTGGAAGGAAAATGATAAATTATACAAATAAATATGTGAAAAGTGTGGGGGGGGGACATTTGTATGGCGCCCCCCGGAGTCAATACTTTGTAGAACCCCCTTTCTCTGCAATTACAGCTGCAAGTCTTTTTGGGGACGTCTCTACCAGCTTTGCACATCTAGAGAGGGACATTTCTGCCCATTCTTCTTTGCAAAATATTTGTCAGATTGAATGGAGAGCGTCTGTGAACAGCAATTTTCAAGTCTTGTCACAGATTCTCAATGTGATTTAGGTCTGGACTGTGATTGGGCCATTCTAACACATGAATATGCTTTGATCTAAACCATTCCATTGTAGCTCTGGCTGGATGTTTCGGGTCGTTTCCTGCTGGAAGGTGAACCTCCGCCCCAGTTTCAAGTTTTTTGCAGACTCTTACAGGTTTTTGTAATGACACCCCAAGTATATAAGGGGTTAAAGTCGTTTAGGACATTCCCTTCCTGAACACCAAGGCAGCTACTGAACACTCCGATCAGCCGAACAAGAAACCCATATGAATAACTCTCCCCCCCAAATACGAGACAAGATGTTCTGTCTTGAGGGTCAACCAGGAATCAACTCATTTTTTTCACACACGGACACAACAGATAAAATAACTCAGAGACTCTTTCCCCCCCACCCTTGGAAAAGAGGACGGGTTAAACTGTCCAATGACAATGGACACACAGGTCAGGTGTGTTTAAACTTCTCATCAGTACACAGCCTTATCAGCAGGGGGCTGCTGGAGGAATCCCCCCTCCCTCCATAGAGATACACATCCTGTGATCCAAGGCAGACAAACACAATAGAACAGTGGAATACAGCCCAACCCCAAACTAGCACAGCAAACGGTACACAACAGCATGAGACAACATGTTTAAAGAGACTCACTGCACATTGCCAACATGGTGGTATAAGGACGTGTTCAGGTCAAAGTCATCTGATACCATTTATGAGGTGGGAGGTTAGGCCCAGAATGAAGGTATTCTTCAAAAACATTCAAAATAAATGTATAATAATATCAACTTTTAATACTAATACAATTTATACAGGAAAATAAGAAAGGCTGCCAATGTTGAATCCTTTATTCCATAAACATGTATTTGTATGGTTTTCGGAGATGTAAGTCAAGGTGGGGTTTTTATGGGTTTCTCGTACTCCAAACACAAACCTACACCACTGTTCAGTTCTCTGGCATACGGCTGGGCGTGATATAAATAGATATCCCCACAACACTATTTATAATATGGCACATACGGGGTTCCCAGAGTTTTGTGTTTTGGGGGGACATGGACTTGAATCCAAAGTAACATTAGTTCAGGGTCCCCAGGCATACACCTCACAAAGAGTATTGTTCCCTTAAAATCCAGGGCCCATAGTCGAAAGGCAAGAGGCCTGCATTCAGTCCTCTCCAAAAGCCTCTGTCCCGGCTAGGTCTGTCAAATTTTTCTTCTAAGATTGCCCTCTATTTGGCTCCATCCATCTTCCCATCAACTCTGACCAGCTTCCCTGTCCCTCCTGAAGAAAAGCATCCCCACCACATGAAGCTGCCAGCACCATGTTTCACGGTGGGGATGGTGTGTTTAGGGTGATGTGCAGTGTTAGTTTTCTGCCACTGTCGTGGATATTCCACCATACTCTTGCACTATTTAGTGTCAGACAGGAGTGTGTAATGTACAGAATGCAGGGGACAGGAGTGTGTAATGTACAGAATGTAGAGGACAGGAGTGTGTAATGTACAGAATGTAGAGGACAGGAGTGTGTAATCAACAGAATGCAGGGGACAGGAGTGTGTAATGTACAGAATGAAGGGGACAGGAGTGTGTAATGTACAGAATGAAGGGGACAGGAGTGTGTAATGTACAGAATGCAGGGGACAAGAGTGTGTAATCAACAGAATGCAGGGGACAGGAGTGTGAAATGTACAGAATGCAGGGGACAGGAGTGTGTAATGTACAGTATGCAGGGGACAGGAGTGAGTAATGTACAGAATGTAGGGTACAGGAGTGTGTAGTGTACAGAATGCAGGGGACAGGAGTGTGTAATGTACAGAATGCAGGGGACAGGAGTGTGTAATGTACAGAATGTAGAGAACAGGAGTGTGTAATGCACAGATGGCAGGGGATAGGAGTGTGTAATGCACAGAATGCAGGGGACAAGAGTGTGTAATGTACAGAATGCAGGGGACAGGTGTGTGTAATGTACAGAATGCAGGGGACAGGTGTGTGTAATGTACAGAATGCAGGGGACAGGAGTGTGTAATGTACAGAACGCAGGGGACAGGAGTGTGTAATGTACAGAATGCAGGGGACAGGAGTGTGTAATGTACAGAACGCAGGGGACAGGAGTGTGTAATGCACAGAATGCAGGGGACAGGAGTATGTAATGCACAGAATGAAGGGGACAGGAGTGTGTAATGTACCAAATTCAGGGGACAGGAGTGTGAAATGTACAGAACGCAGGGGACAGGAGTGTGTAATGTACAGAACGCAGGGGACAAGAGTGTGTAATGCACAGAATGCAGGGGACAGGAGTGTGTAATGCACAGAATGAAGGGGACAGGAGTGTGTAATGTACCGAATGCAGGGGACAGGAGTGTGAAATGTACAGAACGCAGGGGACAGGAGTGTGTAATGCACAGAATGAAGGGGACAGGAGTGTGTAATGTACCGAATGCAGGGGACAGGAGTGTGAAATGTACAGAACGCAGGGGACAGGAGTGTGTAATGCACAGAATGCAGGGGACAGGAGTGTGTAATGCACAGAATGAAGGGGACAGGAGTGTGTAATGTACCGAATGCAGGGGACAGGAGTGTGAAATGTACAGAACGCAGGGGACAGGAGTGTGTAATGCACAGAACGCAGGGGACAGGAGTGTGTAATGCACAGAATGAAGGGGACAGGAGTGTGTAATGTACCGAATGCTGGGGACAGGAGTGTATAATGTACAGAATGCAGGGGACAGGAGTGTGAAATGTACAGAATGCAGGGGACAGGAGTGAGTAATGTACAGAATGTAGGGGACAGGAGTGTGTAATGTACAGTATGCAGGGGACAGGAGTGAGTAATGTACAGAATGCAGGGGACAGGAGTGTGTAATGCACAGAATGCAGGGGACAGGAGTGTGTAATGCATAGAATGTAGAGAACAGGAGTGTGTAATGTACAGAATGTAGAGGACAGGAATGTGTAATATACAGAATGCAGGGGACAGGTGTGTGTAATGCACAGAATGCAGGGGACAGGAGTTGTAATGCATAGAATGTAGAGGACAGGAGTGTGTAATGCACAGATGGCAGGGGATAGGAGTGTGTAATGCACAGAATGCAGGGGACAGGAGTGTGTAATGTACAGAATGTAGGGGACAGGAGTGTGTAATGTACAGAATGTAGGGGACAGGTGTGTGTAATGCACAGAATGCAGGGGACAGGAGTGTGTAATGTACAGAATGCAGGGGACAGGAGTGTGTAATGCACAGAATGCAGGCGACAGGAGTGTGTAATGTACAGAATGTAGGGGACAGGAGTGTGTAATGTACAGAATGCAGGGGACAGGAGTGTGTAATGTACAGAATGTAGGGGACAGGAGTGTGTGATGTACAGAATGCAGGGGACAGGAGTGTGTAATGTACAGAATGCAGGGGATAGGAGTGTGTAATGTACAGAATGTAGGGGACAGGAGTGTGTAATGTACAGAATGCAGGGGACAGGAGTGTGTAAAGTACAGAATGCAAGGGACAGGAGTGTGTAATGTACAGAATGCAGGGGACAGTAGTGTGTAATGTACAGAATGCAGGGGACAGGAGTGTGTAATGGTAGTGGAAAAATCGAATGGTTAACGCTGCACTTGAAAATAAAATAATTATGAAAAGTGAAAAATTGTGTATGTATGAAGCTGCCAGCACCGAAAGTCCTAAATACAAAACTCAAATCAGTGTAAAACGTGGGGTGGGTGCGGTGCTGAATATGTAAATCCAAAAATGAAAGAAAAAAAATTGAATAAAATAACAATCAGTAGTGGTGAAAAGTGTAAGTAGAAAACTAAAGCAAAGTCCCTAAACCTCAAAACAGGGAAAATGACAAAAGCGATCCAGTAAACCAAGTGAAAAAATAAAACAAGGTTTAAATCCTATAAATGACAATGTTATGAGTCATAAATATAGAAGCAGAATGTCACAAGATATGAAGTAACAAAACCTAAAAAAAAACAAAAAGCAGAATGATGGTGATCACAAAATGTGCAAACGAAACACTCATATGAGTTCCTGTGTATGCCGTGTGAAGATTCCTGTGTATGCCGCCCCCCCTTAGGGTTGCGGCCTCATCCCTTCAAACCCGAACA
Source organism: Aquarana catesbeiana (assembly GCF_042186555.1). Classification (NCBI taxonomy): domain Eukaryota; kingdom Metazoa; phylum Chordata; class Amphibia; order Anura; family Ranidae; genus Aquarana; species Aquarana catesbeiana. The sequence continues at coordinate 298,439,325 of NC_133331.1, read as the reverse complement.
CATATGAATTACCCAGGTTCTGAGGCTAATTAAATGCAGATAAGGCAACAAATGAGTTTAATTACCACCTTAACCAGCCACAGAACCTGTATAGTTAATATGTGTTCGGGTTTAAAGGGATGAGGTGCAAATCTACCCCCCCCCCCTCCTATCCAAGTGTAGACAAATATGACAGGGGAGCCACACGGACCCCCTGAAGCATGGGGCCAGGTCACAATTATGACCCCCTATTATGCCTCTGTCCCAATATCTCTCCTTTTACAGATTCTACAAGCAATACATTACAAAAAAACAAACCCTGAGACTGTTTATTGGAGCCGGAGTGAATGGACTGTTGCTTGTGTGACTGGGGGGCCTCTGTACTGTTTGGGAAAGAACCGGTTAATATCATCGCTCTCTGCGGGGGGAGCACTACACATCTATAAGGATATACAGTACATACACACACAGCACAAGGACGTGTTCACACTACGAGGCGTTTCTCAGGGCTGAAGTTCCTCTGAGCTCCACAAGGTGGTGATCTCACTTCTACCCAGACAGGAAGTCTCTATGGAAGACAGGAAATGATGTCAGGTACAGGAAGAAAGCTCCTTGTGATACGACGTAGAGGTGACGTTGCTGAAATTGGCAGCAGAAGAGGTAATAAGATATTATTTTCTATTTACACCCAGTAACCCCCCATCATGTCCGTCCTCTTCCTCCATAGTCACTGTGATGTCTTTTATCTCCAGCAGATGATGATACACACATATATTATTATTATTATACAGGATTTATATCGCACCCACAGTTTGCACAACATGAGGACAAACAGTACAGTTACAATACAATATAATACAGGAGGAATCAGAGGGCCCTGATCCTTAGAGCTTACAATCTAAGAGGGAGGGTCAAGTGATACAAAAGTTAATAACTGTGGGAGATGGGCTGATGGAGAAAATAAAAGTCCAGTTGTTAGGTGGGGGCAGGATAGGCTTCTCATAGGAGAAGGGTTTTCAGGGATCGTCTTAAAGTGGACAGAGTAGGAGATAGTCAGACAAATTGGGATAGGGAGTTCCAAAGGATGGGAGAGGCTCGGTAGAAGTCCTGAAAATGAGCATAGGAGGAAGTGATGAGGGAGCTAGAGAACAGGAGGTTTTGGGAGGATCGAAGAGAATGATTTGGTTGGTATTGTGAGACTAGGTTAGTCATATAGTTGGGGGCCGAGTTCTGGGTGACTTTCTAAGTTGTTAGTATTTTGAATTTAATTTTTTGGGTAAGCAGAAGATTGGCAGAGAGGAGCAGCAGACATTGAATGGTTGGTAAGGTGGATGAGTCTGGCAACAGAATTCATGATGGGCTGAAGGGGGGATAGCCTATATAAAGGCAATTTGGTGAGGAGGGACTTGCAGTAGTCAAGGCAAGAGATAACCAGGGATTGAATCAGTAGCTTTGTGAGGTCATTGGTTAGGAAGGGACGTAATTTGGAGATGTTGCGGAGGTTGACGCGGAAAGCTTTGGACAGTGATTGGATGTGGGGCTGAAAGGAGAATTTAGAGTCCAGGATTGCACCTAGCACCCTGGCTTGTGGGGACATGTTGATGGTTGTGCCATCGATCTTGACAGAGAAGTCAGGGGGAAGGCGCACGTGGGGGAGGAAATATTATGAGCTCGGTTTTGGATAGATTGAGTTTGAGGAAGTGTTGTGACATCCAGGCTGATATGTCTGTTAGTAAATTAGAAGGATTGATAGAAAGCACTTGTTATAGAGAGGAAGGAGAGCTAGATAGGGAAACAAGGTCACCTGCAGTCTGTTTGGTGTTTTTCTTTTTTTTTATTACTAAGCGTTTTTTTATTGAGAAAAAGAAGTTTGCAATACAAAATTACATGGGATATAAAACTACTTATCGAAAAATCATTTGGGTTACAGAGTTAGACAATGATCGTCCAAATAGATAAGTATTCAAGGTTAAACATGACAATCTTAATGCTATATGATCTTATCAGCTATATGGTATGTCAAACAAGACTGGATCCAGAAAGTCAAAAACAACAGAAATAAAAAGAAAACCATAACTCAGGTAATTCTTGTAGATGAAAAGTGAACCAAGGGTTCCATTTAGCGTCGTAGATAGGGATGGAGTCATGCAGTGTGTGAAATATTTTTTTCAGATTACATTATTTGATCAACTCGAGAGATAACTTGCGAGAATGGGACTGTGTTCGACTTCCAGTTAAGGGCGATTGCCCAATGCAGCGCAATACAAATAGTGTGTAATAGTTTCATTAGGGGGTTTCGGGATATCAGGGATTTTTTCAAATAGTAGACAGTGAGTATGTGTCAGAGCCATGTGCCTCCCCGCCAGCTTATCCATTAGCTCCATAGTTGCCCTCCAAGTAGGTTGCAGAGCTTCACATTCCCAGAACACGTGCAAAAAAAAAACCTGGAAGAGCACATCCTCGGAAACAAGATGTGGAAGTCTGTGGGTAGATCTTTCCCAAACATAAAAGGAGTATAGTACCAGCGGGTAAATAATTTAATCGCTGTTTGCCTAATGCCCCGTACACACGGTCGGATTTTCCGATGGATGAAAATGTCCGATCGGAGCGTGTTGTCGGAAATTCCGACCGTGTGTGGGCTCCATCGGACATTTTCCTTCGGATTTTCTGACACACAAAGCACATCATCCGCATACATGCAGAATTTATAAGTAAAGGAAGCTTTGTTGTAGCCCGGAATATCCGGGTGCTGCAGTATGGCAATGGCTAGGGGCTCAATAGCCAGAGCGAAAATGAGTGGGGACAGTGGGCACTCCTACCAAGCCGGAAAAACTCTGAGCTACATCCAGGGATTTTGACACGCCTGCTGGGGTTTTGGTATAGAGCCTGTAGGAAATCACCCTGAAAGCCATAGCGCTTTAGTAGGAGAAACGCATAGCTCCAAGACACACTGTCAAAAGCTTTATGAATGTCTAAACTTAACGTGAACAGTTTCATGGAGAAAAGGTTTGCATCCTGAATAATATCTGTGGCTAGGCGGATATTGTCTGTTATAAGGTGGTGGGGGATAAACCCTGACTGGTAAGGGGAAATTAGTGAGGAAATCACTCCTGCGAGTCTATCGGCTAAGATCCTACTGAAAATTTTCAGGTCACTGATAACCGATATGGGCCTAAAATTCTGGGGGTGAGTGTGGTCCTTATTCTGCTTAGGGATGAGCGACATGTTTGCTAACAGCATTTCCTCCGGAAAGCTGTTATCTTGTAGGACAAAGTTAAAAAGCCGAACCAGCCTGGGAGACAGTTGGGAGGCAAATTTTTTTATAATATATGGTAGAAAAACCATCAGGCCCGGGGGAAGAACCTGTCTTTAGTGCCTTGATGACATTCAGCACTTCTGATTGGGAAATAGGTGAATTAAGTTTGTCTAATTGTGAGAGTCGGGATTGGGATAGAGTTAAACCAGAACAAAGCCTCATGTCACGCGTGCCATGTACCTGAGATGAGACCGAAGTAGTGGGGAGGCCTCCCTTGCACCTCGGGTCCTTGAAGCCTCTGGAGATGTAGACAGAGACTTGGTGGACACCGAGTGGCACGGGTGCCAGGGGTGTGGAGCACTGTGCAAGCCTTTGTCCGAGATCCGAGCCAAGGTCAAGTCCAGTTTGGCAACGAAGTATAAAAGGGTTAATCAGAAGAAAAATGGTCAAGAACCAAGCCGGGGTCAGTTCCAATCTGGCAGCTGAGTACAAAAGGGGCAAAGAAGTAGAATGATAGAAAAACCAAGTTAAAAGCTGCGCTCTGGGTTTATGATCAAACAAATATGTTGTGACAACGAAAGCAGCCTGCACCAAGATCTAGTCTCCAAATCTCATCATAAAAAGTTAAACAAAGATGCGGCGCTAAAATGTAATCTGAAACAAAATCACTCAAAAGTGAATAGGATAGGATTGAACAAACCACTAAATGAATGAATAAATATTAAAGTGAGTATACGTGGAGATAGAAGCAAAATTAATACACTCATATGCAGTAAACAAACAATCAAAAGTGAATAAACACATTAGTAAAAGCAAATTCATATACTGATAACCAGGAAATTAGTAATGATTAATTGCCAAAAGTGAATATGGTAATATATTCAGTGAAAACATCCCAAAAATAAATATAAAGTCCAGAATACGTAAAACAACAAAAAAGGGGGGGATCCGTGATGGAAAAGTGCCACAAAAGTGCAGAAGGAGGGGAAGATGCAGATGGGGAATCCTCTATGACTCTTCACACCCAAGGTGGAATATCAGATGCGCTTACCAGATCCCAATGACTGCTATTATGGCAGTCATAAACGGCACAGGGAATATACAGGTCTCCCCACAACCTCAGCAAATGATGCCCGTACGCGGCAGATGGTATAATGTGTGCAGTTAAAATTCGCCTCTAGAATCAAATAAGCGCCGGCCGGCTTCAGCTGCTGCCTGTTCCTTCCGGGTTCAGCGTGGTGTGGTGGTGACGTCAGCACGCCGCTCCTCCCTGCGCCGTTTCGACAAATCTGTCGTCTTCCTGAGGTCGTATTGTATTACATAGTTGCTGGTTGATCTTACACAGACAGATCGGAGGGAGGCACAGCGTGTAACGCAGGAGTTGCAGGGAGGGAGGCGGGAAGTTAACAAACAGGTGATTGGCTGCATATGAGTGTATTAAAGAAGTAGAATGGTCAAGGTACAAATCCGAGGTCAATGGCAAGCAGGAATCAAGAGTAGTCAAATAGGTTTCCAGGTCACAACAAGTTCAGACAGATCACACACTAGCACAGGAACAAGGGGGGGACTGAAGATAATCCAGCAATTTGACAGTGTCTGGGCTGGGCTTATATAGGGAAGTTTGAGGTAACTTCCTGGGCGCCTCCTGGGCATTTTCCCACCTTTTTCCATCAGGTTGAGGTCACTTCCTGTCCGCTTCCTGGGCATATTCCTGCCGTTTTTCATCAGGTCTTCTGCGCAGGTGCGGGTTGGCGCGCTGAGGCGTCTTTAGCGCATGCTCAGTTGGAACGGATTTCCTCTTGTGGCAACGCGCAATTGGTGCATACTTAGTAAGCCCTGGACTCTTACACCTCATCTGATGGTCCAGACTGGGGGGGTCCAAGTAATGTTGAGTAAAAATTTTTAAGACTTCTTGAGGGTGAGATGTAATTATGCCCGAAGGGGTAGTCAATTTATAAACGTGCGGAGGGTGGAAAGGCTGGTTCAGTTTCCTAGCGAACATGGTTGAGGCGGTGTAATGCCCTGTACACACGGTCGGATTTTCCGACAGGAAAAAAGTGCGATCGGATTGTTTTGTTGGAAATTCCGATCGTGTGTGGGCTCCATCGGACTTTTTCCGTCTGAATTTCCGACACACAAAGTTTGAGAGCAGGCTATAAAATTTTCCGACAACAAAATGTAGACAAATCCGATGCACAAAGTGCCACCCATGCTCAGAATAAATTAAGAGACGAAAGCTATTGGCTACTGCCCCGTTTATAGTCCCGACGTACGCGTTTTACGTCACCGTTTTCAGACCGATCAGATTTTCCGACAACTTTGTGTAACTGTGTGTATGCAAGACAAGTTTGGGCCAACATCCGTCTGAAAAAATCCATGGATTTTGTTGTCGGAATGTCCGATCAATGTCCGATCGTGTGTACAGGGCATTACTGTGCAATAGGCATCTTGCCTTGGACCATCGCAGGGCCCTTCTCCACTTTAGCCGAGAGTAGCGAGTCAAATTCGAGGAAAGTCTGGTAGACTAAAGTCAGGGCTGCGGAATTTTTATATAAACTGTCCAGCTCCGCAGAGAGCTGTACTATTTTTTCTTATTAGTTTTATTGTGGGCAGTAGCTAAACTGATAAGTTTACCCCGCAGCAACTGCCTTATGAGCGACCCACACTGTAGAAATGGCGGTCCCAGGGAGGGCGTTTAGAGCAAAGTAGGTATCTATAGATTGAGAAACCTCAGATTCACCCGCCAAGTCAGAAAGAAGTGCCTCATTGAGTCTCCACATAAATGGTGTAGGGGCTAGCTTAATAAATTCTGTGGTGAAGGAGGTTATGTGGTGGTCAGACCATGCACAGTTATGAATGGAGGCTGTCTGAGAGATAGCAAGGATAATAGGAGTGGAGAGAATATAGTCTAGTCTTGCGTAACTGTTGTGCAGATGAGACGTATATTCTTTTGCTCCTATGTTGTGTGTGCCCGCCATGTGTTCACTAGTTGAAATTCCAGAAGTTTACGGGAAATGGATTTAGGGAAAGCCCTGGAACTAGTGGAGGCCGTGCACCCTGTCTAGTGTGGGGTTCGCTACCATGTTAAAATCTCCCCCTATAATCATATGGGGGGATTGATATTTTGCTAAAATATCAAAAAAGGATGTGAAGAAGGAGGCAGAGGATTCGTTGGGGGCATAAACACTAGCTATGGTAAGCTCCCGGTTATGAATATCCTCCCTTTATTATAACATAGCGACTTTCCTTATCTTTGTAAATCTGACGCACATCCATAGGAAAGGAGGCGTGTAAAAATATGGCAGCACCCCTACTCTTCGATGAATGAAGTGTGTAGAAAGCTTGTGGGAAAGTTCTATGAAAGAACTTGGGATGGGAGTTTTGCGAGAAGTGTGTCTCTTGAATCAGTAGAATTTTAGCATTAAGTCGCTTATAGTGGGAGAAGGCTTTACTCCTCTTAATAGGGAGAGTTGAAGCCTTTGACGTTATGCGAGATGCAATTAATCGCCATTACTAAGATTAGGGGGGGCGTTCAGCTGAATGAGTGAAGAATAGGCTTGTAGGCTACTATCAAATATGGAACCTAACTCCACAAAGCCCCAATACTGCATTTGTAACAGATTGCAGACCATAGAGGAACATTTAAAACAGCGGATAGAGGCCTTATGACCTCACCTACTCCAAAAACGCCTGTCAGGACAAGAATGACTATAATCAGTTGAGGATTCAAACCTGAGAAAAAAAAGAGTCCAAAAAAAAAAAAGAAAATGAACAAAAAATGAACAGGATCAGGAACATTTTTGTATCCTGAAAATAGAATGTTACAACCGAGACAACCAAGTCTCGAACCCAGCAGCACCACTGATCTTGTGCCCAAACCAAAAGAGGGGACCAGTGTGAGGAACCTAGCTGTAAAAAAAAGATTTAAAAAGTGGTAAAGTTGCTGGGTGGGGATGTCATGCAGCAGCACCAAGGGACAGGCTCCTGACAAAGTGGGTGCCTTGAGACTGAGGGTGCGTCGTCGCTGAATCCAACGGGGCAGATCGTAGAGATAGCTGTATTGATGCGATGAAGTTAGCTATGTCCCCGGTTAAGCGTTATCATATCGAATTCTCCTTCTGTCGTGTCTGGTAGGTGGCATGTGCCAGATTTGAGATTGCCTGGGGGGGTCAAGGGATGGCAGGGCACCGCTTCAGCTTCCATGTGGCCCAATTTCACCAGGATCTCCTGACCCTCCAGAACTGTGGTGGCAGCATAAGTGGAGCCATTATGAGGAACCCACCAATTTAAATGGGAAATATGTATCGGATCCGGGCTGCTTAAAGTGTTACAGTGACCTCCTTCATGCCCCTGTGTCTGTCCAATGTGGCTAGTGAGATATCCGGATAGTTCTGAACAGTGTAATCATCAAGGGCGATGCGTAGGGTGTTTCTAGCAGCCCTTAAAATGTCTTCTTTCGTCAGGAAATCCTTCATACAAAGGATTATGTCACGCGGCAGTTTGTCTGCTGGAGGTTTTGGTCTGAGGGCCCTGTGAAACCTGCCACACCTAAAGGCCGCAGATTCACATTTTGGAAGGAGAGACTTGAACAGCCTGATGACAGTGTGAATCAAATCTGTTACCGACTCTGGAATACCTCGCAATTGCAGATTATTGCATCTATTCCTGTTGTCCAGATCTTCAACCTGATTTGATCAAATGCTGTTGTTAACGTTGTTAACATTTCATGCTCTGGACTGAGCTCATTATAAGCCAGGGCCAGTTCATCGTGTTTAGTTTCCAGCATGTCAGTTCTAGTACCCAGAGCTGCAATCTCCTGTGACAGTGCATGGGAGGTCTTGTGCGTTTCTGTTTGGAACTTTGTTGCCAGTCTATTATACATCTTTTCTAGGCTAGCATCTAGGTCAGCTTTAGATAGAGAAGAGGTGTACTCACTGCCAGGATCCGAAGGTGAGCCAGGAACAGAAGGCACAGAGGGGGCCGCTGGAGCAGGAGAATGTGCTCGGGCCACGGCGCCATTTTGGGACATGCTGTATTGTTCCCTGGTGCAGAGGAGATAGTGGGTTAGAGAATTCTGAGCGGGCCCCGGGATTTTTTCTTCAACAACGGCATGCACTGTGTCTTTGTGCCTCGAGGGGTGTTAGAAGTGTCGGTGTAAGGCCATTTATAGCCCTCTGTGAGCCAATCATGTCCCGCGGTGTGCGGAGCTACTGTGTCAGGCGTCCATCTCGCTCAGCGCTGAGCATGCGCCCCCTGTTTGGTGTTTTATCAAAGTAGTTTGCTGTATATTCTCGCTTTTTGCAATCTCTTTGTGCAGAGCCAAAGGACGCCCACTTAAATCAAAAATTCACTTATAGAAAGAACCCCAGACATGTGCCCCCCAGTCATTAATATTGTGGAAATGTACAGTAGATGAACCCCTTCAGGGTCAGAACATCCCCCCCCCCACTTACAGGGCTTAAACATTTCCTTCATTTTGGAGATGTGTCACCTTTTCCACCAGTGACCTTCTCATCTCATCCGTCTATTGTACATTTTCTACATCTATACTAACAATGTCACGCTTACCCCTAACGCAGGTGGTCAGACACTATAGCTGGCTTCTGTGTTCTTCACCTATAGAAGCCCCCTTTTCCATAAGGCAAGCAGGCCTACCTGTACTCAGTTGCCCCCCAGGATTTACAGAATGCTATAGTGCCTGGCCACCACGCCTGAGCAGGAACAAACTGAGCACAGCAACCAGGTATTTGCAGGTTGGCAGACAGACAGAGTGGTTCCAACGATAGTCCAGGTACAAGGCAGGCAAGGTTCAGAATAGTCAGGGTCAAATCCACAGTCAAAAGGCAAACAGAGTTCAGAAAGTAGTCGATATCTGAACCAAGGTCATCAACGAGGGAATTCCAACACCAGAGTAGGGCAGACAAACAGAGAGCTTGGAGCACATGTTACAAACGCAATATCACAAGCATGAGACTGCAGGCTTGGCTGGCTTAAATCAGGTTGGGTCTCCACCCAGAGACTGACCACATCAATTACCTTACAGGTGGGACAGACAGACAGAAGAATGCATCACAGCCAAAACCTGGATGCAGGAATTAGGAGTAGGAGCAAAACACACTCCTGACAAGCGGATTATAGTAATTTTATTAGTGGTGGGGGTTGGGCGGTTTATTTAGGAGGGATTGGAATATGTATTTATTTTATGAGATGCAAATAAGAAGAAAAAAAGAAAAATTTAATTTTCAGTAAATGTCCGTAATTTATTTTCCCATAATGATCCCAGTCTCAGATATTCATCCTAAAATGTGATCAGTAAAATCTCCAGAGTACACGTAGATCACAGGAATATGATGTGTCCTGACAAAGCCCAAAGACAAAAATCATCTTCCAGTTTAGGAGAGGAGGGGCGCACCCAGGAGAAATGATTCTGTGTACAGAAACCTCACAGAGCACCCCCCACAGCTCCCTCCTCCCAATGCCCCTCCAATCAGCGTCAGAGAATCCTATGACATCACACTGACCTCATAGCGCCTCCTCCTAATATCTCTCTATCCGACTTTTTTTTTCTAATGCTCTTAGGATGTGGGCCGACCCCTGGCCTCCTCACTTTCCAAGTAGGGCTGTTGAACCTGCATTGTATGTAATATCAGAAACCTCAGCATGAAGTGGGGTTTAAATAAAAAGAGACCTGACCAGTGAGGTGAGGAGGATTCTGGGAATGTCATTTGATTTTACTATTTGTGTTCAAATCTAGAGTTTTCCTCCTGTGAAGTCTGGAGATCATCTGACCATCACATTGCCTCCACCTCCCTCCCTGATAGAATAGAGAAATAAAAAGAAGATTCTAGAAGTCACCAGAGAGATCATCGAGCTGCTGACAGGAGAGGTGAGCGGAGCTCGGAAGGACATCATGATGGACAATCAGCCGCCCCTCACATCACCGGGTAAGAGGAGACTTTATTGTAAAGGAGAGAGCAGTACGGAGGATCCACCTAGATCCCCCATCATCTGATAAACACATAGAAACAATGTATTCAGTCAGTGTGTGTGTTTCCTACAGATGGATCCAGTAATGGGAACCCACCAGAGAGATGTCCCCGTCCTCTGTATTCCTGGGATTCTACACAGGAAGATCACACCATCCCTCACCATCATCAGGTAGATGATTGACAATTATTGGTAGTTATGATTTATACACAAGCATGTTTGTTGCAATGAATATTTTTTTATATTTTCAGAGTGGAAACCTTGGGGATGATAATATTAATGTTAAAGAAGAGTATAAAGAGGAGGATGAGGAGTATGGATTGATGAAAAACTTTTCAGAAGGACACAGGGATATGATGGAGCCACCTAATATCAGGAACCCACCAGAGAGATGTTCCCGTCCTCTGTATTCCCGGGATTCCACACAGGAAGATCACACCATCTCTCACTATCATCAGGTAGATGAGGAACAATCACTGATAGTATCATTAGGATCTGTACATTATCTGCATTGTTACCATTGATGTCATTTTTATTATATATTCAGAGTGGAAATCTGAGAGATTCTAAAGTCGAGGTTAAAAAAGAGATAAAAGAGGAGGATTATGAGGTTGGGGTGATAGAGGAGTCTGAGTCTCTAAAAGTTTACAAGGATCTGTACCAGGACACCATGGAAGAGTCATCCAGCTACAGAAACCCACCAGAGAGATGTCCCCGTCCTCTGTATTCCCGGGATTCCACACAGGAAGATCACAGCATCCCTCACTGTTACAAGGTTGGTGGATCGGAGCATCTAGAACATGGACTTCTGGAGAGGATGTGTGTTTTTTTTATATGATGTCACAATAATAAATCTTCTATTTTATAGATGATATTTTCTCTCATTTTCTTGATTTAGAGTGGAGATCCAATTGATATAGAATTTGAGGTTAAATCAGAAGAAGAAGAGACGTATGTGAGGGATGATCAGCAGTCTATGGAGGAGGATGGAATAACGGGGACATTTATAGAGGAGGACACTCCTACAGAGATCAGCATAGGTGGGTCATTAACACTAAATCCATTCCTCCACCCATACTGCTCACTGATTGGTCCAGAGTAGGGCGGGGACTGGGTGATATCAGCCTGTAATCCCCTGGTCACTTTCCTGAGCTGTGTTCCCCGTCCTGTATTCCTGTATTTCTCTCGGATAATCTTCCTTCTCTGTGCTGCAGACACAATTTATGTATCTAGACTGGATTTATGGAGATTCTGGGGTTCAGCTGGCAGTAAAATTTAGATTTTCTCCATAGGTGTTGCTCAGCCTAGGCACCTGGAGTATGTATCCTGGGTCTTCTGCCTCAAGTCCTGGGTCTAGCAAGACCTCTGACAGAGTAATTCTCCCGGGAATACCTTTTCTGTTATTTGCTGTCTGTGCCGGGTGGAGGGATATGTCTGTATAGTCTCAGACCCAAGTCACTGAGTGCAGTCTCAGGAGATGGGAGGCAGCGGTGTGGGACCTCTGCAACTTGTCTCAAATAAACATTAAGCCACCAATATTATAAGTCCTGACCCCTGCACTATATACTCTATGTTGTACATTACATACTCCTGACTTCTGCTCTCTCCCCTCTACCCACTGCTTATATATACACATAATATGTATTCTCTTTTGTTACACCCATTTCCTACCAGCTGGACATTTTATATCTGATGATTTGATTGGAGCACAGACTTTTACATGTTGATAATAATGTGATAACATCCTCCAACTTTGGAACCTTAAACAGAAAGTGATAATGAGGGAGGAGTCAATAACCCAATGATGGTGGTCTTCAGGATCAGTCCAGTCTTCATCTTGGTTGTTCTCCCCCCATCCTCACTCTCTGACCTCTGGTGGGTCTCAGCCCCGCTGTTATTCATGACTAAATCATGGACTAAATAAGGAAGTGCAGGACTTCTTGTGTTGGGAAGATGGCAATGAGTGATAGAGGGGGAGGGGACACTCGTCCTATAATCCCCTCATCACTGTCACTCCTATAAAAGACAGTTCTCGTTGTTTCCTCACTCTCTGACTAAGGTCCATGAATAAAGAAATTATCTGGTAGGAGATCAGAGGACCCATTTACTAGTTACCTTGAGGGGGGAATTGTAAGATCCTCAGAGACAAAGCTGCCTGATGTGGGCGGAGTCCTGGTTTAGGGGAACCAATCTGCTCATGTCTAGTAATAATCTTTGTATCTCTATTTTAGTAGATGGACGGGAGATGAGGAAAACCTCAGAGGATTGTCTCACTTTGTCTCCAGACTGTAAAGTAGAAGATGAGGACATCACACAGTATAGTCCAGGAGAAAACCCGACTACCTCAAATGTCCATCCGGCACCACACAGTGTAGATGGACCATCGTATTCCTCTTATCCTGAGGAACCTCAGACTGTGAGGGACGGTGCCGGACCATCGTATTCCTCTTATCCTGAGGAACCTCAGACTGTGCGGGACGGTGCCGGACCATCGTATTCCTCTTATCCTGAGGAACCTCAGACTGTGAGGGATAATCCAACAAATAAAAGGTTTCCCTGTCCTGAGTGTGGGAAATGTTTTTCACGGAAGTCCAGTCTTACCACACATATGAGATTGCACACGGGGGAGAAGCCGTATTCCTGTCCTGAGTGCGGGAAATGTTTTTCAGCGATGTTCAGTCTTTCCTATCATCAGAGATTGCACACGGAGGAGAAGCGTTATTCCTGTCCTGAGTGCGGGAAATGTTTTTCAGCGATGTCCAGTCTTACCAGACATCTCAGATTGCACACGGGGGAGAAGCCGTATTCCTGTCCTGAGTGCGGGAAATGTTTTTCAGTGAAGTCCAGTCTTTCCAAGCATCAGAGATTGCACACGGGGGAAAAACCATATTCCTGTCCTGAGTGCGGGAAATGTTTTTCAGTGAAGTCCAGTCTTTCCAAGCATCAGAGATCTCACACGGGGGAGAAGCCGTATTCCTGTCCTGAGTGCAGGAAATGTTTTTCACAGAAGTCCCATCTTTCCCATCATCAGAAATTGCACACGGGGGAGAAGCCGTATTCCTGTCCTGAGTGCGGGAAATGTTTTTCACAGAAGTCCCGTCTTTCTAATCATCAGAGAGTGCACACGGGGGAGAAGCCGTATTCCTGTCCTGAGTGCGGGGAATGTTTTTCGGTGAAGTCCAGTCTTTCCACACATCAGAGATTGCACACGGGGGAGAAGCCGTATTCTTGTCCTGAGTGCGGGAAATGTTTTTCAGCTATGTTCAGTCTCTCCTATCATCAGAAATCTCACATGGGGGAGAAGCCATATTCCTGTCCTGAGTGTGGGAAATGTTTTTCACAGAAGTCCCATCTTTCCAGACATCAGAGATCACACACGGGGGAGAAGCCACTTTCCTGTCCTGAGTGAGGGAATTGTTCCTCACTGAAGTCCTGTCTTCCTGTACATCAGGGGTCCCACACAACCCTCGAGGTGTATTAGTGAGTGTGGGAAATGTCTTGTATATGAATGTTGATGGACATGTGGGGAAGAAGCACACCCTGATATACACCTCAGATATACTCCATGGCTGATCTTCATCATGGAGGAAACACTTGATAAGGAGATCAGAGATCACCAAAGACATGGATGAAGTGTTGTACCGTGTTGGCCATTGATAGCGGGAGAAAAATAAAAATGGAGTCATTACCTCTCATTGGCTGAGTACATTTTGTGGTGGAAGATTTCACAAACATTTACAGGTCTGTTTCTAAACACTTTGTAGAATGAATGTGTAAAGGAAATGTGTAAGTTCTGTATAGAATTGTTTTGTATTTTGCACTGCCCTGGAAATCATATTTTATCACAAATAAAATTTACATTCAGCCAGGAGCAGCGATTTTCTTTTTAAATGCTTAAAGTGAAACATTAAAAATGTCCAATTCCTTTAACTACTTGCTTACTGGGCACCTAAACCCCCCTCCTGCCCAGACCAATTGTCAGCTTTCAGTGCTCTCACACTTTGAATGACAATTACTCAGTCATGCAACACTGTACCCAAATGATTTTTTTGTCCTTTTTTTCATACAAATAGAGCTTTCATTTGGTGGTATTTGATCACCTCTGGGTTTTTTAATTTTTGCGCTATAAATGAAAAAAGACCGAAAATTTTGAAAAAAATGCTTTTTTCTTCGTTTCTGTGATAAAATTTTGCAAATTAGCAATTTTTATTCATAAATGCTGGCCACAATTTATACTGCTACATATCTTTGGTAAAAATAACCCAAATTAGTGGATATTATTTGGTCTGTGTAAAATTTATAGCGTCTACAAGCTATGGTGCAAATCATAAAAAAATGATCACATCTGATCAGACCTGATGTACTGAGGCCTATCTCATTTCTTGAGACCCTAACAAGCCAGGAAAGTACAAATGCCCCCCAAATGACCCCTTTTTGGAAAGTAGACATTCCAGGGTATTTAGTAAAAGGTATGGTGAGTTATTTGAAGTTGTTATTTTTTCCCACAATTCTTTGCAAATTAAGGTTTCTTTTTTATTTTTAAATTTTTTTCAGAAAATTGTCATTGTAATAGCTTATTTCTCTCACATGGAATGTGCATACCACAAATGACACCCCAAAATACATTCGGCTACTCCTCCTGAGTATTACAATACCACATGTGTGGGACTTTTTCGCTAACTGGCCACATACAGAGGCCCAACATGCAGGGAGCATCATCAGGTGTTCAAGGAGCATAAATTACCCATCTAACTTGTTGACTACCTATTACACTTTTGAAGGCCCTAGAGCACCAGGACAATGGAAATGACCCCATTTTGGAAATCTAACACTCCAACGTATAATCTATGAGGCATAATGAGTCTTTTGAACGGTTCATTTTTTTCCAGAAGTTTTTGGAAAATGTGGAAAAAAATGAAAATGCATTTTTTTTTTTTTACACAAAGTTGTCCGTTTATAAGATATTTCCAACACATAGCATTTACATAGCAAAAATGACACCCCAAAATACATTCTGCTATTCCTCCTGAGTATACTGATACCACATGTGTGAGACTTTTACACAGCCTGACCACATACAGAGGCCCGCCAGGGAAGTAGCACCTTCAGGCGATCTACGAGCATAAATTACACATCTCATTTCTCACCCACCTATTACACTTTTGAAGGCCCTGGAGCACCAGGAGAACGGAAACGCCCACAAAATGACCCCCATTTGGGACAGCTAACACCCCAACGTATAATCTATGAGGCATAATGAGTCTTTTGAACGGTTCATTTTTTTCCAGAAGTTTTTGGAAAATGTGGAAAAAAATTAAAACGCATTTTTTTTTTACACAAAGTTGTCCGTTTATAAGATATTTCCAACACATGGCATTTAAATAGCAAAAAATGACACCCCAAAATACATTCTGCCACTCCTTCCGAGTATGGCAATACCACATGTGTGAGACCTTTACACAGCCTGGCCACATACAGAGATCCAACATGCAAGGAACGCCATCAGGTGTTCCAGGGACACATAGCATGCACATACCAAGAATTACACCCCAAAATACATTATGCTGAGCAAAGAGAAACAAAAGATTACCTGTGGTTTTAGTAGTACAGTTGTCCGCAGGAGGATAGCACTGATGCAGGCAGGGACTTGGTCAGCAACAGCGAACACAATTTTTCAGGCAGCAGGCAGAAATACTGTCCATAGTCAGTACAGGCAGCAGGCATGGATACTGTCCATAGGTCAGTGCAGTGCAGGGTCAGTGCAGGCAGAGATTGTCAGCAATGCCAAAATATTGGTCTTGGTATTAGGCAGAAACAAGGTCCATGTGCTGTGGTCAGTGCAACAAACAGAGGCATGATGGCAGTAAGTCCTGCAGGCAGCAGGCAGAAGTAGGGCCTCGTTCAGGAAAGAATGGGGACAGGGGTAGAGGCTTCTCCCACCCAAATCTCTTTGATGCCTCCGAGTCCCCAGACCCTAATCTAGGAATGAGAAAACAAAGAAAATTGTTTTCTTCATCCAGAAAATCTATTCTGGAGCCCCTCACATATGTGAGACGCCTGTGTTGAATCCCACTAGTCCAGTTGCAGGGTACAAGATCAGTCCAAGAGGCAGGCAAGAGGCATGGTCAAACAGTCCAAGGTCAGCTCCAGATCAGGCAAAGGTATGCACAGAATCGTTAGGCAGAAGCATGGTCGAATAACAGTCCAGGGTCAGTTCCATATCAGGCAGCGGTATGTACAAAATCGGCAGGCAGAAGCGTGGTCAAATAACAAGCCAGGGTCAGTTACAGAGCAGGCAGTGGCATAAGGTGTGTGAAGGCAGGAACTGAGGATTACGTTTACCATACTTCACTAATAATTTAGTGAAGTATGGTAACGGCGGAAACATTCACCTATACAGAGGCCTGGTTGGGAAGGACATTGTGCACAATAATAAGATGTGTCTCTTCTGACTCCTGCTCTGGTACACACCTTACATCTTTTTTGACGTCTTTGGCCAGTTGGTTTGGGAGGGAGTTTATCTGGAAAGTGGCGTTCGGAGAGTTGACTAACAACATCTGATCAGATGTTTTCTGGTGGGCCGTTCGGGAATATAAGGGCAGTGTAAATTTCCTCCTGGTAGCCAAGGAAGGGTTGGGGGCTTTGGGTGGAGTTGCGGTAAATGATATAGGAGTTGTATATGGCCGATTGAAAAAAATAAATCAATACTTTTTTGTACCAATGGTATGTCCTTCTTGTGGCAAGGTATGGTTCCAACATTTGATTGTTGAAGTCGATTCCCCCCATAAACGAATTGTATTGATGGATGCATTTGGGTTTCTGGATGGGGCCATTCCTTCTGGGGATTTCCACATAGGTGTTATTGTGGATGGAAGACAACATGTACACATCCCTTCTGTCCCTCCACTTCACTGCCAGAATCTCTTTGTTACGCAGACTTGCCGTTTCTCCTTTTCTCAACTTCTTATTAAGAAGACTTTGAGGAAAGCCCTTCCGATTTTTTTTTACGGTGCCACATGCTGGTGTCTTCTTCCGATGAAGGTTGTGGAACAGGGGCAGAGAAGTGTAGAAGTTGTCTACATACAGGTGGTATCCTTTGTCGAGTAGGGGGTATATGAGGTCCCAAACAACTTTCCCGCTGGTTCCCAAGTAGTCCGGGCAATTAGGGGGCTGCAGCTGGGTGTCCTTCCCTTTGTACACTTTGAAGGAATATGTGTACCCTGTGGCTCAGTCACATAGTTTGTACACCTTCACCCCATAGTGGGCCCTTTTGCTGGGGATAAATTGCTTAATTTTAAGCCTGCCGCTAAATTTAACAAGGGACTCATCCACACATATGTTTTGGTCCGGGGTGAACAGCTGGGGGAATACTTCAGAAAAATAATTTAATATTGGCCGAATTTTGTAAAGCCTGTCATAATTTGGATCAGTTCGGGGAGGGCACTGGGTATTGTCGCTGAAATGTAGGAACCTCATTATCATCAGATACCTGGTTCTGGGCATTACCGCGGAGAAGAGCGGCATGTGGTGGAGGGGGTGGGTTGACCAATAGGAACGGAATTCGTTTTTTTTGGTGAGCCCCATATTAAATGTGAGGCCCAAAAAAACCTTGAACTCCTCCACTGTCAGGTCTCTCCACTCATAGGGACTGGCATAATATGATGTGGGATTTTGCAAAATAAATTGCTGTGCATACAGGTTGCACTGGGCCACAATTGACGCCAACATGTCCTCCGTAAAAATTAAATTAAAAAAGTTAATTGGGGTGAAATTCTCTGTATCCACCTGGACTCCTGGCTGGGCAGTGAAAGGGGGAACGCTAGCTTCTCCTGAATTAGGAGGAAGCCACAAGGGGTTCTGAAGTGCAAAGGGAAGGCTGGCATGGGACCTAACCCTTTGGGGCTGGGGTGACACCCCACTGGTACTTGGCCTTTCTTGCCGAGGTACTGCTGTGTTGGTGGATGCCGCTGCCTCCTCACTAGAACGCCTTCGTTTGGCGGGCCGAGTTTCTTCCTCCTCTGAGTCTGTAAGTGTTTCACTACTGAGGACTGGCTCATAATTTACGTCAGAATCCGAATTGGAAAGGGAATCCGAACAAGAGAGCTCCCCGTTGCTCTCATCGGCCGTGGAAAGAATTTGGTATGCCTCCTCGGCGGAAAAGCTTTTTTTGGACATGGCTGCTGGTGGTTATGAGATTGCACAGCTGTGTGCTAAGCCTGCACTGATGAGGTGGCACTGATTGATGGCACAGATGTGCACTGATGAGGCGGCACAGATGGGCACTGATCGCACAGATGGGCACTGATGAGGCGGCACAGATGGGCACTGATCGCACAGATGGGCACTGATGAGACGACACAGATGGGCACTGATCGCACAGATGGGCACTGATGAGGCGGCACAGATGGGCACTGATCGCAAAGATGGGCACTGATGAGGCGGCACAGATGGGCACTGAGGCAGCACAGATGGGCACTGAGGAAGCAGCACAGATGTGCACTGATTGCACAGATTTACACTAATGAGGCGGCACAGGTGGGCACAGATATGCACTGATGTGGCACTGGTGAGGTGGCACAGATGGCCACTGATGAGGCGGCACAGATGGGCACTGATAAGGCAGCACAGATGGGCACTGATAAGGTGGCACAGATGTGCACTGAAGCGACACAGATGGGCACTGATTGGTACAGATGGGCACTGATGAGGTGGCACAGATGGGCACTGATGAGTTGGCACAGATGCGCACTGATTGCACAGATGTGCACTGATTGCAGATGGGCACAGATGGGCACTGATGGGCACAGACGGGCACTGATGATGCACTGATGGCACAAGTGGGCACTGATGTGCACAGGTGGGCACAGATGGCACTATATTGATGTCACTATGGGCAATGTTGGGCACTTTTTGGGCACACTTCGCTATTAGACTTTATAAAACTACTCACAGAAGCTCTCTCTCCTCACACGCTGTCTCTGTGTAAGGAGAGAGAGCCGGCAATGAGAGATGATCTCAATTGTTTACATTTCAGATCATCTCTCATTGGAGGCGGCGATCGCGTTGTGAACGGCCGCTTACGTGATTGGCCGTGTACAGCGATCTGTGATTGGCTGTGTCCAAGGGACACGGCCAACACAGATTTTCCCCGAGGCGGGCTCATGAGAGCGCGCTGGGAAAGCGGAAAGGGGACGACGTCAATAGACGTAGTCCCGGTATTTCAGATCCACGCTGTTGCCGTCATTTGGCAATGGCCCGGATCTGAAGCGGTTAAATAACATGTCTGGGGGGTCCTAATCCTTCCTGTGAAGGGGGATATCTCTGTCATGTACAGAAAGTGCTGCAGCAACGCCGACCTTTATGAAGGAAAAAAGTTTAAAATTGCTGCAAATTACATTTCCATGCAACTTCTATCCAAAAAAAAAACAGCACGCAGGCTTCTCTAAGGATCTGCTACAGCTCCTTGAAAAAGTATTCATACCCCTTGAAATCTCCCACATTTTTTAATGTCACAACCAAAAACGTAAATGTATTTTATTGGGATTTTATGTGATAGACCAACACAAAGTGGCACATAATTGTGAAGTGGAAGGAAAATGATAAATTATACAAATAAATATGTGAAAAGTGTGGGGGGGGTACATTTGTATGGCGCCCCCCGGAGTCAATACTTTGTAGAACCCCCTTTCTCTGCAATTACAGCTGCAAGTCTTTTTGGGGACTTCTCTACCAGCTTTGCACATCTAGAGAGGGACATTTCTGCACATTCTTCTTTGCAAAATATTTGTCAGATTGAATGGAGAGCGTCTGTGAACAGCAATTTTCAAGTCTTGTCACAGATTCTCAATGTGATTTAGGTCTGGACTGTGATTGGGCCATTCTAACACATGAATATGCTTTGATCTAAACCATTCCATTGTAGCTCTGGCTGGATGTTTCGGGTCGTTTCCTGCTGGAAGGTGAACCTCCGCCCCAGTTTCAAGTTTTTTGCAGACTCTTACAGGTTTTTGTAATGACACCCCGAGTATATAAGGGGTTAAAGTCGTTTAGGACATTCCCTTCCTGAACACCAAGGCAGCTACTGAACACTCCGATCAGCCGAACAAGAAACCCATATGAATAACTCTCCCCCCCAAATACGAGACAAGATGTTCTGTCTTGAGGGTCAACCAGGAATCAACTCATTTTTTTCACACACGGACACAACAGATAAAATAACTCAGAGACTCTTTCCCCCCCACCCTTGGAAAAGAGGACGGGTTAAACTGTCCAATGACAATGGACACACAGGTCAGGTGTGTTTAAACTTCTCATCAGTACACAGTCTTATCAGCAGGGGGCTGCTGGAGGAATCCCCCCTCCCTCCATAGAGATACACATCCTGTGATCCAAGGCAGACAAACACAATAGAACAGTGGAATACAGCCCCACCCCAAACTAGCACAACAAACGGTACACAACAGCATGAGACAACATGTTTAAAGAGACTCACTGCACATTGCCAACATGGTGGTATAAGGACGTGTTCAGGTCAAAGTCATCTGATACCATTTATGAGGTGGGAGGTTAGGCCCAGAATGAAGGTATTCTTCAAAAACATTCAAAATAAATGTATAATAATATCAACTTTTAATACTAATACAATTTATACAGGAAAATAAGAAAGGCTGCCAATGTTGAATCCTTTGTTCCATAAAAATGTATTTGTATGGTTTTCGGAGATGTGAGTCAAGGTGGGGTTTTTATGGGTTTTTTCGTACTCCAAACACAAACCTACACCACTGTTCAGTTCTCTGGCATACGGCTGGGCGTGATATAAATAGATATCCCCACAATACTATTTATAATATGGCACATACGGGGTTCCCAGAGTTTTGTGTTTTGGGGGGACATGGACTTGAATCCAAAGTAACATTAGTTCAGGGTCCCCAGGCATACACCTCACAAAGAGTATTGTTCCCTTAAAATCCAGGGCCCATAGTCGAAAGGCAAGAGGCCTGCATTCAGTCCTCTCCAAAAGCCTCTGTCCCGGCTAGGTCTGTCAAATTTTTCTTCTAAGATTGCCCTCTATTTGGCTCCATCCATCTTCCCATCAACTCTGACCAGCTTCCCTGTCCCTCCTGAAGAAAAGCATCCCCACCACATGAAGCTGCCAGCACCATGTTTCACGGTGGGGATGGTGTGTTTAGGGTGATGTGCAGTGTTAGTTTTCTGCCACTGTCTTGGATATTCCACCATACTCTTGCACTATTTAGTGTCAGACAGGAGTGTGTAATGTACAGAATGCAGGGGACAGGAGTGTGTAATGTACAGAATGCAGGGGACAGAAGTGTGTAATGTACAGAATGTAGAGGACAGGAGTGTGTAATCAACAGAATGCAGGGGACAGGAGTGTGTAATGTACAGAATGAAGGGGACAGGAGTGTGTAATGTACAGAATGAAGGGGACAGGAGTGTGTAATGTACAGAATGCAGGGGACAAGAGTGTGTAATCAACAGAATGCAGGGGACAGGAGTGTGAAATGTACAGAATGCAGGGGACAGGAGTGTGTAATGTACAGTATGCAGGGGACAGGAGTGAGTAATGTACAGAATGTAGGGTACAGGAGTGTGTAGTGTACAGAATGCAGGGGACAGGAGTGTGTAATGTACAGAATGCAGGGGACAGGAGTGTGTAATGCATAGAATGTAGAGAACAGGAGTGTGTAATGCACAGATGGCAGGGGATAGGAGTGTGTAATGCACAGAATGCAGGGGACAAGAGTGTGTAAAGTACAGAATGCAGGGGACAGGTGTGTGTAATGTACAGAATGCAGGGGACAGGTGTGTGTAATGTACAGAATGCAGGGGACAGGAGTGTGTAATGTACAGAACGCAGGGGACAGGAGTGTGTAATGTACAGAATGCAGGGGACAGGAGTGTGTAATGTACAGAACGCAGGGGACAGGAGTGTGTAATGCACAGAATGCAGGGGACAGGAGTATGTAATGCACAGAATGAAGGGGACAGGAGTGTGTAATGTACCAAATTCAGGGGACAGGAGTGTGAAATGTACAGAACGCAGGGGACAAGAGTGTGTAATGCACAGAATGCAGGGGACAGGAGTGTGTAATGCACAGAATGAAGGGGACAGGAGTGTGTAATGTACCAAATTCAGGGGACAGGAGTGTGTAATGTACAGAACGCAGGGGACAAGAGTGTGTAATGCACAGAATGCAGGGGACAGGAGTGTGTAATGCACAGAATGAAGGGGACAGGAGTGTGTAATGTACCGAATGCAGGGGACAGGAGTGTGAAATGTACAGAACGCAGGGGACAGGAGTGTGTAATGCACAGAATGAAGGGGACAGGAGTGTGTAATGTACCAAATGCAGGGAACAGGAGTGTGAAATGTACAGAACGCAGGGGACAGGAGTGTGTAATGCACAGAATGCAGGGGACAGGAGTGTGTAATGCACAGAATGAAGGGGACAGGAGTGTGTAATGTACCGAATGCAGGGGACAGGAGTGTGAAATGTACAGAACGCAGGGGACAGGAGTGTGTAATGCACAGAACGCAGGGGACAGGAGTGTGTAATGTACAGAATGCAGGGGAAAGGAGTGTGTAATGTACAAAATGCAGGGGACAAGAGTGTGTAATGCACAGAATGCAGGGGACAGGAGTGTGTAATGCACAGAATGAAGGGGACAGGAGTGTGTAATGTACCGAATGCTGGGGACAGGAGTGTATAATGTACAGAATGCAGGGGACAGGAGTGTGGAATGTACAGAATGCAGGGGACAGGAGTGAGTAATGTACAGAATGTAGGGGACAGGAGTGTGTAGTGTACAGAATGCAGGGGACAGGAGTGTGTAATGTACAGAATGCAAAGGACAGGAGTGTGTAATGCACATAATGCAGGGGACAGGAGTGTGTAATGCACAGAATGCAGGGGACAGGAGTGTGTAATGCATAGAATGTAGAGAACAGGAGTGTGTAATGTACAGAATGTAGAGGACAGGAATGTGTAATATACAGAATGCAGGGGACAGGTGTGTGTAATGCACAGAATGCAGGGGACAGGAGTTGTAATGCATAGAATGTAGAGGACAGGAGTGTGTAATGCACAAATGGCAGGGGATAGGAGTGTGTAATGCACAGAATGCAGGGGACAGGAGTGTGTAATGTACAGAATGTAGGGGACAGGAGTGTGTAATGTACAGAATGTAGGGGACAGGTGTGTGTAATGCACAGAATGCAGGGGACAGGAGTGTGTAATGTACAGAATGTAGGGGACAGGAGTGTGTAATGTACAGAATGCAGGGGACAGGAGTGTGTAATGGTAGTGGAAAAATCGAATGGTTAACGCTGCACTTGAAAATAAAATAATTATGAAAAGTGAAAAATTGTGTATGTATGAAGCTGCCAGCACCGAAAGTCCTAAATACAAAATTCAAATCAGTGTAAAACGTGGGGTGGGTGCGGTGCTGAATATGTAAATCCAAAAATGAAAGAAAAAAAATTGAATAAAATAACAATCAGTAGTGGTGAAAAGTGTAAGTAGAAAACTAAAGCAAAGTCCCTAAACCTCAAAACAGGGAAAATGACAAAAGCGATCCAGTAAACCAAGTGAAAAAATAAAACAAGGTTTAAATCCTATAAATGACAATGTTATGAGTCATAAATATAGAAGCAGAATGTCACAAGATATGAAGTAACAAAACCTAAAAAAAAACAAAAAGCAGAATGATGGTGATCACAAAATGTGCAAACGAAACACTCATATGAGTTCCTGTGTATGCCGTGTGAAGATTCCTGTGTATGCCGCCCCCCCTTAGGGTTGCCACCTCATCCCTTCAAACCCGAACTCATATGAATTACCCAGGTTCTGAGGCTAATTAAATGCAGATAAGGCAACAAATGAGTTTAATTACCACCTTAACCAGCCACAGAACCTGTGTAGTTAATATGTGTTCGGGTTTAAAGGGATGAGGTGCAAATCTACCCCCCCCCCCTCCTATCCAAGTGTAGACAAATATGACAGGGAAGCCACACGGACCCCCTGAAGCATGGGGCCAGGTCACAATTATGACCCCCTATTATGCCTCTGTCCCAATATCTCTCCTTTTACAGATTCTACAAGCAATACTTTACAAAAAAACAAACCCTGAGACTGTTTATTGGAGTCGGAGTGAATGGACTGTTGCTTGTGTGACTGGGGGGCCTCTGTACTGTATGGGAAAGAACCGGTTAATATCATCGCTCTCTGTGGGGGGAGCACTACACATCTATAAGGATATACAGTACATACACACACAGCACAAGGCCGTGTTCACACTACGAGGCGTTTCTCAGGGCTGAAGTTCCTCTGAGCTCCACAAGGTGGTGATCTCACTTCTACCCAGACAGGAAGTCTCTATGGAAGACAGGAAATGATGTCAGGTACAGGAAGAAAGCTCCTTGTGATACGACGTAGAGGTGACGTTGCTGAAATTGGCAGCAGAAGAGGTAATAAGATATTATTTTCTATTTACACCCAGTAACCCCCCATCATGTCCGTCCTCTTCCTCCATAGTCACTGTGATGTCTTTTATCTCCAGCAGATGATGATACACACATATATTATTATTATTATACAGGATTTATATCGCACCCACAGTTTGCACAACATGAGGACAAACAGTACAGTTACAATACAATATAATACAGGAGGAATCAGAGGGCCCTGATCCTTAGAGCTTACAATCTAAGAGGGAGGGTCAAGTGATACAAAAGTTAATAACTGTGGGAGATGGGCTGATGGAGAAAATAAAAGTCCAGTTGTTAGGTGGGGGCAGGATAGGCTTCTCATAGGAGAAGGGTTTTCAGGGATCGTCTTAAAGTGGACAGAGTAGGAGATAGTCAGACAAATTGGGATAGGGAGTTCCAAAGGATGGGAGAGGCTCGGTAGAAGTCCTGAAAATGAGCATAGGAGGAAGTGATGAGGGAGCTAGAGAACAGGAGGTTTTGGGAGGATCGAAGAGAATGATTTGGTTGGTATTGTGAGACTAGGTTAGTCATATAGTTGGGGGCCGAGTTCTGGGTGACTTTCTAAGTTGTTAGTATTTTGAATTTAATTTTTTGGGTAAGCAGAAGATTGGCAGAGAGGAGCAGCAGACATTGAATGGTTGGTAAGGTGGATGAGTCTGGCAACAGAATTCATGATGGGCTGAAGGGGGGATAGCCTATATAAAGGCAATTTGGTGAGGAGGGACTTGCAGTAGTCAAGGCAAGAGATAACCAGGGATTGAATCAGTAGCTTTGTGAGGTCATTGGTTAGGAAGGGACGTAATTTGGAGATGTTGCGGAGGTTGACGCGGAAAGCTTTGGACATTGATTGGACATTGATTGGATGTGGGGCTGAAAGGAGAGTTTAGAGTCCAGGATTGCACCTAGCACCCTGGCTTGTGGGGACATGTTGATGGTTGTGCCATCGATCTTGACAGAGAAGTCAGGGGGAAGGCGCACGTGGGGGAGGAAATATTATGAGCTCGGTTTTGGATAGATTGAGTTTGAGGAAGTGTTGTGACATCCAGGCTGATATGTCTGTTAGTAAATTAGAAGGATTGATAGAAAGCACATGTTATAGAGAGGAAGGAGAGCTAGATAGGGAAACAAGGTCACCTGCAGTCTGTTTGGTGTTTTTTTTTTTTTTTTTATTACTAAGCATTTTTTTATTGAGAAAAGGAAGTTTGCAGTACAAAATGGCATGGGATATAAAACTACTTATTGAAAAATAATTTGGGTTACAGAGTTAGACAATGATCGTCCAAATAGATAAGTATTCAAGGTTAAACATGACAATCTTAATGCTATATGTTCTTATCAGCTATATATGGTATGTCAAACAAGACTGCAACCAGAAAAGTCAAAAACAACAGAAATAAAAAGAAAACCATAACTCAGGTAATTCTTGTAGATGAAAAGTGAACCAAGGGTTCCATTTAGCGTCATACATAGGGATGGAGTCATGCAGTGTGTGAAATATTTTTTTCAGATTACATTATTTGATCAACTCGAGAGATAACTTGTGAGAATGGGACTGTGTTCGACTTCCAGTTAAGGGCGATTGCCCAATGCAGCGCAATACAAATAGTGTGTAATAGTTTCATTAGGGGGTTTCGGGATATCAGGGATTTTTTCAAATAGTAGACAGTGAGTATGTGTCAGAGCCATGTGCCTCCCCGCCAGCTTATCCATTAGCTCCATAGTTGCCCTCCAAGTAGGTTGCAGAGCTTCACATTCCCAGAACACGTGCAAAAAAAAAACCTGGAAGAGCACATCCTCGGAAACAAGATGTGGAAGTCTGTGGGTAGATCTTTCCCAAACATAAAATAATTTAATCGCTGTTTGCCTAATGCCCCGTACACACGGTCGGATTTTCCGATGGATGAAAATGTCTGATTGGAGCGTGTTGTCGGAAATTCCGACCGTGTGTGGGCTCCATCGGACATTTTCCTTCGGATTTTCTGACACACAAAGCACATCATCCGCATACATGCAGAATTTATAAGTAAAGGAAGCTTTGTTGTAGCCCGGAATATCTGGGCGCTGCAGTATGGCAATGGCTAGGGGCTCAATAGCCAGAGCGAAAATGAGTGGGGACAGTGGGCACTCCTACCAAGCCGGAAAAACTGAGCTACATCCGGGGATTTTGACACGCCTGCTGGGGTTTTGATATAGAGCCTGTAGGAAATCACCCTGAAATCCATAGCGCTTTAGTAGGAGAAACGCATAGCTCCAAGACACACTGTCAAAAGCTTTACGAATGTCTAAACTTAACGTGAACAGTTTCATGGAGAAAAGGTTTGCATCCTGAACAATATCTGTGGCTAGGCGGATATTGTCTGTTATAAGGTGGTGGGGGATAAACCCTGACTGGTAAGGGGAAATTAGTGAGGAAATCACTCCTGCGAGTCTATCGGCTAAGATCCTACTGAAAATTTTCAGGTCACTGATAACCGATATGGGCCTAAAATTCTGGGGGTGAGTGTGGTCCTTATTCTGCTTAGGGATGAGCGACATGTTTGCTAACAGCATTTCCTCCGGAAAGCTGTTATCTTGTAGGACAAAGTTAAAAAGTCGAACCAGCCTGGGAGACAGTTGGGAGGCAAATTTTTTTATAATATATGGTAGAAAAACCATCAGGCCCGGGGGAAGAACCTGTCTTTAGTGCCTTGATGACATTCAGCACTTCTGATTGGGAAATAGGTGAATTAAGTTTGTCTAATTGTGAGAGTCGGGATTGGGATAGAGTTAAACCAGAACAAAGCCTCATGTCACGCGTGCCATGTACCTGAGATGAGACCGAAGTAGTGGGGAGGCCTCCCTTGCACCTCGGGTCCTTGAAGCCTCTGGAGATGTAGACAGAGACTTGGTGGACACCGAGTGGCACGGGTGCCAGGGGTGTGGAGCACTGTGCAAGCCTTTGTCCGAGATCCGAGCCAAGGTCAAGTCCAGTTTGGCAACGAAGTATAAAAGGGTTAATCAGAAGAAAAATGGTCAAGAACCAAGCCGGGGTCAGTTCCAATCTGGCAGCTGAGTACAAAAGGGGCAAAGAAGTAGAATGATAGAAAAACCAAGTTAAAAGCTGCGCTCTGGGTTTATGATCAAACAAATATGTTGTGACAACGAAAGCAGCCTGCACCAAGATCTAGTCTCCAAATCTCATCATAAAAAGTTAAACAAAGATGCGGCGCTAAAATGTAATCTGAAACAAAATCACTCAAAAGTGAATAGGATAGGATTGAACAAACCACTAAATGAATGAATAAATATTAAAGTGAGTATACGTGGAGATAGAAGCAAAATTAATACACTCATATGCAGTAAACAAACAATCAAAAGTGAATAAACACATTAGTAAAAGCAAATTCATATACTGATAACCAGGAAATTAGTAATGATTAATTGCCAAAAGTGAATATGGTAATATATTCAGTGAAAACATCCCAAAAATAAATATAAAGTCCAGAATACGTAAAACAACAAAAAAGGGGGGGATCCGTGATGGAAAAGTGCCACAAAAGTGCAGAAGGAGGGGAAGATGCAGATGGGGAATCCTCTATGACTCTTCACACCCAAGGTGGAATATCAGATGCGCTTACCAGATCCCAATGACTGCTATTATGGCAGTCATAAACGGCACAGGGAATATACAGGTCTCCCCACAACCTCAGCAAATGATGCCCGTACGCGGCAGATGGTATAATGTGTGCAGTTAAAATTCGCCTCTAGAATCAAATAAGCGCCGGCCGGCTTCAGCTGCTGCCTGTTCCTTCCGGGTTCAGCGTGGTGTGGTGGTGACGTCAGCACGCCGCTCCTCCCTGCGCCGTTTCGACAAATCTGTCGTCTTCCTGAGGTCGTATTGTATTACATAGTTGCTGGTTGATCTTACACAGACAGATCGGAGGGAGGCACAGCGTGTAACGCAGGAGTTGCAGGGAGGGAGGCGGGAAGTTAACAAACAGGTGATTGGCTGCATATGAGTGTATTAAAGAAGTAGAATGGTCAAGGTACAAATCCGAGGTCAATGGCAAGCAGGAATCAAGAGTAGTCAAATAGGTTTCCAGGTCACAACAAGTTCAGACAGATCACACACTAGCACAGGAACAAGGGGGGGACTGAAGATAATCCAGCAATTTGACAGTGTCTGGGCTGGGCTTATATAGGGAAGTTTGAGGTAACTTCCTGGGCGCCTCCTGGGCATTTTCCCACCTTTTTCCATCAGGTTGAGGTCACTTCCTGTCCGCTTCCTGGGCATATTCCTGCCGTTTTTCATCAGGTCTTCTGCGCAGGTGCGGGTTGGCGCGCTGAGGCGTCTTTAGCGCATGCTCAGTTGGAACGGATTTCCTCTTGTGGCAACGCGCAATTGGTGCATACTTAGTAAGCCCTGGACTCTTACACCTCATCTGATGGTCCAGACTGGGGGGGTCCAAGTAATGTTGAGTAAAAATTTTTAAGACTTCTTGAGGGTGAGATGTAATTATGCCCGAAGGGGTAGTCAATTTATAAACGTGCGGAGGGTGGAAAGGCTGGTTCAGTTTCCTAGCGAACATGGTTGAGGCGGTGTAATGCCCTGTACACACGGTCGGATTTTCCGACAGGAAAAAAGTGCGATCGGATTGTTTTGTTGGAAATTCCGATCGTGTGTGGGCTCCATCGGACTTTTTCCGTCTGAATTTCCGACACACAAAGTTTGAGAGCAGGCTATAAAATTTTCCGACAACAAAATGTAGACAAATCCGATGCACAAAGTGCCACCCATGCTCAGAATAAATTAAGAGACGAAAGCTATTGGCTACTGCCCCGTTTATAGTCCCGACGTACGCGTTTTACGTCACCGTTTTCAGACCGATCAGATTTTCCGACAACTTTGTGTAACTGTGTGTATGCAAGACAAGTTTGGGCCAACATCCGTCTGAAAAAATCCATGGATTTTGTTGTCGGAATGTCCGATCAATGTCCGATCGTGTGTACAGGGCATTACTGTGCAATAGGCATCTTGCCTTGGACCATCGCAGGGCCCTTCTCCACTTTAGCCGAGAGTAGCGAGTCAAATTCGAGGAAAGTCTGGTAGACTAAAGTCAGGGCTGCGGAATTTTTATATAAACTGTCCAGCTCCGCAGAGAGCTGTACTATTTTTTCTTATTAGTTTTATTGTGGGCAGTAGCTAAACTGATAAGTTTACCCCGCAGCAACTGCCTTATGAGCGACCCACACTGTAGAAATGGCGGTCCCAGGGAGGGCGTTTAGAGCAAAGTAGGTATCTATAGATTGAGAAACCTCAGATTCACCCGCCAAGTCAGAAAGAAGTGCCTCATTGAGTCTCCACATAAATGGTGTAGGGGCTAGCTTAATAAATTCTGTGGTGAAGGAGGTTATGTGGTGGTCAGACCATGCACAGTTATGAATGGAGGCTGTCTGAGAGATAGCAAGGATAATAGGAGTGGAGAGAATATAGTCTAGTCTTGCGTAACTGTTGTGCAGATGAGACGTATATTCTTTTGCTCCTATGTTGTGTGTGCCCGCCATGTGTTCACTAGTTGAAATTCCAGAAGTTTACGGGAAATGGATTTAGGGAAAGCCCTGGAACTAGTGGAGGCCGTGCACCCTGTCTAGTGTGGGGTTCGCTACCATGTTAAAATCTCCCCCTATAATCATATGGGGGGATTGATATTTTGCTAAAATATCAAAAAAGGATGTGAAGAAGGAGGCAGAGGATTCGTTGGGGGCATAAACACTAGCTATGGTAAGCTCCCGGTTATGAATATCCTCCCTTTATTATAACATAGCGACTTTCCTTATCTTTGTAAATCTGACGCACATCCATAGGAAAGGAGGCGTGTAAAAATATGGCAGCACCCCTACTCTTCGATGAATGAAGTGTGTAGAAAGCTTGTGGGAAAGTTCTATGAAAGAACTTGGGATGGGAGTTTTGCGAGAAGTGTGTCTCTTGAATCAGTAGAATTTTAGCATTAAGTCGCTTATAGTGGGAGAAGGCTTTACTCCTCTTAATAGGGAGAGTTGAAGCCTTTGACGTTATGCGAGATGCAATTAATCGCCATTACTAAGATTAGGGGGGGCGTTCAGCTGAATGAGTGAAGAATAGGCTTGTAGGCTACTATCAAATATGGAACCTAACTCCACAAAGCCCCAATACTGCATTTGTAACAGATTGCAGACCATAGAGGAACATTTAAAACAGCGGATAGAGGCCTTATGACCTCACCTACTCCAAAAACGCCTGTCAGGACAAGAATGACTATAATCAGTTGAGGATTCAAACCTGAGAAAAAAAAGAGTCCAAAAAAAAAAAAGAAAATGAACAAAAAATGAACAGGATCAGGAACATTTTTGTATCCTGAAAATAGAATGTTACAACCGAGACAACCAAGTCTCGAACCCAGCAGCACCACTGATCTTGTGCCCAAACCAAAAGAGGGGACCAGTGTGAGGAACCTAGCTGTAAAAAAAAGATTTAAAAAGTGGTAAAGTTGCTGGGTGGGGATGTCATGCAGCAGCACCAAGGGACAGGCTCCTGACAAAGTGGGTGCCTTGAGACTGAGGGTGCGTCGTCGCTGAATCCAACGGGGCAGATCGTAGAGATAGCTGTATTGATGCGATGAAGTTAGCTATGTCCCCGGTTAAGCGTTATCATATCGAATTCTCCTTCTGTCGTGTCTGGTAGGTGGCATGTGCC
Organism: Aquarana catesbeiana; assembly: GCF_042186555.1. NCBI lineage: Eukaryota > Metazoa > Chordata > Amphibia > Anura > Ranidae > Aquarana > Aquarana catesbeiana. The sequence continues at coordinate 298,407,882 of NC_133331.1, read as the reverse complement.
AGATTTGAGATTGCCTGGGGGGGTCAAGGGATGGCAGGGCACCGCTTCAGCTTCCATGTGGCCCAATTTCACCAGGATCTCCTGACCCTCCAGAACTGTGGTGGCAGCATAAGTGGAGCCATTATGAGGAACCCACCAATTTAAATGGGAAATATGTATCGGATCCGGGCTGCTTAAAGTGTTACAGTGACCTCCTTCATGCCCCTGTGTCTGTCCAATGTGGCTAGTGAGATATCCGGATAGTTCTGAACAGTGTAATCATCAAGGGCGATGCGTAGGGTGTTTCTAGCAGCCCTTAAAATGTCTTCTTTCGTCAGGAAATCCTTCATACAAAGGATTATGTCACGCGGCAGTTTGTCTGCTGGAGGTTTTGGTCTGAGGGCCCTGTGAAACCTGCCACACCTAAAGGCCGCAGATTCACATTTTGGAAGGAGAGACTTGAACAGCCTGATGACAGTGTGAATCAAATCTGTTACCGACTCTGGAATACCTCGCAATTGCAGATTATTGCATCTATTCCTGTTGTCCAGATCTTCAACCTGATTTGATCAAATGCTGTTGTTAACGTTGTTAACATTTCATGCTCTGGACTGAGCTCATTATAAGCCAGGGCCAGTTCATCGTGTTTAGTTTCCAGCATGTCAGTTCTAGTACCCAGAGCTGCAATCTCCTGTGACAGTGCATGGGAGGTCTTGTGCGTTTCTGTTTGGAACTTTGTTGCCAGTCTATTATACATCTTTTCTAGGCTAGCATCTAGGTCAGCTTTAGATAGAGAAGAGGTGTACTCACTGCCAGGATCCGAAGGTGAGCCAGGAACAGAAGGCACAGAGGGGGCCGCTGGAGCAGGAGAATGTGCTCGGGCCACGGCGCCATTTTGGGACATGCTGTATTGTTCCCTGGTGCAGAGGAGATAGTGGGTTAGAGAATTCTGAGCGGGCCCCGGGATTTTTTCTTCAACAACGGCATGCACTGTGTCTTTGTGCCTCGAGGGGTGTTAGAAGTGTCGGGTGTAAGGCCATTTATAGCCCTCTGTGAGCCAATCATGTCCCGCGGTGTGCGGAGCTACTGTGTCAGGCGTCCATCTCGCTCAGCGCTGAGCATGCGCCCCCTGTTTGGTGTTTTATCAAAGTAGTTTGCTGTATATTCTCGCTTTTTGCAATCTCTTTGTGCAGAGCCAAAGGACGCCCACTTAAATCAAAAATTCACTTATAGAAAGAACCCCAGACATGTGCCCCCCAGTCATTAATATTGTGGAAATGTACAGTAGATGAACCCCTTCAGGGTCAGAACATCCCCCCCCCCACTTACAGGGCTTAAACATTTCCTTCATTTTGGAGATGTGTCACCTTTTCCACCAGTGACCTTCTCATCTCATCCGTCTATTGTACATTTTCTACATCTATACTAACAATGTCACGCTTACCCCTAACGCAGGTGGTCAGACACTATAGCTGGCTTCTGTGTTCTTCACCTATAGAAGCCCCCTTTTCCATAAGGCAAGCAGGCCTACCTGTACTCAGTTGCCCCCCAGGATTTACAGAATGCTATAGTGCCTGGCCACCACGCCTGAGCAGGAACAAACTGAGCACAGCAACCAGGTATTTGCAGGTTGGCAGACAGACAGAGTGGTTCCAACGATAGTCCAGGTACAAGGCAGGCAAGGTTCAGAATAGTCAGGGTCAAATCCACAGTCAAAAGGCAAACAGAGTTCAGAAAGTAGTCGATATCTGAACCAAGGTCATCAACGAGGGAATTCCAACACCAGAGTAGGGCAGACAAACAGAGAGCTTGGAGCACATGTTACAAACGCAATATCACAAGCATGAGACTGCAGGCTTGGCTGGCTTAAATCAGGTTGGGTCTCCACCCAGAGACTGACCACATCAATTACCTTACAGGTGGGACAGACAGACAGAAGAATGCATCACAGCCAAAACCTGGATGCAGGAATTAGGAGTAGGAGCAAAACACACTCCTGACAAGCGGATTATAGTAATTTTATTAGTGGTGGGGGTTGGGCGGTTTATTTAGGAGGGATTGGAATATGTATTTATTTTATGAGATGCAAATAAGAAGAAAAAAAGAAAAATTTAATTTTCAGTAAATGTCCGTAATTTATTTTCCCATAATGATCCCAGTCTCAGATATTCATCCTAAAATGTGATCAGTAAAATCTCCAGAGTACACGTAGATCACAGGAATATGATGTGTCCTGACAAAGCCCAAAGACAAAGATCATCTTCCAGTTTAGGAGAGGAGGGGCGCACCCAGGAGAAATGATTCTGTGTACAGAAACCTCACAGAGCACCCCCCACAGCTCCCTCCTCCCAATGCCCCTCCAATCAGCGTCAGAGAATCCTATGACATCACACTGACCTCATAGCGCCTCCTCCTAATATCTCTCTATCCGACTTTTTTTTTCTAATGCTCTTAGGATGTGGGCCGACCCCTGGCCTCCTCACTTTCCAAGTAGGGCTGTTGAACCTGCATTGTATGTAATATCAGAAACCTCAGCATGAAGTGGGGTTTAAATAAAAAGAGACCTGACCAGTGAGGTGAGGAGGATTCTGGGAATGTCATTTGATTTTACTATTTGTGTTCAAATCTAGAGTTTTCCTCCTGTGAAGTCTGGAGATCATCTGACCATCACATTGCCTCCACCTCCCTCCCTGATAGAATAGAGAAATAAAAAGAAGATTCTAGAAGTCACCAGAGAGATCATCGAGCTGCTGACAGGAGAGGTGAGCGGAGCTCGGAAGGACATCATGATGGACAATCAGCCGCCCCTCACATCACCGGGTAAGAGGAGACTTTATTGTAAAGGAGAGAGCAGTACGGAGGATCCACCTAGATCCCCCATCATCTGATAAACACATAGAAACAATGTATTCAGTCAGTGTGTGTGTTTCCTACAGATGGATCCAGTAATGGGAACCCACCAGAGAGATGTCCCCGTCCTCTGTATTCCCGAGATTCTACACAGGAAGATCACACCATCCCTCACCATCATCAGGTAGATGATTGACAATTATTGGTAGTTATGATTTATACACAAGCATGTTTGTTGCAATGAATATTTTTTTATATTTTCAGAGTGGAAACCTTGGGGATGATAATATTAATGTTAAAGAAGAGTATAAAGAGGAGGATGAGGAGTATGGATTGATGAAAAACTTTTCAGAAGGACACAGGGATATGATGGAGCCACCTAATATCAGGAACCCACCAGAGAGATGTTCCCGTCCTCTGTATTCCCGGGATTCCACACAGGAAGATCACACCATCTCTCACCATCATCAGGTAGATGAGGAACAATCACTGATAGTATCATTAGGATCTGTACATTATCTGCATTGTTACCATTGATGTCATTTTTATTATATATTCAGAGTGGAAATCTGAGAGATTCTAAAGTCGAGGTTAAAAAAGAGATAAAAGAGGAGGATTATGAGGTTGGGGTGATAGAGGAGTCTGAGTCTCTAAAAGTTTACAAGGATCTGTACCAGGACACCATGGAAGAGTCATCCAGCTACAGAAACCCACCAGAGAGATGTCCCCGTCCTCTGTATTCCCGGGATTCCACACAGGAAGATCACAGCATCCCTCACTGTTACAAGGTTGGTGGATCGGAGCATCTAGAACATGGACTTCTGGAGAGGATGTGTGTTTTTTTTATATGATGTCACAATAATAAATCTTCTATTTTATAGATGATATTTTCTCTCATTTTCTTGATTTAGAGTGGAGATCCAATTGATATAGAATTTGAGGTTAAATCAGAAGAAGAAGAGAGGTATGTGAGGGATGATCAGCAGTCTATGGAGGAGGATGGAATAACGGGGACATTTATAGAGGAGGACACTCCTACAGAGATCAGCATAGGTGGGTCATTAACACTAAATCCATTCCTCCACCCATACTGCTCACTGATTGGTCCAGAGTAGGGCGGGGACTGGGTGATATCAGCCTGTAATCCCCTGGTCACTTTCCTGAGCTGTGTTCCCCGTCCTGTATTCCTGTATTTCTCTCGGATAATCTTCCTTCTCTGTGCTGCAGACACAATTTATGTATCTAGACTGGATTTATGGAGATTCTGGGGTTCAGCTGGCAGTAAAATTTAGATTTTCTCCATAGGTGTTGCTCAGCCTAGGCACCTGGAGTATGTATCCTGGGTCTTCTGCCTCAAGTCCTGGGTCTAGCAAGACCTCTGACAGAGTAATTCTCCCGGGAATACCTTTTCTGTTATTTGCTGTCTGTGCCGGGTGGAGGGATATGTCTGTATAGTCTCAGACCCAAGTCACTGAGTGCAGTCTCAGGAGATGGGAGGCAGCGGTGTGGGACCTCTGCAACTTGTCTCCAGTAAACAGTTCAGCTTCCACTGATTACTGAACACCAATATTATGAGTCCCCCTGACTATTACACCGTATATAGTGATTATATATTGCATGTTGCATACTCCTGACCCCTGCACTATATACTCTATGTTGTACATTACATACTCCTGACTTCTGCTCTCTCCCCTCTACCCACTGCTTATATATACACCTAATATGTATTCTCTTTTGTTACACCCATTTCCTACCAGCTGGACATTTTATATCTGATGATTTGATTGGAGCACAGACTTTTACATGTTGATAATAATGTGATAACATCCTCCAACTTTGGAACCTTAAACAGAAAGTGATAATGAGGGAGGAGTCAATAACCCAATGATGGTGGTCTTCAGGATCAGTCCAGTCTTCATCTTGGTTGTTCTCCCCCCATCTTCACTCTCTGACCTCTGGTGGGTCTCAGCCCCGCTGTTATTCATGACTAAATCATGGACTAAATAAGGAAGTGCAGGACTTCTTGTGTTGGGAAGATGGCAATGAGTGATAGAGGGGGAGGGGACACTCGTCCTATAATCCCCTCATCACTGTCACTCCTATAAAAGACAGTTCTCGTTGTTTCCTCACTCTCTGACTAAGGTCCATGAATAAAGAAATTATCTGGTAGGAGATCAGAGGACCCATTTACTAGTTACCTTGAGGGGGGAATTGTAAGATCCTCAGAGACAAAGCTGCCTGATGTGGGCGGAGTCCTGGTTTAGGGGAACCAATCTGCTCATGTCTAGTAATAATCTTTGTATCTCTATTTTAGTAGATGGACGGGAGATGAGGAAAACCTCAGAGGATTGTCTCACTTTGTCTCCAGACTGTAAAGTAGAAGATGAGGACATCACACAGTATAGTCCAGGAGAAAACCCGACTACCTCAAATGTCCATCCGGCACCACACAGTGTAGATGGACCATCGTATTCCTCTTATCCTGAGGAACCTCAGACTGTGAGGGACGGTGCCGGACCATCGTATTCCTCTTATCCTGAGGAACCTCAGACTGTGCGGGACGGTGCCGGACCATCGTATTCCTCTTATCCTGAGGAACCTCAGACTGTGAGGGATAATCCAACAAATAAAAGGTTTCCCTGTCCTGAGTGTGGGAAATGTTTTTCACGGAAGTCCAGTCTTACCACACATATGAGATTGCACACGGGGGAGAAGCCGTATTCCTGTCCTGAGTGCGGGAAATGTTTTTCAGCGATGTTCAGTCTTTCCTATCATCAGAGATTGCACACGGAGGAGAAGCGTTATTCCTGTCCTGAGTGCGGGAAATGTTTTTCAGCGATGTCCAGTCTTACCAGACATCTCAGATTGCACACGGGGGAGAAGCCGTATTCCTGTCCTGAGTGCGGGAAATGTTTTTCAGTGAAGTCCAGTCTTTCCAAGCATCAGAGATTGCACACGGGGGAAAAACCATATTCCTGTCCTGAGTGCGGGAAATGTTTTTCAGTGAAGTCCAGTCTTTCCAAGCATCAGAGATCTCACACGGGGGAGAAGCCGTATTCCTGTCCTGAGTGCAGGAAATGTTTTTCACAGAAGTCCCATCTTTCCCATCATCAGAAATTGCACACGGGGGAGAAGCCGTATTCCTGTCCTGAGTGCGGGAAATGTTTTTCACAGAAGTCCCGTCTTTCTAATCATCAGAGAGTGCACACGGGGGAGAAGCCGTATTCCTGTCCTGAGTGCGGGGAATGTTTTTCGGTGAAGTCCAGTCTTTCCACACATCAGAGATTGCACACGGGGGAGAAGCCGTATTCTTGTCCTGAGTGCGGGAAATGTTTTTCAGCTATGTTCAGTCTCTCCTATCATCAGAAATCTCACATGGGGGAGAAGCCATATTCCTGTCCTGAGTGTGGGAAATGTTTTTCACAGAAGTCCCATCTTTCCAGACATCAGAGATCACACACGGGGGAGAAGCCACTTTCCTGTCCTGAGTGAGGGAATTGTTCCTCACTGAAGTCCTGTCTTCCTGTACATCAGGGGTCCCACACAACCCTCGAGGTGTATTAGTGAGTGTGGGAAATGTCTTGTATATGAATGTTGATGGACATGTGGGGAAGAAGCACACCCTGATATACACCTCAGATATACTCCATGGCTGATCTTCATCATGGAGGAAACACTTGATAAGGAGATCAGAGATCACCAAAGACATGGATGAAGTGTTGTACCGTGTTGGCCATTGATAGCGGGAGAAAAATAAAAACGGAGTCATTACCTCTCATTGGCTGAGTACATTTTGTGGTGGAAGATTTCACAAACATTTACAGGTCTGTTTCTAAACACTTTGTAGAATGAATGTGTAAAGGAAATGTGTAAGTTCTGTATAGAATTGTTTTGTATTTTGCACTGCCCTGGAAATCATATTTTATCACAAATAAAATTTACATTCAGCCAGGAGCAGCGATTTTCTTTTTAAATGCTTAAAGTGAAACATTAAAAATGTCCAATTCCTTTAACTACTTGCTTACTGGGCACCTAAACCCCCCTCCTGCCCAGACCAATTGTCAGCTTTCAGTGCTCTCACACTTTGAATGACAATTACTCAGTCATGCAACACTGTACCCAAATGATTTTTTTGTCCTTTTTTTCATACAAATAGAGCTTTCATTTGGTGGTATTTGATCACCTCTGGGTTTTTTAATTTTTGCGCTATAAATGAAAAAAGACCGAAAATTTTGAAAAAAATGCTTTTTTCTTCGTTTCTGTGATAAAATTTTGCAAATTAGCAATTTTTATTCATAAATGCTGGCCACAATTTATACTGCTACATATCTTTGGTAAAAATAACCCAAATTAGTGGATATTATTTGGTCTGTGTAAAATTTATAGCGTCTACAAGCTATGGTGCAAATCATAAAAAAATGATCACATCTGATCAGACCTGATGTACTGAGGCCTATCTCATTTCTTGAGACCCTAACAAGCCAGGAAAGTACAAATGCCCCCCAAATGACCCCTTTTTGGAAAGTAGACATTCCAGGGTATTTAGTAAAAGGTATGGTGAGTTATTTGAAGTTGTTATTTTTTCCCACAATTCTTTGCAAATTAAGGTTTCTTTTTTATTTTTAAATTTTTTTCAGAAAATTGTCATTGTAATAGCTTATTTCTCTCACATGGAATGTGCATACCACAAATGACACCCCAAAATACATTCGGCTACTCCTCCTGAGTATTACAATACCACATGTGTGGGACTTTTTCGCTAACTGGCCACATACAGAGGCCCAACATGCAGGGAGCATCATCAGGTGTTCAAGGAGCATAAATTACCCATCTAACTTGTTGACTACCTATTACACTTTTGAAGGCCCTAGAGCACCAGGACAATGGAAATGACCCAATTTTGGAAATCTAACACTCCAACGTATAATCTATGAGGCATAATGAGTCTTTTGAACGGTTCATTTTTTTCCAGAAGTTTTTGGAAAATGTGGAAAAAAATGAAAATGCATTTTTTTTTTTACACAAAGTTGTCCGTTTATAAGATATTTCCAACACATAGCATTTACATAGCAAAAATAACACCCCAAAATACATTCTGCTATTCCTCCTGAGTATACTGATACCACATGTGTGAGACTTTTACACAGCCTGACCACATACAGAGGCCCGCCAGGGAAGTAGCACCTTCAGGCGATCTACGAGCATAAATTACACATCTCATTTCTCACCCACCTATTACACTTTTGAAGGCCCTGGAGCACCAGGAGAACGGAAACGCCCACAAAATGACCCCCATTTGGGACAGCTAACACCCCAACGTATAATCTATGAGGCATAATGAGTCTTTTGAACGGTTCATTTTTTTCCAGAAGTTTTTGGAAAATGTGGAAAAAAATTAAAACGCATTTTTTTTTTACACAAAGTTGTCCGTTTATAAGATATTTCCAACACATGGCATTTAAATAGCAAAAAATGACACCCCAAAATACATTCTGCCACTCCTTCCGAGTATGGCAATACCACATGTGTGAGACCTTTACACAGCCTGGCCACATACAGAGATCCAACATGCAAGGAACGCCATCAGGTGTTCCAGGGACACATAGCATGCACATACCAAGAATTACACCCCAAAATACATTATGCTGAGCAAAGAGAAACAAAAGATTACCTGTGGTTTTAGTAGTACAGTTGTCCGCAGGAGGATAGCACTGATGCAGGCAGGGACTTGGTCAGCAACAGCGAACACAATTTTTCAGGCAGCAGGCAGAAATACTGTCCATAGTCAGTACAGGCAGCAGGCATGGATACTGTCCATAGGTCAGTGCAGTGCAGGGTCAGTGCAGGCAGAGATTGTCAGCAATGCCAAAATATTGGTCTTGGTATTAGGCAGAAACAAGGTCCATGTGCTGTGGTCAGTGCAACAAACAGAGGCATGATGGCAGTAAGTCCTGCAGGCAGCAGGCAGAAGTAGGGCCTCGTTCAGGAAAGAATGGGGACAGGGGTAGAGGCTTCTCCCACCCAAATCTCTTTGATGCCTCCGAGTCCCCAGACCCTAATCTAGGAATGAGAAAACAAAGAAAATTGTTTTCTTCATCCAGAAAATCTATTCTGGAGCCCCTCACATATGTGAGACGCCTGTGTTGAATCCCACTAGTCCAGTTGCAGGGTACAAGATCAGTCCAAGAGGCAGGCAAGAGGCATGGTCAAACAGTCCAAGGTCAGCTCCAGATCAGGCAAAGGTATGCACAGAATCGTTAGGCAGAAGCATGGTCGAATAACAGTCCAGGGTCAGTTCCATATCAGGCAGCGGTATGTACAAAATCGGCAGGCAGAAGCGTGGTCAAATAACAAGCCAGGGTCAGTTACAGAGCAGGCAGTGGCATAAGGTGTGTGAAGGCAGGAACTGAGGATTACGTTTACCATACTTCACTAATAATTTAGTGAAGTATGGTAACGGCGGAAACATTCACCTATACAGAGGCCTGGTTGGGAAGGACATTGTGCACAATAATAAGATGTGTCTCTTCTGACTCCTGCTCTGGTACACACCTTACATCTTTTTTGACGTCTTTGGCCAGTTGGTTTGGGAGGGAGTTTATCTGGAAAGTGGCGTTCGGAGAGTTGACTAACAACATCTGATCAGATGTTTTCTGGTGGGCCGTTCGGGAATATAAGGGCAGTGTAAATTTCCTCCTGGTAGCCAAGGAAGGGTTGGGGGCTTTGGGTGGAGTTGCGGTAAATGATATAGGAGTTGTATATGGCCGATTGAAAAAAATAAATCAATACTTTTTTGTACCAATGGTATGTCCTTCTTGTGGCAAGGTATGGTTCCAACATTTGATTGTTGAAGTCGATTCCCCCCATAAACGAATTGTATTGATGGATGCATTTGGGTTTCTGGATGGGGCCATTCCTTCTGGGGATTTCCACATAGGTGTTATTGTGGATGGAAGACAACATGTACACATCCCTTCTGTCCCTCCACTTCACTGCCAGAATCTCTTTGTTACGCAGACTTGCCGTTTCTCCTTTTCTCAACTTCTTATTAAGAAGACTTTGAGGAAAGCCCTTCCGATTTTTTTTTACGGTGCCACATGCTGGTGTCTTCTTCCGATGAAGGTTGTGGAACAGGGGCAGAGAAGTGTAGAAGTTGTCTACATACAGGTGGTATCCTTTGTCGAGTAGGGGGTATATGAGGTCCCAAACAACTTTCCCGCTGGTTCCCAAGTAGTCCGGGCAATTAGGGGGCTGCAGCTGGGTGTCCTTCCCTTTGTACACTTTGAAGGAATATGTGTACCCTGTGGCTCAGTCACATAGTTTGTACACCTTCACCCCATAGTGGGCCCTTTTGCTGGGGATAAATTGCTTAATTTTAAGCCTGCCGCTAAATTTAACAAGGGACTCATCCACACATATGTTTTGGTCCGGGGTGAACAGCTGGGGGAATACTTCAGAAAAATAATTTAATATTGGCCGAATTTTGTAAAGCCTGTCATAATTTGGATCAGTTCGGGGAGGGCACTGGGTATTGTCGCTGAAATGTAGGAACCTCATTATCATCAGATACCTGGTTCTGGGCATTACCGCGGAGAAGAGCGGCATGTGGTGGAGGGGGTGGGTTGACCAATAGGAACGGAATTCGTTTTTTTTGGTGAGCCCCATATTAAATGTGAGGCCCAAAAAAACCTTGAACTCCTCCACTGTCAGGTCTCTCCACTCATAGGGACTGGCATAATATGATGTGGGATTTTGCAAAATAAATTGCTGTGCATACAGGTTGCACTGGGCCACAATTGACGCCAACATGTCCTCCGTAAAAATTAAATTAAAAAAGTTAATTGGGGTGAAATTCTCTGTATCCACCTGGACTCCTGGCTGGGCAGTGAAAGGGGGAACGCTAGCTTCTCCTGAATTAGGAGGAAGCCACAAGGGGTTCTGAAGTGCAAAGGGAAGGCTGGCATGGGACCTAACCCTTTGGGGCTGGGGTGACACCCCACTGGTACTTGGCCTTTCTTGCCGAGGTACTGCTGTGTTGGTGGATGCCGCTGCCTCCTCACTAGAACGCCTTCGTTTGGCGGGCCGAGTTTCTTCCTCCTCTGAGTCTGTAAGTGTTTCACTACTGAGGACTGGCTCATAATTTACGTCAGAATCCGAATTGGAAAGGGAATCCGAACAAGAGAGCTCCCCGTTGCTCTCATCGGCCGTGGAAAGAATTTGGTATGCCTCCTCGGCGGAAAAGCTTTTTTTGGACATGGCTGCTGGTGGTTATGAGATTGCACAGCTGTGTGCTAAGCCTGCACTGATGAGGTGGCACTGATTGATGGCACAGATGTGCACTGATGAGGCGGCACAGATGGGCACTGATCGCACAGATGGGCACTGATGAGGCGGCACAGATGGGCACTGATCGCACAGATGGGCACTGATGAGACGACACAGATGGGCACTGATCGCACAGATGGGCACTGATGAGGCGGCACAGATGGGCACTGATCGCAAAGATGGGCACTGATGAGGCGGCACAGATGGGCACTGAGGCAGCACAGATGGGCACTGAGGAAGCAGCACAGATGTGCACTGATTGCACAGATTTACACTAATGAGGCGGCACAGGTGGGCACAGATATGCACTGATGTGGCACTGGTGAGGTGGCACAGATGGCCACTGATGAGGCGGCACAGATGGGCACTGATAAGGCAGCACAGATGGGCACTGATAAGGTGGCACAGATGTGCACTGAAGCGACACAGATGGGCACTGATTGGTACAGATGGGCACTGATGAGGTGGCACAGATGGGCACTGATGAGTTGGCACAGATGCGCACTGATTGCACAGATGTGCACTGATTGCAGATGGGCACAGATGGGCACTGATGGGCACAGACGGGCACTGATGATGCACTGATGGCACAAGTGGGCACTGATGTGCACAGGTGGGCACAGATGGCACTATATTGATGTCACTATGGGCAATGTTGGGCACTTTTTGGGCACACTTCGCTATTAGACTTTATAAAACTACTCACAGAAGCTCTCTCTCCTCACACGCTGTCTCTGTGTAAGGAGAGAGAGCCGGCAATGAGAGATGATCTCAATTGTTTACATTTCAGATCATCTCTCATTGGAGGCGGCGATCGCGTTGTGAACGGCCGCTTACGTGATTGGCCGTGTACAGCGATCTGTGATTGGCTGTGTCCAAGGGACACGGCCAACACAGATTTTCCCCGAGGCGGGCTCATGAGAGCGCGCTGGGAAAGCGGAAAGGGGACGACGTCAATAGACGTAGTCCCGGTATTTCAGATCCACGCTGTTGCCGTCATTTGGCAATGGCCCGGATCTGAAGCGGTTAAATAACATGTCTGGGGGGTCCTAATCCTTCCTGTGAAGGGGGATATCTCTGTCATGTACAGAAAGTGCTGCAGCAACGCCGACCTTTATGAAGGAAAAAAGTTTAAAATTGCTGCAAATTACATTTCCATGCAACTTCTATCCAAAAAAAAAACAGCACGCAGGCTTCTCTAAGGATCTGCTACAGCTCCTTGAAAAAGTATTCATACCCCTTGAAATCTCCCACATTTTTTAATGTCACAACCAAAAACGTAAATGTATTTTATTGGGATTTTATGTGATAGACCAACACAAAGTGGCACATAATTGTGAAGTGGAAGGAAAATGATAAATTATACAAATAAATATGTGAAAAGTGTGGGGGGGGTACATTTGTATGGCGCCCCCCGGAGTCAATACTTTGTAGAACCCCCTTTCTCTGCAATTACAGCTGCAAGTCTTTTTGGGGACTTCTCTACCAGCTTTGCACATCTAGAGAGGGACATTTCTGCACATTCTTCTTTGCAAAATATTTGTCAGATTGAATGGAGAGCGTCTGTGAACAGCAATTTTCAAGTCTTGTCACAGATTCTCAATGTGATTTAGGTCTGGACTGTGATTGGGCCATTCTAACACATGAATATGCTTTGATCTAAACCATTCCATTGTAGCTCTGGCTGGATGTTTCGGGTCGTTTCCTGCTGGAAGGTGAACCTCCGCCCCAGTTTCAAGTTTTTTGCAGACTCTTACAGGTTTTTGTAATGACACCCCGAGTATATAAGGGGTTAAAGTCGTTTAGGACATTCCCTTCCTGAACACCAAGGCAGCTACTGAACACTCCGATCAGCCGAACAAGAAACCCATATGAATAACTCTCCCCCCCAAATACGAGACAAGATGTTCTGTCTTGAGGGTCAACCAGGAATCAACTCATTTTTTTCACACACGGACACAACAGATAAAATAACTCAGAGACTCTTTCCCCCCCACCCTTGGAAAAGAGGACGGGTTAAACTGTCCAATGACAATGGACACACAGGTCAGGTGTGTTTAAACTTCTCATCAGTACACAGTCTTATCAGCAGGGGGCTGCTGGAGGAATCCCCCCTCCCTCCATAGAGATACACATCCTGTGATCCAAGGCAGACAAACACAATAGAACAGTGGAATACAGCCCCACCCCAAACTAGCACAACAAACGGTACACAACAGCATGAGACAACATGTTTAAAGAGACTCACTGCACATTGCCAACATGGTGGTATAAGGACGTGTTCAGGTCAAAGTCATCTGATACCATTTATGAGGTGGGAGGTTAGGCCCAGAATGAAGGTATTCTTCAAAAACATTCGAAATAAATGTATAATAATATCAACTTTTAATACTAATACAATTTATACAGGAAAATAAGAAAGGCTGCCAATGTTGAATCCTTTGTTCCATAAAAATGTATTTGTATGGTTTTCGGAGATGTGAGTCAAGGTGGGGTTTTTATGGGTTTTTTCGTACTCCAAACACAAACCTACACCACTGTTCAGTTCTCTGGCATACGGCTGGACGTGATATAAATAGATATCCCCACAACACTATTTATAATATGGCACATACGGGGTTCCCAGAGTTTTGTGTTTTGGGGGGACATGGACTTGAATCCAAAGTAACATTAGTTCAGGGTCCCCAGGCATACACCTCACAAAGAGTATTGTTTCCTTAAAATCCAGGGCCCATAGTCGAAAGGCAAGAGGCCTGCATTCAGTCCTCTCCAAAAGCCTCTGTCCCGGCTAGGTCTGTCAAATTTTTCTTCTAAGATTGCCCTCTATTTGGCTCCATCCATCTTCCCATCAACTCTGACCAGCTTCCCTGTCCCTCCTGAAGAAAAGCATCCCCACCACATGAAGCTGCCAGCACCATGTTTCACGGTGGGGATGGTGTGTTTAGGGTGATGTGCAGTGTTAGTTTTCTGCCACTGTCTTGGATATTCCACCATACTCTTGCACTATTTAGTGTCAGACAGGAGTGTGTAATGTACAGAATGCAGGGGGACAGGAGTGTGTAATGTACAGAATGCAGGGGACAGGAGTGTGTAATGTACAGAATGTAGAGGACAGGAGTGTGTAATCAACAGAATGCAGGGGACAGGAGTGTGTAATGTACAGAATGAAGGGGACAGGAGTGTGTAATGTACAGAATGAAGGGGACAGGAGTGTGTAATGTACAGAATGCAGGGGACAAGAGTGTGTAATCAACAGAATGCAGGGGACAGGAGTGTGAAATGTACAGAATGCAGGGGACAGGAGTGTGTAATGTACAGTATGCAGGGGACAGGAGTGAGTAATGTACAGAATGTAGGGTACAGGAGTGTGTAGTGTACAGAATGCAGGGGACAGGAGTGTGTAATGTACAGAATGCAGGGGACAGGAGTGTGTAATGCATAGAATGTAGAGAACAGGAGTGTGTAATGCACAGATGGCAGGGGATAGGAGTGTGTAATGCACAGAATGCAGGGGACAAGAGTGTGTAATGTACAGAATGCAGGGGACAGGTGTGTGTAATGTACAGAATGCAGGGGACAGGTGTGTGTAATGTACAGAATGCAGGGGACAGGAGTGTGTAATGTACAGAACGCAGGGGACAGGAGTGTGTAATGTACAGAATGCAGGGGACAGGAGTGTGTAATGTACAGAACGCAGGGGACAGGAGTGTGTAATGCACAGAATGCAGGGGACAGGAGTATGTAATGCACAGAATGAAGGGGACAGGAGTGTGTAATGTACCAAATTCAGGGGACAGGAGTGTGAAATGTACAGAACGCAGGGGACAAGAGTGTGTAATGCACAGAATGCAGGGGACAGGAGTGTGTAATGCACAGAATGAAGGGGACAGGAGTGTGTAATGTACCAAATTCAGGGGACAGGAGTGTGTAATGAACAGAACGCAGGGGACAAGAGTGTGTAATGCACAGAATGCAGGGGACAGGAGTGTGTAATGCACAGAATGAAGGGGACAGGAGTGTGTAATGTACCGAATGCAGGGGACAGGAGTGTGAAATGTACAGAACGCAGGGGACAGGAGTGTGTAATGCACAGAATGAAGGGGACAGGAGTGTGTAATGTACCGAATGCAGGGAACAGGAGTGTGAAATGTACAGAACGCAGGGGACAGGAGTGTGTAATGCACAGAATGCAGGGGACAGGAGTGTGTAATGCACAGAATGAAGGGGACAGGAGTGTGTAATGTACCGAATGCAGGGGACAGGAGTGTGAAATGTACAGAACGCAGGGGACAGGAGTGTGTAATGCACAGAACGCAGGGGACAGGAGTGTGTAATGTACAGAATGCAGGGGAAAGGAGTGTGTAATGTACAGAATGCAGGGGACAAGAGTGTGTAATGCACAGAATGCAGGGGACAGGAGTGTGTAATGCACAGAATGAAGGGGACAGGAGTGTGTAATGTACCGAATGCTGGGGACAGGAGTGTATAATGTACAGAATGCAGGGGACAGGAGTGTGAAATGTACAGAATGCAGGGGACAGTTTTATGGAAATGATTAAGAGCTCCAATCGAGCTCAAGGTTATCTGCTGCTGTCTCTAATTTGAAAAGTGTAGATATGCATGCATATAAAGTAAACACTCTGAGACACGCTCAGAATTGCTAACTCATTCCACTTCTGATTTATTCAAGGCGGTGTTAATGTTTTATACACACAAATACGTCATTGCTATGTTAGTCTAATAGGTACATCTCATTGGTTAAGATAGAAAAGAAGATGGATAATTTTCATAACGAGGTTTGGCTCTCTTTGTTCTTATCTCCAGTTCCGCGTTCTTCTGTGTGTGGGAGGTAGGGGGTACACGCCATTTTGAGAAAATATAGGAACAGAGCAAATCTGTATACTTATATAATGAGTAAGGAGAAAAATATGTATGCACATAAGAAAATAGACATTTTCAGATTACTATTATTATTATCTACATCACATTCCTTCACAATCCCCCCTAAAATGACTATTTTCTCTTTTCTGTCCCTAATACTAAAGGTCCTACTTTTTAGCCTGGCCCTTCTCCTCAGCAACTCTTTTAGGCTGTATATAGAATTGGGCAGCAACTGTTCACTTCCCTCCTCGATACAGCTGGAGAGGTGCAGTCAGGCGCTATCTATCCCTATAACCCTATAGGATTGTGAGATTATGGACAGGGAGTGACTGTAGAGGAGTGAAGGGTTTGTCATCTTCCATCATAAGGAGGTCCTCTTCTTCTTGGTGGAGAAATGTAGGTGTGCTATTGTCTACAGCCTTGCTCATTAACTTTTTACAAAAGATAGAATACAGCATACAATCAGGGCTAAAAGAACCAGGATTATTAATACCGTTACCCGTATCTGGGCGAGCACCTTCTGCCACCCACTCATCCAGCTAAAATATTGGTCCCATGGGTCTGTGATACCTGAGTTCTTCTTCAACTCTAGTGACAGATCTTCTAATTTCTTTATAGCTAAAGTAACCTTACCATTTGGGCCAGTATTATCAGGAATGTATGTACAACAGGTTCCCGGTTTTTCATATGATTTTACAAAACACCTCCTTTCCCCACTAGCACCATGTCTAAGGCCATCAGGTCCTGGAATGTCATGTAGGAAGTGGGGGCTAGCTGGTCAGCAATTCCCTGGAGGGCGTCTTTAGAGTAATTTACAAATCTCTGTTGGTTATAATATGTGTAGTGTCAGGTCACCTAGAGGCTGGGTGACAGATGCACACCGTTGGGATCAGGAGTGCACCGCAAGGTAGTAGACCCTACGGCTGACTGCTGCGGATTGTACCCTGGGAGGTTCAGGAATCAGGTCTACTGGATCACTGACACAGATCCCACTGGGAGCTAGAGCATAGATTCCCCAGGGCGCGGAGTCTAAGAGCCAGCGGGTGTTCACCAGAGCCTCTAGTGGTGAGGATGGACTGCGCTGCAGTCTGGCTCCAGGTCGCGGTCCCCAGGGTCTCACAGCTCACGCTCACGGTAGACTACAGGAGATGAGGAAGGAGGGAGCTGTCTGGAACATCAGGGTCACAGGCAAACAGGGATGGCCGGGAACAGGCCAAAGTCGGTAACAGAAATCAGATGTAGGAAACATAGCAAGTACACATAGAGGCTAACACACAGTGGTTGATCAGCACTGCTGGCTTGCAGTGCACAGGTTAATATAGGGTTCCCTGATATGGCCTGGGGTGGGGCCATGCTTAGAGGGGAGGTTACAAAAGCAGTCAGGTGAGGGTCAGCTGGTCTCTAGAGATGAACACATGGAGACAGGTATGCTGATCGACAAACTCTATTGCATAACCATGACATGTAGTTAATTCAATCTACATTCTTGCTGACAGTTGTTATGGGGATCAAAGACTCAAAACCAGCTTTTACCTGATCCCTGGCTTTAAACTCATCAGGGACCCCCTTTGTAACCCCTATGACATGTATGTATACATGAGGATCAAAGCTTCCGGAGAGAGCTGCTCGCTTCCTCCTCTGACTGTGTGCTGGGTCAGTGTATGTATCAGGGATATCTTTGGTTAGGATATGGGGGCTTTCTATTTTCATCTTTTTTGTCTAATGCACTCTGTGGTCGCCCATTCTGGCCCTGTGTTCCAACCCACTGGCCCCCACAGAAACCACAACTCTGTCCCCAGTAACTGTCTGTGTGGCATACATATATGTCCTTACCGTCAGGATATCACTGTACCAATGGCATCACCATGAAGGGTCAAACGGACAAGGTACTATGTCACAGTAATCTAAGGTAAAGGTGGTCACATGTGTACCTGAAGAGTTACACCAAAACGTAATTATGTTATCATTTTTGTGATGGCCACCTCCTGGGCCCCTCCCCCCTAGATCAAACAGAAAAAGGATATGCAGCACCCGAAAACACGCTCTCCTGCAGTGATAAGCGTGCATTCAGGTGTTCTTCCTGGCCAACTTGACTGAGGTGGCTGTGGTCAGCAAAACTTGGAATGGACCATCATAACTTGGCTCAAGGATCTCCAGACAGTAGTTGGTGTGTTCCTGTATCTAATTCAGGATCTGGAATGGAAGAAAACACCTGGACATGCATTCAGGTTAATTCTCGTGATAATGTGGTTACATAATTAGTCAACACATCAGACTGTAACTGTAACTGTTGTGGAAAGTAACAACCAAGTCTGGGAGCTGAACCAAACAAAATTTCATAAGGGGATAGGGCATGTTTCCCCTGGGGGTGTGTCTGACACTGAACAGGGCAATGGGCCAACTCATGTTAGTCTATTGGGCCATCTTTAACATCCTGTTTTTAGTGTCCCATTCATCCTTTCTACCTTCCCGCTACTTTGAGGGTGGTATGGGATGTGTAGTGCCAACTGAACCCCCAGTGCTGCCCAAATCTCTTTAGTAAGGGTTGTTGTTAGGGCTGGTCCCTGATCTCTCAATATCACCTCTGGGACCCCAAATCTACATACTATCTCACTCAGTAATTTCTTAGCTGTGGTCCTGGCAGTCATGACCACTTCCACTAGGGCGTATTCGAATCTGCCACTTCTTGGCACTTGAGAATGATCAATTTGCATCCTCTGGAATGGGGTATAGGGCTTTTGCCAGGTGCTTCTTCTGTGCATTCTGGGTTACATTTGGTGCAGATAATGCATGATCTGCAGAAGCTGTCGGTCAGTGGAGTAACTCTTGGTGCAACACTTGTTGATAAGAGAGTTCATAAAAGTCTTTGTCAAGTGGGCAGCTCCATGTGCCCATTGCACCACGGCTGGGTACATACTCCTGAGTAGACAAGGCTTCTTGTTGCACTCGAATAGTCCATTTCTGAGAGTTGCTCCTTTTCTCCATTTCCAGCTTTCCTTCTTATCCGGACTTGTTGTTTCCTGTAGTTCTTTTAGATAAACTCTGTCCACTGGGAAAGTCTGTAAGGTAAGCACGGGGTGGTTTTCTTCTACCACCCTGCTGTCCACTTCCCGCGGACCACCAGCTGTCTGTTTAGCAGCTGTATTGGCTCGATGATTGTCTTAAGCTTCCTTTGAGTTCATTTTGTCGTGTGCTTTTACTCAGAATAGTCACTTGGGTTGTGAGAAGCAAGGCATCAATCAAGTTTTCACAGGTGTTCCTGCAGCCATCAGGAATCCTCTGTTCTAGATAACACCATAATCATGGGCAATGTTGAAAGCATATCTTGAGTCCATATAAATGTTGGCTCTTTTTCCCTCTGCCCATTTACGTGCTGTAGTAAGTGCTTATAGCTCTGCCTCCTGTGTAGACATCACCGGTGTTAAGGCTTCAGCTTGTAGAACAGTGTTTTCAGTGGTGACCGCGTGTCCTGTGCGGTCACGGGGGTAACAAGTCAAGACTCTACTCCTCCTCCTCCTTTCCCCCCTCGAGAAGTGGAAGAAGGGTGGTAGGGTTCAGTGTTGGACAACTTAATAGAGTAATGCTGTCCAGTAGGAGGGAACACAGGAGTCTCAAGTGTCTGGTAGTGGACAAGTGTTTCGGCTGGATCTTGGTTGAATATGGCAACAACGTCATGGGGAACAAGCAGAACGAGGCAGTGTCCGAGGACCAAGTTCAAAGTTTTGTCAAGCAAGTCTTGTGTAGCAAATCCAGCTCGCAGACACAATAGGCCTCCTCTTGCTACCGCATCCAGCCGACAGGAATAATATCCTATGGGGCGTAGGCTGATGCCGTGTGATTGGGTGAGTACACCTGCAGCATGTCCCAGACGTTCGGATACAAAGAGCTTGAGCGTTTTGTCGTAGGCTGGGAGCCCTAGCGCCGGGGGTGGCGCACTCAAGGGTTTCAAACTTTAGATATTTCTTCAGGAGACATCTGGAAGGGTCTGATTGCAGAGCATCAGTAGGAAGGCTTCTGGAATCCATGCTCTGCACTAGGAAATTAGTCCAAGGAAAATGACAGGTGTTGAGCACCACTGCAATTTGGGCTTTGAGGCTCTGCAGCCCTGGTTGGCAAGATAGCACAACAGGCTTTCTGAGGTGACTTCAACAGGGGGTAAGTCAGCTGCACAAAAGAGAAGGTCATCAACATGTTGGAAGAGAATCACTTCCGGGTGTTCCTTTTGTCATGTGTTAAGGATGATAGCCATAGCTTTTGCAAACTGGCTTGGAAAGTTCTGTGCCCCTTGTGGCACAACTGTTTAGGTATGTTGCCGTTTCTTTCCGTGGATGAATGCGAAAAGGTACCAGCAGAAGGGGTGAGGGTGGACACTGAAGAAAACGTTTGTAAGATCCACCTCTGTGAGGTATTTTGCAGTCAAAGGCATCCACAGTAGGTACCTGGTTCTCTTTTTAGGATTCTCTTCTTGGGGTTATTGTGGTTTCCGGGGCAATGAAGCGCCCTCTTTTAGCTTGACTGAAACTGGTGGCACCTTTAAGTTACCGTTGTCTCCCGGTCCTGTGGACCATAGGCACGCAGGGATTCTGTCAAGTACTTCCTGCAGTATTGAACTTGAAGTTTTTTTTTTTTTTTTTCTTCATTAAGTGTCATCAGGAGAGGCAGAGAACACAAAGCAGATGAGTCTTCTAAAGATAGGGGAGTATGTAACTTCACCCCCCTTCAGGCGTGTCCTGATTGAGGCCTGTAGTCTGGACAACACATCAGCTCCTAGTAGATTCAAGGGACATGTAGAGGACACCACAAATCTGGCAAACAAATCAGGAAGTGGACTGGAGCGGGGCACCCCATCCATTCCTACGCAGGAAACATCAATAGTGGAAAGGAAAGAATTATTAGGCAGATTCACCACCCTCAACACACTTTTGGCTGCACCCCTGTCCATCTCTGGGACATCTTGGGGCTCTGCATTCTTTTTTGAAGTGACCCCGTTTCCCACAGTTGTAACAGGTGATCCTTTCCCTGGTATTGGGCAGTGGTGGTGGACTAGTGTAGGCGGGATCTTCGTCATGGGTTACCATGAGGGGCGTTGGTTTTTTACCTTTTTGATTTTCTATACCTCTGGTCACCAACAATAAATCAGACATTTTCATTGAATGGTATTCAGGGCGGGCCACCATCAGGCCTTTTCTGATATCCTCTCTGAGCCCTGAAACAAAAGCAGTTGATAACATGTGTGTGTGTGCCTTTATGAGTCTAGCATGATACTTCTTCACAGACTCCCCTTTATCTTGGGTAATATCTTGGATTGTGGTCTTCTGATCCGTCAACTTCTCCTTTGCCCAGTCGTGGAGTTGTGCACAGAACTCCACGCCTGAGGTGTAGGAAGTGGCACTTGTCAGCCAGGCATCATTGAAGGCCATCTGCATGACTGGCCAAAAGACATATCCTGCTTTGATTTGGCATAGGCTGATCAAGTCTCTCCAGGCAGCTGAGTAAGTTTCTTGTATCTGCACTATCCTGTGGTAGAAGGGAATTGGCTGCTTCTCTGGGTCAGGCAGACTTGTCACTAAGGCCGCTGCTTGTGATAGAGTAAAAGCGACATACATCACTGGTGCCCCTTCTGGTAACCGAGACTGTTGTTGGGGCAGGGGCTGACAAGAGGCACTGTTCTTTACGGTTGCCAGCATGTGTTTGAGATCCTCTCGGAACTGAGAGTCTGGAGCCGGATTGGGGGTTAAATCAGTGGGTGGCCTTGCTGCCTGCTGTCGGGCTTCCCACTCAGATGCTTCTTCATCATTAACATATCCAGCCTGGGAATGTGATGCTCCCGTATTGGGGAAGACAGGTGTGTGGTATGAACCATCTTGGTTTAAAACAGGGAGGGCTGGGTACAGGCTGTTTAAGCTTACTGGGTGTACCAAGATGGCCGCCGGCAGGAAGTGCACTGGACTGGGTAGAAAGTGAAGGCATGGGTGCACTAAGATGGCCGCCGGGCTGAGTTGTCACAGTGGGTTGTGCTTGGGTGGTGAGAAAGGAGTGGTTGTTAGACGGAGGGCAGTGCTGTCCCTCCCCTCCTTTGTTTAAAGTTCCAACATATCATCAGTTTTGTGATAAACATACATAATACAATCGCCATCTTGCTTAACTTCCTTTATCCAATTTTCTTTATCACACAGGATTTTTCTCCCTGTTTCTTCTGCAACATAACTTTCGTCACTTCTTTCAACTTTGTTAACTATTTCAACATCTTCTTCTCTCCTTCTTTACAATATCACTTTCTGTTTCTCGGCTAACGGCTTGAGAGGGGAATACATACAACCAAGGAGTTAATATTTTTCTCAGCGTTCTTATCAGCAAATTCCTTCGGTGGGAGGGGAAGTGAGGAGCTACAGCCCGCGACCCAACAGATCCTTCGGGTAGCCTCCTTCCCCCTCTCGTGTATATCAAACAATAAACCACAAATACAATCACGACAGGACATTACACCTGCCACTCTCTGAACCGTAAAGCCTCAGCAGGCTAAGATAAACGCAAGGGCAGACCACCCTGCAAAAATAAACCCGTTTATAGACGTTTTTCTACAGCTCTACACCAAGAGGCCGACAACTCTTCTTGGGGTGAGTCCTCTGTAACGCTTTCAGACTGCAAAGCCAGCAGCTGAGATAACCCTCAAAGGTTCCTTGAACCTAGAGTACACCTGTCTATAAACGACTGCTACAAAAAAACTATCTCACTCCAGAGGCCAACAGCTCGTCTGGAGATGAGACCATACATTCACGCATGTAGCACTTTTAGACTGCTGAGTTTCGTAACCCAAAGAATGACAGACAGTGAACAAAAAATACAGTCAGCAGAAACCCATTGGCAGGTTCGTTAAACAACCTCAGGCGAGGAAATACCTGCCTCTAAGACAGTCTCAGCATACCGACAGAATCCAGCCGTCAACCGAAAGATAAGAGAGTCGTACAGTGGTAAAAATATCAATCAACTCACCGGTACTGTTAGGGCTGCGCAAACCCCACTCTGTTATCTTTCAATTAACGTCCGAATGCTTGTCGCGGTATAACTTCGACCGTAGCCTGAGGTCCCGGGTTTCGGCACCAACTTTTATGGAAATGATTAAGAGCTCCAATCGAGCTCAAGGTTATCTGCTGCTGTCTCTAATTTGAAAAGTGTAGATATGCATGCATATAAAGTAAACACTCTGAGACACGCTCAGAATTGCTAACTCATTCCACTTCTGATTTATTCAAGGCGGTGTTAATGTTTTATACACACAAATACGTCATTGCTATGTTAGTCTAATAGGTACATCTCATTGGTTAAGATAGAAAAGAAGATGGATAATTTTCATAACGAGGTTTGGCTCTCTTTGTTCTTATCTCCAGTTCCGCGTTCTTCTGTGTGTGGGAGGTAGGGGGTACACGCCATTTTGAGAAAATATAGGAACAGAGCAAATCTGTATACTTATATAATGAGTAAGGAGAAAAATATGTATGCACATAAGAAAATAGACATTTTCAGATTACTATTATTATTATCTACATCACATTCCTTCACAACAGGAGTGTGTAATGTACAGAATGCAGGGGACAGGAGTGTGTAATGTACAGAATGCAGGGGACAGGAGTGAGTAATGTACAGAATGTAGGAGACAGGAGTGTGTAGTGTACAGAATGCAGGGGACAGGAGTGAGTAATGTACAGAATGCAGGGGACAGGAGTGTGTAATGTACAGAATGCAAGGGACAGGAGTGTGTAATGCACATAATGCAGGGGACAGGAGTGTGTAATGCACAGAATGCAGGGGACAGGAGTGTGTAATGCATAGAATGTAGAGAACAGGAGTGTGTAATGTACAGAATGTAGAGGACAGGAATGTGTAATATACAGAATGCAGGGGACAGGTGTGTGTAATGCACAGAATGCAGGGGACAGGAGTTGTAATGCATAGAATGTAGAGGACAGGAGTGTGTAATGCACAGATGGCAGGGGATAGGAGTGTGTAATGCACAGAATGCAGGGGACAGGAGTGTGTAATGTACAGAATATAGGGGACAGGAGTGTGTAATGTACAGAATGTAGGGGACAGGTGTGTGTAATGCACAGAATGCAGGGGACAGGAGTGTGTAATGTACAGAATGCAGGGGACAGGATTGTGTAATGTACAGAATGCAGGGGACAGGAGTGTGTAATGCACAGAATGTAGGGGACAGGAGTGTGTAATGTACAGAATGCAGGGGACAGGAGTGTGTAATGTACAGAATGTAGGGGACAGGAGTGTGTAATGTACAGAATGCAGGGGACAGGAGTGTGTAATGTACAGAATGTAGAGGACAGGAGTGTGTAATGCACAGATGGCAGGGGATAGGAGTGTGTAATGCACAGAATGCAGGGGACAGGAGTGTGTAAAGTACAGAATGCAAGGGACAGGAGTGTGTAATGTACAGAATGCAGGGGACAGTAGTGTGTAATGTACAGAATGCAGGGGACAGGAGTGTGTAATGGTAGTGGAAAAATCGAATGGTTAACGCTGCACTTGAAAATAAAATAATTATGAAAAGTGAAAAATTGTGTATGTATGAAGCTGCCAGCACCGAAAGTCCTAAATACAAAATTCAAATCAGTGTAAAACGTGGGGTGGGTGCGGTGCTGAATATGTAAATCCAAAAATGAAAGAAAAAAAATTGAATAAAATAACAATCAGTAGTGGTGAAAAGTGTAAGTAGAAAACTAAAGCAAAGTCCCTAAACCTCAAAACAGGGAAAATGACAAAAGCGATCCAGTAAACCAAGTGAAAAAATAAAACAAGGTTTAAATCCTATAAATGACAATGTTATGAGTCATAAATATAGAAGCAGAATGTCACAAGATATGAAGTAACAAAACCTAAAAAAAAACAAAAAGCAGAATGATGGTGATCACAAAATGTGCAAACGAAACACTCATATGAGTTCCTGTGTATGCCGTGTGAAGATTCCTGTGTATGCCGCCCCCCCTTAGGGTTGCCACCTCATCCCTTCAAACCCGAACTCATATAAATTACCCAGGTTCTAAGGCTAATTAAATGCAGATAAGGCAACAAATGAGTTTAATTACCACCTTAACCAGCCACAGAACCTGTGTAGTTAATATGTGTTCAGGTTTAAAGGGATGAGGTGCAAATCTACCCCCCCCCCTCCTATCCAAGTGTAGACAAATATGACAGGGGAGCCACACGGACCCCCTGAAGCATGGGGCCAGGTCACAATTATGACCCCCTATTATGCCTCTGTCCCAATATCTCTCCTTTTACAGATTCTACAAGCAATACTTTACAAAAAGACAAACCCTGAGACTGTTAATTGGAGCCGGAGTGAATGGACTGTTGCTTGTGTGACTGGGGGGCCTCTGTACTGTATGGGAAAGAACCGGTTAATATCATCGCTCTCTGTGGGGGGAGCACTACACATCTATAAGGATATACAGTACATACACACAGCACAAGGCCGTGTTCACACTACGAGGCGTTTCTCAGGGCTGAAGTTCCTCTGAGCTCCACAAGATGGTGATCTCACTTCTACCCAGACAGGAAGTCTCTATGGAAGACAGGAAATGATGTCAGGTACAGGAAGAAAGCTCCTTGTGATACGACGTAGAGGTGACGTTGCTGAAATTGGCAGCAGAAGAGGTAATAAGATCTTATTTTCTATTTACACCCAGTAACCCCCCATCATGTCCGTCCTCTTCCTCCATAGTCACTGTGACGTCTTTTATCTCCAGCAGATGATGATACACACATATATTATTATTATTATACAGGATTTATATCGCACCCACAGTTTGCACAACATGAGGACAAACAGTACAGTTACAATACAATATAATACAGGAGGAATCAGAGGGCCCTGATCCTTAGAGCTTACAATCTAAGAGGGAGGGTCAAGTGATACAAAAGTTAATAACTGTGGGAGATGGGCTGATGGAGAAAATAAAAGTCCAGTTGTTAGGTGGGGGCAGGATAGGCTTCTCATAGGAGAAGGGTTTTCAGGGATCGTCTTAAAGTGGACAGAGTAGGAGATAGTCAGACAAATTGGGATAGGGAGTTCCAAAGGATGGGAGAGGCTCGGTAGAAGTCCTGAAAATGAGCATAGGAGGAAGTGATGAGGGAGCTAGAGAACAGGAGGTTTTGGAAGGATCGAAGAGAATGATTTGGTTGGTATTGTGAGACTAGGTTAGTGATATAGCTGGGGGCCGAGTTCTGGATGACTTTCTAAGTTGTTAGTATTTTGAATTTAATTTTTTGGGTAAGCAGAAGATTGGCAGAGAGGAGCAGCAGACATTGAATGGTTGGTAAGGTGGATGAGTCTGGCAACAGCATTCATGATGGGCTGAAGGGGGGATAGCCCATATAAAGGCAATCTGGTGAGGAGGGACTTGCAGTAGTCAAGGCAAGATATAACCCGGGATTGAATCAGTAGCTTTGTGAGGTCATTGGTTAGGAAGGGACGTAATTTGGAGATGTTGCGGGAGGTTGACGCGGAAAGCTTTGGACATTGATTGGACAGTGATTGGATGTGGGGCTGAAAGGAGAGTTTAGAGTCCAGGATTACACCTAGCACCCTGGCTTGTGGGGACATGTTGATGGTTGTGCGATTGATCTTGACAGAGAAGTCAGGGGAAGGGGGCACGTGGGGGAGGAAATATTATGAGCTCGGTTTTGGATAGATTGAGTTTGAGGAAGTGTTGTGACATCCAGGCTGATATGTCTGTTAGTAAATTAGAAGGATTGATAGAAAGCACTTGTTATAGAGAGGAAGGAGAGCTAGATAGGGAAACAAGGTCACCTGCAGTCTGTTTGGTGTTTTTTTTTTTTTTTTTTTTTTATTACTAAGCATTTTTTTATTGAGAAAAGGAAGTTTGCAGTACAAAATGGCATGGGATATAAAACTACTCATTGAAAAATAATTTGGGTTACAGAGTTAGACAATGATCGTCCAAATAGATAAGTATTCGAGGTTAAACATGACAATCTTAATGCTATGTTCTTATCAGCTATATATGGTATGTCAAACAAGACTGCAACCAGAAAAGTCAAAAACAACAGAAATAAAAAGAAAACCATAACTCAGGTAATTCTTGTAGATGAAAAGTGAACCAAGGGTTCCATTTAGCGTCATACATAGGGATGGAGTCATGCAGTGTGTGAAATATTTTTTTCAGATTACATTATTTGATCAACTCGAGAGATAACTTGCGAGAATGGGACTGTGTTCGACTTCCAGTTAAGGGCGATTGCCCAATGCAGCGCAATACAAATAGTGTGTAATAGTTTCATTAGGGGGTTTCGGGATATCAGGGATTTTTTCAAATAGTAGACAGTGAGTATGTGTCAGAGCCATGTGCCTCCCCGCCAGCTTATCCATTAGCTCCAGAGTCGCCCTCCAAGTAGGTTGCAGAGCTTCACATTCCCAGAACACGTGCAAAAAAAAAACCTGGAAGAGCACATCCTCGGAAACAAGATGAGGAAGTCTGTGGGTAGATCTTTCCCAAACATAAAGGAGTATAGTACCAGCGGGTAAATAATTTAATCGCTGTTTGCCTAATGCCCCGTACACACGGTCGGATTTTCCGATGGATGAAAATGTCCAATCGGAGCGTGTTGTCGGAAATACCGACCGTGTGTGGGCTCCATCGGACATTTTGCTTCGGATTTTCTGACACACAAAGCACATCATCCGCATACATGCAGAATTTATAAGTAAAGGAAGCTTTGTTGTAGCCCGGAATATCCGGGCGCTGCAGTATGGCAATGGCTAGGGGCTCAATAGCCAGAGCGAAAATGAGTGGGGACAGTGGGCACTCCTACCAAGCCGGAAAAACTCTGAGCTACATCCAGGGATTTTGACACGCCTGCTGGGGTTTTGGTATAGAGCCTGTAGGAAATCACCCTGAAAGCCATAGCGCTTTAGTAGGAGAAACGCATAGCTCCAAGACACACTGTCAAAAGCTTTACGAATGTCTAAACTTAACGTGAACAGTTTCATGGAGAAAAGGTTTGCATCCTGAATAATATCTGTGGCTAGGCGGATATTGTCTGTTATAAGGTGGTGGGGGATAAACCCTGACTGGTAAGGGGAAATTAGTGAGGAAATCACTCCTGCGAGTCTATCGGCTAAGATCCTACTGAAAATTTTCAGGTCACTGATAACCGATATGGGCCTAAAATTCTGGGGGTGAGTGTGGTCCTTATTCTGCTTAGGGATGAGCGACATGTTTGCTAACAGCATTTCCTCCGGAAAGCTGTTATCTTGTAGGACAAAGTTAAAAAGCCGAACCAGCCTGGGAGACAGTTGGGAGGCAAATTTTTTTATAATATATGGTAGAAAAACCATCAGGCCCGGGGGAAGAACCTGTCTTTAGTGCCTTGATGACATTCAGCACTTCTGATTGGGAAATAGGTGAATTAAGTTTGTCTAATTGTGAGAGTCGGGATTGGGATAGAGTTAAACCAGAACAAAGCCTCATGTCACGCGTGCCATGTACCTGAGATGAGACCGAAGTAGTGGGGAGGCCTCCCTTGCACCTCGGGTCCTTGAAGCCTCTGGAGATGTAGACAGAGACTTGGTGGGCACCGAGTGGCACGGGTGCCAGGGGTGTGGAGCACTGTGCAAGCCTTTGTCCGAGATCCGAGCCAAGGTCAAGTCCAGTTTGGCAACGAAGTATAAAAGGGTTAATCAGAAGAAAAATGGTCAAGAACCAAGCCGGGGTCAGTTCCAATCTGGCAGCTGAGTACAAAAGGGGCAAAGAAGTAGAATGATAGAAAAACCAAGTTAAAAGCTGCGCTCTGGGTTTATGATCAAACAAATATGTTGTGACAACGAAAGCAGCCTGCACCAAGATCTAGTCTCCAAATCTCATCATAAAAAGTTAAACAAAGATGCGGCGCTAAAATGTAATCTGAAACAAAATCACTCAAAAGTGAATAGGATAGGATTGAACAAACCACTAAATGAATGAATAAATATTAAAGTGAGTATACGTGGAGATAGAAGCAAAATTAATACACTCATATGCAGTAAACAAACAATCAAAAGTGAATAAACACATTAGTAAAAGCAAATTCATATACTGATAACCAGGAAATTAGTAATGATTAATTGCCAAAAGTGAATATGGTAATATATTCAGTGAAAACATCCCAAAAATAAATATAAAGTCCAGAATACGTAAAACAACAAAAAAGGGGGGGATCCGTGATGGAAAAGTGCCACAAAAGTGCAGAAGGAGGGGAAGATGCAGATGGGGAATCCTCTATGACTCTTCACACCCAAGGTGGAATATCAGATGCGCTTACCAGATCCCAATGACTGCTATTATGGCAGTCATAAACGGCACAGGGAATATACAGGTCTCCCCACAACCTCAGCAAATGATGCCCGTACGCGGCAGATGGTATAATGTGTGCAGTTAAAATTCGCCTCTAGAATCAAATAAGCGCCGGCCGGCTTCAGCTGCTGCCTGTTCCTTCCGGGTTCAGCGTGGTGTGGTGGTGACGTCAGCACGCCGCTCCTCCCTGCGCCGTTTCGACAAATCTGTCGTCTTCCTGAGGTCGTATTGTATTACATAGTTGCTGGTTGATCTTACACAGACAGATCGGAGGGAGGCACAGCGTGTAACGCAGGAGTTGCAGGGAGGGAGGCGGGAAGTTAACAAACAGGTGATTGGCTGCATATGAGTGTATTAAAGAAGTAGAATGGTCAAGGTACAAATCCGAGGTCAATGGCAAGCAGGAATCAAGAGTAGTCAAATAGGTTTCCAGGTCACAACAAGTTCAGACAGATCACACACTAGCACAGGAACAAGGGGGGGACTGAAGATAATCCAGCAATTTGACAGTGTCTGGGCTGGGCTTATATAGGGAAGTTTGAGGTAACTTCCTGGGCGCCTCCTGGGCATTTTCCCACCTTTTTCCATCAGGTTGAGGTCACTTCCTGTCCGCTTCCTGGGCATATTCCTGCCGTTTTTCATCAGGTCTTCTGCGCAGGTGCGGGTTGGCGCGCTGAGGCGTCTTTAGCGCATGCTCAGTTGGAACGGATTTCCTCTTGTGGCAACGCGCAATTGGTGCATACTTAGTAAGCCCTGGACTCTTACACCTCATCTGATGGTCCAGACTGGGGGGGTCCAAGTAATGTTGAGTAAAAATTTTTAAGACTTCTTGAGGGTGAGATGTAATTATGCCCGAAGGGGTAGTCAATTTATAAACGTGCGGAGGGTGGAAAGGCTGGTTCAGTTTCCTAGCGAACATGGTTGAGGCGGTGTAATGCCCTGTACACACGGTCGGATTTTCCGACAGGAAAAAAGTGCGATCGGATTGTTTTGTTGGAAATTCCGATCGTGTGTGGGCTCCATCGGACTTTTTCCGTCTGAATTTCCGACACACAAAGTTTGAGAGCAGGCTATAAAATTTTCCGACAACAAAATGTAGACAAATCCGATGCACAAAGTGCCACCCATGCTCAGAATAAATTAAGAGACGAAAGCTATTGGCTACTGCCCCATTTATAGTCCCGACGTACGCGTTTTACGTCACCATTTTCAGACAGGGCATTACTGTGCAATAGACATCTTGCCTTGGACCATCGCAGGGCCCTTCTCCACTTTAGCTGAGAGTAGCGAGTCAAATTCAAGGCGTTTTTTGCTCGATGGACAGTCTGGTAGACTAAAGTCAGGGCTGCGGAATTTTTATATAAACTGTCCAGCTCCGCAGAGAGCTGTACTATTTTTTTCTTATTAGTTTTATTGTGGGCAGTAGCTAAACTGATAAGTTTACCCCGCAGCAACTGCCTTATGAGCGACCCACACTGTAGAAATGGGGGTCCCAGGGAGGGCGTTTAGGGCAAAGTAGGTATCTATAGATTGAGAAACCTCAGATTCACCCGCCAAGTCAGAAAGAAGTGCCTCATTGAGTCTCCGCATAAATGGTGTAGGGGCTAGTTTAATAAATTCTGTGGTGAAGGAGGTTATGTGGTGGTCAGACCATGCACAGTTATAAATGGAGGCTGTCTGAGAGATAGCAAGGATAATAGGAGTGGAGAGAATATAGTCTAGTCTTGCGTAACTGTTGTGCGGATGAGAGTAGAACGTATATTCTTTTGCTCCTATGTTGTGTGTACCCACCATGTGTCCACTAGTTGGAATTCCAGGAGTTTACGGGAAATGGATTTAGGGAAAGCCCTGGAACCAGTGGAGGCCGTGCACCCTGTCTAGTGTGGGGTTCGCTACCATGATAAAATCTCCCCCTATAATCATATGGGGGGGATTGATATTTTGCTAAAATATCAAAAAAGGATGTGAAGAAGGAGGCAGAGGATTCGTTGGGGGCATAAACACTAGCTATGGTAAGCTCCCGGTTATGAATATCCTCCCTTTATTATAACATAGCGACTTTCCTTATCTTTGTAAATCTGACGCACATCCATAGGAAAGGAGGCGTGTAAAAATATGGCAGCACCCCTACTCTTCGATGAATGAAGTGTGTAGAAAGCTTGTGGGAAAGTTCTATGAAAGAACTTGGGATGGGAGTTTTGCGAGAAGTGTGTCTCTTGAATCAGTAGAATTTTAGCATTAAGTCGCTTATAGTGGGAGAAGGCTTTACTCCTCTTAATAGGGAGAGTTGAAGCCTTTGACGTTATGCGAGATGCAATTAATCGCCATTACTAAGATTAGGGGGGGCGTTCAGCTGAATGAGTGAAGAATAGGCTTGTAGGCTACTATCAAATATGGAACCTAACTCCACAAAGCCCCAATACTGCATTTGTAACAGATTGCAGACCATAGAGGAACATTTAAAACAGCGGATAGAGGCCTTATGACCTCACCTACTCCAAAAACGCCTGTCAGGACAAGAATGACTATAATCAGTTGAGGATTCAAACCTGAGAAAAAAAAGAGTCCAAAAAAAAAAAAGAAAATGAACAAAAAATGAACAGGATCAGGAACATTTTTGTATCCTGAAAATAGAATGTTACAACCGAGACAACCAAGTCTCGAACCCAGCAGCACCACTGATCTTGTGCCCAAACCAAAAGAGGGGACCAGTGTGAGGAACCTAGCTGTAAAAAAAAGATTTAAAAAGTGGTAAAGTTGCTGGGTGGGGATGTCATGCAGCAGCACCAAGGGACAGGCTCCTGACAAAGTGGGTGCCTTGAGACTGAGGGTGCGTCGTCGCTGAATCCAACGGGGCAGATCGTAGAGATAGCTGTATTGATGCGATGAAGTTAGCTATGTCCCCGGTTAAGCGTTATCATATCGAATTCTCCTTCTGTCGTGTCTGGTAGGTGGCATGTGCCAGATTTGAGATTGCCTGGGGGGGTCAAGGGATGGCAGGGCACCGCTTCAGCTTCCATGTGGCCCAATTTCACCAGGATCTCCTGACCCTCCAGAACTGTGGTGGCAGCATAAGTGGAGCCATTATGAGGAACCCACCAATTTAAATGGGAAATATGTATCGGATCCGGGCTGCTTAAAGTGTTACAGTGACCTCCTTCATGCCCCTGTGTCTGTCCAATGTGGCTAGTGAGATATCCGGATAGTTCTGAACAGTGTAATCATCAAGGGCGATGCGTAGGGTGTTTCTAGCAGCCCTTAAAATGTCTTCTTTCGTCAGGAAATCCTTCATACAAAGGATTATGTCACGCGGCAGTTTGTCTGCTGGAGGTTTTGGTCTGAGGGCCCTGTGAAACCTGCCACACCTAAAGGCCGCAGATTCACATTTTGGAAGGAGAGACTTGAACAGCCTGATGACAGTGTGAATCAAATCTGTTACCGACTCTGGAATACCTCGCAATTGCAGATTATTGCATCTATTCCTGTTGTCCAGATCTTCAACCTGATTTGATCAAATGCTGTTGTTAACGTTGTTAACATTTCATGCTCTGGACTGAGCTCATTATAAGCCAGGGCCAGTTCATCGTGTTTAGTTTCCAGCATGTCAGTTCTAGTACCCAGAGCTGCAATCTCCTGTGACAGTGCATGGGAGGTCTTGTGCGTTTCTGTTTGGAACTTTGTTGCCAGTCTATTATACATCTTTTCTAGGCTAGCATCTAGGTCAGCTTTAGATAGAGAAGAGGTGTACTCACTGCCAGGATCCGAAGGTGAGCCAGGAACAGAAGGCACAGAGGGGGCCGCTGGAGCAGGAGAATGTGCTCGGGCCACGGCGCCATTTTGGGACATGCTGTATTGTTCCCTGGTGCAGAGGAGATAGTGGGTTAGAGAATTCTGAGCGGGCCCCGGGATTTTTTCTTCAACAACGGCATGCACTGTGTCTTTGTGCCTCGAGGGGTGTTAGAAGTGTCGGTGTAAGGCCATTTATAGCCCTCTGTGAGCCAATCATGTCCCGCGGTGTGCGGAGCTACTGTGTCAGGCGTCCATCTCGCTCAGCGCTGAGCATGCGCCCCCTGTTTGGTGTTTTATCAAAGTAGTTTGCTGTATATTCTCGCTTTTTGCAATCTCTTTGTGCAGAGCCAAAGGACGCCCACTTAAATCAAAAATTCACTTATAGAAAGAACCCCAGACATGTGCCCCCCAGTCATTAATATTGTGGAAATGTACAGTAGATGAACCCCTTCAGGGTCAGAACATCCCCCCCCCCACTTACAGGGCTTAAACATTTCCTTCATTTTGGAGATGTGTCACCTTTTCCACCAGTGACCTTCTCATCTCATCCGTCTATTGTACATTTTCTACATCTATACTAACAATGTCACGCTTACCCCTAACGCAGGTGGTCAGACACTATAGCTGGCTTCTGTGTTCTTCACCTATAGAAGCCCCCTTTTCCATAAGGCAAGCAGGCCTACCTGTACTCAGTTGCCCCCCAGGATTTACAGAATGCTATAGTGCCTGGCCACCACGCCTGAGCAGGAACAAACTGAGCACAGCAACCAGGTATTTGCAGGTTGGCAGACAGACAGAGTGGTTCCAACGATAGTCCAGGTACAAGGCAGGCAAGGTTCAGAATAGTCAGGGTCAAATCCACAGTCAAAAGGCAAACAGAGTTCAGAAAGTAGTCGATATCTGAACCAAGGTCATCAACGAGGGAATTCCAACACCAGAGTAGGGCAGACAAACAGAGAGCTTGGAGCACATGTTACAAACGCAATATCACAAGCATGAGACTGCAGGCTTGGCTGGCTTAAATCAGGTTGGGTCTCCACCCAGAGACTGACCACATCAATTACCTTACAGGTGGGACAGACAGACAGAAGAATGCATCACAGCCAAAACCTGGATGCAGGAATTAGGAGTAGGAGCAAAACACACTCCTGACAAGCGGATTATAGTAATTTTATTAGTGGTGGGGGTTGGGCGGTTTATTTAGGAGGGATTGGAATATGTATTTATTTTATGAGATGCAAATAAGA
The DNA here is from genome assembly GCF_042186555.1 of Aquarana catesbeiana. Classification (NCBI taxonomy): domain Eukaryota; kingdom Metazoa; phylum Chordata; class Amphibia; order Anura; family Ranidae; genus Aquarana; species Aquarana catesbeiana. The sequence continues at coordinate 298,373,444 of NC_133331.1, read as the reverse complement.
AGAAAAAAAGAAAAATTTAATTTTCAGTAAATGTCCGTAATTTATTTTCCCATAATGATCCCAGTCTCAGATATTCATCCTAAAATGTGATCAGTAAAATCTCCAGAGTACACGTAGATCACAGGAATATGATGTGTCCTGACAAAGCCCAAAGACAAAAATCATCTTCCAGTTTAGGAGAGGAGGGGCGCACCCAGGAGAAATGATTCTGTGTACAGAAACCTCACAGAGCACCCCCCACAGCTCCCTCCTCCCAATGCCCCTCCAATCAGCGTCAGAGAATCCTATGACATCACACTGACCTCATAGCGCCTCCTCCTAATATCTCTCTATCCGACTTTTTTTTTCTAATGCTCTTAGGATGTGGGCCGACCCCTGGCCTCCTCACTTTCCAAGTAGGGCTGTTGAACCTGCATTGTATGTAATATCAGAAACCTCAGCATGAAGTGGGGTTTAAATAAAAAGAGACCTGACCAGTGAGGTGAGGAGGATTCTGGGAATGTCATTTGATTTTACTATTTGTGTTCAAATCTAGAGTTTTCCTCCTGTGAAGTCTGGAGATCATCTGACCATCACATTGCCTCCACCTCCCTCCCTGATAGAATAGAGAAATAAAAAGAAGATTCTAGAAGTCACCAGAGAGATCATCGAGCTGCTGACAGGAGAGGTGAGCGGAGCTCGGAAGGACATCATGATGGACAATCAGCCGCCCCTCACATCACCGGGTAAGAGGAGACTTTATTGTAAAGGAGAGAGCAGTACGGAGGATCCACCTAGATCCCCCATCATCTGATAAACACATAGAAACAATGTATTCAGTCAGTGTGTGTGTTTCCTACAGATGGATCCAGTAATGGGAACCCACCAGAGAGATGTCCCCGTCCTCTGTATTCCTGGGATTCTACACAGGAAGATCACACCATCCCTCACCATCATCAGGTAGATGATTGACAATTATTGGTAGTTATGATTTATACACAAGCATGTTTGTTGCAATGAATATTTTTTTATATTTTCAGAGTGGAAACCTTGGGGATGATAATATTAATGTTAAAGAAGAGTATAAAGAGGAGGATGAGGAGTATGGATTGATGAAAAACTTTTCAGAAGGACACAGGGATATGATGGAGCCACCTAATATCAGGAACCCACCAGAGAGATGTTCCCGTCCTCTGTATTCCCGGGATTCCACACAGGAAGATCACACCATCTCTCACTATCATCAGGTAGATGAGGAACAATCACTGATAGTATCATTAGGATCTGTACATTATCTGCATTGTTACCATTGATGTCATTTTTATTATATATTCAGAGTGGAAATCTGAGAGATTCTAAAGTCGAGGTTAAAAAAGAGATAAAAGAGGAGGATTATGAGGTTGGGGTGATAGAGGAGTCTGAGTCTCTAAAAGTTTACAAGGATCTGTACCAGGACACCATGGAAGAGTCATCCAGCTACAGAAACCCACCAGAGAGATGTCCCCGTCCTCTGTATTCCCGGGATTCCACACAGGAAGATCACAGCATCCCTCACTGTTACAAGGTTGGTGGATCGGAGCATCTAGAACATGGACTTCTGGAGAGGATGTGTGTTTTTTTTATATGATGTCACAATAATAAATCTTCTATTTTATAGATGATATTTTCTCTCATTTTCTTGATTTAGAGTGGAGATCCAATTGATATAGAATTTGAGGTTAAATCAGAAGAAGAAGAGACGTATGTGAGGGATGATCAGCAGTCTATGGAGGAGGATGGAATAACGGGGACATTTATAGAGGAGGACACTCCTACAGAGATCAGCATAGGTGGGTCATTAACACTAAATCCATTCCTCCACCCATACTGCTCACTGATTGGTCCAGAGTAGGGCGGGGACTGGGTGATATCAGCCTGTAATCCCCTGGTCACTTTCCTGAGCTGTGTTCCCCGTCCTGTATTCCTGTATTTCTCTCGGATAATCTTCCTTCTCTGTGCTGCAGACACAATTTATGTATCTAGACTGGATTTATGGAGATTCTGGGGTTCAGCTGGCAGTAAAATTTAGATTTTCTCCATAGGTGTTGCTCAGCCTAGGCACCTGGAGTATGTATCCTGGGTCTTCTGCCTCAAGTCCTGGGTCTAGCAAGACCTCTGACAGAGTAATTCTCCCGGGAATACCTTTTCTGTTATTTGCTGTCTGTGCCGGGTGGAGGGATATGTCTGTATAGTCTCAGACCCAAGTCACTGAGTGCAGTCTCAGGAGATGGGAGGCAGCGGTGTGGGACCTCTGCAACTTGTCTCAAATAAACATTAAGCCACCAATATTATAAGTCCTGACCCCTGCACTATATACTCTATGTTGTACATTACATACTCCTGACTTCTGCTCTCTCCCCTCTACCCACTGCTTATATATACACATAATATGTATTCTCTTTTGTTACACCCATTTCCTACCAGCTGGACATTTTATATCTGATGATTTGATTGGAGCACAGACTTTTACATGTTGATAATAATGTGATAACATCCTCCAACTTTGGAACCTTAAACAGAAAGTGATAATGAGGGAGGAGTCAATAACCCAATGATGGTGGTCTTCAGGATCAGTCCAGTCTTCATCTTGGTTGTTCTCCCCCCATCCTCACTCTCTGACCTCTGGTGGGTCTCAGCCCCGCTGTTATTCATGACTAAATCATGGACTAAATAAGGAAGTGCAGGACTTCTTGTGTTGGGAAGATGGCAATGAGTGATAGAGGGGGAGGGGACACTCGTCCTATAATCCCCTCATCACTGTCACTCCTATAAAAGACAGTTCTCGTTGTTTCCTCACTCTCTGACTAAGGTCCATGAATAAAGAAATTATCTGGTAGGAGATCAGAGGACCCATTTACTAGTTACCTTGAGGGGGGAATTGTAAGATCCTCAGAGACAAAGCTGCCTGATGTGGGCGGAGTCCTGGTTTAGGGGAACCAATCTGCTCATGTCTAGTAATAATCTTTGTATCTCTATTTTAGTAGATGGACGGGAGATGAGGAAAACCTCAGAGGATTGTCTCACTTTGTCTCCAGACTGTAAAGTAGAAGATGAGGACATCACACAGTATAGTCCAGGAGAAAACCCGACTACCTCAAATGTCCATCCGGCACCACACAGTGTAGATGGACCATCGTATTCCTCTTATCCTGAGGAACCTCAGACTGTGAGGGACGGTGCCGGACCATCGTATTCCTCTTATCCTGAGGAACCTCAGACTGTGCGGGACGGTGCCGGACCATCGTATTCCTCTTATCCTGAGGAACCTCAGACTGTGAGGGATAATCCAACAAATAAAAGGTTTCCCTGTCCTGAGTGTGGGAAATGTTTTTCACGGAAGTCCAGTCTTACCACACATATGAGATTGCACACGGGGGAGAAGCCGTATTCCTGTCCTGAGTGCGGGAAATGTTTTTCAGCGATGTTCAGTCTTTCCTATCATCAGAGATTGCACACGGAGGAGAAGCGTTATTCCTGTCCTGAGTGCGGGAAATGTTTTTCAGCGATGTCCAGTCTTACCAGACATCTCAGATTGCACACGGGGGAGAAGCCGTATTCCTGTCCTGAGTGCGGGAAATGTTTTTCAGTGAAGTCCAGTCTTTCCAAGCATCAGAGATTGCACACGGGGGAAAAACCATATTCCTGTCCTGAGTGCGGGAAATGTTTTTCAGTGAAGTCCAGTCTTTCCAAGCATCAGAGATCTCACACGGGGGAGAAGCCGTATTCCTGTCCTGAGTGCAGGAAATGTTTTTCACAGAAGTCCCATCTTTCCCATCATCAGAAATTGCACACGGGGGAGAAGCCGTATTCCTGTCCTGAGTGCGGGAAATGTTTTTCACAGAAGTCCCGTCTTTCTAATCATCAGAGAGTGCACACGGGGGAGAAGCCGTATTCCTGTCCTGAGTGCGGGGAATGTTTTTCGGTGAAGTCCAGTCTTTCCACACATCAGAGATTGCACACGGGGGAGAAGCCGTATTCTTGTCCTGAGTGCGGGAAATGTTTTTCAGCTATGTTCAGTCTCTCCTATCATCAGAAATCTCACATGGGGGAGAAGCCATATTCCTGTCCTGAGTGTGGGAAATGTTTTTCACAGAAGTCCCATCTTTCCAGACATCAGAGATCACACACGGGGGAGAAGCCACTTTCCTGTCCTGAGTGAGGGAATTGTTCCTCACTGAAGTCCTGTCTTCCTGTACATCAGGGGTCCCACACAACCCTCGAGGTGTATTAGTGAGTGTGGGAAATGTCTTGTATATGAATGTTGATGGACATGTGGGGAAGAAGCACACCCTGATATACACCTCAGATATACTCCATGGCTGATCTTCATCATGGAGGAAACACTTGATAAGGAGATCAGAGATCACCAAAGACATGGATGAAGTGTTGTACCGTGTTGGCCATTGATAGCGGGAGAAAAATAAAAATGGAGTCATTACCTCTCATTGGCTGAGTACATTTTGTGGTGGAAGATTTCACAAACATTTACAGGTCTGTTTCTAAACACTTTGTAGAATGAATGTGTAAAGGAAATGTGTAAGTTCTGTATAGAATTGTTTTGTATTTTGCACTGCCCTGGAAATCATATTTTATCACAAATAAAATTTACATTCAGCCAGGAGCAGCGATTTTCTTTTTAAATGCTTAAAGTGAAACATTAAAAATGTCCAATTCCTTTAACTACTTGCTTACTGGGCACCTAAACCCCCCTCCTGCCCAGACCAATTGTCAGCTTTCAGTGCTCTCACACTTTGAATGACAATTACTCAGTCATGCAACACTGTACCCAAATGATTTTTTTGTCCTTTTTTTCATACAAATAGAGCTTTCATTTGGTGGTATTTGATCACCTCTGGGTTTTTTAATTTTTGCGCTATAAATGAAAAAAGACCGAAAATTTTGAAAAAAATGCTTTTTTCTTCGTTTCTGTGATAAAATTTTGCAAATTAGCAATTTTTATTCATAAATGCTGGCCACAATTTATACTGCTACATATCTTTGGTAAAAATAACCCAAATTAGTGGATATTATTTGGTCTGTGTAAAATTTATAGCGTCTACAAGCTATGGTGCAAATCATAAAAAAATGATCACATCTGATCAGACCTGATGTACTGAGGCCTATCTCATTTCTTGAGACCCTAACAAGCCAGGAAAGTACAAATGCCCCCCAAATGACCCCTTTTTGGAAAGTAGACATTCCAGGGTATTTAGTAAAAGGTATGGTGAGTTATTTGAAGTTGTTATTTTTTCCCACAATTCTTTGCAAATTAAGGTTTCTTTTTTATTTTTAAATTTTTTTCAGAAAATTGTCATTGTAATAGCTTATTTCTCTCACATGGAATGTGCATACCACAAATGACACCCCAAAATACATTCGGCTACTCCTCCTGAGTATTACAATACCACATGTGTGGGACTTTTTCGCTAACTGGCCACATACAGAGGCCCAACATGCAGGGAGCATCATCAGGTGTTCAAGGAGCATAAATTACCCATCTAACTTGTTGACTACCTATTACACTTTTGAAGGCCCTAGAGCACCAGGACAATGGAAATGACCCCATTTTGGAAATCTAACACTCCAACGTATAATCTATGAGGCATAATGAGTCTTTTGAACGGTTCATTTTTTTCCAGAAGTTTTTGGAAAATGTGGAAAAAAATGAAAATGCATTTTTTTTTTTACACAAAGTTGTCCGTTTATAAGATATTTCCAACACATAGCATTTACATAGCAAAAATAACACCCCAAAATACATTCTGCTATTCCTCCTGAGTATACTGATACCACATGTGTGAGACTTTTACACAGCCTGACCACATACAGAGGCCCGCCAGGGAAGTAGCACCTTCAGGCGATCTACGAGCATAAATTACACATCTCATTTCTCACCCACCTATTACACTTTTGAAGGCCCTGGAGCACCAGGAGAACGGAAACGCCCACAAAATGACCCCCATTTGGGACAGCTAACACCCCAACGTATAATCTATGAGGCATAATGAGTCTTTTGAACGGTTCATTTTTTTCCAGAAGTTTTTGGAAAATGTGGAAAAAAATTAAAACGCATTTTTTTTTTACACAAAGTTGTCCGTTTATAAGATATTTCCAACACATGGCATTTAAATAGCAAAAAATGACACCCCAAAATACATTCTGCCACTCCTTCCGAGTATGGCAATACCACATGTGTGAGACCTTTACACAGCCTGGCCACATACAGAGATCCAACATGCAAGGAACGCCATCAGGTGTTCCAGGGACACATAGCATGCACATACCAAGAATTACACCCCAAAATACATTATGCTGAGCAAAGAGAAACAAAAGATTACCTGTGGTTTTAGTAGTACAGTTGTCCGCAGGAGGATAGCACTGATGCAGGCAGGGACTTGGTCAGCAACAGCGAACACAATTTTTCAGGCAGCAGGCAGAAATACTGTCCATAGTCAGTACAGGCAGCAGGCATGGATACTGTCCATAGGTCAGTGCAGTGCAGGGTCAGTGCAGGCAGAGATTGTCAGCAATGCCAAAATATTGGTCTTGGTATTAGGCAGAAACAAGGTCCATGTGCTGTGGTCAGTGCAACAAACAGAGGCATGATGGCAGTAAGTCCTACAGGCAGCAGGCAGAAGTAGGGCCTCGTTCAGGACAGAATGGGGACAGGGGTAGAGGCTTCTCCCACCCAAATCTCTTTGATGCCTCCGAGTCCCCAGACCCTAATCTAGGAATGAGAAAACAAAGAAAATTGTTTTCTTCATCCAGAAAATCTATTCTGGAGCCCCTCACATATGTGAGACGCCTGTGTTGAATCCCACTAGTCCAGTTGCAGGGTACAAGATCAGTCCAAGAGGCAGGCAAGAGGCATGGTCAAACAGTCCAAGGTCAGCTCCAGATCAGGCAAAGGTATGCACAGAATCGTTAGGCAGAAGCATGGTCGAATAACAGTCCAGGGTCAGTTCCATATCAGGCAGCGGTATGTACAAAATCGGCAGGCAGAAGCGTGGTCAAATAACAAGCCAGGGTCAGTTACAGAGCAGGCAGTGGCATAAGGTGTGTGAAGGCAGGAACTGAGGATTACGTTTACCATACTTCACTAATAATTTAGTGAAGTATGGTAACGGCGGAAACATTCACCTATACAGAGGCCTGGTTGGGAAGGACATTGTGCACAATAATAAGATGTGTCTCTTCTGACTCCTGCTCTGGTACACACCTTACATCTTTTTTGACGTCTTTGGCCAGTTGGTTTGGGAGGGAGTTTATCCGGAAAGTGGCGTTCGGAGAGTCGACTAACAACATCTGATCAGATGTTTTCTGGTGGGCCGTTCGGGAATATAAGGGCAGTGTAAATTTCCTCCTGGTAGCCAAGGAAGGGTTGGGGGCTTTGGGTGGAGTTGCGGTAAATGATATAGGAGTTGTATATGGCCGATTGAAAAAAATAAATCAATACTTTTTTGTACCAATGGTATGTCCTTCTTGTGGCAAGGTATGGTTCCAACATTTGATTGTTGAAGTCGATTCCCCCCATAAACGAATTGTATTGATGGATGCATTTGGGTTTCTGGATGGGGCCATTCCTTCTGGGGATTTCCACATAGGTGTTATTGTGGATGGAAGACAACATGTACACATCCCTTCTGTCCCTCCACTTCACTGCCAGAATCTCTTTGTTACGCAGACTTGCCGTTTCTCCTTTTCTCAACTTCTTATTAAGAAGACTTTGAGGAAAGCCCTTCCGATTTTTTTTTACGGTGCCACATGCTGGTGTCTTCTTCCGATGAAGGTTGTGGAACAGGGGCAGAGAAGTGTAGAAGTTGTCTACATACAGGTGGTATCCTTTGTCGAGTAGGGGGTATATGAGGTCCCAAACAACTTTCCCGCTGGTTCCCAAGTAGTCCGGGCAATTAGGGGGCTGCAGCTGGGTGTCCTTCCCTTTGTACACTTTGAAGGAATATGTGTACCCTGTGGCTCAGTCACATAGTTTGTACACCTTCACCCCATAGTGGGCCCTTTTGCTGGGGATAAATTGCTTAATTTTAAGCCTGCCGCTAAATTTAACAAGGGACTCATCCACACATATGTTTTGGTCCGGGGTGAACAGCTGGGGGAATACTTCAGAAAAAGAATTTAATATTGGCCGAATTTTGTAAAGCCTGTCATAATTTGGATCAGTTCGGGGAGGGCACTGGGTATTGTCGCTGAAATGTAGGAACCTCATTATCATCAGATACCTGGTTCTGGGCATTACCGCGGAGAAGAGCGGCATGTGGTGGAGGGGGTGGGTTGACCAATAGGAACGGAATTCGTTTTTTTTGGTGAGCCCCATATTAAATGTGAGGCCCAAAAAAACCTTGAACTCCTCCACTGTCAGGTCTCTCCACTCATAGGGACTGGCATAATATGATGTGGGATTTTGCAAAATAAATTGCTGTGCATACAGGTTGCACTGGGCCACAATTGACGCCAACATGTCCTCCGTAAAAATTAAATTAAAAAAGTTAATTGGGGTGAAATTCTCTGTATCCACCTGGACTCCTGGCTGGGCAGTGAAAGGGGGAACGCTAGCTTCTCCTGAATTAGGAGGAAGCCACAAGGGGTTCTGAAGTGCAAAGGGAAGGCTGGCATGGGACCTAACCCTTTGGGGCTGGGGTGACACCCCACTGGTACTTGGCCTTTCTTGCCGAGGTACTGCTGTGTTGGTGGATGCCGCTGCCTCCTCACTAGAACGCCTTCGTTTGGCGGGCCGAGTTTCTTCCTCCTCTGAGTCTGTAAGTGTTTCACTACTGAGGACTGGCTCATAATTTACGTCAGAATCCGAATTGGAAAGGGAATCCGAACAAGAGAGCTCCCCGTTGCTCTCGTCGGCCGTGGAAAGAATTTGGTATGCCTCCTCGGTGGAAAAGCTTTTTTTGGACATGGCTGCTGGTGGTTATGAGATTGCACAGCTGTGTGCTAAGCCTGCACTGATGAGGTGGCACTGATTGATGGCACAGATGTGCACTGATGAGGCGGCACAGATGGGCACTGATCGCACAGATGGGCACTGATGAGACGACACAGATGGGCACTGATCGCACAGATGGGCACTGATGAGGCGGCACAGATGGGCACTGATCGCAAAGATGGGCACTGATGAGGCGGCACAGATGGGCACTGAGGCAGCACAGATGGGCACTGAGGAAGCAGCACAGATGTGCACTGATTGCACAGATTTACACTAATGAGGCGGCACAGGTGGGCACAGATATGCACTGATGTGGCACTGGTGAGGTGGCACAGATGGCCACTGATGAGGCGGCACAGATGGGCACTGATAAGGCAGCACAGATGGGCACTGTGAAGGCGGCACAGATGTGCACTGAAGCGACACAGATGGGCACTGATTGGTACAGATGGGCACTGATGAGGTGGCACAGATGGGCACTGATGAGGTGGCACAGATGGGCACTGATGAGTTGGCACAGATGCGCACTGATTGCACAGATGTGCACTGATTGCAGATGGGCACAGACGGGCACTGATGGGTACAGACGGGCACTGATGATGCACTGATGGCACAAGTGGGCACTGATGTGCACAGGTGGGCACAGATGGCACTATATTGATGTCACTGTGGGCAATGTTGGGCACTTTTTGGGCACACTTCGCTATTAGACTTTATAAAACTACTCACAGAAGCTCTCTCTCCTCACACGCTGTCTCTGTGTGAGGAGAGAGAGCCGGCAATGAGAGATGATCTCAATTGTTTACATTTCAGATCATCTCTCATTGGAGGCCAGCTGTCGCGCTGTAAACGGCCGCTGTGATTGGCAGTTTACAGCGATATGTGATTGGCTGTGTCCAAGGGACACGGCCAACACAGATTTTCTCCGAGGCGCGCTCGTGAGAGCGCGCTGGGAACGAGGAAAGGGGACGACGTCAATAGACGTCATCCCGGTATTTCAGATCCACGCTGTTGCCGTCATTTGGCAATGGCCCGGATCTGAAGCGGTTAAATAACATGTCTGGGGGGTCCTAATCCTTCTTGTGAAGGGGGATATCTCTGTGATGTACAGAAAGTGCTGCAGCAACGCCGACCTTTATGAAGGAAAAAAGTTTAAAATTGCTGCAAATTACATTTCCATGCCAACTTCTATCCAAAAAAAAAAAAACAGCACGCAGGCTTCTCTAAGGATCTGCTACAGCGCCTTGAAAAAGTATTCATACCCCTTGAAATCTCCCACATTTTTTAATGTCACAACCAAAAACGTAAATGTATTTTATTGGGATTTTATGTTATAGACCAACACAAAGTGTCACATAATTGTGAAGTGGAAGGAAAATTATAAATGATACAAATAAATATGTGAAAAGTGGGGGGGGGGGACATTTGTATGGCGCCCCCCGGAGTCACTTTGTAGAACCCCCTTTCTCTGCAATTACAGCTGCAAGTCTTTTTGGGGATGTCTCTACCAGCTTTGCACATCTAGAGAGGGACATTTCTGCCCATTCTTCTTTGCAAAATATTTGGCAGATTGAATGGAGAGCGTCTGTGAACAGCAATTTTCAAGTCTTGTCACAGATTCTTAATGTGATTTAGGTCTGCACTGTGACTGGGCCATTCTAACACATGAATATGCTTTGATCTAAACCTTTCCATTGTAGCTCTGGCTGTATGTTTAGGGTTGTTTCCTGCTGGAAGGTGAACCTCCGCCCCAGTTTCAAGTTTTTTGCAGACTCTAACAGGTTTTTGTAATGACACCCCGAGTATGAAAGGGGTTAAAGTCGTTTAGTACATTCCCTTCCTGAACACCAAGGCAGCTACCGAAAACTCCGATCAGCCGAACAAGAAACCCATATGAATAACTCTCCCCCCAAATACGAGACAAGATGCTCTGTCTTGAGGGTCAACCAGGAATCAACTCATTTTTTTCACACACGGACACAACAGATAAAATAACTCAGAGACTCTTTCCCCCCCACCCTTGAAAAGGGGGCGGGTTAAACTGTCCAATGACAATGGACACACAGGTCAGGTGTGTTTAAACTTATCAGTACACAGTCTTATCAGCAGGGGGCTGCTGGAGGAATCCCCCCTCCCTCCATAGAGATACACATCCTGTGATCCAAGGCAGACAAACACAATAGAACAGTGGAATACAGCCCAACCCCAAACTAGCACAGCAAACGGTACACAACAGCATGAGACAACATGTTTAAAGAGACTCACTGCACATTGCCAACATGGTGGTATAAGGACGTGTTCAGGTCAAAGTCATCTGATACCATTTATGAGGTGGGAGGTTAGGCCCAGAATGAAGGTATTCTTCAAAAACATTCAAAATAAATGTATAATAATATCAACTTTTAATACTAATACAATTTATACAGGAAAATAAGAAAGGCTGCCAATGTTGAATCCTTTATTCCATAAACATGTATTTATATGGTTTTCGGAGATGTAAGTCAAGGTGAGATTTTTATGGGTTTCTCGTACTCCAAACACAAACCTACACCACTGTTCAGTTCTCTGGCATACGGCTGGGCGTGATATAAATAGATATCCCCACAATACTATTTATAATATGGCACATACGGGGTTCCCAGAGTTTTGTGTTTTGGGGGGACATGGACTTGAATCCAAAGTAACATTAGTTCAGGGTCCCCAGGCATACACCTCACAAAGAGTATTGTTCCCTTAAAATCCAGGGCCCATAGTCGAAAGGCAAGAGGCCTGCATTCAGTCCTCTCCAAAAGCCTCTGTCCCGGCTAGGTCTGTCAAATTTTTCTTCTAAGATTGCCCTCTATTTGGCTCCATCCATCTTCCCATCAACTCTGACCAGCTTCCCTGTCCCTCCTGAAGAAAAGCATCCCCACCACATGAAGCTGCCAGCACCATGTTTCACGGTGGGGATGGTGTGTTTAGGGTGATGTGCAGTGTTAGTTTTCTGCCACTGTCTTGGATATTCCACCATACTCTTGCACTATTTAGTGTCAGACAGGAGTGTGTAATGTACAGAATGCAGGGGACAGGAGTGTGTAATGTACAGAATGCAGGGGACAGGAGTGTGTAATGTCCAGAATGTAGAGGACAGGAGTGTGTAATCAACAGAATGCAGGGGACAGGAGTGTGTAATGTACAGAATGAAGGGGACAGGAGTGTGTAATGTACAGAATGAAGGGGACAGGAGTGTGTAATGTACAGAATGCAGGGGACAAGAGTGTGTAATCAACAGAATGCAGGGGACAGGAGTGTGAAATGTACAGAATGCAGGGGACAGGAGTGTGTAATGTACAGTATGCAGGGGACAGGAGTGAGTAATGTACAGAATGTAGGGTACAGGAGTGTGTAGTGTACAGAATGCAGGGGACAGGAGTCTGTAATGTACAGAATGCAGGGGACAGGAGTGTGTAATGCATAGAATGTAGAGAACAGGAGTGTGTAATGCACAGATGGCAGGGGATAGGAGTGTGTAATGCACAGAATGCAGGGGACAAGAGTGTGTAATGTACAGAATGCAGGGGACAGGTGTGTGTAATGTACAGAATGCAGGGGACAGGAGTGTGTAATGTACAGAACGCAGGGGACAGGAGTGTGTAATGTACAGAATGCAGGGGACAGGAGTGTGTAATGTACAGAACGCAGGGGACAGGAGTGTGTAATGCACAGAATGCAGGGGACAGGAGTATGTAATGCACAGAATGAAGGGGACAGGAGTGTGTAATGTACCAAATTCAGGGGACAGGAGTGTGAAATGTACAGAACGCAGGGGACAAGAGTGTGTAATGCACAGAATGCAGGGGACAGGAGTGTGTAATGCACAGAATGAAGGGGACAGGAGTGTGTAATGTACCAAATTCAGGGGACAGGAGTGTGTAATGAACAGAACGCAGGGGACAAGAGTGTGTAATGCACAGAATGCAGGGGACAGGAGTGTGTAATGCACAGAATGAAGGGGACAGGAGTGTGTAATGTACCGAATGCAGGGGACAGGAGTGTGAAATGTACAGAACGCAGGGGACAGGAGTGTGTAATGCACAGAATGAAGGGGACAGGAGTGTGTAATGTACCGAATGCAGGGAACAGGAGTGTGAAATGTACAGAACGCAGGGGACAGGAGTGTGTAATGCACAGAATGCAGGGGACAGGAGTGTGTAATGCACAGAATGAAGGGGACAGGAGTGTGTAATGTACCGAATGCAGGGGACAGGAGTGTGAAATGTACAGAACGCAGGGGACAGGAGTGTGTAATGCACAGAACGCAGGGGACAGGAGTGTGTAATGTACAGAATGCAGGGGAAAGGAGTGTGTAATGTACAGAATGCAGGGGACAAGAGTGTGTAATGCACAGAATGCAGGGGACAGGAGTGTGTAATGCACAGAATGAAGGGGACAGGAGTGTGTAATGTACCGAATGCTGGGGACAGGAGTGTATAATGTACAGAATGCAGGGGACAGGAGTGTGAAATGTACAGAATGCAGGGGACAGGAGTGTGTAATGTACAGAATGCAGGGGACAGGAGTGTGTAATGTACAGAATGCAGGGGACAGGAGTGAGTAATGTACAGAATGTAGGAGACAGGAGTGTGTAATGTACAGAATGCAGGGGACAGGAGTGTGTAATGTACAGAATGCAAGGGACAGGAGTGTGTAATGTACAGAATGCAGGGGACAGGAGTGTGTAATGTACAGAATACAGGGGACAGGAGTGTGTAATGTACAGAATGCAGGGGACAGGAGTGAGTAATGTACAGAATGCAGGGGACAGGAGTGTGTAATGTACAGAATGCAAGGGACAGGAGTGTGTAATGCACATAATGCAGGGGACAGGAGTGTGTAATGCACAGAATGCAGGGGACAGGAGTGTGTAATGCATAGAATGTAGAGAACAGGAGTGTGTAATGTACAGAATGTAGAGGACAGGAATGTGTAATATACAGAATGCAGGGGACAGGTGTGTGTAATGCACAGAATGCAGGGGACAGGAGTTGTAATGCATAGAATGTAGAGGACAGGAGTGTGTAATGCACAGATGGCAGGGGATAGGAGTGTGTAATGCACAGAATGCAGGGGACAGGAGTGTGTAATGTACAGAATATAGGGGACAGGAGTGTGTAATGTACAGAATGTAGGGGACAGGTGTGTGTAATGCACAGAATGCAGGGGACAGGAGTGTGTAATGTACAGAATGCAGGGGACAGGATTGTGTAATGTACAGAATGCAGGGGACAGGAGTGTGTAATGCACAGAATGTAGGGGACAGGAGTGTGTAATGTACAGAATGCAGGGGACAGGAGTGTGTAATGTACAGAATGTAGGGGACAGGAGTGTGTAATGTACAGAATGCAGGGGACAGGAGTGTGTAATGTACAGAATGTAGAGGACAGGAGTGTGTAATGCACAAATGGCAGGGGATAGGAGTGTGTAATGCACAGAATGCAGGGGACAGGAGTGTGTAAAGTACAGAATGCAAGGGACAGGAGTGTGTAATGTACAGAATGCAGGGGACAGTAGTGTGTAATGTACAGAATGCAGGGGACAGGAGTGTGTAATGGTAGTGGAAAAATCGAATGGTTAACGCTGCACTTGAAAATAAAATAATTATGAAAAGTGAAAAATTGTGTATGTATGAACCTGCCAGCACCGAAAGTCCTAAATACAAAATTCAAATCAGTGTAAAACGTGGGGTGGGTGCGGTGCTGAATATGTAAATCCAAAAATGAAAGAAAAAAAATTGAATAAAATAACAATCAGTAGTGGTGAAAAGTGTAAGTAGAAAACTAAAGCAAAGTCCCTAAACCTCAAAACAGGGAAAATGACAAAAGCGATCCAGTAAACCAAGTGAAAAAATAAAACAAGGTTTAAATCCTATAAATGACAATGTTATGAGTCATAAATATAGAAGCAGAATGTCACAAGATATGAAGTAACAAAACCTAAAAAAAAACAAAAAGCAGAATGATGGTGATCACAAAATGTGCAAACGAAACACTCATATGAGTTCCTGTGTATGCCGTGTGAAGATTCCTGTGTATGCCGCCCCCCCTTAGGGTTGCCACCTCATCCCTTCAAACCCGAACACATATGAATTACCCAGGTTCTGAGGCTAATTAAATGCAGATAAGGCAACAAATGAGTTTAATTACCACCTTAACCAGCCACAGAACCTGTATAGTTAATATGTGTTCGGGTTTAAAGGGATGAGGTGCAAATCTACCCCCCCCCCCTCCTATCCAAGTGTAGACAAATATGACAGGGGAGCCACACGGACCCCCTGAAGCATGGGGCCAGGTCACAATTATGACCCCCTATTATGCCTCTGTCCCAATATCTCTCCTTTTACAGATTCTACAAGCAATACTTTACAAAAAGACAAACCCTGAGACTGTTAATTGGAGCCGGAGTGAATGGACTGTTGCTTGTGTGACTGGGGGGCCTCTGTACTGTATGGGAAAGAACCGGTTAATATCATCGCTCTCTGTGGGGGGAGCACTACACATCTATAAGGATATACAGTATATACACACAGAGCACAAGGCCGTGTTCACACTACGAGGCGTTTCTCAGGGCTGAAGTTCCTCTGAGCTCCACAAGATGGTGATCTTCTCACTTCTACCCAGACAGGAAGTCTCTATGGAAGACAGGAAGTGATGTCAGGTACAGGAAGAAAGCTCCTTGTGATACGACGTAGAGGTGACGTTGCTGAAATTGGCAGCAGAAGAGGTAATAAGATCTTATTTTCTATTTACACCCAGTAACCCCCCATCATGTCCGTCCTCTTCCTCCATAGTCACTGTGATGTCTTTTATCTCCAGCAGATGATGATACACACATATATTATTATTATTATACAGGATTTATATCGCACCCACAGTTTGCACAACATGAGGACAAACAGTACAGTTACAATACAATATAATACAGGAGGAATCAGAGGGCCCTGCTCCTTAGAGCTTACAATCTAAGAGGGAGGGTCAAGTGATACAAAAGGTAATAACTGTGGGAGATGGGCTGATGGGGAATATAAAAGTCCAGTTGTTAGGTGGGGGCAGGATAGGCTTCTCATAGGAGAAGGGTTTTCAGGGATCGTCTTAAAGTGGACAGAGTAGGAGATAGTCAAACAAATTGGGATAGGGAGTTCCAAAGGATGGGAGAGGCTCGGTAGAAGTCCTGAAAATGAGCATAGGGGGAAGTGATGAGGGAGCTAGAGAACAGGAGGTTTTGGGAGGATCGAAGAGATTGATTTGGTTGGTATTGTGAGACTAGGTTAGTGATATAGTTGGGGGCCGAGTTCTGGATGACTTTCTAAGTTGTTAGTATTTTGAATTAAATTTTTTGGGTAAGCAGAAGATTGGCAGAGAGGAGCAGCAGACATTGAATGGTTGGTAAGGTGAATGAGTCTGGCAACAGAATTCATGATGGGCTGAAGGGGGGATAGCCTATATAAAGGCAATTTGGTGAGGAGGGACTTGCAGTAGTCAAGGCAAGAGATAACCCGGGATTGAATCAGTAGCTTTGTGAGGTCATTGGTTAGGAAGGGACGTAATTTGGAGATGTTGCGGAGGTTGACGCGGAAAGCTTTGGACATTGATTGGACATTGATTGGATGTGGGGCTGAAAGGAGAGTTTAGAGTCCAGGATTACACCTCGCGCCCTGGCTTGTGGGGACATGTTGATGGTTGTGCGATCGATCTTGACAGAGAAGTCAGGGGGAAGGCGCACGTGGGGGAGGAAATATTATGAGCTCGGTTTTGGATAGATTGAGTTTGAGGAAGTGTTGTGACATCCAGGCTGATATGTCTGTTAGTAAATTAGAAGGATTGATAGAAAGCACATGTTATAGAGAGGAAGGAGAGCTAGATAGGGAAACAAGGTCACCTGCAGTCTGTTTGGTGTTTTTTTTTTTTTTTTTTTTTTTTATTACTAAGCATTTTTTTATTGAGAAAAGGAAGTTTGCAGTACAAAATGGCATGGGATATAAAACTACTTATTGAAAAATAATTTGGGTTACAGAGTTAGACAATGATCATCCAAATAGATAAGTATTCCAGGGTAAACATGACAATCTTAATGCTATATGATCTTATCAGCTATATGGTATGTCAAACAAGACTGGATCCAGAAAGTCAAAAACAACAGAAATAAAAAGAAAACCATAACTCAGGTAATTCTTGTAGATGAAAAGTGAACCAAGGGTTCCATTTAGTGTCGTAGATAGGGATGGAGTCATGCAGTGTGTGAAATATTTTTTTCAGATAACATTATTTGATCAACTCGAGCGATAACTTGTGAGAATGGGACTGTGTTCGACTTCCAGTTAAGAGTGATTGCCCAATGCAGCACAATACAAATAGTGTGTAATAGTTTCATTAGGGGGTTTCGGGATATCAGAGATTTTTTCAAATAGTAGACAGTGAGTATGTGTCAGAGCCATGTGCCTCCCCGCCAGCTTATCCATTAGCTCCAGAGTTGCCCTCCAAGTAGGTTGCAGAGCTTCACATTCCCAGAACACGTGCAAAAAAAAAACCTGGAAGAGCACATCCTCGGAAACAAGATGAGGAAGTCTGTGGGTAGATCTTTCCCAAACATAAAGGAGTATAGTACCAGCGGGTAAATAATTTAATCGCTGTTTGCCTAATGCCCTGTACACACGGTCGGATTGTCCGATGGAAAATGTCCGATCGGAGCGTGTTGTCGGAAATTCCGACCGTGTGTGTGGGCTCCATCGGACATTTTCCATCGGATTTTCCAACACACAAAGTTTGAGAGCAGGCTATAACATTTTCCGACAACAAAATCTGTTGTCGGAAATTCCGATCGTGTGTACACAAATCCGACGGACAAAGTGCTACGCATGCTCAGAATAAATAAAGAGATGAAAGCTATTGGCCACTGCCCCGTTTATAGTCCCGGCGTACGTGTTTTACGTCACCGCGTTCAGAACGATCGGATTTTCCGACAACTTTGTGTGACCGTTTGTATGCAAGACGAATTTGAGCCAACATCCGTCGGAAAAAATCCTAGGATTTTGTTGTCAGAATGTCCGAACAAAGTCCGACCGTGTGTACGGGGCATTATAGTAAGAGATTGGGTGCATTTACGCATATTCTGCCAGTTGGCTTCCCAGTCTTTGTAATAGTATTCCAGGTTTAATTCGAGTTCCCACTGGGTATTATGTTTTAGTTTGGGACAGTCTCTTACCATCTCCATAGACTTATACAGCCCAGAGGTTGAGCCTTTCTGTCTAGGGGCAGTCTAGCATAGGGACTCAAAAGAGGTGTGGGACTCAGAAGTGACCATTGCGTAGTGTGTCTGAAAAAAGTGACGGATTTGCAAGTATCTATAAAATTCTCCTGCTGGGATATTGTTTTGGGCCTGCAGCTGGGGAGAAAGAGACAAACTTATCCTGCAGGAAATCATCCAGTGTTGTCAAGCCTTGTTCTGTCCACCACCCAAACGCATCAGGGTCTTCAAAGGCCAAAGGAGGGTCCCCAAGGAATGAGGAGCACGGGGGGGGACTTCCGAGGTAAGTGCTAGTTTTAATTTATAAAGATCCCATAATTTCAACCGGTTCCGGGAGTACAAATCCGAGGCATGGGATTTAGATGACCACATTATTCCCGGAGGGCGAAATGGGACCATCGAATCTTGCTCAAATCTGACCCAGGGGACTTTTGAATTTTTGATATTCCATTGAGCCTGTTGTGAGAATCTACTAGCTAAATAATACAGCCATACCTGAGGAACTCCCAGGCCCCCTTGTCTATAAGGGCGATACAATACTTCCCTAGAGAACCTTGGGGGCTTGTCCTTCCATATGAACCTATTAAAATGTGCTTGAAGTTTGAGAAGATAGGACTTTGGAATCTTAATGGGCAGGGCGCGGAACAAGTATAACAATTTAGAGAGGATCGTCATCTTGATTGCTGTTATTTTCCCTAGGAAGGAGATTCTATAGGGGGACCAAGTTTTAAGTAACTGTTTTAGAGTCAAAATCATGGGAGGGAAGTTATGGTCAAATAAACAATTATAATCTCCAGGAAGTTTTACACCCAAATAGGAGAGGGAAGATCTAGCCCATGTAAATAAAAAAGGATTTTTTGGAGAGTCTCCAGCTTGGCAGGAGAGAAGCCCCCTGGGAGAGCCACCGATTTGGACACAGGTTGGAAATATTGGCAAATACTGAGAGGGTTTGAAGGAGGTTTGGCAGAGTGATCCAGGGGTTGGTGAGAAATAAAAGCACATCATCCGCATACATGCAGAATTTTAAGTAAAGGAAGCTTTGTTGTAGCCTGGAATATCCGGGCGCTGCATTATGGCAATGCCTAGGGGCTCAATAGCCAGAGCGAAAATGAGTGGGGACAGTGGGCACTCCTACCAAGCTGGAAAAACTCTGAGCTACATCCAGGGATTTTGACACACCTACTGGGGTTTTGATATAGAGCCTGTAAGAAATCACCCTGAAAGCCATAGCACTGTAGTAGGATAGACGCATAGCTCCAAGACACACTGTCAAAAGCTTTACGAATGTCTAAACTTAACGTGAACAGTTTCATGGAGAAAAAGTTTGCATCCTGAATAATATCTGTGGCTAGGCGGATATTGTCTGTTATAAGGTGGTGGGGGATAAACCCTGACTGGTAAGGGGAAATTAGTGAGGAAATCACTCCTGCGAGTCTATCGGCTAAGATCCTACTGAAAATTTTCAGGTCATTAATAACCGATATGGGGCTAAAATTGTGGGGGTGAGTGTGGTCCTTATTCTGCTTAGGGATGAGCGACATGTTTGCTAACAGCATTTCCTCCGGAAAGCTGTTATCTTGTAGGACAAAGTTAAAAAGCCGAGCCAGCCTGGGAGACAGTTGGGAGGCAAATTTTTTTATAATATATGGTGGAAAAACCATCAGGCCCCGGGGAAGAACCTGTCTTTAGTGCCTTGATGACATTCAGCACTTCTGATTGGGAAATAGGTGAATTAAGTTTGTCTAATTGTGAGAGTCGGGATTGGGATAGAGTTAAACCAGAACAAAGCGTCATGTCATGCGTGCCATGTACCTGAGATGAGACCGAAGTAGTGGGGAGGCCTCCCTTGCACCTCGGGTCCTTGAAGCCTCTGGAGATGGAGACAGAGACTTGGTGGACACCGAGTGGCACGGGTGCCAGGGGTGTGGAGCACTGTGCAAGCCTTTGTCCGAGATCCAAGCCGGGGTCGGTTCCAATCTGGCAGCTGAGTACAAAAGGGGCAAAGATGTAGAATGGTCAAGGTACAAATCTGAGGTCAATGGCAAACAGGAATCAAGAGTAGTCAAATAGGTTTCCAGGTCACAACAAGTTCAGACAGATCACACACTAGCACAGGAACAAGGGGGGGGACTGAAGATAATCCAGCAATTTGACAGTGTCTGGGCTGGGCTTATATAGGGAAGTTTGAGGTAACTTCCTGGGCGCCTCCTGGGCATTTTCCCGCCTTTTTCCATCAGGTTGAGGTCACTTCCTGTCCGCCTCCTGGACATATTCCTGCTGTTTTCCATCAGGTCTTCTGTGCAGGTGCGGGTTGGCACACTGAGGCGTCTTTGGAGCATGCTCAGTTGGAACGGATTTCCTCTTGTGGCAACGCGCCATTGGTGCATGCTTAGTAAGCCCTGGACTCTTACATCTGATGGTCCAGACTGGGGAGGCCCAAGTAATGTTTGGTAAAAATTTTTAAGACTTCTTGAGGGTGAGATGTAATCATGCCCGAAGGGGTGGTCAATTTATAAACGTGCGGAGGGTGGAAAGGCTGGTTCAGTTTCCTAGCGAACATGGTTGAGGCGGGGTAATGCCCTGTACACACGGTCGGATTTTCCGACGGAAAAAAGTGCAATCGGATTGTTTTGTCGGAAATTCCGATCGTGTGTGGGCTCCATCTGACTTTTTCCGTTGAAATTTCCGACACACAAAGTTTGAGAGCAGGCTATAAAATTTTCTGACAACAAAATGTACACAAATCCGATGCACAAAGTGCCACACATGCTCAGAATAAATTAAGAGACGAAAGCTATTGGCTACTGCCCCGTTTATAGTCCTGACGTACACGTTTTACGTCACCGTTTTCAGACCGATCGGATTTTCCGACAACTTTGTGTGACTGTGTGTATGCAAGACAAGTTTGGGCCAACATCCGTCGGAAAAAATCCATGGATTTTGTTGTCGGAATGTCCGATCAATGTCCGATCGTGTGTACAGGGCATTACTGTGCAATAGACATCTTGCCTTGGACCATCGCAGGGCCCTTCTCCACTTTAGCTGAGAGTAGCGAGTCCAATTCGAGGCGTTTTTTGCTCGATGGACAGTCTGGTAGATTAAAGTCAGGGCTGCGGAATTTTTATATAAACTGTCCAGCTCCGCAGAGAGCTGTACTATTTTTTTCTTATTCGTTTTATTGCGGGCAGTAGCTAAACTGATAAGTTTACCCCGCAGCAACTGCCTTATGAGCGACCCACACTGTAGAAATGGGGGTCCCAGGGAGGGCGTTTAGAGCAAAGTAGGTATCTATAGATTGAGAAACCTCTGATTCACCCGCCAAGTCAGAAAGAAGTGCCTCATTGAGTCTCCGCATAAATGGTGTAGGGGCTAGCTTAATAAATTCTATGGTAAAGGAGGTTATGTGGTGGTCAGACCATGCACAGTTATGAATGGAGGCTGTCTGAGAGATAGCAAGGATAATAGGAGTGGAGAGAATATAGTCTAGTCTTGCGTAACTGTTGTGCGGATGAGAGTAGAACGTATATTCTTTTGCTCCTATGTTGTGTGTACCCACCATGTGTCCACTAGTTGGAATTCCAGAAGTTTACGGGAAATGGATTTAGGGAAAGCCCTGGAACCAGTGGAGGCAGTGCACCTGTCTAGTGTGGGGTTCACTACCATGATAAAATCTCCCCCTATAATCATATGGGGGGGTTGATATTTTGCTAAATTATCAAAAAAGGATGTGAAGAAGGAGGCAGTGGATTCGTTGGGGGCGTAAATGCTAGCTATGGTAAGCTCCTGGTTATGTATAACCTCTCTTGATTATAACATAGCGACTTTCCTTATCTTTGTAAATCTGACGCACGTCCATAGGAAAGGAGGCGTGTAAAAATATGGCAGCACCCCTACTCTTCGATGAATGCAGTGTGTAGAAAGCTTGTGGGAAAGTTCTATGAAAGAACTTGGGATGGGAGTTTTGCGAGAAGTGTGTCTCTTGAATCAGTAGAATTTTAGCCTTAAGTCGCTTATAGTGGGAGAAGGCTTTACTCCTCTTAATGGGGAGAGTTGAAGCCTTTGACGTTATGCGAGATGCAATTAATCGCCATTACTAAGATTAGGGAGGGCGTTCAGCTGAATGAGTGAAGAATAGGCTTGTAGGCTACTATCAAATATGGAACCTAACCCCACAAAGCCCCAATACTGCATTTGTAACAGATTGCAGACCATAGAGGAACATTTAAAACAGCGGATAGAGGCCTTATGACCTCACCTACTCCAAAAACGCCTGTCAGGACAAGAATGACTATAATCAGTTGAGGATTCAAACCTGAGAAAAAAAAGAGTCAAAAAAAAAAAAAAGAAAATGAACAAAAAATGAACAGGATCAGGAACATTTTTGTATCCTGAAAATAGAATGTTACAACCGAGACAACCAAGTCTCGAACCCAGCAGCACCACTGATCTTGTGCCCAAACCAAAAGAGGGGACCAGTGTGAGGAACCTAGCTGTAAAAAAAAATGTAAAAAGTGGTAACGTTGCTGGGTGGGGATGTCATGCAGCAGCACCAAGGGACAGGCTCCTGACAAAGTGGGTGCCTTGAGACTGAGGGTGCGTCATCGTCGAATCCAACGGGGCAGATCATAGAGATAGCTGTATTGATGCGATGAAGTTAGATATGTCCCCGGTTAAGCGTTATCATATCGAATTCTCCTTCTGTTGCGTCTGGTAGGTGGCATGTGCCAGATTTAAGATGGCCTTGGGGGGGTCAAGGGATGGCAGGGCACCGCTTCGGCTTCCATGTGGCCCAATTTCACCAGGATCTCCTGAACCTCCAGAACTGTGATGGCAGCATAAGTGGAGCCATTATGAGGAACCCACCAATTTAAATGGGAAATATGTATCGGATCCGGGCTGCTTAAAGTGTTACAGTGACCTCCTTCATGCCCCTGCGTCTGTCCAATGTGGCTGGTGAGATATCCGGATAGTTCTGAACAGTGTAATCATCAAGGGCGATGCGTAGGGTGTTTCTAGCAGCCCTTAAGATGTCTTCTTTTGTCAGGAAATCCTTCATACAAAGGATTATGTCACGCGGCGGTTTGTCTGCTGGAGGTTTTGGTCTGAGGGCCCTGTGAAACCTGCCACACCTAAAGGCCGCAGATTCACATTCTGGAAGGAGAGACTTGAACAGCCTGATGACAGTGTGAATCAAATCCGTTACCGACTCTGGAATACCTCGCAATTGCAGATTATTGCGTCTATTCCTGTTGTCCAGATCTTCAACCTGATTTGATTAAATGCTGTTGTTAACGTTTCATGCTCTGGACTGAGCTCATTATAAGCCAGGGCCAGTTCATCGTGTTTAGTTTCCGGCATGTCAGTTCTAGTACCCAGAGCTGCAATCTCCTGTGACCGTGCATGGGAGGTCTTGTGTGGTTCTGTTTGGAACTTTGTTGCCAGTCTATTATACATCTTTTCTAGGCTAGCATCTAGGTCAGCTTTAGATAGAGAAGAGCTGTACTCACTGCCAGGATATGAAGGTGAGCCAGGAACAGAAGGCACAGAGGGGGCCGCCAGAGCAGGAGAATGTGCTCGGGCCGCGGCGCTATTTTGGGACATGCTGTATTGTTCCCTGGTGCAGAGGAGATAGTGGGTTAGAGACTTCTGAGCGGGGCCCCGGGATTTTTACTTTGACAACGGCATGCACTCTGTCTTTGCGCCTCGAGGAGTGTTAGATGTGTCGAGTGTAAGGCCATTTATAGCCCTCTGTGACAGATCGTGTCCCACGGTGTGCGGAGCTACCGTGTCAGGCGTCCATCTCGCTCAGTGCCGCGCATGCGCCCCGTTTGGTGTTTTTTCAAAGTAGTGTGCTGTATATTCTCACTTTGTGCAATCTCTTTGTGCAGAACCAAAGGACGCCCACTTAAATAAAAAATTCACTTATAAAAAGAACCCCAGACATGTGCCCCCTAGTCATATATATTGTGGAAATGTACAGTAGATGAACCCCTTCAGGGTCAGAACACCCCCCCCCCCACACACACTTACAGGGCTTAAACATTTCCTTCATTTTGGAGATGTCACCTTTTCCACCAATGACCTTCTCATCTCATCCGTCTATTGTACATTTTCTACATCTATACTAACAATGTCACGCTTACCCCTAATGCAGGTGGTCAGACACTCTAGCTGGCTTCTGTGTTCTTCAACTATAGCATCCCCATTTTCCATAAGGCAAGCAGGCCTACTGGTACTCAGTTGCCCCCAGGACTTATACAGAATGCTATAGTGCCTGGCCACCATGCCTGAGCAGGAACAAACTGAGCACAGAAACCAGGTACTTGCAGGTTGGCAGACAGGCAGAGTGGTTCAACGACAGTCCAGGTAAAAGGCAGGCAAGGTTCAGAATAGTCAGGGTCAAATCCATAGTCAAAAGGTAGACAGAGTTCAGAAAGTAGTCGATATCCGAACCGAGGTCATCAACGAGGGAACTCCAACAGCAGAGCAGGGCAGACAAACAGAGAGCTTGAAGCACATGTTACAAACGCAATATCTGAGACTACAGGCTTGGCTGCCTTAAATATGGTTGGGTCTCCACCCAAAGACTGACCACATCAAATACCTTGCAGGTGGACAGACAGACAGAAGAATGCATGACAACCAAAACCAGGATACAGGAATTAGGAGTAGGAGCGCAACACACTCCTGACAAACGAATTATAGTACTTTTATTAGTGGCGGGGATGGGCGGTTTATTTAGGAGGGATTGGAATATGTATGTCTTTATTTTATAAGATTCAAATAAGAAGAAAAAAGGAAAAATTTAATTTGCAGTAACTGTCCGGAATTTTTTTTTACCATAATGATCCCAGTCTCAGATATTCATCCTAAAATGTGATTAGTAAAGTCTCCGGAGTACACGGAGATCACAGGAATATGATGTGTCTTGATAAAGATCATCTTCCAGTTTAGGAGAGGTGCGATGTATCCGGGAGAAATTATTCTGTGTACAGAAACCTCACACAGCACCCCCCACAGCTCCTCCTCCCAATGTCCCTCCAATCAGCGTCAGAGAATGCTATGACATCACACTGACCTCACAGCGCCTCCTCTTAATATCCCTCTATCTGACTTTTTTTTTCTGATGCTCTTAGGATGTGGGCCGACCCCTGGCCTCCTCACTTTCCAAGTAGGGCTGTTGGACCTGCATTGTATGTAATATCAGAAACCTCAGCATGAAGTGGGGTTTTAATAAAAAGAGACCTGACCAGTGAGGTGAGGAGGATTCTGGGAATGTCATTTGATTTTACTATTTGTGTTCAAATCTAGAGTTCACCTCCTGTCAAGTCTGGAGATTATATGACCATCACATTGCCTACACCTCCCTCCCTGATAGAATAGAGGAATAAAAAGAGGATTCTAGAAGCCACCAGAGAGATCATCGAGCTGCTGACAGGAGAGGTGAGCGGTGCTCAGAAAGACGTCATGATGGACAATCAGCCGCCCCTCACATCACCGGGTAAGAGGAGACTTTATTGTAAAGGAGAGAGCAGTACGGAGGGTCCACCTAGATCCCCCATCATCTGATAAACACATAGAAACAATGTATTCAGTCAGTGTGTGTGTTTCCTACAGATGGATCCAGTAATGGGAACCCACCAGAGAGATGTCCCCCTCCTCTGTATTGCCGGGATTCCACACAGGAAGATCACACCATCCCTCACCATCATCAGGTAGATTATTGACAATTATTGGTAGTTATGATTAAAACAGAAGCATGTTTGTTGCAATGAATGTTTTATTATATTTTCAGATTGGAAACCTCAGGGATGATAATATTGATATTAAAGAAGAGTATAAAGAGGAGGATGAGGAGTATGGAGTGATGGAGGAGTTTTCAGAAGGACACAAGAATAAGTTGGAACCACCGAATACCAGGAACCCACCAGAGAGATGTCCCCGTCCTCTGTATTCCCGGGATTCCACACAGGAAGGTCACACCATCCCTCACCGTCATCAGGTAGATGAGGAACAATCACTGATAGTATCATTAGGATCTGTACATTATCTGCATTGTTACAATTGATGTCATTTTTATTATATATTCAGAGTGGAAACCTGAGAGATTCTAAAGTTGAGGTTAAAGAAGAGATAAAAGAGGAGGGTGATGAGGATGGGGTGATAGAGGAGTCAGAGTCTCTAAAAGTTTACAAGGATCTGTACCAGGACACCATGGTGGAGTCATCTGTGGATGATAATATTGATGTTAAAGAAGAGTATAAAGAGGAGGATGAGGAGTATGGAGTGATGGAGAAGTTTTCAGAAGGACACAAGGATATGATGGATCCACCAAATACCAGGAACCCACCAGAGAGATGTCCCCGTCCTCTGTATTCCCGGGATTCCACACAGGAAGGTCACACCATCCCTCACTGTTACAAGGTTGGTGGATCGGAGCATCTAGAACATGGACTTCTGGAGAGAATGTGTTTTTTTTTAATATGATGTCACAATAATAAATCTTCTATTTTATAGATGATATTTTTCTCTCATTTTCTTCATTTAGAGTGGAGATCCAATCGATATAGAATTTGAGGTTAAATCAGAAGAAGAAGAGAGGTATGTGAGGGATGATCAGCAGTCTATGGAGGAGGATGGAATAACGGGGACATTTATAGAGGAGGACACTCCTACAAAGATCAGCACAGGTGGGTCATTAACACTAAATCCATTCCTCCACCCATACTGATCACTGATTGGTCCAGAGTAGGGTGGGGACTGGGTGATATCGGCCTGTAATCCCCTGGTCACTTTCCTGAGCTGTGTTCCCCGTCCTGTATTCCTGTATTTCTCTCGGATAATCTTCCTTCTCTGTGCTGCAGACACAATTTATGTATCTAGACTGGATTTATGGATATTCTGGGGTTCAGCTGGCAGTAAAATTTTGATTTTCACCATAGGTGTTGCTCAGCCTAAGGATTTGGAGTATGTACCTTGAGTCTTCTGCCTCATGTCCTGGGTCTAGCAAGACCTCTGACAGAACAATTCTCCCGGGGTTACTTGTTCTGTTATTTGCTGGCTGTGCCGGATGGAGGGATATGTCTGTATAGTCTCAGACCCAAGTCACTGAGTGCAGTCTCAGGAGATGGAAGGCAGCGGTGTGGGACCTCTGCAACTTGTCTCCAGTAAACAGTTCAGCTTCCACTGGTTACTGAACACCAATATTATGAGTCCCCCTGACTATTACACCGTATATAGTACCGGTAATTATATATTGCATGTTGCATACTCCTGACCCCTGCACTATATACTCTATGTTGTACATTACATACTCCTGACTTCTGCTCTCTCTCCTCTACCCGCTGCTATATATACACATAATATGTATTCTCTTTTATTACACCCATTTCCTACCAGGTGGACATTTTATATCTGATGATTTGATTGGAGCACAGACTTTTACATGGTGATAATAATGTGATAACATCCTCCAACTTTGGAACCCCTAAACAGAAAGTGATAATGAGGGAGGAGTCAATAACCCAATGATGGTGGTCTTCAGGATCAGTCCAGTCTTTATCTTGGTTGTTCTCCCCCCATCCTCACTCTCTGACCTCTGGTGGGGCTCAGCCCCGCTGTTATTTATGACTAAATCATGGACTAAATAAGGAAGTGCAGGACTTCTTGTGTTGGGAAGATGGCAATGAGTGATAGAGGGGGTGGGGACACTCGTCCTATAATCCCCTCATCACTGTCACTCCTATAAAAGACAGTTCTCATTGTTTCCTCACTCTCTGACTAAGGCCCATGAATGAAAGAAATGAACTGGTAGGAGATCAGAGGATCCATTTACTAGTTACCTTGAGGGGGGAATTGTAAGATCCTCAGAGACAAAGCTGCCTGATGTGGGCGGAGTCCTGGTTTAGGGGAACCAATCAGCTCATGTCTAGTAATAATCTTTGTATTTCTATTTTAGTAGATGGACGGGAGATGAGGAAAACCTCAGAGGATTGTCTCACTTTGTCTCCAGACTGTAAAGTAGAAGATGAGGACATCACACAGTATAGTCCAGGAGAAAACCCGACTACCTCAAATGTCCATCCGGCACCACACAGTGTAGATGGACCATCGTATTCCTCTTATCCTGAGGAACCTCAGACTGTGCGGGACGGTGCCAGACCATCGTATTCCTCTTATCCTGAGGAACCTCAGACTGTGAGGGACGGTGCCGGACCATCGTATTCCTCTTATCCTGAGGAACCTCAGACTGTGCGGGACGGTGCCGGACCATCGTATTCCTCTTATCCTGAGGAACCTCAGACTGTGAGGGACGGTGCCGGACCATCGTATTCCTCTTATCCTGAGGAACCTCAGACTGTGAGGGATAATCCAACAGAAAAGAAGTTTCCCTGTACTGAGTGCGGGAAGTGTTTCTATTATAAATCCAGACTTAATGTACATAAAAGAACCCACACGGGTGAGAATTCGTATTCTTGTCCTGAGTGCGGTAAATATTTTGTACAAAAATCACAACTTGACGCACATCAGAGGTCTCACACGGGAGAGAAGCCGTTTTCCTGTCCTGAGTGCGGGAAATGTTTTTCACAGTGGTCCGGTCTTTACAGACATCAGAAATTGCACACGGGGAAAAAGCCATATTCCTGTCCTGAGTGCGGTAAATATTTTTCACAGAAGGCCAGTCTTACCACACATCAGAGATTACACACGGGGGAGAAACCGTATTCCTGTCCTGAGTGCGGGAAATGTTTTTCAGCGATGTCCAGTCTTTCCTATCATCAGAACTTGCACACGGGGGAAAAGCCGTATTCCTGTCCTGAGTGCGGGAAATGTTTTTCAGCGATGTCCAGTCTTACCACACATCAGAGATTACACACGGGGGAGAAGCTGTATTCCTGTCCTGAGTGCGGGAAATGTTTTTCAGTGAAGTCCCATCTTTCCAATCATCAGAGATTGCACACGGGGGAAAAACCATATTCCTGTCCTGAGTGCGGGAAATGTTTTTCACAGAAGTACACTCTGGCCTATCATCAGAAATTGCATACGGGGGAAAAGCCATATTCCTGTCCTGAGTGCGGGAAATGTTTTCTACAGAGGTCCGATCTTTTCTATCATCAGAATTTGCACACGGGTGAAAAGCCGTATTCCTGTCCTGAGTGCGGGAAATGTTTTTCAAGGAAGTCCACTCTTTTCTATCATCAGAAATTGCACACAGGGGTGAAGCCATATTCCTGTCCTGAGTGCGGGAAAAGTTTTTCAGTGAAGTCCAGTCTTTCCACACATCAGAGATTGCACACGGGGAAAAAGCCATATTCCTGCCCTGAGTGCGGGAAATGTTTTTCACAGAAGGCCAGTCTTACCACACATCAGAGAGTGCACACGGGTGAGAAGCCGTATTCCTGTCCTGAGTGCGGGAAATGTTTTTCAGTGAAGTCCCATCTTTCCACTCATCAGAAATTGCACACGGGGGAGAAGCCATATTCCTGTCCTGAGTGCGGGAAATGTTTTTCTGTGAAGTCCAGTCTTTCCACACATCAGAGAGTGCACACGGGTGAGAAGCCGTATTCCTGTCCTGAGTGTGGAAAATGTTTTTCAGCAATGTCCAGTCTCTCCTTTCATCAGAGAGTGCACACAGGGGAGAAGCCGTATTCCTGTCCTGAGTGCGGGAAATGTTTTACAGATAAGTCCCATCTTTCCAGACATCAGAGATCTCACACGGGGGAGAAGCCATATTCATGTCCTGAGTGAGGGAAATGTTCCTCACTGAAGTCCTGTCTTCCTGTACATCAGGGGTCCCACATAACCCTCGAGGTGAATGCGGGAAATGTCTTGTATATGAATGTTGCTGGACATGTGGGGAAGAAGCACACCCTGATATACACCTCAGATATACTCCATGGCTGATCTTCATCATGTAAGAAACAGTTGATAAGGAGATCAGAGATCACCAAAGACATGGATGAAGTGTTGTACCATGTTGGCCATTGATAGCAGGAGAAAAATAAAAATGGAGTCATTACCTCTCATTGGCTGAGTACATTTTGTGGTGTAAATTCTTGCAAGAGGTCTGTTTTCTGAAGTTGTCTTCCAGGACGAAACACGTTAACCCCACCACTTAAAAGGCGGTCTTCTAGGCCTTTTAAAATAAAAATGGAGTCATTACCTCTCATTGGCTGAGTACATTTTGTGGTGGAAGATTTCACAAACACTTACAGGTCTGTATCTATAAACTTTCTAGAATGAATGTGTAAAGGAAATGTGTAAGTTCTGTATAGAATTGTATTGTATTTTGTATGTATTGCACACGGCACTAATAATGTTTTCATGACATGTTTGCATTCTTTCCAGTCCTGATTAGAATTAGCCTGCCTATGTTACGTCCCTTGTTACCATAAACGTACAATTGTAATATTAATGTGATAGCTACGTAATCATGTGTATAAAAACCTTCAATTGTGTCATAATAAAACAGAACAGTTATTTGGGAAGATGCGGAGTGTATCTTTTGTGTCTGTTCTCTACTGCAGTAGTTATTTATTTGGAACCGCTAATCAATATGAGGATAGGAGTTGCCTATCAATAAAATTCCAGAACAAATGTGATGCGCATTCCCCCAGCCGTGACCAGTATTGGTCATATTTTATTTCAGTGATTTCCTATGATTATTGGCTCCATGTAGTGGCAATAATGTAGCACTGCCGTATTAGTACTGCATTATTGCCCCATAATTGAGATGACGGTCAGAGGAAATTGCTGTGTTAATGAAAATACGGGCAGAATTTGGCACAGCTGGGGGAATGTAAATGTAAATGTATTTTATTGGGATTTTATGTGATAGACCAACACAAAGTGGCACATAATTGTGAAGTGGAAGGAAAATGATAAATGATACAAATAAATATGTGAAAAGTGTCGGGGGGGCATTTGTATGGCGCCCCCCGGAGTCAATACTTTGTAGAACCCCCTTTCTCTGCAAGTACAGCTGCAAGTCTTTTTGGGGATGTCTCTACCAGCTTTGCACATCTAGAGAGGGACATTTCTGCCCATTCTTTTTTGCAAAATATCTCAAGCTCTGTCAGATTGGATGGAGAGCGTCTGTGAACAGCAATTTTCAAGTCTTGCCACAGATTCTCAATGTGATTTAGGTCTGGACTGTGACTGGGCCATTCTAACACATGAATATGCTTTGATCTAAACCATTCCATTGTAGCTCTGGCTGGATGTTTCGAGTCGTTGTCCTGCTGGAAGGTGAACCTCCGCCCCAGTCTCAAGTCTTTTGCTCTAACAGGTTTTCTTCTAAGATTGTCCTGTATTTGTCTCCATCCATCTTCCCATCAACTCTGACCAGCTTCCCTGTCCCTGCTGAAGAAAAGCCTCCCCACCACATGATGCTGCCACCACCATGTTTCACAGTGGGGATGGTGTGTTCAGGGTGATGTGCAGTGTTAGTTTTCCCCCACACATAGCGTTTTTCTTTTAGGCCAAAAAGTTATAATTTAGTCTCATCTGACCAGAGAACCTTCTTCCACATGTTTGTTGTTTCCTCCACATGGCTTCTCACAAACTACAAACAGGACTTCTTATGACTTTCTTTCACCAATGTCTTTCTTCTTGTCACTCTTCAATAAAGGGCAGATTTGTGGAGAGCACGACTAATAGTTGTTCTGTGGACAGATTCTCCCACCTGAGCTGTGGATCTCTGCAGCTCCTCCAGAGTTACCATGGACCTCCTGGCTGTTTCTCTGATGAATGCTCTCCTTGCCCGGCCGGTCAGTTTAGGTGGATGGCCATGTCTTGGTAGGTTTGCAGTTGTGCCATACTCTTTCCATTTTCCAATGATCGATTGACCAGTGCTCCGTGAGATGTTCAAAGCTTGGGAGATTTTTTATGACCTTCCTTGCTTTAAACTTCTCCACAACTTTATCCCTGACCTGTCTGGTGTGTTCTTTGGCCTTCATGATACTGTTTGTTCACTAAAGTTCTCTAACAAACCTCTGAGGGCTTCACAGTACAGCTGTATTTATACTGAGATTAAATTACACACAGGTGGACTCTATTGACCAATTAGGTGACTTCTTATTTAACGGAGTGTCAGAAGAACCAAAGCGTCACACGGCGGAATACTCCCACTGAGGAGGATCGTGCGGACGGAGCGGAGAAAAAGCCGGAGGAAGATGCGGGACGAGAAAAGCAGAGGAAGAAGAAGATGGAGGAAGAAGAAGAACACCGAAGGAAGACCAGAAGAAAAAAGATGGAAGAAGAAGCGGAAAGAAGGAGAAATTAATAAAGGACTTGTCAAAAACAGTCTCTTGTCTTTTTTAACCTTTTTGACACTCTTTTTGTGAAATGGTAGGGGTACATTTGTACCCCATTACCAATTCACACGGGGGAGGGGGGGTCGGGATCCCCTTGTTAAAGGGGGCTTCCAGATTCCGATAAGCCCCCCGCCCGCAGACCCCCACGACAACCGGGCAAGGGTTGTGGGGATGAGGCCCTTCTCCCCACAAAGGTGCTTTGAGGGGATACCCCAGAGCACCCTCCCAATGTTGAGGGCATGTGACCTACGGTTCAGGAGGGAGGGTGCTCTCTCGTCCCCCCCTCTTTTCCTGCGGCCTGCCAGTTTGCGTGCTCAGATAAGGGTCTGGTATGGATTTTGAGGGGAACCCCACGCCATTTTTTTTTTTAATTTTGGCGCAGGGTTCCCCTTAATATCCATACCAGACCTGAAGGGCCTGGTATGGAATTTAGGGGGGCCCCCACGCTTTTTTTTTTAATTTTGGTTCGGGGTTCCCCTGTGGGGAAATTCCATGCCGTTTTTATCAATGAACTTTTATGTGTATTGCCGGACTGACAATTTATTATAGCCGGCGCTAGCGATAGTAGTTTTAAATGACTTTTTTCCTTTGAAATGTCATTTTGCTGTCAGACTGTTCTAAACACGGGAAACATGCGCCCCTTTACTTTTAATTTCTCCCATAGGCTTTCAAAATTGTTCGCTGGTCGGCGGGCGACGGGCGAACAGCCAATGTTCAAGTCGAACTCATGTTCGACCCGAAAATAAAGCCCATCCCTACTGGTGACCAATATAAGAAGAACTCCCTTATATCAGTGGTCAGTGTAGTGGTTGCCCAAAGTGACTCCCATCACAATCCCTTACATTGGTGACCAATGGGAGAAGGACTCCCTTATATCAGTGGTCAGTGTAATGGTCCCTTACATTGGTGACCAATGGGAGAAGAACCCCCTTATATCAGTGGTCAGTGTAATGGTCCCTTACATTGGTGACCAATGGGAGAAGGACTCCCTTATATTAGTGGTCAGTGTAGTGGTCCCTTACATTGGTGACAGTAATATATTCCTATCCCCCTTGGTGGGAGTGGAGACGACCCCATCTATAAGGATATACAGTACATACACACACAGCAAAAGGCCGTGTTCACACTACGAGACCTTTCTCGGGATCACAGTTCCTCTGAGCTCCACAAAATGGTGATCTCACTTCTACCATAGAGACAGGAAGTCTCTATGGAAGACAGGAAGTGATGTCAGGTATAAATAGGAAGTTCCGGGTGAGAGGTGAGTTGGGAGGAAGTAGAGAGGAGACATCGCTGGAAGTGGAGCAGATGAGGTAATAAGATCTTATTTTCTATTTACATCGGGGCCGGAACATTCACTTCATTTTGGAGATAAATTCTAGTAATATGTTCCTCTTAACAAACAGCACTGACAATAAATAGACAAGACACTGACCATGCATGATCTACAAAGGGCTATCATTACACTATGCAGCCAACACAATGATGGAATGCCGGGGTCAGGAGTATGGAGCATAGAGCCCCTTACATTGCTGGTCAGGAGGAAGAAAACATTCCCCAGCCTGCCATGAAGAATATTTTCCATCATTGGTGTTATAGGGACGAAGAAACTGAGGGCTCTGAGGGAAGTAGAGTAGCTGAGGGGGTACTGAGGTTAGAGGGTTTTGGGGGCCCTGAGGGGGTAGTGGAGTTGAATGGCTCTGGGCCCTTTATAGGGTAGGTGGGCAGGAGGGCTCTGAGGGAAGAGGAAGCTATATGGCTCAGGGAGACTATAAGGTAGGGAGGGGGACAACTTGGTCTATTATGGTCCTCCCACCTGCACTTACTTTCTCAGACCTCCTGCCAGGAAATGAAGGCAACCTTAACCTTCTTACCATCCAATAAAACTTCTATACCAAGTGCAATAAAGAAGGGCAGTCCTTCACCCCTTGGTGGGCACTCGTACTTAGAGGAGGTCTGTTTATGTAGCATCCAGGTAGCCATGGGTCTGTGTTGTGGTTCTTGCGGGGCAGCCCAGTAAATTCCAATGACACAGGGTCTGGCAGTGCCCGGTGCTGGAATTCAGACCCCCAGGAACCCACCACAACCCTGTACAATGTCCTGGATAAAACAACATATTTGGCAACCAATAGAAAACAAACCTCTCACCGCCCGTTGTCCTCCTCCTATCCACACTGGGCTGCCATTGGAGGGAAGAGAACAGACTCCTCCCCCACAGCTCTCTACTGCACCAGCAGCATCCTAATTTTATCCAATCCAATCCCTTCTCTTACTGCAGAGAGTGACAGGGACATAACTCCAGTCAGTAGGCTGCTAGAGTCTTGGTTTGGAGCCTTGCAGCCGGAGTTCTTCCAATTATATGGATTTTATGGTAACTCCAGCCAAATGTCAGAAAGTTCCCATTCCTGGACATCGTGATGACCCAACATTCGTAGTCGCAATAAACACTGTGTTCTTCTGGCTCCCCCGCCCCCCCCCAATCCTATTTGGGAGAACACAATACATCCACCCCCTCACATCCACATCCTATTATTGTGTGACCAACACCATCCAAATAATTCTTACTTTCATTTCCCAAAGTTGTCTGTCTACAAGGAGACCTGTATAGATCAAATGACGGCACTAATGAGGATGGAGGAGGACCAGAGTCACATGACTGAGAAGATACTAAACCTCACCCTGGAGATCATCTACCTGCTGACCGGAGAGGTGAGGAGGATTCTGGGAGGTCACATGACATCACTCTTATCTCTATTAATAAAACACAGACCTGACCGGAGAGGTGAGGAGGATTCTGGGAGGTCACATGACATCACTCTTATCTCTATTAATAAAACACAGACCTGACCGGAGAGGTGAGGAGGATTCTGGGAGGTCACATGACATCACTCTTATCTCTATTAATAAAACACAGACCTGACCGGAGAGGTGAGGAGGATTCTGGGAGGTCACATGACATCACTCTTATCTCTATTAATAAAACACAGACCTGACCGGAGAGGTGAGGAGGATTCTGGGAGGTCACATGACATCACTCTTGTCTCTATTAATAAAACACAGACCTGACCGGAGGGGTGAGGAGGATTCTGGGAGGTCAC
Source organism: Aquarana catesbeiana (assembly GCF_042186555.1). Lineage (NCBI taxonomy): Eukaryota > Metazoa > Chordata > Amphibia > Anura > Ranidae > Aquarana > Aquarana catesbeiana. Next base: position 298,337,784 of record NC_133331.1, on the reverse strand, counting down.
ATGACATCACTCTTATCTCTATTAATAAAACACAGACCTGACCGGAGAGGTGAGGAGGATTCTGGGAGGTCACATGACATCACTCTTATCTCTATTAATAAAACACAAACCTGACCGGAGAGGTGAGGAGGATTCTGGGAGGTCACATGACATCACTTATCTCTATTAATAAAACACAGACCTGACTGGAGAGGTGAGGAGGATTCTGGGAGGTCACATGACATCACTCTTATCTCTATTAATAAAACACAGACCTGACCGGAGAGGTGAGGAGGATTCTGGGAGGTCACATGACATCACTCTTATCTCTATTAATAAAACACAAACCTGACCGGAGAGGTGAGGAGAATTCTGGGATTCTAACATGATATTCCTATTGGTTCCCCAATACAGAGATTTCCTCTTGTGAAGTCAGGTGATCACATGACCATCACAGTGCCTCCATGTGACTCCCTAAAACCTGAGAGACACAACATGGAGAAGATTCTAGAAGTCACCAAGAAGATGATGGAGCTCCTGACAGGAGAGGTGAGCAGTGCTGGGAAGGATATCATGATGGACAATCAGCCGCCCCTCACATCACCGGGTAAGAGGAGACTTTATTGTAAAGGAGAGAGCAGTACGGAGGATCCACCTAGATCCCCCATCATCTGATAAACACATAGAAACAATGTATTCAGTCAGTGTGTGTGTTTCCTACAGATGGATCCAGTAATGGGAACCCACCAGAGAGATGTCCCCGTCCTCTGTATTCCCGGGATTCCACACAGGAAGGTCACACCATCCCTCACTGTTACCCCAAGGTTGGAGCATCTAGAACACAGACTCATGGAGATGATGTGTGGATATTTTATGTGATGTCACAATAATAAAGCTTATATTTTACAGATGATATTTTCTATCATTTTCTTGGTTTAGAGTGAAGATCTGATTGTTATAAAAGTTGAGGTTAAATCAGAAGAAGAAGAGATGTATGTGAGGGATGATCAGCAGTCTATGGAGGAGGATGGAATAACGGGGACATTTATAGAGAAGGACACTCCTACAGAGATCAGCACAGGTGGGTCATTAACACTAAATCCATTCCTCCACCCATACTGCTCACTGATTGGTCCAGAGTAGGGCGGGGACTGGGTGATATCAGCCTGTAATTCCCTGGTCACTTTCCTGAGCTGTGTTCCCCGTCCTGTATTCCTGTATTTCTCTGTTGGCTTCTAGTTTCACCATTTTCTCAACCTACCCTGTGCCCTGGGTGTAGCAAAAACAGGAAATACACATCTGGTATATAGTCCTAAGTGTTGTATCTTATACAATATGTTGTACATTACATGGTCCTGACTTCTATCCTCTGCTATATATATATAAATATTGTCTCACTTTGTCTCCAGACTGTAAAGTAGAAGATGAGGACATCACACAGTATAGTCCAGGAGAAAACCCGACTACCTCAAATGTCCATCCGGCACCACACAGTGTAGATGGACCATCGTATTCCTCTTATCCTGAGGAACCTCAGACTGTGCGGGACGGTGCCGGACCATCGTATTCCTCTTATCCTGAGGAACCTCAGACTGTGAGGGACGGTGCCGGACCATCGTATTCCTCTTATCCTGAGGAACCTCAGACTGTGAGGGACGGTGCCGTCCTTCCAACAGAGAAGAAGTTTTCCTGTACTGAGTGCGGGAAGTGTTTTCATTTTAAATCTCATCTTAATGTGCATAAAAGATCTCACACAGGTGAGAATGTGGTTTTCTGTTCTGAATGCGGAAAATGTTTTGTAAAAAAATCTGAACTTGTAAAACATCAGAGATCTCACACGGGGGAGAAGCCGTATTCCTGTCCTGAGTGTGGAAAACATTTTTCAGAGAAATCCAATCTCTACACACATCAGAGATCTCACACGGGAGAGAAACCTTATTCCTGTCCTGAGTGCGGAAAATGTTTTTCACTGAAGTCCGTTCTTAATAAACATCAGAGATCTCACACGGGGGAAAAGCCGTATTTCTGTCTTGAGTGCGGGAAAAGTTTTATACAGAACTCCCATCTTTACAGACATCAGAGAGTGCACACGGGGGAGAAGCCACATTCCTGTCCTCAGTGTGGTAAACGCTTTGTACGAAAATCAGAACTTGTCATACATCAGAGATCTCACACAGGTGAGAAGCCATTTTCTTGTCCTGAGTGCGGGAAATGTTTTACACAGAAGTCCCATCTTTACAGACATCAGAGAGCTCACACAGGGGAGAAGCCACTTTCCTGTTCTGAGTGAGGGAATTGTTCCTCACTGAAGTCCTGTCTTCCTGTACATCAAGGATTCCACACAACCCTCGAGGTGTACTAATGACTTGTGTGCGGAAAATGTCTTCTATATGAATTTTGCTGGCCATCACATCTCTCATACATCAGAGATTGCACACGGGGGAGAAGCCGTGCTCCTGTCCTTAGTGTGGGAAATTTTTTTCAGGTATGTCTAATCTTTACGAACATCAGAGATTGCACACGGGGGGAAAAAGACACCTTCCGGTCCTGAGTGAGGGAAATGTTTTTTCACAGAAGTCCAATCTCAGATTTAGCACCCTCTGTGTACAGTGTGGGAAAAATTAGCTGGGCTCTTCTGTAGGCAGAGGAGGCGGGGTTAATTTGTTTAGAGTTAGTTGGCAGAGCTCCAAGGGCAGAGGAGCAAAGACGAGGCCTAAATATTTATGTAGTCTCCTCCAATCCCTGGGTGGGGATGGCCCAGAAGGTGGAGAGATAGGCCATAAATATTCTGGAGCCTGGCCATGTGATGTGCAGGATCCAGGGTCCAGTTGCCTGGAGGGGACCGCCTGTGCTGGGGGGGTGCAGAGCAGTGGCAGCCCACTCATTAGAGGCACTGTCGCCCTAATCCATGCGCCCGGCCCCAAATCTCCATTCAGGCTGCTGGATTCATGGATTTCAATGGTTTTTTTTTTACTTAGAAGCACATGATTAGAGCCTGAGGCTCTAATTGGCTTCAAAAAGATTGGACTCGGGGCGCAAAGCACTGCGCCCTGAGCCCACCCACTTGTACGATGTGTGCGGTGGTGGTTGGAGCAGATAAGCAGTGGAGAGGAGGAGGCGGGGGAAGGAGCTGGCGGCAGCCAATGAGAGTGCAGTCTCCAGGGGTGACATGTGCAGAGGCAGAGTTGCCATGCGGCCTGAGCTGGGAGAAGAAAGATGGCGATGTTTGTCGTTGGAGCATGCCCCGGACTGGCTCTGCTCCTCTGGCTGCGCTCCTACTGCTTCGTCCATCTGCTGTGCATGGACTTCACGGTGGCCGAGAAGGAGGGGAGGCCATGAATGGGGTAAGTACAGACCCGGCAGTTGTTTGCCCCCCCCCCCCAACAATGTTGGCTTGGTTGGTATTTTGGGACTAGGTTAGTGATGTAGCTGGGGGCCGAGTTGTGGATGGCTTTGTAAATTATTGTACTTTGAATTTTATTCGTTGGGTGAGTGGAAGCCAGTGGAGGGATTGGCAGAGAGGGGTGGAGGACACTGAACGGTTGGTAGGGTGGATGAGTCTTGCAGCAGCATTCATTATGGACTGAAGGGGGGATAGTGTATGTAAAGGTAGTCCAATGAGGAGGGAGCTGCAGTAGTCGAGGCGAGTATCATGGTTGAGTAGCTTCAACCACTACATCCCACAGCCTATACGAGGAGAAGCAGTCAGGGGCAATAGCCAGCTTGGTTATTGACAAGGGACAGTTTAGAGCCAGTACAATTACCCTACACCTCTTACTTGTGGAATCTAAGGAGCAGCCAGGTGCCCTGGCATTTTCTATGGAGATGGAGCACCTGCATTCATTGTTTGAAATCCTTCCTCACCTGCTGATCCGGTTATCCTACGGGAGGACAGCCCAGTGATTTTTCTGGTAGCCAGAGACAGTTTTAAGTCCTCAAGTTGCATTCAAGTTATGGTTCCCGGCATCCTATACCTTTCCCATCCCTTTCCAAGTTCCTCCCCTAATAAACCAAAAACAAAGCACCCTGGACTGTTTTTTGACTACTGAGTGAATGCCAGAAAATTCCTGTTGCCTGGCTGTGTATGTAAGGGGAGGCCAAAAATTCAGCTGCCCTTACGGCGGTAGTGCTATACAGATATCAGGGGTCTCACACGGGGGAGAAGCCACTTTCCTGTCCTGAGTGAGGGAAATGTTCCTCACTGAAGTCCTGTCTTCCTGTACATCAGGGGTCCCACACAACCCTCGAGGTGTATTAGTGAGTGCGGGAAATGTCTTGTATATGAATATTGCTGGACATGTGGGGAAGAAGCACACCCTGATATACACCTCAGATATACTCCATGGCTGATCTTCATCATGTAAGAAACAGTTCATAAGGAGATCAGAGATCACCAAAGACATGGATGAAGTGTTGTACCGTGTTGGCCATCGATAGCAGGAGAAAAATAAAAATGGAGTCATTACCTTTTATTGGCTGAGTACATTTTGTGGTGTAAACTCTTGCAAGAGGTCTGTTTTCTCAAGTCGTCTTCCAGGACGAAACACGTTAACCCCACCACTTAAAAGGCGGTCCTCTAGGCCTTTTAGGATAAAAATGGAGTCATTACCTCTCATTGGCTGAGCACATTTTGTAGTGGAAGATTTCACAAACACTTACAGGTTTGTTTGGTAAACATTTGTTTGGTAAACATTTGTTCAACGAATGTGAGCAGTGATTTCCTATGATCATCATCGCCCTCTAATGGCAAAAATTTGGTATTGTAGTGTTTTTGCTGGATTATGGCTACTAGATGGAGCTGATGATCATAGGAAATCACTGGGAGGGGATGCTTGTTACAATCGTCCAACAAATGTTTTATAAATAGACCTCAACTGTAGCTTGACCTTTCGACAACGATGTCCTATGGAATGGATGATACAACAGTGCCATCTAGAGGTTAGATTGGTAAATGTTTCTCCCATTGAAACATAGTATTGAGAAAGGGGCCACACCCATGTGGGGATAATAAAACTTTCCAAATAAAAACGCAGCAACATAGTGTCCATGTGTGCAGCCTCATCAGTGCCTATCAGTGCAACCTCATCAGTGCCTATCAGTGCAACCTCATCAGTGCCGACTCATCAGTGCCTATCAGTACAGACTTATCAGTGCCCATAAGTGTAACCTCATCAGTTCCCATCAGTGCAGCCTCATCTGCACACATCAGTGAAAAAGAAAAATTACTTAGTTGCAAAATTTTAAAAATAAACTACCAAAAACGTTTTTTTTTTTATCAGTCTTTTTATGTGTGTTTAGCAAAAAATAAAACCCCAGCGGTAATTAAATACCACCAAAAGAAAGCTTTATCTGTCTCAAATAAATGATAAACATGTCACATGGGTACAGTGTTGCATGACCGCGCAAATGTCATTTAAAGTGTGACGGCGATGAAAGCTGAAAATTGGCCTGGGCAGGAAGGGGGCAAACGTGCCCGGTATTGAGGTGGTTTAAACATGACTAGGGGGTGCCCCGATCCTGCCTGTGAAGGGGCACGTTTCTGCGATGCTGCAGCAGCACAAGGTGTTTTAAATTGCCTGAAATACCTTTGTAAATGTCACTTTTCCTGTAGCACATCCTACAGCAAGAATACAAAAAATTGCATAGACTTCCCCTAAAATCACATAGCAGATCCTTTGGTCTGGTATGAATATAAAGGGGGAACTTCAGTCTAAAAAAACAAAAAAGAAAATGTGAGATCCCCCATAAAAAAATCCACACTGGACCCTTAACCCAAGCATGCAGCCTGCCTGGCCAGGAAAGTGAGGAGAACTTTCATCCCCCCGCCCAAACTTGCCCCCAACATGGGGAGGTGCCATGAAAGGGTCAACCCTCAGAGAATCATCTTGCCCCATGTTGAAGGGGACAAGGACTTCTTCTCCACAATCCTGGCTGGTGGTTGTGGGGTCTACAGGCAGGGGGTTTATCAGAATCTGGAAGATCCTTTTACTATTTACCGCCCGGATACCCCTCGCCCTCCCTTTACTTGAATTAGTAGGGGGGTACATAGCAACCAACGGTACCACTAGCAATATGATGGCTCCCTGAGTTATCATCATCTAGATAAAAGAACGGTGGGGAGAGTGGTGACATCATTGCCCAGTAATGCCAGTGGCCATATGACATGTGATGTCACACATCCGTGGTTCATAGGGACGAGGTGGGTTCAAGCTCCTGCTGCTTCTTTAGGCACCAATGACAGCGGGAAGCTGTCATATATAGAAGTAGTAGCTTCTATATCTGATGCTCGGCTCCTGACGAAAAGGGGCCCAGGACAGCCAAAGTTTGGCTCATCTCTACTTTATACCAACCCCCTTATATCAGTGGTCAGTGTAGTGCTCCCTTACATTGGTGACCAATGGGAGAAGGACCCCCTTATATCAGAGGTCAGTGTAGTGGTCCCTTACATTGGTGACCAATGGGAGAAGGACCCCCTTATATCAGTGGTCAGTGTAGTGGTCCCTTACATTGGTGACCAATGGGAAAAGAGCCTCCTTATATCAGTGGTCAGTGTAGTGGTCCCTTACATTGGTGACCAATGGGAGAAGGACCCTCTTATATCAGTGGTCAGTGTAGTGGTCCCTTACATTGGTGACCAATGGGAGAAGGACCCCCTTATATCAGTGGTCAGTGTAGTGGTCCCTTACATTGGTGACCAATGGGAGAAGGACTCCCTTATATCAGTGGTCAGTGTAGTGGCCTCCGCCCCCCTCCTGTTCTCTACCCCTCCTGTCCACCTCCTCTGCCCCCCCCTTGTCCCCCCCGCAGCCAGCTCCCCTCCTCTCCTCTACCGCCGGATGCGGAGGGGGGACCGTGAGAAATTGGACACGGCAGGGGCGGACTGACCATTCAAGCATTGCCTCGGGGCCCCATGATGACGGTGCACACGGATGCAGCTGCTGAGGTGCGATAGTTACAGATTGCCCTCCACTGGTTGGTGAGATCCCGGGGGGGGTGGGTCTCTAACCACTTCAATACCAGGCACTTAGACACCTTCCCGCCCAGACCAATTTTCAGCTTTCAGCGCTGTCGCAATTTGAAGGACAATTGCGCGGTCATGCTACACTGTACCCAAACAAATTTTTTATCATTTTGTTCCCACAAATAGAGCTTTCTTTTGGTGGTATTTGATCACCTCTGCAGTTTTTATTTTTTGCGCAACAAATAAAAAAAGACCGAAAATTTTGAAAAAAAAACAAGTTTTTCTTTGTTTCTGTTAAAACTTTTTTGTAAATAAGTACGTTTTCTTCTTCAATGACGGGCACTGATATGGCTGCACTGACGGGCACTGATACGGCGGCACTGATGGGCACCGATGAGGTGGCACCAATGAGGTGGCACTGATGAGGTGGCACTGACGGGCACTGATGATGGGCACTGATAGGCGGCACTGATGGGCACTGATAGGTGGCACTGGTATGCGGCACTGATGGGCACTCATAGGTGGCACAGATGGGTACTTATAGGTGGCACTGATGGGCACTCATAGGTGGCATTGATGGGCACTTATGGGTGGCACTGATAGTTGGCACAGATGGGCATGGATGGGCACTGATAGATGGGCACTGATGGGCACGGATGGGCACTGACAGGTGGCATGAATGGACACTGATGGGTGGCACTGATGGCACTGCTTGTTTGCAGTGATGCCCCTAAGGGTGGCATTTCTGGGCATCACTGCAACATAATGGTGCCAATCAGTGCCCATTTGTGGGCACTGATTGGCACAGATTTGGCACACTGGGCACATGTGGATGGCCATGGGGTACATACCTGGCCATCCACATGTTGCCCCTTCCCTGGTGGTCCTAGTGGCGATCCCTGGTGGTCCAGTGTGGTGATCTGCGGGGGAGCTGCGCTGATAAACAATCAGCGCAGACCCCCCCTGCCAGGAGAGCCGCCGATCGGCTCTCCTCTAATCGTGTCTGTCAGACGCGAGTGAGGAAGAGCCGATCAACGGCTCTTCCTATTGACAGCGTGATCAGCCGTGATTGGACACGGCTGATCACGTGGTAAAGAGCCTCCGCCGGAGGCTTTTTACCAAGATCAGTGTAGCGGTGTGTCAGACTGACACACCGCTCCACCGATCGCCGCGATGCACGCCCCCGGGGGCGCGCTGCGGCATGTTATCCTGCTGGACGTCATATGATGTCCAGTCAGGATAACAGAACCACTTCCCGGACGTCAATCCGCTATAGGGCGGGCGGGAAGTGGCTAAATAGCCTGCACTGACATCTCAGTGAGTGAGAGAATGGGATGGATCGGCTCTCCCCCCCCCAGCTGACAGACAGAGGAAAGCATGGTGAGCATCGCCCATCGCAGCCACCTACATCCAGCCACCTGGGACATGAGCAGTTGCGGAGGTCGTAGCGGAGCTCAGGGGAAGAGGAAGGGGGAAGGGGCCGGCAGGCACACACTTCTCCCTCCTGATGTGGGACTTACAGGTGAGGCTCTGTAGGTAGTAGGCATCCCACGACCGGTTATTGGCTTGGGGGGCAGTAGGACTTTGGGGCATTAAGTTATACAAATGGGGCAATTGTAGTGCTGGAAGAAGAGGTAAATGGGGCAGTAGGTCGGTCAGTGAGGATGACAGCATGGCTCCCCCTAGCTGTGGGGCCGGCAGTACTAAGTGTTAGGAGTGCTATCCTACATCACTTGGTCTCAGCGATATGGTAATATTTTACAGCACACTGATAGTTGATGGAGACCCCCTCCCTGCTCCTCCTCTTGATCTCCCTACCATGCTGTAATACTGCTCCTACTGCCACCTGGCCCAGATGTCTTCTCTTTCCTCACCCTGGGCCCAGCCTTTCCTCTCCCCTTGAGCTCTGCTAAAATCGGTGGAACTGCTGTTTTTTTTTTTTAAAGCCCATGGCGTGTGAAACACACTCAAAAACTTCACCCGGTGCAAAAAAAAATGTGCACACACATAAAGAGTTAAACACAAAAAAGTGCAAAGGGTGCACGAGCCCTCTAAAATCAGAAGGCCTTGCCCTGAATTCCCCGTGGCGTTAGGCTCCTGACGGGGACAATGGTACTTACACTTGGTCCATCTGGCCGAAAACCTCTTTCTCTGGAGGGCCTGCCGAAACAGACCCACCCAAGTACTCGGTGGGGCTCCCTGGAAGGGAGACCCCATGAGAGAGAGCAAACTAAGCCAAAAGGCCATGTCCACCCCCTCCCAAGACTTTCAGGGCAGGCCCAGGGACCTGCAACCCTACTCATCACACAGTGCAACAAACCGTATACAAACAAAAAAATACAAAAACGTGACACAAATGAAATAAATAAAAAGAAAGTGGGGGAGAAGGAAGTAGAGCAGAGTGAAAAAGTGGTCATTGTGCAATACAATGACCAGGAATAAAAAATTCCTCCGGTCCCAGCCAAAAGGCCTGGCCCAGGAGGCAGGTGCAAAAAAAAGCGTGTAATGGTGCAGTGACCGTGGTGCCACAAATCAAAGTGACCCTCACTCACAGTGATTTTATGGCACCCCTGGACTGCCACTCCAGGGGCACATACACCATAGGCTTTCGGTACCAGCCCTGACCAACAACCCAGACCACATCAGCCCCCACCCCAGCCAGGAAGGCCTGAAGTTCTGGAAGCTTGGTGAGAGCCCTTTGCCATCAGGCCCCACCGTCGCTCCCATCACTCCTACCTAATTACATTCGGGAAATACTGACCGCTTCCCCGGTGGGAAAGGGGAGCCAGTGTTCTCTCCCGAAAAACTGACCGGAGCTAGAACTACCCCAATCTAGGCCAGAAGGCCAGGGACCCAACCCTCTGGGTCAGACCCAATGCAGCACCCATCCTCACCAGGAGCACCCTTCCGGACGGCTCGGACTCAGCCCCGCTGATGCCAACAAAGGTCGTCCAGACACCGGCACTGCCGAACCGCCCTTCCAGGTCCAATGACACCATTGGATTTCCATGTGTCCTCCCCACACTCGGGAGTTGCACAGCGCCTCCTCTGGAAACTGATAGGAACAGATTTTTTTTTTTTTTTTTTTTTTATATTGAAAGCCTATGGCGTGCAAAACACACCCCAAAAACTTCACCCAGTGCATAAAAAATGTGCACACACATAAAGAGTGCTCACAAAAAAGTGCCACGGGTACACAGACGTGCCAATTCCCTGATCCCCCGGGGCGTTAGGCTCCAGACGGGGGACAAAGGTACTTACAATGGCCTGTCTGGCCGAAACCAGACAGACCCCGTTCTCTGGAGGGCCTGCCGAAACAGGACCCACCCAAGTACTAGGTGGGGCTCCCCCGAAGGGAGACCCCATGAGAGAGGGCGAACTAAGCCAAAAGGCCATGTCCACCCCTTCCCAAGACTTTCAGGGCTGGCCCGAGGACCCGCATCCTTACTCATCGTGCAAAACGTGAAAAAAACAAGACGTGACAAAACAAACATAGGTTTCAAATAAATAAAAAAAGGTGGGGAAAGGGATAGTGGAGAGGAGAGTGAAGAAGTGGCCATTGTGTAAAACAATGACCAGGCCCTCCGGCCAGGAATAAAAAATTCCTCTGGTCCTAGCCAAAAGGCCCGGCCCAAGAGGCAGGTGCTTAAAAAGCGTGTTATATGGTGTAGTGACCTTGGTGCCCAAAATCAAAGTGTCTGCCACACACAGTGATTCTATGGCACCCCTGGCCTGCCACTCCAGGGGCACTACTCCATAGGCTTTCAAGTTCAACCCCGACCCACAGCCCAGACCACAGCAGCCCCCACCACAGGCAGAAAGGCATGGAGATCCAGAAGCTTGGTGAGAGCCCTTTACCATCAGGCTCCACCGTCGCTCCCATCACTCCTACCTAATTACATTCGGGAGATACTAGCCACTCCCCCCCCCCTCAAAGGGGCAGTAAGCGTTCTCTCCCAAATAACTGTCCGTAGCTAGAGCTACCACAATCCAGGCCAGAAGGCCAGGGACCCGACCCTCCGGCCAGACCCATGTGCAGCACCCATCCTCACCAGGAGGTCCTTTCTAGACTGGTTGGGTAGGCCCACTGAAGCCCCCATGGGCAACAGGTGATGACTTTCCCTCAACCGTCTGTCCAGGTCCAATTACACCATCGGATTTGCATGCGCCCTTCCCACTATTGGTCGGGCCAACATCGCCTCCTCTGGAAACTGATAGGAACAGATACTACACTTCATCTTAGCCAAAAGGTGGTGGAACTGCTGATGTTCCAGGTAGCAGGAGGTAAGTGGCTGGGGAGCGGGGAGAAGGAGAGTGCAGGTTAGGGAGAGCCACAGGATCTACATCAACTGGGGGAGGAGGGGGATCTGTTACTACTACACCTCAGCCACTGTCTCCATGTGCGCCACCATTTTTTATCATGGGGCGCCCTACTGGCCCCGCCCCCTGGTTGACACCCACACCACAGCCCATTTCCTGTACAAAATTAGGAAGGAGCTGGTGGGTTTAGCGTGCTGCCATCAATTGGATCCAGGAAAGGAAAATGACAGCAAGTATTTGATACAATTTTCCATTTTCCTGGCACAGACATGGCAGCACACATATGGTAGACCCAGGGGCAGACTGAGCACTCAGGCACTTAGATACTGCCTGAGGGCCTGGTGCCAGTAGGAGACCCCATGAAAAAACACATGTAATGTTGGCAATGCAATATGTAGGTGGGACTTTGTCTCCTCTCCATTGATCTTCAGTGCTGAGAAAGGGACTGGGGAATATGTGTCCTCAGTCCCATAGGGGAGATGTCAGGGGTCTGTTTAGACCCCTGATATCTCACCAAAGCCCCCAAAAATTATAAAAAAAATTGTAATATAAAAAATTATATAAAACTTAAGTGTAAAAAAATAATTAAAAAAAAACAACTGACAACACTCATCCCTGCCCTACCAACGCTGTCCACTGCCCCAAATAAAAAATAAATTAAATTGTAAAAAAATCAATACCTAAAAATTGAAAACTACTGACACTTTTCATTGCCACATACCCCCCACCTCCTTCCCCAGAAGCACTGTGAAAAATATTGAAAAAGTGATTTAAAACATTTTTTGCCCGGGGGGGTGGGGGGATGGAGGGGGGTCTGTGGGGCTTGCGCCACCTCCCTGAAACGAGTTTGCCATAGAGTTGCCAACTCATCCCCTTAAACCCGAACACCTTTGAATTACACAGGTTCTGAGGCTAATTTAATGCAGATAAGGCACAGAGTGAGTTTAATTACCACCTTAATCAGCCACAGAACCCGTGTAATTAATATGTGTTCAGCTTTAAAGGGTTGAGGTGGCAACCATAGTTTGCCACCTCCCTGAAATTTGTTTTTGCAGGTTGGGATGTCTGTGATACTGAGAGACAGAAATTGTTCATTGCTCAGGGAACCCCTAGAAACCTTTGGAGGAACCCTGCCTGAGAAAGGCTAAACTAGGCAGTAATATATTTCTCTCCCCCTTGCTGGGAGTGGAGATGACCCCATCTATAAGGATATACAGTACATACACACACAGCACAGGACCGTGTTCACACTATGAGACGTTTCTCGGGACTACAGTTCCTCAGAGCTCCACAAGATGGTGATCTCACTTCTACCCAGACAGGAAGTCTCTATGGAAGACAGGAAGTGATGTCAGGTACAGACAGAAAGTTCCGGGTGAGAGGTGAGTCGGGAGGAAGTAGAGAGGAGACATTGCTGGAAGTGGCAGAAGAGGAGGTAATAAGATCTTATTTTCTATTTACACCCAGTAACCCCCCGTCATGTTCCGTCCTCTTCCTCCATAGTCACTGTGATGTCTTTTATCTCCAGCAGATGATGATACACACATATATAGTGTGGAAACCTAGATTAACCCCTTCAGGGGCAGAACATTCCCCCACTTATGGGGCTGAAATATTCTGTTCATTTTGGAGATGTGTCACCTTTCCCACCAATCACCTTCTCACCTCATCAGTGTATACTAACGGATTATACGATAATATGGGGGGGGGGGGTGGATTTATAATGCAGGTGTTTATATTTTATAAGCTTTATGTAAAAGAGGGAAAATAACTGTTCCTGATCTCTGTGAAGGTTCAACACAAGGGATGTGTCTGGATGGTGACTGTATCATTGTGTGTGTCAGGTTCCTATAAGGTGTCAGGATGTCACTGTCTATTTCTCCATGGAGGAGTGGGAGTATTTAGAAGGACACAAGGATCTCTACAAGGACGTCATGATGGACAATCAGCCGCCCCTCACATCACCGGGTAAGAGGAGACTTTATTGTAAAGGAGAGAGCAGTACGGAGGGTCCACCTAGATCCCCATCATCTGATAAACACATAGAAACAATGTATTCAGTCAGTGTGTGTGTTTCCTACAGATGGATCCAGTAATGGGAACCCACCAAAGAGATGTCCCCGTCCTCTGTATTCCCGGGATTCCACACAGGAAGGTCACACCACCCCTCACCATCATCAGGTAGATGAGGGACAATTATTGGTAGTTCTGATTATTACACAGTGTTTGTTACAATGAATGTTTTATTAGATCTTTGAGAGTGGAAACCTCGGGGATGATAATATTGAAGTTAAAGAAGAGTATAAAGAGGAGGATGAGGAGTATGGAGTGATGGAGGAGTTTTCAGAAGGACACAAGGATATGATGGAGCCACCTAATACCAGGAACCCACCAGAGAGATGTCCCCATCCTCTGTATTCCCGGGATTCCACACAGGAAGGTCTCACCATCCCTCACCATCATCAGGTAGGTCAAAACCATCCCTCACCATGATCACAGATGAGGCACAATTTTTGGACGTTATAATTTATACAGTGTATTTGTTACAATGAATGTTTTATTATATATTCAGAGTGGAATCCTCTGGAATAATAATATTGATGTTAAAGAAGAGAATAAAGAAGAGGATGAGTATGGAGTGAAGGAGGAACTTTCAGATGGACACAAGGATATGATGGAGACACCTAATACCAGGAACCCACCAGAGAGATGTCCCCGTCCTTTGTATTCCCGGGATTCCACACAGGAAGGTCATACCATCCCCCACCATCATCAGGTAGATGAGGAACAATCACTGATAGTATCATTAGGATCTGTACATTATCTGCATTGTTACAATTGATGTCATTTTTATTATATATTCAGAGTGGAAACCTGAGAGATTCTAAAGTTGGGGTTAAAGAAGAGATAAAAGAGGAGGATGATGAGGATGGGGTGATGGAGGAAAGACACAAAGATCTGTACCAGGACACCATGGTGGAGTCATCCAGCTACAGAAACCCACCAGAGAGATGTCCCCGTCCTCTGTATTCCCGGGATTCCACACAGGAAGATCACACCATCCCTCACTGTTACAAGGTTGGTGGGACAAAGCTTATAAAACACATACTCATGGAGATGATGTGTGGATTTCTCAATATTAAAGCTTATATCTTACAGATGATATTCTCTCTCATTTTCTTGATTTAGAGTGGAGATCCAATCGATATAGAATTTGAGGTTAAATCAGAAGAAGAAGAGAGGTATGTGAGGGATGATCAGCAGCCTATGGAGGAGGATGGAATAACGGGGACATTTATAGAGGAGGACACTCCTACAGAGATCAGCACAGGTGGGTCATTAACACTAAATACATTCCTCCACCCATACTGCTCACTGATTGGTCCAGAGTAGGGTGAGGACTGGGTGATATCAGCCTGTAATCCCCTGGTCACTTTCCTGAGCTGTGTTCCCCGTCCTGTATTCCTGTATTTCTCTCGGATAATCTTCCTTCTCTGTGCTGCAGACACAATTTATGTATCTAGACTGGATTTATGAAGATTCTGAGGTACAGCTGGCAGTAAAACTTTGATTTTCACCATAGGCATTGCTCAGCCTAGGCACTTGGGGTATGTACCTTGAGTCTTCTGCCCCATGCCCGGGTCAAGCAAGATTCCTGGCAGAGTAATTCTCCCGGGGTTACTTGTTCTGTTATCTGCTGGCTGTGCCGGGTGGAGGGATATGTCTGTATAGTCTCAGACCCAAGTCACTGAGTGCAGTCTCAGGAGATGGGAGGCAGCGGAGGTCCTAAAAAAATAAATTGGTGGGTGTTGCAATTTTTTATGTCATACAGTATATGCGCAGTGGTTTTTCTCAAACGCATTTTTTTTTTTTTGAAGCAACGCACTTTTTTTAAAAATTTTAAAGCAAAAAAAAAAACACCATACATAACTCCGTTGTAAAATATAAAAAGGACGATGTTACTCCGAGGAAATACAGGGGTTGGACAAAAATATGGAAACATGACATGATTTGCAGGTGTGAAAGTGACAACGTGTTCGTGGTGAAACCTCGGATTGCGAGTAACGCGGTTTACGAGCGTTTCGCAATACAAGCTGTTTTGTTTTTTTTGTTTTTTAATCCTGACTCGATTTCCGAACATTGTCTCGCAAGACAAGCAGGATTTAAACCTCTGGGGTGTGCAGTAGCGCATGTGGCCAGAGGTGCGGGGGGGCGCTGGTGATGCTCGGAGACGCTCTGAAACACTCCGTTCCCGAGTGGTCTCCAAAAATTCACAGGTTGGCAAGTAACTTAAGCCACCACTGATTGCTGAATACCAATATTATGTTTCCTGACCCCTGCACTATATACTCTATGTTCTACATTACATTGTTCTGATACTATATACAGTGCCTTGAAAAAGTTTAAAATTGCTCCAAATGATATTTCCATGCCAACTTCTATCCAGAAAAAAAAAAAAAAAGCACGCAGGCTTAACGACCTGCTACAGTGCCTTGAAAAAGTATTCATACCCCTTGAAATTTCCCACATGTTGCCATGTTACAACCAAAAACATAAATGTATTTTATTGGGATTTTATGTGATAGACCAACACAAAGTGGCACATAATTGTGAAGTGGAAGGAGAATGATAAATGATACAAATAAATATGTGAAAAGTGTGGGGGGGGGGGCATTTGTATGGCGCCCCCCGGAGTCAATACTTTGTAGAACCCCCTTTCTCTACAAGTCTTTTTGGGGATGTCTCTACCAGCTTTGCACATCTAGAGAGGGACATTTTTGCCCATTCTTCTTTGTAAAATATCTCAAGCTCCATCAGATTGGATGGAGAGCGTCTGCGAACAGCAATTTTCAAGTCTTGCCACTGCTTCTCAATGTGATTTAGGTCTGGACTGTGACTGGGCCATTCTAACACATGAATATGCTTTGATCTAAACCATTCCATTGTAGCTCTAGCCATTGAAATCATGAGTTCAGCCCTTACAGGATTATGTGAAATGACTGAGGATTATAAATGTTGTACTTGGGTACACAATACCAGTATAGAGGTACTGGTATATGATCAAAGAGGGGATTGTAGGGATATTTTAGCTTGCTGTCCTTTATTTTATCTATAAAAATGTGTATCCATTTTAGAATAATATGTATATGTGACGTCTATCAAAAGTTAGTTTCAAATTCTTGTAAATGATATGATTTCCCTGAAATGACGCATGAAGTTTTTTCCTTGTTGACAGTTTCTGTATGAAGAAATCATGTCCTATTTTTCGGTGTTTTTTAAACATCTGATATATACGTAATGTCTATAATTTTAGCATATATTAATGAAAGGGTTGAACTTTTTTTGTGATGTAATTTTGATTATATAAGTGACCGTCTACGGAAGTAAAAGCAGAACATTCCAGGCATTGACTATTGTGGAATGATCTCTGGGCCTGATTGGGTTTGAAAGAACACTCTAGGCAGATATTTCAAGAAGAGGTTCACTTGCTCCTAGAAGATCGTTACCCCCCCTATCAGTATGTTTCGGGTCGTTGTCCTGCTGGAAGGTGAACCTCCACCCCAGTCTCAAGTCTTTTGCAGACTCTTAACAGGTTTTCTTCTAGGATTTTCCTGTATTTGTCTCCATCCATCTTCCCATCAACTCTGAATAGCTTCCCTGTCCCTGCTGAAGAAAAGCATCCCCACCACATGATGCTGCCACCACCACGTTTCACGGTGGGGATGGTGTGTTCAGGGTGATGTGCAGTGTTAGTTTTCCCCACACATAGCGTTTTGCTTTTAGGCCAAAAAGTCAAATTTTGGTCTCATCTGACCAAAGCACCTTCTTCCACATGTTTGCTGTGTCCTCCACATGGCTTCTCACAAAATACAAACAGGACTTCTTATGACTTTCTTTCACCAATGTCTTTCTTCTTGTCACTCTTCCATAAAGGGCAGATTTGTGGAGAACACGACTAATAGTTGTCCTGTGGACAGATTCTCCCACCTGAGCTGTGGATCTCTGCAGCTCCTCCAGAGTTACCATGGACCTCTTGGCTTGGGATATTTTTTTATAACCTAACCCTGCTTTATACTTCTCCACAACTTTATCCCTGACCTATCTGGTGTGTTCCTTGGCCTTCATGATGCCATTTGTTTACTAAGGTTCTCTAACAAACTTCTGAGGGCTTCACAGAACAACAGTGTTTATACTGAGATTAAATTACACACAGGTGGACTCTATTTACTAATTAGGTGACTTCTGAAGGCAATTGGTTCCACTAGATTTTAGTTGGGGGTATCAGAGTAAAGGGGGCGCCATACAAATGGTTTTTGGTTGTAACATGACAAAATGTGGGAAATTTTAAGGGGTATGAATACTTTTTCAAGGCACTGTAGTCCCACCCATTGAACCTGATACAATATGTTGTAAATTAACAAGGCCTGACCTCGGCACTCTGCATTGTATGTGTGTATATATATATATATATATATATATATATATATATATATACATAATATGTATTCTCTTTTATTACACCCATTTCTTACCAGTTGGACATTTTTTATCTGATGATGTGATTGGAGCACAGACTTTTACATGGTGATAATAATGTGATAACATCCTCCAACTTTGGAACCTTAAACAGAAAGTGATAATGAGGGAGGAGTCAATAACCCAATGATGGTGGTCTTCAGGATCAGTCCAGTCTTCATCTTGGTTTTTCTACTATTTACCTTGAGGGGGGAATTGTAAGATCCTCAGAGACAAAGCTGCCTGATGTGGGCGGAGTCCTGGTTTAGGGGAACCAATCTGCTCATGTCTAGTAATAATCTTTGTATTTCTATTTTAGTAGATGGACGGGAGATGAGGAAAACCTCAGAGGATTGTCTCACTTTGTCTCCAGACTGTAAAGTAGAAGATGAGGACATCACACAGTATAGTCCAGGAGAAAACCCGACTACCTCAAATGTCCATCCGGCACCACACAGTGTAGATGGACCATCGTATTCTTCTTATCCTGAGGAACCTCAGACTGTGCGGGACGGTGCCGGACCATCGTATTCCTCTTATCCTGAGGAACCTCAGACTGTGAGGGACGGTGCCGGACCATCGTATTCCTCTTATCCTGAGGAACCTCAGACTGTGCGGGACGGTGCCGGACCATCGTATTCCTCTTATCCTGAGGAACCTCAGACTGTGAGGGACGGTACAGTCCTATCAACACATAAGAGATTTCCCTGTACTGAGTGCGGGAAGTGTTTCCGTTTTAAATACAATCTTAATATTCATAAAAGATCTCACACAGGTGAGAAGCCATATTCCTGTCCTGTGTGCAGGAAATGTTTCTCACATAAGTCCAATCTGTCCATACATCAGAGATTGCACACAGGGGAGAAACGATATTCCTGCCCTGAGTGCGGGAAGTGTTTCCGTTTTAATTGCAGTCTTAGTGTGCATAGAAAATCTCACACAGGAGAGAAACCATATTCCTGTCCAGAGTGCGGGAAGTGTTTCCACACTAAATCCAGTCTTGATCTTCATAAAAGGTCTCACACAGGCGAGAAGCCATATTCGTGTCCTGAGTGTGGGAAATGTTTCAGTTTGAAATCCACTCTTGATCTTCATAAAAGAACTCACACAGGTGAGAAGCCATATTCTTGTCCTGAGTGTGGAAAAGGTTTTTCACAGAAGTCCAATCTTACCTTGCATCAGAGAGTGCACACGGGGGAGAAGCCATATTCCTGTGCTGAGTGTGGGAAAAATTTTTCAATAAAATCACATTTTATTTTTCATCAGAGGATTCACACAGGGGAAAAGCCTTATTCCTGTCCTGAGTGCGGGAAATGTTTTTCACGGAAGGGCTCTCTTTCAAATCACATGAGGTATCACACGGGGGTGAAACCGTATTCCTGTCCCGAGTGTGGGAAACGTTTTACGGAGAATTCACATCTTCACATCCACCTGAGATGGCACTCGGGGGAAAAGCCGTATTCCTGTTCTGAGTGCGGGAAACGTTTTTCAGAGAAGTGCAAACTTCACAGCCATCAGAGATCTCACACGGGGGAGAAGCCGTACCCCTGTCCTAAATGTGATAAATATTTTCAAACCAAGTCCGGTCTTAACAAACATCAGAGTTTGCACACGGTGGTAGATCCACTTTCCTCTTCTGATTGGAGGAAGTGTGACCCACAGAAGTCCACCGTTTACAGTCATCTGAGATTGGACATGGAGGAGAATGAACTTTCCTGGTCTGACTGAGGGAATTGTTCCTCACTGAAGTCCTGTCTTCCTGTACATCAGGGGTCCCACACAACCCTCGAGGTGTATTAGTGAGTGCGGGAAATGTCTTTTATATGAATGTTGCGGGACATGTCGGGAAGAAGCACACCCTTATATACACCTCAGATATACTCCATGGCTGATCTTCATCATGTAAGAAAGAGTTCATAGACCTCAACCGTAGCCTGACCTTTTGACAAAGATGTCCTATGGAATGGATGATACAACAGTGCCATCTAGAGGTTGGATTGGTAAAAGTTTCTCCCATTGAAACATAGTATTGAGAAAGGGGCCACACCCATGTGGGGAATAATAAAACTTTCCAAATAAAAAGGCAACAACATAAGAAACAGCAAGAAACAGTTGATAAGGAGATCAGAGATCACCAACGACATGGATGAAGTGTTGGCCATTGATAGAAGGAGAAAAATAAAAATGGAGTCATTACCTCTCTTTGGCTGAGTACATTTTTTGGTGTAAGATTTGACAAACACTTAGAGGACTATTTGTTAAAAAATTGTTCAACGAATGTGAGCAGCGAATTCCTATGATCATCAGCTCCCTCTACTGGCTATAATGCGGTATTGCAGTATTTCTGCTGCATTATGGTCACTAGATGGAGCTGATGATCATAGGAATTTACTGTGTAAATTCAAATAACAGGTTGCAGCTAGGGGGAGCTCTAATGTTTAGCGTATGACCACAGCAGAATGCTGTCATTGGAGGGCATCACTTGGAAGTAGGCATACATCTGTCCTTGGACCAGACATTGGAAAGATCTTGGGGATCTTGTGCTCTTGCTGCCCCTCTGGAGCCTAGCTATAGTCAGCTGTGGGTCTATTAAAGGGGACACCTGCTGGTGTCCTGAAGAGCTCTGTCCAGACACTTACCTACTTAATGGGACTTTGCTTTACTGGCTCTACTGCTTAAGCTAAAAGGAAGATGGTCCTCAGTTGTGCATAGTTCTTATTCTTGGAGTATCCCATCACTTCCCTCATCCCTATCCAAGTTCTCAAAAATAAAAAACAATATCCCCTAGACTGGTCTATGCAGAAAACAGTGAATGAACCTGTTGTGTGCCTGGCTGCGAGGCTGAAGTTAGGAAGACCTGGATAAGTGATTCCTGGATAAGTGATTCTACGCAGGTAAGTGCAAAAATATAGTTTTCTTTATTGTACATTACAGGACACAGAGCAGGCTTTAAAGTATGACTACCTGGGATGTCCCAAAGCAATACACACAAGGGGAGGGAGACGCAGAAGCCACCATCGGGCCTTAGGAGATTACTCCACCACCCACAACACACTGAGGCCAAAAGCAGTATCCTTGGCCGCCTTTCCTCCCACCTAATAAAACCTTGTAAAGGTATGTACCAAAGATAAGGTTACAGCCTTGCAGACCTGAGCCACTGAAGCTTGATGACGGACAGCCCAGAGGGCCCCAGCTCTACTAGTAGAGTGAGCCTTACCCTTTAAGGCATAGGCTTGTGTAATAAGCTGACAGATCCACTGTGCAATGGTCGACTTTGAAGCTGCCTGACCCTTAGGCAAGATAAATGACAAATCTGACTGCTGCAGACATCTTCAAATAAACCTTGTGTCAGAAACTATGAAATCAGGCCGAGACAGAAGTATAGTTAAATCACACTTGTTTAATAAAAAAAAAGTAAAAAAAAAACAAACGTAGTCAAAACATAACCAAAGTTCTGTAACCACAACAGATAGTAAGCCAAGCCAGAAGTCAGAGATCAATGTAGTGGAACAGCAAGCAGGATCTGGAGCCAGAAGGGATGTCGGCAAAGCAAGTCTTGAACAGGATCGCAGGAGTTAGTTTCTGTGATGTTGACCAAGGCGAGGGCAGAGATCCTCTGGACTGGACAGCTTAAGTAGGCAGGACTGACGAGCAGGATATCATTAACAGCTGAATAACTGTGGAGAGATAGGAGCTGGCAATTAGCTGAGGCTGAGGGGCCAGCTCAGAGAAGGAAGGGCTGAGCCCAGCCCTGACACCTTGACAGCCCAAACCACATCTAATGTGTGCAGAGCTTTCTCTGCCGGTGACTGGAAAAAAATTAAGGTGGGGCAATATCCTAATTCAAATGAAAACTTGAGACTGCCTTCAGCAAGAAAGATGTTTGAGAGTGCAGTACCAGTTTGTCAACTAAAATGCAGGAAAGCACAACCAATTCTGGCACTCTTCTTGACAAAGTGATTGCCACAAAAAAAAAACACCCTTTGAGTCAACAGGACTAACAGAATCTCACGTATTGGTCCAAAAGTTGCTTTCTGCAAGATAGATGAGACCAAATTCTAGCCGGGGGACATAACAGATGGAACCATATGGGTTACCCCCTGAACACGAGTACATACTGTATCAATGGATGAAAAGCAATTGTATTTTGTGGGAAAAAAACTGTCAGAGTCGATATTTGTTCTTAAATGGTACTTGAGGCCAAATTCATTTCCATTCCGATTGGAGGGAAGTCAAAATGCATTCAATCATGTATTTTTGGGGACGAAACTTCTTGGTTTTACTCCAGGACACATAAGACCTTTTTTGGAGGAGGGTTTTCTGGCCTTCAGTAATGTAGATATGATTGCACCAGAGACTCTTTGATCCTTCAGCTCCTGGGTTTTAATAGCCAGGCTGTTAAACCCATCGACTGTAAAGTAGGATGCAATATTGTCCCCTGAGACAGGAGGTCTGGCCAGGCCAGGCCGGAAGAGCTATCCACTGCCAAGTTCACAATGTTGGTGTACCATGTCCTCCTAGGCCAAGCTGGTGCGACTAGGATCCTCCTGGATCCTGCGTAACAGTGGCAGAACCAGCTAAACTGGTGGAAAGGCAGCAATTAGAGAGAAGTGTTTGCACAGTGTTACTATGGTTTCCATCCCTATTGCCTGTGGCTCCCTTGTCCTGGTGAGAAACCTCTCCAGCTCTGTAGTGAACCTGGATGCTAGAAGATCCACAACTAGTATGCCCCTTAAGAAAGTCTGCCTGCTAATTCACCTCACCCGGGATACGTACTGCCGTCAGGGCCGGAACATGATGCTTTGCCCAAGTAAGAATATGATCCACTTCCACCTGGGCAACCCAACTTCTGGTTCCTCCCTGATGGTTGATATATCCCACCGCCTTGGCATTGTCTGGCTAGACTCTGACTAGAAGCCCCCCGCAGCTGACTCACCCAGTAAACCAGCACAAGACGCACTGCCCAAAGCCCTTGATAGGAAAAACCCTTTCCTGAGGAAACCATGTCCCCTGCCCTGAAAGGGACCCCAGAACGGCTCCCCATCCTGTCAGACTGGCATCGGTAGTCACTACTTTAAAACCAACTAGAATAAACGCCTTCCCCATATTCTGAGGAACCATCCACCAGATTAAAACAAGTTTGTTCCAACAATAGACCCCCCCTCCTTCAACAGTAGATCCCTTCCAGCAACAGTTGACCCCCCAGCAACATAAGCCCAACTAGCAACAATAGATTCCCACACCCAGTGGTGTATTTAAGTTTTGTGCTGGCCGAGGCCTGACTAAACTCGCGCACCCATTGATTTAAATATGACCCACCCCTTCCTGTCAAGGCCACACCCCTTTCTGTTTAAGACCCACCCTGAAATTTTCCAGTAGGGACACTAGTTCTGAGGGCCTTGGGGGGGATTTCCTCTCACTTCCTGTTTGGTTATGGGGCAGGAACTGAAGAGAAATCTTCGCAATGGGACAGGGATGGCAAAAAATAAACTGCCAGGGTCTATAACCCTCCCTTACTCTATCCAAAATGAAAAAAAAAAATACTTTAAGCACAGATTTCTGCAAAATTTTAGGAGAAGACTAAGAGGATATAACCATGCCAGGGGTGCATTAGAAAACATATAGCACAGTGATGAAGGTAGGTCGTCCAGGCAAGGAAGGATTGGGGGCAGGAACAAATAAATCCATCTCTTTATTTTTTTCATCAGCAATCAACAAAAATAAAATGAAGATTCATTAATATGTACAACTGACACAAGCAAAGGATTACAGGGGAGTCCTACTACCTACCTGCCAGGTATAGGTAACCATGTCAGTGTCCCTTGTGTCTGCACCATCCCTACAGTAGATTAAAAGCCCTTTTGTAGCTAGGTAAGGGCCATGCAAGCTTCACCCAAATAGTGTAACTTTCCTTCTACCCTAGGTACTTCATGTTATATAACGATGGTCTCCAAACTGTGGCCCGGGGGGGCCAGATGCAGCCCTGTGCTTGCCTTTATCCGGTCCTTGAGGCATTATTTCTGCCACTGCCACCAACAATGGGGCACTATTGATCTTTTATTAAAAGAATCAAGCAACCAATTTTATACAAAAGTAAAAAACAAAACCATAGTACAAAACTTCAACAGAAATCCAAGGAATACACATCCATGTTCAGAATATATACAATATATACATAATCCACTACCAAAATTATTTACATAAAGCAGCAGAGAGGGCCTAAGAGGCACAACCCATCACCTATGTACGCAGCCATTTATCAAAAATTAATCCAAAAAAAAAAAAAAATAATCTAGGGTGATAAGAGACAGACAGCCACACCCGGGAAAGAGACTCCTGGCAGTCAGGGAGGCCTGAAACCCCTCCACGCCTTCAACCAAGCCCCCTGACTCCGCTTGTCTCTCTCGAGCACCCGAATCTTCTCCACCTCATGCAGAATGTCATACACCACCACCTGAACAGGAAGGATTTTATGCCGAATGCAGACCTGACACCGTGCGTTCCAAGTGAAATAACGGACTACTAGGCTAACTAGAAAAAGTGTATCTAAACAAAAAACCCCACCAGTATTGAATGCTCCGTACACCCACTCAGCATAACCCAGCCTGGAGAGGAAAGGGACACCGAGGGCCCGTCCCACCTGTTTGTACACCTCTATGTTAAAAGGGCAATGAAGCAGAAAATGGTCCATAGTCTCCTCCTCACCTGCACACTCCTCCCGAGGACAGCTACGATCCACCCCACTGCGGAATTTCAAATTGCCCCTAACATAGAGTCTCCCATGGAAGCACAACCAGGCCAGATCCCTGAATTTAGGGGGTACTCTGTCCAAATTAATAAGTCTTAACCCTGCCCTCAAAACTGGGCCTGGGCAATCCCTTAAGGCCAGTGGGTCATGAAAGACTTCGCTCAAGACTCGACTCATAAGGACTTTCCTCGGAACCGATCTGAGATCTTCAGCCGACAATCGCCACTGCCGTAGTAACTTCAGGCACGGAGCGACATAGGCTGGTAGCTGACCACGATGACCCCTGAGATTCTTCACTTGGCCACCTTCTTCCCAAAGTCGTAGAAAAGGCCTAAACCAAGATCTAAATATGCCTGCCCATCCAGGAGGTTCCACTGCAAGCATATTACCAATATTAAACTTGAGAAAAAGCAGTGAAAAGAAAAGAACTGGGTTGACCATACCTAAGCCACCCTCCCTCCTGGATAGATAGGTGACATTCCTCTTGATGGGGTTCAGTCTGTTCCCCCACAACATCTGGAAGAACACACTACTGACCCTAGCATAGAGAGACACTGGCAAGATGCAGACAAAGCTGACATACAAGAAGATCGGAATCAGGTAAGTCTTAATCAGATCAACCCTTTCCCTCATAGATAACTTCCATCTCTTCCAGCTGACCACCTTAGTATTGGCAATTTCCAGTCTGCCTTCCCAGTTTTTTAGGCCATAATCGCCAGGTCCAAATTCAATGCCTAAAATCTTAATTCTTTCCTGGGGCACTGGAAAGGTGTCCAGGAGATCAAACCCCTCACCTTCCTTTCCCATCCAGAAAACTTCACTCTTTTCCTGATTGATCTTGGAGCCTGATGCTTCAGAATACCGTGATGTCAGAGAGACCACCTCCTCTGCTTCATCCGCCCCAGTGACAATCACCGACACATCGTCCGCATAGGCAACAACCCTCAAAGGCGGCTCACCCGGAAGCCCCACTGGCACCCCACACAACATGCCGCTCTCTAGCCTCCTGATGAAGGGGTCGATTGCAAACACATAGAGCAGGGGACTCAGGGGACAACCCTGGCGCACCCCGGAGCCAACCTCAAAGGACTGCCCAACCCAACCATTAACAAGAGGAAAGCTCTCTGCCCCCTCATACAAGACTTTTAACCAATCGACAAAACCACCCGGCAGACCGTACTTACTAAGGAGCAACCACAGGTACTCATGGTTAACACGATCAAAAGCCTTTGCCTGATCCAATGTCAGCAAATACTTTCCCCAGCCTGCAGCCCTGCACCGCTCCAAGGCCTCCCGGACAGCTAAAACTGCTGTGAAGGTGCACCTACCCTGGACCGAACAGTGCTGATGGCGAGAAAGCAAAGACTCTGCTACTGACGATAGGCGCCAGAAAATGATCTTTGCCAGTATCTTTCTATCGACATTAAGAAGGCTGATGGGGCGCCAATTCTCAATCATCGAAGGATCTTTACCCTTTGAAAGAAGAATCACAGCTGAGTGCCTCATGGAAGAGGGAAGTACCCCCTCAGCAAGGCAACTGTTAAAAACCTCTACCAAATGTGGGGCCAGAATAGACTTAAAAGCTTTGTAAAACTCAGCCGTCAAGCCATCCGGTCCAGGTGACTTTTTGATGGCAAGCTGTTCAATTGCCCTTATCACCTCTTCAACTGTGATCTCCTCTGTCAAATTCATCAATGGGATATCTTCATCATTTAGACCTGGAGTAGAGTCCAAAAAGCTTTCCATCTTGTCACGGTCAAGCTCTTTCCTCCCAAGAAGGTCAGCATAAAAGGACCTCACGACCTCCAGAATCCCTGACCTGGACTTTGTCAAGGAACCTGTACTGTCCTTAAGGCCAACGACCGTTTTAACAGCTACACCTTGTTTGCAGTTCTGGTAAGGGTCAGGCGAGTGGTACTTCCCATAGTCCCTCTCCAGAACCAAAGAGGCATGCCGGTCATATTGACACTTCCTTCCGGGAGGTGCTTAATGTGCACATCCACAAGACCAGCATCCCTAACCATATTATTTAAAAAAACGCTATCATATCCCAGCCTGTCCTTGAAGTCCTTCCTGTCCTTGGGCCTAGTTACTGTATTAAAGTCACCTCCAAAGACCACTTGCCGGGATGTAAAAAGAAATGGCTTGATCCTTGTAAAAAGGCATTTCCTGTCCCACTTTGTGTGCGGTCCATAAACATTAATTAGGCGCAGGTCCTGCCCTCCCACAAGGACGTCTAAGACCATACATCTCCCAATCTCCACCTCAATAACCCGCCGGACAGTTACCATGCCGGTTTTAAACAACACCGCCACACCGCCGTAAGGCTCGGCCGCAAGAAACCAGTAAGATGGACCATACCTCCACTCTCTCTTGACCATATGAATATCTGCCAAGGAGGTGAGCCTAGTCTCTTGCAAAAATAAAATTTCAGCATCTAATTGGCTGAACAAAAAGAAGGCCATAGAACGAGCTCTTACTGACTTAATGCTGGCGACATTTATTGTCACCACTTTTAACGGAGGGGGAACCGCCATTTGGGTTATTGGGTGGTCTGCTTCTTAGCTCCCCTCTGCTGCTCATCACCAGAAGCCTCTCTCTTTCTTGAGGCCGCCTCAAACTCCATTTCGGAATCAGAACTTCGCTCCGAAGAAGCTCCAGATGAAGAGATATCCCAATTAGAGGACCTATACCGGTTGGAGACAGGCACTGGAGCCTGTTCTGTCCTCACCACCTGCTTCTTCCGCTTCCCAACCTTCCTTCTCTCCTCCAGGTACTGCAGGTCAGCTTCAGAGATGCCCTCATCTCTTACTTTTTTCTGTGAAGTCTTTACAGAAGACTTCTTTACAGAGGAAGAAGCAACCTTTTTAGTACCCACTACCACTGCTGGTGGGGGGGGGTGCTCCCTTTGAATCAGACTTAGGAGGGGTAGACTCCTGGGGGGTAACTGACTCAGGGGGCACAGACTTGGAAGGTTCTGACACAAGAGGAGAGGGTACAGTAGGCTGGGGGGAGACAGATACAGATACAGAAGGAATACTTACAGACACATGAGGGGTGGCCACAGGAACTGGAGAGGGATCCTGAGCAGGACCAGGGGAGTCAGTCACCGCAGAGGAGGATGGTACACTAGGGGCCTCACCCTCCATCCTGTCCAGCCTTGACAAGTCATCTATTACCTCCTTCTCCATATTGTGCCAGGCTTCAGGACATCTGCTGTAGGGGTGGCCAAGGCGCAGGCACAGGTTGCACCTGATCATTTCGGTGCAGTCCTTAGCCATATGACCCTGACCTCGACACACTGAACATATCAAGGCTGAACAGGAGGAACTCAAATGCCCCTTTTCTCCACAGCGGTGACACAGCTTCGGCTGACCAGGGTAAAAAACAGTCATCCTATCCCTCCCTATAAAAGCTGAGGAGGGCAGGTGACGGACAACATTCCCATCCCTGGCCAACCTGACTGTAACTGACCAACCCCCAGTCCAGATGTTACGCTCATCAAGGATTTTATTGGGCTTGGTCAAAACCTCCCCATAGTTCCTTAACCAAACCTCTAGATCCCGGGCAGGGACACTCTCATTAGTGAGGATAATTGTGATTTTTTTTACTGTAGACCTCTGAGAAACTGCAACTGGGGCCAGACCTTCCCATTCAGGTCTTGACCTGCAACGAGCCTCATATCTCTCCCAGAACAGGTCAAGACCCTCTGGCCTGGTGAAGCTAACTGTATAATCCCGGCTCCCAGCTACATGTATAAAGGCATACAGATAATTTGCCCCAAAACCCATCTCTAAAATCATGTCCACCACTGCACGCCGTGCTGGAGGGATCGCACCACCTTCCCATTTCAGAATAACAACATTACGTCTGGGACCCCCAGCAGAAGCCAGAGACCCAAGACCAGATCCTGGGGTGCTCAAAGTGGTAGCCTGTAGGGGAAAACCCCGCTTGGGGGCAGAGCTACCAGGAGCAGAGCGTACCACCTGAGCAAAGGTAAGTTTTTCAGGGCCAAGGCCCCACACTGAAGTCATAGCAGTCTGTACATTACTATTATTATTCACTGCTTGAACGGAGTTGGTAGGACTGTCCATCACACTTGAACTGGGACCATTGTTCATCACACTTGTACTGGGATGATTTTTATCAGTCACACAAAACTTCACATTCCCATCAGGAATAGTCACAGTTTCTGATGCAATACCAGCTGTCTCCTGAAGCTGTGCTGTAGAGTCCTCAGCAGCTGTGGGGCAAACAGCTTCAGCTAAAGGGAGGTTAATTGGCTCTGCTGAATCTTGTAGTTCACCTGCAGGAATGTCATTTTTTAAAAGCAAACTTTGCTGTACTGCAGTATCAGCAGGCACAGCATTACTACACATAGGACTAGCAGCCTGACTCTCACTGGGCACATTGTCTGTATCAGTCACAGTGTTGAATGGCACAAAAATTGTTTTATCCACAATATGGGACTTGACAGGCTTTACCTTGTCAGGCACATTGTCTGAAATGTCCTCATCATTAAATGCCAGCTGATCCCCCCGCATAGGAGACTCCATTACCTGGATGGCCCTGAGCATGCCTCCTGAGTCCTGGGAAGGCATGGGGCTGCTTACCTCTCCCTGAGGGGGCAGGGGGTCAGAACTGGGGGTCTCCTCCTCCACCTCCATCTTTGTCATCCTCGCAAATCTTTTATCGTTACAAAACTTTTCTTTAAATGGCCCATCTCTGCCTTCCATCATGGACACAATGGTCTCCTGGTGTTCCACCCGAACCTTGGCCAGTTGGATCTCCGGATCCATGGATCCACGTTTCTGGCTATGCAAGCCCTCACGTTGCCTTCTCAGGCGCTTCAGCTCCGCTCTGAGCTTGTAGAGCTTGTCTCTTTCCCTATTCAGGACCCTAATCCCGGCCACCACTCGCTCCCGGATGGCCCCGGAACCTTCATCTTCACCAGGGGCAGAGAGATCACCAACCATGGGTTGTATAGGGGCAGGTATGTTACCTGATGGCCCAGGAGATGGCTGTGAGCTTCCAGCAGGAGAGGCCCTGCTGGCCTCCATGGCTTCCCCAGAAAGGGGCCAGGAGAGCTGGGATAGATTTCCTCACCAGTCCCCTCTCACACAGATCTGCAGCAGCTCCAGAGAGACAGCCTCCTCCTGACACACCTGTGCTCCAATGATGGGTGGGGCACTATTCCTCCCACCGACACCAACAGTGGGGCAATCGAAACAAAGAATGTGTTTCACCGCTCAGGTAGATCTGAACCCAGGTGTGTGATTGACGTGAATCCTTCAGAGGTGAAGAGTCCCAGGTGCTGGCTAAATGAAAGGTAGAGCAAAGCTTTAAACAAGAGAATCTGGATGCCGCACACCGGATAAAGTTGAAAAAATGTCTTTATTGTAAAAACTGGATCATCAAAAATACAAGACAATCTGGCAGAATGTACAGGCTCAGCTAACGCGTTTCGCACTCATGATGAGCGCTTACTCATAGCGCAGGAGATTATTACTGTTTTTTCATCATCCAACAAACACTAGTCTCCCAGTTGACCTTCCAAAGGATAATTCCATCTGGTAAAAAAATTATTTTCAAGAATACGTTGCCTTGAGCATTATCTTTATTGCTGCTTGCGAAGTACAATATCCCAAAGCAACCATAATGAAATAATACCTCGTTTGAAAGTTGATTGGTTATTATGGGCGTCTTCAGTTTTTGTAACGTTAATAAATGAATCATGGAAAGGTGGTTGCTTAAGGATTAGAACTTGCAACCTTATCATTTGTGAGGTTAGCAGCATACATGCAAGGCCATTGTCTTAGATGGTAGGTGGAGGCTATACTAGGGGCATGACTAGGGGCTTAATTGAATATTTGACTACATTCAGACCATCAGACCCTAAACTTGTCTGCCACTTGGCCTAGAGGAAATTCCAATTTGGTAAAACTTTACTTTCAAGAGTCCATTGCCATGAACCACAGAGCACTATCTCAACTGCTGCCTACAAAGTGCAGTAATCCATAGCAATTAATAAGAAATGATAATTCCTCTGAAAGGTGATTGTTTGCTTTAGTTTAGTTTGCACTTTTAATAAATGAAAGATGGCCACTTGGGGATTTGAATTTGCAACCATGGTGCTTGCTAGTCCAGCGTCTTACATATAAGGCCACTGCCTCAGATGGTGTGGGGGGCTCAAAACTAGAGCTTTAATTTAATGGAATACCATATGACTAGTGGATCATTATTCACACAATTTACTAAACCGCTACCATCAGACCTAGACAAATCTCTCACTTGGCCTAGAGGAAATTCCCATCTGGTAAAACTCTACCTTCAAGAGTCCTTGGCCACAAACCACAGGGCACTATCTCAACTGCTGCCTACAAAGTGCAATAACGCATAGCAACCAATATGGAAGGACACCTTGTCTCAAAGTTGATTGGCTGCGTAAGGTTTCTGCAACTTTATTAACTGAATCTGAAAAGGTAGCCACCTGAGGATTCAAACTTGCAACCATTTATTTGTTAGCTCAGTGGCATACATACAAGGGTATTTCCTCTGATGGTAAGTAGTTCTCAGAACTAGAGCTTTAATATCATGGAATACCATATGACTAGTGCATTAATATTCAAACATTTTACTAAATTGCTACTATCTGACCTAGACTAGTCTCCCACTTTGCCTCCTCCTAAGCGTACTTTCAAGATTTTATTGCCTTTAATCACAGGACACTATCTCAACCTCTGCTTACAAACAAAGTGCAGTAACCCCCAGCAACCCCCTTGTCTGAAGACACCATCTCGCCCTCTGCCTACAAAGTGCAACCAGGTACCTAGTCTGAAGACACCATCTCGACCTCTGACTACAAACAAAGTGCAACCAAGTACCTAGTCTGAAGACACCATCTCGACCTCTGCCTACAAACAAAGTGCAACCAAGCACCCAGTCTGAAGACACCATCTCGACCTCTGCCTACAAAGTGCAACCAAGTACCTAGTCTGAAGACACCATCTCGACCTCTGCCTACAAACAAAGTGCAACCAAGTACCTAGTCTGAAGACACCGTCTCGACCTCTGCCTACAAACAAAGTGCAACCAAGTACCTAGTCTGAAGACACCGTCTCGGCCTCTGCCTACAAAGTGCAACCAAGTACCTAGTCTGAAGACACCATCTCGACCTCTACCTACAAACAAAGTGCAACCAAGTACCTAGTCTGAAGACACCATCTCAACCTCTGCCTACAAACAAAGTGCAACCAAGTACCTAGTCGGAAAGCCAATTGGTTGCTATGAGTTTCTGCAACTTTCATAAATTAAACCAAGCAGACGACCACCCCAGGATTTAAACTCACAAGCATTGTATTTATGCAAACACTGCCATACACGCAACGCCACCAGCAAAGGTTGTATTATTATGACATATTATCATATTAGTGGCTTCATGTTAAAAAAATTGTACTGAATTGCTATCCCTATACTTAGACTAGTCTCCTACTTGGTTAACTAAGGGATCTTCTCATCTGGTAAAAATTTTGTTTTAGCAGGCCATTCTCTTGAACCACAGGGCACAATCTCAACTGCGGCCTAAATGTTCAATAAAGAAGTCTGAAAAGGTGATTATCTGAGGATTCAAACTGATGTGATGGGACACTGTGACAGATGTTTTGTGCACTGGTACAGATGTGATGGGACACTGTGACAGATGTGATGGGACACTGTGACAGATGTGATGGGACACTGGTACAGATGTGATGGGACACTGTGACAGACGTGATGGGACACTGTGACAGATGTGATGGGACACTGGTACAGATGTGATGGGACACTGTGAGAGATGTGATGGGACACTGACAGATGTGATGGGACACTGTGACAGACGTGATGGGACACTGGTACAGATGTGATGGGACACTGACAGTTGTGATGGGACACTGTGACAGATGTGATGGGACACTGGTACAGATGTGATGGGACACTGGTACAGATGTGATGGGACACTGGTACAGATGTGATGGGACACTGTGACAGATGTGATGGGACACTGACAGATGTGATGGGACACTGTGACAGATGTGATGGGACACTGTGACAGATGTGATGGGACACTGCTACAGATGTGATGGGACACTGGTACAGATGTGATAGGACACTGACAGATGTGATGGGACACTGATACAGATGTGATGGGACACTGGTACAGATGTGATAGGACACTGACAGATGTGATGGGACACTGATACAGATGTGATGGGACACTGGTACAGATGTGATAGGACACTGACAGATGTGATGGGACACTGGTACAGATGTGATAGGACACTGACAGATGTGATGGGACACTGGTACAGATGTGATGGGACACTGTGACAGATGTGATGGGACACTGTGACAGATGTGATGAGACACTGGTACAGATGTGATGGGACACTGTGACAGATGTGATGGGACACTGGTACAGATGTGATGGGACACTGTGACAGACGTGATGGGACACTGTGACAGATGTGATGGGACACTGGTACAGATGTGATGGGACACTGACAGATGTGATGGGACACTGTGACAGATGTGATGGGACACTGGTACAGATGTGATGGGACACTGTGACAGATGTGATGGGACACTGGTACAGATGTGATGGGACACTGTGACAGATGTGATGGGACACTGTGACAGATGTGATGGGACACTGGTACAGATGTGATGGGACACTGACAGATGTGATGGGACACTGTGACAGACGTGATGGGACACTGAGAGATGTGATGGGACACTGGTACAGATATTTTGTGAACTGGTATAGATGTGATGGAACACTGACAGATGTGATGGGACACTGACAGATGTGATGGGACACTGGTACAGATATTTTGTGAACTGGTACAGATGTGATGGGACACTGTGACAGACGTGATGGGACACTGACAGATGTGATGGGACACTGTGACAGATGTGATGGGACACTGGTACAGATGTGATGGGACACTGTGACAGACGTGATGGGACACTGACAGATGTGATGGGACACTGGTACAGATGTGATAGGACACTGACAGATGTGATGGGACACTGTGACAGATCTGATGGGACACTGTGACAGACGTGATGGGACACTGGTACAGATATTTTGTGAACTGGTATAGATGTGATGGGACACTGACAGATGTGATGGGACACTGGTACAGATATTTTGTGAACTGGTACAGATGTGATGGGACACTGTGACAGACGTGATGGGACACTGTGACAGATGTGATGGGACACTGTGACAGATGTGATGGGACACTGGTACAGATGTGATGGGACACTGGTACAGATGTGATAGGACACTGACAGATGTGATGGGACACTGACAGATGTGATGGGACACTGTGACAGACGTGATGGGACACTGACAGATGTGATGGGACACTGTGACAGATGTGATGGGACACTGGTACAGATGTGATGGGACACTGGTACAGATGTGATGGGACACTGTGACAGATGTGATGGGACACTGGTACAGATGTGATGGGACACTGGTACAGATGTGATGGGACACTGGTACAGATGTGATGGGACACTGTGACAGATGTGATGGGACACTGTGACAGACGTGATGGGACACTGACAGATGTGATGGGACACTGGTACAGATGTGATGGGACACTGACAGATGTGATGGGACACTGGTACAGATGTGATGGGACACTGTGACAGACGTGATGGGACACTGTGACAGATGTGATGGGACACTGGTACAGATGTGATGGGACACTGACAGATGTGATGGGACACTGGTACAGATGTGATGGGACACTGACAGATGTGATGGGACACTGTGACAGATGTGATGGGACACTGTGACAGATGTGATGGGACACTGTGACAGATGTGATGGGACACTGACAGATGTGATAGGACACTGGTACAGATGTGATGGGACACTGTGACAGATGTGATGGGACACTGGTACAGATGTGATGGGACACTGTGACAGATGTGATGGGACACTGGTACAGATGTGATGGGACACTGTGACAGATGTGATGGGACACTGGTACAGATGTGATGGGACACTGTGACAGACGTGATGGGACACTGACAGATGTGATGGGACACTGTGACAGATGTGATGGGACACTGGTACAGATGTGATGGGACACTGACAGATGTGATGGGACACTGTGACAGATGTGATGGGACACTGGTACAGATGTGATGGGACACTGTGACAGATGTGATGGGACACTGGTACAGATGTGATGGGACACTGTGACAGATGTGATGGGACACTGACAGATCTGATGGGACACTGACAGATGTGATGGGACACTGTGACAGATGTGATGGGACACTGGTACAGATGTGATGGGACACTGTGACAGATGTGATGGGACACTGTGACAGATGTGATGGGACACTGGTACAGATGTGATGGGACACTGTGACAGATGTGATGGGACACTGGTACAGATGTGATGGGACACTGTGACAGATGTGATAGGACACTGACAGATGTGATGGGACACTGTGACAGATGTGTTAGGACACTGACAGATGTGATGGGACACTGACAGATGTGATGGGACACTGACAGATGTGATGGGACACTGGTACAGATGTGTTAGGACACTGTGACAGATGTGATGGGACAATGTGACAGATGTGTTAGGACACTGACAGATGTGATGGAACACTGACAGATGTGATGGGACACTGGTACAGATGTGATGGGACACTGACAGATGTGATGGGACACTGGTACAGATGTGATGGGACACTGACAGATGTGATGGGACACTGACAGATGTGATGGGACACTGGTACAGATGTGATGGGACACTGACAGATGTGATGGGACACTGACAGATGTGATGGGACACTGACAGATGTGATGGAACACTGACAGATGTGATGGGACACTGTGACAGATGTTTTGTACACTGGTACAGAGACACAAGTCTCTGTTTACACTGTGAAGGCTGTGATTGGACACAGCCATCACGTGATCGGAAGGGCCAATCACATCGCCCATATCCAATCCCGTCTTTGCTGTGTCCTGTGATCACAGCTATCAGAGGTTTGCGCCGCCGTGAGCGGTCTCCCATTCTGAGGAACATACGGGTACGTCCACTCAAAACGACGACGCTCCCACCCGGCTGTTTCTGTACATTGGCTGGGTGAGAAGCAGTTAAATACCTTTAATGTACTTATTTTTTATATTTATGCTCGATAAACTGTTGCACTGCCATCATGGGACACAAAACATAGGAACTACCAACATTCTATTCATTTAGCTGCTACATACTTCCCATCTTTATATAAACATCTCCTGACATTTAGGGGTCTATTCATAAAAAAATGTCAGAGCCCAATGAAAACGTGCGTGCTATACATCTATGTGAATTGGGGTAACAAATGAATGTGATTAGGCCCTTTGCTATGCTGTTTGAATGTTTTCCTCTGATTTAAAATGGAGAATGTTGCATTTGGCCACTAGATGGAGCTAATGCCTATGATACTTAGTGCCATATAATAGCCAAATGTAGTTTTCTCTGTATTACACTAATGGTTGGTATAATATTGCTGGTTTAATTATCTTATGTCCTTTAATGTGACAAGCATTCCCCCAGCTGTGCCAAATTCTGGCTGTATTTTCATGAACACAGCAATTTCCTCTGACCGTCATCTCAATTATGGGGCAATAATGCGGAATTAATACTGCAGTGCCACATTATTGCCACTAGATGGAGCCAATGATCATAGGAAATCACTGAAATAAAATATGACCAATACTGGTCACGGCTGGGGGAATGCACGTCACATTCATTCAACTAATTTTTTAGAAACAGACCTGTAAGTGTTTGTGAAATCTTCCACCACAAAATGTACTCAGCCAAAGAGAGGTAATGACTCCATTTTTATTTGAAAAAACCTAGAGGACCGCCTTTTAAGTGGTGGGGTTAACGTGTTTCGTCCTGGAAGACGACTTGAGAAAACAGACCCCTTGCAAGAGAATAATAGACCGCTAAGTCTCCATACCACAAAATGTACTCAGCCAATGAGGGGTAATGAGTCCATTTTTATTTTAAAAGCCCTAGAGGGCCGCCTTTTAAGTAGTGGGGTTAACGTGTTTCGTCCTGGAAGACAACTTGAGTAAACAGACCTCTTGCAAGAGAATAATAGACCTCTAATTCTCCATACCACAAAATGTACTCAGCCAATGAGAGGTAATGACACCATTTTTATTTTTCTCCTGCTATCAATGGCCAACACGGTACAAGACTTCATCCATGTCTTTGGTGATCTCTGATCTCCTTATGAACTGTTTCTTACATGATGAAGATCAGCCATGGAGTATATCTGAGGTGTATATCAGGGTGTGCTTCTTCCCCACATGTCCAGCAACATTCATGTACAAGACATTTCCCGCACTCACTAATACACCTCGAGGGTTGTGTGGGACCCCTGATGTACAGGAAGACAGGACTTCAGTGAGGAACATTTCCCTCACTCAGACCAGGAAAGTTCGTTCCCCTCCGTGTCCAATCTCAGATGACTGTAAACAGAAAATATTTATCACATTTAGGACAGGGATACGGCTTCTCCCCGTGTGAGATCTCTGATGTCCGTATCGCGTGAACCCCCCATAAGGTCCCCCCTCACATGCACAGCAAAGCAACAGGAATTTTCCAGCATTCACTCAGTAGTCAAAAACCAGTCCAGGGTGCTTTGTTTTTGGTTTATTAGGGGAGGAACTTGGATAGGGAAGGGAAAGGTATAGGATGCCGGGAACCATAACTTGAATGCAACTTGAGGCCTTGAAACTGTCTCTGGCTACCAGAAAATCACTGGGCTGTCCTCCCGTAGGATAACTGGATCAGCAGGTGAGGAAGGATTTTAAACAATAAATACAGGTGCTCCATCTTAATGGAAAATGCCAGGGCACCTGGCTGCTCCTTAGATTCCCCAAGCAAGAGGTGTAGGGTAGCTGTACTGGCTCTAAACTGTCCCTTGTTAGTAAGCAAGCTGGGTATTGCACCTGACTGCTTCTCCTCTATAGGCTATGGGGTTTAGTGGTTGAAGCTACTCATACAGTCCCATTGGTGGATCCTGAAGCACATGAGACTGTTGAACAGGCCTTCTGCTGGACAGGTCCCAATGGCTCCAAGGATGGCTTCAGCTAAGCCTAGAGGCTGGAAGGATGTGAGGCTTCAGGTGCTTCTCTCTCTCTGGCTCCTTCCTTCTGCCCAGGGGCAGAGGCCGCCCCGGAACAGGGGTCCCCTCCAGGCAACTGAACCCTGGACTCACATCCCATGGCCAGGCTCCAGAATATTTATGGCCTCTCTCTCCACCTTTTGGGTCATCCCCACCCAGGGATTTCAGGAGAGTACATAAATATTTCTGCCTCATCTCTACCCTTTAAGTTCTAGAGCCCTCCAGAAGCCAGGGGGAGATAACAGAGACTCAGCCCTTGGAGCTCTGCCAGCTAACTCAAAACAAATGAACCCCGCCTCCTCTGTCTATAGAGGAGCCCAACTAAATTTTCCTACACTGTACACAGAGGGTGCTACATCTGTAAAGATTGGACTTCTGTGAAACACATTTCCCGCACTCAGGTTAGGAATATGGCTTCCCTCCTGTCTGCAAACTCTGATGTTCGTAAAGAATGGACATATCTGGAAAAAAAAAATTTGCACTAAGGACGGGAATACGGCTTCTCACCTGTATGCAATCTTGGATGTGCAAGAGCTGTGATGTCCAAATAGAAGACATTTCCCGCACTCAAGGCACTAATACACCTCAAGGGTTGTGTGGGACCCCTGATGTACAGGAAGACAGGACTTCAGTGAGGAACATTTCCCTCAACTCCCTCACTTCTCCCCCCATGCGAGATCTCTGAGGTCTTTATGGCCAATGGATTGATTCTTGGGTCCCCTCACATGCACAGCCAGGCAACAGGAATTTTCCAGACTTTACTTAGTTTACTCAGGGAACATTTCCCTCACTCAGGACAGGAAAATGGCTTCTCGCCCATGTGAGATCTCTGATGTATGACAAGTTTTGATTTTCGTAGAAAGCATTTCCCGCATTCGGGACAGGAATGTGGCTTCTCCCCCGTGTGCAATCTCTGATGTCTGTAAAGATGGGACTTCTGCGTAACACATTTCCCGCACTCAGGACAAGAAAATGGCTTCTCACCCGTGTGAGATCTCTGATGTATGACAAGTTCTGGTTTTCGCAGAAAGCATTTCCCGCACTCAGGACAGAAATGTGGCTTCTCCCCCGTGTGCAATCTCTGATGTCTGTAAAGATGAGAGTTCTGTGTAAAACATTTCCCGCACTCAGGACAAGAAAATGGCTTCTCCCCCGTGTGAGACCTTTGATGTATGACAAGTTCTGATTTTCGTAGAAAGCATTTCTCGCACTCAGGACAGAAATACGGCTTTTCCCCCGTGTGCAATCTCTGATGTGCATTAAGAACGGACTTCAGTGAAAAACTTTTCCCGCACTCAGAACAGGAATGTGGCTTCTCCCCTGTGTGCAACCTCTGATGTCTGTAAAGATGGGACTTCTGTGTAAAACATTTCCCGCATTCAGGACAAGAATATGGCTTC
Source organism: Aquarana catesbeiana (assembly GCF_042186555.1). Taxonomy (NCBI): domain Eukaryota; kingdom Metazoa; phylum Chordata; class Amphibia; order Anura; family Ranidae; genus Aquarana; species Aquarana catesbeiana. The sequence continues at coordinate 298,298,660 of NC_133331.1, read as the reverse complement.
TCTCCCGTGTGAGATCTCTGATGTATGACAAGGTCTGATTTTCGTAGAAAGCATTTCCCACACTCAGGACAGAAATACGGCTTTCCCCCCATGTGAGACCTCTGATGTTTTACAAGTTCTGTTTTTTTTACAAAACATTTTCCGCACTTAGAACAGGAAAACTCATTCAAACCTGTGTGAGATCTTTTATGCACATTAAGATGAGATTTAAAATGGAAACACTTCCCACACTCAGTACAGGAAAACTTCTCATCTGTTGGAAGGACGGCACCGTCCCTCACAGTCTGAGGTTCCTCAGGATAAGAGGAATACGATGGTCCGGCACCGTCCCGCACAGTCTGAGGTTCCTCAGGATAAGAGGAATACGATGGTCCGGCACCGTCCCGCACAGTCTGAGGTTCCTCAGGATAAGAGGAATACGATGGTCCGGCACCGTCCCGCACAGTCTGAGGTTCCTCAGGATAAGAGGAATACGATGATCCGGCACCGTCCCGCACAGTCTGAGGTTCCTCAGGATAAGAGGAATACGATGGTCCGGCACCGTCCCTCACAGTCTGAGGTTCCTCAGGATAAGAGGAATACGATGGTCCGGCACCGTCCCTCACAGTCTGAGGTTCCTCAGGATAAGAGGAATACGATGGTCCGGCACCGTCCCGCACAGTCTGAGGTTCCTCAGGATAAGAGGAATACGATGGTCCATCTACACTGTGTGGTGCCGGATGGACATTTGAGGTAGTCGGGTTTTCTCCTGGACTATACTGTGTGATGTCCTCATCTTCTACTTTACAGTCTGGAGACAAAGTGAGACAATAATGTTTAAATATAGCAGTGGGTAGAGGATAGAAGTCAGGACTATGTAATGTACAATATATTGTATACGATATAACAGTTAGGACTATATACCAGATGTGTAGTCCCTATCTGAGTTCTTGCTACACCCAGGGCACCGGGCAGGTTGAGCAAATTATGAAGCTGGAAGCCAACATTTTGCTGCCAGCTGAACCCCATAATCTCCATAAATCCAGTCTAGATACATAAATTGTGTCTGCAGCGGATTATCGGAGAGAAAAATGATCTGCAGGACAGGGAATGCAGTTCAGTAAAGTGACTACTACCAGCTTATTACTGGCTGATAGTCCTATTCTGGACCAATCAGTGATCAGTATGGGTGGAGGAATGTATTTAGTGTTAATGACCCACCTGTGCTGATCTCTGTAGGAGTGTCCTCCTCTATAAATGTCCCCGTTATTCCATCCTCCTCCATAGACTGCTGATCATCCCTCACATACCTCTCTTCTTCTTCTGCTTTAACCTCAAATTCTATATCAATTGGATCTCCACTCTAAACCAAGAAAATGAGAGAGAATATCATCTGTAAAATATAAGCTTTATTATTGTGACATCACATAAAAAATCCACACATCGTCCCATGAGTCTGTGTTCTAGATGCTCCAACCTTGGGGTTACAGTGGGGGATGATGTGACCTTCCTGTGTGGAATCCCGGGAATACAGAGGACGGGGACATCTCTCTGGTGGGTTCCCATTACTGGATCCATCTGTAGGAAACACACACACTGACTGAATACATTGTTTCTATGTGTTTATCAGATGATGGGGGATCTAGGTGGACCCTCTGTACTGCTCTCTCCTTTACAATAAAGTCTCCTCTTACCTGGTGATGTGAGGGGCGGCTGATTGTCCATCATGACGTCCTTGTAGAGATCCTTGTGTCCTTCTAAATACTCCCAATCCTCCATGGAGAAATAGACAGTGACATCCTGACACCTTATAGGAACCTGACACACACAATGATACAGTCACCATCCAGACACATCCCTTGTCTGTTACTGGATAATGTCCCAGAATTCCCAGAATCCTCCTCACCTCTCCTGTCAGCAGCTCCATCATCTTCTTGGTGACTTCTAGAATCTTCTCCATGTTGTGTCTCTCAGGTTTTAGGGAGTCACATGGAGGCACTGTGATGGTCATATGATCACCTGACTTCACAAGAGGAAATCTCTGTATTGGAGAACCAATAGGAATATCATGTTAGAATCCCAGAATCCTCCTCACCTCTCCGGTCAGGTCTGTGTTTTATTAATAGAGATAAGAGTGATGTCATGTGACCTCCCAGAATCCTCCTCACCTCTCCGGTCAGGTCTGTTTTATTAATAGAGATAAGAGTGATGTCATGTGACCTCCCAGAATCCTCCTCACCTCTCCGGTCAGGTCTGTGTTTTATTAATAGAGATAAGAGTGATGTCATGTGACCTCCCAGAATCCTCCTCACCTCTCCGGTCAGGTCTGTGTTTTATTAATAGAGATAAGAGTGATGTCATGTGACCTCCCAGAATCCTCCTCACCTCTCCGGTCAGGTCTGTGTTTTATTAATAGAGATAAGAGTGATGTCATGTGATCTCCCAGAATCCCCCTCACCTCTCCGGTCAGCAGGTAGATGATCTCCAGGGTGAGGTTTAGTATCTCCTCAGTCATGTGACTCCGGTCCTCCTCCATCCTCATTGGTGCCGTCATTTGATCTATACAGGTCTCCTTGTAGACAGATAACTTTGGGAAATGAAAGTAAGAATTATTTGGATGGTATTGGTCACACAATAATAGGGTGTGGGTGTGTGTGTGGAGGGGGGAGGGGTGGGGGTAATATAAGGGTTGCTGTACATTTGGGAAGTACTACCCCCATGGGAACCCATTTCGGTCAGCCTATAGATGGAGCCATTTCCTTTCCTCCAACAACGGGTTGGAGGAAAGAAAATCACTCCCTTGGATCTATTGTGTTCTCCTGGAAGGGGTGGGGGGGGGGAGCCGGGGAAGCTGGGAGAACACAGTTATTATTGCTAGCGACTATGACAGCCGCTTGCAATAATCAAATGTTAAATCCGGCAGGCTGGTTGTACCCAAGTTAATTGATCGATCAAATTGGGTACATTCAGGCTGCCCATAAACGGTTCGAAACTTGGCTGGTTCCTGCTGAACTGGTCAAAATTCGAAGCGTCTATGACCGGGTTTGGTTTGGACTGTTTAGTGTTTGATACATTTTCATGAACCCAGAACCCTCTTGGACTGCCGGTCAGAAATTCCCTTTTCTCTGTTGGGTTTGTTTGGTTTCTGAACTGGATTTGATTAGAGTTTTAGATCTGTAGACAAGGAATGATAAATACGATCCTTCCTGTGACTTGTTTGCTCTGAGGCAGTGCTGTGAGGTCAATGGAGGGTCATCATGATGTCCAGGAACAAATTGTGAGTATAGCCTCAAATAATAAGAGTAATAAAATTTAAACCGTACCATCATCCAAATTAATATGTACAAGAAAAAGAGAGTGGGACATAGGGGACAGTGGCTGATGTTGGCCCCATAATGTTCACACCCTAAAATGGCTGGACTATACCGGTACAGGTAAACGATGATAGACAGAATGTATAAAAGGAATTTATTACAAACAGGAAATACATGGTATACAGATTAAAATGCAAAAACAGAAATTCAAAGATCACCAAAGAATATCTGTAAATTACAAAATATTGACTGGTCTGGTTCTCGACTAGTTTCGCGATATTATCGCTTCCTCAGGAGGACCAATCTATAAGACAAATAATATAATGCAATACAAGCAAAAAAAAAAAAAAAAAAAAAAAAAAAACAATATACAGTACACTACAAGTAGTGATCTTAAAAACAGCATGTAGAAAGGGGAAAGAATAAAACATAATTACTAGTTCGGCTTACCCTATAATTGGGTGATCGTGTGCGGCCCCGGGCCACCCAAACAACTCTCCCCCGCGGCGGACAAGGGGGATAGTTTAGAGCCCTCTAAGTAAAAAGCATAGCGTAAGTGGGGGGCTACAAAGATAGCTGGTGAAGGGTACAATGGATTAGCCAACCACATATTGAGGGAGCGGAAAGAAAGGGGAGGGAGGGCCAAGGGAAAAAGGGGGGAGGAAACTGGGGGGAGGGGGAGGGGGAGGGAGGGAAAGGGGAGGGGGGGAAAAGGAGGGAAAAAGGGGGAACGGAAAGGGAAGAGGGAGGGAGGGTAAGGGTAATGGAACATGGGAAGGGGAAGGAGGGGGGAGAAAGGGAGGGGGGAAGGGGGGGGGGGGGAGACTGGGAGGGACAACAGGGGATGGGGTAGTGGAGGGAGGGGCAAAAAAGGAGGGGAGGGGGGGGGGGAGGTAGGGGACAGGGTGGGGAGGAGCAGACAATGCGCAGGAACAGGGAGGGTAGAGGGGGGAAGGGAAGGGGAACAAAACAAGAGGGATTAAACTGGGCTAATAAACAATAGAAGCGTGTGATGTGGCTTACCATAATGGTTGGGACGAAGGGTAATACATATGCTAGCCACAAAAAGACTTGCGATGGCGTGGGGGTCGGGTGGCCCGTAATGGGCAGGAGAACCAACCAATTCCAAGCGCTGGGGCATCATGAAGGGTACAATGTGTGGAAGTCCACCACTAAGGGTAGATAACCACAGGGTTGCATGGCAGTCTGTCAATAAATAGTATCAAATGTAACATGAGATACAGGATAAAATCCAAGTGAAGGTATCTAAAATAGATAGCGTCGGGTAGAGGATAGTATCCAAGGTAAGAGAACATAACGTACCTATAGATGTACACCAGTGAGGTGTTGAAGGCCTCCGTTCCATCCCAGCCCCACGTCAGCAGTCTATCATGGGGAGAGCTCAAATGCTCACTCACAGGCCCGAGGGCCCATTAAGTGAGCTCCCCAACCCGGAGCCGCCCACGACGCCGCCAGCCGGCAAGCGTCTGACGTCACCGGGTCAGTTTCTCCGCACTGCGCAGGTGCGCGGACCGCGCTACTGCGCAAGCGCGTTCAAGGCGAGCCCGTGGGCAGGAAACCCTGGGCTCCACAAGGACAAGCAGGAGACGAACACCAGGGCGTCTTCTCCTGCCAGGAGAAACACATGTCCGCCGCTCGGAAAGGCACAGGCAGCCACGGACCACACAGGGCACCTAGGGTCAGCCGAACAAAATAAACAAAAACATTGAACATCATAACAAAAATTGTAATAATTAAATAGCAGTATGTGTAAAAGAAATAAGAGTGGCAGTAAAATGCCACTCAATCCATTAAGGTGTTGGTAAACACAAACGGGACTTGGTCCCCATAGATGGCACTACAAACAGAAGGGGGCAGCATTGGCTACTGAGAGACCTGGTTGAGAGATGAGAGCATTAATCAGTTGGGGCTACCTGTTGGTGAGTGATAGGAGTGAGAATAAGGACAGGGAACAAGGAGGGGGGGAAAGGGGTGTGGGGGGAGGGGGTGTAGGGGGAGGGGGGGGTTGTTTGGATGTGCAAATGAAAGATGAAGTGTGTGTTGTAAATGAATGGAGGTGATGCGGTGAAAAGTGGTAAGGGAATGAATGAAAATTATACATGATTGATTGGTAGTGACAGATAATGAAATAAAAAACGTGAGCATGTGTGAAACAGTGGATGTGAGTACAACGTAATAGGGATAGAAATCTGAAGGTAATGGTGACAACCAACAGCGAGGAAGCCATGGTAAATGAGTGGGAAAAATAGAATAAATCCTAACAATAATTAGATTAGAGGTTAGATGACATGAAGGCAGGGAACTCCATAGAGTGTCAAACTACATAATATAATATTCTAGGCTAGAAAGGGGTAATCGCAGACGGGCGATGATGTAGCAATGATAGGATTAGGTTACAAAGGGCCAACATGGGTAAGGGTCAGCTACGGATTAGGGGTATGAATAACACAATAATCACACTGGACCGGAGATTAAACGGTCCATAGTAGCACATACTCTTGGGTAAAGGGTAGTGAATATAGACTGACCAAACCCCATTCATGGCAATAATAGATGTAATGTTAAAAATTTGAGTTGAAACATGGTATAGTGGGGTAAATGTGAAGAAACGTCTGACTGTATGGAAATTAACCTGCGTGGTCAGTGATAAGGCTGCTCCTATGTAAGGTCCATCTAAAAGAGGGGGCTCAAACTCCGACGTAATGGGATAATTTCTGTTTTTGCATTTTAATCTGTATACCATGTATTTCCTGTTTGTAATAAATTCCTTTTATACATTCTGTCTATCATCGTTTACCTGTACCGGTATAGTCCAGCCATTTTAGGGTGTGAACATTATGGGGCCAACATCAGCCACTGTCCCCTATGTCCCACTCTCTTTTTCTTGTACATGATGTCCAGGAAGGGGAACTTGCTGACTTTTGGCCGGAGTTATCAACCAATCAGGATAATTGCCAGAACTCTGGCTGCAAGGCTCCAATCTTGGGCAGCCTGCTGTCTGACAGGAGTGATGTCACTCTCTGCACTAAGAGAAGGGATTGGATTGGATAACATTAGGATGTTACTGGTGGAGTAGAGAGCTGTGGGGGAGGAGTCTGTTTTCTTCCCTCCAATGGCAGCCCAGTGTGGGTAGGAGGACAGCAGGGGGAGGGGTTTGTTTTCTGTTGGTTGCCAAGTATACTGTAGTATCCAGGACATTGTACAGGGTGGTGGTGGGTTTCTGGGGCCCTGAAGTCCAGCACCGGGCACTGCCAGACCCTGTGTCATGGGAAGGTATTGGACTGTCCCGCAAGAACCACAACACAGACCCATGACCACCCGGATTCTACACAAACCTCCTCTAAGTACAAGTGCCCACCAGGGGGTGATGGTCTGTCCTTTTTTATTCCACTTGGTATCTTGAAAATTTTTATTTGACCAGAGAGATGGTAAGAAGGTGAAGGTTGCCTAAATTTCCTGGCAAGAGGTCTGTAAGGAGTTCTGAAAAGTAAGTGCAGGTGGGGGGACCATCGTAGACCAAGTGTCCCCCTCCCTACCTTAGCGTCTCCCTAAGCCATACAGTCTCCTCTTCCTTCAGAGCCCTGCTGCCCATCCACCCTATCAATGCCCCAGAGTCCTTCAACTCCTCTACCCCCTCAGGGGCCCCAAAGTCCTCCAGCCTCACTACCCCCTGAGATGTTCCTCAGCTCCTCTACTTCCCTCAGTATTTAACTCCTTCTGGCACCAATGGTCGAACATATTCTTCATGGTAGGCTGGGGAATGTTTTCTTCCTCCTGACCAGCAATGTAAGGTATGGTGACCAGACGTCCCCCGCTTCCGGGGACAGTCCCCGTACTGAGGACATGGTCCCCGGTCCAAGACCATCCCCTGATTTGTCCCCGGATTTAAGGCAGGGGCCGCCGGGTCCAACTCCGGGCTGCAGTCACTGCTTTTCTCCCCCTGCAGTGCCGATCCAGCCCAGATCCCCCCGAGCGGCGCACAGCTGATTGCACACAGACACAGAGCTGTGCTGGCCGCTTTGCTGAATGGAAGGAAGGAGAAGGGAGGGGGCGGGGCCCAGACTGACACTCGAGGAGCATTCAGAGGCCACACTACACCCGACCATTGGCTGCAGCCTGCAGAAAGACTTCACACGATGGACAGCCAGAACCAAACTGTTGAGGTACAGAGAGAGGAAGGGGGGGTTACAGTATACAGAGAGGGAGAGGGGTGTTACAGTATACAGAGGGAGGGGTACAGTATACAGAGGGGGTTAGAGTATATACAGAGAGGGGGGTTACAGTATATACAGAGATGGCAAGGGTTACAGTATAGAGAGAGAGGGGGATACAGTATATACAGAGAGATGGGGAGGGGGTACAGTATATACAGAGAGATGAGTGTTACAGTATAGAGAGGGGGGGTTACAGTATACAGGGGGGTTACAGTATACAGAGGGAGGGGGGGTTACAGTATACAGAGGGAGGGGGGGTTACAGTATATACAGAGGGGGTTACAGTATATAGAGAGGGCAAGGTTTACAGTATAGAGAGAGAGAGGGGGATGGGTACAGTATATACAGATAGGGGGGCTACAGTATTACAGAGAGAGGGGGGATACAGTATATACACAGAGAGGGGGGATACAGTATATACACAGAGAGAGGTGGGATACAGTATATACACGGAGAGGGGGGTACAGTATATACACAGAGAGAGGAGGGATACAGTATATACACAGAGAGGGGGGATACAGTATATACAGAGAGGGGGGTACAGTATATACATAGAGTGGGGGGATACAGTAAATACAGAGAGAGGGGGGATACAGTATATACACAGAGAGAGGGGGATACAGTATATACACAGAGAGGGGCATACAGTATATACACAGAGAGGGGGGTACAGTATATACACAGAGAGGGGGGATACAGTATATACATGGAGAGGGGGGATACAGTATATACACAGAGAGGGGGGATACAGTATATACACAGAGAGGGGCATACAGTATATACACAGAGAGGGGGTACAGTATATACACAGAGAGGGGGGATACAGTATATACATGGAGAGGGGGATACAGTATATACACAGAGAGGGGGGATACAGTATATACACAGAGAGGGGGGATACAGTATATACACAGAGAGAGGGAGGATACAGTATATACACAGAGAGGGGCATACAGTATATACACAGAGAGGGGGGATACAGTATATACACAGAGAGGGGGGTATAGTATATACACAGAGAGGGGGTACAGTATATACATAGAGTGGGGGGATACAGTATATACACAGAGAGGGGGATACAGTATATACACAGAGAGGGGGATACAGTATATACACAGAGAGGGGGTACAGTATATACACAGAGAGAGGGGGGATACAGTATATACACAGAGAGGGGGGATACAGTATATACACAGAGAGGGGGGATACAGTATATACACGGAGAGGGGGGGGGATACAGTATATACACAGAGAGAGGGGGATACAGTATATACACAGAGTGGGGGGATACAGTAAATACAGAGAGAGGGGGATACAGTATATACACAGAGAGGGGGGATACAGTATATACACAGAGAGAGGGGGGATACAGTATATACACAGAGAGGGGGGATACAGTATATACACAGAGAGGGGGGTACAGTATATACACAGAGAGGGGGGTACAGTATATACATAGAGTGGGGGGATACAGTAAATACAGAGAGAGGGGGGATACAGTATATACACAGAGAGGGGGGTACAGTATATACACAGAGAGGGGGGATACAGTATATACACAGAGAGAGGGGGGATACAGTATATACACAGAGAGGGGGGATACAGTATATACACGGAGAGGGGGGATACAGTATATACACAGAGAGAGGGGGGATACAGTATATACACAGAGAGGGGGGATACAGTATATACACAGAGAGGGGGTACAGTATATACATAGAGTGGGGGGATACAGTATATACACAGAGAGGGGGATACAGTATATACACAGAGAGGGGGGGTACAGTATATACACAGAGAGGGGGATACAGTATATACATAGAGTGGGGGGATACAGTATATACACAGAGAGGGGGGTACAGTATATACACATAGAGGGGGATACAGTATATACACAGAGAGGGGGGATACAGTATATACACAGAGAGGGGGGATACAGTATATACACAGAGGGGGGTACAGTATATACACAGAGAGGGGGATACAGTATATACACAGAGAGGGGGATACAGTATATACACAGAGAGGGGGGATACAGTATATACACAGAAAGGGGGGATACAGTATATACACAGAGAGGGGGGATACAGTATATACACAGAGAGGGGGGATACAGTATATACACAGAGAGGGGGGTACAGTATATACACATAGAGGGGGATACAGTATATACACAGAGAGGGGGGATACAGTATATACACAGAGAGGGGGGATACGGTATATACAGAGAGGGGGTACAGTATATACAGAAAGAGGGGGAGATGCAGTATATAGAGAAATATATAATTATATATAATATCAATAAATGCATCTTATCTTCTTAACATTTGGTAGTCATATCCCAAAAAATTTTTAGAAGTATTTTTTTTCTTTATCTCATTGGCAAAATGTGAGAAATAACATGTATATCAAACAATCACTCCATAAACACAGACATTGCATATATCATTTGAGGAAAATCTGCTTATAAAATACCATTTGCCAAAAAAAAAAAAAAATGTCCCTGAATTTCATTTAAAAAATCTGGTCACCTTAATGTAAGAGGCTCTATGCTCCATACTCCTGACCAGTAATGTAAGGGTCTCTATACTCCATACTCCTGACCAGCAATGTAAGGGGCTCTATGCTCCATACTCCTGACCAGTAATGTAAGGGGCTCTATGCTCCATACTCCTGACCCCGGCACTCCATCATTGTGATGGCTGCATAGTGTAATGATTTCCTATGGGCTGCATGTTGTAATGATTGCCCTTTGTAGGCCATGTATGGTCAGGATGGTCATTGTCTTGTCTATTTATTGTCAGTGCTGTTTGTTTAGAGGAACATATTACTAGAATTTATCTCCAAAATGAAGAGAATGTTCCGGCCCTGTAAGTGGGGGGATGTTCTGCCCCTGAAGGGGTTAATCTAGGTTTCCACACTATATATGTGTGTATGATCATCTGCTGGAGATAAAAGACGTCACAGTGACTATGGAGGAAGAGGACGGAACATGACGGGGGGTTACTGGGTGTAAATAGAAAATAAGATCTTATTACCTCCTCTGCTGCCACTTCCAGCAATGTCTCCTCTCTACTTCCTCCCGACTCACCTCTCACCCAGAACTTCCTGTGTAGACCTGACATCACTTCCTGTCTTCCATAGAGACTTCCTGTCTGGGTAGAAGTTAGATCCCCATCTTGTGGAGCTCAGAGGAACTGCAGCCCCCGAGAAATGTCTCGTAGTGTGAACACAGCCTTGTGCTGTGTGTGTATGTACTGTATATCCTTATAGATGGGGTCATGTCCACTCCCACCAAGGGGGAGAGAAATGCATTACTGCCTAGTCCAGCCTTTCTCAGCCAGGGTTCCTCCAAAGGTTTCTAGGGGTTCCTTGAGCAATGAACAATTTATGTCTTGCAGTGACAACTGACATCAATGATCTATAAGGGGGGCGGTCTTCCCACTGATGACAATGTGAGAATGTCCTTCTCCCACTGACCACTGATATAAGGGGGTCCTTCTCCCATTGATCACCAATGTAAGGACCACTACAGTCACCATTGATATAAGGTGGTCTTTCTCCCATTAGCCACCAATGTGAGGGACCACTATACTGACAACTGATATAAGGAGGTCCTTCTCCCATTTGTCACCAATGTGAGGTACAACTACACTGACCACTGATATAAGGGGATCCTTCTCCCATTGTTCACCAATGTAAGGGCCACTGCACTGACCACTGATATAAGGGGGTCCTTCTTCTATTTGTCACCAATGAAAGAAACCACTACAGTGACCACTGATATAAGGGGGTCCTTCTCCTATTGATCACAAATGTAAGGGACCACTACATTGACCACTGATATAGGGGGGTCCTTCTCTCATTGGTCACCAATGTAAGGCACCACCACACTGACCACTGATATTCAAAAAGAAACGGGGGGGGGGGGGGGGTGTGATTGCTCAGGTGAAAATGAAAAAAATTCCATGTTCTGCCACATCTCCACCCTTCAGTGGATGGATCCTTCATGATATGTGATTCCATGTATGATTAGACTCCTATAATGTGGAGTCTAGCTATCTGGTAGGGGCATATCTTGTATCTATACAGTGGAAGGCGCACTTGGGTGCTACTATTTTTGCTACTATTTCTTTATATTGGCTTTTGAAATTTATCAATGTAGCAATTTAGAAATGAGGTGAAACGTTTAGCACTGGAAAAACGTCTTGATAGATAAATAGTGAATTTTATATTTAACTATATAGATTAGACCAAAATGAGGGGCAGGTGAGGAGGAACGAGGGACAGAGGGACTTTGTTCCAAATCAGGGACAGTTGGGAGCTATGGTCCACTGATACAAGGGGGTCCTTCTCTTATCGGTTATCAATGTAATGGACCACTACCCCGACCACTAGGAATGAGCTCCAGGTTTGTGTTAATCGTGGTTAAGACTGAATTTTGCTTGTTCGAAGATTTGGAGACTGGCCGAACTAAATGGGTATTTAATTAAATTGAACCTATTCGACCTATTTACAGAGAGAAGCAGAACAGCGGTCTGCCTATGTAAATAAGGCAGGTCGCCATTCTGTCAGTAGGGAAGGTAGTGATATACGGATCTCTGCCTTCCCACAGTACAAGCACCTCCCATGCCCCCGATGACGTCATGTATGACGAAACCAGAAGGGCGGAGTTTTTGTCCAGCGATACCACTCTACCTTGATCTGCAAATTTTTTATGTAAGAACCTTTTATCCACTTGTTACATTGTATTGGACCTGTACACAGTACAAGCACCTCCCCCACACAATTAGCAAGCACTCCCTAGGCACACATTCGCCCCTGATGTTATCCCCTTCCCTGCCAGTGTCCTTAGTACAGTGACAGTGCATATTTTTAGCACTGATCACTGTATTGGTGTCGCTGGTCCCCAAAAAGTGTCAGTTGGCACCCGATTTGTCCTGCTATAAGTTGCTGATCGCCACCATTACTAGTAAAAAAAAAATCGAAATCGAAATAAATCTATCCCTCAGTTTGTACATGCGATAACTTTTGCGCAAACCAATCAATATGCACTTATTGTTTTGTTTTTTGTTTTTTTACCAAAAACATGTAGCAGAATACATATTGGGCTAAATTGATGAAAAAATTTGATTTTTTTTTTTTTACATTTTTTTATTGGAAGTTTAAGAGTAGAAAATAAGAAATATTGGGGGGGGTTCAAAATTGTTGGTCCTTTTTTGTTTATAGCGCAAAAAATAAAAACCGCAGAGGTGATCAAATACCACCAAAAGAAAGATCTATTTGTGGGGAAAAAAAGGACGTCAATTTTATTTGTGTACAGCGCCGCATGACCGCGCAATTGTCAGTTAAAGTAACACAGTGCTGTATCACCAAAAATGGCCTGGTCATAAAGGGGGTAAACCTTCCGGAGGGCAAGTGGTTAAATAAATGTCACCTGACATTCAGTGGTCTATCGAGAAAAATGACGGAGTACAATGAAAACACGTAGTAGGCCCTTTGCTATGCTGTTTGAATGTTTTCCTCCAATTTAAAATGGAGAATGTTGCATTTGGCCACTAGATGGAGCTAATGCCTATGATACTTAGTGCCATATAATAGCCAAATGTAGTTTTCTCTGTATTACATTAATGGTTGGTATAATGTTGCTGGTTTAATTAGCTTATGTCCTTTAATGTGACAAGCATTCAGCCAGCTGAAGTGCTGAGTAAATGAACGGCACTCATTTAAATGCCTGAAATAAATAATATGATTTTGCTGGGCAGCATGTCAGATAGCTTACTCACCTGTCAAGCTCAAACCCAGCTAGCCCACCTACCCTGTTTCCCCAAAAATAAGCCCTACCCTGAAAATAAGACCTACAAGGACTTTAACTGGGGCTTATTTGGGGGGTAGGGCTTATATTGCAAACATCACTGACAATCACGCTAGGTCTTATTTTCGGGGAAACAGGGTAGCTATCACATTCCGACCCAACTAGCCCACCCAGCTTTCAAGCTCAGATGCAACTAGCCCACTCAGCTGTCAAGCTCAGACCCAGCAAGCCCAATCAACTGCCCAGCCCAGGCCCATCTAGCCATTTTCATATTCTTACACATGTTGCTGTGTGTTGTAGTTCACATATATTCACTGTTTGGATTAGTATATTTTTTTTGTGTTATTTTATTTGTTTTTATTTTTATTTTTTATAGCACTGCTACATTGAATTTCTTATCTGTCCATGTGTGTATCTCACAGCTGCTTTATTTTATTTAGTTATTTTGTTTTTTTGTTTTCAGCGCGGTAATTTCCATTTTTCCATTTGTGCATTAGGTGGCTTGCAGGTTGCTTACCACCGCATCTGGGATGCAGGGGGTGGAGCAGCAGATGTTCTCTAGTGTCGGAGAATGCTTCTAACACTAACTGAGCCCGCTGCCTGATTGCCTGGGAGAGCATTGTGGATGCTGACTCTGTTGTGCTGCTTATGGGGAATGGAAAGGGATCAGCTGCCACCACTGGAGCCGGTGACAAGCCACCAGCCAACCCCTACTACGTTTAATAAAGAGGAACAATGTTGCAGGCCTGGGTTACAGTTCAGGCGCCTTTACCAGTGTACAGAGAATCTTTATCCTGAGCGCACCCACTCCACATCTGGGCCCCAATGGGCTGGCCAGTGGGGAGAAAGGGTTTTATATAGACTGGCAAACTGTCATTGCTGCATAACTCCTTTTAGTATAAACAGAAAAGTCAGTGTTACTACCCATACACCACATAGATAGCAGAGCTTACAGGTGCTCGATCCACAGTCGCTGGCTGAGTAGAGTAATGTTGAAAAAAATGATCTGCACTCCAGTTGTTGCTCTTAAAATTTCTTCATTTTATTGAATAGCTACAGTGAACAAACGCAGATTAAGTCAGTTGATGCGTTTCAGCCTATAAGGCCTTAGTCATATGACTAAGGCCTTATAGGCTGAAACGCGTCAACTGACTTAATCTGAGTTTGTTCAATGTGGCTTATTCAATAAAATGAAGACATTTTAAGAGCAACAACCGGAGCGCGGATCATTTTTTCTACATAACTTCTTTTAGGTAGGATTACCCCTGGTATAGTGTTTAAGGGTTTCCGTCTTTTCCACTCATTTGTTATAAACAGTATATTATCTTTGCCATTCTTCACCTATTCGTAGTGCAATTACTGCTGTTTCCATTCTTTAGGATACTGGGGTATATAAACATTTGCAATAAATATTCCCTCCATTCAGCCCAGAAGTGTCAGAGAGCTTGATGCTACCTGCAGGGCACAGGAAGAAGGAGACCAGAGAAATAGTGGCTCCTTTCACAGCTAAGTGCTACATTTGGAAGAATAGAGATGTCACAAAGCTTGCACAAGCAAGGTTTTCATCAAGTTTCAAGCAAATTTCTTCTAAGCAGTGCCACGAAAATACAAGATTATGACCAAATCTGCAGATCAAAGGTGCCAGAATCCCTTCACTCATACCGAACATATCTATGGGAGTGGAGATGGTCTCATCTATAAGGATATACAGTACATACACACACAGCACAAGGCCGTGTTCACACTACGAGATGTTTCTCGGGGGTTGCAGTTCCTTTGAGCTCCACGAGGTGGTGATCTCACTTTTACCCAGACAGGAAGTCTCTATGGAAGACAGGAAGTGATGTCAGGTACAGACAGGAAGTGATGTCAGGTTATAAATATGAAGTTACGGGTGAGAGGTGAGTTGGGAGGAAGTAGAGAGGAGACATTGTTGGAAGTGGCAGGAGAGGAGGTAATAAGATCTTATTTTCTATTTACACCCAGTAACCCCCCCGTCATGTCCGTCCTCTTCCTCCATAGTCACTGTGACGTCTTTTATCTCCAGCAGATGATGATACAAACATATGTAGTGTGGAAAGGTAGATTAAAAGGATTGTAAACCCTCGCGTTTTTTCTGCATTGAGGTGAAAAACCTCTTGTAGTGCACCAGAGCCCCCCTTTTTGCTTACCTGAGCCCATTCGTTCCTGCGCCGGAGGTAGAGCACACCAGTTCCAACCGGTGTCTCGGCTCCTGATTGGATAGATTGATAGCAGCGCAGCCATCGGCTCCCACCGCTGTCAATCAAATCCAATGATAGGGAAGCCAGGGGGGTTGGAGCCGAGTCCTGCTGTCTGTGTCAATAGACACAGCAGCAGGACACGGGAGCGCGTCCGCACAAGTGCCCCGAGGGAGAGCGCTTCTCCGATGGGGCACTCAAGAAGAGGGAGAGCCAGGAACACCGCTGAGGGACCCCAGAAGAGGAGGATCGGGGCCACTCTATGCAAAACCAACTGCACAGTAGAGGTAAGTGTGACATGTTTGTTTTTTTAAAACAAAAAAAAAACAAGACTTTAGATGTCCTTTAACCCCCTCAGGATCAGAACATTTCCCCCTCACATTTTGGAGATGTGTCACCTTTCCCACCAATCACCTTCTCTCCTCATCAGTCTATACTAACGGATTATAACACTTTTATTAGTGGGGGGGGGGAATGGGGGGATTATTTAGAGGAATTGGAATATGTATATCTTTATTTTATAAGATTAAAATAGGAAGAAAGAGGGAAAAATATCATTTGTATAAATGTCTAGAAAACAAATTTTTCCCATGATGATCCCAGTCTCAGATAATAATCCTAAAATGTGATCAGTAAAGTCTCCGGAGTACACGGAGATCACAGGAATATGATGTGTCCTGACAAAGTCCAAAGACAACGTTCATCTTTCAGTTTAGGAGAGGAGGGACGCACCCGGGAGAAATGATTCTGTGTACAGAAACTTCACAGAGCGATCCACCCCCCCCCCTTCAATGGCTCCTCCTTCCAATGTCCCTCCAACCAGTCAGAGAATCTTATGACATCACACTGACTGCAGAGCTCCTCCTCCCAATGTCTCTCCAACCAGAGTCAGAAAATCCTATGACATCACAGCTCCTCCTCCCTATATCTCTCCAATCAGAGTCCAAGAATCCTATGACATCACACTGACCTCACAGCTCCTCCTCCCATTATCCCTCCATCCTGAGTTAGAGAAGCAAAGCTGGAGTTTTGGTCCTGTGTTGTGTGTAATGACACCAGATTTCCTTATGAAAAGCTTTTGCCTACGTAGTGGGGGTCCCTTTATGGGTAAATTAGACCTCAGCCTAAAGTGGGGTTTTAGTAAAATGGAGACCTGACCAGTGAGGTGAGGAGGATTCTGGGAATGTCATTTGATTTTACTATTTGTGTCCAAATCTAGAGTTTTCCTCCTGTGAAGTCTGGAGATCATATGACCATCACATTGCCTCCACCTCCCTCCCTGATAGAATAGAGAAATACAAAGAAGATTCTAGAAGTCATCAGAGAGATCATGGAGGAGAGGTGAGCGGTGCTGGGAATTCTGGGACATTATCCAGTAACAGACAAGGGATGTGTCTGGATGGTGACTGTATCATTGTGTGTGTCAGGTTCCTATAAGGTGTCAGGATGTCACTGTCTATTTCTCCATGGAGGAGTGGGAGTATTTAGAAGGACACAAGGATCTCTACAAGGACGTCATGATGGACAATCAGCCGCCCCTCACATCACCGGGTAAGAGGAGACTTTATTGTAAAGGAGAGAGCAGTACGGAGGGTCCACCTAGATCCCCCATCATCTGATAAACACATAGAAACAATGTATTCAGTCAGTGTGTGTGTTTCCTACAGATGGATCCAGTAATGGGAACCCACCAGAGAGATGTCCCCGTCCTCTGTATTCCCGGGATTCCACACAGGAAGGTCACACCATCCCTCACCATCATCAGGTAGATGAGGAACAATCACTGATAGTATCATTAGGATCTGTACATTATCTGCATTGTTACCATTGATGTCATTTTTATTATATATTCAGAGTGAAAACCTGAGAGATCCTAAAGTTGAGGTTAAAGAAGAGATAAAAGAGGAGGATGGAGTGATAGAGAAACAACACAAAGATCTGTACCAGGACATCATGGAAGACTCATCCAGCTACAGAAACCCACCAGAGAGATGCCCCCGTCCTCTGTATTCCCGGGATTCCACACAGGAAGATCACACCATCCCTCACCATCATCAGGTAGATGATTGACAATTATTGGTAGTTATGATTTATACACAAGCATGTTTGTTACAATGAATGGTTTATTATATATTCAGAGTAGAAACCTCGGGGATGATAATATTGATGTTAAAGAAGAGTATAAAGAGGAGAATGAGGAGTATGGAGTGATGGAGGACTTTTCAGAAGGACACAAGGATATGATGGAGCCACCTAATACCAGGAACCCACCAGAGAGATGGGTTTCCACACAGCAAGATCACACCATCCCTTACTTTTACAAGGTTGGTGGAATAGAGAATCTAGAACATGGACTTGTGGAGATGATATGTTAAAGCTTATATTTTACACATGTTAATATTGAGCTTTCTCTTGGTTCAGGCTGAAGATCTGATGGATATAAAAGTTGAGGCTAAAGCAGAAGAAGAAGAGACGTATGTGAGGGATGATCAGCAGTCTATGGAGGAGGATGGAATAACGGGGACATTTATAGAGGAGGACACTCCTACAGAGATCAGCACAGGTGGGTCATTAACACTAAATCCATTCCTCCACCCATACTGATCACTGATTGGTCCAGAGTAGGGCGGGGACTTCTTTCTTTATCACCACGTGTTTAATTTTGTCATTTAAATCTTTAATTGACAGTCACTTGAATAATGTGCTCCACCATCTAATGAAAGGGGGGCCACTCACCAGAACACTTTGGGCCACCAGGACCTTCTCTGCTTAACAGATTATTCTTTAATTAATTAGAGACTTTACATCCACTTCTTCAGCCTTGGTTGTTCTCCCCCCATCCTCACTCTCTGACCTCTGGTGGGGCTCAGCCCCGCTGTTATTCATGACTAAATCATGGACTAAATAAGGAAGTGCAGGACTTCTTGTGTTGGGAAGATGGCAATGAGTGATAGAGGGGGTGGGGACACTCGTCCTATAATCCCCTCATCACTGTCACTCCTATAAAAGACAGTTCTCGTTGTTTCCTCACTCTCTGACTAAGGTCCATGAATAAAGAAATGAACTGGTAGGAGATCAGAGGACCCATTTACTAGTTACCTTGAGGGGGGAATTGTAAGATCCTCAGAGACAAAGCTGCCTGATGTGGGCGGAGTCCTGGTTTAGGGGAACCAATCTGCTCATGCCTAGTAATAATCTTTTTATTTCTATTTTAGAAGATGGACGGGAGATGAGGAAAACCTCAGAGGATTGTCTCACTTTGTCTCCAGACTGTAAAGTAGAAGATGAGGACATCACACAGTATAGTCCAGGAGAAAACCCGACTACCTCAAATGTCCATCCGGCACCACACAGTGTAGATGGACCATCGTATTCCTCTTATCCTGAGGAACCTCAGACTGTGAGGGACGGTGCCGGACCATCGTATTCCTCTTATCCTGAGGAACCTCAGACTGTGAGGGACGGTGCCGGACCATCGTATTCCTCTTATCCTGAGGAACCTCAGACTGTGAGGGACGGTGCCGGACCATCGTATTCCTCTTATCCTGAGGAACCTCAGACTGTGAGGGACGGTGCCGTCTTTCTAACACATAAGAGGTTTTCCTGTCCTGAGTGCGGGAAGTGTTTTCTTTATAAATCTGCTCTTAATGAGCATATAAGATCTCACACAGGTGAGAAGCCGTATTTCTGTCCTGAGTGCGGGAAATGCTTTTCAAGGACGAGTAATCTTTACACACATCGGAGACTTCACACGGGGGAGAAGCTACATTCATGTTCTGAGTGCAGGAAATGTTTTGTACAAAAATCAGACCTTGTCATACATCAGAGATCTCACTCGGGGGAGAAGCCGTATTCCTGTCCTGAGTGCGAGAAATGTTTTTCACAGAGGTCCAATCTTTCCCACCATCAAAGATCTCACACGGGGGAAAAGCCGTATTCCTGTCATGAATGCGGGAAATGTTTTTCAGTGAAGTTCAATCTTTACAAACATCAGAGATTGCACACGGGGGAGAAGCAATTTTCCTCTTCTAAGTACAGGAATTGTCACTCACAGAAGTCCTCTGTTTACAGTCATCTGAGATTGGACACGGAGGAGAATGAACTTTCCTGGTCTGACTGAAGGAAATGTTCCTCATTGAAGTCCTGTCTTCCTGTACATCAGGGGTCCCACACAACCCTCGAGGTGTATTAGTGAGTGTGGGAAATGTCTTGTATATGAATGTTGCTGGACATGTGGGGAAGAAGCACACCCTGATATACACCTCAGATATACTCCATGGCTGATCTTCATCATGGAAGAAACAGTTGATAAGGAAATCAGAGATCACCAAAGACATTGATGAAGTGTTGGCCATTGATAGCAGGAGAAAAATAAAAATGGAGTCATTACATCATAGGCAATCGCTATTTTAGTTAAAATGCGGCCAGAATTTGTATTGGTTGGGCACATGCTTTTCACATTTCTCCAACAAATGATTTATGAATAGACTCCTTAGTTTCCTGTCAGGCATGGTTTCACAAATAACCAAGATCATACTCATGCACATATGAGCAGTGCCAGGACAGGGTCATCATGCGCTCAGGGTGAAGTTGGCAACTTGTGCCCTCCCCCCGAAAGGGGGAGGGGCTAATAGCGCCATGCAGATCACAATGAATGTAATGTTTGTGGCATGGGCGAAATAGCACCAATAGTTGTGTTACATTGCAGCAAACATTGCATGCAGTTACAGTGTGACCCCATTCCATTTAATTTTTACCAAGACTGTGAAGCAAAGCACTGGGCCATGGCAGGTGTACCGAACAGCTGCATCTCTTTGTTCAGGTGGGGGTCTAAGGAGGAGAGAGGAGGTCTGGAGGGGTCTGAGGAGGAGAGAGGAGGTCTGGAGGGGTCTGAGGAGGAAAGTGGAGGGGTCTGAGGAGGAGAGAGGAGGTCTGGAGGGGTCTGAGGAGGAAAGTGGAGGGGTCTGAGGAGGAGAGGGAGGTGTGGAGGGGTCTGAGGAGGAGAGAGGAGGTCTGGAGGGGTCTGAAGATGAGAGGGAGGTCTGAGGAGGAGAGAAGAGGTCTGAGGAGGAGAGTGGAAGTCTGGAGGGGTCTGAGGAGAAGACAGGAGGTCTGCAGGGGTTTGAGGAAGAGAGGGAGGTCTGGAGGGGTCTGAGGAGAAGAGAGGAGGTCTGGAGGGGTCTGAGGAGAAGAGGGGAGGTCTGGAGGGGTCTGAGGAGAAGAGGGGGGGGTCTGAGAAGGAGAGAGGTGGTCTGGAGGGGTCTGAGGAGAAGAGGGGGGGGTCTGAGAAGGAGAGAGGAGGTCTGGAGGGGTCTGAGGAGGAGAGAGGGGATCTGAGGAGGAGAGAGGAGGTCTGGAGGGGTCTGAAGAGGAGAGAGGGGGTCTGAGGAGGAGAGAGGAGGTCTGGAGGGGTCTGAGGAGGAGAGAGGGGGTCTGAGGAGGAGAGAGGAGGTCTGGAGGTGTCTGAGGAGGAGAGGGAGGGGTCTGAGGAGAAGACAGGAGGTCTGGAGGGGTCTGAGGTACAGAGAGTGGAGCTCTGGGGCTGAATTTCCCCCCTTGTACTCACTCAAGAGGCGTTTTCTTCTTCCCCTCTCCGGTCATGTGATATATCACATGACAAGGGGAGTGAGGAAGGACCTCCTCAGAAGCACCGTGTTGAGAGTTAGCTGAGTTCTCAGTCTCAGCACCGGCTCTCTATCACCACCTGTAGGCTGGAGGGAGGAGAAAGCCAAATCCTCTCTCCAGCTGCAGCTATCGCCTGCTGCTCCTTCTGACAGGAGGTGTCACTGCTGTAAGTGAGGAGCGGGATGAGCCGCCACATCACCAGCACGCCCCCCCTCCTCCTCCCCTAGTCAGTCCTATCCCCCCACAGTTAGAACACGCTGAGGGAACACACAATTAACCCTTTGATCACCCCCTTGTGTTTACCCCTTCACTACCAGTGACATTTACACAGTAATCAGTGCATTTTCATAGCTCTGATCGCTGTATAAATGTCAGTGGCCCCAAAAATGTGTCAAAAGTGTCCGATCTGTCTGTCCCAGTACCGTTGAAATCTCAGATCACCGCCATTACTAGTAAAAAAAAAATAATAAAAATGCCATAAATCTTTCCCATCGTTTGTAAACACTATAACTTTTGCGCAACCCAATCAATATATGCTTATTGCGATTTTTTTTTTCTTTTTACTAAAAATATATAGAAGAAAATATATTGGCATAAACTGATGAAGAAATTATTTTTTTTTTTTTTTTAAATTGGGGGATATTTATTATAGTAAAAAGTAAAAAATATTGTTTGTTTTTCAAAATTGTCGCTCTTTTTTTGTTTATATCGCAAAAAAATAAAAACAGTAGAGGTGATCAAATACCACCAAAAGAAAGCTCTATTTGTGGGGAAAAAAAGGACGCAAATTTTGTTTAGGCACAGCATTGCATGACTGCACAATTGTCAATTAAAGCTACGCAGTGCCAAATTGTAAAAAGTGCTCTGGTCCGGAAAGGGGTAAAATCTTCCCGGGGCTGAAGTGGTTAAAACCAGTCTTTCCAGCCAAGACATGCTGCACACCTAAAGGTCCAGAGAAACAAAATAAAATAATTGTATATAAAACAGATGGAGATCTCCACTTCCATCCAAGTGGGGACAAAACGCGTAGGGGCAGAACTTTGGATGGAATACACAATACACCCACACCCAAAGTGACTCCTGTCACAATGACACTTGGCGCAAACACTTGTAGGGCTGGTGCTGGGAAACGATAGGGCAATCAGGGGAAGTAGGGTCCCTGTGACAGTGTATAATGCCTACAGGTGCCGAGATAGCCCTTTTTCCCCCTTCTTTGGTGGAGACTACTTTTAGGAACTGCCTCGACCTCCCATTTACATGTTTGTTATTTAAAAAAAAAAAAAAAATTATCTTTACAATCACTTTAAACCAGTCTAGAGATGCTGCACGCCTAAAGATCTGGATAAACAACATAAAATAATTGTATATAAGAAGGATGGAAATCTCCACTTCTATTTGAGAACGTCTACAGGAACAAAACGCGTAGGGCAGAGCTTTGGCATTGACGTCCTCACGCATGCCTGCCAGGAAGGGCGGCATGCTGTATTGTACTTGCGATTGAATACCTTTGTGAGTACATGGAGATTTAATAAACAAGCAGTTTTATCCCCTTTTTATTAGTGGTAACACGGGGCTTCTTATGAGAATGTGACCTGGCGTTGGATCCCCCTATTGCCAGCAATAAACCATTGCATTCCCGGAAGCTGAGTTGTGTATGGGGTGGCTTGATCCTGTGACCGCTGGGCTGAACCGAATTTTAGGCATCTTCAGTTTCGGGGGGATTGCTGGCATTTGTAGTCCACGTTTTTACAAGGACTTATTTACTTCACAGTTGTGGTTGCATTGGGCGGTTTTGCATGGTTTGTGTGACACAGTTATATATTGTGTATCACATAATTCACTATTCATTATTTATTTGTATTATTTAAGGAGACAGCGCCCCTTTCTTATATACAATGAAATTCTAGGAGACCTCACACTGTTTTTGTGTAAGGATTCCCCTTAAAATCCTAACCAGACTCAAAGGGTCTGGAATGTAATGTAGCGCGCTCCTAGGTCAGGTGCGAGAAGTGAGGCAAATTTAGTTTTCGGCTCTGCTGTTAGAAGTAGAGATTTAATTGTTTCGCTTACTCTGAGTTCTGCAGCTGCAGGTTTGCCTGTCTCCCCCTGTCTTTCCAGAACTTTCTGGAAAAATAGTGAGCAGGAGAGGGCAGAGTCTGAGCTGGCCCTGGATACAGCCTCAGCCAATCCCTGGTCAAGAAGAATGGCTAGCAGGGAGCTGAGAGCAGAGAGTAGCTGGGCCCTTTGCCAGCAGGAAACTGACCCAGCCTGGAAATGCTGCCAAGCCTCCCAAGGCTCAGTGAGGTGCCTTAAGAAGTTCTGGATGATTTTTGCTCAGTGAGGAGCTTTAATAAATCCTGGATGATTGTCGCTCAGTGAGGAGCCTTGAGAAGTTATGGATGATTCTCGCTCAGTGAGGAGCCAATACCTGGTCAGGAAGAATGGTCAGCAGGGGGCTAAAAGGTGTATATAAGGCTTAGAGCAGAGAGTAGCATGAGACTGACCAAGCCTCGATATGCTGTCAAACCTTCCAAGGCTCAGTGAGGAGCCTTAAGAAGTCCTGGATGATTGTCGCTCAGTGAGAGCCTTAAGAAGTCCTTAATGATGTCGCTCAGTAAGAAGTTCTGGATGATTCTTGCTCAGTGGGGAGCTTTAATAAATTCTGGATGATTCTCGCTCAGTGAGGAGCCTTAAAAAGTCCTGGATGATTATCGCTTAGTGAGGAGCCATAAGAAGTTCTGGATGATTCTTGCTCAGTGAGGAGTTTTGATAAATCCTGGATGATTGTCACTCAGTGAGAAACCTTAGGAAGTCCTGGACGATTGTCGCTCAGTGAGGAGCCTTAAGACGTCCTGGATGATTCTTGCTCAGTGAGGAGCCTTAAGAAGTTCTGGATGATTCTTGCTCAGTGAGGAGTTTTAATAAATCCTGGAAGAATCTCGCTCAATGAGAAGCCTTAAGAAGTTCTGGATGATTCTTGCTCAGTGAGGAGCCTTAAGAAGTTCTGGATGATTCTTGCACAGTGAGGAGCTTTAATAAATCCTGGATGATTGTCACTGAGTGAGGAGCCTTAAGAAGTCATGGATCATTCTAGCTCAGTGAAGAGCCTTAAAGTGTTACTGAAGGCAATTATTTTTTAAAATTAAAATAACAAACATGTTATACTTACCTGCTCTGTGCAGTGGTATTGCTCAGAGGGGCCCCGATCTTCCTCTTCTCGGGTCCCCGGCGGCGATCTCGGCTCCTCCTCTTCTTCTCAGAACTACCATAGCCAGCCGCTACGGGGAGAAATGTAGTACCCGTGCTCCCGACCTGTGTGTCTACGGAGGCGTGCTCCGTAGACTTACACAGCAGAACTTAGGCCCGCCCCCTCACTTCCTCCTCACTGCATTTGATTGACAGCAGCAAGAGCCAATGGCTCCTGCTGTTGCTTGAATGCTGCGTAAAGAGGAAAGGAGGGGAGAATAGATGCAGCCATGCACACATGATCTCTTCTCCCCTCTCTTCCCCTTCACACAGGAGAAGGGGGACACAGGGAAACTGAAAATGTTTTTACCTTAATGCAAACAATGCAAACGTTTTTAGGTTTAGTAACACTTTTAGAAGTTTTGGATGATTCTCGCTTAGCGAGGAGCCTTAAGAAGTCCTGGATGAGTCAGTGAGTGATCAGTGAGGAGCCATAGGAACACCCCTAAAGTCACAAGAACATTCAAGGCAACACCCAGAGGGGATCTTCCTGGGAAAATTCATGTCAGAGTCAAGCTGAAGCTGAGAGAAGGTCTTCAGTGAGGAGCCTTAGAGAATTCTAAGGCTCCTTTTCAGTGAGGAGCCTTAGAGACCCTGTCTGGGTCACAGTGAATATGCCTTAGAGAATTCTCAGGAGAGAGACTGTTGCCTGTACTCCTCTTCTTCATAGAGTGATCGTGAGTGGAGGAGGGTTATACATACCTCAAGGCATTCAAGGCAACACCCAGAGGGGATCTTCCAGGGCGAATTCATGTCAGAGTCAAGCTGAAGCTGAGAGGTCTTCAGACTGTCTGGGTCACAGTGAGTATGCCTTAGAGAATTCTCAGGAGAGAGACTTGCCTGTACTCCTCTTCTTCATAGAGTGATCGTGAGTGGAGGAGGGTTATACATACCTCCCAACCATCATGAATTTGCCGGAACCTTCCCAGATTCGGCAGGACCACCCCGGGATTTGATTTAAATCCCGACGTCCTGGCAAATCCAAGGCTGAGTCCCGGAGCCTAGTGGCAGAATAAGTTCCAGCACTTGGCTCCATTAACTGGTCTAACAGGAGTGCAGTAGCGCAGGCAACAGCGACACCTGCCCTGCATCTCTTACCCCAGGTTCCCATCATGATCACATCTTTCTATTGAAGCCAGAATCTCTCCATACCGGCTGCCTGTTCAATTACTTACTGTAGAGCAGTGACACCTCCTCTTCGGCTCTGATGTTTCATGTACACAGGTCAGGAGGAGGAACACTACTCTACTGCAGCAACGCTGATCTGAGGTGAGTCATTATCGGGGGAATTAGCTGTAGTTGTAATTAGCTGGGAGCTGACCAATATTTAGGTGACACACTATAAACACTGCACCTGGAGAGCTTGCAGAGGCGAGGGACACATTGGGGGGCGGGGGTGGTAACAAGGATGTACACTAAGAGGAGTTATTTGGGGTAAGAGGGAAATAGGAGGATATATGCTGGGGCGCTTTGGAGGGGGAAGGATTTTGAAATTAGATTCCTTTTCCCACTTTCTAGCACTTCTCTCCCCTCCGAAAGCTCCCCAGCACATAATCTCTTATTTCATCCCTCTCCCAAATTAAAGGGGATGATTGCGACGTCTGGGACCTCAGGCACCCCACAAGAGATGTGGGACAATTGCCCGGGAGCCCATGCTCACATCCCTGCTTGGCAAATTAGCGGAGCCTAGTGGCAGAACTTGTTCTGGCACTGGGCTTCCGGGACTCAGCCCTGATTTGTGGAATACCAGGATTATGATCAAATCACGGGAAGAACCCACCAGAACTGGGACAGTTGGGAGGTATCGATTTTTAGTAGAAGGGGGAGAGGATTTGTGTTGGGTGGGAGCATTTTTGATAGAACTGTAGAGAGCATTTATGCTGGTGTGGGAAATTTGGGGGTTAAAAGGATTTGTGCCGGAGAGGATTGGGGGCAGAGGATTTGTTCTCTGATGGGAGATTATGTTGCAAGGGAGGATTTAGGGGGGGAGAGGAATTGTGCTAGAAGTTACATAGTTACATAGTAGGTGAGGTTGAAAAAAGACACAAGTCCATCAAGTCCAACCTATGTGTGTGATTATGTGTCAGTATTACATTACATATCCCTGTATATTGCGGTCATTCAGGTGATTATCTAATAGTTTCTTGAAGCTATCAATGCTCCCCGCTGAGACCACCGCCTGTGGAAGGGAATTCCACATCCTTGCCACTCTTACAGTAAAGAACCCTCTACGTAGTTTAGGGTTAAACCTCTTTTCTTCTAATTGTAATGAGTGGCCACGAGTCTTATTAAACTCTCTTCTGCAAAAAAGTTTTATCCCTATTGTGGGGTCACCAGTACAGTATTTGTAAATTGAAATCATATCCCCTCTCAAGCGTCTCTTCTCCAGAGAGAATAAGTTCAGAGCTCACAACCTTTCCTCATAACTAAGATCCTCCAGACCCTTTATTAGCTTTGTTGCCCTTCTTTGTACTCGCTCCATTTCCAGTACGTCCCTCCTGAGGACTGGTGCCCAGAACTGGACAGCATACTCCAGGTGTGGCCGGACCAGAGTCTTGTAGAGCGGGAGAATTATCGTTTTATCTCTGGAGTTGATCCCCCTTTTAATGCATGCCAATATTCTGTTTGCTTTATTAGCAGCAGCTTGGCATTGCATGCCATTGCTGAGCCGATCATCTACTAGGACCCCCAGGTCCTTTTCCATCCTAGATTCCCCCAGAGGTTCTCCCCCCAGTGTATAGATTGCATTCATATTTTTACCACCCAAATGCATTATTTTACATTTTTCTACATTGAACCTCATTTGCCATGTAGTCGCCCACCCCATTAATTTGTTCAGGTCTTTTTGCAAGATTTCCACATCCTGCGGAGAAGTTATTGCCCTGCTTAGCTTAGTATCGTCTGCAAATACAGAGATTGAACTGTTTATCCCATCCTCCAGGTCGTTTATGAACAAATTAAATAGGATTGGTCCCAGCACAGAACCCTGGGGAACCCCACTACCCACCCCTGACCATTCTGAGTACTCCCCATTTATCACCACCCTCTGAACATGCCCTTGTAGCCAGTTTTCAATCCATGTACTCACCCTATGGTCCATGCCAACGCACCTTATTTTGTACAGTAAACGTTTATGGGGAACTGTGTCAAATTCTTTTGCAAAATCCAAATATACCACGTCTGCGGGCCTTCCTTTATCTAGATTGCAACTCACCTCCTCATAGAAGGTTAATAGATTGGTTTGGCAAGAACGATTCTTCATGAATCCATGCTGATTACTGCTAATGATATCATTCTTCTTACTAAAATCTTGTATATAGTCCCTTATCATCCCCTCCAAGAGTTTACATACTATTGATGTTAGGCTAACTGGTCTGTAATTCCCAGGGATGTTTTTTGGGCCCTTTTTAAATATTGGTGCTACACTGGCTTTTCTCCAATCAGCTGGTACCATTCCAGTCAATAGACTGTCTGTAAAAATTAGGAACAATGGTCTGGCAATCACCTGACTGAGTTCCCTAAGTACCCTCGGATGCAAGCCATCTGGTCCCGGTGATTTATTAATGTTAAGTTTCTCAAGTCTAATTTTAATTCTGTCCTCTGTTAACCATGGAGGTGCTTCCTGTGTTGTGTCATGAGGATAAACACTGCAGTTTTGGTTACTGAAGCCCCCCGATTCACTCGTGAAGACTGAGGAGAAGAATAAATTCAATACCTTTGCCATCTCCCCATCCTTTGTAACAAGATGTCCTTCCTCATTCTTTATGGGGCCAATATGGTCTGTCCTCCCTTTTTTACTGTTTACATACTTAAAGAATTTCTTGGGATTTTTTTTGCTCTCCTCCTCTATGTGTCTTTCATGTTCTATCTTAGCCATCCTAATTGCACCCTTACATTTCTTATTGCATTCTTTATAAATTCTGAATGCTGAGGATGATCCCTCAACCTTGTATTTTTTGAAGGCCTTCTCCTTTGCTTTTATATGCATTTTTACATTGGAGTTAAGCCATCCAGGATGTTTGTTCGCTCTTTTAAATTTATTACCCAATGGGATACATTGGCTAATGCCCTTATTTAATATGCTCTTAAAGCAAAACCCATCTCTCCTCCGTATTCTTTGTTCCTAATATTTTATCCCAATTTATGCCTTTTAGCAAGGTTTGTAGTTTAGGGAAGTTGGCTCTTTTGAAATTCAGTGTCTTTGTGTTCCCTTCATGTTTCCTATTTGTGTGATTTATACTGAAACTAATTGACCTGTGATCGCTGTTACCTAAATTGCCCCGTATTTCCACATCTGTTATCAGGTCTGTATTGTTGGTAATCAGTAGATCTAGTAATGTTTTATTTCTAGTTGGTGCGTCTACCATCTGACCCATAAAATTGTCCTGCAAGACACTAAGGAACTGGCGAGCCTTAAATGAATGCGCGGTTCCCTCCGCCCAGTCTATGTCTGGATAATTAAAATCCCCCATTATGATAACACTTCCCATCCTTGCTGCTAATCCAATTTGTGATAGGAGATCCGTCTCCACTTCCTCCCTCAGGTTAGGGGGCCTATAGCATACTCCCAGTATTATTTTCCCCTTAGCTTCATCCCTTTGGAGCTCTACCCATAAGGATTCCACCTCCTCCCTAGCTCCCTCAGTGATGTCATCTCTCACATTCACTTGTACATTATTCTTGATATATAGGCATACCCCTCCCCCTTTTTTACCCTCTCTATCCTTGCGGTATAGGGTATACCCTTGAATGTTTGCCAGCCAATCATGAGAGCTGTTGAACCAGGTCTCTGAAATTCCCACAAAATCCAAATCCTCCTCGTACAACAGTATCTCTAGTTCACCCATCTTGTCCGCCATGCTCCTGGCATTGGTGAACATTCCACATAGTTTAGACCGGTCGCATATTGTCCTCGTATTGGGTGTTTCAAGATTGCAACTAGGACTTGCTACTATACTCACCTCGTGTTTTTGTGCTTTGGTTAACCTACCACTAATGCCCCCAATACTACCCTCTGGAATATCTTCCGCGCTGGCTATCACTGTCTCTGGACCCTCCCCCCCATCGCCTAGTTTAAAAACCCCTCTAACTTTTTGGCCATCTTCATTCCCAGCAGATCTGCACCCTCCTCATTTAGGTGCAGTCCGTCCCTTCTATAGTACAGGTTACCGACTGAGAAGTCGGCTCAGTCCTCCAGGAACCCAAACCCCTCCTTACTACACCAGCTCTACAGCCACTTGTTTACTTCCCTAATCTCCCTCTGCCTTTCTGGTGTGGCTCGATGTACCGGTAGTATTCCTGAGAACACTACCTTGGAGGTCCTTTTCCTCAATTTAGCTCCTAAGTCCCTAAAATCGTTCTTTAGGACACTCCATCTGCCTCTGACTTTGTCATTGGTGCCAACGTGCACCATGACAGCCGGGTCTTCCCCAGCCCCTCCCAGTAATCTGTCCACAAGATCCGTGATGTGCTGAACCCGAGCGCCCGGTAGACAACATACTGTTCGGCGCTTCAGGTCTTGGTTACAGATTGCCCTCTTTGTCCTTCTAAGAATTGAGTCCCCTACCACCAGAATCTGTCTTTCCTTTCCCTTTGCTGCCCCCCCACTCTCACTGGAGGAGTTCTTCCCCTGGCAGCTAGGAGAGTCCCTCATCTCCAGCAGTGCTGGTCCCTGACTGGTTTCACCAATGTCACTCAATGGAGCGTACTTATTGGGATGCTCCAGTCCTGGATCGGCCTCTCTAGCACTTCCCCCTCTACCCCTCCTGACTGTCACCCATCTACTCTTTGCTAGTGCCGGCACCTGCCGTGTACGTTCCTGGCTCACCTTTAGTATGGAGGGACTTCTCAGTGCTGACAGTTGCTTCCCCAGATTCAGAACCTGGGCTTCCAGGGAAACAATGTGCTTACATTTTGCACAGCAGTATTCGCCCTCGATCGGATGATCAAGGAACGCATACATGCGGCAAGATGTACAAAGAGTCGCCTCTCCACACCCGACGGGCATCGTACCTATTAAATTTAGTGAGGATTTGGGGATTTTACCCTGTCCAAATTACCTAACAGCTAGCTTCCTGGAACTAATACTCAAGACAATACACAGGTACACGACAAGACAATACACAGGTACTCACAGACCTACGTGCACTCGCAATACACAAGTATACAGTACACAATACACAAGTACTAACGATCCACACACACTACTTAGACAACACTCAGATACTCACACTACACAGGTACTATGACCCCTGTTATAACCTCCTGTTTTAAACTCTGGTTTTAACCCCCACTTATTCCAGCTCCACTTACACCAAGCTCCACAGCTTCAGACTGAGCACGCTCAGACTGAGTCCTACAACCAGTTAAATAGGCACCTGTGAGCAATTAACCACACCCCTTAATTGATAGACTGATGAAACCAGGAAAAAAAAAAAAAAAAAAAAGCTATTTAAAAAATGACAGCAAAAGGCAAATTAAAAACTAAAAGGAAAAGCCCCAAAAATGCAACCCAGCAAACAGACAGCAAACAGACAGCAAACAGCAAACAGCAAACAGCAACAGACAGCAAACAGCAAACAAACAGCAAGACTTGTATACTCTAACTCTGGTTTTAACTCCCACTTATTTCAGCTCCACTTACACCAAGCTCCACAGCTTCAGACTGAGCACGCTCAGACTGAGTCCTACAACCAGTTAAATAGGCACCTGTGAGCAATTAACCACACCCCTTAATTGATAGACTGATGAAACCAGGAAAAAAAAAAAGCTATTTAAAAAGTGACAGCAAAAGGCAAATTAAAAACTAAAAGGAAAAGCCCCAAAAATGCAACCCAGCAAACAGACAGCAAACAGCAAACAGACAGCAAACAGACAGCAAACAGCAAACAGACAGCAAACAGCAAACAGACAGCAAACAGCAACAGACAGCAAACAAACAGCAAGACTTAAACAGGATAATTACCACCGCTCTAGGTGATCGGGTTCAAGCTTCCCGTCCTCCGCTATGTGGATGATTGTGAGAGCCCCAGGTGCCGGCAATTGCTATTCCAATGGTATGTGTGTGATGGAAAAATCTGGACAGCCGCACTCCGGATTAGAAAAGTGAAAAATAAAATCCTCTTTATTGAAAAAGTAATAACATGATTAAAATCCGTACATGGCTTTGTTGGGATAATGCAGCATAACCGCTAACGCGTTTCACGCTCCCATAGAGCGCTTACTCATAGCTGGTTTGTACAAAAGTGATCACCACTTATATACACATAATTTATCTACCACATGACTACATATTGATTATCTGATTTGAAACAGCTGATCGTTAGTCTGTGTGGGGTCTTTTTGGCATAGATGTGATTGGATGTGCGTCCTATAGTGGATTCACTAATGAAGACATGAATATATAAATGAAATGTATTCATATTGGCAAATGTCAACATATATAAATAATAAAAAATTCTATTCAAGGTTTTTGAAAAACATGTTTGTTATTTTTCAAAACCACAATAATGAGATGGGTGCTGGAATTTGACGTTCAAACGTATAAATTGTCATACGGATAGGCGCAAGTATGGGCAAACTATGTGAGCTGGTGGCTGCGGTATAATGTAAACGGTGTATAAGATGAGAATTGGAATTAGGTCTATATGCATGTGATAAAAAGATGTGCATCCAACACCACTATCAGTGTCTACAAGAAAAGACTAAATATGTGTGTATGGTGCATAAATATATGCAAAATTTTTTTTTTTTTTTTTTTTTTTTTAACGACATAAAGATAAAAATAATGATGAAAAGCAATTCTTTATATGTGTGTGTATGTGTATATGCATGATGATTTCAACTTTCAAAAAACGTGGTGACATATGTGAATTGGAAGCTGGGCAGGAAACTGGCGTCCTGTCGCAATAATGCGACCAAAATTATCCTGATTTACAGGAGTCTATGTGTGAATAAATGCTTTTGCTTCAATTCCTACATGTGTGAATATTATTCTTTGCAACATATAAAGGATTGTGAAACTTATCACTCTCTGATAACCCCGCCACTCCAGCTTCACAAAAGTGCTCATTTAAAACCTTGCATCACTCCGCATGGGATGCATTAATCCCAATCAGGTAACAACATTAACGTTGCTGAACGTCTTTCTTTGAAGCAATCACATCTCTCGATGAGTTGTCTTCAAGTGTATGGGCAGAACTATATGAGGTAGATAAAAATGGGACAAAGTGCAGTGTTTATGCACCTGTCTCTATTCTTTCTATACATAGTATAATATTGGCAGTGACCATATGACAGGTTCTTCCAATATTTGTGTTTATATCAATAGATAAGTAACAATCTCACTAAACCAATTACTATGTGAAATAAACAACTAATCTACCTCTTTGAAGACCACAGCTCTTAAATCAACTCAAAACACATGGGAACCTTGCAAAAAAGGTAATGAACCATGTACACATGTGGTAAAAAACATTTGTGCAAAGTTAGGCTAGCCATACACCATACAATTCTCCCGTGCAACTCTGGTCTAGATTACAATTCTCCCGTGCAACTCTGGTCTAGATTCACCAAAACCACACAATAGGAGGCCAAACCCAAACACCCTCAACTTGTATGCAATCAGGCAGGCCCTTCTACCACACAGCTGAAGGCAAATCCAAAGAAAATTGGACAAGAAGATTGCACGGTGTATGGCCAGCATTAGTGTTATAGTCTACCTGCAGCTACCATCAAACAATAATGTCTAATTAGAAACGAGATTCAAGTGACAGTGAATGCAAAAGATATAGTAAATTGTTTCTTTTAAATGAAAACATATATGCATATCACTAGTCATTTGCTCGTATGGATTGGAGTGTGTGTAGCCCAATAAAATGTATACAGCAAGACTTGTATACTCTAACTCTGGTTTTAACTCCCACTTATTTCAGCTCCACTTACACCAAGCTCCACAGCTTCAGACTGAGCACGGGAAACGATTTGTGCTGGGAGGGCGATTTTTGCTGGGGGGGGGTTGAAAAAGGGAAAGAAGGGTTTGTGCTGGGATGGGGGGTTGATTTGTGCTAGAAGTAGGCAGAGGATTTGTGCTGGGGGGGAGATTTGGGGAAAGGAGAATTAGTGCTGGGAGGGGGGGATATGGGGAAGATGATTTGTACTAGAAGTGGGGAAAATATTTATGCTTGGAGGGGGAGGATTTATTCCGGGAGGGAGAGTGGGGGGAGAAGAGATTTGTGCTTTGAGCAGCAGAGGATTTGTGTTAAGAGGGGTAAATTGAGGGCGGTGAGGATAAGTGCTGGGATAGGGAAGAAGGGGGGATTATGCTGGGAGGGGGAATTGGGAAGGATGGAGGAGGACTTGTGCTGAGGACGGGGGAAGATGATTTGTGTTGGGAGGGGGGATTGTGTAGATTAGTGCTATTTTTTTGTGGAGGGGAAGAAGTGGGGATTTTTGCTGAGAGTGTTAAGAGTGTGTGTGTGTGTGGGGGGGGGGGGGGCAGGGGGGGTGTTGTACTCTCTTTATCCCTGCACTTCATGCTACACATCCCTGACTCCTGCACTCTTTTTGCTTTGTACTCCTGATTCCTCTTACACACTCCTGTCTCCTGCATTCTGTACATTACACACTCCTGTCTCCTGCATTCTGTACATTACACACTCCTGTCCCCTGAATTCTGTACATTACACACTCCTGTTCCCTGCATTCTGTACATTACACACTCCTGTCCCCTGCATTCTGTGCATTACATACTCCTGTCCCCTGCAATCTGTACATTACACACTCCTGTCCCCTGCATTCTGTACATTACACACTCCTGTCCCCTGCATTCTGTACAATACACGATCCTGTCCCCTGCATTCTGTACATTACACACTCCTGTCCCCTGCATTCTGTACAATACACGATCCTGTCCCCTGCATTCTGTACATTACACACTCCTGTCCCCTGCAATCTGTACATTACACACTCCTGTCCCCTGCAATCTGTACATTACACACTCCTGTCCCCTGCATTCTGTACATTACACACTCCTGTCCCCTGCATTCTGTACATTACACACTCCTGTTCCCTGCATTCTGTACATTACACACTCCTGTCCCCTGCATTCTGTACAATACACGATCCTGTCCCCTGCATTCTGTGCATTGCACACCCCAACACCGCACTCTACTCTATACATTATACTGTACATTACATGCTTCTCACCAAAGTGTTCATCGTCTGAACATTTGCCGGTTGCTATGGAGTCCCTGAATATTTTTATAATTCTTAATATAGTTTATAATTCTTTAAGGTCGGCTTAAGCTTATGCCGGGGTCTATATGTGTTTGTGAGACTCTTGCTTGGCACAGCAATCAAAGCACATTTTATAGGTACAAGGAAGCCTGGGTTTTATTTTTTTTTGTCCCTTAAGCCCATCCCACTGTTACCAGTTTGGGCACACCCAATTTTTCCCCATCACCACCTTCCTCAGGTGTCCCTCCTTCCCAAGTTCAAAAGTTGGGAGGTGTGGTTTATAGGGGAAGGCACCCCAGAGGGGGAGTGTCCTCAAAAACCTGCAAGGTCCTCCACCGCCATCCTCCAGTGCATCTACCGGCTCTCCCGTGCGATGTGTGAGCCGGAGAATAAATCGTCCGGCGGTGGCCATTTACCATAGAGAATATCGCGGACCACATGGTCCCCAGCCACCTCTATGACCTTCGGAGGGCAGGCGCTACTTTATGACGTCACTTCCATCCTAGGCATATGTAAACACTGCCATTTTTTTACCTAGAAAGGCGGACATCGTTTTTTTTTATTTTTGTCTTTCCTGTCTAGACCCCCGATGTCTCCATAAAGAGGACGTCATGCACTATTCCTATTACAAGGGATGTTTACATTCCTTGTAATAGGAATAAAAGTGATTCTAAAAATAAAAAATGTAAAAGGGAACGTTTAAAAAATATATATATATACTGGTATATATATTTTTTTCCATTTCAATTTTTTATTTTATTTAGGAAACAACACTCCATAATATCACAGTCAACAAAAAGGGAGATAATCACAAAACAATAATGTCCTCATCAGGGGGAATTATTATCAAAGTATTTACCACCTAGTCTTTTCTTAGTCATCTTGACGCTTTCCCTCTGGTCTTGTATTTTCCATACTCTGATTCCCTATTTGGGCTCCCTCATACACACTGCATTTGGAAACCCCCCAAATAAATGTTCTTCACCAACAGCCCCCTACCCCCTCCCCCCCCAAAAAAAAAAAAAAAAAGGAAGTACAGTACCTTTCCTCCTAAGAATTATAATAATAATGTCTCTCCTTCTCCCCGTCGTCCCTCCCCCCCATCACCCACATACAGTTACATGCCATCCCGGGGTACCCACGGCTAAAGGATGTAGTTTCCTCAACCCTCTGTGTCCTCAACAACGAGAATCCCTCCTCTGAGCTGATAAAGAGGTTCCAGAGAGACCATATCTCTCTATATTTCTCTCGTTTCTGCCTTCCTATACACACAAGGTTCTCTAATCGGTTCAGCTCTTCCACCTTCCTAAGCCACATACCCACTGAAGGTGGTTGTGTCTTTTTCCATCTAAGTGGGATACAGGATCTTGCTGCATTTAAAAGATGACACAAAATAGAGTTCTTATGTCTTAACTGGTATTTTATGGTCATACAACAGAAAAAAGGTCCTCCGGAACCCCATGGTCACAAAACTTTTGGGTGATCCTTCTGACCTCCCTCCAGTAACTCCTAATTTCATTACATGACCAAAAAATGTGTAATACTGTTCCACTTTCCTAAAAATAGGGAATAATGGAGAT
Organism: Aquarana catesbeiana; assembly: GCF_042186555.1. Lineage (NCBI taxonomy): Eukaryota > Metazoa > Chordata > Amphibia > Anura > Ranidae > Aquarana > Aquarana catesbeiana. The sequence continues at coordinate 298,262,411 of NC_133331.1, read as the reverse complement.
TCTATTGATGAAAGTCTACCCCTGGAAAAAAAATCCCTAAACATAGACGCAATGTCTATATGCACATCTCCTCCGGGTCTCGTCTCCTGAACTGTCCAGGTTCCATCAGCAATGGGACCGGGATGTTCCGGGGATGGACTCCGAGGACTGAAGTGATGTGTGGGACTTTCCATTTTAAAATACTTGTTTCCTTGAGAGACCGCCTCATTCAAAACAAGATTGTCCATAGGGCATATCTTACTCCCGCTCGGGGGCACAGGATGAGGTCTTCTCTCTCCCCGGAATGCTGGCGTTGTGACTATGCCCCCGGGGACTTCATCCACATCTTCTGGTCCTGCCCGGTAATTGCAGGTTTCTGGTCACAAATCCTTACAGAGGTAATGATCTACTAAGTATTTCTATCGTTCCATCCCCAAGAATATGCCTGCTGGGGCTGGTGGAGGACTTGGTGCCCAGGGTGAACCTTGTTGGGTCTCCTGCTGTTCTATGCCAGGAAATCCATTGTCCTATGCTGGAAGCGAAAGACTCCTCCCTCTATAGGTCTATGGAAAACAATTGTTAACAATGTGATACCCCTTTACAGGGACACCTATATACATAGAGGCTGTCCGAAAACACACGACAGAGTCTGGAGTAAGTGGTTAGCAGAACCCTCTACTGCTGCAGCAGACTAGGTGGCCTCTCTGATATATGATGTCTTGCCTTGACATCCTAATAGACCAATCCTTGATAGCAGGATAATTTAGGTGAGCTAGTTCATTATCAGCCCACCCTTGGAGCAAGAGCCAGACAGCCCATTGATGATGATATACTACGGTAGTCGTAAATATTCTAATGGAATTTTGGTAATGCGAGGATACCTTGCGACCCCTGCACGGGTCCCTTCCCTGTTAATAGCCAGATGGTGGCTGTGCTTTTGTACGTCTCAATTGTCTATGTGTTTATTAAGAAAATTTCAAAAACATAGACGCAATGTAGGTCCGATCAATGGATGTCTTTTAATATAGGGTGGGAGCTCTCTATAACACCAGGGTGCTCTATGTAGCAATACCTTGCTCTGTTCCTGCTCCAGGCTCGGCCATATATTTAGGTCTCCGCGTCGGCACCGATCAATCAAGCGTCCTAAATGTACTGCCTGATAATACTTCTATATATCTGGTGCCGTCAGTCCACCATATTGTTTGGGGAGGGTCAACAGAAGTCTATTAATTCTCAGGTTTTTTTTTTATACGCCCAAATAAATTTGGTAAATAATGTATGTATCTGTTTAAAATACTGTACAGATATATTGATAGGTAAAGCCTGGAGCAGGTACAAGAGCTTTGGTAAGATGTTCATTTTTTATAATGTTGCACCTCCCAAACCAAGAATGGAACCCCCTATGCCATTTCTCCAAAAGAGTCCGCACTTTACATAAAAGTGGTGGAAAATTGAGCTCAAATGTGCGTGTAAGGTCTACTGGGACCATAGTCCCCAGCTATGTCAGTGCTTGATCTGTCCATTTAAATTTATAGCTAGATTTTAATGTTTTTATCAAAATATTAGGAACGGCTATTCCCATTGCCTCTGACTTGGTAAAGGTAATATTAAAATATGATAAACCAACCATATTTCTCTATTTCCTGAAAAAGATTGGGGTGGGTTATCATTGGGTTTACTAGTGAAAAAAGCATGTCATCTGCGTATGCCGATATCTTATGTTGGACACTGCCTACTTTCACTCCTTGTATATCTGGATTTGCCCCGAATCTTACATTAAAAAGTTTCTAATGATAAGCGCATAGGTGACAAGGGACACCCCTGCCTGCCCCAGTTGAAGTCTATTGGGACGAAACGCGTCGGTCTTGGCTTTCTGCTTCCCACATTGCCCTTTCTTTTTACTCTGTGATCACAGTTTTTATTCTTACTGATGTATGTTGGTTTTTATAATAAATAAAAAAACACTTTTTTGACCTACACCATATGGAGGCATTTTTTTCTTTCCATAACCTTCCGGATGAGATATCTTGGGCCGTCCAGTCTGGGCTTCAACGCCTGAGGTCCAGCCTTGGTGTCCCTTCACATCCGAGTTCTGGTCTGGCGATTACCCGCACACCCCTTGGAGTCGTATTTGGAGGTCCTGGTTTCCTTGGAGATTTGCCGATCTTGGCACCCTCGCTTTACCGACTCGTTGTCGCTGACATTCGAGTTCACCTGTTCTGGTAAGAGTAGATATACTTCTCCTTTTGGTTGAAGATGTACCATCCCTGATGCTCTACATGCCGGGCAGTGCCAGTGTACTCCATCCCTGACTAGCCACTATCTGGTGGTGGACTTACACCGGTCCTTTCCAGGACCTTTACACTCATTGGACTTTCCACATTTCCATCCTTTTAAATTTTTTGTATGATTGATTCCTCATCAGCCATTTATTTTGTGCATACAGCCATTACATGTTCACCCTTTAGCTCCTCATTTTTCATTATTCACTATTTAGCATCTTTGTCACATTATTCATGTAGCAGCTTTTCACCGAAAATATATACTTCCAACTCACTCTGTCGAAGGCTTTCTCTGCGTCTGTTCCTAAAAACACGCATGGGATCCTGGATGTATTGGCTACATGAAGTTCAAAGCCTTTATAGTATTGCCCCGTTCCTCCCTCCCCGGTGACAAACCCCACCTGATCCAAATGTATCCGGGAGGGCAGATGTTCTTGCATGCGTGTCGCAATCATTTTAACGAAAAGTTTCAGATCTGTGTTTAGGAGAGAGATTGGCCTACAACTCCCGCATTGGGTGGGATCTTTAACTTTCTTTCGGTAATACGGTAATGTGGGCTCTCAAGGTTTCTGTATGAAAAATAGAGGTTAAATCGCCCAGTCCATTAAACATGTTTACAAGGTAGGGCCCCAGAGTAGCCATTAGTTGTTTATAATAGTATACAGTGAAGACATCTGGGCCCGGTGCTTTACCAGGCTTTGATGAGTTTCTGTAATTCCTCTAAGGCAGTGGTCTCCAAACTGTGGCCGGCGGGCCGGATGTGGCCCTCTGCTTGCCTTTATCCGCCCCGCGGGGCACTATTCCTTCCACTGATACAAGGCACTATATCTCCCACTGACATCAACAATGGGGCACTATTCCATCCACTGACACCATCGTTGGGGCACAATTCTTCGCACTGACACCAATGATGGGTATTTTTCTTGATGGAGCACTACTACTTCCACTAATATCAATGATAGGGCACCATTCCTCCCACTGATACCAAGGATGGGGCACCATTCCTCCCACTGATACCAATGATAGGGCACCATTCCTCCCACTGATACCAAGGATGGGGCACCATTCCTCCCACTGTTACCAATGATAGGGCACCATTCCTCCTACTGATATCAATGATAGGGCACAATTCCTCCCACTGATACCAATGATAGGGCACCATTCCTCCCACTGATACCAAGGATGGGGCACCATTCCTCCCACTGATACCAATGATAGGGCACCATTCCTCCCACTGATACCAAGGATGGGGCACCATTCCTCCCACTGTTACCAATGATAGGGCACCATTCCTCCTACTGATATCAATGATAGGGCACAATTCCTCCCACTGATACCAATGATAGGGCACCATTCCTCCCACTGATACCAAGGATGGGGCACCATTCCTCCCACTGATACCAAGGATGGGGCACCATTCCTCCCACTGTTACCAATGATAGGCCACCATTCCTCCTACTGATATCAATGATAGGGCACCATTCCTCCCACTGACACCAATGATAGGGCACCATTCCTCCCACTGATACCAATGATAGGGCACCATTCCTCCCACTGATACCAATGATAGGGCACCATTCCTCCCACTGATATCAAGGATGGGGCACCATTCCTCCCACTGATACCAAGGATGGGGCACCATTCCTCCCACTGTTACCAATGATAGGGCACCATTCCTCCCACTGATATCAATGATAGGGCACCATTCCTCCCACTGACACCAATGATGGGGCACTATTCCTCCCACTGATACCAATGATAGGGCACCATTCCTCCCACTGATACCAACGATGGGGCACCATTCCTCCCACTGATACCAAGGATGGGGCACCATTCCTCCCAATGACACCAATCATAGGGCACCATTCCTCCCACTGACACTAACAATGGAAATTATTCTTCCCACTAATACCAATGATGAGGCACGGTTTCTCCTCCTACTGCCTACAGGCAGTGTTATGTAAATTTTTTTATGGAATTTTTTTACCACCTCTGATCACTAAGTATGAGGAATTTTCTACTCTCAATGGTCACAATCCGGCCCTCCTAAAGTCTGAAGGCCAGTAAGCTGGCCTTTTGCCTAGAAAGCTTGGAGACCCCTGCTCTAAGGTAATGGGTAAATCCAGGAAGATAATTGCCGCTGCAAACCCAAATCCTCTTAAAGCATACGCCCTGTTGGAACACTCAGGTGCAGGCTCTGCAAGGAATCAGAGAGCAAAAAAACAAGTCCGGGATGGCCGCACACCGATTAGACACCTTCATTGAAGATAAAATCCAATACAGTCAGTGCATATTTGCAAAGGCAGGGATAAAAAGTTGACGCGTTTCACGCCATGTATTGGTGCTTAGTCACAGTACTATGACTAAGCACCAATACATGGTGTGAAACGCGTCAGATTGGGGGGATATTTATTATAGCAAAAAGTAAAAAAAATTACTCTTTTTTTCAAAAATTTCTGTCTTTTTTTCTTTATAGCGCAAAAAATAAAAACCGCCGGAGGTGATCAAATACCATCAAAAGAAAGCTCTGTTTTTGGGGAAAAAAGGACGTCAATTTTGTTTGGGTGCAACGTCGCACGACCGCGCAATTGTCAGCTAAAGCGACGCAGTGCCGTATCGCAAAAAGTGCTCTGGTCAGGAAGGGAGGTAAATCCTTTCGGGGCTGAAGTGGTTAAAGTGTTTACTATTTATTCAGAGGCGCCCCTCTCCTTGTTTTTTTTTTTTTCTCAGCTCTACGGGGAGTAGGTACAATAGCTCAACCTGCAAGCGTATCACTAACCTGCAAGCGTATCGCTAATCTCACCACTGCTAAGGTATTACTGAGGTACTACTAGGCTACTACTAGAGTATTAAAATATAAAAAAAGACATTACTGCGCTAACTTTAAAATGAAGTGAAAAAGCTGCTAGAAACGTGCGCCGTCAATAAATTAGTTTCGTATTACAATTAATTCGTATTTCGTAAATTTGTGTTCGAAATTCAATTTAAATTTGTACGAAATATTAATTTTTGTTCAGGTTTGTTAACTTTTCATAACAATTACGAATGTTCGTTATGATGAATTTATCATTATGAGGGGCTCCCGCCATCCCTGTGCTGTGCTGACTTCTTGGGGTTTTTAAATTTTAGGTTCGTTAACTTTTCGCAACAATTACGAATGTTCGTTAGGAATTTGGATCCGAAATTCGTAAACGAAATTTCGTATTTCGTACAAAATTCGGGAAGCATAGCAATTCGTATTTCGGATCCTCCCGAATGTACGAATTTACGGAAATTCGTACGAATTTTCAATTCGTACGAAACTAATCACACGTGTCTAAAAGCTGCTACATAAACAATGTGAGAAGAATGCTAAGAAGTGAATGGTATAAAATGTAGCGCTAAAGAATAAACACATATGCATATGTGAGTGAATAATACAAAAGTCAATCATACAAAAAAAAACGACTCCAAAGGGTGTTGTAGACAGACACCAAACAGCTTCTCACATTGCCCCTCATTTTTACTCAGTTTTTATTCTTATTTATGTATGTTGGTTTTTAGAACTAAAAAAAACTACTTTTTTGACCTACACCCTATGGAGGCATTTTTTCTTTGCATAAACTCCCGGACGAGAGTTCCTTTGTGGTCCAGTTCAACCTTCTGTGTCTAAGTTCCAGCCCTGGTGTTCTCAACATTCGAGCTCCGGTTCGGTGTTTGTCTACAACTCCCTTTGGAGTCGTGTTTAGAGGTCCTTGGTTCCTGGGAGTCTTGTTGATCTGCCGATCCTCGGCATCCTTGCCTTCACGACCCGTTGTCGCTGACATTCGAGTCCACCTGTTTCCGGTAATGCCGTGTACACACGGGCGGACTTTTCGGCATCAAAGGTCCGACGGTCTTTCCAACGGACTTTCGACGGACTTCCGACGGACTTTCAAACGAACGGACTTGGCTCCACACCAAAGTCCGACGGATTTGTACATGATGACATACGACCGGACTAAAATAAAGAAGATGATAGCCAGTAGCCAATAGCTGCCCTAGCGTCGGTTTTCGTCCGTTGGACTAGCATACAGACGAGCTGGTTTTTTCGACTGGACTCGAATCCGTCGGAAAGATTTGAAACATGTTTCGAATCTAAAGTCCGTCTGATTTTCGACCGAAAAGGTCCGTCGGAAGTCCGATGAAGCCCACACATGGTCGGATTGTCCGACGGATTCGTTCCGGCGGACGAGTTCGGTCGAAAAATCCGCCCGTGTGTCCACGGCATTAAGAGTAGATATACTTTCCCTGTTTCTTGGTCTGGAGATGCACTACCTTTGATGCCCTCACTGCTAGACAGTGCCAGTGTATTTCATCTTTGATTAGCCACTATTCGGTGGTGGACTCATATTGGTCCTTTTTTAGGACCTTCACAGGCATTGGACTTCTTCACGTTTCCATTATTTTTGTATGATTGATTTCTGTATTATTCACTCACATATGCATATGTGTTTATTCTTTAGCGCTACATTTTATACCATTTACTACTATTACTGAGTATTACTGAGATGATCAGAGAAAGAAAAATAATAATAACAGGGCAACGTCTAGCGAACTACACTCATTCAGTTGCCATTAAATTGCGCTCTCCACCGTTGCATAAGAAAATCGCACAGTCTCTATATCCACGGTGGTTGATCGAGGTAAAAAGCAAAACAGTCTAGTTGAAAAATGTTATACCGCACTAGAGTTTAAAACATATACATATATATAGCTTCAACAAAAACACATCAAATATCTCTATAGTGCAAAAAATTGTATACAAATAAGTTGCGCTCATATAACGTGAGTGATCCCGTGTAAACAAATGAGAAACAAAGGTGCAATAGTATTGCAGTGAAATACGTTCTAAGTGAAAAAAACAATACGTGTAAACTAAAAATCAGAAAGTCTGTATGTAAAAGTCTATATGAAAAACTCTTCATCAGCAAAAATCAAAGATTACAATTAAGTCCATAGCAGGAAAAAAACTGTGTGAAAAGATGATAATTCCAGATTCCTTCCACCTTCACCAAAAAAGAGAGGGGAGGAGGAGGGGAGAGAGGGGGAGGGGGAATCCTTGAATCAAAAACGAACCCCAGTCGGTGCGTGGGGACCCTTACCTGAAGTGGTGGACCCTCCTAAAGAGCAAGGTCTTATGCGCCAGGAGATTTAGCCCTCGGCAGGGTCTAACAAACCTGTTGGGGTTAGGGTTAGAACTTAGGGTTAGGAGTTAGAGTTAGGTTTCCCCTTGAAGAACAAGGTTAGGACTCAGGGATTGTAATAAGGACCTCCTCCAAAGGTCAGCAGGCGTGTCCCCAGAGGTCAAAGCTCAGGAGGCGTGGCTGACCCACCCCCACCAAGTGTTCCACCTACCCCAACTAAGTCGGGGAACGAACAAGTACCTCCGTCTTCCTGGAGCCCTGCAGACACAGCGATGAGTCCTCCGCGGTATTCCCAATTGGAAATAGAAAGTCCGGTCTGTGGGGCGCACTATGACAAAAGTCACCGGTGCAAGGAGGACAAAACACACTCCGATAGTATAGTATTGTTAAAAAGTAGGTAGCCTTTATTTCAAAAAACGAGCGGATGCGACCGCATTAAAACGTAAAAAAACACAGCTGGCAAGCTTAAAAAAACAGCAACACTCGTACACTTCCGGCATCACGCAGGGGGGAAATGACGTTAGCGCCTAGCACCGCCCTACCTGTTTCGTCATACAAAACGAGGGATTGGTTGCACACTGGAACTCCAAATTATCTCGATGTCATCTTTATTGTCAAAAGGGTCAGACAGATACAGGCAATTGTAGACGTTTCACAAGCGATAGCTTGCTTGTTCACTTGTGAAACGTTTACCATTGCCTGTATCTATCTGACCCTTTTGACAATAAAGATGACATTGAGATAATTTGGAGTTCCACTGTGCAACCAATTCCTTGTTTTGTTCGTCTTCCACGGTGGTGAGCCCGAGGTCTGCACCTGTGACCTGCTTCGTCACACGTGACGTCTGCCTAGGGCCCTCCCCTCCTCCTCCCCTCTCTTTTTTTTGGTGAAGGTGGAAGGAATCTGGATCTTATCACGCCATTGGAATTATCATCTTTTCACACTGTTTTTTCCTGCTATGGACTTAATTGTCATCTTTGATTTTAGCTGATGAAGAGTTTTTCATATAGACTTTTACATACAGACTTTCTGATTTTTAGTTTTCACTTATTGTTTTTTTCACTTAGAACGTATTTCACTAATATAGTCTAATTACCTGGTATATTACTGTCTTCCACTTTCACACCAGCTGTTGCCGGGAAGAGTCCAAAAGAAGTAGTCTATGACCAGGGAAGATCCAAGCACTCAACTGCTTTCTGTGTCAGTATCCATGCTTATACACACTTCACTGGTGGGGTAGGGTGTCTGGGCTTTAGATGGGGTCCCCCCGTTCAACTGCTGTATTCACCACCTGCTCTGCCACTATTAGGCAGCTGTGTAGCTATATAGCTATTATGTTGAATCAGGGCCGTTGGGTGAGCCTCTCCGGCCCGAGGGGTGTCAGCCGCTGTGGGCTGTTTTTGGGCGTGGGGCATTTACGGAGCCGGCATGGATCAGGAGCTCAGCTGCCTTGCGTCCTCACCCATCCATTGCTAGGCCACTCCAATCTCTGCTCCAGTTTTACGCGCCCCCCCCCCCCCCCCCCGTGTCCTCTGTAACTCTAAACAGGTAACCTTTAAAGTATTTCAAAGCATAGCCTATGGAGATTTTTAAGGTACCGATGTTTGGCACCATTCCACAAGCGTGCGCAATTTTAAAGCGTTACATGTTAGGTATCTATTTACTCGACGTAACATTATCTTTCACATTATACAAAAAATAAATTAAAAAAATCGGGCTAACTTTAGTGTTTTTTTTTTTTTCTTTATTCATAAAATAGTTTTTTTTCCCCCCCAAAAAAACGCGTTTGAAAAATTGCTGCGCAAAAAAGTGCGACATAAGAAGTTGCAACAACCACCGTTTTTATTCCCCAGGGTCTCTGCTAAAAAAATATATAATAATATTTGGGGGTTCTAGATTTTCTAGAAAAAAAATTATGATTTTTACATGTAGTGTCAGGAGTGCCAGAATAGGCCTGGGCTGAAAGCGGTTAAATAAACGTCTCCTGACATTTAGGTGTCTATTTAAAAAAATGTCAGGGCCCAATGAAAGCGTGCGTACTATTCGTCTCTGTGAATTGGGGTAATAAAGGAATGTTATTTGGCCCTTTGCTATTCTGTTTGAATGTTTTCCTCTGATTTAAAACGGAGAATGCTGCATTTGGCCACTAGATGGAGCTAATGCCTATGATACTTAGTGCCATATAATAGCCAAATGCAGTTTTCTCTGTATTACATTAATGGTTGGTATAATATTGCTGGTTTAATTATCTTATGCCCTTTAATGTGACAAGCATTCCCCCAGCTGTGACAAATTCTGGCCGTATTTTCATTAACACAGCAATTTCCTCTGACCATCATCTCAATTATGGGTCAATAATGCGCTATCAATACTGCATTGCCACATTATTGCCACTAGATGGAGCCAATTATCATAGGAAATCACTGAAATAAAATATGACCAATACTGGTCACGGCTGGGGGAATGCGCGTCACATTTGTTCTGGAAATTTATTGATAGGCAACTCCTATCCTCATATTGATTAGCGGTTCCAAATAAATAACTACTGCAGTAGGGAACAGACACAAAAGATACACTCCGCATCTTCCCAAATAACTGTTTTAATATGACACAATTGAAGGTTTTTATACACATGATTACGTAGCTATCACATTAATATTACAATTGTACTTTTATGGTAACAAGGGGCGTAACATAGGCAGGCTAATTCTAATCAGGACTGGAAAGAATGCAAACATGTCATGAAAACATTATTAGTGCCGTGTGCAATACATACAAAATACAATACAATTCTATACAGAACTTACACATTTCCTTTACACATTCATTCTACAAAGTTTTTAGAGACAGACCTGTAAGTGTTTGTGAAATCTTCCACCACAAAATGTACTCAGCCAATGAGAGGTAATGACTCCATTTTTATTTTAAAAGGCCTAGAGGACCGCCTTTTAAGTGGTGGGGTTAACGTGTTTCATCCTGGAAGACGACTTGAGAAAACAGACCTCTTGCAAGAGTTTACACCACAAAATGTACTCAGCCAATGAGAGGTAATGACTCCATTTTTATTTTTCTCCTGCTATCAATGGCCAACACGGTACAACACTTCATCCATGTCTTTGGTGATCTCTGATCTCCTTATCAACTGTTTCTTCCATGATGAAGATCAGCCATGGAGTATATCTGAGGTGTATATCAGGGTGTGCTTCTTCCCCACATGTCCAGCAACATTCATATACAAGACATTTCCCGCACTCACTAATACACCTCGAGGGTTGTGTGGGACCCCTGATGTACAGGAAGACAGGACTTCAATGAGGAACATTTCCTTCAGTCAGACCAGGAAAGTTCATTCTCCTCCGTGTCCAATCTCAGATGACTGTAAACAGAGGACTTCTGTGGGTTATACTTCCTCCAATCAGAAGAGGAAAGTGGATTTAACTCCGCGTGCACTCTCTGATGTTTGCTAAGACCGGACTTCTGTGAAAAACATTTCCCGCACTCAGGACAGGAATACAGCTTCTCCCCCGTGTGCAATTCCTGATGTGTGGAAAGAGTGGACTTCTCTGAAAAACTTTTCCCGCACTCAAGACAGGAATACGGCTTCTCTCCAGTGTGAAATTTCTGATGTCTGTAAAGACCGGACCTCTGTGAAAAACTTTTATCGCACTGAGGACAGGAATACGGCTTCTCCCCCGTGTGAGAACTCAGATGGTCATAAAAACTGGACTTATCTAAAAAACATTTCCCACACTCAGAACAGGAATACGGCTTCACTTCCGTGTGAGATCTCCGGTGTTTATTAAAACTATTCTTCACTGTGAAACATTTCCCACACTCAAGACAACAATACGGCTTCTCCCCCATGTGAGACCTCTGATGTATAACAAGTTCTGAATTTTTTACAAAACAGTTGCCACACTCAGTACAGAAATACGACTTTTCTCCGGTATGCATTCTCTGATGTGTGTAAAGATTGGAGCTCCTTGAAAAACACTTCCCGGACTCAGGACAGGGAAATCTTTTATGTGTTGGAAGGACAGCACCGTCCCTCACAGTCTGAGGTTCCTCAGCATAAGAGGAATAGGATGGTCCGGCACCATCCCCCACAGTCTGAGGTTCCTCAGGATATGAGGAATACGATGGTCCGGCACCGTCCCTCGCAGTCTGAGGTTCCACAAGATAAGAGGAATACGATAGTCTGGCACCGTCCCTCACATTCTGAGGTTCCTCAGGATAAGAGAAATATGATGGTACGGCACTGTCCCTCACAATCTGAGGTTCCTCAGGATAAGAAGAATACAATGGTCCGGCACCGTCCCTCACAGTCTGAGGTTCCTCAGGATAAGAGGAATACGATGGTCCGGCACCGTCCATCAAAGTCTGAGGTTCCTCAGGATAAAAGGAATACGATGGTCCGGCACCGTCCCGCACAGTCTGAGGTTCCTCAGGATAAGTGGAATATGATGATCCGGCACCGTCCCGCACAGTCTGAGGTTCCTCAGGATAAGTGGAATACGATGGTCCAGCACTGTCCCTCACAGTCTGAGGTTCCTCGGGATAAGAGGAATACGATGGTGCGGCACCGTCCTGCACAGTCTGAGGTCCCCCAGGATAAGAGGAATACGATGGTCCAGCACCGTCCCTCACAGTCTGAGGTTCCTCAGGATAAGAGGAATACGATGGTCCATCTACACTGTGTGGTGCCGGGTGGACATCTGAGATAGCCGGGTTTTCTCCTGGACTATACTGTGTGATGTCCTCATCTTCTACTTTACAGTCTGGAGACAAAGTGAGACAATCCTCTGAGGTTTTCCTCATCTCCCGTCCATCTACTAAAATAGAAATACAAAGATTATTACTAGACATGAGCAGATTGGTTCCCCTAAACCAGGACTCCGCCCACATCAGGCAGCTTTGTCTCTGAAGATCTTACAATTCCCCCCTCAAGGTAACTAGTAAATGGGTCCTCTGATCTCCTACCAGTTCATTTCTTTATTCATGGACCTTAGTCAGAGAGTGAGGAAACAACAAGAACTGTCTTTTATAGGAGGGACAGCGATGAGGGGATTATTATGTGTATATATAGCAGTGGGTAGAGGGGAGAGAGCATAAGTCAGGACTATGTAATGTATAACATAGAGTATATAGTGCAGGGGTCAAAACTCATAATATTGGTATTCAGTAATCAGTGGTGGCTCAAATATATACTGGAGACAAGTTGCAGAGGTCCCACACCGCTGCCTCCCATCTCCTGAGACTGCACTCAGTGACTTGGGTCTGAGACTATACAGACATATCCCTCCACCCGGCACAGCCAGCAAATAACAGAGCAAGTAACCCCGGGGGAATTGTTCTGTTGGCGATATATACATTCTGTATAATAATAATAATATTCTGGACCAATCAGTGAGCAGTATGGGTGGAGGAAAAGATTTAGTGTTAATGACCCACCTGTGCTGATCTCTGTAGGAGTGTCCTCCTCTATAAATGTCCCCGTTATTCCATCCTCCTCCATAGACTGCTGATCATCCCTCACATACCTCTCTTCTTCTTCTGCTTTAACCTCAAATTCTAAATTGATTGGATCTCCACTCTAAACCAAGAAAATGAGAGAGAATATCATCTATAAAATAGAAGATTTATTATTGTGAAATCATATAAAAAAATACACATCCTCTACACAAGTCCATGTTCTAGATTCTCCATCCCACCAACCTTGTAACATTGAGGGATGGTGTGATCTTCCTGTGTGGGATCCCACCAATACAGAGGATGGGGACATCTCTCTGGTGGGTTTATGTAGCTGGATGACTCCCCCATGATGTCCTGGTACAGATCTTTGTAAACTTTTGTAAACTCTGAATCCTCCATTATCCCATCCTCATCATCCTCCTTTATTTCTTCTAAAAGCTCAACTTTAGAATCTCTCAGGTTTCCACTCTGAATATATAATAAAAATGACATCAATTGTAACAATGCAGATAATGTACAGATCCTAATGATACTATCAGTGATTGTTCCTCATCTACCTGATGATGGTGAGGGATGGTGTGACCTTCCTGTGTGGAATCCCGGGAGTACAGAGGACGGGGACATCTCTCTGGTGGGTTCCCATTACTGGATCCATCTGTAGGAAACACACACACTGACTGAATACATTGTTTCTATGTGTTTATCAGATGATGGGGGATCTAGGTGGACCCTCCGTACTGCTCTCTCCTTTACAATAAAGTCTCCTCTTACCCGGTGATGTGAGGGGCGGCTGATTGTCCATCATGACGTCCTTCCCAGCACCGCTCACCTCTCCTGTCAGCAGCTCGATGATCTCTCTGGTGACTTCTAGAATCTTCTTTTTATTTCTCTATTCTATCAGGGAGGGAGGTGGAGGCAATGTGATGGTCATATGATCTCCAGACTTCACAGGAGGAAAACTCTAGATTTGAACACAAATAGTAAAATCAAATGACATTCCCAGAATCCTCCTCACCTCACTGGTCAGGTCTCTTTTTATTTAAACCCCACTTCATGCTGAGGTTTCTGATATTACATACAATGCAGGTCCAACAGCCCTACTTTGAAAGTGAGGAGGCCAGGGGTCGGCCCTCATCCTAAGAGCATCAGAACAAAGAGTCAGATAGAGAGATATTAGGAGGAGGAGCTGTGAGGTCAGTGTGATGTCATAGGATTCTCTGACTCTGATTGGAGGGACATTGGGAGGAGGAGCTGTGGAGACGCTCTGTGAAGTTTCTGTACACAGGATCATTTCTCCCGGGTGCGTCCCTCCTCTCCTAAACTGAAAGATGATCTTTGTCTTTGGGCTTTGCCAGGACACATCATATTCCTGTGATCTCCGTGTTCTCCGGAGACTTTACTGATCACATTTTAGGATGAGTAACTGAGACTGGGACCATAATAAAAAAAAAATTCTAGACATCTACTACAAATTACATTCTTCCCTATTTCTTCTTATTTGAATCTTATAAAATAAAGACATATATATCCCAATCCCACCTAATTACCCCCCCCCGTCACTAATAAAAGTAGTATAATCCATTTGTCAGGAATGTGTTGCGCTCCTGCTCCTCATTCCTGCATCCTGGTTTTGGCTGTGATGCATTCTTCTGTCTGTCAGTCCACCTGCACGGTGATTGATGTGGTCAGGCTCTGGTTAAACCTGATTTAAGCCAGCCAAGCCTGCAGTCTCAGGCTTCTGATATTGTGTTTGTAACACGTGCTCCAAGCTCATATAAATCACACTCCCATAGGACCTCCTTTGAGACAGTGGACCACTCCCTCCTCCAAAAAACTTCTCTCCTTTGGTCTCCGTGACTGTACTCTTCGCTAGTTCTCATCCTAACACACCTTCAGCATCATAGCTCTACTTCCTCCTCTCCTCTTTCTCCGTCGGGGTCCCCCCAAGGTTCTGTTCTTGAGCCTCTCCTATTCTCGATCCACACCTCCTCCCTGGGTCAACTTAAAACCTCTATGGCTTCCAATACCATCTCTACATTGATGACACCTAAATCCCTGTTGCTACCCCTCAGCTCACTCCATCAGTCTCTTCACGCATCACTAATTTTCTAACAGACATATCAGCCTGGATGTCACACCACTTCCTCCAACTCAAACTATCCAAAACCAAGCTCATAATATTTCCTCCCCCTGACTTATCTGTCAAGATCGATGGCACAACCATCAACCCGTGTCCCCATGCCAAGGTCTTAAGTTTAATCCTGGACTCTGAACTCTCCTATCTGCCCCACATCAATCACTGTCCAAAGCTTTCCGCCTCTATAACATCTCCAAAATACGTTCCTGCCTAAACAATGACACCACAAAGCTCCTGACTCACTCACTTATTTACCTTTACATAGGCTACCCCCCTTTAGTTCATCATGAATGCTGCTACTAGGGATGAGCCGAACACCCCCTGGTTCAGTTCACACCAGAACCTGCGAACGGACCGAAAATTTGCACTAATGTTAGAACCCCATTGACGTCTATGGGACTCGAACGTTCAAAATCAAAAGTGCTCATTTTAAAGGCTAATTTGTATGTTATTGTCCTAAAAAGGGTTTGACCCGGATCCTGCCCCAGGGGACATGTATCAATGCAAAAAAACTTTTAAAAACGGCCGTTTTTTCGGGAGCAGTGATTTTAATGATGATTAAAGTAAAAAAAAAAAAAAAAAAAGTGAAATATTCCTTTAAATATCGTACCTGGGGGGTGTCTATAGTATGCCTGTAAAGTGACGCGTGTTTCCCGTGTTTAGAACAGTCCCTGCACCAAATGACATTTTTAAAGGAAAAAAAGTCATTTAAAACTGCTTGCGGGTTTAATGTAATGTCGGGTCCTGGCAATATGGATGAAAATCAGTGAGATAAACGGCATGGGTACCCCCCAGTCCATTACCAGGCCCTTTGGGTCTTCTATGGGTATTAAGGGGAACCCCACACCCAAATTAAAATAAGGAAAGGTGTGGGGCCACCAGGCCCTATATACTCTGAACAGCAGTATACAGGCAGTGCAAACAAGACAGGGACTGTAGGTTTGTTGTTAAGTAGAATCTGTTTGTCATTTTGAACGGGTACATTTTTAACGTGTTTAGCTCCAGCCAAAAAATCTATTTTAAGCTTTTTGGAAAACCTAGGGAAGGGTTATCACCCCTGTGACATTTGTTTTGCTGTCTGTGCTCCTCTTCAGAAGATTTCACCTCACTTTCTGTCCCATTGAAAAATGTTTTTTGAAAATTTGGGTTTTTTTGTGAAACAAGGATTGGTGATAAAGCATCAGTGGAAAGGAGAAACATTTTTCCCATATTAACTCTAACAGGAGAGAATTTCCCTTCCTAGGGGTAGATTTCATCTCACTTCCTGTTGTCTCCTTCCGTTTGCAAGTAGTAGTCGTTTGTAAGTTGGATGTTTGAAAGTAGGGGCCTGCCCTATATACTCAGCAGAAATTTGGGCCTTAGGTGTTGTTGTGGCCACAACACTGTAAGCCCTCACAGGGCCCTGCTGTGAAATATTAGATCAAGAATTGTAATTACATGTCCCTGTTGAACAGGGGCAGAAAAATTGGGCCTTTGGTGGTGGTGCTGCTGCCACAACACTGTAAGTCCTCACAGTTACTCTAGTTGGAACGCAGAAACGAGCCCTGCTGCAAAGTATTGCATCAAAAATTGTAATTACACGCTCCTGTTAAACAGGGGCTGAAAAATTGGGCTTAGGCACTGGTGGTGGCGCCCAGAACCAAAAATGTTCTTACAAGCTATCAGCATGATCATTGAGGAGGAAGAGGATAATTACTCAGGATAGTCACTCAGCATCAGCATAAGCAGTCTTTGAAGGGATCTGAGATTTCAAAAAAAATTATTCGGTTACATCAGCATCAGGTGCTTGGTAGCTGGTGGTGATCCAAGACTGATTCATTTTTATGAAGGTCAGTCGATCGACCGAGTCGGTGGACAGACGCACCCTGTGATCGGTTACAAAGCCTCCAGCAGCACTGAATGTGCGTTCCGAAAAAACGCTGGATGCAGGACAGGCCAGTAGCTCAATTGCATACTGTGCAAGCTCTGGCCAGTGATCCATCCTCAAGACCCAGTAACCCAGAGGATTTTCGGTGGGAAAGGTGTCCAAGTCAGATCTTGCCCCTAGGTATTCCTGCACCATGTAAAACAGACGCTGGCGATGGTTGCTGGAACCGATCATACCTTGGAGCTGCGGACCAAAAAATTGTCTGAACGCATCGGTCAGACAGCCACCTTTTCCACCGCTCCTTCTTTGACTGAATGAAGCCTCAGCAACACATTGTCCAGGAACAGGAGTTTGTAACCTCCCAGTCTCTGGGAACACATTGCACAGACCTTTCTGCAAGGCCTCCCAAAGATGTTTCATTCTCTGCTCCCTCTGCGACGGCAAGATAAGGTCCGCAACCTTACCCTTGTAACGTGGATCAAGGAGGGTTGCCAGCCAGTATTGGTCCTTCTCCTTGATACCAAGAATACGAGGATCCTTACGCAGGCTTTGCAGGATCAGGGAGGCCATGCAGCGTAGGTTTGCTGAGGCATTCGATCCGGAGTCCTCTGGGTCACTAAGGACGACATGGTCACTGCTGATGCTGAGTGCCAGGCTCCACCTCCATACTGACACAATCCTCCTCCTCCTCCGTGATCGGCGGGCACGCAGGAACACTGTCTGGATAAAGGGGGCCTTGAGAGGTAAGGAAGTCCTCCTCTTCCTCCCTCTGGTCTGCCTCAAGTGCCCTGTCCATTATTCCACGCAGCGTGTGCTCCAACAGGTGGACAAGGGGGACAGTGTCACTGATGCATGCACTGTCACTGCTCACCATCCTCGTGGCCTCCTCAAATGGTGACAGGACAGTGCATGCATCCCTGATCATGGCCCACTGGCGTGGGGAAAAAAAACAAGCTCCCCTGACCCTGTCCTGGTGCCATAGTCGCACAGGTACTCATTGATGGCCCTCTGCTGCGTGTGCAGCCACTGCAGCATGGCCAACGTTGAGTTCCACCTGGTGGGCATGTCACAGATTAGGCGGTTCTTGGGCAGGTTAAACTCCTTTTGGAGGTCTGCCAGCCGAGCACTGGCATTATATGACCGGCGGAAATGCACACAGACTTTCCTGGCCTGCCTCAGGACATCCTGTAAGCCCGGGTACCTGCCCAAGAACCGCTGCACCACCAAGTTAAGGACGTGAGCCAAACAGGGCACATGGGTTATTTGTCCCTGTCAGAGGGCAGAGAGGAGGTTGGTGCCATTGTCGCAAACCACCATTCCTGCCTTAAGTTGGTGTGGTGTCAACCACCTCTGAACCTGCCCCTGCAGAGCTGACAGAACCTCTGCCCCAGTGTGGCTCCTGTCCCCCAAGTACACTAGCTCAAGCACTGCATGGCATCTTTTGGCCTGCGTACTTGTGTAGCCCGTTGAACGCCTACGGAGCACCGCTGGTTCCGAGGACAAAGCACAGGAAGAGGCCATGGAGGAAGAAGAAGAGGAGGGGGAGGAGGAGAGAGGTGTGTCACAATCATTAGTAGTGGCATTTTGGAGGCGTGGTGGCGGAACAACCTCCGACACTACTGCACCCTGTCCTGCATCCTTCCCAGCTGCCAGCAGAGTCACCCAATGCACGGTGAAACATAGGTAACGTCCCTGTCCATGCCTGCTGGACCATGAGTCAGCGGTAATATGCACCTTACTGCTGACCGCCCTGTCCAGCGAGGCATGGACATTGCCTTCCACATGCCGGTAGAGAGCTGGAATCGCCTTCCGTGAGAAAAAGTGGCGTTTGGGTACCTGCCACTGAGGAACCGCACATTCCACAAACTCACGGAAGGGGGCAGAGTCTACCAACTGAAAAATTGCCTGGTACAATCTGACGTCGGTGTACCGAAAGCAGATTGCCCACAAGTACTTGGCTGTGACACACCTAATTCTACACCTTCATTCCTCTCAGTGCAGGTCTCAGAGAGGACTGAAGGTATAGTGGGGTTGGAGATCTCAGCTGATGAGGAGCAAGGAGAGGTCCTCTTTGTTCTTTGGTGTGGGTCTTTTAGATACGCTTGCCAACGAACTGCATGGCAAGTCAACATATGTCTGGTCAAGCATGTGGTGCCCAAGCAGGAGATGTTTTGGCCACGTGAGATACGCTTGAGACATATGTTGCAAATAACAGTGGTGCGATCTGATGCACTCGTCTCAAAAAAGGCCCAAACCAAAGAACTTTTTGAATAACGCGCAGAGACTGCAGCGCCCTGCAAATGCGGAGCTTTGGGGTGTGATGCAGTCAGTGTGCTGCCCTTAGGCTGGCCCCTGGAGGGCATCCTGCCTCGTTGGTGATGTGCCTCCTCCTCCTCCCTCCTATCAGGCACCCACGTTGAGTCAGTGACCTCATCATCCCCTCCCTCCTCATCACTGGAGCAAACCTGGCAGTATGCTGCCGCAGGGGGAGCATGACTGCCAGATTGCTGTCCTTCTTGGGCAACTCCCCTCTGTCCGTGCTCATGTTACTGCCTTCATGGAGCTCAGTATCATCATCAGAGTCTTCCAAACGCTGGGCATCCTCCTGG
This sequence comes from Aquarana catesbeiana, assembly GCF_042186555.1. NCBI lineage: Eukaryota > Metazoa > Chordata > Amphibia > Anura > Ranidae > Aquarana > Aquarana catesbeiana. The sequence goes on along the minus strand of NC_133331.1, from coordinate 298,242,900 downwards.
AGCATGTACCCAACACTGTGGTCAAACGGGTCGAGGGACTCCTCAGGAGAACATGGTGGGGCTAGGGAAGGAGTCACTGATGCCATTGAGCCGAGGGAAGAGGCCGCGTTGGCAGCTGCTTTGCCAGACAAAGTACCCTGAGCATGGGTGAGAGAGGATGAGGAGGATATGGACGGCTTGGTCATCCACTCGACCAAGTCTTCCGCATGTTGCGGCTCAACACGGCCAGCTGACGAAAAAAAGGCCAAGCGTGTCCCACGGCCACGTGCTGATGAGGATGCACCGTCTCCACGACCAGCACTGTTGCCTCTAGACACAGAGCCTGCTTGCCCTCTTTTATTGGCTTGTGACTGTCTGCCTCTCCTTGTTGGCCTTCCAGACATACTAATGGCCTGTAGATGCACTATTCTGGGATATATATATATATATATATATATATATATATATATATATATATATATATATACTGATACTGCAGCTAGCAAAATCAACTGCCTGCCTGTAGTATGAAAACACCACCAACCTTCTACAGGTAGCTTTAGCTGAACACTGTGCAGAGCTCGCAAAAAACTAACTTGTAGCTTATTTAGCTGCCTGCGGTAGTGATAGGATCAGGAAAACACCACCAACCTTCTACAGGTAGCTTTAGGTGAACACTGTGCAGAGCTCGCACTACACTAACTTGTAGTTTTAGCTGAACACTGTGAGGAGGACGCACTACACTAACTTGTAGCTTTAGCTGAACACTGTTCAGAGGATGCACTACACTAACTTGTAGCTTTAGCTGAACACTGTTCAGAGGACGCACTACACTAACTTGTAGTTTTAGCTGAACACTGTTCAGAGGACGCACTACACTAACTTGTAGTTTTAACTGAAAACTGTGAGGAGGACGCACTACCCTAACTTGTAGCTTTAGCTGAACACTGTGCAGAGGTCACACTAAACTAATTGTAGCTTTAACTGAACACTGTGAGGAGGACGCACTACACTAACTGTAAATAGTCTAGCTGCCTGACTGTGGTACTAATAGGATCAAAAGAACACCAGCAATTTTCTTCAGGTAGCTGTAAATACTGTAAAGAAGATAACAGGAACGGATCTAGCTAAACTGAATACAGTGTATATATATATATATATATATATATATATATATATATATATATATACATACAACACCTGGGATGCATATATATACACAATACACTGTAAGTGCAGCTAACTCACTGACTGTCCTGCCTAATCTATCTAACTTAAATCAAATAACACTGTCTCTCTGTCTATCTAAGCACGCTGGAACACACTACACAGGGCCGCCGTGCAGGCGGCCTTATATAGTGTGGGGCGTGTTCTAAAGCCCCTGAGCCATAATTGGCCAAAGCCACCCTGGCTTTGGCCAATTACAGCTCTCTCTACTGATGGTGCTGTGATTGGCCAAGCATGCGGGTCATAGTGCATGCTTGGCCAATTATCAGCCAGCAATGCACTGCGATGCCGCAGTGAATTATGGGCCGTGATGCGCCACACGAATTTGGCGCGAACGGCCTATAACGTTCGCAACTCAGCGAACGATCGAACAGCCGATGTTCAAGTCGAACATGGGTTCGACTCAAACGCGAGGCTCATCCCTAGCTGCTACCAGACTCACCCACCTTGCCAACCGCTCAGCGTCTGCTACTTCTCTTTGCCAATCGCTCCACTTACCCAACAAATTAAATTCAAAATACTAAAGTCATCCAGAACTCGGCCCCCATCTACATCACTAACCTAGTCTCACAATACCAACCAAATCATTCTCTTCGATCCCAAGACGTCCTGTTCTCTAGCTCCCTCTCACTTCCTCCCATGCTAATCTCCAGGACTTCTCCAGAGCCTCTCCCATCCTTTCAAATGCCCTATCCCAATTTTTCTTACTATCTCCTACTCGGTCTACTTTAAGATGATCCCTGAAACCTTTTCTTCAGAGAAGCCTATCCTGCCCCCACTTAACACCTGGACTTTTATTTTCTCCATCAGCCCATCCCCCACAGTTATTGCCTTTTGTATCCTTTGACCCTCCCCTCTTAGCCCCGATGTTCACATCGGGACAATTTGACATGTCAAACCACATGCCAAATCTTAGCCTATTGCCGGCAACGGCACCGGCCGAATCGGTGCGACGCTGACTTTGTGGCGCCACACCAATTTTCAAAAGTAGTTCCTGCACTATTTTTGGCAACGTCGGGGGCGATTTCAATAGACATGTCTTTCAAATCGCCCTCGAACTCGCAATGAAATGCGGGTTTGAAATCGGCTCAGTTCAGCTGAACTTGCGCGATTTCAAACCCGCCTCCAATGTGAACGTACTTTTAGATTGTAAGCTCTAACGAGCAGGGCCCTCTGATTCCTCCTCTATTGAATTGTATTGTAACTGTACTGCATACCTCCCAACTGTCCCAGATTCGCCGGGACTGTCCCGGCAAATCAAGGGTTTGTTCCCCCGGAGTGTAGCCAAGTGTTGGAACAGGTTCCAGCACTTGGCTCCAGTGGCTTACCCACAAGCATGCAGTAGCGTGGGCACCAGTAACATCTGCCCTTCTACTTGTGCAGGAAATGTGGATGGGGGTGGTGGTGGTAATCATACAGTGTGTAATTTGATCTATGGTTCCGACCGGTGTCATGTGCTGTATGGAAGAGCTTTGGTATGACATGGGGGGATGGGCTATTTGCACATGGAAGGTTAATTTGGGAGTGGGGGTATTCTTGCTAAGTGGAGGAATGGGGGGGTGAATTTGTGCTAGGAGGGTGTGGGGGGATTTTGTTTAAGAGGAAGAATGAGGGAGATTTGACCCCCTGTACCCTTCCCTACTGACTTCTGTCCTCCGTCCTGCTAACCCCTGTACCCTGCCCTACTGACTCCTGTACCCTTCCCTACTTACTCCTGTCCTCTGTCATGCTGACCCCTGTAGTCTTCCCTACTGACTCCTGTCCTCCGTCCTGCTGTCCCCTGTAGTCTTCCCTACTGACTCCTGTCCTCCGTCATGCTGACCCCTGTAGTCTTCCCTACTGACTCCTGTCCTGCTGACCCCTGTAACCTGCCCTACTGACCCCTGCCCTGTTGACCCCTGTAACCTGCCCCGCTGACTCCTGTAACCTGCCCCGCTGACCCCTATACCCTGCCCTGCTGACTCCTGTCCTGCTGACCCTTGTACCCTGCCCTATAAACTCCTGTGCTCCATGCTGCTGACCCCTGTACCCTGCCCCCTGTCCTGCTGCCCCTGTACCCTGCTCTACTGATTCCTGTCCTCTGTCCTGCTGCACCTGTACCCTTCCCTACCAATTCCTGTCCTCGGTCCTGCTGCCCCTGTACCCTTCTCTACTGACACCTGTCCTCCGCCCTACTGACCCCTGTACCCTGTCCTGTGGACCTCTGTATCCTGCCCTGCTGACTCCTGTATCCTGCCTTGCTGACCCCTGTCTTTTGTCCTGCTAACCCCTGTACCCTTTCCTACTGACTCCTGTCCTCCGTCCTGCTGACCTCTGTACCCTGCCCTACAAACTCCTGTCCTCCGTCCTGATGACCCCTGTACCCTGCCCTACTGTCCCGATACCCTGCTCTACTGATTCCTGTGCTCTGTCCTGCTGCACCTGAACCCTTCCCTACTGATTCCTGTCCTCTGTCCTGCTGCCCCGGTACCCTTCCCTACTGATTCCTGTCCTCTGTCCTGCTGCCCCTGTACCCTTCCCTACTGATTCCTGTCCTCTGTCCTGCTGCCCCGGTACCCTTCCCTACTGATTCCTGTCCTCTGTCCTGCTGCCCCGGTACCCTTCCCTACTGATTCCTGTCCTCTGTCCTGCTGCCCCTGTACCCTTCCCTACTGACTCCTGTCCTTCGTCCTGCTGACCCCTGTACCCTTCCCTACAAACTCCTGTCCTCCGTCCTGCTGACCCCTGTACCTTGCCCTACTGTCTCCTGTCCTGCTGCCCCGATACCCTGCTCTACTGATTCCTGTCCTCTGCCCTGCTGCGCCGGTACCCTTTCCTACTGACTCCTGTCCTCCTGACTCCTGTACCTGTCCCTACTGACTCCTGTCCTCAGTCCTGCTGACCCCTGTACCTAGGGTTGCCACCTTTTCTTCAAGCCAAACCTAAACACTTTTGCGGCACAGGGCAATTTTTTTTTTGCAGTAAACATTATAGGATTATAAAAGACCTGGGACACATTTGGCAGCCCCAAGGGGAGTAGTAATGTAGGGCACAGAGCGTGCCAGTGGGTGTGGCCAAATTGGTCTTGCTGACATCATCACCCTGTCAGGGCTGGGTTCAGCCCTTCCTTCTCAAAAGCTGGCCGCTCAGCTGTTGGCTAATTGCCAGCTCCTTTCTCTCCACAGTGACTCACCTGTTGATGAGATCCTGCTAGTCAGTCCTACCTACTTAAGCCATCCAGCCCAGATGATCTCTGCCTTCGCCTTGGTCACATCTCTAGAGACACTCTTCTTTGTTCCTGTTAAAGACTTGCTTGGCTGACATTCCTTCTGGCTCCAGATCCTGCTTGTTGTTCTACTACGCTCATCTCTGGCTCCCTAACGTTTTGGCTTGTCTGACCATCCATGCCAGTTCCTGAACTCTGGCTATGTTTTGACTATGTTTACTCTGTTTACCTTTTTTATTATTATTTTTAAACAAGTGTGATTTAACTGTACTTCTGTCTCAGTCTGATTCATGGTTTCTGACAAACCCCACCCTTCAGTGATGCCAAACCTGCCCTCAAACAGCCACCCGCAGCGGCAAAACAGATTTGTGTATGATTATCTTGGTTACTTGGGGAGCCACAGCCTGGCCTGAATAATGTGTCTGGGTTTCAGGTGGACTGAAACCCGGACACAAGATGCAAAACCCGAACTGTCCGTGTGAATCCTAGACAGGTGGCAACCCTACCTGTACCCTTCCCTACTGACCCTCCTGTATAGGTACAAGGAAGCCCAGGTTTTGTTTAAGCACACTCCTTAAACCCCTCCCACTGTTAAGAGTATGGCCACACCCACATTTTGCCACCACAGATCACTTCCTCCACTGGGTGGCTCTCATTCTGAAGTTTAATAGTTGGGAGGTATGGTGTTGTCTGCCATAGTGTGCGAACTGTTGGCGTGATATAAATCCTGAATAATAATAATATTATATATGTGCGTATCATCATCTGCTGGAGATAAAAGACGTCACAGTGACTATGGAGGAAGAGGACGGAACATGACGGGGGGGGGGTTACTGGGTGTAAATAGAAAATAAGATCTTATTACCTCCTCTGCTGTCTCTTCCAACAATGTCTTCTCCCTACTTCCTCCCGACTCACCTCTCACTCGGAACTTCATTTGTATACTTGACATCACTTCTTGTCTTCCATAGAGACTTCCTGTCTCTATGGTAAAAGTGAGATCCCCACCTTGTGGCGCTCAGAGGAACTGCAGCTCCGAGAAACATCTCGTAGTGTGAACACGGCCTTGTGCTGTGTGTGTATGTACTGTATATCCTTATAGATGGGGTCATCTCCACTCCCACCAAGGGGGAGAGAAATATATTACTGCCTAGTCCAGCCTTTCTCAGCCAGGGTTCCTCCAAAGGTTTCTAGGGGTTCCCTGAGCAATGAACAATTTCTGTCTTGTAGTGACAACTGGCATCAATGATCTATAAGGGGGATTAGTTTTACCACTAAGGACAATGTGAGAATGTCCTTCTTTCACTGACCACTGATATAAGGGGGTCCTTCTCCCATTGCTCACCAATGTAAAGGACCACTACACTAACCACTGTTATATCAGAGTCCTTCTTCCATTGGCCACCAATGTAAGGGACCTCTACACTGATCACTTATGTAAGGAGGTCTTTTCGCATTGGTCACCAATGTAAGGGACCATTACACTGACCACTGATATAAAGGGGTCCTTCTCTTATTGGTCACCAGTGTAAGGGATCACTACATTGACCACTGATATAAGGGGGTCCTTCTCTTTTTGGTCACCAATGTAATCAAACACTATCTGACCCAGGGAAGCCATCAGAAATTCTGGGGCCCCTTACAGAGCTTTAGGCCTGGGCCTCCATGCCACCCGCCGGTCCTGACTACTAACATTTTCCAGGGCCCTCCCCACTGGCCATCTCTTCGAGTCCTTGAGTGCACCCACTTTTATTTTAACACTCTTTCAACTTAATATATCCTCCATCTTATGTCCTCCTACTCCTCTAGTCCCATGTCCTCCTTCTCCAGTCCCATCTTCTTTTCCTCAAATCCCATCTCCTTCATCCCACGTCCTCCTCCAGTCCTATCTCCTGCATCCCATGTCCTCCTCCTTCTCCATCCTACGTCCTCCTCTAGTCCCATCTCCTCCATCCCATGTCCTCCTCCTTCTCCATCCTACGTCCTCCTCTAGTCCCATCTCCTCCATCCCATGTCCTCCTCCTTCTCCATCCCACGTCCTCCTCCAGTCCTATCTCCTGCATCCCATGTCCTCCTCCTTCTTCATCCTACGTCCTCCTCTAGTCCCATCTCCTCCATCCCATGTCCTCCTCCTTCTCCATCCTACGTCCTCCTCTAGTCCCATCTCCTCCATCCCATGTCCTCCTCCAGTCTCATCTACCTAATTCCATGTTCTCCTACTTCAGTCCCATCTCCTCCATCCCAGGTCCTCCTGCAGTCCAGAGAGAGGGAATGAGGGAGAGAGAGAACAAGGGGGAAAGAGAATGAGTGGTAGAGAGAGAATGAGAGGGAGAGGAAATGAGGGGGAGAGAGAACACGAGGGATAGAATGAGATGGATAGAACAAGAGGGAGAGTGAGAACGAGGGGAAGAGAGAATGAGTGGTAGAGAGAAAATGAGAGGGAGAGAGAATGAGGGGGGCAGAGAACAAGAGGAGGGCAGAGAACAAGAGGGGGGCAGAGAACAAGAGGTAGAGAGAGAACAAGGGAGAGAGGGAATGAGGGGGAAAGAGAATGAGAGGGAGAGAAAGAATGAGGGAGAGAGAATGAGTGGAAGAGAGAGAATGAGGGGGAGAGAGAATGAGAGAGACAGAGAGAATAAAAGAGAAAGCATGAGAGAGAGAGAGAACAAGGGAAAGAGAGAACGAGAGGAAGAGAGAGAATGAAAGGGGGAGAGAGTATGAAATGGAGAGAGAGAGAATGAGTGGGAGGGAGAACAAGAGGGAGAGAGAGAGAGAATGAGTGGCAAAGAGAGAATGAGTGGGAGGGAGAACGAGAGGGGAAAAGAGAACAAGAGGGAGAGAGAACGAGAGAGAGAATTAGTCAGAGAATGAGAGAGACAGAGAGAATAAAAGAGATAAAGCATGAGAGAGAGAACAAGGGAGAAAGAGAGGAAGAGAGAGAATGAAAGGGAGAGAGAGTAAGAGATGGGGAGAGAGAGAATGAGGGGGAGAAAGAACAAGAGGGGGAAAAAGAACAATAGGGAGAGAGAGAGAATGAGTGGGAGAGAGAGAATGAGTGGGAGAGAGAGAAAAAGAGGGAGAGAGAGAAAAAGAGGGGGAGAGAAAAAGAGGGGGAGAGAAAAAGAGGGGGAGAGAGAAAAAGAGGGGGAGAGAGAGTGAGAGATTAGGAGAGAAACAGAGCGAGAGAATGAAATAGAGAAAGACAGAGAGAGAAAGAACAAGAGACAGAATGAGTAAGAGAGAACGAGGCAGAGAACTAGAGAGAATGAAAGAGCATGAGAGAGAATGAGGGAGAGAGAGAGAACGAGGAAGAGAGAGAAAGAGAAAGAATGAGAGAGAGAATATAGGAGAGGAAGAATGCGGGAGAAGGAGAATAAGGGAGATAGAGAGAGGGAATGAGAGAGTGAGAGGGAATGAGAGAGGGAGAGAATTAAAGAGGGAAAAGTAGGGAACAGAGGAAGGTGAGGAGGAGGAGAGGGGTAAGAAAGGGGGAGGGGTAGAGAGAGAGAGAGAGAAAGGGGGGAAAGAAGAAGCAGAGCAAAAAGGGGGGGGTGAGGGGGGCTGTTCTGGGTGTGGAAGGCTCATTCACCAAAGGTCCCCCCCCCCTTAGGGCTGGTCTCCACCAGGGCTGTGGCTAGCAGCTATTGTTTCAAAACTGCCGCTCAGCTGCCCGCAGAACTTCTCTTACAGCACTGCATTGGATGCAGGTGGCTGGAGTGAAAGCAGTGATGGGCGGACTCCAATGGGAGAGGGAGTGTCGGATTGGACAAGCAGTGGAGCGAGGGAAGGGCCAGGAGGACAGTGGACGGGAGATGGACTCACTCCGACTCCCATGCAAGCTGCTTTCCCCACTCACACTTTATCAGTATGACAGGCTGCAAGTGACTGTGGAGAGCCGGAGCTAGGAGCTATAGCCGCTCTCCACAGTATCCGATGCCTGGGCCCCCTATGGGCTGTCTCCCCTTGATGGCGGCCCTGCCCTGACCACTAGGCATGGGTTGCAGGTTTTGTCTTAATCATGGTTCAGACTGAATTTCGCTTGTTTGAAGATTTGGAGAATATTGAATTAAACCTATTAGTATTGCATGCTTACCGCCCTTTTCTTAGCAAGCCAGTCATGCTGGGATTAGGGTTTTGGTATGAATTTCCAGGGGATAAATCTAAATAAACAAAATAAAACTTCCTCATTTAGTGTATAATGAGATAAGTAAATGAAATATGCAAAATCAACTATTTAAACCAGTCATTCCAGCCATAAGATGCTGCACACCTAAATGCCTGGATAGAAAAGGATGGAGATCTCCACTTCTCTTTGAGAACGTCTATGGAAATAAAACGCGTACGGTCAGAGCTTTGGCGTTGACGTCCTCACACATGCGTGCCAGGATGGGCGGCATGCTGTATTGTACTTGCGATGGAGTACATGCACTTTGTGAGTACATGGAGATTTAATAAACGAGCAGTTTTATGGATCCTCTTATTTGTGGTAACACGGGGCTTCTTATGAGAATGTGACCTTGCTTCAGATCCCCTATTGGCAACAATTAACCATTGCATTCCCCGAAGTGGAGTTGTGTATGTGGTGGCTTGATCTTGTGACCGCTGGGCTGAACCTAATTTTGAGTGCTTTAGACCACTTCGATGGGGAGGGGCTAATGTTCCAGTAGCGGATAGAGTTCCTGTCTGGTGACGGAGCATGAATATCACTAATGCCGCGTACACACGAGCGGACTTTCTATCCTACTTGGTCCGGCACACTTTCCGACGGACTTTGTCCGCCAGGTGCGCCGGACTTTAAAACGAACGGACTTGCCCACACACGCCGGGATTTTCCGGCGGGCTAAGTCCGCCCGTCTTTCCGACGGACTTTCGCCGGAGTTCCGGCGGACTTTCAGAATGAACGGACTTGCCCACACAAGGACAAGTCCGTTCATTTTGAACGTGACTCAGGTGCGACGGGACTAGAAAAGGATGTCAATCTTGCCGCTTTTACCGGCTAGATTGACACCTTGCGAGCCCCGTCGCGGGGCATACCAGGCCCATAGGTCTGGTATGGATTATAAAGGGGAACCCCGCTACGCCGAAAAAACGGCGTGGGGTCCCCCCTAAAATCCATACCAGACCCCGATCCGAGCACGCAGCCTGGCCGGTCAGGAAAGGGGGTGGGGACGAGCGAGCGCCCCCCCCCTCCTGAACCGTACCAGGCCGCATGCCCTCAACATGGGGGGTGGGTGCTTTGGGGGAGGGGGGCGCCCTGCGCCCCCCCCCCCAAAGCACCTTGTCCCCATGTTGATGAGGACAAGGGCCTCTTCCCGACAACCCTGGCCGTTGGTTGTCGGGGTCTGCGGGCGGGGGCTTATCGGAATCTGGGAGCCCCCTTTAATAAGGGGGCCCCCAGATCCCGGCCCCCCACCCTATGTAAATGAGTATGGGGTACATGGTACCCCTACCCATTTACCTAGGAAAAAAGTGTAAGTAATAAAACACACCACACAGGTTTTTAAAATATTTTATTAAACAGCTCCGGGGGGGGGGTCTTCTTCCGGCTTCGGGGGTCCCTCCGCTTCATCTTCTCCCGGCGTCCGGTTGGTTCTTCTCCGCTCTCCGGCCTCTTCTCCCGGTGTCGCAGGTCTTCGGCCGGCCCCTCCGCTCTCTTCATGTAGCTCTATTGCGAGCGGAGGTCCGGACTTCTGGGCTTCTTGGCTTCTTGGCTTCTTGGCTTCTCTTCTCTTCTCTTCCCCCAGATGTTGACACGACGCTCTCTCCGGCTGGACTGGTCTCTGAGGGCTGCGTTGTGACTTATATAGGCGGAGACCCCGCCCCCATATGATGTCACAGTCCCTGGGCATGCTGGGACTGTGACGTTTTAGGGGGCGTGGTCGGGGGGCGTGGTCGACCACGCCCCTAAAACGTCACAGTCCCAGCATGCCCAGGGACTGTGACATCATATGGGGGCGGGGTCTCCGCCTATATAAGTCACAACGCAGCCCTCAGAAACCAGTCCAGCCGGAGAGAGCGTCGTGTCAACATCTGGGGGAAGAGAAGAGAAGCCAAGCCAAGCCAAGAAGCCAAGAAGCCAAGAAGCCAAGAAGCCCGGACCTCCGCTCGCAATAGAGCTACATGAAGAGAGCGGAGGGGCCGGCCGAAGACCTGCGACACCGGGAGAAGAGGCCGGAGAGCGGAGAAGAACCAACCGGACGCCGGGAGAAGATGAAGCGGAGGGACCCCCGAAGCCGGAAGAAGACCCCCGAAGCCGGAGGAAGATCCCCCCCGGAGCTGTTTAATAAAATATTTTAAAAACCTGTGTAGTGTGTTTTATTACTTACACTTTTTTCCTAGGTAAATGGGTAGGGGTACCATGTACCCCATACTCATTTACATAGGGTGGGGGGCCGGGATCTGGGGGCCCCCTTATTAAAGGGGGCTCCCAGATTCCGATAAGCCCCCGCCCGCAGACCCCGACAACCAACGGCCAGGGTTGTCGGGAAGAGGCCCTTGTCCTCATCAACATGGGGACAAGGTGCTTTGGGGGGGGGGGCGCAGGGCGCCCCCCTCCCCCAAAGCACCCACCCCCCATGTTGAGGGCATGCGGCCTGGTACGGTTCAGGAGGGGGGGGGGCGCTCGGTCGTCCCCACCCCCTTTCCTGACCGGCCGGGCTGCGTGCTCGGATCGGGGTCTGGTATGGATTTTAGGGGGACCCCACGCCGTTTTTTCGGCGTAGCGGGGTTCCCCTTTATAATCCATACCAGACCTAAGGGCCTGGTATGCCCCGCGCTCGCCGCAATAGGAAGATTTGTTTTTCCTATTGCAGCGAGCGCGAGATGCAATACCATCCCCTCGTGTCGTATTTGGTCTGTCGGACCAGCCTACACACGAGCGGGCTTTCCGTCGGACCAGCACACACACGAGCGGACTTTCCGCCCGAAACTGAGTCCGACGGAAAGATTTCAAACATGTTTGAAATCTAGGTCCGGCGGGCTTTTGGGAAGAAGTCCGCCGGAAAAGTCCGCCGCCGCCCACACACGGGCGGATTGTCCGGCACACTCTGGTCCGCCGGACCAAGTATGCCGGAAAGTCCGACCGTGTGTACGCGGCATAAGTGTTGCTGGCATTTGGACAGTTTTGCATGTTTTGTGTGAGTAATTTATTTATTGTGTGTCACATAATTCACTATTAATTTGTATTATTTAAGGAAACAGCCCCCCCTTTTTTATATATACAATGAATTTCCAGGGAACCTCACACTATTTTTTGTTTTTTTGTGTAAGGATCCCTCCTACAATCTTTAACAGACTCAAACGGTCTGGTATGTAATGTAGTGCCCTCCTAGGTCAGGTGCTAGAAGTGCGGCAAGTTTCGTTTTCGGCTCTGCTGTTAGAAGTAGAGATTTAATTGTATTTTGCCTACTCTGAGTTCTGCAGCTACAGGTTTGCCTGTCTCCCCCTGTCTTTTCAGAACTTTCTGGAAACATAGAGAGCAGGAGAGGGCAGAGTCTGAGCTGGCCCTGGATACAGCTTCAGCCAATTCCTGGTCAAGAAGAATGGTTAGCAGGGGGCTGAGAGGTCTATATAAGGCTGAGAGCAGAGAGTAGCAGGGTCCTTTGCCAGCAGGAGAATGACCCAGCCTGGAAATGCTGTCAAACCTTCCAGGGCTCAGTGAGGTGCCTTAAGAAGTTCTGGATGGTTCTCACTCAGTGAGGAGCCTTAAGAAGTCTTGGATATATCTTGCTCAGTGAGGAGCCTTAAGAAGTTCTGTATGATTCTCGCTCAGTGAGGAGCCTTAATAAGTCCAGGATGATTCTCGCTCAGTGTGGAGCCTTAAGAAGTCCTGGACAATTCTCGCTCAGTGAGGAGCCTTAAGGAGTTCTAGATGATTCTCGCTCAGTGAGGAGACTTAAGAAGTTCTGGATGATTCTCGCTCAGTGAGGAGCCTTAAGAAGTCTTGGATGATTCTCGCTTAGTGAGGAGCCTTAAGAAGTTCTGGATGATTCTCGCTCAGTGAGGAGCCTTAAGAAGTCCTGGATGATTCTCACTTAGTGAGGAGCCTTAAGAAGTTCTGGATGATTCTCGCTCAGTGAGGGGCCTTAAGTAGTTCTGTATGATTCTCGCACAGTGAGGAACCTTAAGAAGATCTGGATGATTCTCGCTTAGTGAGGAGCCAAAGGATCACCCCTAAAGTCGCAGGAACATTCAAGGTGACACCCAGAGGAGATCTTATGTCGGAGCCAAGCTGAAGCTGAGAGAAGGTCTTCAGATTACCTGTGTCACAGTAAGTAGGCCTTAAAGAATTCTCAAGAGAGAGGGACTGTTGCCTGCACACCCCTTCTTCATAGAAGGATTGTTCCAAACTCACTGAGTGGGGGAGGGTTATACATATCTCCCAACCGCCCCAGATTTGCCGGGACTGTCCCGGGACTTGATTAAAATCCCAGTGTCCCAGGGAATCAAGGCTGAGTCCCGAAGCCCAGTCGTGGAAAAAGTTCCGGCACTTTGCTCCAGTAACTGGTCTAACAGGGGTGCAGTAGTTCGAGTAACAGCAACACTGGCCCTGCATCTCTTGCCCCAGGTTCTCATCATGATCGCAGCTTTCTATTGAAGCCGGCATCTCGCCGTACCGGCTGCCAGTTCAATTACTCACTGTAGAGCAGTGACACCCCCTCCTCTGGCTCTTCCTCTTCAGCTCTGACGTTTCATGTACACAGGTCAGGAGGAGGAGCCGGGGAAGAATACTGCTCTACTACAGCCATGCTGATCAGAGGTCTGTAATTATCGGGGGAATTAAATGAATGAACTAAAGTTGTAATTAGCTGGGAGCTGACCAATATTTAGGTGACACACTATAAACGCTGCACTTGGAGAGCTTGCAGAGGAGGGGGGCACATGGGGGGGGTTGTAGCAAGAATGTACACTAAAAGGAATTATTTGGGGGAGGGGGTAAATGAGAGGATATGTGCTAGGGTGCTTTAAGGGGGAGGGATTTTAACTCCCTCTCCCACCTTCTAGCACAAATCCTCTCCCCTCCCAAAGCTCCCCAGCACATAACCTCTTATTTAATTCCTCTCCCAAATCAAAGAGCTGCCCCAAAGGTGGCGGTTGTGGTTTCTGGGACCCCAAGCACCCCACAAGAGATGTGGGACAATTGCCCGGGTGCCCATGCTCACACCCCTGCTAGGCGACTTAGTGGAGCCTAGTGCCGGAGCTTGTTTTGGCACTGGGCTTCAAGACTCAGCCTGGATTCGTGGAATACCAGGAATATGATCGAATTACAGGAAGAACCCACCAGAACTGGGACGATTGGGAGGTATGGATGTTTAGCCAAAGGGGGGAGAAGAGGATTTGTGATAGAACTAAGGAGAGCATTTGTGCTGGTGTGGAGAATTTAGTGGTTAAGAGGATTTGTGCTGGAGAGGATTGGGGGAGAGGATTAAATCTCTGATGAGGGATTATGTTGGAAGGGGGGATTTGTGCTGGGGTGGGGGTTGAAGGGGGGGAAAGAAGAAGAGTTTGTGCTGGGATGAAATGGTTTATTTGTGCTAGAAGTAGGCAGAGGATTTGTGCTAGGGGGGTTGAGGAGGAGAAAGAAGGGCGGGGGTTGATTTGTGCTAGACGTAGACAGAGGATTTGTGCTGGGAGGGGGGATTTGGGGAACGGAGGATTTATGCTGGGATGAGGGTTTGTGCTGGGACGAGGACATATGGGGAAGATGATTTGTATTAGAAGTAGAAAAAGGAGTATTATTTTTTTTGGGGGGGGGGGAGGTGAGAGAATTTTGGAGAGTGGAATTAGGTTTAGGTGGGGAGGATTTCTACTGGAACGGGAGATTGTGCTGGAAGGGAGGATTTATTCTGGGAGGGTGATTGGGGGGAGGGGAGATTTGTGCTTGGAGCAGAAGAGGATTTGTGTTGGGAGGGGGGATTGTGCTGGGAGGGGGTGGGGGGATTTGGGAAAGGTGGAGGAGGACTTGTGTTGAGGAAGGGGGAAGATGATTTGTGTTGGCAGGAGGATTTGGGGAGAGAATTTGTTCTGGGAGGGAGAGAGAAGATTTGTGCTGAGAGGGTGAGTCCAGAGATTAGTGCTGGATTTTCTTTTGTGGAAGGGAGGAAGTGGGGATTTTTGCTTAGAGGGTAAAGTGGGGGGGGGGGGGGATTTTGCACTCTCTTTACCCATGCACTGTATGCTACACATCCCTGACTCCTGCACTCTTTTTGCTTTGTACTCCTGACTCCGACTATCCATTACATATTCCTAGACCCTGCATTCTGTACATTACACAATCCTATCCCCTGCATTCTGTACATTACACACTCCTGTCCCCTGCATTCTGTACGTTACACACTCCTGCCCCCTGCATTCTGTACATTACACAATCCTATCCCCTGCATTCTGTACATTACACACTCCTGTCCCCTGCATTCTGTACATTACACACTCCTGTCCCCTGCATTCTGTCCATTACACACTCCTGTCCCCTGCATTCTGTATATAACACACTCCCGTCCCTTGCATTCAGTACATTACACACTCTTGTCCCCTGCACTCTGTACATTATAAACTCCTTTCCCTTGCATTCGGTACATTACACACTCCCTTCCCCTGCATTCTGTAAATTACACACTCCCTTCCCCTGCATTCTGTAAATTACACACTCCTCTCCCCTGCATTCTGTACATTACACACTCCTGTCCCCTGCATTCTGTAAATTACACACTCCTCTCCCCTGCATTCTGTACATTACACACTCCTGTCCTCTGAATTCTGTGCATTACACACTCCTGTCCTCCGTATTCTGTACATTACACACTCCTGTCCTCTGCATTCTGTACATTACACACTCCTGTCCCCTGCATTCTGTACATTACACACTCTTGTCCCCTTCACTCTGTACATTACACACTCCTGTCCTCCGTATTCTGTACATTACACACTCCTGTCCCCTACATTCTGTGCATTACACACTCCTGTCCCCTGCATTCTATACATTAAACATTCATTCACTAAAGTTTTTAGAAACAGACCTGTAAGTGTTTGTGAAATCTTCCACCACAAAATGTACTCAGCCAATGAGAGGTAATGACTCCATTTTTATTTTTCTCCTGCTATCAATGGCCAACACGGTACAACACTTCATCCATGTCTTTGGTGATCTCTGATCTCCTTATCAACTGTTTCTTACATGATGAAGATCAGCCATGGAGTATATCTGAGGTGTATATCAGGGTGTGCTTCTTCCCCACATGTCCAGCAACATTCATATACAAGACATTTCCCGCACTCACTAATACACCTCGAGGGTTGTGTGGGACCCCTGATGTACAGGAAGACAGGACTTCAGTGAGAAACAATTCCCTCAATCAGGACAGGAAAGTGGCTTCTTCTTTGTGTGGGATCTCTGATGTGAGGTAAGAGCGGACTTCACTGTAAAACGTTTCCCGCACTCATTACAGGAATACGGCTTTTCCCCAGTGTGCAATCTCTGATGTGTGAAAAGGGTGGACTTTTGTGAAAAACATTTCCCACACTCAAGACAGGAATACGGCTTCTCCCCATTGTGCCATTTCTGATGTCTGTAAAGTCCGGACCACTGTGAAAAACATTTCCCGCACTCAGTACAGGAAAATGGCTTCTCTCCCGTGTGAGATCTCTGATGTGCGTCAAGTTGTGATTTTTGTACAAAACATTTCCCGCACTCAGGACAGGAATATGGCTTTTCTCCCATGTGAAATTTCAGGTGTTTATTAAAACTGTACTTATCTGAAAAACATTTCCCGCACTGAGGACAGCCATATGGCTTTTCCCCCGTGTGAGACCTCCGATGTGTGACAAGTTCTGAATTTTTTACAAAACATTTCCCACACTCAGTACAGGAATACGGCTTTTCTCCCGTATGCAGTCTCTTATGTGTGTAAAGATTGGCGCTCCTTGAAAAACATTTCCCACACTCAGGACAGGAAAATGGTTTCTCCCCTGTGTGAGATCTCTGATGTGCGACAAGGTCTGTTTTGTGTCTAAAACATTTCAAGCACTCAGTACACAAATACGGCTTTTCACCTGTGTGTGATATCTGATGTTTGTTAAGATGGGACTTCCGTGAAAAACATTTCCCGCACTCAGGGCAGGAATATGGCTTCTCACCTGTGTGCACTCTTATATGTCCGTTACGATGGGACTTCCGTGAAAAACATTTCCCACACTCAGGACAGGAATATGGCTTCTCCCCTGTGTGAGTTCTTCTATGCACTTTAAGTTTGAATTTAAAACGGAAACACTTCCCGCACTCAGGACAGGAAAACCTTTTATCTGTTGGAAGGACGGCACCGTCCCTCACAGTCTGAGGTTCCTCAGGATAAGAGGAATACGATGGTCCGGCACCATCCCGCACAGTCTGAGGTTCCTCAGGATAAGAAGAATACAATGGTCCGGCACCGTCCCTCACAGTCTGAGGTTCCTCAGGATAAGAGGAATATGATGGTCCGGCACCGTCCCGCACAGTCTGAGGTTCCTCAGGATAAGAGGAATATGATGGTCCGGCACTGTCCCGCACAGTCTGAGGTTCCTCAGGATAAGAGGAATACGATGGTCCGGCACCGTCCAGCACAGTCTGAGGTTCCTCAGGATAAGAGGAATACGATGGTCCATCTACACTGTGTGGTGCCGGATGGACATTTGAGGTAGCCGGGTTTTCTCCTGGACTATTCCCTGTATGAATTCTCTGATGTACTAAAAGATGTGACTTCTGTGAAAAACTTTTCCTGCACTCAGGGCAGGAATACGGCTTCCCACCTGTGTGAGATCTATGATGTATGGAAAGTTGGGTTTTCTTTAAAAAACGTTCCCCGCACTCTGGACAGGAATACGACTTCTCGTCTCTGTGATATCTTTTATGAACATTAAAACTGAATTTAGTACGGAAACACATCCCGCACTCAGTACAGGAAAACCGCTTATTCGTTGGAAGGACGGCACCGTCCCTCACAGTCTGAGGTTCCTCAGGGTTTGAGGAATACGATGGTCCAACCACAATGTGGGGCACCACAATATACAAGATAGTGGGGTTTTCTGAATGCTGTGTGATGTCCTCATCTTCTACTTTACAGTCCGGAGACAAAGTGAGACAATCCTCTGAGGTTTTCCTCATCTCCCGTCCATCTACTAAAATAGAAATACAAAGATTATTACTAGACATGAGCAGATTGGTTCCCCTAAACCAGGACTCCGCCCACATCAAGCAGCTTTGTCACTGAGGATCTTACAATTCCCCCCTCAAGGTAACTAGTAAATGGGTCTTCTGATCTCCTACCAGTTCATTTCTTTATTCATGGACCTTAGTCAGAGAGTGAGGAAACAACGAGAACTGTCTTTTATAGGAGTGACAGTGATGAGGGGATTATAGGACGAGCATCCCCTCCCCCTCTATCACTCATTGCCATCTTCCCAACACAAGAAGTCCTGCACTTCCTTATTTAGTCCATGATTTAGTCATGAGTAACAGCGGGGCTGAGCCCCACCAGAGGTCAGAGAGTGAGGATGGGGGGAGAACAACCAAGATGAAGACTGGACTGATCCTGAAGACCACCATCATTGGGTTATTGACTCCTCCCTCATTATCACTTTCTGTTTATGGCTCCAAAGTTGGAGGATGTTATCACATTATTATCACCATGTAAAAGTCTGTATGTAATGTACAACATAGAGTATATAGAGCAGAGGTCAGGACTCATAATATCTGTATTCAGTAATCAGTGGTGGCTTATAGGTTTACTGGAGACAAGTTGCAGAGGTCCCACACCGCTGCCTCCTATCTCCTGAGACTGCACTCAGTGACTTGGGTCTGAGACTATACAGACATATCCCTCCACCCGGCACAGACAGCAAATAACAGAATAAGCATTCCCGGGAGAATTACTCTGTCAAAGGTGTTGCTAGACCCAGGACTTGAGGCAGAAGACCCAAGGTACATACTCCAGGTCCCTAGGCTGAGCAACACCTATGGTGAAAATCTCAATTTTACTGCCAGCTGAACCCCAGAATCTCCATAAATCCAGTCTAGATACATAAATTGTGTCTGCAGCACAGAGAAGGAAGATTATCCGAGAGAAATACAGGAATACAGGACGGGGAACACAGCTCAGGAAAGTGACCAGGGGATTACAGGCTGATATCACCCAGTCCCCACCCTACTCTGGACCAACCAGTGAGCAGTATGGGTGGAGGAATGGATTTAATGTTAAAGCGGAGCTCCACACAAAAGGGGAAGCTCTGCTTGCTCGCACCCTCCCCGTTCCACTGTCACATTTGGCCCCACCTCCTTCCCCCGCTGCCTTCTGGGACACACACAGGTCCCAGAAGACAGCGGGATCATTCAGGAAGTGCAGCACGACTCGTGCAGTAACAGTAGGAAACCAGCTGTGAAGCCTAAAGGCTTTACTGCTGGTTTCCCTTACTCGTAATGCCGGCGCCTGCACCCGAGAGCCGATAGACAAAACAGTTCCGGGTTTGACTATCTCCTTATAATAAAAGTCAGCAGCTTCAGTATTTGTAGCTGCTGACTTTTAATTTTTTTTTCCGACTTGAGATCCTCTTTTATGGCCCACCTGTGCTGATCTCTGTAGGAGTGTCCTCCTCTATAAATGTCCCCGTTATTCCATCCTCCTCCATAGACTGCTGATCATCCCTCACATACCTCTCTTCTTCTTCTGATTTAACCTCAAATTCTATATCGATTGGATCTCCACTCTAAACCAAGAAAATGAGAGAGAATATCATCTGTAAAATATAAGCATTATTACTGTGACATCACATAAAAATACCACACATTGTCTCCATGAGTCTGTTTTATAAACTCTGCCCTACTAACCTTGTAACAGTGAGGGATGGTGTGATCTTCCTGTGTGGAATCCCGGGAATACAGAGGACGGGGACATCTCTCTGGTGGGTTCCTGGTATTAGGTGGCTCCATCATATCCTTGTGTCCTTCAGGAAACTCCTCCATCACTCCATACTCCTCATCCTCCTCTTTATACTCTTCTTTAATATCAATATTATTATCCCCGAGGTTTCCACTCTGAATATATAATAAAACATTCATTGCAACAAACATGCTTCTGTATAAATCATAACTACCAATAATTGTCAATCATCTACCTGATGATAGTGAGGGATGGTGTGATCTTCCTGTGTGGAATCCCGGGAATGCAGAGGACGGGGACCACTTTCTGGTGGGTTTCTGTATCTGGATGACTCTTCCATGGTGTCTTGGTTCAGATTTTTGTAAACTTTTAGATACTCTGACTCCTCCATCACCCCATCCTCATCATCCTCCTCTTTTATCTCTTCTTTAACCTCAACTTTAGGATCTCTCAGGTTTCCACTCTGAATATATAACACAAATGACATCAATGGTAACAATGCAGATAATGTACAGATCCTAATGATACTATCAGTGATTGTTCCTCATCTACCTGATGATGGTGAGGGATGGTGTGACCTTCCTGTGTGGAATCCCGGGAATACAGAGGACGGGGACATCTCTCTGGTGGGTTCCCATTACTGGATCCATCTGTAGGAAACACACACACTGACTGAATACATTGTTTCTATGTGTTTATCAGATGATGGGGGATCTAGGTGGACCCTCCGTACTGCTCTCTCCTTTACAATAAAGTCTCCTCTTACCCGGTGATGTGAGGGGCGGCTGATTGTCCATCATGACGTTCTTCGGAGCACCGCTCACCTCTCCTGTCAGCAGCTCGATGATCTCTCTAGTGACTTCTAGAATCTTCTTTTTACAGGAGGAAAACTCTAGATTTAAACACAAATAGTAAAATCAAATTGCATTCCCAGAATCCTCCTCACCTCACCAGTCAGGTCTCTATTTTACTCCATTTTCCCTGAAGTGGAAGAGAAATTAGGAGGGGAGGTCAGTGTGATGTCATAGGATTCTCTGACTCTGATTGGAGGGACATTGGGAGGAGGAGCTATGTCACTTCTGTCCATGACCTCTTTCTTACTAACTACTTGCTGTTACTGAAACCTGGCTTCATGAATCCGACACTGCTTCTCCTGCTTCCCTCTCCCATGAAGGCCTTTTTGAACTTACTCCCCCAGACCCAGTGGACGGATGGTGGAGAGGGAATCCTTCTAGCCCCACTTAGCATCTTTTGGGTACTTTACCCACCTCCCTCTCTGTCACTCTACTAATCTGAGGCACATTGTATTCATCTATTTTCTCCACTTTATTTAAGAAGTAATGTGCCATTGGCCTCCTGGACCAGTATCAACATTTCTAGGTGACTTCTCTGCCTGGCTACCCTACTTTCTCTCTTCTGAAATTCCCACAATCATTCATGGTGACTTCAACATCCCTGTTAATACTAATACTCCTGCTACTTCTAAACTTCTCAGTCTAACCTCCTCTTTTGACCTGAAGCAATGGATACACAATGGATACATGCTTCTACTCACTCTGATGGCAACACCCTCCTACCTAGGCACTCCATGCAACCTCTTCAACAATCCTCTCCCTCACTCTGATCACTTCCTTATTAGTTTCACTCTCTCCCTGTCTTTCACCTCCTCTCCCTCCAACCGCCTAACAGATACTCATAGAAACCTTCACCACCTCAACCCTTCTCTTCTCTACTACTGACCACCTCTATGACAAAATCTCACCCCTGTCTCGCCCCAACCTAGCCACTTCTGTCTACATTAGATCTCTGTCCCCCGTCCTGGACACAATGTACTCGCATTTTCAATCTCTACTTCTCTTCTAGCATCTTCCCCAACTCTCTTAAACTTGCACAAGTTACACCCATATCCTGTTTCCCCTAAAATAAGACCTAGCGTGACTGTCGGTGAAGGCTGCAATATAAGCCCTAACCCCCAAATAAGCCCTAGTTAAAGTCCTTGTAGGTCTTATTTTCAGGGTTGGGCTTATTTTCGGAGAAACAGGGTAGGGCTTATATTGCAGCCATCACTGACAATCACGCTAGGTCTTATTTTCGGGGAAACAGGGTACTTAGAAAGCCTTCATTGGACCCCACCAATCTTAATAATCTACACCCCATCGCCTTGCTCCCCTTTTCTTTCAAACATTGTGATCATCTGGTCTACAACCACCTCACTGAAAATAACCTTCTTGATACTCTCAACGCTCCACAGAAGCGGCACTCCTTAAACTCACAAATCATCTGTTAATGGCTAAATCCAATGGACACTATTCTGTACTCCTATCTCTGGACCTCTCTGCTGCTTTTGACACAACTTTATTTCCTCCTCTCCTCTTTCTTTCTCTGTTGGGGTCCCCCAAGGTTTTGTTCTTGGACCTCTCCTATTCTTGATCTACACCTCCTCCCTGGGTCAGCTTATAGTCTCCATGGCTTCCAATACTATTTCTAAGCTGACGACACCCAAATCTATGTCTCTATCCCTCTGCTCACTCCTTCAGTCTCCTCACGCATCACTAATTTACTAACAGACATATCAGCCTGGATGTCACACGACTTCCTCCAACTCAATCTATCCAAAACCAAGCTCATATTATTTCCTCCCCCACGTGCCCCTTCCCCTGACTTCTCTGTCAAGATCGATGGCACAACCATCAACCCGTCCCCGCATGCCAGGGTGCTAGGTGTAATCCTGGACTCTGAACTCTCCTTTCAGCTCCACATCCACTCACTGTCCAAAGCTTTCCTGCCTCAACCTCCATAACATCTCCATAATACGCTCCTTCCTAACCAATTACCTCACAAAGCTACTGATTCACTCCCTGGACACCTCTTGCCTTGACTACTGCAAGTCCCTCCTCACCGGATTACCTATATATAGGCTCCTCCCCCTTCAGTACATCATGAATGCTGCTGCCAAACTCATCCACCTTACCAACTGTTCAGTGTCCTCCACCCCTCTCTGCCAATCCCTGCACTGGCTTCCACTCACCCAAGGAATTAAATTAAAAATACTAACAATAACTTACAAAGCCACCAACAACTTGGTCCCCAACTACATCACTAAACTAGGTTTGAAACAAGAGAATCTGGATGCCGCACACTGGATAAAGTTGAAAATTCTTCTTTATTGTAAAAATAGGATCATCAAAAATACAGGACAATCAGGCAGATGGTACAGACACAGCTGACGTGTTCCGCACTCTAGTAAGTACTCAAACTAGAGTGCGAAACGCGTCAGCTGTGTCTGTACCATCTGCCTGATTGTCCTGTATTTTTGATGATCCTATTTTTACAATAAAGAAGAATTTTCAACTTTATCCAGTGTGCGGCATCCAGATTCTCTTGTTTCAAACCTTGCTTCAATTTGCATTTAGCCAGCACCTGGGACTCCCCTCCTCTGAAGGATCTACTTAACACACACCTGGGAGCAAGTCTACCTGAGCGGTGAATCACCTTCCCTGTTTTGCCTACATCACTAAACTAGTCACAAAATACCAACCAAATCGATCTCTTTGATCCCAAGACCTCCTGTTCTCTAGCTCCCTCGTCTCTTCCTCCTATGCTCATCTTCAGGACTTCTCCCGAGCCTCTCCCATCCTCTGGAACCCCATATCCCAGTTTGTTTGACTATCTCCTACTCTGTCCACTTTAAGACAATCCCTGAACACACTTCTCTTCTGAGAAGCCTTCTCTTCTCTTCTGAGAAGCCTAACCTGTCCACACCTTACAACCAGACTTCTATTTTTTTCATCAGCCCATCCCCCACAGTTATTGCCTTTTGTATCTATTGACCCTCCCTCTTAGATTGTAAGCTCTAAGGATCAGGGCCCTCTGATTCCTCCTGTATTATATTGTATTGTAACTGTACTGTCTGTCCTCATGTTGTGCAAACTGTTGACATGATATAAATCCTGAATAATAATATATGTGTAAGTAATCACAAAAGGGGAAATGGCGCTGCTAGTAACTGCATAAATGTCACCTGATCAGGGCAAATATTGAAAATAATAGGTAACAACAGGGCAGGAAACGGTATATATGTGAATCAAGATCCCTGTGTGCAGTGGCGTCGCTAGGGGGTGGCTTTTGGGGCTATAGCCCCGAATCTGGGGCCCATAGCCCTCTCTGCAGGGGTCCCCAAGGGGAGGGGAGGCTCTCTGGGGACCCTGATGCAAGGGGGAGGCTCTCTGGGGACTCTGATGCAAGGGGGAGGCTCTCTGGGGACCCTGATGTAAGTGGGGGGCTCTCTGGGGATATATACACCCACACCTATATTACTGTATATACATGTGTATGCCCGCCCAAGCGTATGACTTTCTTTACTACGCTGCTATGGGCTCTAGCCCCAGATCTTTTGTAGACCTAGCAATGCCCCTGCCTGTGTGATAGTATGAATCATATAAAAAAAGGTCAATGCAAAGCCAAAGTAAATAAAAAATCATAATCACACCTGAAAATGATAAATATATAAACACCATAAAATTAATAACCATAAAATGAATAACTGATCAAATAGATCAAAGGAAATGTGTGTAAGAATGAGTATCCAATCCACGAATGAAAAGGAGCTGTGCAGCAAACAAGAAATTTCAGACTTTCTGCCAACACAGCCAAAAAACACAAAAATGTGTGTAAAATGTAAGTAAATATACACTTAGTCCATTAATGAGATGATAAAAAAGAAAGTCTCTTAACATAAAAAGTTCATATTCCCAGTGAAGTGATTATTTTCAACTGATGCGTCTTTATCTCGACTTCTGTGCAACAAACAAGGTGACAGCTCCTTTTCATCGTGGATTGGATACTCACTCTTACACACATTTCCTTTGATCAATTTGATCAGTTATTCATTTTATGGTATTAATTTTATGGTCTTTATATAGTTATCATTTTCAGGTGTGATTATGATTTTTTTAGTTACTTTGGCTTTGCACTGACCTTTTTTTTTTATAGGATTCATACTATCACACAGGGATCTTGATTCACATATATACCGTTTCCTGCCCCGTTGTTACCTATTATTTTCAATATTTGCCCTGATCAGGTGACATTTATGCAGTTACTAGCAGCGCCATTTCCCCTTTTGTCATTACTTGTACTTTGGACACCATTTTGTGGTGTCTTTTTTTTTGGGGAGGCTGCAGTTATAGACTTTTCTCCTAAGCGCGGAATCCTTTGTTTAAATAATATATATGTGTGTATCATCATCTGCTGGAGATAAAAGACATCACAGTGACTAAGGAGGAAGAGGACGGACATGACGGGGGGGGTTACTGGGTGTAAATAGAAAATAAGATCTTATTACCTCTTCCGCTGAAACTTCCAGCAACGTCTCCTCACAACTTCCTCCCGACTCAACTCTCACCTGGAACTTCTTTTTTTTATACCTGACATCACTTCCTGTTTGTCCCTGACATCACTTCCTGTCTTCCATAGAGACTTCCTGTCTGGGTAGAAATTAGATCACCATCTTGTGGAGTTCAGAGGAACTGCAGCCCAGAGAAACGTCTCATAGTGTGAACACGGCCTTGTGCTGTGTGTGCATGTAATGTATATCCTTATAGCATAGCTGCCAACTGTCCCGGATTTCCCGGGACATTCCCGGGACTTGGACTTCATTCCCGGATTTGTGGTGTCCCGGGAAATGTCCCGAAAAATCCGGTTCCCGTTTTTGAAACCGCCGCCGCCGCCGCTAGAGGTCGGCGGCCGGCGGAGACATTGTCTCCGCCGGCCGCCATTTTGTGGAAGTTCAGGAAGACGGCTGGGGGGTACTAGACGAAGCTTCTGCGTCGCCGCCCACCCCTGCCCCGCTCTGCCTCGGCCCGCCCCGCTCCGCCTCGGCCCGCCTACCCCCCGCCCCGCTGCCAGTCTGATATGGAAAGGGGCGGGGGTTCTAGGTGGGGGGGGAGCGCGCGCACCGCTGTGGGACACCTGATGTGAGTGGGGGGGGCAATGGGGACACCTGATGTGAGTGGGGGGGGGCACTGGGGACACCTGATATGAGTGGGGGGGGCACTGGGGACACCTGATGTGAGTGGGGGGGGGGCACTGGGGACACCTGATGTGAGTGGGGGAGGGCACTGGGGACACCTGATGTGAGTGGGGGGGCACTGGGGACTCCTGATGTGAGGGGGGGCACTGGGGACACCTGATGTGAGTGGGGGGGGCACTGGGGACACCTGATGTGCGTGGGGGGGGCACTGGGGACACCTGATGTGAGTGGGGGGGGGCACTGGGGACACCTGATGTGAGTGGGGGGGGCACTGGGGACTCCTGATGTGGGGGGGGCACTGGGGACACCTGATGTGAGGGGGGGCACTGGGGACACCTAATGTGAGGGGGGGCACTGGGGACACCTGATGTGAGTGGGGGGGGCACTGGGGACACCTGATGTGAGTGGGGGGGGCACTGGGGACTCCTGATGTGGGGGGGGCACTGGGGACACCTGATGTGAGGGGGGGGCACTGGGGACACCTAATGTGAGGGGGGGCACTGGGGACACCTGATGTGAGTGGGGGGGGCACTGGGGACACCTGCCCCGCTCCGCCTCGGCCCGCCTACCCCCCCGCCCCGCTGCCAGTCTGATATGGAAAGGGGCGGGGGTTCTAGGTGGGGAGGGAGCGCGCGCACCGCTGTGGGACACCTGATGTGAGTGGGGGGGGCAATGGGGACACCTGATGTGAGTGGGGGGGGCACTGGGGACACCTGATATGAGTGGGGGGGCACTGGGGACACCTGATGTGAGTGTGGGGGGCACTGGGGACACCTGATGTGAGTGGGGGGGGCACTGGGGACACCTGATGTGAGTGGGGGGGCACTGGGGACTCCTGATGTGAGTGGGGGGGGGGCACTGGGGACACCTGATGTGAGTGGGGGGGGCACTGGGGACACCTGATGTGAGTGGG
Source organism: Aquarana catesbeiana (assembly GCF_042186555.1). Classification (NCBI taxonomy): domain Eukaryota; kingdom Metazoa; phylum Chordata; class Amphibia; order Anura; family Ranidae; genus Aquarana; species Aquarana catesbeiana. The sequence goes on along the minus strand of NC_133331.1, from coordinate 298,216,639 downwards.
GGGGGCACTGGGGACTCCTGATGTGAGGGGGGGGCACTGGGGACACCTGATGTGAGGGGGGGGCACTGGGGACATCTGATGTGAGGGGGGGGCACTGGGGACACCTGATGTGAGTGGGGGGGGCACTGGGGACACCTGATGTGAGTGGGGGGGCACTGGGGACACCTGATGTGAGTGGGGGGGGGCACTGGGGACTCCTGATGTAAGGGGGAGCTCCGCCGGGGACACCTGATGTGAGGGGGAGCTCCGCCGGGGACTCCTGATGTGAGGGGGGCTCCGCCGGGGACTCCTGATGTGAGGGGGAGCTCCGCCGGGGACTCCTGGTGTAAGGGGAAGCTCCACCGGGGACTCCTGGTGTGAGGGGGGGCTCCGCCGGGGACTCCTGATGTGAGGGGGGGCTCCGCCGGGGACTCCTGATGTGAGGGGGGCTCCGCCGGGGACCCCTGATGTGAGGGGGGGCTCCGCCGGGGACTCCTGATGTGAGGGGGGGCTCCGCCGGGGACTCCTGATGTGAGGGGGGCTCCACCGGGGACACCTAATGTGAGGGGGGGCTCCGCCGGGGACCCCTGATGTGAGGGGGGGCTCCGCCGGGGACTCCTGATGTGAGGGGGGGCTCCACCGGGGACTCCTGGTGTGAGGGGGGGCTCCGCCGGGGACTCCTGGTGTGAGGGGGGGCTCCGCCGGGGACTCCTGGTGTGAGGGGGGGCCCTGCCGGGGACTCCTGGTGTGAGGGGAGGCTCCGCCGGGGACACCTGATGTGAGGGGGAGCTCCGCCGGGGACTCCTGATGTGAGGGGGGGCTCCGCCGGGGACTCCTGATGTGAGGGGGGCTCCGCCGGGGACTCCTGATGTGAGGGGGGCTCCGCCGGGGACCCCTGATGTGAGGGGGGGCTCCGCCGGGGACTCCTGATGTGAGGGGGGGCTCCGCCGGGGACTCCTGATGTGAGGGGGGCTCCGCCGGGGACCCCTGATGTGAGGGGGGCTCCGCCGGGGACTCCTGATGTGAGGGGGGGCTCCGCCGGGGACCCCTGATGTGAGGGGGGCTCCGCCGGGGACTCCTGGTGTGAGGGGGGGCTCCGCTGGGGACTCCTGGTGTGAGGGGGGGCTCCGCTGGGGGCACCTGATGTGAGTGGGGGGGCACTGGGGACACCTGATGTGAGTGGGGGGGGCACTGGGGACTCCTGATGTGAGTGGGGGGGGGGCACTGGGGACACCTGATGTGAGTGGGGGGGGCACTGGGGACACCTGATGTGCGTGGGGGGGGCACTGGGGACACCTGATGTGAGTGGGGGGGGGCACTGGGGACACCTGATGTGAGTGGGGGGGGCACTGGGGACTCCTGATGTGGGGGGGGCACTGGGGACACCTGATGTGAGGGGGGGCACTGGGGACACCTAATGTGAGGGGGGGCACTGGGGACACCTGATGTGAGTGGGGGGGGCACTGGGGACACCTGCCCCGCTCCGCCTCGGCCCGCCTACCCCCCCGCCCCGCTGCCAGTCTGATATGGAAAGGGGCGGGGGTTCTAGGTGGGGAGGGAGCGCGCGCACCGCTGTGGGACACCTGATGTGAGTGGGGGGGGCAATGGGGACACCTGATGTGAGTGGGGGGGGCACTGGGGACACCTGATATGAGTGGGGGGGCACTGGGGACACCTGATGTGAGTGTGGGGGGCACTGGGGACACCTGATGTGAGTGGGGGGGGCACTGGGGACACCTGATGTGAGTGGGGGGGCACTGGGGACTCCTGATGTGAGTGGGGGGGGGCACTGGGGACACCTGATGTGAGTGGGGGGGGCACTGGGGACACCTGATGTGAGTGGGGGGGGCACTGGGGACTCCTGATGTGAGGGGGGGGCACTGGGGACACCTGATGTGAGGGGGGGGCACTGGGGACATCTGATGTGAGGGGGGGGCACTGGGGACACCTGATGTGAGTGGGGGGGGCACTGGGGACACCTGATGTGAGTGGGGGGGGGCACTGGGGACTCCTGATGTAAGGGGGAGCTCCGCCGGGGACACCTGATGTGAGGGGGAGCTCCGCCGGGGACTCCTGATGTGAGGGGGGCTCCGCCGGGGACTCCTGATGTGAGGGGGAGCTCCGCCGGGGACTCCTGGTGTAAGGGGAAGCTCCACCGGGGACTCCTGGTGTGAGGGGGGGCTCCGCCGGGGACTCCTGATGTGAGGGGGGGCTCCGCCGGGGACTCCTGATGTGAGGGGGGCTCCGCCGGGGACCCCTGATGTGAGGGGGGGCTCCGCCGGGGACTCCTGATGTGAGGGGGGGCTCCGCCGGGGACTCCTGATGTGAGGGGGGCTCCACCGGGGACACCTAATGTGAGGGGGGGCTCCGCCGGGGACCCCTGATGTGAGGGGGGGCTCCGCCGGGGACTCCTGATGTGAGGGGGGGCTCCACCGGGGACTCCTGGTGTGAGGGGGGGCTCCGCCGGGGACTCCTGGTGTGAGGGGGGGCTCCGCCGGGGACTCCTGGTGTGAGGGGGGGCCCTGCCGGGGACTCCTGGTGTGAGGGGAGGCTCCGCCGGGGACACCTGATGTGAGGGGGAGCTCCGCCGGGGACACCTGATGTGAGGGGGGGCTCCGCCGGGGACTCCTGATGTGAGGGGGGCTCCGCCGGGGACTCCTGATGTGAGGGGGGCTCCGCCGGGGACCCCTGATGTGAGGGGGGGCTCCGCCGGGGACTCCTGATGTGAGGGGGGGCTCCGCCGGGGACTCCTGATGTGAGGGGGGCTCCGCCGGGGACCCCTGATGTGAGGGGGGCTCCGCCGGGGACTCCTGGTGTGAGGGGGGGCTCCGCTGGGGACTCCTGGTGTGAGGGGGGGCTCCGCTGGGGGCACCTGATGCAAGGTCGGACTCTGCTCGGACATCTGAAGCAAGGACGGATGGCTGGTGGCAGGCGACGTGGCTAGTGACACGCTCAGGTATCCCACTGATTCTGCATTATGGTGAGTTGAATGATTTCATTTTATATTACAATATAATAATAGAAATAATGCACTTCAATCATCCTGACACCATAACAACCATGGTGCCGGGATGATTGAAGTGCTAACACCAGATGTTTGGAGTATCTTTATCTGCTGATTGTTAAACTTTCTAGAATACACATATTTCTATTGTGTAGGATCTGGGGCTCCTGTCCCGTCATTTCCCTCTCTCTCCCCCTTTCCATCCCTCATTCATTTCAGACTCTAACCACACCCTCTAGAGCCACGCCCATTTAATCCACGCCCACAACTTCGCGTAAACCACGCCCATTTTTCGCTTTGCGCGCCGCACTTGTCTATTTTTGCTAGGCCACGCCTGCTGACGAATGCCCCGTCCCCTAATTATTGGACAGCTCCGCCTACAGCCACAAAAGTGTCCCACATTTTTTTTTTACAATGTTGGCAACTATGTTATAGATGTGTAGTGCTCCCCCCGCAGGAGCCACTGATAATAACTGGTTCTTTCCCAAACAGTACAGAAGCCCCCCAGTCACACAAGTAACAGTCCATTCACTTTCCGGCTCCAATAAACAGTCACAGGATTTGTCTTTTGCAATGAATTTGCTTGTAGAACTTGTAACAGGAGAGGGATTGGGGCAGAAGCATAAATATAGGGGGTCACAATTGCGATTATTGGCATCCAGTGCATCCTCAGGAACACCCCACACAGTGCAGGAGGGCGCTCTTCTTTTAGCTCACAGATGAGATTCTTGCTGAGGACCGGGGAATGGCCGGTATCTGAAACCCTATGAGAACCCTATGAGATCCCTATGAGAACCTTATGAGAACCCTATGAGAACCTTATGAGAACCCTATGAGAACCCTATGAGATCCCTATGAGAACCTTATGAGATCCCTATGAGAACCTTATGAGAACCCTATGAGAACCCTATGAGATCTCTATGAGATCCCTATGAGAACCTTATGAGATCCCTATGAGAACCTTATGAGAACCCTATGAGATCCCTATGAGAACCTTATGAGATCCCTATGAGAACCTTATGAGAACACTATGAGATCCCTATGAGATCCCTATGAGAACCTTATGAGATCCCTATGAGAACCTTATGAGAACCCTATGAGAACCTTATGAGATCCCTATGAGAACCCTATGAGATCCCTATGAGAACCTTATGAGAACCCTATGAGATCCCTATGAGAACCCTATGAGAACCCTATGAGAACCCTATGAGATCCCTATGAGAACCCTATGAGATCCCTATGAGATGTGGTCTCAGTCCAAGCAGTCTCTGATACCTATATCCACGAGGAGCACACGGTCACCAGGAATCAGTTCAGGGTCACTAGTCACAGGTCCTCAGTGTAACATAAATAGAAGAGTCGGGTAGTTTTGCCCGTAGCTGAGATGTGATCTGTAGAAGTATATAATTGTAGATATAGTGTAATTCTGTGTTATTAAAGATACATTATTCCCAGTATTCAGTCATAGATATACACTATATTACCAAAAGTATTGGGATGCCTGCCTTTACACTTTAATGGCACCCCAGTCTTAGTCCGTAGGGTTCAATATTGAGTTGGCCCGCCCTTTGCAGCTATAACAGCTTCAACTCTTCTGGGAAGGCCGTCCACAAGGTTTAGGAGGGTGTCTATGGGAATGTTCGACCATTCTTCTAGAAGCGCATTTGTGAGGTCAGGCACTGATGTTGAACAAGAAGGCCTGGCTCGCTGTCTCTGCTGTAATTCCTTCCAAAGGTGTTCTATCAGGTTGAGGTCAGGACTCTGTGCAGGCCAGTCAGGTTCCTCCACCCCAAACTCGCTCATGCGTGTCTTTATGGACCTTGCTCTGTTCACTGGTCCAAATCATTTGGTGGAGGGGGGATTATGGTGTGGGACAGTGGGGTAACTAGAACATTCAAGACCCTGAAGCAAGAAACCATGAAAGGCCCCCCTGACCGGGCCCAATCTTCTGAGCTCGGTGGTGGAACACCACGGTCGCAAGTGGGTGGCTGTATATATTTTTCAGACTCGGTGTTTACAAGTTAAATTTTTTTTTTTTTTTGCTACAAAATTACTTAGAACCCCCAAACGTTATATATATATTTTTTCTAACACCCTAGAGAATAAAATGGCGGTTGTTGCAATACTTTCTGTCACACCGGGTCTTACAAGAGCACTTTTTTTGGAAAAAAAAAAAATGTTTTAATTAAAAAATAAGACAACAGTAAATTTACCCCAATTTTTTTTTTTATATTGTGAAAGATAATGTTATGCCGAGTAAATTGATACCCAACATGTCACGCTTAAAAATTGCGCCCCGCTCGTGGAATAGCGTCAAACTTTTACCCTTAAAAATCTCCATAGGCGACGTTTAAAAAATTCTACAGGTTGCATGTTTTGAGTTACAGAGGAGGTCTAGGGCTAGAATTATTGCTCTCACTCTACCGATCGCGGTGATACCTCACATGTGTGGTTTGACCACCGTTTTCATATGCGGGCGCTACTCACGTATGCGTTCACTTCTGCACGCGAGCTTGGCGGGATAGGGCGCTTTAAAAAAAAAATTTTTTTCCTATTTATTTTACTTGATTTTATTTATTTCTTCACTGTTTTTTAAAAAAATAAAAAATTTGGGTCACTTTTATTCCTATTACAAGAAATGTAAACATCCCTTGTAATAGAAAAAAGCATGGCAGGTCCTCTTAAATATGAGATCTGGGGGTCAAAAAGTCCTCACATCTCATATTTGGACATAAATGCAATGAAAAAAAATTTAAAAATTGTCATTTGAAAAAATGGCAACAGAAAAATGTGCCTCTAAGGCGTATTGGCAGAGCTGACGTTTTGACGTCGCTTCCGCCCTGCTATAGTATGGAGACGGGTGGGGGCCATCTTCCCCTCACTCGTCTCCATACCCGGCCACGGACAGGTCCCGATCGCCTCCGCCGCTGCCGACGGCTCCGGTAAGCGGCGGAGTACGCAGAAGAGCGGGGGTGGCAATTGTGCCACCGCCGATAACGGTGAGCTCACGGCGAATCCGCCGCAGAGACCACCATTATCGTAAACAAGACCGGCTCCTGAAGACATGGATACCTCGGTTGTGGCAGCAGCTGCTTCCATTACCGAGATATCCGTCTTTAAAGTGCCGACGTATATGTACAGGAGCCGGTCGGCAAGTGGTTAAGACCTCTTTCCCTTTTCTCCTCCAGAACTTCACTTGCTTCATAACGTTACTCCTCCAGTACTTTCCTTGCTGCAGACTGTTACTCCTCCAGACTAGCTAGCACCACAGGCCTGACACTCACTCAGCCAGGTCTCAGTGGATTGCCCTTTGTAGGCAGGGACCGCGGGCCCCTATAGTGTAGCAAATATATAATGTCTGCTAGCTTTCCTACACACACCTACTGGTCCCAGTAAGCCACCTTCAGGTCCTGGCAGCCCTCCCGACTGCAATGACCTCTTTCCACTGCCCTTCCCACAGTCCTCTCTTTTGGTTCTGCACCCACCTCAAACTGCAGACTCCCAGTTCTCTCAGGCGTGCCTCCCCGGTCCTCCCGACTGTGCTTCACTCAACAGCACTTCCTTGCTGCGACCAGTTGTCCACCCTCACTGTCCTTTCCTTGCTCCCTCATGTGCCTCTCCTCCAGGATCTCTTCTCCATCTGGTAGCCAGATCTCAGTTGATTGCCCTTTGCAGGCAGGGACCGCAGGCCCCTATAGTGTACCAAAAAATATAATGTCTCTGGTGCTAGCTGTCCTACACACAGCTACTGGTCCCAGTAAGCCACCTTCAGGTCCTAGCAGCCCTCCCGACTGCAATGACCTCTTTCCACTGCCCTTCCCACAGTCCTCTCTTTTGGTTCTGCACCCACCTCAAACTCCCAGTTCTCTCAGGCGTGCCTCCCCGGTCTTCCCGACTGTGCTTCACTCACCAGCACTTCCTTGCTGCGACCAGTTGTCCACCCTGCAGACTTTTAACAGTGTCCACTCCCACTGTCCTTTCCTTGCTCCCTCATGTGCCTCTCCTCCAGGATCTCTTCTCCATCTGGTAGCCAGGTCTCAGTGGATTGCCCTTTGCAGGCAGGGACCGCAGGCCCCTATAGTGTACCCAAAAATATAATGTCTCTGGTGCTAGCTGTCCTACACACAGCTTCTGGTCCCAGTAAGCCATCTTCAGGTCCTGCCAGCCCTCCCAACTGCAATGACCTCTTTCCACTGCCCTTCCCACAGTCCTCTCTTTTGGTTCTGCACCCACCTCAAACTGCAAACTCCCAGTTATCTCAGGTTTTAACAGTCTTAACTTTTAACAGTGTCCTCTCCCGCTGTCCTTTCCTTGCTCTCTCATTTGCCTCTCCTCCAGGATCTCTTCTCAGCCTGGTTGCACCCGAGACCGCCTAAGGTCACACCCCCCCCGCCCCCAGACTGGGGAGCTCCCTGTAGGCCCGACAGCCTCCACACTCTCACTCCAGCACTTCCACCCGATAACTTCCCCCCCCAGCTGGGCTGACCCAGGGTATTTTAGGAGGCCTGCCCCCTGCCAATCCAGATTGGGGATTGGTCAGGGCTCCCTAAAACACCGCAGACAGCTCCACCTCTCTTTCCAGAAAGCCCTAGAAAGAAGAGGGAGGTCTATCAGTGATGCTGCCAGTGAGTCACCAGCTGTTACCCTGAGCCACTCCCAGCCCACAATCAAAACAAACAGGCCTAGCCACCAGCTAGGCCTGCCTAAATTTTTCTACTCTATCAGAAAAATCCTCATTCTAGCATCTACCTAGCTAGAGGGTGCTACATAAGAAACTAGTGAAGCTGATTTCTCTGTGGGGGAGAAGAGGTTCAAACACAAGCATCAGGACTCACTGAGTGGGAGATTTTTAAGGGTAAAAGTTTGTCGTCATTCCACGAGCGGACGCAATTTTGAATCATGACATGTTGGGTATCAATTTACTCGGCGTAACATTATCTTTCACAATATGAAAAAAAATTGGGCAAACTTTACTGTTGTCTTATTTTTTAATTAAAAAATATATATTTTTTCCCAAAAAGTGCGCTTGTAAGACCACTGCCCAAATACGATCGTGGCGATACCTCACATGTGTTGTTTGAACACCATTTTCACATACGGGCGCTACTCATGTATGCGTTCGCTTCTGCACATGAGCTCGGCGGGACGGGGCACGTTTAAATTTTTTTTTATTCTTATTTATTTTACCTTTTATTTTGTATTTTTACACTGTTCTTTAAAAAAAAAAAAAAATGTGTCACTTTTATTCCTATTGCAAGGAATGTAAACATCCCTTGTAATAGGAAAAAAGCATGACAGGTCCTCTTAAATATGAGATCTGGAATCAAAAAGATCTCAGATCTTATATTTACACTAAAATGCAATAAATAAAAAAAAATAAATAACATTTTGTCATTTGAAAAAATGAAGAAAAAAAAAGGCCCTTTAAGAGCTGGAGAGACGGGTGGGAGCCATCTTCCCCTCATGCATCTCCATGTCAAGCCAGGAGAAGGATCCGATCGCCTCCGCCGCTACCGACTGCTCTGGTAAGCGGCGGAGGGCACCGGAGAACGACGGGGGTGGGGGGGGCCCACTCCTGCCGCTGATAAAAGTGATCTTGCAGCAAATCCACCGCAGAGACCACTTTTATCTGAAAGTGGACCGCCCGCTGAAGAAGAGGATACCAGGGTTATGGCAGCTAGCTGCTGCCATAACATCAATATTCCTCTTCAAAGTACCAACGTAAAACTGCAGCGGGCGGTCTGTAAGTGGTTAAAGTGCAACAAACTCCACTTTTTTGTTGAATTAGTGCAGCCAATTACACATTTCCCAGTATCTATAAAATTTGGTTAATAAGCCCCCTCCATCATGTGTGGGAGGTCAACATGGAGAGGCAGACGTTCCCATACTACTATGAGGGGGCCGGCATGGTCTGTGTCCACGGGCAAAGGTGGACGTGGTCCGTCCTCAGGCAGGGCCCCTTTGTCTCTGTTTAGTGTTGTTGCCTGTGCTATCCAGCTACAGAATGTAGAGGAAGTGGTGGGTTGGCTTACTAAACCCTCCTCATCCTCTATGACCCAAACTGGCACTAGTGTGCAATTCACCACAGCTGCCAGAGCGGCTCATTCTGCCTCCTTGTCCACAGCTACCCCTGCCATAGCCCCAGCATCAGGCACGGAGGAGTCAGCTGAGTTATTTGAACACAGCGTCAGCCACTTGCTTCTTGAGAATGCACAGGCATTACTTGATTCCAATGTTGGTTCTGACTCTAAGGTAGAGGAAGCGAGGGAGGAACATGAGCCTACAGAGAGGGGAGAACACTGATAAACAACACATTGGCAGTCATGTTCCCCCAGCCGCAGCATATAGTCATTAGGCTCCAGTGTTGACGAGGATGGAGAGGATGCTGATGATGAGGTCACTGATGCGACGGGTGGCGAATAGAGCAGAGGAGGAAAGTGAGGGGAGAAACAACCCCAATGAGGCAGGATGTCCTCCAGAGGAAGCCATTATGGAAGAGTAGAGAGCAGCCACGCTATTCCACCAGATTGTGGAGCTGTTACCTCCTGGCCCAATTCCCACAGCTCAGCTGCCTGGGACTTTTCCGGCACATGTGAAGCAGATTGCACTGTTGCAATTTTCATTATGTGCCGCAAGCAGATCAAGCATGGCAAAAACACCAGCCATATGGGTACCACATGCTTGACAAGGCATTTAACCTCCCACCACTCAGCCCTTTGGGAAGAGCATCTGAAAGCTACATGCAAGGGACACAATTCTCTTTCTCACTCTTCACCTCTCATGTCTACCCCCGCTATATCTCATGACCTCTCAGCAGTCTCCACTGACAGGGATGTTGGTAGCAATGGGTGCAACACGTCTGCCAGCAGCACACCACCAGCTGTAGCGTATAGCAGGCAAGGTTTGTCTGCCCCAGCTGCTGCAGCACATAAAAATACACTCCCTGCCACCCACACGCCCAGCGTCTGAATTCCAGCTTGTCCAAATTGATGACTTTACAACTCCTGCCTTTCCGCCTGGTGGATTCTGCCCCCTTCTGTGAATTTGCACAATGCGCTGTACCACAATGGCAGGTTCCCAGTTGCTATTTATTTTCACGTAAGGCCATTCCAGCTCTGTACCATCACATGGAAGGCAATGTTTTGGCAAGGCAGTCAGCCACAAGGTCCACCTTATTGCTGACTCGTGGTCCAGCAAGCATGGTCAGGGATGATGTATTTAGTTCAAAGCACACTGGGTAACTCTCCTTGCAACTCAGAAGGATGCAGGACAGGGCTCAGTGCTGGTGCTTGTTTTACCTCCATGTCTCCATACAGCTGGATGTGATGATGCAAGATCTGTCAGCTCCACCTCTCCCTTCTCCTATATGCCCTCCTCTGCTGGATTGATGTATGAACCACTAGTACCCCCTAAGTGGTCAAGGGGCCATTCAACTAATCAGGCTAAAAAATGGCATGCAGTGCTTCAGCTGGTGTGCCTAGGGGACAGGAGCCACACCGGAGCAGAGATTCTTGCAGCTCTGCAGGGGCAGGCCCAGAGATGGTTCACGCCACACCAGCTGAAGCCAGGAATGGTGGTGTGCGATAATGGCACTAGTCTTCTGTCTGCCCCTCGACACTGAAAGTTGACACATGTGCCATGCCTGGCAAATGTCCTCAATTTGGTGGTGCAGCGTTTCTTAAACAGGTACCCAGGGTCGGAAGATCTAAAGGAGGCCAGAAAAGTCTGTAGACATTTCAGGTGGTCATACACAGACAGTGTTTGGTTGGCTGAAATTCAGCGGGAATTCCACCTGCCCATAAACCGCCTGATTTGTGCCATGCTCACAACAACAGGCTCAGATTTTTTTCTCTACGCCAATGGCTGCTAATAAAGGATGCATGCACTGTACTGTCACTATTTGAAGAGGTGACAGGGAGGGTGAGCCATGACAATAGATTCATCAGTGACACAATCTCTGTTGTGTTCCTGCTGGAGCAGACTCTGCGTGGCATTATAGACAGGGCACTCGGGGCAGAGCAGCGGGAGGAAGAGGACTCCCTTTCCTCTCAAGGCCCGCTTTTTGCAGACACCATTCTTATGGCACCACAGAACACAGAGGAGGAGGAGGAGGATTATGGCCGTTTTGGAGGCATAGAAGAAGAGGAAGACACGTCAAAATTTAAGAGATGATTTTCAGTCCCCAGAAACCTTGAGAGTAGTACGTGACTGGGAGAAAGCAGTTACAGATACTGTAATCCTCAGTGACTCCGAGGACTCTGCAACTCATGCCTCTGCAAACTTGCAGTGCATGGGCTCCCTTATTCTTCGAAGCCTGCGAAAGGACCTGAGAATTTGTACCATCAAGTATAAGGATCATTATTCGTTAGCAATCCTCCTTGACCACTGTTACAAGGGGAAGTCTCGGAACTCATCCTGCCATCGCAGAGGGAGCAGAGGATGAAATATCTTGAGGACACCTTAAAGAGGAGTTTATGTAATGCCTTTTCAGACTCTGGTAGGTTACAGTCTCACGGAAAAGCTTGTTTTGAGGCTTCTGTTTGTCAAAGGAGGAGCGTTGGAGAAGGGGGCCGCCTCAGTGATGCACTTCAAAATTCTTTAAGTCCTTGGCGCCCAGGGCTGTCAGCTTCAAGATCCCATCAGCAGTGTCCGCATCATATGGTGGAAGATTATCTAGGGGCGAAAACAGACATGGAGAGCTTTCCAGTAGATGATCCACTGGGTATAAGAATAGACCACTGGCTAGAACTTGGCCAGTATGCAATTGAGCTGCTGGCCTGCCCTGCATCCAGCGTGCTTTCCGAATGGGCATCCAATGCTGACAGAGGTTTTGTGACAGATAAAAGAGCATGTCTGTCTACAGACTCCTTTGACAGGCTGACATTTGTCAAAATGAATCAGTCCTGGATTAGTAGCAGCTATCAAGCCCCTGATGCTGATGTCACTGATTAAGTGTTATTAGATCTCGAATCTCTACAAGACTGTATAGTCTGCCTATCTTTGTGGGTGTTGATTTTACAGCATCTTGAAGTAATTTTTTGGTAATAGTTTCATGGGGACAATTAACAACCAAGGACCCATTTTTCTGCACCTGTTCTACAGGTGCATATAATTACAATTTTTACAGCAAGGCCAATTCTTGCTTTCATCAAGAGTACCTCTATAAGGTTACGGTGTGAAGGCGCCACCGACACCCAAAGACCAATTTTTCCACAAGTGTGTGACGGGCATCAAATTAAAAAAAAATTTCAGCAAGGCCAATTCTCTTGCTTTCGTCAAGAGTACCTCAATAGAGCTGACACCCAAAATAAAAATTTCCGCACCTGTTACTTCTATCCAAAGTGTACGGAAGAGACACCAGAATTTATCCGAAAAATCTCTAATCTTGTTTTGAGTGCACTACATTGTTGCCTCATCATACAGACTGGCTCCGCAAGCCATTGTTTATAAAATATAGAAAGCTTGCAGGGAAAATGTCATTTTTTTGGCTTTATAAATGTCATTAATGCTGCAGCAGGTTCTATACAGGGTACAGATGTGCCACGTTACAGGCAGTCTAAGGGGTCCCCCCCCCCAGGCACTATATTTAAAGGAATATTTTTATTGTTTCATTTATTATTTATTGTTATTCATTCAACAAATTTTTTAGAAACAGACCTGTAAGTGTTTGTGAAATCTTCCACCACAAAATGTACTCAGCCAAAGAGAGGTAATGACTCCATTTTTATTTTTCTCCTGCTATCAATGGCCAACACGGTACAACACTTCATCCATGTCTTTGGTGATCTCTGATCTCCTTATCAACTGTTTCTTACATGATGAAGATCAGCCATGGAGTATATCTGAGGTGTATATCAGGGTGTGCTTCTTCCCCACATGTCCAGCAACATTCATATACAAGACATTTCCTGCACTCACTAATACACCTCGAGGGTTGTGTGGGACCCCTGATGTACAGGAAGACAGGACTTCAGTGAGGAACATTTCACTCAGGACAGGAATACAGCTTCTCACCCATGTGACATCTCTAATGTGTGTAAAAAGTGGACCTATCTGAAAAACATTTTCCGCACTCAGGGCAGGAAAGTCACTTCTTCGCTGTGTGCAATCTCTGATGTTTGCAAAAATTGGACTGATCTGAAAAACATTTCCCGCACTCTGAACAGGAATACGGCCTTTCCCCAGTGTGAGATCTCTTATGTTTATATAAACTGGACTTATCTGAAAAACATTTCCCACACTCAGGGCACGAATACGGCTTCTCCCCCGTATGCAATCTCTGATGTTTGTTAAGACTGGACTTCAGTGAAAAACATTTCCCACACTCAGGGCACGAATACGGCTTCTCCCCCGTGTGCAATCGCTGGTGGTTATTAAAACTGGACTGATCTGAAAAACATGTCCTGCACTGTGGACAGGAATATGGCTTCTCCCCCGTGTGCAATCTCTGATGTTTGTTAAGACTGGACTTCAATGAAAAACATTTCTCACACTCAGAACAAGAATACGGCTTCTCCCCTGTGTGAGACCTCTGATGCGTGTAGAGATTGAACTTCTTTGAAAAACATTTCCCACACTCAGGACAGGAATACGGCTTCTCCCCCGTGTGTGATCTCTGATGTCTATAAAATTTGGACTTATCTGAAAAACATTTGCCGCACTCAGGACAGGAATACGGCTTCTCTCCTGTGTGAGATCTTATATGCCTATTAAGTTTGGATTTATAACTGAAACACTTCCCACACTCAGTACAGGAAAGCCTCTTATCTGTTGGTAGGACGGCACCGTCCCTCACAGTCTGAGGTTCCTCAGGACAAGAGGAATACGATGGTCCGGCACCGTCCCGCACAGTCTGAGGTTCCTCAGGATAAGAGGAATACGATGGTCCGGCACCGTCCCGCACAGTCTGAGGTTCCTCAGGATAAGAGGAATACGATTGTCCGGCACCGTCCCTCACAGTCTGAGGTTCCTCAGGATAAGAGGAATACGATGGTCCGGCACCGTCCCTCACAGTCTGAGGTTCCTCAGGATAAGAGGAATACGATGGTCCATCTACACTGTGTGGTGCCGGATGGATATTTGAGGTCGCCGGGTTTTCTCCTGGACTATACTGTGTGATGTCCTCATCTTGTATTTTACAGTCTGGAGACAAAGTGAGACAATCCTCTGAGGTTTTCCTCATCTCCCGTCCATCTACTAAAATAGAAATACAAAGATTATTACTAGACATGAGCAGATTGGTTCCCCTAAACCAGGACTCCGCCCACATCAGGCAGGTTTGTCTCTGTGGATCTTACAATTCCCCCCTCAAGGTAACTAGTAAATGGATCCTCTGATCTCCTACCAGTTCATTTCTTTATTCATGGACCTTAGTCAGAGAGTGAGGAAACAACGAGAACTGTCTTTTATAGGAGTGACAGTGATGAGGGGATTATAGGACGAGTGTCCCCACCCCCTCTATCACTCACTGCCATCTTCCCAACACAAGAAGTCCTGCACTTCCTTATTTAGTCCATGATTTAGTCATGAATAACAGCGGGGCTGAGCCCCACCAGAGGTCAGAGAGTGAGGATGGGGGGAGAACAACCAAGATGAAGACCGGACTGATCCTGAAGACCACCATCATTGGGTTATTGACTCCTCCCTCATTATCACTTCTCATCTCCTGAGACTGCACTCAGTGACTTGGGTCTGAGACTATACAGACATATCCCTCCACCCGGCACAGCCAGCAAATAACAGAGCAAGTATTCCTAGGAGAATTACTCTGCCAGAGATCTTGCTAGACTTGGGCCAACTGAACCCCAGAATGTCCATAAATCCAGTCCAGATGGCATACTATTAAGGGAGTACAGGTGCCGCCCCCTCTCTCCAGCCACCCCCTCTATGAATAATGGATAGATTCATGCATTGCATGAATCTATCCATGGCTGCCGCCACCCCCTATTAAGGCGTCCGGCCCCTTTTCGGAGTGCCGGGCGCCTGAATTCCAGCAGAGGGGGTGTATTTTTGAAGCACCTGATTAGAGCCATAGGCTCTAATAGGCTTCAAAAAAGGTGAACTCGGAGTGCAGAGCATTGCGCTTGGAGTCCACCCAGGTGTGTTAGAAAAGCGAATGAATATTCGCTTTTCTAACAATGAACCGCCTCTCCACCAATCAGGAAGCACGGGTCTGTTACCCGTTACCTGACTGGCTGAAAGGACAGCTAGGACTAGGACTGCTATTGGACGCCAGGAGGAGATGCATGGAGGACAGAGCTCGCCGCCGTCACCCGCTGCCTGACCCGCCACCGAGATAGGGTAAGTGACGGTCAGACAGCGAGCAGGTGGGGGGCAGTCACAGTGGCAACTTTTGATGGGCACAGTAGTGGCAATTGATGTTTTTTTTCAGATATTTCAGTTTTTTTGCACCCTTCAAAAATTTTGAGCACCAGCCACCACTGCTAGATAAATAAATTGTGTCAGCAGCACAGAGAAGGAAGATTATCTGAGAGAAATACAGGAATACAGGACGGGGAACACAGCTCAGGAAAGTGACCAGGGGATTACAGGCTGATATCACCCAGTCCCCACCCTACTCTGGACCAATCAGTGAGCAGTATGGGTGGAGGAATGTATTTAGTGTTAATGACCCACCTGTGCTGATCTCTGTAGGAGTGTCCTCCTCTATAAATGTCCCTGTTATTCCATCCTCCTCCATAGACTGCTGATCATCCCTCACATACCTCTCTTCTTCTTCTGATTTAACCTCAAATTCTATATCGATTGGATCTCCACTCTAAATCAAGAAAATGAGAGAGAATATCATCTGTAAAATAGAAGATTTAATATTGTGACATCATATAAAAAGAACAAAAAACATCCTCTCCACAAGTCCATGTTCTAGATCAGGGGTGTCAAATTCTGTTTTTTTGTTGTCCGCATCAACATTATGGTTATCCTCAAAGGGCAAGTTGTATCTGTAAGACCAGATGTCCAGAGCACCCCATCCCCCCTCTACATCTGATGTCAAGAGTCCCTCCACCCTCCCTTACATCACAGTGCACCCCCCTTACTTTGTGCTATTTACAGGAAGAAGCTGGGGATAGAGAAAGTGCAGGGACTGGAGGAGGACCAGAGGAGGGCTGGAGTCTGCTGACAGCAGAGGGGGCGGAAATGAGGGGGAGCTGCGTCTGCACAGAGAAACGCAGAATTTGTAGGAGGAGTTCTGTCATCCTCTCTGCTGCGAACTGCTGAGAGAAGGTAGGAGCAGAGCCGAGGAGAGTGCCACGGCTGCAAGAGAGGTTCAGGGGCCACATAAAATGTAGTGATAGGCTAGATTCGAACCTGGGGCCTTGTGTATGACACGTGTTCTAGATGCTTTGATCCACCAACCTTGTAACAGTGGGGGGTGGTGTGATCTTCCTGTGTAGAATCCCGGGAATACAGAGGATGGGGACATCTCTCTGGTGGGTTCCCATTACTGGATCCATCTGTAGGAAACACACACACTGACTGAATACATTGTTTCTATGTGTTTATCAGATGATGGGGGATCTAGGAGGACCCTCCGTACTGCTCTCTCCTTTACAATAAAGTCTCCTCTTACCCGGTGATGTGAGGGGCGGCTGATTGTCCATCATGACGTCCTTGTAGAGATCCTTGTGTCCTTCTAAATACTCCCACTCCTCCATGGAGAAATAGACAGTGACATCCTGACACCTTATAGGAACCTGACACACACAATGATACAGTCACCATCCAGACACATCCCTTGTCTGTTACTGGATAATGTCCCAGAATTCCCAGAATCCTCCTCACCTCTCCTGTCAGCAGCTCCATCATCTTCTTGGTGACTTCTAGAATCTTCTCCATGTTGTGTCTCTCAGGTTTTAGGGAGTCACATGGAGGCACTGTGATGGTCATATGATCACCTGACTTCACAAGAGGAAATCTCTGTATTGGGGAACCAATAGGAATATCATGTTAGAATCCCAGAATCCTCCTCACCTCTCCGGTCAGGTCTGTGTTTTATTAATAGAGATAAGAGTGATGTCATGTGACCTCCCAGAATCCTCCTCACCTCTCCGGTCAGGTCTGTGTTTTATTAATAGAGATAAGAGTGATGTCATGTGACCTCCCAGAATCCTCCTCACCTCTCCGGTCAGGTCTGTGTTTTATTAATAGAGATAAGAGTGATGTCATGTGACCTCCCAGAATCCTCCTCACCTCTCCGGTCAGGTCTGTGTTTTATTAATAGAGATAAGAGTGATGTCATGTGACCTCCCAGAATCCTCCTCACCTCTCCGGTCAGGTCTGTGTTTTATTAATAGAGATAAGAGTGATGTCATGTGACCTCCCAGAATCCTCCTCACCTCTCCGTTTAGGTCTGTGTTTTATTAATAGAGATAAGAGTGATGTCATGTGACCTCCCAGAATCCTCCTCACCTCTCCGGTCAGGTCTGTGTTTTATTAATAGAGATAAGAGTGATGTCATGTGACCTCCCAGAATCCTCCTCACCTCTCCGGTCAGGTCTGTGTTTTATTAATAGAGATAAGAGTGATGTCATGTGACCTCCCAGAATCCTCCTCACCTCTCCGGTCAGGTCTGTGTTTTATTAATAGAGATAAGAGTGATGTCATGTGACCTCCCAGAATCCTCCTCACCTCTCCGGTCAGCAGGTAGATGATCTCCAGGGTGAAGTTTAGTATCTTCTCAGTCATGTGACTCCGGTCCTCCTCCATCCTCATTGATACCGTCATTTGATCTATACAGGTCTCCTTGTAGACGGATAACTTTGGGAAATGAAAGTAAGAATTATTTGGATGGTATTGGCCATACAATAATAGGATGTGGATGTGAGGGGGGTAATAGGAGGGTTGCTGTACATTTAGGAACTACTACCCCCCATGGGAGGTCAGCCATAAACGGAGCAATTTTCTTTTCTTCATATAAATGGTTCGAATCTCGGCTGGTTCAGCAGGATTTGAACTGTCTATGACTGAGTATAGTGTGGACTTTTTAGTGTTTTTCATACATTTTCATGAACCCAAAACCCTCTTGGCCTGCCGAATCAGAAATTCCCTTTTCTCTGTTGGGTTTGTTTCGTTTCTGAACAGATTAGATCTGCAGGCAAGAATTATAAATATAATCCTTCCTTTGGCTTGTTTGCTCTGAGGCAGTGCTATGAGGTCAATGAAGGGTCACCATGATGTCCAGGAAGGGGAAATTGCTCGTGTTTGGCCGGAGTTACCAACTAATCTGAATAACTGCCAGAACTCCGGCTGCAAGGCTCCAATTTCCGGCAGCCTGCTGACTGACAGGAGTGATGTCACTCTCTTCAGTAAGAGAAGGGATTGTAATGGATAGCAGGAGGATTCTGCTGGTGGTGGTGGAGTAGAGAGCTGTATGTGTGTGGGTGGGGGGGTGGGGGGGACATTGTACAGAGTGGTGGAGGGTTTCTGGGACTCTCAATTCCAACACTGGGCACTGCCAGACCCTGTGTCATGGGAAGGTATTGGACTGTCTCACAAGAACCACAACGCAGACCCATGTCCCGATGCTGCACAAACAGACCTCTTCTAAGTACGAGAGCTCACCAAGGGGTGAAGGACTGTCCTTCTTCATTCCACTTGGTATCTTGAAAATTATTAATTGACCAGTGAGATGGTAAAAAGGTCGCCTCCATTTCCTGGCAGGAGTTCTGTAAGGAGTTCCGAAAAGTACGTGCAGGTGGGAGGACCATTATAGACCAAGAGCCCCCCTCCCTACCTTAGAGTCTCCTTAAGCCGTACAGCCTCCTCTTCTCTCAGAGCCCTGCTGTCCACCTATCCTATCAATAGCCCAGAGCAATTCAACTCCACTACCCCCTCAGGGGCCCCAAAGTCCTGTAGCCTCAGTACCTCCTCAGCTCCTTTACTTCAGAACCCTCAGTATTTTCCTCCATCTGACACCAATGATGGAACATATTATTCATGGTAGGCTGGGGAATGTTTTCTTCCTCCTGACCAGTAATGTAAGGGGCTCTATGCTCCATACTCCTGACCCCGGCACTCCATGATTGTGTTGGCTGTCTAGTGTAATGATTTCCTATGGGCTGCCTGTGTAGTGTAATAATTGTCCTTTGTAGGCCATGTATGGTCAGGATGGTCATTGTCTTGTCTATTTATTGTCAGTGATGTTTGTTTAGAGGAACATATTACTAGAATTTATCTCCAAAATGAAGAGAATGTTCCGGCCCCATAAGTGGGGGAATATTCTGCCCCTGAAGGGGTTAATCTAGGTTTCCACACTATATATGTGTGTATCATCATCTGCTGGAGATAAAAGACATCACAGTGACTATGGAGGAAGAGGACGGACATGACGGGGGGTTACTGGGTGTAAATAGAAAATAAGATCTTATTACCTCCGCGGCTGCCACTTCCAGCAATTTCTCCTCTCTACTTCCTCATGACTCACCTCTCACCCGGAATTTACTATCTATACCTGACATCACTTCCTGTCTGTACCTGACATCACTTCCTGTCTTCCATAGAGACTTCCTGCCTGGGTAAGTGAAATCCCCCCCTTGTGGAGCTCAGAGGAACTGCAGCCCAGAGAAACGTCTCGTGGTGTGAACACGGCCTTGTGCTGTGTGTGTATGTATTGTATATCCTTATAGATGGGCTCATCTCCACTCCCAACAAGGGGGAGAGAAATATATTACTGCCTAGGCCAGCCTTTATCAGCCAGAGTTCTTCCAAAGGTTTCTAGGGGTTTCTAGGGGTTCCCTGAGCAATGAACAATTTCTGTCTTGTAGTGACAACTGACATCAATGATCTATAAGGGGGGCGGTCTTCCCACTGATGACAACGCCAGAATGTCTTCCCACCGACCACATAAGAGGGTCCTTCTCCCATTGGTCACCAATGTAAGGGACCACTACACTGACCACTGATATAAGGGGATCCTTTTCCTATTGGTCATCAATGTAAGGGACAACTACACTGACCACTGATATAAAGGGGTTCTTCTATTAATCACTAATGTAAGGGACCATTGATATAGGGGGTCCTTCTCCTTGGTCATCAATGTCAGTGAATACTACATTGACCACTGATATAAACGGGTCCTTCTCCCATTAATCACCAATGTAAGGGACCTCTACACTGATCACTGATATAAGGAGGTCCATCTCCCACTGGTCACCAATGTAAGGGACCGTTACACTGACCACAGATATCATGGGTCCTTCTCTAATTATTCACCAATGTAAGGGACCGTACACTGACCACTGATATAAGGAGGTCCTTCTCCCATTAGTCATGTAAACAGCGCACTACAGTTATCTGGCACTGCAGACTTATTCTCTGTTTCTGTATTCCCCTAGTGCTAGGCGTGAATTACCTGCATCATACTTCTGAGCCAAGCAGAGAGCATTGTGGGAACTGTAGTTTCCTGAACAGACATTCTTGATCTGCAGAACTATCCATGAACTACACCTCCCAGCAGGCCATCTGTTCCATAGAGTGAACTCTGGGAGAGGCTATAAAAGGATCAGCAGACCAGGCCCAAGCCTCTCTTGCTTCCCGGGTTTCATCAAGTAAATACCCCCTCTGCGTCTGTGCGAGAGGACTGCGGCCTACCACATGGCAACATGACGCTTCCAGCTCCGAGATAGGGAAGTCTATCGCCGCTTGCTACACTAGGGGCATCACCGCAGCATCGCTGTAATTAGCAGGACCAGACAACTTACTGTTCCATCAGCCCGACCGTCATCTCAGCCTGTTCTGCAGAAGGAAGAATCGACTTGGATCACTCTGCAGGAAGTTTCTACACTGTTCTCTAGATTGGTGAGCGGGCACCTGCCCACAAATCCGATACCAGCCACTAGCATACTCCACAGTACACTGTATACAGATACCTTACACCTGGAGTTGCCTTAAGGATTACTACTGGTCAGTTTCAGCTGCTTTGCCTTGACTGCATATCACTGTACCACACTTAGAATCTTTGTTTCTTTGAGCTCCAACATGCCGGTGAAAGACAATTGCAAAGCCTTGCATCCTGGACACTGCTATTCTATTGCTATTTAAAGGGACACACCACTAGCACCTATATTACTTCATCTCTCATTATGATTAAAGGCATAATAGGCTGGCCTGGGGTTCCCCTTTAGCAGTGGTATTATAGACAGCAACCAGTAACCCTTTTTGAAATCCATTCAGTATTGTTTGCTCTGTGTACGTTGATATTTTGTATCTGTGATTTCAACCTGTCGTTTAATTGCTTTTGGGGTCATTTTCAACTGAGTCTTGGCTGCTCATCTAGGACTCAGATGACTAATACCCTGTTACAAGACTCTCCTCTCGATTAAGTAAAATCTGAGATAATCAATCTACCTTGTGTCTGTGTGTTATTTAAAGGTATACACAACATGTCTGAACCTAGAGTGTCAAGAGGGCTGGACGTTTCACATGGTCAAGGTGGTGCAGACGAAAATGCAATTCTAAGCAAACCCCCAAGGGGGCAGTGCTACATTTGGGGGCTCATCCAGGATGTTCTCTGCTGCAGGCCCTAGTCAGCCCAGTCATGGGCTGACTAGGGCCTAGTCAGAAAAAAGAGATGGACTCAGCTGCTGCAGTCCTCTGGGGAGAGCCCAAGGAGCTCTAATGGAGTGAAGCACTGTTTTTGAGATCTCAGGAAGTGAGTGCACTGAGGAGATTCGACAGTGGGTGAGAGCCTTAGTTCCACAGCAGAGGATCTACATTCTGGGTGTGAAGGTAGAGTTTACTCTGGACTATGTTTGGGTGTTGATGGAGTGGCAGGAAGAAATACCTGTTGCAGGGAAGAAGAGGTGCCCCTAGCGGAAGGGGTAGTTGCTCGGGTGATCCCACTGCAAGTGGGGGAAGAGGTTACAGAGGGGCAACCACCACCACAAGCTAGTGCGGGAAACTTAGGGTCAGTTGGTGCAGGTTCCTGTGTGGCTAGTGCTCCCCCCCCTCGTTCTATACGGATATGAGCAGGCTAGTTGAGAGTTTGGTGAAGAATGGCTCCAGCAATGCAAACCAAGGATATAGGAGGCTCCGGTTCTATTCAGGACAATTTCTAACTTTGGTCAGAGAGGAGTTCGAGACATGGATGAGTCAGGCCATTCAGACGATAGAAGAATGGAGTGTTCCAGAAGCTGTAAAGCGACAGCGGCTTAGTGAGGGCCTTGGAGGCCCAGCAGCTGAAGTGATACGTAATTTGCGAATTGGAAAGAAAAATTGTGTTGCTATGGATTACATAGAAACTCTGAATGCTGTATTCGGAAGAGTAGAGAAGATCTTGGATCTCTTGTACAAGTTCAACCACACCCACCAACAAAGAGGGGAGAGACTCTCAGAGTATATTTCTTGAGTAGACAGAATGCTACACCAGAATATCCTTAAAAAGGGCATCAATCTGAAGAATGCGGATCAAGTTCGTCTAGATCTTGTCTTACAAAGGGCCCGTCCAACCATCCAGCATGGGCAGTACCAACTTACCCTGAATTGATGAGAGAAGTACGGGAGGAAGAAGCTCTATTGGAGGAAAAGAGTCAGGGAATGAGAGAGTTGGGTGCCAGTGTAGGAAGGAGAAAGAAAGCGTCTGCACATGTTTCCCATGCGGAACCTAGTTTCTCGGATGAGGATAGCGAGAGAGGTCTGTCAGTCCTGATAGTAAAAGCCAGTTGGTGAATTGGAGCCAGTAGAGTTGATGACCCAAGTTGCCCAGGCTCAAACTCAAATGTATCATGCTTTGATGTGAGTAATGTAAGGGGAAAGGGAAGGGAAGATGCAAGAGCAAAGATCCATGAAAGAACCCAGGAGGGTCGAAGCCACCCCAAACTCAGGAAAGGAGATGTTTTGGATGTGGGGAAACTGGGCACTTCAAGGCTAAATGTCCCAAAGTAGGAATCAACCCGAAGTTGCTTGCAGAAGTATTAAAAGCGTTACAGTATTGGAATGGCAATCAACCCCATATAGCCAAGTCCTCACTCCAGGCGGCTAAAGCCATGGGAGCTGGCGTGCCCCAACCTACAAAATTACTTTATAGCTTCCCAACTCACCTACGTTTATGCCTGGTTACATTGAGACCCTCAAACTCCCTCCACTGCACTTGTGTCAGCTCTCTTTGGTCTCTCCACCCCTCTAAGGGATGAATTACACAGGTCAAAAAGATCTGGGGGCTCACCACCTTCTCCTGTTGATGTGGGTTTTTATGGTTGGGTGGGTGGGGGGGAATTCTGACACAGCCCTCTCTGGGTATGTCACCACAGACCCCCCTATGGAGGAATTCTAACCTTCCTGAGCTCTTTGGTCACCCGGTCTCGTCCTGGTGGGGTCGGTTTGGTGTTACTCACCTTTCTTACATTATTGAAGATAATAAGTTTATGACCTTTAACGCACTTAGACGTAACGTGGCATTGAAAATAAGTTCTTTTTTAAATACTTCTTATTGTGGCACGCCATTGGGCACAGTTTGGGTCATTGACCATTGCGCTCACGGAGTCTTCCACTGATGATCTCCTGTCATATCCAGAAATCTCCAAACTGGTGACGACCTTTTATGGTCGTCTCCAGTTGATGGGGGCAGATCCTTTTCAGAACTCTCATGGCAAATGGCTGTTGTTGAGGCAGAGTTCCTCAAAACATGCTTCCTTCAGAAAGGATATGTAGCCAATGACCTTGATTTGGTCATAGCTGAGGTGGGTTTGAAAAATAGAGAAGATCTGTTAAAACTAAGAATTAGAGACAACAATGTTGATTTTACCACCTGTTCCAACTAACATTTTTCCATTAAACATATCCTTAAAAAACATTGGGATGCTTTAAGGAATGACAAAATACTAGGTCCTCTACTCCCTGAGTAGTCCCTATAGGGGTGCCCCTCCCCTTAGGCCTAATAAAGTTAGACCTATGGTTAAGAAAAGTTGTTTGGGGGAGCTAAAAGGTTTCTATTTATGCAGGAGATGTGAGGTTTGTAAAAACAATTGTCTCAGGGAGAGAAAATATCTTTCTTTTAGTGCTAACATTACTGGCAAAACATATGATATAGACTTTTTCATTACATGTTCGACTAAGAATGTGGTCTATTTGATCACATGTCCCTGTGGCCTACAGTATGTGTAGGCCGCACTGTATGTAAATTAGAGATCAGAATCAAAGAGCATCTGGCCGACATATGAAAAGTTTTTTTTTGGAATCATAGTCTGTCTAAGCACTATGCGTTATGTCATGGCAAAAGTCTTAAGGGCACTTTGTTTATGGCCATTGATAGGTTCAACTTACATTTGAGAGGAAGTCACACCAGGAGAGAAACTTCCAAGATGGAAACCTGGAGGATTTTCTCTTTAAAGACTTACAGACCTCATGGTTTGAACATTGAATGGGACGTCAACGCTTTTATCAACAATAGCTGAATGCCTAGGTCATTTATTTATTTTTCATATATTCTGTTTTTTATTGTTCTAGTTTCATGATTCATTATTATGAATTGTTATAATATCTGTTTTCAACCACAAGATGGCAGCATCATCCCACCCCTTTATTAGGTCCTTGATTGGATCTTTTTTTGGTGAATGATTGATTTTAATCAATACCTTTTTCTAGGTGTTTTTTAGTATTTTTCACGCTGGGCGGTTTATTTTTGTTTAGCCCAGTTTCAGAAACCGAGATAGTGAGGTTTGTGTTATCTCCACTTCTGGTCTCCATTAATATGGTGGCCGTTGTTTAGATGTCCTAGCTGTATTGTTTGAATCCGGCTATGACATCATTTCCGCTTCTGGCGGTCGAAACTAAGGCTTTGAAAGCAATGAAGAGTAGGCGTTTCTAGCCTGCCTCCTTCCTATATATAGAGGAAGTGACAATTGCCAGCCACGCCCCTGACAACGTTCATTATAGGACGAAACGTGTAGGGTGGTACCTGGGATCTGACGTCACAATGCTATACGCGCTGACCGCGGCCATCTTGTGGGTTGGAATCATATGCTTGTTTCTACTTCATGATATGCTCGTTTTTAACATTTGAAATGTGAGTATTTTGGAGTTCTTTTTTGGAATAAATACACATTGGCTTGATATACTGCAGAATGAATCTTATTTTAATGCATGAACCTGTGGATTCATCACCCGTGAGGGTTGTACAAGATCTAGTTGCTTGTTACCTTAGTGGAGACTTGACCACCTTCTGAATATACCATGCCTGTTTGACCACCTATAATCTAGTAGTCTACTATTTGCGGTAAGAGGCCCGGTGTGTTGATGTTCGGTGGAGGACATTTTTATTCACTCTAGTCTGTCCGATTTACACCCTGGGTGACTCCAGAAAAGATATATGGACTTTTGTGCCAGTAGTCAGTGGACATTTATGAATATAATTTAATTTTAGTGCTTCATATACCCATTTTATTCTGTGCATTACTTGAGATTAATCCAGTGGAGAGGAGAACCACATCCAAAAAAGAAGGAAGGAAAACTCCAAAGGCCACAGGAAAAGGGGGACTTTGAATGTGCCAATCAAATGAGGAAATGACAAAAAAAGAACAAGAATATAAAAAACAGGAGTTTATTATATCACATTAAAACCAAGTGCCATCTAATTAAAACCATTAAGTAAGAGACAGGTGATATATTTAGGCAGACGATATGCGATGGTACAAGTGTGTAAAATCAACGTGTTTCGCTCTGTTAGCTTCTTCAGGACTTACGCTTGAAGATGGCAATCATCTAGTACATGCTCCCCGCAAATCCACACAGTCAAATATAAGGTTTCCAAAATATTTAAAAGCAGTGGAGTATATTGGAGGTGTATATCAGGGTGTGCTTCTTCCCCACATGTCCACCAACATTCATATACAAGACATTTCCCACACTCAAGGCACAGGACAGGAACGTGACTCCTTCTTTGTGTGCACTCTCTGATGTGAGGTAAGAGCGGACTTCACTGTAAAACATTTCCCGCACTCAGGACAGGAATACGGCTTTTCCCCCGTGTGCGATTTCTGATGTTTGTAAAGACCTGACTTCTGTGAAAAACATTTCCTGCACTCAGGACAGGAAAATGGCTTTTCCCCCGTGTGAGATCTCTGATGTACCACAAGTTCTGTTTTGTGTCTAAAAAATTTACAGCACTCGGGACATGAATACGACTTCTCACCTGTGTGAGATCTCTGATGTCTGTTAATATGGGGCTTCCGTGAAAAACATTTACCGCATTCAGGACAGGAAAATGGCTTCTCACCTGTGTGCAATCTTATATGTGCGTTAAGATGGGAGTTCCGTGAAAAACATTTCCCACACTCAGAACAGGAATACGGCTTCTCCCCTGTGTGAGACCTCTGATGTGAAACAAGTTCTGATTTTTTTACAAAACATTTCCCGCACTCAGTACAGAAATGTGGCTTTTCTCTTGTATGCAATCTTTGATGTGTGTAAAGATAGGACGTCCTTGAAAAACATTTCCCACACTCAGAACAGGAATAGGGCTTCTCCCCCGTGTGAGACATCTGATGTGCAACAAGTTCTGTTTTTTGCACAAAACATTTCCCGCACTCAGTACAAAAATACGGCTTCTCACCTGTGTGTGATATCTGATGTCTGTTAAGATGGTACTTATCTGAAAAACATTTCCCGCACTCAGAACAGGAAAACGGCTTCTCTCCCATGTGCATTTTCTGGTGTCTAGAAAATTTGGACTTATCTGAAAAACATTTCCCACACTCAGGGCAGGAATACAGCTTCTCTCCTGTGTGCAATCTTATATGTGTGTTAAGATGGGACTTATTTGAAAAACATTTCCCGCACTCAGGACAGGAATACGGCTTCTCTCCTGTGTGAGTTCTTTTATGCACATTAAGTTTGGATTTCAAACCAAAACACTTCCCGCACTCAGGACAGGGAAACCTCTTATCTGTTAGAAGGACGGCACCATCCCTCACAGTCTGAGGTTCCTCAGGATAAGAGGAATACGATGGTCCGGCACCATCCCTCACAGTCTGAGGTTCCTCAGGATAAGAGGAATACGATGGTCCGGCACCGTCCCGCACAGTCTGAGGTTCCTCAGGATAAGAGGAATACGATGGTCCATCTACACTGTGTGGTGCCGGATGGACATTTGAGGTAGTCGGGATTTCTCCTGGACTATACTGTGTGATGTCCTCATCTTCTACTTTACAGTCTGGAGACAAAGTGAGACAATCCTCTGAGGTTTTCCTCATCTCCCGTCCATCTACTAAAATAGAAATACAAAGATTATTACTAGACATGAGCAGATTGGTTCCCCTAAACCAGGACTCCGCCCACATCAGGCACCTTTGTCTCTGAGGATCTTACAATTCCCCCCTCAAGGTAACTAGTAAATGGGTCCTCTGATCTCCTACCAGTTCATTTCTTTATTCATGGACCTTAGTCAGAGAGTGAGGAAACAACGAGAACTGTCTTTTATAGGAGTGACAGTGATGAGGGGATTATAGGACGAGTGTCCCCTCCCCCTCTATCACTCATTGCCATCTTCCCAACACAAGAAGTCCTGCACTTCCTTATTTAGTCCATGATTTAGTCATGAATAACAGCGGGGCTGAGCCCCACCAGAGGTCAGAGAGTGAGGATGGGGGGAGAACAACCAAGATGAAGACTGGACTGATCCTGAAGACCACCATCATTGGGTTATTGACTCCTCCCTCATTATCACTTTCTGTTTAAGGTTCCAAAGTTGGAGGATGTTATCACATTATTATCAACATGTAAAAGTCTGTGCTCCAATCAAATCATAAGATATAAAATGTCCAGCTGGTAGGAAATGGGTGTAACAAAAGAGAATACATATTATGTGTATATATAGCAGTGGGTGGAGGGGAGAGAGCAGAAGTCAGGAGTATGTAATGTACAACATAGAGTATATAGTGTAAGGGTCAGGACTCATAATATTGGTGTTCAGTAATCAGTGGAAGCTGAAATGTTTACTGGAGACAAGTTGCAGAGGTCCCACACCGCTGCCTCCCATCTCCTGAGACTGCACTCAGTGACTTGGGTCTGAGACTATACAGACATATCCCTCCACCCGGCACAGCCAGCAAATAACTGAGCAAGTAACCCCGGGAGAATTGTCCTGTCAGAGGTCTTGCTGGACCCAAGCATGGGGCAGAAGACCCAAAGCACAAGTGTCTAGGTCGAGTGACACCTATGGTGAAAATGAACATTTGGCTGCCAGCTGAACCCCAGAATCTCCATAAATCCAGTCTAGATACATAAATTGAGTCTGCAGCACAGAGAAGGAAAGTGACCAGGGTATTACAGGCTGATATCACCCAGTACCCGCCCTACTCTGGACCAATCAGTGAGCAGTATGGGTGGAGGAATAGATTTAGTGTTAAACCGGAGCTCCACCCAAACAGGGAGGCTCTGCTTGCTCGCACCCTCTCCCCTTCCACTGCCACACTTTTATGGGGGGGAGTGTGTTCCTTGTTTCGACAGGTACCGGCTCCCACTTCCAGGTAAGATCTCCAATCCTCCTTCCCCCTCTGACTTCTGGGACACACACGGGTCCCAGAAGATGGCGGACCATTCAGAAAGCACAGCACAACTCGTGCAAGCACAGTAGGAAACCAGCTGCGAAGCCTGAAGGCTTCACTGCTGGTTTCCCTTACTTGCAATGCTGGCGCCTGCACCCGAGAGCCGATAGACGAATTGGCTCCAGGTGCCGACATCGCGGGATCCCTGGACAGGTAAGTGTCCTTATATTAAGAGTCAGCAGCTACAGTATTTTTAATTTTTTTTTCCAGACTGGAGCTCCTCTTTTATGGCTTACCTGTGCTGTGCTGAGAAAACGGTGGAGCCATTCAGAAAGCACAGCGCGACTCGTGCAAGCACAGTAGAAAACCAGCTGCGAAGCCTGAAGGCTTTACTGCTGGTTTCCCTTACTTTCAATGCCGGCGCCTGCACCCGAGAGCCGATAGACGAATCGGCTCCGGGTGCCGACATCGCGGGATCCCTGGACAGGTAAGTGTCCTTACATTAAAAGTCAGCAGCTTCAGTATTTGTAGCTGCTGACTTTTAATTTTTTTTTCCAGACTGGAGCTCCTCTTTTATGACCCACCTGTGCTGATCTCTGTAGGAGTGTCCTCCTCTATAAATGTCCCCGTTATTCCATCCTCCTCCATAGACTGCTGATCATCCCTCACATACCTCTTTTCTTCTTCTGATTTAACCTCAAATTCTATATCAATTGGATCTCCACTCTAAACCAAGAAAATGAGAGAAAATATCATCTGTAAACTAGAGGATTTATTATTGTGACATCACATAAGAAATCCACACATCATCTCCATGAGTCTGTGTTTTATCATCTTCGTACTACTAACCTTATAACAGTGGGGGATGGTGTGATCTTCCTGTGTGGAATCCCGGGAATACAGAGGACGGGGACATCTCTCTGGTGGGTTTCTGTAGCTGGATGACTCCACCATGGTGTCCTGGTACAGATCTATGTGTTCTTTTAGAGACTCTGACTCCTCCATCACCCCATCCTCATCATCCTCCTCTTTTATCTCTTCTTTAACCTCAACTTTAGGATCTCTCAGGTTTCCACTCTGAATATATAATAAAAATGACATCAATGGTAACAATGCAGATAATGTACAGATCCTAATGATACTATCAGTGATTGTTCTCCATCTACCTGATGATGGTGAGGGATGGTGTGATCTTCCTGTGTGGAATCCCGGGAATACAGAGGACGGGGACATCTCTCTGGTAGGTTCCTGGTATTAGGTGGCTCCATCATATCCTTGTGTCCGTCTGAAAAGTCCTCCATCACTCCATACTCCTCATCCTCCTCTTTATACTCTTCTTTTACAACAATATTATTCTTGGCGTTTTCATTCTGAAAGATATAATAAAACATTAATTGTAATAAACATGCTTGTGTATAAATCATAACTACCAATAATTATCAATCATCTACCTGATGATGGTGGGGGATGGTGTGACCTTCCTGTGTGGAATCCGGGGAATACAGAGGACGGGGACATCTCTCTGGTGGGTTTCTGGAGCTGGATGACTCCACCATGGTGTCCTGGTACAGATCTTGGTGTCCTTTTAGAAACTCTGACTCCTCCATCGTCCCATCCTCCTCTTTTATTTCTTCTTTAATAACAATTTTAAACTCACTTGGGTTTCCACTCTGAATATATAATAAAAATGACATCAATGGTAACAATGCAGATAATGTACAGATCCTAATGATACTATCAGTGATTGTTCCTCATCTACCTGATGATGGTGAGGGATGGTGTGACCTTCCTGTGTGGAATCCCGGGAATACAGAGGACGGGGACATCTCTCTGGTGGGTTCCCATTACTGGATCCATCTGTAGGAAACACACACACTGACTGAATACATTGTTTCTATGTGTTTATCAGATGATGGGGGATCTAGGTGGACCCTCCGTACTGCTCTCTCCTTTACAATAAAGTCTCCTCTTACCCGGTGATGTGAGGGGCGGCTGATTGTCCATCATGATGTCCTTCCGAGCACCGCTCACCTCTCCTGTCAGCAGCTCGATGATCTCTCTGGTGACTTCTAGAATCTTCTGTTTATTTCTCTATTCTATCAGGGAGGGAGGTGGAGGCAATGTGATGGTCATATGATCTCCAGACTTCACAGGAGGAAAACTCTAGATTTGAACACAAATAGTAAAATCAAATGACATTCCCAGAATCCTCCTCACCTCACTGGTCAGATCTCCATTTTACCTGAAGTGGGAGGGAGGTGGAGGTCAGTGTGATGTCATAGGATTCTCTGACTCTGATTGGAGGGACATTGAAAGGAGGAGCTGTGGGGGCGCTCTGTGAGGTTTCTGTACAGAAAATAATTTCTCCCGGGTGCGTCCCTCATCTCCTAAACTGAAAGATGAACTTTATCTTTGGGCTTTGCCAGGACACATCATATTCCTGTGATCTCCGTGTACTCCGGAGACTTTACTGATCACATTATAGGATGAATATCTGAGACTGGGATCATTATGGGAAAAAAATCTGGACATTTACTACAAATTAGATTTTTTCCCTATTTCTTTTTATTTAAATCTAATACAATAAAGACATACATATTACAATTCCCCCTAAATACCCCCCCCCCCACTACTAATAAAAGTAGTATAATCCATTTGTCAGGAGTATGTTGCGCTCCTGTTCCTCGTTCCAGCATCCTGGTTTTGATTGTCACACATTTTTTTTGTCTGTCTGTCCACCCCATGCCCTCTGGCAGCAGCTGCAATCCACACAATTTAGTTTCTATCCCTCTTCTTCCTCAAACCAGCCTCCCCTTCTCTTGCGCCCTTTGGATCACCTGCTCTGTCTGTAACAAACTCACTTCTGTCAATGACCTCTTTATCACTAACTACCGTATTTATCAGCGTATAACACGCACTTTTTTCCCCGCTAATTGTGAG
Source organism: Aquarana catesbeiana (assembly GCF_042186555.1). Taxonomy (NCBI): domain Eukaryota; kingdom Metazoa; phylum Chordata; class Amphibia; order Anura; family Ranidae; genus Aquarana; species Aquarana catesbeiana. Next base: position 298,185,220 of record NC_133331.1, on the reverse strand, counting down.
CTATCGGCGCCGACATTCACATAGCGAGTATTTTTAAATATGGCGCCGCGGAGTTCGGAGGGACTCGGCGGTGCTGAACGAGCGCCGCCGAAATCACAGTGAGCCGAGATACACATAGTCGAGTGTATTCGGCTCTTTCCGGCGCCGCTCACAGTCACGCCCAGTCCCGCCATTGGACCTGTGTAATGTCCATCATAGGGCGGGACTGGGCGGGACTGTGAGCGGCGCCGGAAAGAGCCGAATACACTCGACTATGTGTATCTCGGCGGCGTTCGTTCAGTTCCGCCGGCGCCGAGTCCCTCCGAACTCCGCGGCGCCATATTTAAAACTACTAGCATGTGTATGTCAGCGGCGGCGGCAGGCACGGACACTGGGGACAAGGCTGCACTGGGAACAAGGCTGCACTGGGGAAAAGGCTGCACTGGGGAAAAGGCTGCACTGACAAGACTGCACTGGGGCAAAGCTGCACTGGGGACAAGGCTGCACTGGGGACAAGGCTGCACTGGGGCAAAGCTGCACTGGGGCAAAGCTGCACTGACAAGGCTGCACTGACACTGAAAAGGCTGCAATGACACTAACAAGGCTGCAGATGAACACTGATGAGGCTGCATTGATGGGCATTTTAATGTAAGTTTCTTTTCCTTAAACTTCCCTCCTAAACGTTTTTTTCCTTAAAATTCTCTCCTAAACTTGGGGTGCGTGTTATACGTCAGCGCGTGTTATACGCCGATAAATACGGTACTTGCTATTACTGAAACCTGGCTTCATGAATCCGACACTGCTTCTCCTGCTTCCCTCTCCCATGATGGCCTTCTCTGAACTCACTCCCCCAGACGCAGTGGACAGAAGGGAGGTTGAGCGGGAATCCTTCTAGCCCCACATAGCATCTTTTAGGTAATTCACCCACCCCCCTCTCTGTCACTCTACTAATTTGAGGCACATTGTATTCATCTATTTTCTCCACTTTATTTAGGAAGTACTGTGCAATTGGCCTCCTGGACCAGTAACAACATTTCTTGATGACTTCTCTGCCTGGCTACCCTACTTTCTCTCTTCTGAAATTCCCACAATCATTCACGGTGACTTTAACATTCCTGTTAATACTAATACTCCTGCTACTTCTAAACTTCTCAGTCGAACCTCCTCTTTTGACCAGAAGCAATGGATACACAATGGATACACGCTTCTACTCACTCTGATGGCAACACCCTCCTATCTATGAACTCCATGCAAACTCTCAAAAAATCCTCTCCTTCTCTCTGATCACCACCTTATTAGTTTCACTCTCTCCCTGTCTTCCACCTCCTCTCCCTCCAACTGCCTAACAGATACTCGTAGAAACCTTCACCACCTCAACCCTTCTCTTCTCTATTCTGCTCTGACCACCTCTATGACAAAATCTCACCCCTGTCCTGCCCCAACCTAACCACTTCTGTCTACAATAGATCCCTGTCTTCCACCCTGAACACACTGGCCCCTCTTACTACACACAGAATCAGAACCCGACCCCTACAACCTTGGTAAACAGATGACACCAGGAGTCTCAAAAACCATAGCTGCACTCTTGAGTGCCTGTGGTGTAGGACTAAGTCTTAGAAAGACTTCAACCAATATAAATCTGCCCTCCAAAAATAAAATTCCTGTCTCCTCATTGCAAAGCAGACCTATTTTTTCACTCTCATTAACAACTTATCATCCCATCCCCATCAACTCTTCTCTACCTTCAACTCTACTTCGTCCTCCACTGCCTCCATTCATTAATTCATCCACTGCCCAGAAGATCGCCAATCACTTCAAAAATAAAATTGATACAACTCATGATGAGACCTCCACCATATAGATATTGCCCCAACTTATCACTCCATGTCCACAGGTACAATCAACACTTCCTTTATTCAACCCTGCTACTATAGATGAGGTTGCCAAATTCATTTCTAATGCCCACCCAACCCCCTGCCCCCTGGACCCAGTTCCCTCTCAAATACTGGTTCTCATACTACCTATCCCACCACATCTTCAGCATCACAAGTTTACTTCCTTCTCTCCTCTTCATTTCTCCGTTGGGGTCCCCCCAGGTTCTGTTCTTGGACCTTTCTTATTCTCGATCTACATCTCCCTGGCTTATAGCCTCCATGGCTTCCAATACCATTTCTATGCTGATAATCTATGTCTCTGACCCTCTACTCCCTCCATGAGTCTCCTCACACAGCACAAATTAACGAACAGACATATAAGCCTGGATGTCACACCACTTCCTCAAAATCATTCTATCCAAAACCGAGCTCATAATATTTCCTTCCCCACGTGCCCCTTCCCCTGACTTCTCTGTCAAGATCGATGGCACAACCATCAACATGTCCCCACATGTCATGGTCCTAGGTGTAATCCTGGACCCTGAACTCTCCTTTCAGCTCCACACCCAATCACTGTCCACCTCAACCTCCATAATATCTCCAAAATACACTCCTTCCTAATCAATGACACCACAAAGCTCCTAATCCACTCCCTGGTCACCTGGACTACTACAATTCCTTCCTCACGGGATTGCCTGTATATAGGCTATCCCCCATTCATGAATGCTGCGGCCAGACCCTTACACTTTACCAACTGTTCAATGTCTGCTACTCCTCTCCAACAATCCCTCTGCTGGCTTCCACTACCCCAACAAATTCAATACAAAATACTAACAACAACTTACCCATTTCATCTCCTCCCAGGCTCATCTCCAGGACTTCTCCCGAGCCTCTCCCATCCTTTGGAACTCCATATCCCAGTTTGTCTGTCTTCTACTCTGTCCACTTTTAGGCTATCAATGAAAACCCTTCTCCTATGAGAAGCCTATCCAGCCCCCACCTAACAGCTGGACTTTTATTTTCTCCATCAGCCCATCCCCCACAGATATTGTCTTGTTTCCTTTGACCCTCCCTCTTAGATTGTAAGCTCTAAGGATCAGGGCCCTCTGATTCCTCCTGTATTATATTGTATTGTAAATGTACTGTCTGCCCTCATGTTGTGCAAACAATTATCGCGATATAAATCCTGTATAATAATATTATATGTGTGTATCATCATCTGCTGGAGATAAAAGACGTCACAGTGACTATGGAGGAAGAGGACGGAACATGACGGGGGGGGTTATTGGGTGTAAATAGAAAATAAGATCTTATTACCTCCTCTGCTGCCAGTTCCAGCAACGTCACCTCTACCTCCTATGACAAGGAAGTTCCTGTCTGTTCTGACATCACTTCCTGTCTGTTCTGACACCACTTCCTGTCTGTATCTGACATCACTTCCTGTCTGTTCTGAAATCACTTCCTGTCTGTAGCTGACATCACTTCCTGTCTTCCATAGAGTCTTCGTGTCCAGGTAGAAGTGCGATCGCCATCTTGTGGAGCTCAGAGGAACTGCAGCCCCGATAAACGTCTTGTAGTGTGAACACGGCCTTGTGCTGTGTGTGTATGTACTGTATATCCTTATAGATGTGTAGTGCTCCCCCCGCAGGAGCCACTGATGATAACTGGTTCTTTCCCAAACAGTATGGAGGCCCCCCAGTAACAGTCCATTCACTCCGACTCCAATAAACAGTCTAGGAGTCTTTTTGTAAAGTATTGCTTGTAGAATCTGTAAAAGGAGAGAGATTGGGGCAGAGGCATAATAGGGGGTCACAATTGTGACCTGGCCCCATGCTTCAAGGGACCTGTGCAGCTCCCCTGTCATATTTGTCTACACTTGGATAGGAGGGGGCGGCATACAAAGTAGTCGATCGCCTCCATCTCCTTCCTGCCACCATTCAGCAGGGGGCTGCAGGAGGGAGATGGAGGCGATCGGTTCCTCCTATCCAGCCTGGTGCTAGGTGTTTATGGGAGTCGTGATCCACAATGTGACAAAAGACAAGCAGTCATCAATCAGCTTTCCAGCCCCGCCACCCAACTCCAGCTCCTGTTTCTTGCCTGCAGGCTTCTCCTGATAAAGTAAGAGAATTGCTTCTCTCCCCGAGGACGCTCCTGCCTGGCAGCCTACAAATGCCACAGAGTATTCCTGAGTCTGGAGGAACAGACAGTGCCCAGCACCTGAGCGAGTATAGTGTGGGACTACATGTCCTCCCGTCACACTGTCCCCTCCTATCACACTGGCTCCTCCCCGTCACACTGCCCAGGTACCCTTCTTAGATGTGTTGGCTGTATTTTTTTATTCATTTTTTAGACTTTCTTTTATTTTCATCTGGTGATCCATCGGGTAAGTGTTATTTTTTCAGCAGAAAAAGCTCTCCAGCAGATGCAGCAAACAGGAGATAGGACAAACCATCTCCCTCTGACAGGTGTGCTTACAATGATCAGCTTTTATTTACAGTATTTATGTAAAACCTTCATCCCAAAAGGAAACATCTGTTAGTTTAACTGATTATATAGTGTGAGGTGGAGTTTGGATTCACTATCACACTGCACCCATCACACTAGCTCCTCCCCATCACACTAGCCCTGCATTACACACTCCTGTCCCCTGCATTCTGCACATTACACACTCCTGTCCCCTGCATTCTGTACATTACACACTCCTGTCCCCTGCATTCTGTACATTACACACTCCTGTCCTCTACATTCTGTACATTACACACTCCTGTCCCCTGCATTCTGTACATTACACACTCCTGTCCCCTGCATTCTGTGCATTACACACTCCTGTCCTCTACATTCTGTACATTACACACTCCTGTCCACTGCATTCTGTACATTACACACTCCTGTCCCTTGTATTCTGTACATTACACACTCCCGTCCCCCGTATTCTGTACATTACACACTCCCGTCCCCCGTATTCTGTACATTACACACTCCTGTCACCTGCATTCTGTGCATTACACACTCCTGTCCTCTACATTCTGTACATTACACACTCCTGTCCCCTGCATTCTGTACATTACACACTCCTGTCCCCTGCATTCTGTACATTACACATTCCTGTCCCCTGTATTCTGTACATTACACACTCCTGTCCCTTGTATTCTGTACATTACACACTCCCGTCCCCCGTATTCTGTACATTACACACTCCTGTCCTCTACATTCTGTACATTACACACTCCTGTCCCCTGCATTCTGTACATTACACACTCCTGTCCCCTGCATTCTGTACATTACACACTCCTGTCCCCTGCATTCTGTACATTACACACTCCTGTCCCCTGTATTCTGTACATTACACACTCCTGTCCCTTGTATTCTGTACATTACACACCCCTGTTCCTTGTATTCTGTACATTACACACTCCTGTCCCCTGCATTCTGTACATTACACACTCCTGTCCCCTGCATTCTGTACATTACACACTCCTGTTCCCTGCATTCTGTACATTACACACTCCTGTCCCTTGTATTCTGTACATTACACACCCCTGTTCCTTGTATTCTGTACATTACACACTCCTGTCCCCTGCATTCTGTACATTACACACTCCTGTCCCTTGTATTCTGTACATTGCACAATCCTATCCCCTGCATTCTGTACATTACACACTCCTCTCCCCTGTATTCTGTATATTACACACTCCTGTCCCCTGCATTCTGTACATTACACACTCCTGTCCCCTGCATTCTGTACATTACACACTCCTGTCCCCTGCATTCTGTACATTACACACTCCTGTCCCCTACATTCTGTACATTACACACTCCTGTCCCTTGTATTCTGTACATTACACACTCCTGTCCCCTGCATTCTGTACATTACACACTCCTGTCCCCTGCATTCTGTACATTACACACTCCTGTCCCCTACATTCTGTACATTACACACTCCTGTCCCCTGCATTCTGTGCATTACACACTTCTGTCCCCTGCATTCTGTACATTACACACTCCTGTCCCCTGCATTCTGTACATTACACACTCCTGTCCTCTACAGTCGGTACATTACACACTCCTGTCCCCTGCATTCTGTACATTACACACTCCTGTCCCCTGTATTCTGTGCATTACACACTCCTGTCCCCTACATTCTGTACATTACACACTCCTGTCCCCTACATTCTGTACATTACACTCCTGTCCCCTGCATTCTGTGCATTACACACTTCTGTCCCCTGCATTCTGTACATTACACACTCCTGTCCCCTGCATTCTGTACATTACACACTCCTGTCCTCTACAGTCGGTACATTACACACTCCTGTCCCCTGCATTCTGTGCATTACACACTCCTGTGCCCTACATTCTGTACATTACACACTCCTGTCCCCTACATTCTGTACATTACACTCCTGTCCCCTGCATTATGTGCATTACATAAGATTATTCCAGTGGAGAGGAGAACCACATCTAAAAAAGAAGGAAGGGAAACTCCAAAGGCCACAGGAAAAAGGGAACTTTAATTTGTGCCAATCAAATGAGGAAATGACAAAAAAAGAGCAAGAATATAAAAAACAGGAGTTTATTATATCATATTAAAATGGTAATTTTTATTTTAAAGCTCAAGAGGGCCGCCTTTTAAGTGGTGGGGTTAACGTGTTTCGTCCTGGAAGACGACTTGCGAAAACAGACCTCTTGCAAGAGAATAATAGACCTCTAAGTCTCCATACCACAAAATGTACTCAGCCAATGAGAGGTAATGACTCCATTTTTATTTTTCTCCTGCTATCAATGGCCAACACGGTACAACACTTCATCCATGTCTTTGGTGATCTCTGATCTCCTTATCAACTGTTTCTTACATGATGAAGATCAGCCATGGAGTATATCTGAGGTGTATATCAGGGTGTGCTTCTTCCCCGCATGTCCAGCAACATTCATATACAAGACATTTCCCGCACTCACTAATACACCTCGAGGGTTGTGTGGGACCCCTGATGTACAGGAAGACAGGACTTCAGTGAGGAACAATTCCCTCACTCAGGACAGGAAAGTGGCTTCTCCTGTGAGATCTCTGATGGTTCAAAAATCTGATCTTATCTGAAAAACATTTCCCGCACTCAAAACAGGAAAACGGCTTCTGCTTCGTGTGAGATTCCCAGTGTTTATTTAAACTGTAATTATCTGAGAAACATGTCCCGCACTCAGGACAACAATACGGCTTTTCCCCCCGAGTGAGACCTCTGATGAATGACAAGTTGTGAATGTTGTACAAAACATTTCCCGCACTCAGTACATGTATAGGGCTTTTCTGCTGTGTGCAATCTCTGATGTCTGTAAAGGTTGCTCGTTCGTGAAAAACATTTCCCGCACACAGGACAGGAAAATGGCTTCTCCCCCGTGTGAGACCTCTGATGTGTTACAAATTCAGATTTTTGTACAAAACATTTCCCGCACTCAGTACAGGAATATGGCTTTTCTCCCATGTGAAATTTAATGTGTTTATAAACATTGCACTTATCTGAAAAACATTTCCCACACTCAGGGCAACAATACGGCTTTTCCCCCGTGTGAGACCTCCGATGTGTGACAAGTTTTGAATTTTTTACAAAACATTTCCCGCACTCAATACAGGAATACGGCTTTTCTCCTGTATGCAGTCTCTTATGTGTGTGAAGATTGGACTTCCTTGAAAAACATTTCCCGCACTCAGGACAGGAAAACGGCTTCTCCCCTGTGTGAGATCTCTGATGTGCAACAAGTTCTCTTTTGTGCCCAAAACATTTCCCGCACTCAGTACAGGAATAGGGCTTCTCACCTGTGTGTGATATCTGATGTCTGTTAAGATGGGACTTCCGTGAAAAACATTTCCCGCAATCAGGACAGGAATATGGCTTCTCACCAGTGTGCAATCTCACATGTGTGTTAAGATGGGACTTATCTGAAAAACATTTCCCGCACTTAGAACAGGAAAATGGCTTCTCCCCCATATGTATTCTCTGGTGTCTATACAATTTGGACTTATCTGAAAAACATTTCCCGCACTCAGGGCAGGAATACAGCTTCTCTCCTGTGTGCAATCTCATATGTGTGTTAAGATGGGACTTCTGCGAAAAACATTTCCCGCACTCAGGACAGGAATACGGTTTCTCCCCCATGTGCACTCTCTGGTGTCTAGAAATTTTGGACTTATCTGAAAAACATTTCCCACACTCAGGGCAGGAATATGGCTTCTCTCCTGTGTGAGTTCTTTTATGCAAATTAAGTTTGGATTTCAAACGGAAACATTTCCCGCACTCAGGACAGGAAAACCTTTTATCTGTTGGAAGGACGGCACCGTCCCTCACAGTCTGAGGTTCCTCAGGATAAGAGGAATACGATGGTCCGGCACCGTCCCGCACAGTCTGAGGTTCCTCAGGATACGAGGAATACGATGGTCCGGCACCGTCCCGCACAGTCTGAGGTTCCTCAGGATAAGAGGAATACGATGGTCCAGCACCGTCCCGCACAGTCTGAGGTTCCTCAGGATAAGAGGAATACGATGGTCCAGCACCGTCCCGCACAGTCTGAGGTTCCTCAGGATAAGAGGAATACGATGGTCCATCTACACTGTGTGGTGCCGGATGGACATTTGAGGTAGTCGGGTTTTCTCCTGGACTATACTGTGTGATGTCCTCATCTTCTACTTTACAGTCTGGAGACAAAGTGAGACAATCCTCTGAGGTTTTCCTCATCTCCCGTCCATCTACTAAAATAGAAATACAAAGATTATTACTAGACATGAGCAGATTGGTTCCCCTAAACCAGGACTCCGCCCACATCAGGCAGCTTTGTCTCTGAGGATCTTACAATTCCCCCCTCAAGGTAACTAGTAAATGGGTCCTCTGATCTCCTACCAGTTCATTTCTTTATTCATGGACCTTAGTCAGAGAGTGAGGAAACAACGAGAACTGTCTTTTATAGGAGTGACAGTGATGAGGGGATTATAGGACGAGTGTCCCCACCCCCTCTATCACTCATTGCCATCTTCCAAACACAAGAAGTCCTGCACTTCCTTATTTAGTCCATGATTTAGTCATGAATAACAGCGGGGCTGAGCCCCACCAGAGGTCAGAGAGTGAGGATGGGGGGAGAACAACCAAGATGAAGACTGGACTGATCCTGAAGACCACCATCATTGGGTTATTGACTCCTCCCTCATTATCACTTTATGTTTAAAGGTTCCAAAGTTGGAGGATGTTATCACATTATTATCAACATGTAAAAGTCTGTGCTCCAATCAAATCATCAGATATAAAATGTCCAGCTGGTAGGAAATGGGTGTAACAAAAGAGAATACATATTATGTGTATATATAAGCAGTGGGTGGAGGGGAGAGAGGAGAAGTCAGGACTATGTAATGTACAACATAGAGTATATAGTGCAGGGGTCAGGACTCATAATATTGGTGGCTTAATGTTTACATGAGACAAGTTGCAGAGGTCCCACACTGCTGCCTCCCATCTCCTGAGACTGCACTCAGTGACTTGGGTCTGAGACTATACAGACATATCCCTCCACCTGGCACAGCCAGCAAATAACAGAACAAGTAACCCCAGGAGAATTACTCTACCAGAGATCTTGCTAGACCCAAGCATGGGGCAGAAGACCCAAAGCACAAGTGTCTAGGTCGAGTGACACCTATGGTGAAAATGAACATTTTGCTGCCAGCTGAACCCCAGAATCTCCATAAATCCAGTTTAGATACATAAATTGTGTCTACAGCACAGAGAAGGAAGATTATCCGAGAGAAATACAGGAATACAGGACGGGGAACACAGCTCAGGAAAGTGACCAGGGGATTACAGGCTGATATCACCCAGTCCCCGCCCTACTCTGGACCAATCAGTGAGCAGTATGGGTGGAGGAATGGATTTAGTGTTAAAGCGGAGCTTCACCGAAACAGGGAAGCTCTGCTTTCTCGCACCCTCTCCCCTTCCACATTTGGGACTTTTTTTGGGTGTGTGCGTTCCTGGTTTTGACAGATACCCGCTCCCACTTCCAGGTAAGATCTCCAATCCTCCTTTCCCCCCGCTGCCTTCTGGGACACACACGGGTCCCAGAAGACGGCGGACCATTCAGAAAGCACAGCGCAACTCGTGCAAGCACAGTAGGAAACCAGCCGCGAAGCCTAAAGGCTTCACTGCTGGTTTCCCTTACTTGCAATGCCGGCGCCTGCATCCGAGAGCCGATAGACGAATTGGCTCCAGGTGCCGTCATCGCGAGATCCCTGGACAGGTAAGTGTCCTTATATTAAGAGTCAGCAGCTACAGTATTTTTAATTTTTTTTTCCAGACTGGAGCTCCTCTTTTATGGCTTACCTGTGCTGATCTCTGTAGGAGTGTCCTCCTCTATAAATGTCCCCGTTATTCCATCCTCCTCCATAGACTGCTGATCATCCCTCACATACCTCTCTTCTTCTTCTGATTTAACCTCAAATTCTATATCGATTGGATCTCCACTCTAAACCAAGAGAATGATAGAAAATATCATCTGTAAGATATAAGATTTATTATTGTGACATCACATAGAAAAATCCAGTGGAAAAAATATATATAAAACACAAAGCGCTGTGATGCTAAATAGCTGATAATTACACATAAAACCAAGTGAGGCTGCTATCAAAAGAGAGTGTTTTCAGAGTCACTTAAAAAGAATAAATAATATATTTATTCTTATATAATAAATATATAGACAAAGTCACGTGACTGTGATGTAACGCGTGGGAGGAGCCAAGGACGCTCTGTGCAGATCAGCAGTATCACACAGTGTACTGCACTGAATCTGCTCCTGTCTAAGGCGGCTGACTGCTATAGTAAAACCTGCATATGCCTTATCATTATAAGGCACACGTGAGTGGATTGAAGTTTGCATGTGTACCTTGGTATCCTAACTATTGCACAATGATTGGTTTTTTCTCTTATCTGCCTGTTTATGATTCTCACATTGGTTGTGAATAGAAGCAAAAAGCACATTGTTACTATGAAGGTCAATGAGCACCTTAATTAAGCAAGTGTTTTTAAACAGCTTTGCTAGTGATCAAAAGCTCTATACCAATCAGGATTCTACACCTGTATAATTGAACCTTCTGAATACATCCCTATATATTTATTTTTATGTGGATTTTTTATGTGAATTTTTTTACACATTTGGTGTCACTAATTTTTTATAATTTTACACTATTTTGATTGCTGGATTTTTTAGGAATTTTTACTCACCGCTGGATTTATTTTACTATTTATATTTATTCTTATATATTCATTTTCATGCACATTGTGAAGCGCTTCAAATATCATTATTTATATAGAAAATCCACACATCATCTCCATGAGTCTGTGTTTTATAAGCTCCGTCCCACCAACCTTGTAACATTGAGGGATGGTGTGATCTTCCTGTGTGGAATCCCGGGAATACAGAGGACGGGGACATCTCTCTGGTGGGTTCCTGGTATTAGGTGGCTCCATCATATCCTTGTGTCCTTCTGAAAAGTCCTCCATCACTCCATACTCCTCATCCTCCTCTTTATACTCTTCTTTAACAACAAACATATTATCCTCGAGGTTTCCACTCTGAATATATAATAAAACATTCATTATAACAATCACACTTGTGTATTAATTATAACTTCCAATAATTGTCAATCATTTACCTGATGATGGTGAGGGATGGTGTGATCTTCCTGTGTGGAATCCCGGGAATACAGAGGACGGGGACATCTCTCTGGTGGGTTTCTGTAGCTGGATAACTCCACCATGGTGTCCTGGTACAGATCTTTGTAAACTTTTGGAAACTCTGACTCCTCTATTACCCCATCCTCATCATCCTCTTCTTTTATCTCTTCTTTAACCTCAACTTTAGGATCTCTCAGGTTTCCACTCTGAATATATAATAAAAATGACATCAATGGTAACAATGCAGATAATGTACAGATCCTAATGATACTATCAGTGATTGTTCCTCATCTACCTGATGATGGTGAGGGATGGTGTGATCTTCCTGTGTGGAATCCCGGGAATACAGAGGACGGGGACATCTCTCTGGTGGGTTCCCATTACTGGATCCATCTGTAGGAAACACACACACTGACTGAATACATTGTTTCTATGTGTTTATCAGATGATGGGGGATCTAGGTGGACCCTCCGTACTGCTCTCTCCTTTACAATAAAGTCTCCTCTTACCCGGTGATGTGAGGGGCGGCTGATTGTCCATCATGACGTCCTTCCAAGCACCGCTCACCTCTCCTGTCAGCAGCTCGATGATCTCACTGGTGACTTCTAGACTCTTCTTTTTATTTCTCTATTCTATCAGGGAGGGAGGTGGAGGCAATGTGATGGTCATATGATCTCCAGACTTCACAGGAGGAAAACTCTAGATTTAAACACAAATAGTAAAAATCAAATTACATTCCCAGAATCCTCCTCACCTCACTGGTCAGGTCTCCATTTTCCCTGAAGTGGAAGGGAGGTGAAGGTCAGTGTGATGTCATAGGATCCTCTGACTCTGATTGGAGGGACATTGGGAGGAGGAGCTGTGGGGTGTGCTGTGTGAGGTTTCTGTACACAGAATCATTTCTCCCGGGTGTGTCCCTCCTCTCCTAAACTAAAAGATAAACTTTGTCTTTGGGCTTTGCCAGGACACATCATATTCCTGTGATCTCCGTGTACTCCGGAGACTTTACTGATCACATTTTAGAATGAATATCTGAGACTCGGACCATTATGGAAAAAAAATTCTGGTTATTTACTACAAATGGCATTTTTCCCTCTTTCTTCTTATTTGAATCTTATAAAATAACAGGATACATATTCTAATGCCCCCTAAATAACCTCTCCCATCCCCCACTACTAATAAAAGTAGTATAATCCATTTGTCAGGAGTGCGTTGCACTCCTGCACCTCATTCCAGCATCCTGGTTTTGGCTTTGATGCATTCTTTTTGTCTATCTGTCCACCTGCAAGGTGATTGATGTGGTCAGTCTCTGGGTGGAGACCAAACCTGATTTAAAGCCAGCCAAGCCTGCAGTCTCATGCTTGTGATTTTGCGTTTGTAACACTTGCTCCAAGCTCATATAAATCACACTCCCAAATTTCCTCCCTCACCCTTCTGCTTCTCCTAACCTTTCAAGATTAAACCCCAAACCCTGGGCAACCATCGTTTTACTGTGCTCAACGCTCCCATCACCCTATGTCCTCTGGCAGCAGCTGCAACCCACACAAATTTTGATTCTATTCCTCTTCTTCCCAAAACCAGCCTCCCCTTCTCTTGCGCCCTTTGGAACGCCTGCTCTGTCTGTAACAAACTCACTTCTGTCCATGACCTCTTTATCACTAACTACTTGCTGTTACTGAAACCTGGCTTCATGAATCCGACACTGCTTCTCCTGCTTCATTCTCTCATGATGGCCTTCTCTGGACTCACTCCCTCAGACCCAGTGGATAGAAGGGAGGTGGAGTAGGAATCCTTCTAGCCCCATATAGCATCTTTCAAATACTTCACCCACCTCCCTCTCCTCATTCGAGGCACATTATATTGGTCTATTTTCTGTTCTATAATCTGTTAATACTAACACTCCTGCTACTTATAAACTTCTCCCCAGACCCAGTGGATGTAAGGGAGGTGGAGTGGGAATCCTTCTAGCCCCACATAGCATTATTCAGGTAGCTTACCCACCTCCCCCTCTGTCACTCTCCTCATTTGATGATTTGAGGAATGGACACATGCTTCTACTCTGATGGCAACACCCTCCTATTCATGCAACCTCTCCAACAATCCTCTCCCTCTCTCTGATCACTACCTTACTAGTTTCACTCTCTCTCAGTCCCTCTCCCTCCAACCACCTAACAGATACTTGTAGAAACCTTCACCATCTCAACCCTTATTTTATATCCTGCTACTGACCACCTCTATGACAGAATCTCACTCCTGAAACTGTCCCAACCTAGACACTTCTGTCTACAATAGATCCTTGTCCTCTGCCCTGGACACACTGGCCCCCCTCACTACACACAGAATCAGGACCCGACCCCTACAAATTTGGTAAACAGATGACACCAGAAGTCTCAAAAAACTTTCTCGAGCACCTGTGGCGTAGGACTAAGTCTTAGAAAGACTTCAACGAATAGAAGTCTCCTCACTGCCAAGCAGACTTATTTTATTAATCTCATTAACAACTTATCATCCCGTCCCCATCAACTCTTCTCTACCTTCAACTCTACTTCGTCCTCCACTGCCTCCATCCACTAACTCATCCACTACCCAGGAGATCCCCAATCACTTCAAAAATTAAATTGATACAATTCGTGATGAGACCTCCGCTGTACAGATACCTCCCCCACTTATCACTCCATATCCACAGGTACAATCAACACTTCCCTTATTTAACCCTGCTACTATAGACGAGGTTGCTAAACTTTTTCTAATGCCCACCCAACCACCTGCCTCCTGGACCCAGTTCCCTCTGCAGTCACCCTTTGGCTCTATCCTACACTCTCTAACTCATATTTTCAATCTCTCCTTCTCTTCTGGCATCTTCCCCAACTCTCTAAAACATGCACCAGTCACCCCCATACATAGAAAGCCTTCATTGAACCCCACCAATCTTAACAATCTATGCCCCGTCTCCTTGTTCTCCTTTTCCTCCAAACCTCCTGAACGTCTGGTCTACAACCGAGTGACCACCTCACTGAAAAAACCTTCTTTATCCCCTCAAATTGGATTTCACCCTCAACACTCCACAAAAACTGCTCTCCTTAAACTCAGAAATCATCTGCTAATGGCTAAATCTAATGGACACAATTCTGTGCTCCTACTCCTGGACCCCTCTGCTGCCTTTGACACAGTGGACCACCTCCTCCTCAAAAAACTCCTCTCCTTTGGTCTCCATGACTGTAGTATTCATTGGTTCTCATCCTACCTATCCCACTGCACCTTCAACATCACAACTTTACTTCCTCCTCTCCTCTTCATTTCTCCTTCGGGGTCCCCCAAGGTTCTGTTCTTGGGCCTCTCTTTTTCTCGATCTACACCTCCTCCCTAGGTCAGCTTATAGCCTCCAAGGCTTCCAATATCATTTCTACGCTGATAAAACCCTAATCTGTGTCTCTAATCCTCAGCTCACTCCATTAGTCTTCTCACGCATCACTAATTTACTAACAGACATATCAGCCTGGATGTCACACCACTTCCTCCAAATCAATCTATCCAAAACCGAGCTCATAATATTTCCTCCCCCACGTGCCCCTTCCCCTGACTTCCTTGTTAAGATCGATGACTCAACTATCACCATCCCAACATGCCAGGGTGCTAGGGGTAATCCTGGACTCTGAACTCTACTTTCGGCCCTACATCCAATCACTGTCCAAAGCTTGCCGCCTCAACCTCCGCAACATCTCCAAAATACGCCCCTTCCTAACCAATGACACCATAAAACTCCAATTCCACTCCCTGGTCATCTCTCACCTCGACTACTGCAACTTCCTTCTCCTTGTCTTCCTTTTACCTAAACTATCCCCCTTCATTCCATCATGAATGCTGCTGGCAGACTCATCCACCTTACCAACCGTTCAGTGCGTATTACTCCTCTCTACCAATTCCTCGATTGGTCTCCATTCAGTGTCCTCCACCCCTCTCTGCCAATCCCTCCACTGGCTTCCATTCATTGTCCTCCACCCCCCTCTACCAATCCCTCCACTGGCTTCCATTCAGTGTCCTCCACCCCACTCTGCCAATCCCTCCACTGACCTCCATTCAGTGTCCTCCACCCCTCTCTGCCAATCCCTCCACTGGCTTCCATTCAGTGTCCTCCACCCCTCTCTGCCAATCCCTCCACTGGTCTCCATTCAGTGTCCTCCACCCCTCTGTGCCGATCCCTCCACTGGTCTCCATTCAGTGTCCTTCACCCCTCTCTGCCGATCCCTCCACTGGTCTCCATTCAGTGTCCTCCACCCCTCTCTGCCGATCCCTCCACTGGCTTCCATTCAGTGTCCTTCACCCCTCTCTGCCGATCCCTCCACTGGTCTCCATTCAGTGTCCTCCACCCCTCTCTGCCGATCCCTCCACTGGTCTCCATTCAGTGTCCTCCACCCCTCTCTACCAATCCCTCCACTGGTCTCCATTCAGTGTCCTCCACCCCTCTCTACCAATCCCTCCACTGGTCTCCATTCAGTGTCCTCCACCCCTCTCTACCAATCCCTCCACTGGTCTCCATTCAGTGTCCTCCACCCCTCTCTACCAATCCCTCCACTGACCTCCATTCAGTGTCCTCCACCCCTCTCTACCAATCCCTCCACTGGTCTCCATTCAGTGTCCTCCACCCCTCTCTACCAATCCCTCCACTGGCTTCCATTCAGTGTCCTCCACCCCTCTCTGCCAATCCCTCCACTGGTCTCCATTCAGTGTCCTCCACTCCTCTCTACCAATCCCTCCACTGGTCTCCATTCAGTGTCCTCCACCCCTCTCTACCAATCCCTCCACTGGCTTACATTCAGTGTCCTCCACCCCTCTCTGCCAATCCCTCCACTGGCTTCCATTCAGTGTCCTCCACCCCTCTCTGCCAATCCCTCCACTGACCTCCATTCAGTGTCCTCCACCCCTCTCTGCCAATCCCTCCACTTGTCTCCATTCAGTGTCCTCCACCCCTCTCTACCAATCCCTCCACTGGTCTCCATTCAGTGTCCTCCACCCCTCTCTGCCAATCCCTCCACTTGTCTCCATTCAGTGTCCTCCACCCCTCTCTGCCAATCCCTCCACTGGTCTCCATTCAGTGTCCTCCACCCCTCTCTGCCAATCCCTCCACTTGTCTCCATTCAGTGTCCTCCACCCCTCTCTGCCAATCCCTCCACTGGTCTCCATTCAGTGTCCTCCACCCCTCTCTGCCAATCCCTCCACTGGATTCCGCTCACCCAACTAATTAAGTTCAAAATATTAACCACAACTTACAAAGTCCACATTTAGACGATCCCTGAAAACCCTTCTCTTATGAGAAGCCTAACCTGTCCACACCTAACAACTGGACTTTTATTTTCTCCATCAGCCCATCCCCCACAGTTATTACTTTTTGTATTGTTTGACCCTCCCTCTTAGATTATAAGCTCTGAGGATCAGGGCCCTCTGATTCCTCCTGTATTATATTGTATTGTAACTGTACTGTCTGCCCTCATGTTGTGCAAACTGTTGGCGCGATATAAATCCTGTATAATAATAATAATATATGTGTGTATCATCATCTGCTGGAGATAAAAGACATCACAGTGACTATGGAGGAAGAGGACGGACATGACGGGGGGTTACTGGGTGTAAATATAAAATAAGATCTTATTACCTCGTCTGCTGTAACTTCCAGCAACGTCTCCTCTCTACTTCCTCCCGACTCACCTCTCACCCGGAACTTCCTGTCTGTAGCTGAGATCACTTCCTGTCTTCCATAGAGACTTCCTGTCTGGGTAGAAGTGAGATCACCATCTTGTGGAGGTCAGAGGAACTGCAGCCCCGAGAAACGTCTCGTAGTGTGAACACGTCCTTGTGCTGTGTGTGTATGTACTGTATATCCTTTTTTTTTTTGTTTAACAGAAATGTTTTATTAAAAAGAGTAGAAAAGTACAAATTGTAGGTATAAACAATGAGGTACATATATAAAGTGTACTGTATATATCCTTATAGATGTGTAGTGCTCCCCCCGCACCGGACACATGATTCAAAACCCGGACTGTCCTGATGAATCCCAGACAGGTGGCAACTCTACCGCCAATGCTTTGGTACGTAAACAATGCAGATTGTCGTTCTGTCACTACAGAAGACACGGATCCTGTGTCTCTGCTAAGCAGAAGCACTGATCCATGCCTTCCCCTAGTACAAGCACGTCCCCCACAGTGAGTAAGCACTACCTAGGCACACAGTTAACCCCTTGATTGCCCCTGATGTTAACACCTTCCCTGCCAGTGTCATTAGTACAGTGACAGTGCATTTTTTTTAGCACTGATCACTGTATTGGTGTCACTGTTCCCCAAAAAGTGTCAAAAGTCAAAAATCAATATACAGTACGCTTATTGGGATTTTTTTTACAGATTTACTGTGCCAGGGCAGCCCCTCTGCACCAGGCTAGTTACATGATCTGGAACTTCCGGCTCTGGGGCACGCATATGTGCCTCTGGTGACCCGCTCCCAGCTGTGATTGGACATAGCAAGAGCCTGTATAAACAAGGCAGATTGCCATTCTGCTAGTAGGGGGAGACAGAGATGCTGTGTTTTTGCTAAGCAGATTGCCGTTTTGCTAGTAAGGGGAGAGAGAGATCCTGTGTTTCTGCTAAGCAGATTGCTGTTCTGCTAGTAGGGGGAGACAGAGATCCTGTGTTTCTGCTAAGCAGATTGCCGTTCTGCTAGTAGTGGAGACAGAGCTCCTGTGTTTCTGCTAAGCAGATTGCCGTTCTGCTAGTAGGGGGAGACAGAGATCCTTTGTTTTTCCTAAGAAGATTTCCGTTCTGCTAGTAGGGGGAGACAGAGATCCTGTGTTTTTTCTAAGCAGATTGCCATTCTGCTAGTAGGGGGAGACAGAGATCCTATGTTTCTGCTAAGCAAATTGTCCTTCTGCTAGTAAGGGGAGACAGAGATCCTGTGTTTTTGCTAAGCAGATTGCCATTCTGCTAGTAGGGGGAGACAGAGATCCTATGTTTCTGCTAAGCAAATTGTCCTTCTGCTAGTAAGGGGAGACAGAGATCCTGTGTCTTTGCTAAGCAGATTGCCGTTCTGCTAGTAGGGGGAGACAGAGATCCTGTGTTTCTGCTAAGCAGATTGCCGTTCTGCTCGTAGGGGGAGACAGAGATCCTGTGTTTCTGCTAAGCAAATTGCCGTTCTGCTAGTAGGGGAGACAGAGCTCCTGTGTTTCTGCTAAGCAGATTGCCGTTCTGCTAGTAGGGGGAGACAGAGATCCTTTGTTTTTCCTAAGAAGATTTCCGTTCTGCTAGTAGGGGGAGACAGAGATCCTATGTTTCTGCTAAGCAAATTGTCCTTCTGCTAGTAAGGGGAGACAGAGATCCTGTGTCTTTGCTAAGCAGATTGCCGTTCTGCTAGTAGGGGGAGACAGAGATCCTGTGTTTCTGCTAAGCAGATTGCCGTTCTGCTAGTAGGGGGAGACAGAGATCCTGTGTTTCGGCTAAGCAGATTGCCATTCTGCTAGTAGGGGGAGACAGAGATCCTGTGTTTCTGCTAAGCAAATTGTCCTTCTGCTAGTAAGGGGAGACAGAGATCCTGTGTTTCTGCTAAGCAGTAACAAGGATCTCTGTCTTGCCTCAGCCCCCCCCCGCACATTGAGAAAGCACCCTCGAGGCACACATTTAACCCTTCGATCACCCCTGATGTTTATCCCCTTCCTTTCCAGTGCCATTAGTACAGTGACAGTGCATATTTTTAGCACCGATCACTGTAATAATGTCACTAGTGCCCAAAAAGTGTCAGTTAGTGTCTGATTTGTCCGCCGCAGCTTCGCAGTCCCGCTAAAAACCACTGATCGCCGCCATTACTAATCAAAATTAAAATTCCATAAATTTATCCCATAGATTGTAGACGTAATAACTCAATATACGCTTATTCAGATTTTTTTTTTTTTTTTTTACAAAAGCATGTTGCAGAATACATATTGGCCTAAATTGATGAAGAAATTAGATTTTTTTACATTTGTTTATTGGATGTTTTATAGCAGAAAGTAAAAAAATATTGTTTTTTTTTTTTTTCCCAAATTGTCATTCTTTTTTTTTTTCGTTTAGAGTGCAAAAAATAAAAAAACGCAGAGGTGATCAAATACCACCCAAAGAAAGCTCAATTTGTGGGGAAAAAAAGGAGATCGTTTTTTTTTTTTTTTTTGGGTACAGCGTCGAATGACCACGCAATTGTCAGTTAAAGTAACGGAGTGCCGTACTGCAAAAAGTGGCCTGGTCAGGAAAGGGGGGCGAGTGGTTGAAGGATTTGGACATTTTTAATCTTTTACATCTTTTAAAAAAAAAAAAACTGTGCATTTCGGCTCATCCCTATTAGAGATTTAGTGACCACGGGCATCCTGACAACCAGTGACACGTCTCCACCCGTCCCATTCAGCCGGACATTCTCTATAGATAAATGTAAACAAAGAGGTATGAAACCAATCCTTTCCGAAGTGACCAGATCCTCAGACTGCTCATTCTATCTGTTCATGGACAGGGGATGTTCTGTAAGTCTTTGAAGGTCTCTTTGTGCCCTGAAGGTGATGGTGAAATGGAGGAGAACCAAGTGGTGTAATGCCAAGGATTTTGCAGACAGAAGCAATGAGCTTTTCAATGTTAGCAAGCATGTTGTGTGAAGGTCCTTCTTCATCATAATGACAATGTGGGGGAGGGAAATTCTCCGCACCTTCCTCCAGTACGGCATCCATATCTTCTCCATTCCCTCCTGTCTCTGCATCCTCTAGGTCCGGCATATCGTGGATCTGACTCCAGTTGGAAAACTGGAATGGGAGAAGAAGCGGGACGTTTTAGAGCTCTGGACAAGGATGGTCATATTAAGGTCGTAATCTGTCCAAGGAATGGCGACAGAAATTCCTGCTTTTGTCAGGTAGGCCACAAGTTGTGTGCCTGAGATAGAGCTAGAACCTGGATATGGACATTGGAGGTAAAACCGGGTCCTGCTCCGGTACAAAGGACACATTGGGGGGTTATTTACTAAAGGCAAATCCACTTTGCACTACAAGTAGGGTTGCCACCTATCCAGGATTCACAATGTGGGGGAGGGAAATCACAATGTGGGGGGAGGGGGATCCTCCGCACCTTCCTCTAGTACGGCATCCATATCCTCTCCATTCACTCCTGTCTCTCCTCCTCTAGGACCGGCATATCGTGGATCTGACTCCGGTTGGGAAACTGGAGTAGGAGAAGAAGCAGGACCTTATAGAGATCTGGACAAAGATGGTCGTATTAAGGTCGTAACCTGTCCAAAGAATGGCGACAGAAATTTCTGCATTTGTCAGGTAGGCCACAAGTTGTGTGTCTGAGATAGAGCTAGAACCTGGATATGGACATTGGTGGTAAAACCGGGTCCTGCTCCGGTACAAAGGACAAATTGGGGGGTTATTTACTAAAGGCAAATCCACTTTGCACTACAAGTAGGGTTGCCACCTGTCCAGGATTCACAATGTGGGGGAGGGAAATCACAATGTGGGGGGGAATCCTCCGCACCTTCCTCTAGTACGGCATCCATATCCTCTCCATTCATTCCTGTCTCTGCCTCCTCTAGGACCGGCATATCGTATATCTGACTCCGGTTGGGAAACTGGAGTAGGAGAAGAAGCGGGACGTTTTAGAGCTCTGGACAAAGATGGTCATATTAAGGTCGTAATCTGTCCAAGGAATGGCGACAGAAAATTCTGCTTTCGTCAGGTAGGCCACATGTTCTGTGCCTGAGATAGAGCTAGAACCAGATATGGACATTGGTGGTAAAATCGGGTCCTGCTCCGGTACACATTGGGGGGTTATTTACTAAAGGCAAATCCACTTTGCACTACAAGTAGGGTTACCACCTGTCCAGGATTCACCCGGACAGCTCGGGTTTTGAATCATGTGTCAGGGTTTCGGTTCACCTGAAACCCGGACACATTATTCAGACCAGGCTGTGGCTTCCCAAGTAACCGAGATAGTCATACACAAATCTATTGCCGTTGTTTGGGGGCAGGTTTGGCGTCACTGAAGGGTGGGGTGATGATGTCAGCCCATCCTTAATAGCAATCTGCAGCTAACTTGAGTTGCATCAAGTGCCAGTGTGAGCGCCCCACGCAGGATCCAGTGCCTGAAGCAACATTACAGGCCGTCCTCATGGTGTGGGGTCCAGGTACAGCTCCCAACTGAGGTTGCCCTTATCCAGACACACTTCTTCTGTATAGGTGTTAGAAGATGGCCTCCAATTAGATTCACCTATAAGTATTAACCCACCATGGTTCTCCTCCCTTCCTTTTTTTCCTTCTTTTCCCCCCTGTTTCTATCCAATGTATAATTTACCCCTGGGCGGCTGGTTATATGGCTGCTCTGTACAGGCATGATATGATGTACTTACGTTATGTTTGATATATTGGTAAAATTCCTTTTTTTTTTTCTGACGTCCCTGTGGGACCTGTGGGGTGTCATCCGGAACTCGTTGGCCACGTTCTCTGTATATGGGGATTTGACATGACGCCCTCTCCTCTCTACAGGGACCAGCTTCATTACACCTGGCCCCTACAATGGGTGCCGTTTTGCCCCTTTGATGGGAGTGGGGTACTTCCAGTCTCCCTAGCCGTTGACGGCTAGGGTCACATGGCCAATCCACGTGTGCCGGCGGGTTTGTGAAGTAGGATGGCGTCGCGCACGCTCAGTGGTTGCCATGGCGCCCTATATGCGGCAACCTGGCTGGGTTATGGCCAACTGGCATCCCAGCCATGTCCAGCTCGGGGGGGGGGGGGGGGGTGTGGATGCCTATGTCCTTCCCCTTTGCTGGTCTGACCATCCATCTGTGGGTTGTTCACTCACATGAACTTTAATGGCATCTTAGTCTGTAGGGTTCAATATGGAGTTGGCCCACCCTTTGCCCTTTGCTTCAACTTTTCTGGGAAGGTCGTCCACAAGGTTTAGGAGTGTGTCTATTGGAATGTTTGACAATTCTTCCAGAAGCCCCTTTGTGAGCTCAGGCACTGATGTTGGACGGGAAGGCCTGGCTCGCAGTCTCCGCTCTAATTCATCTCATAGGTGTTCTGTCAGGTTGAGGTCAGGAGACCAGTCAAGTTCCTCCACCGCAAACTCGCTCATCCATGTCTTTATGGACCTTGCTTTGTGCACTGGTCAAAATCATTTGGTGGAGGGGGGATTATGGTGTGGGGGTTGTTTTTCAGGGGTTGGGTTTGGCCCCCTTAGTTCCAGTGAAGGCAACTCTTAAGACGTCAGCATACCAAGACAATTTGGACAATTTCATGCCCCCAACTTTGTGGGAACAGTTTGGGGATGGCCCCTTCCTGTTCCAACATGGCTGAATGTTTGACCATTCTTCCAGAAGCGCATTTGTGAGGTCAGGCACTGATGTTGGATGAGAAGGCCTGGCTCGCAGTCTCCACTCTAATTCATCCCAAAGGTGTTCTATGGGGTTGAGGGTCAGGACTCTGTGCAGGCCCGTCAGGTTCCTCCACCCCAAACTCGCTCATCCATGTCTTTATGGACCTTGCTTTGTGCACTGGTGCGCAGTCATGTTGGAACAGGAAGGGGACGTCCCTCAAACTGTTCCCACAAATTTGGGATAATGAAATTGTCCAAAATGTCTTGGTATGCTGATGCCTTAAGAGTTCCCTTCACTGGAAATAAGGGGCCAAACCCAACCCCTGAGGGGCCAAGCCCAACCCCTGAGGGGCCAAGCCCAACCCTTAAAAAATAACCCTACACCATAATCCCCCCTCCACCAAATGATTTGGACCAGTGCACAAAACAAGGTCCATAAAGACATCGATGAGCAAGTTTGGGGGTGGAGGAACTTGACCGGCCTTCACTTCAAACAGATAGAATACCTTTGGGGTCAATTAGAGCGGAGACTGCGAGCCAGGCCTTCTCGTCCAACATCAGTGCCTGACCTCACAAATGCTCTTCTGGAAGAATGGTCAAACATTCCCATAGACACACTCCTAAACCTTGTGGACGGCCTTCCCAGAAGAGTTGAAGCTGTTGATAGCTGCAAAGGGCGGAGCCAACTCAATACTGAACCCTACGGACTAAGACTGGGATGTCATTAAAGTTCATGTGTGTGTAAAGGCAGGCGTCCCAATACTTTTGGTAATATAGTGTATATTTGTCAAACTTATTAGCGCTTGTTAGTAATACACATCTCTTAAAGTATATATGTGAAGGTTATTGCATCATCTTGAAGCTCGTTAGTTGTGGACATGTTATCAGCATATTGTGGTCACATTCTGGGCGTATCGCCGGACTCGCTATGATTATATTTCCCACGCTCGTGTCCTGGGCGTAGTGCCACCTTATCTTATTATATAGCAAATTCCTCTCTTTCTATGGAAGAGTCCTCCCCCATATTAGACTGGAAGCTACAAATCATTGTTAAAGAAGCACTCTAGAATAAGTTAGGTTACAAAAAAAGCATAAAGTACCTTCCTTCCCAAGCCATTCTTCCTAAAGAGTCCCAAAAAATATAAATGCTGTTGCGATTTCTTAACTGCTTGCCGACCAGCGCGCGACGATGTACGTCGGCACAATGCAAATGGGCGCACCCGTACGTCCCCTTTAAGACGCGGCTTAGTGGGTGTGCGCCCCCGCCGCGTGCGTTCCCGCGGGTTCCCGATGTCCGCCGGTGGGCCCGCGATCGTGACCCAGAGTGACAGAACGGGGAGATGTAAACAAGGTTCTGCCTAGTGACATGACAGAGATCTACTGCTCCCTGTCTTCGGGAGCAGTGATCTCTGTCATGTCCTAGTGAGCGCCCCCCCCCTCAGTTAGAATCACTCCCTAGGACACACTTAACCCCTTGATCGCCCCCTCAGTGGTCAACCCCTTCCCTGCCAGTGTCATTTACACAGTAATCAGTGCATTTTTATAGCACTGATCGCTGTATAAATGGGACAATGGTCCCAAAATAGTGTCAAAAGTGTCCGAAGTGTCTGCCGCAATCCCGATAAAAATCGCAGATCGCCGCCATTACTAATAAAAAAAAAATAATAATAATAAAAATGCCATAAATCTATTCCCTATTTTGTAGACGCTATAACTTTTGCGCAAACCAATCAATATACGCTTATTGCAATTTTTTTTTACCAAAAATATGTAGAAGAATACGTATTGGTTTAACGATGTACCCAAACAAATTCGATGTCCTTTTTTTCCCCACAAATAGAGCTTTTCTTTTGGTGGTATTTGATCACCTCTGTGGTTTTTATTTTTTGCGATATAAACAAAAGAAGAGCGACCGTTTTGAAAAAAACACAATGTCTTTTACTTCTTGCTATAATAAATTCCCCACATTTTTTTTATCAAAAAAATGTTTTTTTTCCTTAGTTTAGGCCAATACGTATTCTTCTACATATTTTTGGTAAAAAAAAAATTTGCAATAAGCACATATTGATTGGTTTGCGCAAAAGTTATAGCGTCTACAAAATAGGAGATAGATTTATAGCATTTTTATTTATTTTTTTACTAGTAATGGCGGCAATCTGCGATTTTTATCAGGACTGCGATATTGCGGCGGACACTTTTGACACATTTTTGGGACCATTGTCATTGATACAGCGATCAGAGCTATAAAAATGCACTGATTACTGTGTAAATGTCACTGGCAGGGAAGGGGTTAACACTAGGGGGCGATCAAGGGGTTAAGTGTGTTCCCTCAGCGTGTTCTAGCTATAGGGGGAGGGGACTGTCTAGGAGGAGAGAGAGAGATCTTTGTTCATATTTAGTATTAACCCACGATCTGTCTCCTCTCCCCTGAGAGAACCGGGATTTGTGTGTTTCCACTCACACACAGATCCCGGTTTTCGCTCTGTCACGGGCAATCGCGGGAGCCCCGGCGGTCATTGAGGCCGCCGGGCACTCACATCGGCTCTGGGCACACGCTGCGGGCGCAGTGCCCAAAAAGGCGAAGCGACGTAAGGTAACGTCGTTTCGCCCAGCCGTGCCATTCTGCCACAGTAAAACTACGGCGGCTGGTCGGCAAGCGGTTAACGTTGATTGTCCACGATAAGTTTTCAGAAATGCATGTTCCTAAAAAAACTTAAAGGTAGAGACCCGCTCCACGCACACGCCTTTAATAAAAAGCGGGGCTGGTTCTGGCCTGTTCCTTCTGAAATCTACAATCAGCTCCTCTGTTTTCCCCGTGTTTAGGATCAAGTTATTCGCCGGACACCATTCCACTATCCTATCAACCTCTCTCCTGTATTGCTCCTCATCGTCTCCAGCGATACAACCGATTGACGTCAGAAGGGGGCGGGGTTACGTAACGGGTGACCCCGCCCCCCTCTGACGTCACGGGGAATGCCACAGGGAAGTCCCCGTCAAGTCCCCGTGCGTCAGAGGGGGGCGGGGTCACCGGATGGCCCCACCCCCCGTTATTTAAGAACCGTCAGAAGAGGAGAAGCGTCACACAGCGGGAGCCTCCCTCCATGCCATCATGGATGCGGAGCGGCTCGAGGAGAAGAAGGATAGAAGACGCCGCAGAGGAAGATGCCGGACGAGAACACCGGAGGAAGAACCAGAAGAAGAAGAAGATGGAGGAAGAAAGAAGATAGAAGAAAGAAGAAGCATTTAAAGCGGAGTTCCACACAAAAATGGAACTTCCGCTTTTTGGAACCCTCCCCCCCTCCGGTGTCACATTTGGAACCTTTCAGGGGGGAGGGGGGTGCAGATACCTGTCTAAGACAGGTATTTGCACCCACTTCCGGCATAGACTCCCACGGGAGTCTACGCCACTTCCCGTCCCTCCGCGCTGTCTCCTGGGAATCACACAGCTCCCAGGAGAGGGCGGGGACCACTTGGGACGCGCAGCGTGACTCGCGCATGCGAAGTAAGGAACCGGGAAGTGAAGCCGCAACGCTTCACTTCCTGATTCCCTCACCTAGGATGGCGGCGGCAGCTGCCGAGAACCGAGCGGGTTCTCGGCGTCGCCTGCCGACATCGCTGGACCCTGGGACAGGTAAGTGGCCATGTATTAAAAGTCAGCAGCTGCAGTATTTGTAGCTGCTGGCTTTTAATATTTTTTTTTTTTGCAGTGTGGGTGGACCCCCGCTTTAAATAAAGGAATTGTCAAAAACCGTCTCTTGTCTTTTTCAACATTTTTGACATTTTTTTTGTGAAATGGTAGGGGTACTTTTGTACCCCCTTACCATTTCACACAGGGGGGAGGGCCGGGATCTGGGGGTCCCCTTGTTAAAGGGGGCTTCCAGATTCCGATAAGCCCCCCGCCCGCAGACCCCCACAACCACCGGGCAAGGGTTGTGGGGATGAGGCCCTTGTCCTTATCAACATGGGGACAAGGTGTTTTGGGGGGCTACCCCAAACCACCCTCCTAATGTTGACGGCATGTGGCCTGGTACGGTTCAGGAGGGGGGGCACGCTCTCGTCCCCCCCCCCTCTTTTCCTGCGGCCTGCCAGGTTGCGTGCTCAGATAAGGGTGTGGTATGGATTTTTGGGGGGACCCCACGCCATTTTTTTTTTAAATTTTGGCGCGGGGTTCCCCTTAAAATCCATACCAGACCTGAAGGGTCTGGTATAGATTTTGAGGGGGACCCCACGCAATTTTTTTTTTTTAATTTTGGCCGGGGTTCCCCTTAATATCCATACCAGACCTGAAGGGCCTGGTATGGAATTTAGGGGGACCCCCACATCATTTTTTTTTAAATTTTGGTTCGGGGTTCCCCTGTGGGGAATTCCCATGCCGTTTTTATCAATGAACTTTTATGTGTATTGTCGGACCGGCAATTCATTAATAGCCGCGAGTAGTTTTAAATGACTTTTTTCCTTTGAAATGTCATTTTGCTGTCAGACTGTTCTAAACACAGGAAACATGCGCCCCTTTACAGGCATACTATAGACACCCCCCAGCTATGAAATTTAAAGGAATATTACACTTTTATTGTTTCACATTAAGCATTATTAAAATCACTGCTCCTGAAAAAACGGCCATTTTTAAAACTTTTTTTTGCATTGACCCATGTCCCCTGGGGCAGGACCCGGGTCCCCAATCACTTTTTATGACAATAACTTGCATATTAGCCTTTAAAATTAGCACTTTTGATTTCTCCCATAGACTTTTAAAGAGTGTTCCGCGGCTTTCGAATTTGCCGCGAACACCCCAAATTGTTCGCTGTTCATCGAACTGGCGAACAGCCGATGTTCGAGTCGAACATGAGTTTGCCTCGAAATCGAAGCTCATCCCTATTGGTCTCATAATAGGGGGTGCAGCCATATGTGTACAGCCCATAGAGAAAAGGAACTTAACATACAACCCCTGCGGTGCTCCAGTACTTATTTCTCGCATGGAAGAAACAAACGTATCCAATTTGACCACCTGTGATCGATGGACCAAAAGTCCCTTATCCAAAAACAAATAAAAGGGCGGCAAATCCAATTTTTGCATTTTTTTTTTCAATCTCTTTATTAAATTTTCTTTGTATCTTAAAAAAAAATTGATGACGTACAAAAAATATATTGCGATAGCTTCTCGTTACTACATTTTACAATGCAATCAACCCCCGCCCCACCCCCCTCCTCTCTGGACATAGTTCCTATCTTTGTGTCCCAAACTGTACCCCTTCTCTTTTCCTCTCCCCTCATATAGCTCCCATCATTTCGGCAAAACTTACTGTATACTTAAACTTGACCCAACCACACCACTTTTCTTCAAACCCAACCCCTCCTCCCCGCTAAATCTCAAATACTCCAAACTATAAATTTAGTTTACTTTGTTGCACCAACTCCTCAGTGTAGGACTCTCCGGGTCCCGCCACTGTCTAGGGATTAAACTTTTTGCCGCGTTTAACAGTGAAGGGACCAGGGATCTCATATATCGATTGGTTAGGGTTTTCGTCTGATGAAATAAACAAACCCAAGGGGTCCTCTTCTACCTCAACTTTAGTTATTTCCGTTATTGTCAGCAACACCTCTCTCCAGTATGTTCTAATTTGTGAGGGATTAAAAATCTTGGCAAAGACTCCAGCTAATTGATCAGCACAGGGCTTAACTACTCTCCCTGGGATTCTGTCTGGAGCTGATGATTTCTTCATATTTATAGCCTTGGACGCCTGCCTCACCTCATATTCCTGTATAGTGAGTTTTATGGGCCTAAAGGACACCCTATATTCCTGGTTTGGTAACACACAACCTCAAACCGTGAGAAGAACCTATTTAATTCTTCAACCAGTGAAGCTGAACCACTGAAATAAAATATGACCAATACTGGTCACGGCTGGGGGAATGCACTTCGCATTCAATCAAGAAAGTTTTTAGAAACAGACCTATAAGTCTTCCACCACAAAATGTACTCAGCCAATGAAAGGTAATAGTTTTATTTTTAAAAGCCCTAGACTGCCACCTTTTTGGTGGTGGGGTTAACATGTTTCGTCCTGGAAGACGACTTGAGAAAACAGACCTCTTGCAAGAGAATAATAGACCTCTAAGTCTCCATACCACAAAATGTACTCAGCCAATGAGAGGTAATGACTCCATTTTTATTTTTCTCCTGCTATCAATGGACAACACGGTACAACATTTTATCCATGTCTTTAGTGATCTCTGATCTCCTTATCAACTGTTTCTTACATGATGAAGATCAGCCATGGAGTATATCTGAGGTGTATATCAGGGTGTGCTTCTTCCCCACATGTCCAAAAACATTCATATACAAGACATTTCCCGCACTCACTAATACACCTCGAGGGTTGTGTGGGACCCCTGATGTACAGGAAGACAGGACTTCAGTGAGGAACAATTCCCTCACTCAGGACAAGAAAATTGGCTTCTCCCTTGTGTGAGATCTCTGATGTCTGGAAAGATTGGACTTATATGAAAAACATTTCCCACACTCGGGACAGGAATATGGTTTCTCACCTGTGTGAGACCTCTGATGAATGGAAAGATAGGACTTATCTGAAAAACATTCCCCGCACTCAGAACAGGAATACGGCTTCTCCCCTGCATGAGATCTCTGATGTGCGGTAAGGCTGGACTTCACTGTAAAACATTTCGCGCACTCAGGACAAGAATACGGCTTCTCCCCCGTGTGCAATCTCTGATGATAGGAAAGATTGGACTTCTGTGAAAAACATTTCCCGCACTCAGGACAAGAATACGGCTTCTCTCCAGTGTGAAATTTCTGATGTTGGTAAAGACCAGACCTGTGTGAAAAACACTTCTTGCACTCAGGACAGGAATACGAGCTCTTCACCGAGTGAGATCTCTGATGGTCATTCAAACTGTACTTCTCTGAGAAACATTTCCCACACTCAGAACAGGAATACGGCTTTAATTTCATGTGCGATCTCTGGTGTTTATTAAAACTATACTTCTCTGAGAAACATTTCCCGCACTCAGGACAACAATACGGCTTCTCTCCTGTGTGAGACCTCTGATGTATGACAAGTTCTGAATTTTTTACAAAACATTTCATGCACTCAGTACAGGAATAAGGCTTTTCCCCCGTGTGAGACCTCTGATGTATGACTAATTCTGATTTATCTGCAAAACATTTTGCGCACTCAGGACAGGAATATGGCTTCTCACCTGTGTGAGATCTCTGATGTCTGTTAAGATGGGACTTCCGTGAAAAACATTTCCGGCACTCAGGGCAGGAATACGCCTTTACTCCTGTGTGAGTCTTTTTATGCCCATATAGGTTGGATTTATAACGAAAACTCTTCCCGCACTCAGAACAGGAAAATTGTTTCTCCTGTCTATGCCATTTCTGATGATTGCAAAGAGTGGATTTATCTGCAAAACATTTCCCGCACTCAGGACAGGAATACGGCTTCTCCCCCGTGTGCAATCTCTGATGTCTGTAAAGACAGGAATAATCTGAAAAACATTTCCCGCATTCAGTACAGGAGTATGGCTTCTCCCCGTGTGAATTCTTTTATGCACATTAAGTTTGAATTTAGTTTGGAAACGCTTTCTGCACTCAGTACAGGGAAACCTCCTATCAGTTGGAAGGACAGCACCGTCCCTCACAGTCTGAGGTTCCTCAGGATAAGAGGAATACGATGGTCCGGCACCGTCCCTCATAGTCTGAGGTTCCTCAGGATAAGAGGAATACGATGGTCCGGCACCGTCCCTCACAGTCTGAGGTTCCTCAGGATAAGAGGAATATGATGGTCCGGCACCGTCCCTCACAGTCTGAGGTTCCTCAGGATAAGAGGAATACGATGGTCCATCTACACTGTGTGGTGCCGGATGGACATTTGAGGTAGCCGGGTTTTCTCCTGGACTATACTGTGTGATGTCCTCATCTTCTACTTTACAGTCTGGAGACAAAGTGAGACAATCCTCTGAGGTTTTCCTCATCTCCCGTCCATCTACTAAAATAGAAATACAAAGATTATTACTAGACATGAGCAGATTGGTTCCCCTAAACCAGGACTCCGCCCACATCAGGCAGCTTTGTCTCTGAGGATCTTCCAATTCCCCCCTCAAGGTAACTAGTAAATGGGTCCTCTGATCTTCTACCAGTTCATTTCATTTCATGGACCTTAGTCAGAGAGTGAGGAAACAATGAGAAGTGTATTTTAAAGGAGTGACAGTGATGAGGGGATTATAGGACGAGTGTCCCCACCCCCTTTATCACTCATTGCCATCTTCCCAACACAAGAAGTCCTGCACTCCCTTATTTAGTCCATGATTTAGTCATGAATAACAGCGGGGCTGAGCCCCACCAGAGTGTAAAAGCCCCACCAACATGAAAAAGTCTGTGCTCCAATCAATTTACCAGATATAAAATGTCCAGCTGGTAGGAAATGGGTGTAACAAAAGAGAATACATATTATGTGTATATATAGCAGTGGGTAGAGGGGAGAGAGAAGAAGTCAGGACTATGTAATGTACAATATAGTGCAGGGATCAGGAGTATATAATGTATAACATAGAGAATATAGTGTAGGGGTCAGGACTCATAATATTGGCATTCAGTAATCAGTGGAGGCTCAAATATATACTGGAGACAAGTTGCAGAGGTCCCACACCGCTGCCTCCCATCTCCTGAGACTGCACTCAGTGACTTGGGTCTGAGACTATACAGACATATCCCTCCACCCGGCACAGCCAGCAAATAACAGAAAAGGTATTCCCAGGAGAAATACTCTGAGATCTTGCTAGACCCGGGCATGGGGCAGAAGACTCAAGGTACATACCCCAGGTGCCTACGTTGAGCAATGACTATGGTGAAAATCAACATTTTGCTGCCAGCTGAACCCCAGAATCTCCATAAATCCAGTCTAGATACATAAATTGTGTCTGCAGGACAGAGAAGGAAGATTATCCGAGAGAAATACAGGAATACAGGATGGGGAACACAGCTCAGGAAAGTGACCAGGGGATTACAGGCTGATATCACCCAGTCCCCGCCCTACTCTGGACCAATCAGTGAGCAGTATGGGTGGAGGAATGGATTTAGTGTTAATGACCCACCTGTACTGATCTCTGTAGGAGTGTCCTCCTCTATAAATGTCCCCGTTATTCCATCCTCCTCCATAGACTGCTGATCATCCCTCACATACCTCTCTTCTTCTTCTGCTTTAACCTCAAATTCTATATCAATTGGATCTCCACTCTAAATCAAGAAAATGAGAGAAAGTATCATCTGTAACATATAAGCTTTATTATTGTGACATCATATAGAAAAAACACATCCTCTCCACAAGTCCATGTTCTAGATTCTCCATCCCACCAACCTTGTAACATTGAGGCATGGTGTGATCTTCCTGTGTGGAATCCCGGGAATACAGAGGACGGGGACATCTCTCTGGTGGGTTCCTGGTATTAGGTGGATCTATCATATCCTTGTGTCCTTCTGAAAAGTCCTCCATCACTTCATACTTCTCATCCTCCTCTTGATACTCGTGTTTAACATCAATATTATCATCCCCGAGGTTTC
This sequence comes from Aquarana catesbeiana, assembly GCF_042186555.1. NCBI lineage: Eukaryota > Metazoa > Chordata > Amphibia > Anura > Ranidae > Aquarana > Aquarana catesbeiana. The sequence continues at coordinate 298,152,723 of NC_133331.1, read as the reverse complement.
CACTCTGAATATATAATAAAATATTCATTGTAACAAACATGCTTCTGTATAAATCATAACTACCAATAATTGTCAATCATCTACCTGATGATGGTGAGGGATGGTGTGACCTTCCTGTGTGGAATCCCGGGAATACAGAGGACGGGGACATCTCTCTGGTGGGTTTCTGTATCTGGATGACTTCACCGTGATGTCCTGGTACAGATCTTTGTAAACTTTTAGATACGCTGACTCCTCCATCACCCCATCCTCATCATCCTCCTCTTTTATCTCTTCTTTAACCTCAACTTTAGGATCTCTCAGGTTTCCACTCTGAATATATAATAAAAATGACATCAATGGTAACAATGCAGATAATGTACAGATCCTAATGATACTATCAGTGATTGTTCCTCATCTACCTGATGATGGTGAGGGATGGTGTGATCTTCCTGTGTGGAATCCCGGGAATACAGAGGACGGGGACATCTCTCTGGTGGGTTCCCATTACTGAATCCATCTGTAGGAAACACACACACTGACTGAATACATTGTTTCTATTTTTTTTATCAGATGATGGGGGATCTAGGTGGACCCTCCGTACTGCTCTCTCCTTTACAATAAAGTCTCCTCTTACCCAGTAAAGTGAGGAGCAGCTGATTGTCCATCATGACGTCCTTCCCAGCACCGCTCACCTCTCCTGTCAGCAACTTGATGATCTCTCTGGACAGTCCACATCCTAAGAGCATCAGAAAAAAGAGTCGGATAGAGGGATATTAACAGGAGGAGCTGTGAGGTCAGTGGGATGTCATAGGATTCTCTGGAGGGACATTGGGAGGAGGAGCTGTGTGAGGTTTCTGTACACAGAATCATTTCTCCCGGGTGCGTCCCTCCTTTCCTAAACTGAAAGATGATCTTTGTCTTTGGGCTTTGCCAGGACACATCATATTCCTGTGATTTCCGTGTACTCTGGAGACTTTACTGATGAATATCTTAGACTGGGATCATTCTTAAAAAAAAAATCTGGACACCTACTACAAATTACATTTTCCCCTATTTCTTCTTATTTGAATCTTATAAAATGAAGACATACTTATTCCAATCCCTCCTAAATAACCCCCCCCCCCCCACCACCACCACCAATAAAAGTAGTATAATCCGTTTGCCAGGAGTGTGTTGTGCTCCTGATCCAGCATCCTGGTTTTAGCTATGATGCATTCTTTTTGTCTGTCTGTCCACCTGCAAGGTGATTGATGTGGTCAGGCTCTGGGTGGAGACCAAACCTGATTTGAGCCAGCCAAGCCTGCAGTCTCATGCTTGTGATATTGTGTATGTAACACATGCTCCATGCTCATATAAATCACACTCCCATATGACCTCCCTCACCCTTCTGCTTCTCCTAACCTCTGGAGATTAAATCCCAAACCCAGGGCCTACATCCTTTAACTGTCAAAACACTCCTATCACCTAATGCCCTCTGGCAGTAGCTGCAATCCACACAATTTTGATTCTTTTAGATTACTTGCTGTTACTGAAACCTGGCTTCATGAATCCGACACTGCTTCTCCTGCTTCACTCTCCCATGATGGCCTTCTCTGGACTCACACCCCCAGATCCAGTGGACAGAAGGGAGGTGGAGTGGGAATCCTTCTAGCCCCATATAGCATCTTTCAGGTACTTTACCCACCCCCTCTCTGTCAATCTCCTTGTTTTAGGTGCATTGTATTAATCTATTTTCTCCAGTTTCTTTAAGAATTGCTGTGCTATCGGCCTCCTGGACCGGTATCAACATTTCTTGATGGCTTCTCTGCCTGGCTACCCTACTTTCTCTCTTCTGAAATCCCCACAATCATTCTCGGTGACTTCAACATCCCTGTTAATACTAATACTCCTGCTACTTCTAAACTTCTTAGTCTAACCTCCTCTTTTGACTTGAAGCAATGGATACATGCTTCCACTCACTATGATGGCAACACCCTCCTATACCTATGCACTCCATTCAACCTCTCCAAAACTCCTCTCCCTCTCTGATCACTTCCTTATTAGTTTCACTCTCTCCCAATCTTCCACCTCCTCTCCCTCCAACCGCCTAACAGATACTCATAGAAACCTTTACCAGCTCAATCCTCTTCTCTATTCTACTACTGACCACCTCTATGACAAAAAAATCACCCCTGTCCTGCCCAAACCTAGCCACTTCTGTCTACAATAGATCCCTGTCCTCCACCCGGACACACTGGCCCCCTCACTACACACAGAATCAGGACCCGACCCCTACAACCTTGGTAAACAGATGACACCAGGAGCCTCAAAAAACATAGCCGTGCTCATGAGTGCCTCTGGCATAAGACTTCAACCAACATAAATCTGCCCTTCAAAAATACAATTACTGTCTCCTCACTGTTAAGCAAAACTATTTGATCACTCTCATTAACAACTTATCATCCTGTCTCTGTCAACTCTTCTCTACCGTCAACCCTACTTTGTCCTCCACTGCCTCCATCCACTAACTCAGTTAGTGGATGGAGGCAGTGGAGGACTCACTGTCCAGGAGATCGCCAATCACTTAAAAAATAAAATTGATACAACTCATGATGAGACCTCCGCTGTACAGATACCTCCCCCACTTATCATTCCATATCCACAGGTATAATCAACACTTCCCTTACGTTGCTAAACTTTTTTCTAACACCCACCCAACCCCCTGCTAGCTGGACCCAGTTCCCCCGCAAATACTGTTGTCACCCTCTGGCTCTATCCTACATTCTCTAACTCACATTTTCAATCTCTCCTCTTCTGGCAGCTTCCCCAACTCTCTAAAACATGCACTAATCACACCCATACATAGAAAGCCTTCATTGGACCCCACCAATCTTAACAATCTATGCCCCATCTCCTAGCTCCCCTTTTCCTCCACACTTCCTGAACGTCTGGTCTACAACCAACGGAATGACCACCTCACTGAAAATAAACTTCTTGATCCCTTTCAATCTGGATTTCACCCTCAATGCTCCACATAAACTGCCCTCCTTAAACTCACAAATCATCTGCTAATGGCTAAATCCAATGGACAATATTCTGCACTCCTACTTCTGGACCTCTCTGCTGCTTTTGACACAGTGGACCACCCCCTCCTTCTCAAAAAACAACTCTCCTTTGCTCCGTGTGACTGTAGTCTTCGCTGGTTCCAATCACACCTATCTCACAGCACCTTCAGCATCACAACTTTACTTCCTCCTCTCCGATTCCTTTGTCCATTGGGGTCCCCCAAGGTTCGTTTTTGGACCTCTCGTATTCTCGATCTACACCTCCTCCCTGGGTCAGCTTATAGCCTCCATGGCTTCCAATACCATTTCTATGCTGATGACACCCAAATCCCTGTCTCTCTACCCCTCAGCTCACTCCATCAGTCTACTCACGCATCACTAATTTACTAACAGACGTATCAGTCTGGATGTCTCACCACTTCGTCAAACTCAATCTATCCAAAACCGAACTCATAATTTTTCTTCTCCCACGTGCCCCTTCCCCTGACTTCTTTGTCAAGATGGATGGCACAACCATCAACCCATCCCTCCATGCCAGGGTTCTAGGTATAATTCTGGACTCCAGCCCCACATCCAATCACTGTCCAAAGCTTTCCACCTCAACCTCCATAACATCTCCAAAATACGCTCCTGCCTAACCAGCGACACCACAAAGCTCCTAATCCACTCCCTGGTCACCTGGACTACTACAATTCCCTCCTCACGGAATTGCCTTTATATAGGCTATCCCCCATTCATGAATGCTGCCGCCAGACCCATCCACTTTACCAACCATGCAGTGTCTGCTACTCCTCTCGGACAATCCCTCCGCTGGCTTTCGCTCCCCCAACAAATTAGATTCAAAATTCTAACAACAACTTATAAAGTCATCTAGAACTCGGCCCCCAGCTACATCAATAACCTAGTCTCACAATACCAACCAAATCGTTCTGACCGCTCTTCCCAAGACCTCCTGTTATCTAGCTCCCTCGTCACTTCCTTCCATGCTCATCTCCAGGACTTCTCCCGAGCCTCTCCCATCCTTTGGTACTCCCTATGCCAATTTGTCTATCTCCTACTCTGTCCACTTTTAACCAATTGCGGACTGCCCACCGCAGCATTCACTGCAGCAGGGTGGCCGCTCTGTGCCAGATCACGTACCCAGCACGTGATCTGACACGTCTCGGGCGTGCACGCGAGAGCCCAGCAGCGGGTACAGCGGACTTGATGTCTGCCAGTGCCCCCCCCGCCCATTACATTGTACAGAGGCAGAATCTGCTTGTAAACAAGTCAGGTGGCCGTTCTGTCAGTAGGGTAGACTAAGCAGTGTGAAGTTTGGGGGTTATAGCTCCACGGGACCACGTGCCAAGCCGCTTAACTTTAGACACAGAGGTGCAACGCAAAACCACTTGCCCACCGCCGGCCGTCATATGACGTCCTTGACTTTGTGGAGGTATATCTAAATGACGGGTGTAGCTACAGGCATCATTCAGATATTATCTTTTTCAGCTGGCGATTCCCTACACCATAAGAATGATCATAGCGGCTGGTCAGCCGCCGGATCGTTCCACTCCCGCTGCCTCCGGCGCTTCTACCGACACAGATAGTCGGAGAACGGATCCGCCGGCCCCGGATGTTTACCATAGAGATTTCCGGCAGACCAGAGGTCGCCGGAGTCTCTATGATCGTTCGGAGGCCTCTGCATTCAAACAAACGGCGCTGCCTCGGCTGGGAAGCTGAGATCGTTTTTTTTTTTTTTTTTCAGCTGTCCCAGCCTAGAGGCGAGATGTGGGGTCTTATTATTGATCCCCCATATCTCACTGTAAAGAGGACCTGTCATGCCATATTCCTATTACAAGGGATGTTTAAATTCCTTGTAATAGGAATAAAAGTTATCAAAAAACATTTTTTTTAAAGTGTCAAACTAAAAAATGTAAAGTAAAATTAACAATTAAAAAAAGAAAAAAATTAAAGTGCCCCTGTCCCCGTGTACTCGCACACAGAAGCGAACGCATATGTAAGTCCCGGCCACATATGAAAACGGTGTTCAAACCACACATGTGAGGTATCGCCGCGAACGTTAGAGCGAGAGAAATAATTCTAGACCTCCTCTGTAACTGAAAACATGTAACCAGGAAAAATGTTTAAAGCATCGCCTATGGGGACTTTTAAGTACCAACGTTTGGCGCCATTCCACAAGCATTTGCAGTTTTGAAGCGTGCCATGTTGGGTATCTATTTACTCGCCGTAACGTTGTCTTTCACATTTTGCAAAAAAATTGGGCTAATATAACTGTTTTTTTTTGTTTTGTTTTTTTGAAACATGAAACTGTTTTTTTTTGGAGAATTACTGCACAAATACCGTGCGAGATAAAAAGTTGCAAAGTGGCGGTCTTTTATTGTTTATAGCGCAAAAAATAAAAACCGCAGGAGGTGATCAAATACCACCAAAAGAAAGCTCTATTTGTGGGGGGAAAGAAAATGAAATTTAATTTGGGTACAGCGTCGCACGACCGCGCAATTGTCAGTTAAAGTAAAGCAGTGCCGTATCGTGAAAAAATGGCCAGGTCAGGAAAGGGGGAATAAATCTTTTTGGAGCTGAAGTCGTTAAGACGATCCCTGAAAACCCTTCTCTTCAGAGAAGCTTATCCTGCCCCCACCTAACAACTGGACTTCTATTTTCTCCATCAGCCCATCCCCCACAGTTATTACCTTTTGTATCTTTTGACCCTCCCACTTAGATTGTAAGCTCTCCGGATCAGGGTCCTCTGATTCCTCCTGTATTATATTGTATTGTAACTGTACTGTCTGCCCTCATGTTGTGCAAACTGTTGGCACGATATAAATCCTGTATAATAATAATGTATGTGTGTATCATTATCTGCTGGAGATAAATGACGTCACAGTGACTATGGAGGAAGAGGACGGAACATGACGGGGGGGGGTTACTGGGTGTAAATAGAAAATAAGATCTTATTACCTCCTCTGCTGCCACTTCCAGCAACTTCACCTTTACCTCGTATCACAAGGTTGGCCCCATCTGTACCAGACATCACTTCCTGTCTGTACCTGACATCACTTCCTGTCTTCCATAGAGACTTCCTGTCTGAGGAGAAGAGAGAGAAGAGAGAAGATCACCACCTTCTGGAGATCAGAGGAACTGCAGCCCCCAAAAAAAAGGCTTGTGCTGTGTGTGTATGTACTGTATATTCTTATAGATGTGTAGTGCTCCCCCCACAGAGAGCGGTGATATTAACCGGTTCTTTCCCAAAAAGTACAGAGGCCCCCCAGTCACCCAACTAACAGTCCATTCACTCCGACTCCAATAAAAACAGTCTAGGAATTTGTCCTTTTGTAATGAACTGCTTGAAAAATGTCTAACAGAAGAGGGATTGGGCATAACTATAGGGTCACAATGGTGACCTGGCCCCATGCTTCAGGGGGCCCATGCAGCTCGGATGGGGGGGCTGCATACACAGGAACAGACCGCCTCCATCTCTCTCCTGCAGCCACGGGAAGCCGGCTTCTCCTCCACTCCCTCCCATCGCCATTCAGCAGGGGCTGCAGGAGGGAGATGGAGGCGATTGGTTCCCCTAAATGCCACCGCCCCTCCTATCCAGCCTGGTGCTAGGTGTTTCTTGCAGTCGTGATCCATGATGTGACAAAAGACAAGTAGTCATCAATTGATAGGACCCGCCGGCTTCGCATTCCAGCCCCGTCCCCTCCAACTCCCGGCTTCCATTTCTTGCCTGCAGGCTGCTCCTGGTAAAGTAAGAGAATTGCTTCCCTCCCCAAAGCCGCTCCCACCTGGCAGCCTACAAATGCCACAGTGCATTCCTGAGTCTGGAAGAACAGACAGTGCCCAGCACCTGAGTGAGTATAGTGTGGGACTACGTGTCCTCCAGGCACCACTGGTATCTCCATCACACTGGCTTCTCCCCGTCACACTGCCCCCCTATGACACACTGACCCATCATACTGTCCCTATCCTTTCACACTGATCCCCCAATCAAATTGCACCCCTTCTGTCACACTGCCCCCCATCATACTGTTCTCCTACTGTCACACTGACCCCCTCCTCTCACATTACTTCTGTAATGTCACACTGCCCTCCTCCTGTCACATTGCCTAGGTATCCTTCTGTTGTCACACTGCCCCCCTCCTGTCATGCTACCTTTCTACTGTCACACTGCCCCCTCCTGTCACACTGCCCCCTCCTGTCACACTGCCCTCCTCCTGTCACATTGCCTAGGTATCCTTCTGTTGTCACACTGCCCCCCTCCTGTCATGCTACCTTTCTACTGTCACACTGCCCCCTCCTGTCACACTGCCCCCCTCCTGTCACACTGCCCCCTCCTGTGACACTGCCCCATCATAATTCCCCTCTGCTATCACACTTCCCTCCATCATACTGCTCTCCTACTGTCACACTGCCCTACTGACCATGTCCACTGCCCATCTCCACTCCCCTACTAACCCCGTTCACTGCCCTACTGACCCCATCCACTGCCCTACTGACCCCGTCCACTGACCATGTTCACTGCCCTACTGACCCTGTCCATTGCCCTACTGACCATGTCCACTGACCTACTGACCCCGTCCACTGCCCTACTGACACCATCCACTGCCCTACTGACACCATCCACTGCCCTACTGACCCTATCCACTGACCTGCTGACCCCGTCCACTGCCCTACTGACAAGGTCCACTGTCCTATTGACCATGTCCACTGCATTACTGACAAAGTCCACTGCATTACTGACACCGTTCACAGTTCTACTGACACCCTTCACAGTTCTACTGACACCCTTGGCAAAACTACCAGAGTGTCCACCACTGTGGGGGGCCCCAAGACTGCAGGAACATGTGAAAAGGCACCACTGTGGAACCGTAATAAAGGGCCCCCGTTACAGCAGTAAAAGGCCCTAGGCTTGGTTGGAAGGGCCCCAGCCAGGGGTCAGGGGGGCCTTTGTGGTTTCTTGCGCCAGGGTCCTAAAGGTTCTAGTTATGCCTCTGGATTTTCTTCAAGGACTCCTGAAGATGTTTCATCCTCTCCTCCCTCTGCGAAGGCAGGATGAGTTCTGCAAGTTTACCCTTGTAACGTGGATCAAGAAGGGTTGCCAGCCAGTAATGATCCCTCTCCTTGATACCACGAAACCTAGGGTCCTTTTGCAGGCTTTGCAGAATCGGGGAGGCCATGCAGCATAAGTTTGGAGAGTCATTAGATTCTAAATCCTCTGGGTCACATTATACGTAACTACCTCTTCTCAGCCACGTACAACTCCTTGGGTTTCTGGGGACTAAAAACCATCCTTTGAAGACTGCTGCATGTTATCCTCTACATCCATGCTGACACAATCCTCTTCTTCCGGTGTGTTTGGCGGCACCGCAGGAATGCTATCTGCATAAAAGGGGCCTTGAGAGGAAATGAAGCCCCCCTCTTCCTCCCGTTGTTCTGCCTCAAGTGCTCTGTCCATGATTCCACAAAGCGTGTGCTCCAGCAGGAAGACTAGCGGGACAATGTCACTGATGCATGCATTGTTGCTGCTCACCATCCTTGTGGCCTCCTCAAATGGTGACAGGACAGTGCATGCATCATTGATCAGTAGCCACTGATGGTGTGGCGAAAAGAAGCTAAGCTCCCCTTACCCTGTCCCGGTGCCATACTCGCACAGGTACTCATTGATGACCCTCTGCTGTGTGTGCAGCCGCTACAGCATTGCCAATGTTGGGCAGGTTGCATTCCCATTGAGTGTCAGCCAGCCGAGCACTGGCATTGTATGACCAGCAGAAATGACCACAGACTTTTCTGGCCTGCCTCAGGAAATCTTGTAAGCCTGGGTACCTGGTCAAGAAACGCTGCACCACCAGGATGTGTGCCAAACATGGAACATGGGTCAAGTGTCCTTGTCGGACGGTGGAGAGAAGGTTGGTGCCATTGTCGCATACATCCATTCCTGGCTCAATCTCTTGTGGTGTCAACCACCTCTGAGCCTGCCCCTGCAGAGCTGACAGAATCTCTGCCCAGTGTTGCTCCTGTCCCCTAGGCAGACCAACTCAAACACCCCATGGCATCTTTTAGCCTGACTGCTTGCATAACCCCTTGAATGTTTATGGAGCACTGCTGGTTCAGAGGACAATTCTGCAGAACAGGCCCTAGAGGAAGAAGAAGAGGAGGGGGTGGAGCAGAGAGCTGTGACAGAATCACCACCAGCTTTTTGGAGGTGTCATAGTGGAACAACCTCCAACAACACTGAACCCTGTCCTGCATCCTTCCCAGCTGCCAGCAGAGTTACCCAGTGCGCCGTGAAGGAAAAGTAATGTCCCTTCCCATGCCTGCTGGACCATGAGTCAGCAGTAATATCAACCTTGCTGCTGACCTCCCTGTCCAATGAGGCCAAAACATTGCCTTCCACATGACGGTAGAGAGCCGAATGGCCTTACGTGAAAAGAAATGCCGTTTTGCAACCTGCCACTGTGGTACAGCACATTCCACAAATTCACAAAAGGGGGCAAAGTCTATGAAAAGGCAGCAGTTGCAGTGCTAGCAATTTGGTCAAGCTAGCATTTAAACACCGGGCAAGTAGATTGCTGGGACCGAATTTATTTTTACAGTTCAGCAACTGGGGTAGGGAAATCTGCCTGCTGAAATCAACTGGTGGTGTACTGCTAGCAGATTGGCTGCAAGTACATGTGGCACCTATTGCTATACCTTCATTCCTCTCAGTGCAGGTTTCTGAGAGGACTGGAGGTAAAGTAGGGTCTGAGATCCCAGATGAGGAACAAGGAGAAGTCGGCCTTTTTCTATGATGTGGGTCTTTCAGGTGCTGTTGCAAACGGACTGCATGGCAGGTCGTCATATGTCTGGTCAAGCATGTGGTGCCCAAGCGGCTGCTGTTCTGGCCAAGCTTGATCCGCTTCAGACATAGGTTGCAAACAGGTGTGATCTGCTGCACACGTGTCGAAAAAAGGAACTTTTGCAAGTCAGGACCTGCGGAAGCTCTGTGGTGTGATGCAATCAGTGTATATAGTGTATATATACAGATAGTGTATATATACAGATAGTCTCATATATATATATATATATATATATATATATATATATATATATATATATATATATATATATATATATATATATCCACTGCATACAGTTTAGCTTTATCTCACTGCAGGCCGTTCCTGGTGTACTCTTTCTAATATACTTCTGGCAGGCGATTCAGTTAGCTGCAGTGTATTTAATATATACACAGATAGTCTTGTGTATATATATATCCTCAAGACCCAGTGACCCAGTGGATGCTCTGTTGGAAAGGTCCCCAAGTCTGCTCTTTCCCCTAGATATTCCTGCACCATGTAATGCAGACGCTGGCGATGGTTGCTTGAACCGATAAGGCCTTGGCGTTGAGGACTGAAAAATTGTCTAAAGGCATTGGTCAGCCGGCCACCTTCTTCACTGCTCTTCCTCTGACTGAACAAAGCTGTCATGGTAATGCGGGAATCTTTGTCTGTCAGCTTACTTCTCCTCCATGTGTTCACCTTTAGAGGCCAGCCACTCTCACCTGGCTACTTAAATGATCTCTCCTTAAAGTATGGCTCCACCCCAACCCCTATCAGGGAACTCTATATTAACCTGTGTACTGCAAGCCTGCCTTGCTGATCAACCTTTGTGTGTTTAGCTTCCGTGTGCATCTTGCTGTGTCTTCTACGTCTGATTCCAGTTACCGATCTTGGCTTGTTCTCGACTATCCCTGCCTGCTTGTGACCCGGACCTTTGGCGTGTTCTATGTTTATCCTTGTCTGCTAGTCGCCCCGACCTTTGGCTTATTCCCTTACTATCTCTGTCCTCCTGTAGCCTATTGTGGGCATGAGCTTGGAGGAGACCCTGGGGGGTCGTGACCTGGAGCCAGTTGCAGCCCAGTCCATCCTCACCACTAGAGGCTCTGGTAAACATCTGCTGGCTCTTAGACTCCGCGCCCTGGGGAATCTTACGCTCTAGCCCCTGTGGGATCCGTGTTGGTGTTCCAGCGGACCTGCCTTCCTTAACCACCTAGACTCCCATCCGCAGCAGTCAGCCTTAGGGTCCACTACCTTTGCGGTGACCTGACAAAAGCTTCAGCAACACGTTGTCCAGCACCAGGAAATTGTAACCTCACAGGGTCTGAAAATGCATTGCACAAACTTTTCTTCAAGGCTTCCTGAAGATGCTTCATCCTCTGCTCCCTCTGCAATGGCAGGATGAGTTCTGCAACCTTACCCTTGTAATGTGGATCAAGAAGGATTGCCAGTCAGTAATGATTTCTTCTCTTTGATACCACGAATTCTAGGGTCCTTATGCTGCATGGCCTCCCTGATTCTGCAAAAGCGAAAGTTTGCAGAGGCATTCGATTCTGAGTCCTCTGGGTCACTAAGGATCACATGATCCGTAACAACCTCCTCCCAGCCACGTACAACTCCTTGGGTTTCTGGGGACTGAAAACCATCCCTTGAAGACTGCTGCTGAGTGTTATCCTCCACGTCCATCCTGACACAATCCTCCTCCTCCTCCTTTTCTTCCTGTGTGTTTGGCGGGCCTGCAGGAATAATATCTGGATAAAGGGGGCCTTGAGAGTTAAGGAAGTCCTCATCTTCCTCACACTGTTCTGCCTCAAGTGCCCTGTCCATTATTCCATGAAGTGTGTGCTTCAACAGGAAGACAAGAGGGACAGTATCACTGATGCATGCATTGTCGCTGCTCACCATCCTCGTGGCCTCATCAAATGGTGACAGGACAGTGCACGCATCCTTGATCAGTAGCCACTGGCGTGGCGAAAAGAAGCTAAGCTCCCTTGACCCTGTCCTGGTGCCATACTCACACAGGTACTCATTGATGGCCCTCTGCTGCGTGTACAGCCGCTGCAGCATTGCCAACGTTGACTTCCACCTGGTGGACATGTCACAAATGAGGCGGTTGGTGGGCAGGTTGCATTCCCTTTGAATGTCAGCCAGCCAAGCACTGGCATTGTATGACCGTTGGAAATGACCACATAACTTTTCTGGCCTGCCTCAGGAGATCTTGTAAGCCTGGGTACCTGCTCAAGAACCGCTGCACCACCAAATTCAGGATGTGTGCCAAACATGGGTCAAGTGTCCCTGTCGGAGGACGGAGAGAAGGTTGGTGCCATTGTCGCATACAACCATTCCTGGCTGAAGCTGGCGTGGCGTCAACCACCTCTGGGCCTGCCCCTGCAGAGCTGACAGAATCTCTGCCCCAGTGTGGCTCCTGTCCCCTAAGCAGTGGTTTAACCTTAAACTACGTAGAGGGTTCTTTACTGTAAGAGTGGCAAGGATATGGAATTCCCTTCCACGGGAGGTGTTCTCAGCGGGGGGCATCGATAGTTTCAAGAAACTATTAGATAAGCACCTGAATGACCACAACATATATACAATTTAATACTGACATATAATCACACACATAGGTTGGACTTGATGGACTTGTGTCTTTTTTCAACCTCACCTATTACGTAACTCATGCACCGCATGGCATCTTTTTGCCTGAGTGCTTGCATAGGCCCTTGAACGCTTATGGAGCACCGCTGGTTCAGAGAACAAATCTGCAGAAGAGGCCATAGAGGAAGAAGAAAAGGAGGGGGTGGAGGAGAGAGCCGTGGCAGAATCACCGCTAGCATTTTGGAGGCATGTTGGCGGAACAAGCTCTAACAATGCTGAACCTTGTCCTGCATCCTTCCCAGCTGCCAGGAGAGTTACCCAGTGCGCCCTGAAGGAAAGGTAACATCCCTGCCCATGCCTGCTAGACCATGAGTCTGCGGTAATATACACCTTACTGCTGACCGTCCTGTCCAACAAGACAAAAACATTACCTTCCACATGCCGGTAGAGAGCTGGAATGGCCTTCTATGAAAAGAAATGGCGTTTTGGAACCTTCAACTGAGGTACAGCACATTCCACAAATTCACGAAAGGGGCAGAATCTACCAGCTGAAAAGGCAGTAGTTGCAGTGCTAGCAATTTGGCCAAGCTGGCATGCAAGCTAGCATTCAGACTGTGAGCATGTGGATGGCTGGGACCGAATTTCGTTTTACGGTTTATCAACTGGGGTTGGGAAATTTCAAGTTAAGCTCCTGCTCAGAACAGTCACAAGGATTTGCATTAAAGGGGGCTCACTTATGCAAAGTATAGGGATTGGAGATGTATCTAGTCCTTAACCAGGAATAGGGAAGCTCACCAATCAGAGCCACGCTATGCCAACCCACGCTATGCCAACCAATGAGGCATCAGCATGTAATGATATCAACAGACTAGATAGGAGGGAAACACACTTTTATGGGAGAGCAACCATCAGAATGGAACCTTGGTGCAAATGGTAATTACGGGAAAGGTCTGCATTTTACATGTAACTAAATATGTTTGCAGATTAATGTCTTCAGGAATATACTCTGTATTCCTTCATGTAATTCTCTTATTTTAACCTAATATTGTCTTCCTTGGTGTAGACTATAGATAGATGGTTGTGTATTAGACTTTCAACTACTCACCAATAAATGTTGTTATTGTGCTAAAGCTTTCACTCGTGGTCAAAGAGCTCTCATTTAACCCAAATCATACCTAAGAGATATTAAATCTCAAATATAGTATACGGGAAAAAGACTGCATGGGGGGTCATCATATGTCTGGTTAAGCATGTGGTGCCCAAGCGTCTGCTGTTCTGGCCACGCTTGATCCGCTACAGACATAGGTTGCAAACAGCAACGGTGTGATCTGCTGCACACGTGTCCAAAAAGGCCCACACCAAGGAACTTTTCAAAATCAGCGGGAAGTCAGCAGCGCCCTGCACCTGCGGAGCTCTGTGGTGTGATGCAGCAGGGTGACTGCCCTTAAGCTGCCCCCTAGAGGACATACTGCCTCATTGGAGTTGTGCCTCCTCCTCTCTTCTCTCAGGCACCCAAGTAGAATCAGTGACCTCATCATCCCCTCCCTCCTCATCACTGGAGCAAACTTGCCACTATGCTGCAGCAGGGGGAACATGACTGCCAGTTTCTTGTCCTTCTTGGGCACCCCCTCTCTCTAGGCTCACGTTACTCCCTTCCCCAACCTGGGAACCAACATCAGAGCCTTCAAATCACTGCACATCCTCCAGCAGCATGTACCCGACACTGTGGTCGAATAGTTCGGGGGACTCCTCTGTGCATGATGGTGGGGCTACGGAAGGAGTAACTGTGGACAAGGGGCCGGTGGAATAGGCCGTTTTGGCAGCTGCATAGGAAGGAAAACTACTGTGAGCCTTAGTGACAGAGGATGAGGACGGCTTTGTTATCCACTTCACCCACTCTTCTGCATGTTCTGGTTCAATAACACGGCCAGCAGCAGAAAAAAAGGACAAGTGTGTCCCACGGCCACTGGCAGAGGATGCACCATGTCCATGACCAGCACTGTTGACTGTAGACACAGAGACTGCTTGCCCTCTTTTAGTGGCCTGTGAGTGTCTGCATCTCCTTGGTGGCCTTCTGGACATGCTGTATATTTTGTTTTGCAACACCACACTACACTGTTTTGTGTACACCACCAGAGAAGTAGTAGCAACTGCACTAGGGCTGCACTGTATTGTAAATACAATTTTTGATCTAATATTTCACAGCAGGGCCCATTCCTGCGCTCAACAAGAATATCTGTGAGGTTTTACAGTGTTGTGCCACCACCACCACCACCGCCTAAGGCAAAAATTTTCTGCCCCTGTAGGGGTGTGTAATTACAATTCTTGATCTAATATTTCACAGCAGGGCCCGTTCCTGCGCCCACCAAGAGTAACTGTGAGGGCTTACAGTGTTGTGGTACCACCAACACCTAAGGCCCAATTTTCTTCAGTGTATAGAGCAGGCCGTATAGTAGATACAGGCGGTCCCCTATTTTCAAACATCCGACTTACAAACGACTCCTACTTACAAACGGAGGGAGACAACAGGAAGTGAGAGGAAATCTACCGCTAGGAAGGGAAATTCTCTCCTGTAAGAGTTAATATGGGAAAAAGGTGTCTCCTCTCCACTGATGCTTTATCACCAATCCTTGTTTCCCTAATAGGGATGAGCCAAACACCCCCCGGTTCGGTTCACACCAGAACCTGCGAACGGACCGAAAGTTTGCACGAACGTTAAAACCCCATTGACGTCTATGGGACTCGAACGTTTGAAATCAAAAGTGCTCATTTTAAAGGCTAATTTGCATGGTATTGTCCTAAAAAGGGTTTGGGGACCCGGGTCCTACCCCAGGGGACATGTATCAATGCAAAAAAAATGTTTAAAAACGGCCGTTTTTTCGGGAGCAGTGATTTTAATGATGCTTAAAGTAAAAAAAAAAAAAGTGAAATATTCCTTTAAATATCGTACCTGGGGGGTGTCTATAGTATGCCTGTAAAGTGGCGCGTGTTTCCCGTGTTTAGAACAGTCCCTGCACAAAATGTCATTTTTAAAGGAAAAAATCTCATTTAAAACTGCTTGCGGGTTTAATGTAATCTCGGGTCCCGGTAATATGGATGAAAATCAGTGAGACAAACACCATGGGTACCCCCCAGTCCATTACCAGGCCTTTTGGGTCTTGTATGGATATTAAGGGGAACCCCGCACCCAAATTAAAATAAGGAAAGGTGTGGGGCCACCAGGCCATATATACTCTGAACAGCAGTATACAGGCGGTGCAAACAAGACAGGGACTGTAGGTTTGTTAAGTAGAATCTATTTGTCATTTTGAATGGGTACATTTTTAACGTGTTTAGCTCCAGCCAAAAAATCTTTTTTAAGCTTTTTGGAAAACATAGGGAAGGGTTATCACCCCTGTGACATTTGTTTTGCTGTCTTTCCTCCTCTTTAGAAGATTTCACCTCACTTTTTGTCCCAATGACAAATGCTTTTTGAGAATTTGGGTTTTTTTTGTGGAACAAGGATTGGAAAGCATCAGTGGAAAGGAGAAATGTTTTTCCCATATTAACTCTTACAGGAGAGAATTTCCCTTCTTAGGGGTAGATTTCATCTCACTTCCTGTTGTCTCCTTCCGTTTGCAAGTAGGAGTCGTTTGTAAGTTAGATGTTTGAAAGTATGGGCCTGCCCTATATACTCAGCAGAAATTTGGGCCTTAGGTGTTGTTGTGGCCACAACACTGTAAGCCCTCACAGGGCCCTGCTGTGAAATATTAGATCAAGAATTGTAATTACATGCCCCTGTTGAACAGGGGCAGAAAAATTGGGCCTTTGGTGGTGGTGGTGCTGGTGCCACAACACTGCAACCCCTCACAGATACTCTAGTTGGAACGCAGGAACGAGCCCTGCTGCAAAGTATTGCATCAAAAATTGTAATTACACGCCCCTGTTAAACAGGGGCAGAAAAATTGGGCCTTAGGCACTGGGGCTGGTGCCACAACACTGCAACCCCTCACAGACACTCTAGTTGGAACGCAGGAACGAGCCCTGCTGCAAAGTATTGCATCAAAAATTGTAATTACACGCCCCTGTTAAACAGGGGCTGAAAAATTGTGCCTTAGGCACTGGTGGTGGCACCCAGAACCAAAAATGTTCTTACAAGCTATCAGCGTGATGATTGAGGAGGAAGAGGATAATTACTCAGGGATAGTCACTCAGCATCAGCATAGGCAGTCTTTGAAGGGATCTGAGATTTCAAAAAAAATTATTCGGTTACATCAGCATCAGGTGCTTGGTAGCTGGTGGTGATCCAAGACTCATTCATTTTTATGAAGGTCAGTCGATCGACTGAGTCGGTGGACAGACGCACCCTGTGATCGGTTACCACGCCTCCAGCAGCACTGAATGTGCGTTCCGAAAGAACGCTGGATGCAGGACAGGCCAGTAGCTCAATTGCATACTGTGCAAGCTCTGGCCAGTGATCCATCCTCAAGACCCAATAACCCAGAGGATTTTCGGTGGGAAAGGTGTCCAAGTCAGATCTTGCCCCTAGGTATTCCTGCACCATGTAAAACAGACGCTGGCGATGGTTGCTGGAACCGATCATACCTTGGGGCTGCGGACCAAAAAATTGTCTGAACGCATCGGTCAGATGGCCACCTTCTCCACCGCTCCTTCTTTGACTGACCGAAGCCTCAGCAACACGTTGTCCAGAAACAGGAGTTTGTAACCTCCCAGTCTCTGGGAACGCGTTGCACAGACCTTTCTGCAAGGCCTCCCGAAGATGTTTCATCCTCTGCTCCCTCTGCGATGGCAAGATAAGGTCCGCAACCTTACCCTTGTAACGTGGATCAAGGAGGGTTGCCAGCCAGTATTGGTCCTTCTCCTTGATACCACGAATACGAGGATCCTTCCGCAGGCTTTGCAGGATCAGGGAGGCCATGCAGCGTAGGTTTCCTGAGGCATTCGTTCCGGAGTCCTCTGGGTCACTAAGGACAACATGGTCCGCAGCCACCTCTTCCCAGCCACGTACAAGTCCATGTGTTTCTTGGGACCGATCCCTTAAAGACTGCTGCTGATGCTGAGTGCCAGGCTCCACCTCCATACTGACACAATCTTCCTCCTCCTCCTCCTCCTCTTCCTGTGTGATCGGCGGGCACGCAGGAACACTGTCTGGATAAAGGGGCCTTGAGAGCTAAGGAAGTCCTCCTCTTCCTGCCTCTGTTCTGCCTCAAGTGCCCTGTCCATTATTCCACGCAGCGTGTGCTCCAACAGGTGGACAGTGTCACTGATGCATGCACTGTCACTGCTCACCATCCTCGTGGCCTCCTCAAATGGTGACAGGACAGTGCATGCATCCCTGATCATGGCCCACTGGTGTGGGGAAAAAAAACCAAGCTCCCCTGACCCTGTCCTGGTGCCATAGTCGCACAGGTACTCATTGATGGCCCTCTGCTGCGTGTGCAGCCGCTGCAGCATGGCCAACGTTGAGTTCCACCTGGTGGGCATGTCACAGATTAGGCGGTTCTTGGGCAGGTTAAACTCCTTTTGGAGGTCCGTCAGCCGAGCACTGGCATTATATGACCGGCGGAAATGCACACAGACTTTCCTGGCCTGCCTCAGGACATCCTGTAAGCCCGGGTACCTGCCCAAGAACCGCTGCACCACCAAGTTAAGGACGTGAGCCAAACAGGGCACATGGGTCATTTGTCCCTGTCAGAGGGCAGAGAGGAGGTTGGTGCCATTGTCGCAAACCACCATTCCTGCCTTAAGTTGGTGTGGCGTCAACCACCTCTGAACCTCAAGAAGCGCTGCATCACCAAATTCAGGATGTGTGCCAAACATGGGTCAAGTGTCCCTGTCAGAGGACGGAGAGAAGGTTGGTGCCATTGTCGCATACAACCATTCCTGGCTGAAGCTGGCGTGGCGTCAACCACCTCTGGGCATGCCCCTGCAGAGCTGACAGAACCTCTGCCCCAGTGTGGCTCCTGTCCCCCAAGCACACCAGCTCAAGCACCGCATGGCATCTTTTGGCCTGCGTACTTGCGTAGCCCCTTGAATGGCTACGGAGCACCGCTGGTTCCGAGGACAAAGCACAGGAAGAGGCCATGGAGGAAGAAGAAGAGGAGGGGGTGGAGGAGAGAGGTGTGTCACAATCATTAGCATTTTGGAGGCGTGGTGGCGGAACAACCTCCAACACTACTGCACCTTGTCCTGCATCCTTCCCAGCTGCCAGCAGAGTCACCCAATGCGCCGTGAAACTTAGGTAACGTCCCTGTCCATGCCTGCTGGATCATAATATGTACCTTACCGCTGACCGCCCTGTCCAGCGAGGCATGGACATTGCCTTCCACATGCCGGTAGAGAGCCGGAATCGCCTTCCATGAGAAAAAGTGGCGTTTGGGTACCTGCCACTGAGGAACCGCACATTCTACAAACTCACGGAAGGGGGCAGAGTCTACCAACTGAAAAGGCAGCAGTTGAAGTGCTAGCAATTTTGCCAAGCTAGCATTCAACCGCTGGGCATGTGGATGGCTGGGAGCAAACTTCTTTCGGCGGTGCAGCAGCTGGGGCAGGGAAATTTGCCTGGTACAATCTGACATCGGTGTACCAAAAGCAGATTGCCCACAAGTACTTGGCTGTGACACACCTAATTCTACACCTTCATTCCTCTCAGTGCAGGTCTCAGAGAGGACTGAAGGTCTAGTGGGGTTGGAAATCTCAGCTGATGAGGAGCAAGGAGAGGTCCTCTTTGTTCTTTGGTGTGGGTCTTTTAGATACGCTTGCCAACGAACTGCATGGCAGGTCAACATATGTCTGGTCAAGCATGTGGTACCCAAGCGGGAGATGTTTTGGCCACGCGAGATACGCTTGAGACATATGTTGCAAATAGCAGCGGTGCGATCTGATGCACTTGTCTCAAAAAAGGCCCACACCAAAGAACTTTTTGAATAACGCGCAGAGACTACAGCGCCCTGCACATGTGGAGCTTTGGGGTGTGATGCAGTCAATGTGCTGCCCTTAGGCTGGCCCCTGGAGGGCATCCTGTCTCGTTGGTGATGTGCCGCCTCCTCCTCCTCCTCTCTCCTATCAGGCACCCACGTTGAGTCAGTGACCTCATCATCCCCTCCCTCCTCATCACTGGAGCAAACCTGGCAGTATGCTGCAGCAGGGGGAGCATGACTGCCAGATTGCTGTCCTTCCTGGGCACCCCCTCTGTCCGTGCTCACGTTACTGCCTTCATCTAGCTCAGTATCATCATCAGAGCCTTCCAAACACTGGGCATCCTCCTGGAGCATGTACCCAACACTGTGGTCAAACAGTTTGAGGGACTCCTCCGGAGGACATGGTGGGGCTAGGGAAGGAGTCACTGATGATATTGAGCCGAGGGAAGAGGCCGCTGCTTTGCCAGACAAAGTACCCTGGGCATGGGTGAGAGAGGATGAGGAGGATGAGGACGGCTTGGTCATCCACTCGACCAAGTCTTCCGCATGTTGCGGCTCAACATGGCCAGCTGCCGAAAAAAAGGCCAAGCGTGTCCCATGGCCACGTGCTGATGAGGATGCACCGTCTCCACGACCAGCACTAGACACAGAGCCTGCTTGCCCTCTCTTATTGGCTTGTGACTGTCTGCCTCTCCTTCTTGGCCTTCCAGACATACTAATGGCCTGTAGCTGCACTAAGCTGGGATATATATATATGTACTGATACTGCAGCTAGCAAAATCAACTGCCTGCCTGTAGTATGATAACACCACCAACCTTCTACAGGTAGCTTTAGCTGAACACTGTGAGGTGGACGCACCCCACTAACTTGTAGTTTTAGCTGAACACTGTGAGCAGGACGCACTGCACTAACTGTAAATAGTCTAGCTGCCTGACTGTGGTACTAATAGGATCAAAAAAACACCAGTAATTTTCTTCAGGTAGCTGTAAATACTGTAACAAGACAAGCCTCCCTGTCAGTAGGAAGATAACAGGAACGGATCTAGCTAAACTGAATACAGTGTATATATATATATATATATATATATATGCAACACCTGGGATGCATATATATATATATACACAATACACTGTAAGTGCAGCTAACTGACTGACTATTCTGCCTAATCTAGCTAACTCAAATGAAATGACACTGTCTGTCTCTCTCTCTCTCTATCTCTCAGCACACTGGAACACACTGCACAGGGCCGCCGTTTAGGCGGCCTTATATAGTGTGGGGCATGTACTAAATCCCCTGAGCCATAATTGGCCAAAGCCTCCTTGGCTTTGGCCAATTACGGCTCTCTGTTCAGGCGGCGCTGTGATTGGCCAAGCATGCGGGTCATAGTGCATGCTTGGCCAGTCATCAGCCAGCAATGCACTGCGA
Source organism: Aquarana catesbeiana (assembly GCF_042186555.1). Lineage (NCBI taxonomy): Eukaryota > Metazoa > Chordata > Amphibia > Anura > Ranidae > Aquarana > Aquarana catesbeiana. The sequence continues at coordinate 298,131,944 of NC_133331.1, read as the reverse complement.
TGCCGCAGTGAATTATGGGCCGTGATGCGCCACACGAATTTGGTGCGAACGGCCCATATCGTTCGCAATTCGGCGAACGACCGAACAGCCGATGTTCGAGTCGAACATGGGTTCGACTCGAACACGAAGCTCATCCCTATTCCCTAATAACCCAACATTTTCTAAATCCAATTGTCATTGGGACAGAAAGTGAGATCTTCTGAACAGGGGCACAGACAGCCAAAAAAATGTTACAGTGGTGATAACCCTTCCCTATATTATTCAAAAAGCTTAAAACTAGATTTTTGGGCTGGAGCTACACTTAAAAAATGTATCTGTTCCAAATTACAAACAGATGCGACTTAACAATAAGGATGAGCTCCAGCGTGTTCGCACAGCCCTCGTGCAGAGCCCGCCAGAAAGTCGGCACTGCGCTACGCTAATCACAAGTAGTGAGACATTGTCCCGATGCGCGGCTGCAGAGAGCGGGAAATGTCTCACTTCCTGTGATTAGCGTAGCGCAGTGCCGACTTCCTGGCGGGCTCTGCACGTGGGCTGCGCGAACACACCGGAGCTCATCCTTACTTAACAACAAACCTACAGTCCCTGTCTTGTTTGTAACCCGGGGACCGCCTGTATACTGCTGTTCAGAGTATATAGGGCCTGGGGGCCCCACGCCTTTTTTTAAAATTTTATTTCCCCTTAATACCACACCAGACCCAAAGGGCTGGGGGGGGGGGGGGCAACATTACATTACAGCCGCAAGCAGTTTTGAATGACTTTTTTTCCTTTAGAAATGTCATTTTGCTCTCGGACTGTTCTAAACACGGGAAAAATGCGCCACTTTACAGGCATACTATAGACACCCCCCAGGCACGATATATAGGAATATTACACTGTTATTGTTCCACTTTAAGCATTATTAAAATCACTGCTCCCAAAAAAACGCCCGTTTTGAAAACTTTTTTTTGCATTGATCCATGTCCCCTGGGGCAGGACCCAGGTCCCCAAACACTTTTTATGACAATAACTTGCATATTAGCCTTTAAAAATAGCACTTGTGATTTTTCATGTTCGAGTCCCATAGACTTTAACCGTGTTCGCACATATATTTGGTCTGTTATATGTTCTGCCGCAAACTGAACTGGGGGGTGTTCGGCTCATCCCTACTGTACACACTGTATTATATACTGTGTACACTGCCTGCACTGTATTAGAAACTGTACACCAGCTGCTCTGCATTATATACTGTGTACACCGCCTGAAGTGTATTAGAAACTGTACAACGGCTGCACTGTATTAGAAACTGTACACCGGCTGCATTGTATTATATACTGTGTACACCGCCTGCACTGTATTAGAAACTGTACACATTGTATTATATACTGTGTACACCGCCTGAAGTGTATTAGAAACTGTACACCGGCTGCACTGTATTATATACTGTGTACACCGCCTGAAGTGTATTAGAAACTGTACACACTGTATTATATACTGTGTACACCGCCTGAAGTGTATTAGAAACTGTACACCGGCTGCATTGTATTATATATTGTGTATACCACCAGAAGTGTATTAGAAACTGTACACACTGTATTATATACTCTGTAAACCGCCTGAAGTGTATTAGAAAATCTACACCGGATGCACTGTATTAAAAACTGTACACCACCGAATGCACTATATATATATATATAGGGTATATATATATATATATGTATGTGAATACACCGCCTGAAGTGCATTATGTACTGTACACTAAATACAGGGTATATATATACATACACACACACACTAGACTGACTGTATATATATATCAAATACTCTGCCACTAACTAACCTGCCGGCCTAATATAGCTCAAGCTATCTCTCCGTCCACGCCAACAACGCTACACACGGCTGCCGTGTAAGCAGCCTTAATAGTGTGGGGCAAGGACTTTGTCTCCCTAAGCCATGATTGGCCAAAGGCACCCTGCCTTTGGCCAATCATGGCTCTCTCAGCAGAGCACGCTGTGATTGGTCAAAGCATGCAGGTCAGGTGCATGCCTTGGCCAATCATCAGACGCTAATGCACTGCGATCTCGCAGTGCATTATGGGGCGTTCCGCAGTGCTCGAATTTGCCGCAAACGCCCCATAATGTTCGCTGTTCATCTCGAACATCGGGCTCATGCCTACCTATAAGTGTTTGTGAAATCTTCCACCACAAAATGTACTCAGCCAATGAGAGGTAATGACTCCATTTTTATTTTTCTCCTGCTATCAATGACCAACACGGTACAACACTTCATCCATGTCTTTGGTGATCTCTGATCTCCTTATCAACTGTTTCTTACATGATGAAGATCAGCCATGGAGTATATCTGAGGTGTATATCAGGGTGTGCTTCTTCCCCACATGTCCAGCAACATTCATATACAAGACATTTCCTGCACTCACTAAAACACCTTGAGGGTTGTGTGGGACCCCTGATGTACAGGAAGACAGGTCTTCAGTGAGGAACAATTCCCTCACTCAGGACAGAAAAAGTGGCTTCTCTCCCGTGTGCGATCTCTCATGTCTGGAAAGATCGGTCTTATATGAATAACATTTCCCGCACTTAGGACAGGAATACGGCTTCTCCCCTGTGTGAGATCTCTGATGTCTGTAAAGATTGGACTTCTGTGAAAAACATTTCCCACACTCAGGACAGGAATACGGCTTCTCCCCTGTGTGAGATCTCTGATGATAATAAAGATAAGACTTCTCTGAAAAACATTTCCCACACTCAGGACAAGAATATGGCTTCTCCCCCGTGTGTAGTTTCTGATGTTTGGAAAGTGTGGACTTCTGTGAAAAACATTTCCCACACTCAGGACAGGAATATGGCTTCTCCCCTGTGTGCAATCTCTGATGTTTGGAAAGAGTGGACTTCATTGAAAAACATTTCCCGCAATCAGGGCAGGAATACGGCTTCTCCCCGATGTGCAATCTCTGATGTTTTGAAAGAGTGTACTTCGTTGAAAAACATTTCCCGCACTCTGGACAGGAGTACGGCTTCTCCCCTGTGTGCAATCTCTGATGTTTTGAAAGAGTGTACTTCATTGAAAAACATTTCCCGCACTCAGGACAGGAATACGGCTTCTCCCCTGTGTGCAATCTCTGATGTGTGGAAAGATTGGACTTCATTGAAAAACATTTCCCACACTCGGGACAGGAATACGGCTTCTCCCCCGTGTGCAATCTCTGATGTGTGGAAAGACTGGACTTCATTGAAAAACATTTCCCACACTCATGACAGGAGTTCAGCTTCTCACCTGTGTGAGTAATTTTATGTACCTTAAGTTTGGATTTATAATAGAAACACTTCCCGCACTCAGTACAGGAAAACCTCTTATCTGTTGGAAAAATTGCACCGTCCCTCACAGTCTGAGGTTCCTCAGGATAAGAGGAATACGATGGTCTGGCACCGTCCCGCACAGTCTGAGGTTCCTCAGGATAAGAGGAATATGATGGTCCGGCACCGTCCCGCACAGTCTGAGGTTCCTCAGGATAAGAGGAATACGATGGTCTGGCACCGTCCCGCACAGTCTGAGGTTCCTCAGGATAAGAGGAATACGATGGTCTGGCACCGTCCCGCACAGTCTGAGGTTCCTCAGGATAAGAGGAATACGATGGTCTGGCACCGTCCCGCACAGTCTGAGGTTCCTCAGGATAAGAGGAATACGATGGTCCATCTACACTGTGTGGTGCCGGATGGACATTTGAGGTAGTCGGGTTTTCTCCTGGACTATACTGTGTGATGTCCTCATCTTCTACTTTACAGTCTGGAGACAAAGTGAGACAATCCTCTGAGGTTTTCCTCATCTCCCGTCCATCTACTAAAATAGAGATAAAAAGATTATTACTAGACATGAGCAGATTGGTTCCCCTAAACCAGGACTCCGCCCACATCAGGCAGCTTTGTCTCTGAGGATCTTACAATTCCCCCCTCAAGGTAACTAGTAAATGGGTCCTCTGATCTCCTACCAGTTCATTTCTTTATTCATGGACCTTAGTCAGAGAGTGAGGAAACAACGAGAACTGTCTTTTATAGGAGTGACAGTGATGAGGGGATTATAGGATGAGTGTCCCCACCCCCTCTATCACTCATTGTCATCTTCCCAACACAAGAAGTCCTGCACTTCCTTATTTAGTCCATGATTTAGTCATGAATAACAGCGGGGCTGAGTCCCACCAGAGGTCAGAGAGTGAGGATGGGGGGAGAACAACCAAGATGAAGACTGGACTGATTCTGAAGACCACCATCATTGGGTTATTGACTCCTCCCTCATTATCACATTACTATCAACATGTAAAAGTCTGCATGTAATGTACAACATAGAGTATATAGTGCAGGGGTCAGGAATATATAATGTACAACAGAGTATATAATGAAGGGGTCAGGAGTATGTAACATGCAATATATAATTACTGTACATGTATATATAGTGTAAATGGTCAGGAGGACTCATAATATTGGTGGATTAAATATTTACTGGAGACAAGCTGCAGAGGTCCCACACCGCTGCCTCCTATCTCCTGAGATTGCACTCAGTGAATTAGGTCTGAGACTATACAGACATATCCCTCCACCCGGCACAGCCAGCAGACAATAGAACACGTATTCCCAGGAGAATTACTCTGCCAGAGATCTTGCTAGACCCGGGCATGGGGCAGAAGACCCAAGGTACATACCCCAGGTGTCTAGGCCGAGCAATGCCTATGGGGAAAATGAACATTTTGCTGCCAGCTGAACCCCAGAATCTCCATAAATCCAGTCTAGATACATAAATTGTGTCTGCAGTACAGAGAAGGAAGATTATCCGAGAGAAATACAGGAATACAGGACGGGGAACACAGCTCAGGAAAGTGACTAGGGGATTACAGGCTGATATCACCCAGTCCCCGCCCTACTCTGGACCAATCAGTGAGCAGTATGGGTGGAGGAATGTATTTAGTGTTAATGACCCACCTGTGCTGATCTCTGTAGGAGTGTCCTCCTCTATAAATGTCCCCGTTATTCCATCCTCCTCCATAGACTGCTGATCATCCCTCACATACCTCTCTTCTTCTTCTGATTTAACCTCAAATTCTATATCGATTGGATCTCCACTCTGAATCAAGAAAATCAGAGAGAATATCATCTGTAAAATATAAGCTTCATTACTGTGACATCACATAAAAAAACCAAAAAAGAAGCATCCTCTCCAGAAGTCCATGTTCTAGATTCTCCAATCCACCAACCTTGTAACAGTGAGGGATGGTGTGACCTTCCTGTGTGGAATCCCGGGAATACAGAGGACGGGGACATCTCTCTGGTAGGTTCCTGGTATTAGGTGGCTCCATCATATCCTTGTGTTCTTCTGAAAACTCCTCCATCACTCCATACTCCTCATCTTCCTCTTTATACTCTTCTTTAACATCAATGTTATCTTCCCCAAGGATTCCACTCTGAATATATATTAAAACATTCATTGTAACAAAGATGCTTGTAGATAAATCATAACTACCAATAATTGTCCCTCATCTACCTGATGATGGTGAGGGATGGTGTAACCTTCCTGTGTGGAATCCCAGGAATACAGAGGATGGGGACATCTCTCTGGTGGGTTCCTGGTATTAGGTGGCTCCATCATATCCTTGTGTCCTTCTGAAAACTCCTCCATCACTCCATACTCCTCATCCTCCTCTTTATACTCTTCTTTAACATTAATATTATCATCCCCGAGATTTCCACTCTGAATATATAATAAAACATTCATTGTAATAAACATGCTTGTGTATAAATCATAACTACCAATAACTGTCAATCATCTACCTGATGATGGTGAGGGATGGTGTGACCTTCCTGTGTGGAATCCCGGGAATACAGAGGACGGGGACATCTCTCTGGTGGGTTCCCATTACTGGATCCATCTGTAGGAAACACACACACTGACTGAATACATTGTTTCTATGTGTTTATCAGATGATGGGGGATCTAGGTGGACCCTCCGTACTGCTCTCTCCTTTACAATAAAGTCTCCTCTTACCCGGTGATGTGAGGGGCGGCTGATTGTCCATCATGACGTCCTTCCCAGCACCGGTCACCTCCCCTGTCAGCAACTCGATGAACTCTCTGGTGACTTCTAGAATCTTCTTTTTATTTCTCTATTCTATCAGGGAGGGAGGTGGAGGCAATGTGATGGTCATATGATCTCCAGACTTCACAGGAGGAAAACTCTAGATTTGAACACAAATAGTAAAATCAAATGACATTCCCAGAATCCTCCTCACCTCACTGGTCAGGTCTCTTTTTATTTAAACCCCACTTCATGCTGAGGTTTCTGATATTACATACAATGCAGGTCCAACAGCCCTACTTTGAAAGTGAGGAGGCCAGGGGTTCGGCCCACATCCTAAGAGCATCAGAAAAAAGAGTCGGATAGAGGGAAATTAAGAGGAGGCGCTGTGAGGTCAGCGTGATGTCATAGGATTCTCTGACTCTGATTGGAGGGACATTGGGAGGATGAACTGTGGCTGGAAGCTCTATGAGGTTTCTGTACACAGAATCATTTCTCCCGGGTGTGTCCCTCCCCTCCTAAACTGAAAGATGAACGTTGCTTTTGGGCTTTGCCAGGACACATCATATTCCTGTGATCTCCGTGTACTCCGAAGACTTTACTGATCACATTTTAGGATGAATATCTGAGACTGGGATCATTATGGAAATTTCTTTTCCAGATTTTTACTGCAAATTACATTTTTCCCTATTTCTTCTTATTTAAATCTTATAAAATAAAAAGATGTGTCTTGTTGTCAGGGTTTGGCTTCTGCTATTACTAGCAGCTCTCGTCTCAGTGCACAGAGGCTGCTCAGCTGTCGGTTAATTACCAGCCACTCATTGTTTCTACAGTGACTCACCTGGTCACCATTACCTGCCTCATTAGTCCCGCCTACAGCCAGACCTTTTTTGCTATTTAACCACTTGCCGCCCGCCCACCGTCAAATGACGGAGGAGTGGTGCGGCTCTCGTTCTGGGTGGATGTCCCCCCAGAATGGCGGCGATCGCTGCAGCACCATGTTTGTAGGACACGGCATGACCCTGATCTCTGTAAAGAGCTGCTCTTTAACCATGTGATCGGCTGTGTCCAACCACAGCCGGTCACATGTAAATGCGGAAGTGCCAGTAATCAGCTCTCCTTGCCTCACACTGACATGTGTGGCGAGGAGAGCCGATAAACGGCATCTCTTCGCAGGGGACACCGGGACTGGTAATCAGGGCACTAATCATCAGTGCCCTGATTACAGTAAAGGCCCATCAATGCCCCCAATCTACTCTGCCATTTGGATTCCCTCGTTGAAGACCTCGGTTCTGATATCAACTACTCTCTGAACTCTGTCTGCCTTTTGACTACGGATTTGACCCTGACTATTCTGAACCTTGCCTGCCTTGTACAGTACCTGGACTGTCGTTGAACCACTCTGTCTGCCAACTGCAAGTACCTGGTTGCTGTCCTCAGTTTGTTCCTGTCCTGGCGTGGTGGCCAGGCACCATAGCGTTGTGTATAAGTCCTGGGGGCAACTGAGTACTGATAGGCCTGCTTGCCTAATGGGAAAGGGGGCTGCTATAGGTGAAGAACACAGAAGCCAGCTATAGTGTGTGACCACCTGCATTAGGGGTAAGCGTGACATTGTTAGTATAGATGTAGAAATTCTACAAAAGACGGATGAGGTGAGAAGGTGATTGGTGAAGAAGGTGACACATCTCCTAAATGAAGGAAACGTTTCAGCCCTGTAAGTGGGGGAGGGATGTTCTGACACTGAAGGGGGTTCATCTACATTTCCATATTATATATCTGGGGGGCACATGTCTTTTTATAAGTGGGTTCTTTATTTAACCACTTAAGGACGGGGCCTATTTTTCAAACTTGTTGTTTACAAGTTAAAATAATTTTTTTTTTTTGCTAACAAATTACTTAGAACCCCAAACATTATATATTTCTTTTCTAACACCCTGGAGAATAAAATGGCGGTCATTGCAATACTTTTTGTCACACCGTATTTGAGCAGCGGTCTTACAAGCGCACTTTTTTTGGAAAAAATTATTTTTTTTTATTAAAAAATAAGACAGCAGTAAAGTTAGCCCAATTTTTTTTTATATTGTGAAAGATGATGTCACGCCGAGTAAATTGATACCCGACATGTCACGCTTCAAAATTGCGCCCCGCTCGTGGAATGGCGTCAAACTTTTACCCTTAAAAATCTCCGTAGGCGACGTTTAAAAAATTCTACAGGTTGCATGTTTTGAGTTACAGAGGAGGTCTAGGGCTAGGCGATACCTCACATGTGTGGTTTGAACACCGTTTTCATATGCGTTCGCTTCTGCACGTGAGCTCGGCGAGACGGGGCACGGTCAATTTTTTTTTTTTTCTTATTTATTTTACCTTTTATTTAAAATTTTTACACTGTTCTTTTTTTTTAAAAAAAGGGTCACTTTTATTCCTATTACAAGGAATGCAAACATCCCTTGTAAAAGAAAAAAAAAGCATGACAGGACCTCCTAAATGTGAGATCTGGGGGGTCAAAAAGACCTCACATCTCATATTTACACTAAAATGCAATGAAAAATAAATAAATAATGAAATGTCATTTGAAAAAAAAAAATAATAAAAAAAAAAATGTCCCTTTAAGAGCTACGGGCGGAAGTAACGTTTTGACGTCGCATCAACCCTGCAATGATATGGAGACGGGTGGAGGCCATCTTCCCCTCACTCGTCTTCATGCCAAGCGAGAAAGACCCGATCGTCGGTAGCGGCGGAGGGCACCGGAGACCGGCGGGAGGGGGCCCTCTCCCGCCGACGATAAAAGTGATCTTGCGGGGAATCCAGCGCAGAGACCACTTTTATCTTGAAGCAGACCGCCCACTGAATAAGAGGATACCGAGGTTATGGTAGCCAGCTGCTGCCGTAACAACGATCCCCCTCTTCAATGTAGCCACGTAAAACGACGGCGGGTGGTCCGGAAGTGGTTAAGTGGGCGTCCTTCCGCTCTGCACTTCAGTGATTGCACAAAGCGAGAATATACAGCAAACTACTTTGATAAACACAAAACAGACTGCAGGTGACCTTGTTTCCCCATCTAGCTCTCCTTCCTCTCTATAACATGTGCTTTCTACCAATCCTTCTGACAGTTGTGTCCTCTCTCCTTAATCTCACTTTCCCTCACCCCTCTTCTCCACCCCACATCCTGTATATATCACCCTCACTTCTGTCCTCTCCCTATTCCTGCACTCACCAACTCCTGATAATTCTAAACCCACATGCTAATAAAACCTCCAGGATGCTGAGGCATGTCCCTTCATATAAATCACACTCCCATATTACCTCCCTCACCCTTCTGCTTCTCCTAACCTCTGGAGATTAAACCCCAAACCCTGAACCTCCATTGTTTACCTGTACCCAAATCTCCCATCACCCCATGTCCTCTGGCAACAGCTGCAATCCACACAATTTAGTATCTATTCCTCTTCTTCCTCAAACCAGCCTCCCCTTCTCTTGTGCCCTTTGGAACGCCTGCTCTGTTTGTAACAACTTCAGTTCTGTAAATGACCTCTTTATCACTAACTACTTGCTGTTACTGAAACCTGGCTTCATGAATCCGACACTGCTTCTTCTGCTTCCCTCTCCCATGATGGCCTTCTCTTCACCCACTCCCCCAGACCCTGTGGATGTAAGGGATGTAAGGGAATCCTTCTAGCCCCACATAGCATCTTTCAGGTACTGCATCCACCTCCCTCTCTGTCACTCTCCTCATTTGAAGAGCATTGTATTTATTTATTTTTTCCATTTTATTTTAGAAGTGCTGTGATCTATCAGCCTCCTGGACTGGTGTCAACCTTCCTTGATGACTTCTCTGCCTGGCTACCGTACTTTCTCTCTTCTGAAATCCCCACAATCATTCTCGGTGACTTCAACATCCCCGTTAATACGATCACTCCTGCTGCTTCTAAACTTCTCCGTCTAACCTCCTCTTTTTACCTGAAGCAATGGATACATGCATCTACTCACTCTCATGGCAACACGCTCAGCCTTGTATTCTCCTACCTATGCACACCGTGCAACCTCTCCAACAATCCTTTTCCTCCCTCTAAACACCACCTTATGAGTTTCACTCTCTCCCAGTCTTCCACCTCCTCTCCCTCCAACCCCCTAACAGTTACCCATAGGAACCTTCGCCACCTAACCCACCTTAACCGTTCTCTTCTCTGCTACTGACCCTGACCACCTCTATAACAAAATCTGACCCCTGTCCTGCCCCAACCTAACCACTTCTGTCTACAATAGATCCCTTTCCACCGCCCTGGACACACTGGCCCCCCTCACTACACACAGAATCAGGCCCCGACCCCTACAACATAGTTACATAGTAGGTAAGGTTGAAAAAAGACAAAAGTCCATCAAGTTCAGCCTGTGTAGGTGCACGTGTGTCAGCGTCTATAATTATTTCCCATACGTTGTGCTCTGTAAGATGCATATCCAAGCGTCTTTTAAAAATATCCATACACCACCGATTGTGGAAGAGAGTTCCACATCCTTATTGCCCTGACAGTGAAAACCCCTCTGCGCAGTTTAAGGTTAAACCGCTTCTCCTCCAATCTTATTGTGTGGCCCCGTGTCCTCTTACACTCCCTGAGACTGACTCGTTTTTTTTCCTACTCTGGGATCACCATTGAGGTATTTGTAAATCGTTATCATGTCCCCTCTCAAGCGTTGCTTCTTCAGCAAGAATAAATTTAGTGCTTGTAGTCGTTCCTCGTAATTGAGGTCCTCCAGTCCCCTTATTAGTTTTGTTGCCCTTCTTTGGACTCCTTCCAGATCCAGCACATCCTTCCTGAAGACTGATGACCAGAACTGGACAGAGCACTCCAGATAAGGCCTAGCCAGAGTTTTATAAAGTGGCAGGATTATTGTTTCATCCCTGGAGTATATCCCTTTTTGTATGCATGCTAATATTCTGCCGGCTTTGGTAGCTGCAGCTTGGCATTACATGCTATTGCCAATCTGTCATCTACTAGGACCCCCCAGATCTTTCTCCATCCTTGATTCCCCCAGAGGTTCTCCCCCTAGTGAGTGGTTTGCCTTTATGTTTTTCTGCCCCCAAGTGCATTACTTTACATTTCTCCACCTCTAAACCTCATTTGCCATGTGGTTGCCCACTCCATTATTTTGTTCAGGTCTTTCTGTAAAATTTCTTTATCCTGATTTAAAGTTTTTGCCCTGCTTGTTTTTGTGTCATCCGCAAAAACTGAGATTGAGCTATTTATCCCATCCTCTATATCATTTATGAATAAATTGAATAGAATTGGTCCCAAGACAGAACCTTGGAGTACCCCACTCACCACTCCAGACCAGTCGGAGTACATGTTTTTTTATCACCACCCTTTGGACACGCCGCTGTAATCAATTTTTTACCAAAGGACAAACCTTATGGTGCATCCTGTAGGCTTTAGCTTGTAAATTAAGCGTTTATGGGGGGTCTGTATCAAATGTCTTTGCAAAATCCAGATACACCACATCTACGGGCCTTCCCCTGTCTAGATGGCAGCTCACTTCCTCGTACAATGTTAGCAGATTGGTTCAACTGGTCTCCATTCAGTGTCCTCTACCCCTCTCTGCCAATCCCTCCACTGGTCTCCATTCCATGTCCTCCACCCCTCTCTGCCAATCCTTCCACTGGTCTCCATTCAGTGTCCTCCACCCCTCTCTACCAATCCCTCCACTGACCTCCATTCAGTGTCCTCCACCCTCTCTGCCAATCCCTCCACTGGCCTCCATTCAGTGTCCTTCACCCCTCTCTGCCAATCCCTCCACTGGTCTCCATTCAGTGTCCTCCACCCCTCTCTGCCAATCCTTCCACTGGTCTCCATTCAGTGTCCTCCACCCCTCTCTGCCAATCCTTCCACTGGTCTCCATTCAGTGTCCTCTACCCCTCTCTACCAATCCCCCCACTGACCTCCATTCAGTGTCCTTCACCCCTCTCTGCCAATCCCTCCACTGGTCTCCATTCAGTGTCCTCCACCCCTCTCTGCCAATCCTTCCACTGACCTCCATTCAGTGTCCTCCACCCCTCTCCGCCAATCCCTCCACTGGCCTCAATTCAGTGCCCTCCACCCCTCTCTACCTATCCCTCCACTGGTCTCCATTCAGTGTCCTCCACCCCTCTCTGCCAATCCCCCCACTGGCTTCCATTCAGTGTCCTCCACCCCTCTCTGCCAATCCCTCCACTGACCTCCATTCAGTGTCCTCCACCCCTCTCTTCCAATCCCTCTACTGGTCTCCATTAAGTTTCCTCCACTCCTCTCTGCCAATCCCCGACTGGCCTCCATTCAGTGTCCTCCACCCCTCTCTGCCAATCCCTGCACTGGTCTCCATTCAGTGTCCTCCACCCTTCTCTGCCAATCCCTCCACTGGTCTCCATTCAGTGTCCTCCACCACTCTCTGCCAATCCCTCCACTGGCCTCCATTCAGTGTCCTCCACCCCTCTCTACCAATCTCTCCACTGGCCTCCATTCAGTGTCCTCCACCCCTCTCTGCCAATCCCTCCACTGGCCTCCATTCAGTGTCCTCCACCCCTCTCTGCCAATCCCTCCACTGGTCTCCATTCAGTGTCCTCCACCCCTCTCTGCCAATCCCTCCACTGGTCTCCATTCAGTGTCCTCCACCCCTCTCTGCCAATCCCTCCACTGGCCTCCATTCAGTGTCCTCCACCCCTCTCTGCCAATCCCTCCACTGGTCTCCATTCAATGTCCTCCACCCCTCTCTGCCAATCCCTCCACTGGCCTCCATTCAGTGTCCTCCACCCCTCTCTGCCAATCCCTCCACTGGCCTCAATTCAGTGTCCTCCACCCTCTCTGCCAATCCCTCCACTGGCCTCCATTCAGTGTCCTTCACCCCTCTCTGCCAATCCCTCCACTGGCTTCCATTCAGTGTCCTCCACCCCTCTCTGCCAATCCCTCCACTGGCCTCCATTCAGTGTCCTCCATCCCTCTCTGCCAATCCCTCCACTGGTCTCCATTCAGTGGCCTCCACCCCTCTCTACCAATCCCTCCACTGGCCTCCATTCAGTGTCCTCCACCCCTCTCTGCCAATCCCTCCACTGGTCTCCATTCAGTGCCCTCCTCCCCTCTCTACCAATCCCTCCACTGGCCTCCATTCAGTGTCCTCCACCTCTCTCTGCCAATCCCTCCACTGGCCTCCATTCAGTGTCCTCCACCCCTCTCTGCCAATCCCTCCACTGGCCTCCATCCAGTGTCCTCCACCCCTCTCTTCCAATCCCTTCACTGACCTCCATTCAGTGTCCTCCACCCCTCTCTGCCAATCCCTCCACTGGTCTCCATTCAGTGCCCTCCTCCCCTCTCTACCAATCCCTCCACTGGCCTCCATCCAGTGTCCTCCACCCCTCTCTGCCAATCCCTCCACTGGCCTCCATTCAGTGTCCTCCACCCCTCTCTACCAATCCCTCCACTGGTCTCCATTCAGTGTCCTCCACCCCTCTCTGCCAATCCCTCCACTGGCCTCCATTCAGTGTCCTCCACCCCTCTCTGCCAATCCCTCCACTGGTCTCCATTCAGTGTCCTCCACCCCTCTCTACCAATCCCTCCACTGGTCTCCATTCAGTGTCCTCCACCCCTCTCTGCCAATCCCTCCACTGGTCTCCATTCAGTGTCCTCCACCCCTCTCTACCAATCCCTCCACTGGTCTCCATTCAGTGTCCTCCACCCCTCTCTGCCAATCCCTCCACTGGCCTCCATTCAGTGTCCTCCACCCCTCTCTACCAATCCCTCCACTGGCCTCCATTCAGTGTCCTCCACCCCTCTCTGCCAATCCCTCCACTGGTCTCCATTCAGTGTCCTCCACCCCTCTCTACCAATCCCTCCACTGGTCTCCATTCAGTGTCCTCCACCCCTCTCTGCCAATCCCTCCACTGGCCTCCATTCAGTGTCCTCCACCCCTCTCTGCCAATCCCTCCACTGGTCTCCATTCAGTGTCCTCCACCCCTCTCTGCCAATCCCTCCACTGGTCTCCATTCAGTGTCCTCCACCCCTCTCTACCAATCCCTCCACTGGTCTCCATTCAGTGTCCTCCACCCCTCTCTGCCAATCCCTCCACTGGTCTCCATTCAGTGTCCTCCACCCCTCTCCCAACAAATTCATTTTAAAATACTAACAACATTAACAAAGTCATCCACAACTCGGTCCCCAGCTATATCACTAACCTCGTCTCACAATACCAACCTATATGTTCTCTTTGTTACTCCCAAGACCTTCTGCTCACTATGCTCCCATGTCACCTCCTCCCATGCTCATCTCCAGGACTTTAACAGAGCATTTCCCATCCTATGGAGCTCCCTACCCCAATCTGTCCAATTACATCCTACTCTGTCCAATTTGTCCCTGAAAAAAATCTTCTCTTCAGAGAAGTCTTTCCTGCCCCCCACCAAAAAAATGTACTTTTATTTTCTCCATCAGCCCATCCCCCACTGTTATTGCCTTTTGTATCATTTGACCCTCCCTCTTAGATTGTAAACTCTCAGGATCAGGGCCCTCTGATTCCTCCTGTATTATATTGTATTATAACTGCACTGTCCTCCCTCATGTTGTGCAAACTGTTGGCACAATATAAATCCTGTATAATAATAATATATGTGTGTATCATCATCTGCTGGAGATAAAAGACATCACAGTGACTATGGAGGAAGAGGACGGACATGACGGGGGGTTACTGGGTGTAAATAGAAAATAAGATCTTATTACCTCCTCTACTGCCACTTCCAACAACGTCACCTCTACCTCGTATCACAAGGAGCTTCCTTCCTGTACCTGACATCACTTCCTGTCTTCCATAGAGACTTCCTGTCTGAGTAGAAGTGAGATCGCCATCTTGTGGAGCTCAGAGGAACTGCAGCCCTGAGAAACATCTCATAGTGTGAACACGGCCTTGTGCTGTATATCCTTATAAATGTGTAGTGCTCCCCCCCGCAGGAGCCACTGATGATAACTGGTTCTTTCCCAAACAGTACAGAGGCCACCAGTCACCCGAGCACCAGTTTATTCACTCCAGCTCTAACAAACAGTCTAGGGGATTGTCTATTTGTAATAAATTGCTTGTAGAACTTGGGATTTGGGATACTGAAAAACTGCTAGCAACCTTCACAGCTGGGGACCGTGAGGTATCTATCTGAACAGTCTTAGACCCTCACAGCTGAGGACCATGAGTCTCTTTGTGACATCCGGTTACCCTGCGCAACGGCACAGTTATTGGCATCCAGTGCAATCTCAGGAACCCCGCACAGTGCAGGAGGGCGCTCTTCTTTTAGCTCACAGATGAGATTCTTGCTGAGGACCGGGGAATGGTCAGTATCTGAACCCTATGAGATGTGGTCTCAGTCCAAGCAGCCTCTGGCACCCAGTGTCAGGACAAGGTCATCCACCGCCAAGGGCGAATATGGCAAATTGTTCCCCTCCCTCACAAGGGGCTAATATCAGCATGCAGAGCACAATGTATGTAATGTTTGTGGCATGGGAAAAATAGTTATGGTAGTTGTGGTACATTGCAGCAAACTGGAGAGTTTGCATTGCATGCAATTGCAGTGTGACCCCATTCCATTTAATTTTTGCCATGGCCGTGAAGCAAAGCATCAGGCCATGGCAGGTGTACAGAACGGCTGTATCTCTTCATTCAGGTGGGGGTCTGAGGAGGAGGGGGAGGTCTGGGGGTGATCTGAGGAGGTGGGGGGGGGGGCCTGAGGAGGAGAGAGAAAGTCTGGCGGGGGACTGAGAAGGAGAGAGATGATCTGGGGGTGTCTGAGGAGGAGGGGGGGCTGAAGAGGAGAGATCTGGGAGGAGGGGTCTGAGAGGGGGGCTCTGGGGTTGAATTGTCCCCTTGAACTCACAGATCATCTGGAATTTAGAGGCTTCTTCCCCTCTCCAGTCATGTGATCTATCACATGACAAGGGTAGAGAGGAAGAAGGGCAGTCACTCTTGAGAAGCACCGTGCTGAGAGTGAGCTGAGTTCTCAGTCTCATTACCGGCTCCCTATCGACACCTGTAGGCTGGAGGGAGGAGAAAGCCGAATGCTCTCTCCAGCTGCAGCTATCGCCCGCTGCTCCTTCTGACAGGTGGTGTCACTGCTGTCAGTGAGCAGTGGGATGAGCTCCCCGATCAGCATGGCGCCCAGGGAAGGTTCCCGCTCTGCCCTGTCCTTGTCCCGGCCCTGCTTATGAGTACAGTAGACATCAAAGAACATAAGTCAATTAAACCAACTGCTGATTTGAAATGAAAAATACTGCATGTGGTCATTAGATGGCAGCCAAATGAATAGACCTCCTAGCAATGTTCTTACCAGACTGCAGCTAGGGGGAGCTCTAATGTTCAGAGTGTGACCCCAGGAGAGTGATTCTATCTCGCTCACATTAACCCAGGCCTTGTGATTGACAATGGATTTATAATGAAGAACTTTTTGGGGGATTTATATTTTTTAATAAAGGACTGGTCAAATGCTTGGGTGTCTTTATTTCTAGGTGACATTTTTTTAAACATTCACCTATGTAAGGAACCAATACACTGACCACTGATATAAAGGGTCCTTGTCCCATTGGTCACCAATGTAAGAGACCACTACATTGACCACTGATATAAGCGGATCCTTCTCCCATTGGTCACCAATGTAAGGGACCACTACACTGACCACTGATATAAGGGGGTCCTTCTCCCATTGGTCACCAATGTAAGGGACCACTACACTGACCACTGATATAAGGGGTCCTTGTCCCATTGGTCACCAATGTAAGAGACCACTACATTGACCACTGATATAAGGGGGTTCTTCTCCCATTGGTCACCAATGTAAGAGACCACTACACTGACCACTGATATAAGGGGGTTCTTCTCCCATTTGTCACCAATGTAAGGGACCACTACACTGACCTCTGATATAAGGGGGTCCTTCTCCCATTGGTCACCAATGTAAGGGACCACTACACTGACCACTGATATAAGGGGGTTCTTCTCCCATTGGTCACCAATGTAAGAGACCACTACACTGACCACTGATATAAGGGGGTTCTTCTCCCATTGGTCACCGATGTAAGGGACCACTACACTGACCTTTGATATAAGGGGGTCCTTCTCCCATTGGCCCACTGACCACTGATATAAGGAGATCCTTCTCCCATTGGCCATCAATGTAAGGGACCACTACACTGACCACTGATATTAGGGATCCTTCTCCCATTGGTGAATTTTTGTTGGTTGGTAGGAGATCAAATACTTATTTTACTCACTGAACTGCAACTTCATTTATAACATTTGTATCATGTGATTTTTCTGGATTCTGATCAGCTGCACTGATAGATGGCTCTGATGGGTGCCAATGATGGGCACTGGTAGGTGGCACTGATAGCTGGCAATGATAGGCACTGGCAGGCAGCACTTGTGGGCACTGTTGGGGCTGCACTGATAATCAGTGACGATGTCCCCCCTGGGTGCCGAGGACTGCAGATGACCAGCAAACCCTGATTACACCGTGATTGGACACAGCTGATCACGTGGTAAAGAGCCGCTGTCATTGGCTCTTTACTCCAATCTGTGACCAGCTGTGTCCCAAGAACACACTGACCACAGAGCGCGCCGGAAATGAAAAGGGGGGGGGGGAGAGGGGTGAGCACGATTATGGGCGGATATCCATAGACGCCCTCCCGGCAATGTGCGACTGCGTTGTAGCCATCTTTCAGCGAAAGCGTGGTCATTAAAAGATGAAAAAAATGGCAGGGCCTAATGAAAGCGTGCGTACTATTCATCTCTGTGAATTGGGGTAACAAATGAATATTATTAGGCCCTTTGCTATTCTGTTTGAATGTTTTCCTCTTATTTAAATGGAGAATGTTGCATTTGGCCACTAGATGGAGCTAATGCCTATAATACTTAGTGCCATATAATAGCTAAATGTAGTTTTCTCTGTATTACATTAATGGTTGGTATAATATTGCTGGTTTAATTATCTTATGTCCTTTAATGTGACAAGCATTCCCCCAGCTGTGCCAAATTCTGGCCATATTTTCATTAACACAGCAATTTCTTATGACCGTCATCTCAATTATGGGGCAATAATGCGGTATTATTACTGCAGTGCCACATTATTACCACTAGATGGAGCCAATGATCATAGGAAATCACTGAAATAAAATATGACCAATACTGGTCACGGCTGGGGGAATGCACATCACATTAGTTCTGGAATTTTATTGATAGGCAACTCCTATCCTCATATTGATTAGCGGTTCCAAATAAATAACTTCTGCAGTAGGAAACAGACACAAAAGATACACTCCGCATCTTCCCAAATAACTGTTCTGTTTTATTATGACACAATTGAAGGTTTTTATACACATGATTACGTAGCTATCACATTAATATTACAATTGTACTTTTATGGTAACAAGGGGCGTAACATAGGCAGGCTAATTCTAATCAGGACTGGAAAGAATGCAAACATGTAATGAAAACATTATTAGTGCCGTGTGCAATACATACAAAATACAATACAATTCTATACAGAACTTACACATTTCCTTTACACATTCATTCTACAAAGTTTATAGAAACAGACCTGTAAGTGTTTGTGAAATCTTCCACCACAAAATGTACTCAGCCAATGAGAGGTAATGACTCCATTTTTATTTTAAAAAGCCTAGAGGACCGCCTTTTAAGTGGTGGGGTTAACGTGTTTCGTCCTGGAAGACGACTTGAGAAAACAGACCTCTTGCAAGAGAATAATAGACCTCTAAGTCTTTATACCACAAAATGTACTCAGCCAATGAGAGGTAATGACTCCATTTTTATTTTTCTCCTGCTATCAATGGCCAACACGGTACAACACTTCATCCATGTCTTTGGTGATCTCTGATCTCCTTATCAAAAGTTTCTTACATGATGAAGATCAGCCATGGAGTATATCTGAGGTGTATATCAGGGTGTGCTTCTTCCCCACATGTCCAGCAACATTCATATACAAGACATTTCCCGCACTCACTAATACACCTCGAGGGTTGTGTGGGACCCCTGATGTACAGGAAGACAGGACTTCACTGAGGAACATTTCCCTCACTCAGGACAGGAAAGTGACTTCTCCCTCGTGTGAGATCTACGATGTCTGGAAAGATCAGACTTCTGTGAAAAACATTTCCCGCACTCAGGACAGGAATATGGCTTCTCCCCCGTGTGAAACCTCTGATGTATGACAAGTTCTTTTTTCTGTACAAAACATTTCCCGCACTCAGTACAGGAATGCGGCTTTTCTCCTGTATGAGTTCTCTGATGTGTTTTAAGGTGGCCCTTTTGTGAAAAACATTTCCCACACACAGAACAGGAAAATGGCTTCTCCCCGGTGTGCAACCTCTCATGTGTGACAAGATGTGATTTTTGTATAAAACATTTCCCACACTCAGGACAGGAAAATGGCTTCTCCCCCGTGTGATACCTCTGATGTTCGACAAGGTGTGATTTTTGTATAAAACATTTCCCGCACACAGAACAGGAATGCGGCTTTTCTCCCGTGTGAGATCTCTGGTGTTTATTAAAACTGTTCTTCTCTGAGAAACATTTTCCACACTCAGGACAACAATATGGCTTTTCCCCCGTGTGCAATCTCTGATGTATGACAAGTTCTTTTATTTGCACAAAACATTTCCCGCACTCAGAACAGGGATACGGCTTCTCTTCCATGTGAGATCTCTGGTGTTTATTAAAACTGTACTTCTCTGAGAAACATTTCCCACACTCAGGACAGGAATATGGCTTCTCCCCCGTGTGAGACCTCTGATGTATGACAAGTTCATTTTTTTGTACAAAACTTTTCTGGCACTTAGTACAGGAATGCCGCTTTTCTCCTGTATGAGTTCTCTGATGTGTGTAAAGGTTGTCCTTTTGTGAAAAACATTTCCCGCACTCGGGACAGGGAAATGGCTTCTCTCCCGTGTGAGACCTCTGATGTTTGGCAAGATGTGATTTTTGTATAAAACATTTCCCACACTCAGGACAGAGAAATGGCTTCTCTCCCGTGTGAGACCTCTGATGATCGACAAGATGTGATTTTTGTATAAAACATTTCCCACACACAGAACAGGAATACGGCTTCTCTCCTGTGTGAGATCTCTGGTGTTTGTTAAAATGGCACTTCTCCGAGAAACATTTCCCACACTCAGCACAGGAATATGGCTTTTCTCCCATATGCAATCTCTGATGTGTGTAAAGATTGGACTTCCTTGAAAAACATTTCCCGCACTCAGGACAGGAAAACGGCTTCTCCCCCGTGTGAGATCTCTGATGTACGACAAGTTCTGTTTTCTGTCCAAAACATTTCCAGCACTCAGTACAGGAATACGGCTTCTCACCTGTGTGTGATATCTGATGTCTGTTAAGTTGGGACTTCTGTGAAAAACATTTCCCGCACTCGGGACAGGAATACGGCTTCTCACCTGTGTGCAATCTCATATGTCCGTTAAGATGGGACTTCTGTGAAAAACCTTTTCCGCACTCGGAACAGGAATACGGCTTCTCCCCCGTGTGCATTCTCTGGTGTCTAGAAAATTTGGATTTATCTGAAAAAAAATTCCCGCACTCAGTACAAGAATACAGCTTTACTCCTGTGTGAGTTCTTTTATGCACATTAAGGTTGGATTTCAAATGGAAACACTTCCCGCACTCAGGACAGGCAAACCTCTTATCTTTAGGAAGGACGGCACCGTCCCTCACAGTCTGAGGTTCCTCAGGATAAGAGGAATACGATGGTCCGGCACCGTCCCTCACAGTCTGAGGTTCCTCAGGATAAGAGGAATACGATGGTCCGGCACCGTCCCGCACAGTCTGAGGTTCCTCAGGATAAGAGGAATACGATGGTCCGGCACCGTCCCTCACAGTCTGAGGTTCCTCAGGATAAGAGGAATACGATGGTCCGGCACCGTCCCTCACAGTCTGAGGTTCCTCAGGATAAGAGGAATACGATGGTCCGGCACCGTCCCTCACAGTCTGAGGTTCCTCAGGATAAGAGGAATACGATGGTCCGGCACCGTCCCGCACAGTCTGAGGTTCCTTAGGATAAGAGGAATACGATGGTCCGGCACCGTCCCTCACAGTCTGAGGTTCCTTAGGATAAGAGGAATACGATGGTCCGGCACCGTCCCTCACAGTCTGAGGTTCCTCAGGATAAGAGGAATACGATGGTCCATCTACACTGTGTGGTGCCGGATGGACATTTGAGGTAGTCGGGTTTTCTCCTGGACTATACTGTGTGATGTCCTCATCTTCTACTTTACAGTCTGGAGACAAAGTGAGACAATCCTCTGAGGTTTTCCTCATCTCCCGTCCATCTACTAAAATAGAAATACAAAGATTATTACTAGACATGAGCAGATTGTTTTCACTAACCAACCAAGTTGAAGACCAGGCTGATCCTAATGACACCATCATTGGGTTATTGCCTCCTCCCTCATTATCACTTTCTGTTTAAGGTTCCAAAGTTGAAGAATGTTACCACATTATTAGCAACATGTAAAAGTCTGTATGTAATGTATAGTGTATATATTGCAGGGGTCAGGATTATGTAATTTACAATATAAATTACAGTGCAAGGATCAGAATTCATAATATTGGTGGCTGAAATGTTTACATGAGACAAGTTGCAGAGGTCCCACACCGCTGCCTCCCATCTCCTGAGACTGCACTCAGTGACTTGGGTCTGAGACTATACAGACATATCCCTCCACCCGGCACAGCCAGCAAATAACAGAGCAAGTAACCCGGGAGAATTGTTCTGTCAGAGATCTTGCTAGACCCGAGCATGGGGCAGAAGTCTCAAGGTACATACCCCAGGTGCCTAGGCTGAGTAATGCCTATGGTGAAAATCAGCATTTTGCTGTCAGCTTAACACCAGAATCTCCATAAATCCAGTCTAGATACATACATTTTTCCGCCAACCCTTGCCTGGGGTCACCCCTCCGGGGCCAATCACCTGACAAGTAGGTACTGGATTACTAGCTCTGGCTTCATGTTGTTGTCCAATCATAACCTATACTCCAATACACTCTCTACTTGTTGTTACAGACATCAGATATACACATCAGCCCCTGATGAAGCGAGGAGAGATCGCAAAACGCGTCGGATTAGAGATGTATCATGTATATATGTACTCTTCATATTTTGAGGTTATGTCATTATGGCTATGTTTTTTAGGACCACTTTATCATGCTGCTGTTCTTATGTAATTGTCACCTATGTTCATGACTGGTACTGGATGATATTTATTTCAATAAATTTTGTCATTATTTCTACATTTCTATATTCTTTTTATTTATCTGTAATCAACATGAACACTTCATTTAAAGTCCCACGGGTGAATTTTTGTTTCTCTGAGATACATAAATTGTGTCTGCAGCACAGAGAAGGAAGATTATCCAAGAGAAATACAGGAATACAGGACGGGGAACACAGCTCAGGAAAGTGACCAGGGGATTACAGGCTGATATCACCCAGTCCCCGCCCTACTCTGGACCAATCAGTGAGCAGTATGGGAGGAGGAATGTATTTAGTGTTAATGACCCACCTGTGCTGATCTCTGTAGGAGTGTCCTCCTCTATAAATGTCCCCGTTATTCCATCCTCCTCCATAGACTGCTGATCATCCCTCACATACGTCTCTTCTTCTGATTTAACCTCAAATTCTATATCGATTGGATCTCCACTCTAAACCAAGAAAATGATAGAGAAATATTGTGACATCATATAGAAAAAAACACATCCTCTCCAGAAGTCCATGTTCTAGATGCTCCGATCCACCAACCTTGTAACAGTGATGGCTGGTGTGACCTTCCTGTGTGGAATCCTCCTCTTTTATCTCTTCTTTAACCTCAACTTTAGAATCTCTCAGGTTCCCACTCTGAATATATAATAAAAATGACATCAATGGTAACAATGCAGATAATGTACAGATCCTAATGATACTATCAGTGATTGTTCCTCATCTACCTGATGATGGTGAGGGATGGTGTGACCTTCCTGTGTGGAATCCCGGGAATACAGAGGACGGGGACATCTCTCTGGTGGGTTCCTGGTATTAGGTGGTTCCATCATATCCTTGTGTCCTTCTGAAAAGTCCTCCATCACTCCATACTCCTCATCCTCCTCTTTATACTCTTCTTTAACATCAATATTATCATCCCCGAGGTTTCCACTCTGAATATATAATAAAACATTCATTGTAACAAACATGCTGTGTATAAATCATAACTACTAATAATTGTCAATCATCTACCTGATGATGGTGAGGGATGGTGTGATCTTCCTGTGTGGAATCCCAGGAATACAGAGGACGGGGACATCTCTCTGGTGGGTTCCCATTACTGGATCCATCTGTAGGAAACACACACACTGACTGAATACATTGTTTCTATGTGTTTATCAGATGATGGGGGATCTAGGTGGACCCTCCGTACTGCTCTCTCCTTTACAATAAAGTCTCCTCTTACCCGGTGATGTGAGGGGCGGCTGATTGTCCATCATGACGTCCTTCCCAGCACCGCTCACCTCTCCTGTCAGCAGCTCGATGATCTCTCTGGTGACCTCTAGAATCTTCTTTTTATTTCTCTATTCTATCAGGGAGGGAGGTGGAGGCAATGTGATGGTCATATAATCTCCAGACTTCACAGGAGGAAAACTCTAGATTTGAACACAAATAATAAAATCAAATGACATTCCCAGAATCCTCCTCACCTCATTGGTCAGGTCTCTTTTTATTTAAACCCCACTTCATGCTGAGGTTTCTGATATTACATACAATGCAGGTCCAACAGCCCTACTTTGAAAGTGAGGAGGCCAGGGGCCGGCCCACATCCTAAGAGCATCAGAAAAAAGAGTCGGATAGAGAGATATTAGGAGGAAGAGCAGTGAAGCCAGTGTGATGTCATAGGATTCTCTGACTCTGGTTAGAGGGACATTGGGAGAAGGAGCTGTGGAGGGCACCCTATGAGGTTTCCGTACACAGAATAATATCTTCCGGGTGCGTCCCACCTCTACTAAACTGAAGGATGAACTTTATCTTTGGGCTTTTCCAGGACACATCATATTCCTGTGATCTCCGTGTACTCCGGGGACTTTACTGATCATATTTTAAGACGAATATCTGAGACTGGGATCATTATGGGAAATAATTTCCGGATATGTACTACAAATTAAATTTTTCCCTCCTTCTTTTTATTTGAATCTTATAAAATAAAGACATACATATTCCAATCCTCCCTAAATAAACCCCCCATCCCACGCCACTAATTAAAGTAGTATAATCCGTTTGTCAGGAGTGTGTTGCGCTCCTGCATCCTGATTTTGGCTGTGATGCATTCTTTCTGTCTGTCTGTCCACCTGTAAGGTGATTGATGTGGTCAGGCTCTGGTTGGAGACCAAACCTTATTTAAGCCAGTCAAACCTGCAGTCTCATGCTTGTGATATTGCGTTTGTAACATGTGCTCCAAACTCTGCCCTTCTCTGTTGTTTGTATTCCCTCGTTGATGACCTCGGTTCGGATACCAACTACTTTCTGAACTCTGTCTGTCTTTTGACTATGGATTTGACCCTGACTATTCTGAACCTTGTCTGCCTTGTACCTGGACTTTCATTGAACCACTCTGCCTGTCTGCCAACCGGTTCAACAAAGTACCTGGTTGCTGTGCTGAGTTCATTCCTGCCCTGGTGTTGTGGCCAGGCACTATAGCATTGTGTGTAAGTCCTGGGGGCAACTTAGTACTGGTAGACTTGCTTGCCTTATGGAAAAGGGGGATTCTATAGGTGAAGAACACAGAAGCCAGCTAAAGTGTCTGACCGCCTGCGTTGGGGTAAGCGTTACATTGTTAGTATAGATGTAGAAATTCTACAATAGACTGATGAGGTGAGAAGGTCATTGGTGGGAAAGGTGACATCTCCAAAATGATGAAAATGTTTCAGCCCTGTAAGTGGGGGAATGTTCTGATCCTAAAGAGGTTCATCTACGTTTTCACACTATATATGGCTGGGGGAACATGTCTTTCTTTAAGTGGGTTCTTTATTTAAGTGGGCAAACTTCAGCTCTGCACTTCAGCAATTGCACAAAGCGAGAATATACAGCAAACTACTTTGGAAAACACCAAACAGACTGCAGGTGACCTTGTTTCCCTATTCAGCTCTCCTTCCTCTTTGTAACACGTGCTTTCTACCAATCCTTCTGACAGTTGTCTCCTCTCTCCTTAATCTCACTTTCCCTCACCCCCTCTTCTCCACCCCACAGCCTGTATATATCACCCTCACCTCTGTCCTCTCCCTATTACTGCACTTACCAACTCCTGATAATTCTAAAGCCACATGCTAATAAGACCTCCAGGACTCTGGGGCATGTCCTATCATATAAATCACACTCCCATATTACCTCCCTCACCCTTCTGCTTCTCCTAACCTCTGGAGATTAAACCCAAACCCTAAACCTCCATAGTTTACCTGTACCCAAATCTCCCATCACCCCATGCCCTCTGGCAGCAGCTGCAATCCACGCAATTTAATTTTTTTCCAAAACCAGCCTCCCCTTCTCTTGCGCCATTTGGAACGCCTGCTATTTTTGTAACAAACTTACTTTTGTCCATGACCTCTTTATCACTAACTACTTGCTGTTACTGAAACCTGGCTTCATGAATCCGACACTGCTTCTCCTGCGTCCCTCCCCCATGATGGCCTTCTCTGGACTCACTCCCTCAGACCCTGTGGATGTAAGGGAGATGTAGTGGGAATCTTTCTGGCCCTACATAGCATCTTTCAGGTACTTCACCCTTCTCTAACTCTCTTCATTTGAGGCACATTGTATTTTCTATTTATTTTTATCTATTTTCTGTTCTATAATTTGTTAATACTAACAAACTAACTTCTAAACTTTTTAGTCTAACCTCCTCTTTTGACATGAAGCAATCGGTACACAATGGATACACACTTCTACTCATTCTGATGGCAACACCCTTGACCTTGTATTCTCCTACCTATGCACTCCATGCAACCTCTCCAACAATCCGTTTTCTCTCTCTAATCACCACCTTATCAGTTTCACTCTCTCCCAGTCTTCCATCTCCTCTTTTTCCAACCACCTATCAGATACCCATAGAAACCTTCACCACTTAAACCACCTTGACCTCCTCTCTTCAATGCTACTGACCGCCTCTATGACAAAATCTCAAACTTGTCCTGCCCCAACCTTACCACTTCTGTCTACAATAGATCCCTGTCCTCTTCCCTTGATGAGCTCACCCCCTCACTACGCACAGAATCAGGTCCCAACCCCTACAAGCTTGGAAAACAGATGATACCAGATGTCTCAAAAAACATAGCCGACTCTTGATCGCCTGTGGCGTAAGAATAAATCTTGGAAAGACTTCAACCAATAAAAAACTGCCCTCCTAAAATACAATTCCTGCCTCCACACTACCAAGCAGACCTATTTTATCACTCTCATTTACAACTTATCATCCCGTCCCTGTCAACTCTTCTCTACCCTCAACTTTGTTCTCCATTGACAAATTTACTCGTTGCCCAGGAGATCACTAATCGCTTAAAAAACAAAATTGATACAATTCGTAATGAGATCTCTGGTGTCCAGATACCTTCCCCACTTAACACTCTATATCCACAGGAACACTCATTACTTTTCCTCATGGCTCTATCATACACTATCTAACTCACATCTTCAATGCCTCCCCCTGTTTTGGCATCTTCCCTGTGACAGACGCAGATAGGACAGGGGCTTTTGGAGGGGACTATGGGCTAGCTTTCTACCCACTGATTAAGCCATGGAGGATACCGGGGAAATTGCCTACTTCTCCCTGTCAGAAGATGGAGGAGAGCCGGGTCCTGAAACCCTTGACCGGGAAAATCTACCAGGACTATGCAGCCAGGAAGTCCCCAAAACAGTGGTGCATCTGCGGGAACATTGGGTCAAACAGATCGTGCAATACTTCATATTCCCATCGCACACGTTCCTGGATAAGCTCTCAAAGTTTGGGTGCTGCAGCAACAACCAGCTGGATACTAGTTCAAGCCACAAAGTAGATATTTGCCAGCACACCATGGGATCGACACAAATTAGCGTCCAAAAGGATTATTTATTGCATGATCACAACACAAGGAGAGTGCAACGTTTCGGAGTCACGCAGGACCCCTTCGTCAGGCATGTGAAACCACAAAGGGGTCCTGCGTGACTCCGAAACATTGCACTCTCTTTGCGTTGTGACCATATTCCTTATTTTGGCCCAGCAGGTCCTAGAGAGCATAATGCAGCATTTGCCCATTTTGCCCCAGCTACTAGCAACCTTATATTATTAATTTTTCATATTATTTCTGCCGATGTGCCACTTGGTAACCTAGATCCGAGCTGGATCTGGGGTGGGACATTTAGAAACGACGGTGTAATATTCTTTATGTATCCGGGGCTGTGAAAATGTTTCTGGGCATCCTGGTGGGCACACCCTGGCTAATCAAGACATGTTTTCTAGCACACAGACAAGGGAGGCAGGGTGGGGAATTCCTGCGACTACTAGCCATACTGATAAGACTTGTCTAGGTGCCCAGCTGTTATTTAGATTAATGTTTAAAGGTTGCATTGTCATGTTTTTACTGGTTGTACGTATTATCTATGCTAATATCCCCAAGAGGGGAATGTCCTCCTGCGGGTATAAAGTATGTTTCTGGGTTTCAATAAAACAGTTATTCCTTTATGTGTTGTTTCGATTTAATTATTCATTTTTTGTTTTTTCTTTATACATCCAAGGTTGATCTTATCATGTGTATTATTATTAAATAATCAAATATTCTCGTCCATTTTCCTGATGAAGCCTTCCTGGCGAAACATGTTGAAACTTGTGGACGTGGCTACGTTTAGATCTATGTGATTACAGTTTTTTCCTTCATTTGTCAATATTTGGTAATAGATGTTCACCTTTGACTATGAATGTAAACTGTTTTCACTTTTCATTGTCTTTTTTTCTTAAATTGTCTCAATAAATATTTACATAATTTTTAATTAATAGTGTTTTTCACATATTGTGTGTACCTCTAAAGTCCCACATTCTATATATTTGCTCAGTTATTCCTTTATTTTTACCTCAACATCCTGTCTGTGTACGATTTGTGGGGCAAAGGGCTGATATTAGCTACAGTACCGGTCTGCTGGAAGGGTTTGGAGGGCAGGAGGCCCCGTGTGGCAGAGGCACCGAGTCAGGGTACCAGGAGTTCTGTCACATTCCCCAACTCTCTAAAACATGCGCTAGTCACCCCCATACTTAAGAAGCCCTTTTTGGACTCCACAGTTCCTAACAACCTACACCCCATCTCCTTGCTTCCCTTTTCCTCCAAACTGCTTGAACAT
Organism: Aquarana catesbeiana; assembly: GCF_042186555.1. Taxonomy (NCBI): domain Eukaryota; kingdom Metazoa; phylum Chordata; class Amphibia; order Anura; family Ranidae; genus Aquarana; species Aquarana catesbeiana. Next base: position 298,103,486 of record NC_133331.1, on the reverse strand, counting down.
TTGGTCTACAACCGACTGAGCGACCATCTCATTGACAATAACATTCCTGATCCCCTTCAGTCTGCATTTTGCTCCCAGCACTCCACAGAAACTGCTCTCCTAAAACTCAATATTGATCTACCATTCTGTACTCCTACTCCTGGACCTCTGTGCTGCCTCTGACACAGTGGACCACCCCCTCCTTCTCAAAAAAAAACTCCACTTCTTTGGTCCCCGTGACTGCACTCTTCATTGGTTCTCACCCTGCCTATCCCACCACACCTTCAGTTTAACTAACAACTTTACTTCCTTTTACTCTCCTCTTCCAATTTTTGTTGAGGTCCCCCAAGGTTCTGTTCTTGGACCTCTTCTATTCTCGATCTACACCTCCTCCCTGGGTCAGCTTATAGCCTCCATGGCTTCCAATACCATTTCTACTTTGATGACACCCAAATCTATGTCTTTACCCCTCAGCTCACAGTCAGGGCTTGGCTCAGCCCTTCCTTTTCAGAGCTGGCCGCTCAGCTGTCGGCAAATTATCAGCTCCTATCTCTCCACAGTTACTCAGCTGTTGATGATATCCTGCTCATCAGTCCTGCCTACTTAAGCCATCCAGTCCAGAGGATCTCTGCCTTCGCCTTAGTCAACATCACAGAGACTATCCATTGCATTCCTGTTTAAAGACTTGCTTTGCTGACATCCCTTCTGGCTCCAGATCCTGCTTGCTGTTCCACTACATTGATCCCTGACTTCTGGCTTGGCTGACTATCCGTTACGGTTACAGAACTTTGGCTATGTTTTGACTATGTTTGTTCTTTTTTTCTTTTATTATTATACAAGTGTGATTTAACTGTACTTTAACTGTACTTTAACTGAACTGTAACAGTCTCCTCACGTATTACTAATTTACTAACAGAAATATCAGTCTGGATGACACACCACTTCTACAAACACAATCTATCCAAAACCAAGCTCATAATATTTCCATTCAGTGTCCTCCACCAATCCCTCCACTGGCTTCTGCTCACCCCACAAATTAAGTTCAAAATCATCCACACTCGGCTGCATCATCAACCTAGTCTCACAATACCAACCAAATCGTTCTCTTCATTCCTCTCAAGACCTCCTGTTATCTAGCTCTCATGTCACCTCCTCCCATACTCATCTCCAGAGCCTCTGGCATCCTCTGGAACTCCCTATGACTATACATGCTCTTGATATTCACAGGTGATGTTCATGGACAATCAACATTTCACATGTTTATGTCTTAATTGTTTAATTATTTAGAGGGGTATATATATATATATATATATATATATATATATATATATATATATACACACACACACACACACCTGTATGTTGGTGAGGCACTTTAGCTATGAGTAAGCATCGTGATTGATGTGAAACGCGTTAGCAGTGTCTGTTGGACTGTTCCTATTCGTGGATGTATTTGGATTCTGTTTTTATGAAATAAAAGGTGAACATTTAGAGTGAGGCTATCCAGCGTTTTTATTTCCCTGCCCCCACCTAACAGCCGGACTTCTATTTTTTCCATCAGCCCATCCCCCACAGTTATTACCTTTTGTATCCTTTGACCTTCCCTCTTAGATTGTAAGCTCTAAGGATCAGAACCCTCTGATTCCTCCTGTATTATATTGTATTGTAACTGTACTATCTGGCCTCATGTTGTGCAAACTGTTGGCGCTATATAAATCCTGTATAATAATAATATATGTGTGTATCATCATCTGCTGGAGATAAAAGACGTCACAGTGACTATGGAGGAAGAGGACGGACATGACGGGGGGTTACTGGGTGTAAATAGAAAATAAGATCTTATTACCTCCTCTACTGCCACTTCCAACAATGTCTCCTCAGTTATCCGTTCCTAAAGGAACTTCCTGTCTTTATCCAACATCACTTCCTGTTTGTTCCTGAATCACTTCCTGTTTGTTCCTGACATCACTTCCTGTCTTCCATAGAGACTTCCTGTCTGGGTAGATGTGAGAAGATCACCACCTTGTGGAGCTCAGAGGAACTGCAGCCCCGAGAAACGTCTCATAGTGTGAACACGCCTCCTCGTGCTGTGTATGTATGCACTGTAGGGATGAGCCTGATGTTCGAGTCGAACATCGGGTGTTTCGCCGAACAGTGAACATTATGCGGTGTTCGTGGCAAATTTGAAAGCCGCGGAACACCGTTAAAGTCTTTGGGACACGAACATGAAAAACTAAAAGTGCTCATTTTAAAGGCTTATATGCAAGTTATTGTCATAAAGAGTGTTTGGGGACCTGGGTCCTGCTGCAGGGGACATGTATGAATGCAAAAAAAAAGTTTTAAAAACGTCAATTTTTTCGGGAAAAATGATTTTAATAATGCTTAAAGTGAAACAATAAAAATGAAATATTTCTTTAAATTTCGTACCTGGGGGGTGTCTATAGTATGCCTGTAAAGTGGAGCAGTTTTCCCGTGTTTAGAACAATACCACAGCAAAATGACATTTCTAAAGGAAAAAAAGTCATCTAAAACTAATCGCGGCTGTAATGAATTGTCGGGTTCCGGCAATATGGATGAAACTCATTGAAAAAAACGGTATGGGGGAGGGCTTTCACACCGGAGCGGTGCGCTGGCAGGGCGTCAGAAAAAGTCCTGCCAGCAGCTTCTTTGGAGCGGTGGAGGAGCGGTGAACTCACCGCTCCTCCACCGCTGCTCCCCATTGAAAACAATGGGGCATCGCTGCGATACCGCCAGGCAAAATGCCTCCCCAGCTGCGTTTTGTGTTGGCGGTTTTAATCCCTTTTTGGCCGCTAGCGGCTTTACCGCTGACGCCCTAGGCGGCACAGTGTGAAAGGGGTCTTATGCCGCGTACAACGAACGAGCGGACTGAACTCTGACGGATTTTTTGACGGAGTTCCGACGGAGTTCCAACGAAATGGACTTGCCTACACACGATCACACCAAAGTCCGATCGTTTCGACCGTGATGATGTGCGACCGAACTAGAAAAGGAAGCTCAATAGCCAGTAGCCAATAGCTGCCCATGCGTCGTTTTTGGTCCGTACAGACAAACTGTTTGTTCGATAGGAATCGAGTCAGTCGGAAAGATTTGAAACTTGTTCTATTTCTAAGGTCCGTCAGATTTTTCGACAGAAAAGGTCCGGTGAAGCCCACACACGATCGAATTGTCCGAACGGATTCGTTCTGTCGGACCTTTGATGCAGAAAAGTCCGGTCGTGTGTACGCGGCATTAGCGTTAACGCTTACAAACGACGTTATTGAGACCTAGTCAAGACACTAATAAAATTGAGGCCTTAAATGTGAGATCTGGGGGGGTCAAAAAGACCTCACATCTCATATTTACACTAAAATGCAATTTAAATGATGTAAATGTAATAAAAAAAAAAATCCTGCTTTAGGCCCCATTGGGCGGAAGTGACGTTTGACGTGGAGCCGAGCAGGGGCCATCTTCCCCCTCAGTTGGCATCCAGGCAGTGAGGGGAGAAGAACCGTTTCGGCTCCGCCGCTACTGATTTCTCCGGTAAGCGTCAGAGACGACCGGATCGTGGCGGGAGGGGGGGGGGTGGCCCTTTCCCATCCCCGATAACAGTAATCTCGTGGCGCATCCGCCTCTGAGACTACTTTTATCTTAAAGCGGACCGCCCGCTGAAGAAGAGGATACCGGGGTTATGGTAGCTAGCTGATGACATAACAATGATATTCCTCTTCAAAGTGTCGACATATAACGACGGCGGGCGGTCCGTAAGCAGTTAAAAAATGCTTTTGGAGCATTATTGGGAAATTGTTTACTGTATAAGTTGTGTGTTATTTTGTTCCACATACTAATTGAAAAGTTGAAAAAATAGTTTTGGGCAGTCTCACTCATAACGCTGCACAATTTATGTTTAGATGAGATTCCACATATGTATACGCTTAAACGCATGCAATTTGTATGTTTTTTTATTAATGTATGTTGCTATAAACTTTTTTTTTTCAGGATTGGATAGTCTCCTCAGTGGGTGGCTCGCCCATTAGGGGTGCATGGGCGCCAAACCCCTCTATCCATCCGTCTGTCCCAATCTACATGCAGTGCGGCGGACGCATGGATTCCAATGGGGGGTTGGGGGAGTTTTGAAGCACGTGAGGCTCTAATAGGTTTCAAAAAAGGGAGGGCTCGGGGGCGCAGAGCTCTGCGGGTGGTTGTTTGAGGTCCCAACCCAAAAAAACCCCCACCAGCCACCACTGAGTCTCTCTTTTTGTTTATATATTTCTCCCTATTTCTCTATATCCCGGGCACCGCCCTCTCTCTCCAGCCACCCCCTCTATGTAGAATGGATATATCCCGGGCACCGCCCCCTCTCTCCAGCCACCCCCTCTATGTAGAATGGATATATCCCGGGCACCGCCCCTTCTCTCCAGCCACCCCCTCTATGTAGAATGGATATATCCTGGGCACCGCCCCCTCTCTCCAGCCACCCCCTCTATGTAGAATGGATATATCCCGGGCACCGCCCCCTCTCTCCAGCCACCCCCTCTATGTAGAATGGATATATCCCGGGCACCGCCCCCTCTCTCCAGCCACCCCCTCTATGTAGAATGGATATATCCCGGGCACCGCCCCTTCTCTCCAGCCACCCCCTCTATGTAGAATGGATATATCCTGGGCACCGCCCCCTCTCTCCAGCCACCCCCTCTATGTAGAATGGATATATCCCAGGCACCGCCCCCTCTCTCCAGCCACCCCATCTATGTAGGATGGATATATCCCGGGCACCGCCCCCTCTCTCCAGCCACCCCCTCTATGCAAAAATTGATATATCCCAGGCACCGCCCTCTCTCTCCAGCCACCCCTCTATGCAGAATGGATATATCCCGGGCGCCGCCCCCTCTCTCCAGCCACCCCCTCTATGCCTCTATGTAGAATGGATATATCCCGGGCACCGCCCCCTCTCTCCAGCCACCCCCTCTATGTAGAATGCATATATCCCGGGCACCACCCCCTCTCTCCAGCCACCCCCTCTATGTAGAATGGATATATCCTGGGCACCGCCCCCTCTCTCCAGCCACCCCCTCTATGTAGAATGGATATATCCCAGGCACCGCCCCCTCTCTCCAGCCACCCCATCTATGTAGGATGGATATATCCCGGGCACCGCCCCCTCTCTCCAGCCACCCCCTCTATGCAAAAATTGATATATCCCAGGCACCGCCCTCTCTCTCCAGCCACCCCTCTATGCAGAATGGATATATCCCGGGCGCCGCCCCCTCTCTCCAGCCACCCCCTCTATGCCTCTATGTAGAATGGATATATCCCGGGCACCGCCCCCTCTCTCCAGCCACCCCCTCTATGTAGAATGCATATATCCCGGGCACCACCCCCTCTCTCCAGCCACCCCCTCTATGTAGAATGGATATATCCCGGGCACCGCCCCCCCTCTCCAGCCACCCCATGTATGTAGAATGGATATATCCCGGGCACCGCCCCCTCTCTCCAGCCACCCCCTCTATGTAGAATGGATATATCCCGGGCACCGCCCCCTCTCTCCAGCCACCCCCTCTATATAGAATGGATATATCCCGGGCACCGCCCCCCTCTCTTCAGCCACCCCCTCTATGTAGAATGGATAAATTCTTGCATTGCATAAATCTATCCATGGCCGCTGTAGCCACCCCCCTATTCCGGAGTCCGGCCTCTTTTCAGACACCTGAATTCCAGCGGCGGGGGGTGTTTTTTGAAGCACCTGATTGGAGCCATAGTCTCTAATAGGCTTCAAAAAAGGTGGACTCGTGGCGCAGAGCATTGCGCTCGCAGTCCACCCAGATGTGTAAGAAAAGCAAATGAATATTCGCTTTTCTAACACTGAACCGCCTCTCAGCCAATCAGGAGGCGCAGATCTAATACCCATCACCTGATTGGCTGAAGGCAATGGCGCTCCGATTGGAAGCCTAGCAGAAGACGAGACAAATAGAGGACAAAGGAGCCGCCTCCATCACCTGCTGCCTGATCCCCAACCAAGATGAGGTAAGTGTCGGGCAGTCAGTGGGCGGGCGGCCGGGGGTCACAGTGGCTGCAATTGATGGGCACAGTGGCTGCATTTGATGGGCACAGTGGCTGCATTTGATGGGCACAGTGGCTGCATTTGATGGGCACAATGGCTGCATTTGATGGGACACAGTGATGGCAATTGAAGGGCACAGTGGCTGCACTTGATGGGACACAGTGATGACATTTGACAGGCACAGTGGCTGCAATTGATGGGCACAGTGGCTGCAATTGATGGGCACAGTGGCTGCATTTGATGGGACACAATGATGGCATTTGATGGGCACAGTGGCTGCATTTGATGGGCACAGTGGCTGCATTTGATGGTACAGTGGCTGCATTTGAAGGGCACAGTGGCTGCACTTGATGGGACACAATGATGACATTTGACAGGCACAGTGGCTGCAATTGATGGGCACAGTGGCTGCATTTGATGTTTTTTTTTCCGTATTTTTCAGAATTTTGCACCCTCCAAAAAATTTTAAGCACCAGCCGTCACTGATATACATTTACACACACACACTGTATGTGTATATATAGATATATGTATATATATATGTGTGTGGTTTTTCTTTTTCCTTGTCTCTCTCTCCTCTTTCTTCTCTTCCCTCCTTTCTCTCCTCTTTCTACTACTCATTCCAGTTGTAAAGAGACTTTATCATTGCCTGTGTAGATAAGGGAGAATCAGGGAGAGATGTAGATAGAGAAGCAGGAAACTCAGTGCCATGTAGCTGTGAACCAGCTCTGCTCTAGTCCTGAGGGGGAGGGGCTGTCAGAGAGGAGTGCAGAGCTGGCAGGATGAGAGAGAGAACAGCAAGGCATCATGGGATTCAGGAAGTCACACAGGACAAACTTCCTGTGTCAGGAGGAGGTACGTTTAATGGTAAACTAAATGCATCTTTTGAAAATACCAACAACCAGAAGTAGCAGCTTTGCAGGGACTAAAGATAATGAAAGGAGCTGCTTTTTTGAAATCTGCACAGTGGTTATTGTTATTTGGGGCCCCTTATCTGGAACATGGGATGTTTTTTAAAGGTGAACTAAACCCTTTAATGTGACAAGCATTCCCCCAGCTGTGCCAAATTCTGGCCTTATGTTCATTAACACAGCAATTTCCTCTGACCGTCATCTCAATTATGGGGCAATAATGCGGTATTATTACTGCAGTCCCACATTATTGCCACTAGACGGAGCCAATGATCATAGGAAATCACTGAAATAAAATATGACCAATACTGGTCACGGCTGGGGGAATGCGCGTCACATTTGTTCTGGAATTTTATTGCTAGGCAATTTCTATCTTCATATTGATTAGCGGTTCCAAATAAATAACTACTGCAGTAGGGAACAGACACAAAAGATACACTCCGCATCTTCCCAAATAACTGTTCTGTTTTATTATGACACAATTGAAGGTTTTTATACACATGATTACGTAGCTATCACATTAATATTACAATTGTACTTTTATGGTAACAAGGGGCGTAACATAGGCAGGCTAATTCTAATCAGGACTGGAAAGAATGCAAACATGTCATGAAAACATTATTAGTGCCGTGTGCAATACATACAAAATACAATACAATTCTATACAGAACTTACACATTTCCTTTACACATTCATTCTACAAAGTTTATAGAGACAGACCTGTAAGTGTTTGTGAAATCTTCCACCACAAAATGTACTCAGCCAATGAGAGGTAATGACTCCATTTTTATTTTTCTCCTGCTATCAATGGCCAACACGGTACAACACTTCATCCATGTCTTTGGTGATCTCTGATCTCCTTATCAACTGTTTCTTACATGATGAAGATCAGCCATGGAGTATATCTGAGGTGTATATCAGGGTGTGCTTCTTCCCCACATGTCCAGCAACATTCATATACAAGACATTTCCCGCACTCACTAATACACCTCGAGGGTTGTGTGGGACCCCTGATGTACAGGAAGACAGGACTTCAGTGAGGAACAATTCCCTCACTCAGGACAGGAAAGTGGCTTCTCCCCCGTGTGACATCTCTGATGTGTGTTAAGAGCAGACTTCAATGAAAAACATTTTCCACACTCAGGACAGGAATACGGCTTCTCCCCCTTGTGCAATCTCTGATGTGTGTTAAGATTGGACTTCACTGAAAAACATTTTCCGCACTCAGAACAGGAATACGGCTTTTCCCCCGTGTGCAATTTCTGATGATAGGAAAGACTGGACTTCAATGAAAAACATTTCCCGCACTCAGGACAGAAATACGGCTTTTCCCCTGTGTGCGATCTCTGATGCGTGGAAAGACTGGACTTCCGTGAAAAACATTTCCCGCACTCAGGACAGAAATACGGCTTTTCCCCTGTGTGCGATCTCTGATGCGTGGAAAGAGTGGACTTCTGTGAAAAACATTTCCCGCACTCAGGACATGAATATGGCTTCTCACCCGTGTGCAATGTCTGATGATGGGAAAGACTGGACTTCTGTGAAAAACATTTCCCGCACTCAGTACAGGAATACGGCTTCTCACCCGTGTGCAATCTCTGATGCGTGGAAAGATGGAACTTCTGTGAAAAACATTTCCCGCACTCAGTACAGGAATATGGCTTCTCCCCCGTGTGCAATTTCTGATGATGGGAAAGACTGTGCTTCTGTGAAAAACATTTCCCGCAATCAGGACAGGAAAAGGGCTTCTCCCCTGTGTGAGTTCTTTTATGTACATAAAGTTTGGATTTACAATAGAAACATTTCCCGCACTCAGTACAGGAAAACCTCTTACGTATTGGAAGGACTGCACCTTCCCTCACAGTCTGAGGTTCCTCAGGATAAGAGGAATACGATGGTCCGGCACTGTCCCTCACAGTCTGAGGTTCCTCAGGATAAGAGGAATACGATGGTCCGGCACCGTCCCACACAGTCTGAGGTTCCTCAGGATAAGAGGAATACGATGGTCCATCTACACTGTGTGGTGCCGGATGGACATTTGAGGTAGTCGGGTTTTCTCCTGGACTATACTGTGTGATGTCCTCATCTTCTACTTTACAGTCTGGAGACAAAGTGAGACAATCCTCTGAGGTTTTCCTCATCTCCCGTCCATCTACTAAAATAGAAATACAAAGATTATTACTAGACATGAGCAGATTGGTTCCCCTAAACCAGGACTCCGCCCACATCAGGCAGCTTTGCCTCTGAGGATCTTACAATTCCCCCCTCAAGGTAACTAGTAAATGGGTCCTCTGATCTCCTACCAATTCATTTCTTTATTCATGGACCTTAGTCAGAGAGTGAGGAAACAACGAGAACTGTCTTTTATAGGAGTGACAGTGATGAGGGTATTACAGGACGAGTGTCCCCTCCCCCTCTATCACTCATTGCCATCTTCCCAACACAAGAAGTCCTGCACTTCCTTATTTAGTCCATGATTTAGTCATGAATAACAGCGGGGCTGAGCCCTACCAGAGGTCAGAGAGTGAGGATGGGGGAAGAACAACCAAGATGAAGACTGGACTGATCCTGAAGACCACCATCATTGGGTTATTGACTCCTCCCTCATTATCGCTTTCTGTTTAAGGTTCCGAAGTTGGAGGATGTTATCACATTATTATCAACATGTAAAAGTCTGTATGTAATGTACAATATAGAGTATATAGTGCAGGAGTCAGGAGTATGTACTCGTGTTTCCCTTCCTTGCATCCCTGTTACCTTTGTCCCTTTATTGTTGATATTGTATATAGACAGTAGTTAGGTTCATTTGTTATTTTGTTTATGTTCACGGTTTGCTGGGGCGTATGTTTCACTGTAAATAATTATCACTTTAAGGATATATATTTTGTTTGTTTGGTCTCAGTTTCTAGGTGTAGCTACGTGTCTGGTCTCCTTGCCGCTGATTCCTGACAGCAGGGGTCAGGAGTATGTAATGTATAACAGAGTATATAGTGCAGGGGTCAGGAGTATGTAATGTATAACAGAGTATATAGTGGTATTTCTGAAGTTCTTTTGAGTCATTTTTTTTTAGTCTGTTTTTAATGGAACCGTCTATCTTCGTGGACATTTACTTATATCATATGCTACCCTCTCTTTGGGCATTTTGCCCTATCAAATTCCTGCATCCATTTGTTGTTTTATATGCCACACATGTCCACTCTGAGTGATATTGGGGGTTTTTTTCTCTACAAACTTACTTCTATTTTGTTTTTTTTTTGGTATTTTATTTTTATTTCATTTCATTTCATTTAATTTTATTTATTTTCTCTTTTCTCCTCCTGTGTTTTGTTATGGTATTCCTCCTGTCTCTGTTTCTCCCATTTATCTTTTACTGTGTCCTTCTTTCTTTCTCTCCTCTCTTTTTTCTCTGGTCGGATTCAGCGAGGAGCCTATATGTGCAATCCCGGGACACGCGTGGTCCGTTTCGGTGGATGTTTATCCTCCCTCCGGCCCCTAGATCGTTTGGCAATTCTTTGCTGCATTTGGGCTGTATGATCTGGCATATATTTGCCACTTCCGTTTATCATCCAGCTCTACCTGTGGCTGAAGGCCATTGGGAATCGCGCAAGCGCAGTTGCGCGTGCGCTATATCCCCCTGCTGAGGCTGGGGTATTCTTCTCTCCCTTCCTCACCAGTTGCCTTGGATCCCGGGTGCTGCTGCACATGCGTGTCAGTGGGAACGTGGCGCATGACGTCACTCCGCTCGTGCCGCCATCTTGGATGTGGGCATGGGGCGGCGCCGTGCTCCGCGCACTCGGAAGGACCAGGTAAGCAGCACAGGTGGATTCAATTCCGGGCAAGTGTCTCCACCTGGTGCATGGGGCGGATCTACGACTATAAAATAGGAGGTGAAACTCTATCTCCTTTAATGGCGATCTACCATAGGAGCAGTCCATACCAAATGCATAGGTAAGTGTCACTACTCTGACACTGTATCGTTTATATGATAAATATCTCAGTACTCTGAAAGACGTTCGTGTTTGCTTCACTATATTGTACATATATTGTCTGCTGTTTGAGACCAGGTACTCCTTGTCCCTATATGTCTCTTAGGTGGTCACTCCCCTTGCTGGTTTGATGCTGGGCTTCACCGGGATTGTTAGGAGAGACGAACTTCAATGGTTGCCTTCAATCTGTTGTTCCTATATTAAACAGCCATGTACCCCCAGGCTGTTTCTTCTTATATATGGAACCAATGATAAACCCTGTTGGACATCTTTATCCACAGTTGTGCTCATAAGTTTACATACCCTGGCAGAATTTATGAATTCTTGGCCATTTTTCAGAGAATATGAGTGATAACTCATGGTTAATGTTTGGCTGAAGACATTTATTATGAATCAACTGCGTTTACTCTTTTTAAATCATAATGAAAACAGACACTACCCAAATGACCCTGATCAAAAGTTTACATACCCCAGTTCTTAATACCGTGTATTGCCCCCTTTACCATTAATGACGGCTTGAAGTCTTTTCTGGTATTTGTGGGTGAGGCTCTTTATCTTCTCAGATGGTAAAGCTGCCCATTCCTCTTGGCAAAAAGCCTCCAGTTCCTGTAAATTCTTGGGCTGTCTTGCATGAATGGCACGGTTTGAGATCTCCCCAGAGGGGCTCAATGATATTGAGGTCAGGAGACTGAGATGGCCATTCCAGAACCTTCACTTTATTCTGCTGTAGCCAATGACAGGTCCACTTTCCTTGTGTTTTGGATCATTGTTGGAATGTCCAAGTACGTCCCATGTGCAGCTTCCTGGCTGATGAATACAAATGTTCCTCCAGTATTTTCTGATAACATACTGCATTCATCTTGCCATCAATTTTGACCAAATTTCCTGTGCCTTTGTAGCTCACACATCCCCAAAACATCAGCGATCCACCGCCGTGTTTCACAGTAGGGATGGTGGACCTTTCATCATAGGCCTTGTTGACTTCTCTCCAAATGTAGTGTTTATGGTTGTGGTCAAAAAGATCAATTTTGGTCTCATCACTCCAAATGACTTTGTGCCAGAAGGTTTGAGGCTTGTCTCTGTGCTGTTTGGCGTATTGTAAGCGGGATACTTTGTGGAATTTGCATAGTAATGGCTTTCTTCTGGCGACTCAACCATGCAGCCCATCTTTCTTCAAGTGCCTCCTTATTGTGCATCTTGAAACAGCCACACAACATGTTTTCAGAGAGTCCTGTATTTCACCTGAAGTTATTTGTGGGTTTTTCTTTGCATCCCAAACAATTTTCCTGGCAGTTGTGGCTGAAATTTTAGTTGGTCTACCTGACCAGTTTGGTTTCCACAAAACCCCTCATTTTCCACTTCTTGATTAGAGTTTGAACACTGCTGATTGGCATTTTCAATTCCTTGGATATCTTTTTAAACCCCTTTCCTGTTTTATACAGTTCAACTACCTTTTCCCGCAGATCCTTTGACAATTCTTTTGCTTTCCCCATGACTCAGAATCCAGAAACGTCAGTGCAGCACTGGATGAAAGATGCAAGGGTCTGTCAGGAGTCCAGAAACTCATTGACCTTTTATACACACACACTAATTACAAGCAAACAGATCACAGGCGAGGATGGTTACCTTTAATAGCCATTCAAACCCCTTTGTGTCAACTTGTGTGCATGTTATCAGGCCAAAATCACTAGGGTATGTAAACTTTTGATCAGGGTCATTTGGGTAGTTTCTGTTTTCATTATGATTTAAAAAGAGAAAACACAGTTGATTCATAATAAATGGCTTCAGCCAAACACTAACCATGAGTGAGAGAAAAGTTTTTGTGTTATCATTTATATTCTCTGAAAAATGGCCAAGAAAATTCAAGTTAGACTTACCGGTCACTTGTTTTCCAGAAGTCTTTCAGGACAGCACCTGAGAGATAGTGACTCCTCCCACCGGACCACAGGAAACACCTTCTTCCTCCAGATCTTTAAAGGGAGGCGCCTCCATACCACACCTCAGTTTTTGTGTTTCCTCCGGCCCGGAGGGAACATCTTTTGGGAGGGGAGTCAGTATCTCTTGGGTGTTCCTGAGAGACGGGGTCTCCTCTCTTATTTTTTTCCTCCTTTTGAGACCTTCAGTCCTCCTGTCCTACCCAGGCAGTTGGCAGCGGTAGTTCTTAGGCGCCTCCCTACCACACCTCAGTTATAGAAGAGAACCTCTGGCCCCGGCTGGAACACATAAGCACATACGTTAGTCACAGCATAGTACATCAAACTAATAGGGCAGGTCGTTGCTGTCCTAAAAGACTTCTGTAAAACAAGTTACCGGTAAATCTAACTTGGATTTTCCCAAGGCGTCTTTCAGGACAGCACCTGAGAGGATAACAGAGATGTACCCCCTTAGGGCGGGACAACAGCCTGCAGGACCTTCCTGCCAAATGCCTGATCACTGGCAGATGTGAGGTCCAGCCTATAATGTCGCACGAACGTGCGGAAACTTGACCACAATGCCGCCTTGCAAATCTGCTAAGGGGTGGCACCAGCTCTTCCTGCCCAAGTGGCTGCAAGCGCTCTGGTTGAGTGTGCACAAATCCCCGCTGGTGGAGACAAACCTACATGCGAGTATGCCTCCATAATGGATAATTTCAGCCATCTGGCTAAAGAAACTATAGAAGCCTGGCAACCTTTTTTGTTGCCTGAAAAAAGAACAAATAATGAATCTGTACGTCTAAAGTCCTATGTTATTTCTAGGTAACATAACAAAGTCCTTTTGACATCCAACATATGAAGAAAAAAGTCTCCTTCTCCCAACAAGTCTCTTGTTGGGAGCACAATGTCTTGTGAACGATTATGTATTGAAGCTACCTCGGGTAAGAACTTTGGATCTGTCCTCTGTATAACTCTATCCGGAAACACTGACAAGTAAGGTTCCTTAATTGACAGAGCGTGTAGCTCACTGATCCTGCGTGCTGAAGTAATGGCGATCAGAAACACAGCTTTAAGAGTGAGACAGTAAGAGAGAGATGCTTCTTCCAAAGGCTCAGATGGACTCTTTGCTAGGGATTGCAGGACTACCCACAGATCCCATTTAGGGAAACCTTTGACCGGTGCTGGATTAGATCTTGTAAGAGCTCTAAAAAAATCCGATTACCAGTGGTTCCGGGGCCACAGATTTTTCTAAGAACACTGCTAATGCAGCAACCTGTATTTTTAAAGGTACTGACCGCTAGTCCTTTATCTGCTCCATCCTGTAAGACCTCCAAGATGGAAACAAGGCTCCCTGGGTCTTGGGCAGATGAATCGCACCATGAATTATAGGCTTTCCAGACTTTAGTATAAATGCCCCTCGTTACCCTTTTTCTACTTGATAGTAATGTTGTAATCAGCCTGCCAGAAAAACCTTTGCTTTTTAGGAGCTGCTCCTCCTGATACCAGGCTGCGAGAGCCAGACCGGCTACCTCTGGGTGATTTACTGTATTGTATTAGTAGATCGTGCCTGAGAGGTAGATGCCAACAAGGTTTGGTTGCCATTCCCAGAACGGTTGAGAACCAGGCCCTTTTCGGCCAAAACGGCGTAACTAGGATGACTGGTACCTTTTCCCGTTGAATCTTCTTCAATACCAGTGGGATTACCTGAAATGGGGGGGGAAAGCGCAAAGGTGAAATCTCCATGGATATACCAATGCGTCTGTCCCTAATGATCCGTCGAGATTGTTTAGGGAAAAGAACCGGGGAACCTGTGCATTCTCTTTTGAGGCAAATAGGTCCACCTCTGGCTGTCCCCACATACTGGAAATCATCGCGAAGACCTCCGGATTCAGCGACCACTCTGCTTCTTGAATGGGGCACCTGCTCAGAAAATCCGCCACTCTGTTCAGGGTCCCCTTTAGGTGGATTGCTGACAGGGACAGAAAGTGCTTCTCTGCCCACCGAAGGATTTCTGTTACCAGTCCTTGTAAGGACCTGCTCCTTGTGCCCCCCTCTTTTTTTAGATAAGCCACAGCCTTAGCGTTGTCCATGAACACCTGAACGTGGTGTAAACTGAGGTCTTGTGCAAATATTATTAGAGATAAAGCAATCGCCTTGAGCTCTCTCCAATTTGAGGACCTTGTCGCCTCCTTCTTGGACCAACTTCCCTGAGCGAAGTTTTTCTCTAGGTCGGCGCCCCAACCCCAGGAGCTGGCATCGGTTGTCAGTCTTCTTTCGACTGGAAAGGCCCAATCTAGACCCCTTGATAGGGTCTCCTGACTCTTCCACCGCCATAGTGACCTCTTCACCCGGGTTGGAATCTTCACCTCCGTGTCCAGGGATCCCAAACTGTGATCCCATGAAATCAGGAGAAAAGTTTGTAGACACCTGAAATGTAGTCTCGCCCACTGGACAGCCGGCATTGTTGAGGTCAGTACTCCTATTGCCGACATAACCTGCCTTATCGTTATCTGCTGGTTGGTCTGCAGTAACGACACAGTGCACTGAGCATTGTCCTTTTTCTCTGGGGGGGAGAAAAAATTTCTGATCTACTGTATTGATCTGACAACCCAGAAAGCGAATCTCCTGTGACGGGTTTAGGGAGGATTTTTGAAGGTTTAGAATCCATCCTATAGATCCCAGATGGTTGCGTGCTTTGTTTAGGTTGTTCTGTAACCTTTGCCTTGAGGGGGCAAAGAATAGTAGGTCATCTGAATAGGGAATCACTGCGATTCCCTGAAGACAAAGCAGAGCTAGAGCTTCCGCCATTACCTTGGTAAAAATCCGGGGTGAGGATGACAGTCCGAACGATAAGGCCCTGAATTGTAGATGATGAATCACGTCTTCCATCCTTACTGCCAACCTGAGATACTTCTGGGACTAAGGGGTGGAATTGGGATATGCAGGTATGCATCCTTTAAATCTATTGACACCATGAAACCATCTTGGGTCAATAGATTTCTGACCAGCTCTGACACCTCCGGCGCGACCTCCTATCGGCCTAAGCAAAATGGCGGCGTTGCACGTGCAGCCGCCGCTCTGGGTACTTTGCAGCAGACCACCGGATCTCTGGCTCTCTCCGAGCACCAAGGCGGAAGAGGAACCCGAAGAACTACCGCTGCCAACTGCCTGGGTAGGACGGGAGGACTGAAGGTCTCAAAAGGAGGAAAAAAATAAGAGAGGAGACCCCGTCTCTCAGGAGCACCCAAGAGATACTGACTCCCCTCCCAAAAAGATGTTCCCTCCGGGCCGGAGGAAACACAAAAACTGAGGTGTGGTAGGGAGGCGCCTCCCTTTAAAGATCTGGAGGAAGAAGGTGTTTCTTGTGGTCCGGTGGGAGGAGTCACTATCTCTCAGGTGCTGTCCTGGAAGACGCCTTGGGAAATCATAAATTCTGTAAACTTATGAGCACAACTGTCAACATATCCTGCAAACCTTGCAGCTATCATAGTGACTTTAAAGCTATGCTCTATATGAACTCTTTATACATTTCTAGACACCAATAGGCCTTAATCGCGGTGGTCTGTATGCGCACGTGTATATTTTGTGTGTGTGTGCGGGTGTATTTGCACGCACCTGGATTTTAGGCATTATTTTATATACCGTATTTATCGGCGTATAACACGCACTTTTTTCCCCTTAAAATCAGGGGAAAATCGTGGGTGCGTGTTATATACGCCGATCCCCGCTATTTTATGATCTATCAGAGCGATCGCCGCCGACATTTACATAGCGTGTATTTTTAAATATGGCGCCGCGGAGTTCGGAGGGACTCGGCGGCGCTCGTTCAGCTGAACGAGCGCCGCCGAGAACACAGTGACTGGGCGGAGCAGAGATACACATAGCCGAGGGTTCTCAGCTCTTCTCGGCGCCGTTCACAGTCCCGCCCAGTCCCGCCATTGGACCTCTGTTATGTCTACCATAGGGACTGGGCGTGACTGTGAACGGCACCGAGAAGAGCCGAGATACACATAGCCGAGGGTTCTCAGCTCTTCTCGGCGCCGTTCACAGTCCCGCCCAGTCCCGCCATTGGACCTCTGTTATGTCTACCATAGGGACTGGGCGTGACTGTGAACGGCACCGAGAAGAGCCGAGAACCCTCGGCTATGTGTATCTCGGCTCCGCCCAGTCACTCCGAACCCCGCGGCGCCATATTTAAAAATACAAACTAAACTTGTGTATGTCGGCGGCGATCATAAAATGTACACTGGGGACAAGGCTGCACTGGGGCAAAGCTGCACTGACAATTCTGCACTGGGGCAAAGCTGCACTGACAATTCTGCACTGGGGCAAGGCTGCACTGACAAGGCTGCAGATGGACACGATAACGCTGCATTGATGGGCATTTAAATGTAAGTTTTTTTTCCTTGAACTTCCCTCCTAAACTTGGGGTGCGTGTTATACGCCGGCGCGTGTTATACGCCGATAAATACGGTATTTTTTTATATTTTTTTTTACTCTAATTATTGTCTCGTCGCCCATAGCAACGCTGTTCTGGTCCCGGTTTGCACTTCTGTGACTCTCCGTCCATCCTCCTCCTGACCAGACTTTTTGAATTCCCTCTTCTACACTGTATCTCCCGGCCATTATGGTCACTTCTGCCGTATCTACTCGGGTCATATCCCATCATTAGACATGTGAGTATGTGAGCGGTAATCGGATGCCCTTTCATCTTTCGCCATTGTGGTTTTTTCAGTATCTAATGGATGGATAATGCATATGTTTATATTTTCTAGATTACTATTATCACTATAACTGCATATCGGATTATCCCTGAAGAAGGAGTCTAATGTATTCTGTAACGCGTAGGAAATACGAATGTAATTAGTACTGTGTGTGTGTATATTATGGATGTTCACATTATGGAGTCTTTTTCACTCATTATGTGCATCTGCTGGTATATGTATGATGGTATAATATTCCATGTCTGTACAGTACAATTCTATGTACGTGACTGTTACTCTTCTTTATACTTTTTTGATACTAAAAATAAGTTTGAATTTTTTATTATTATCGTCTCACAATCTGTGCCTAAAAAGTCCCATTCCCAAGGGGAAATCTGTGTTTACAGTTCAGGGGTCAGGAGTATGTAATGTACAATATTGGGTATATAGTGCAGGGGTCAGGAGTATGTAATGTACAATATAGAGTATATAGTGCAGGGGTCAGGAATATGTAACATGCAATATATAATTACTATATACGGTGTAATGGTCAGGAGGACTCATAATATTGGTATTCAGTAATCATTGGAAGTTGAACTGTTTACTGGAGACAAGTTGCAGAGGTCCCACACCGCTGCCTCCCATCTCCTGAGACTGCACTCAGTGACTTGGGTCTGAGACTATACAGACATATCCCTTCACCCGGCACAGACAGCAAATAACAGAGCAAGTAACCCCGGGAGAATTGTTCTGTCAGAGGTCTTGCTAGACCCGGGCATGGGGCAGAAGACCCAAGGTACATACCCCAGGTGCCTAGGCTGAGCAATGCTTATGGTGAAAATCAAGATTTTGCTGCCAGTTGAACCCCAGAATCTCCATAAATCCAGTCTAGATACATAAATTGTGTCTGCAGCACAGAGAAGGAAGATTATCCGAGAGAAATACAGGAATACAGGACGGGGAACACAGCTCAGGAAAGTGACCAGGGGATTACAGGCTGATATCACCCAGTCCCCGCCCTACTCTGGACCAATCAGTGATCAGTATGGGTGGAGGAATGTATTTAGAGTTCATGACTCACCTGTGCTGATCTCTGTAGGAGTGTCCTCCTCTATAAATGTCCCTGTTATTCCATCCTCCTCCATAGACTGCTGATCATCCCTCACATACCTCTCTTCTTCTTCTGCTTTAACCTCAAATTCTATATCGATTGGATCTCCACTCTAAATCAAGAAAATGAGAGAAAATATCATCTGTAAAATAGAAGATTATTGTGACATCATATATAAAAAAAAAAATCCTCTCCAGAAGCCCATGTTCTAGATGCTTCTATCCACCAACCTTGTAACATTGAGGGATGGTGTGACCTTCCTGTGTGGAATCCCGGGAATACAGAGGACGGGGACATCTCTCTGGTGGGTTCCTGGTATTAGGTGGCTCCATCATATCCTTGTGTCCTTCTGAAAACTTCTCCATCACTCCATACTCCTCATCCTCCTCTTTATACTCTTCTTTAACATCAATATTATCATCCCCGAGGTTTCCACTCTGAATATATAATAAAACATCCATTGTAACAAACATGCTGTGTATAAATCATAACTACCAATAATTGTCAATCATCTACCTGATGATGGTGAGGGATGATGTGATCTTCCTGTGTGGAATCCCGGGAATACAGAGGACGGGGACATCTCTCTGGTGGGTTCCCATTACTGGATCCATCTGTAGGAAACACACACACTGACTGAATACATTGTTTCTATGTATTTATCAGATGATGGGGGATCTAGGTGGACCCTCCGTACTGCTCTCTCCTTTACAATAAAGTCTCCTCTTACCCGGTGATGTGAGGGGCGGCTGATTGTCCATCATGACATCCTTCGGAGCACCGCTCACCTCTCCTGTCAGCAGCTCGATGATCTCTCTGGTGACTTCTAGAATCTTCTTTTTATTTCTCTATTCTATCAGGGAGGGAGGTGGAGGCAATGTGATGGTCAGATGATCTCCAGACTTCACAGGAGGAAAACTCTAGATTTACACAAATAGTAAAATCAAATGACATTCCCAGAATCCTCCTCACCTCACTGGTCAGGTCTCTTTATTTAAACCCCACTTCATGCTGAGGTTTCTGATATTACATACAATGCAGGTTCAACAGCCCTACTTTGAAAGTGAGGAGGCCAGGGACCAGCCCACATCCTAAGAGCATCAGAAAAAAAAACAGTTGGATAGAGGGATATTAGGAGGAGGAGCTGTGAGTTCAGTGTGATGTCATAGGATTCTCTAACTCTGATTGGAGGGACATTGGGAGGAGGAGCTGTGGGGGGTGCTGTGTGAGGTTTCTGTACACAGAATAATTTCTCCTGGATGCGTCCCTCCTCTCCTAAACTGAAAGATTAACATTTTCTTTGGGCTTTGCCAGGACACATCATATTCCTGTGATATCCGTGTACTCAGGAGACTTTTTAGGATGAATATCTGAGACTGGGGATCATTATGGGGAAAAAAAAATTCCAGATATTTACTACAAATTACATTTTTCCCTCTTTTTTCTAATTTGAATCCTATAAAATAAAGACACACATATTCTAAGCCTACCTAAATAAACAGTCCACCCCACACCACTAATAAAAGTACTATAATCCATTTGTCAGGAGTGTGTTGTTCTCCTGCTCCTCATTCCAGCATCCTGGTTTTGGCTGTGATGCAATCTTTCTGTCTGTCTGTCCACCTGCAAGGTGATTGATGTGGTCAGTCTCTGGGTGGAGACCAAACCTGATTTAAGCCAGCCAAGCCTGCAGTCTCATGCTTGTGATATTGCATTTGTAACATGTGCTCCAAGCTCTCTGTTTGTCTGCCCTGCTCTGCTGTTTGAATTCCCTCATTGATGACCTCGGTTTCGGATATTGACTACTCTTTGAACTCTGCCTGCCTTTTGACTACGGATTTGACCCTGACTATTCTGAACCTTGCCTGCCTTGTACCTGGACTGTCGTTGAACCACTCTGCATGTCTGCCAACTGTAAGTGCCTGGTTGCTGTGCTCAGTTTGCACCTGCCCTGGAGTGGTGGGCAGGCACTATAGCATTGTGTATAAGTCCTGGGGGCAACTTACTACCAGTAGGCCTGCTTGCCTTATGGAAAAGGGGGCTTCTATAGGTGAAGAACACAAAAGCCAGCTATAGTGTGTGACCACCTGCATTAGGAGTAAGCGTGACATTGTTAGTATAGATGTAGAAATTCTACAACGGACTGATGAGGTGACAAGGTAATTCTTGGGAAAGGTGACATCTCCAAAATGAAGGAAATGTTTCAGCCTTGTAAGTGGGGGGATGTTCTGACCCTGAATGGGTTAATCTAAATTTCCACATTATATATGGCTGGGGGGCACATGTCTCGTGTTCTTTCTATAAATCCTTTTGGGTGAGGAGCACCCCACTCCCTCATCAGTGCCTCCCATTAGTGTCCACCATGGGAGGAGACCTCAAGTTCTCCCATATAGAGGAGTGTATGGCTCCCATGGTTCAGAGAAGCAGGATCTCCCAGTCTATGGATAGTGTAGGACCCACTAATCATGGGGTAGTTTGTCGCAGTAAGTGGGCTTAAGCACCATATAGCAATATGGTGTGACCAAATCCCCATATTTTTTGATAATATTTTTTGAAAATGTCTAGGTGTTTTAAACAAGCCTTGCTGAAGGTAAATGTCTTTTTTGCATGTGTGCGCTGTAATATTTTGTTCTGTTGTATGGTCTTATGGCTGCACAATCTTTTAGGGTGTGCCCCCCGAATATCTTCTTTGTCTTTCTATAAGTGGGTTCTTTATTTAAGTGGGCTCTGCATTTCAGCGATTGCTCAAAGCGAGAATATACAGCAAACTACTTTGAAAAACACCAAACAGACTGCAGGTGACCTTGTTTCCCCATTCAGCTCTCATTCCTCTCTATACCATGTGCTTTCTACCAATCCTTCTGACAGTTGTGTCCTCTCTCTTTAATCTATCTTTCCCTCACCCCTCTTCTCCACCCCACAGCCTGTATATATCACCCTCACTTCTGTGCTCTCCCTATTACTGCACTCACCGACTCCAGATAATTCTAAACCCACATGCTAATAAAACCTCCAGGACTCTGAGGCATGTCCCTTCATATAAATTACACTCCCATATTACCTCCCTCACCCTTCTGCTTCTCCGAACCTCTGGAGATTAAACCCCAAACCCTGAGCCTCCAATGTTTGCCTTTACCCAAATCTCCCATCACCCCATACCCTCTGGCAGCAGCTGCAATCCAATATTTAGTTTCTATCCCTCTTCTTCCCAAAACCAGCCTCCCCTTCTCTTGCGTCTATGGAACGCCTGTTCTGTTTACAACAAACTCACTTTTGTCCATGACCTCTTTATCACTAACTACTTGCTGTTACTGAAACCTGGCTTCATGAATCCGACACTGCTTCTCCTGCTTCCCTCCCCCATGATGGCCTTCTCTGGACTCACTCCCTCAGACCCAGTGGATGGAAGGGAGGTGGAGTGGGAATCCTTCTAGCCCCACATAGCATCTTTCAGGTACTTCACCCACCTCCCTCTTTGCCACTCTCCTCATTTGAGGCACATTGTATTGGTCTATTTTCTGTTCTATAATCTGTTAATACTAACACTCATGCTACTTCTAAACTTCTTAGTCTAGCCTCCTCTTTTGACCCGTAGCAATGGATACACAATGGATACACGCTTCTTCTCACTCTGAGGGCAACACCCTTGACCTTGTATTCTCCTACCTATGCACTCCGTGCAACCTCTCCAACAATCCCTTTTCTCTCTCTGATCACCACCTTATTAGTTTCTCTTTCTACCAGTTTTCCACCTCCTCTCCCTCCAACCACCTAACAGATACCCAGAAACCTTCGCCACCTAACACACCTTAACCCTTCTCTTCGAATGCTACTATAACAAATTCTCACTCTTGTCCTGCCCCAACCTAGCCACTTCTGTCTACAATAGAGCCCTGTCCTCTTCCCTTGATGAGCTCACCCCCCTCACTAAGCACAGAATCGGGTCCCGACCCCTACAACCTTGGAAAACAGATGATACCAGATGTCTCAAAAAACATAGCTGACTCTAGATCGCCTTAGAAGGACTTCAACCAATATAAATCTGCCCTCCTAAAATAAAATTCCTGCCTCCACACTGCCAATCAGACCTATTTTATCACTCTCATTAACAACTTATCATCCCGTCCCTGTCAACTCTTCTCTAATTTCAACTTTGTCCTCCACCAACTAATTTACTCGTGGCCCAGGAGATCACTAATTGCTTCAAAAATAAAATTGATACAATTCGTGATGACATCTCCGCTGTTCAGATAACTTCCCCACTTAACACTCCCTCTCCACATGTACACTCATTACTTTTCCTCATGGCTCTATCCTACACTCTCTAACTCACATCTTTAATGTCTCCCTCTGTTTTAGCATCTTCCCCGTGACGGACGCAGATAGGACAGGGGCTTTTGGAGGGGACTATGGGCTAGCTTTCTACCCATTGATAACGGCCCATAGAGGATACCATATGATTTCTTTACTTCTCCCTGTCATAGGATGGAGGAGAGCCAGGTCCTGAAACCCTTGGCCGGGAGTATCTGCTGGGACTATGCGGCCGGAAAGTCCCCAAAACAGTGGTGCATCTGTGGGAACATTGGGTCAGACAGATCGTGCAGATGCACCTTCACCAGCCAGAGATATGGAACTCTTCTTGGACATATTTCTTATCTTGCCCCGGCTGGTCCCTGAGAGCTGCATAATGCAGCATTTGCCCATTTTGCCCCAGCTACTATCAACGTTATATTATTAACTTTTTATTCTATTTCTGCCAATGTGCAAGTTGGTGACCTAGATCCAAGCTGGTGTAGAAACGAAATGAGTGATGTAATGTTCTTCATATATCCAGGGCTGTGGAACTGTTTCTGGGCATCCTGGTGGGCATGCCTTGGCCAATCAAAACTTATTGTAGACATGTTTTCCAGCACATAGACAAGGGAGGCAGGGTGGGGAATTCCTGCGACTACTAGCCATACTGATGAGACTTGTCTAAGTGCCTAGCTGTTAATTAGATTAATGTTTAAAGGTTACATTGTCATGTTTTTACTGGTTGTACGTCTTATCTATGCTAATATCCCCAAGAGGGGAATGTCCTCTTGGGGGGTATAAAGAATGTGTCTGGGTTTCAATAAACAGTCATTCCTTTGGTTTAACCTGAACATCTTGTCTGTGTATGATTCTTGGGGTAAAGAGATGATATTAGCTACTGGTCTGCTGGAAGGGTTTGGAAGACAGGAGGTACCGTCTGGCAGAGGCACCCAGTCAGGGTGCCAGGCGTTCTGCCCCATTCCCCAACTTTCTAAAACATGCACTAGTCACCCCCATACTTAAAAAACACTTTTTGAACCCCACCATTCCTAGCAACTTACGCTCCATCTCCTTGCTTGCTTTTTCCTCCAAACTGCTTGAAGGTCTACAACCACCTGAACGACCATCTTACTGAGAATAACCTTCTTAATCCCCTTCAGTCTGCATTTCACCCTCAACAATCCAGAAACTGCACTCCTTAAACTCACAAATGAGTTACTAGCAGCTAAATCCAATGGACACTATTCTGTATTCCTACTCCTGGACCTCTCTACTGCCTTTGACACAGTAGACCACCCCCTCCTCCCCAAAAAAACTCCACTCCTTTGGTCTCTGTGACTGTACTCTTCATTGGTTCTCATTCTACCTATCCCACCACACCTGTCCTCTACCTTTTTCCGTCAAGGTCCCCCAAGGTTCTGTTCTTGGACCTCTCCGATTCTCGATCTACACCTGCTCTCTGGGTCAGCTTATAGCCTCCATGGCTTCTAATACCATCTCCATGCTGGTGATACCCAAATCTATATCTCTACCCCTCAACTCATTCCATCGTCTCCTCATGTATCACTAATTTACTATCAGTCTGGATGTCACACCACTTCCTCCAATTCAATGTATCCAAAACCTAGCTCATAATATTTCCTCCACCATGTGCCTCTTCCCCTGATTTCTATGTCAAGATCGATGACTCAACTAACAACCCATCCCCCCTCTCCCATGCCAGGGTGCTAGGGGTAATCCTGGACTGAATTTTCCTTTCAGCCCCACATCCAATCACTGTCCAAAGCTAGTCGCCTCAATCTCTGCAACTTCTCCAGAATATGTCCCTTCCTAAACAATGACACCATAAAGCTCCTAATCCACTCCCTTGTCATCTCTCATCTGGACTACTGCAACTCCCTCTTCATTAGATTACCTTTACATAGGCCAGTGATGGCGAACTTTTTTGAGTCCGAGTGCCCAAACAGCGACACAAAACCAACTTATTTATTTCAAAGTGCCAACACAAAATGAAACCTATCAGCAGCTCTGTACAGAGGATGGGACTGATCATCCTTCTGAATAAGCCCTAAGGGACCAAAAACATATGATTCTGCCAGATTCGCTCAGAATGCAGGGTGCAGGAATGCGTTGTGCTTAGAATGCAGGGTGCAGGAATGCATTGTGCTCAGAATGCAGGGTGCAGGAATGCGTTGTGCTCAGAATGCAGGGTGCAGGAATGAGTAGTGCTCAGAATACAGGAATGGGTTTTGCTCAGAATACAGGGTTCAGGAATGCGTTTTGCTCAGAATGCAGGGTGTAGGAGTGAGTTGTGCTCAGAATGCAGGGTTCAGGAATGCTTTGTGCTCAGGGTGCAGGAATGAGTTGTGCTCAGAATAGAGGGTTGAGGAATGCTTTGTGCTCAGGGTGCAGGAATGTGTTTTTTTATCAGAATACAGGAATGCATTTTGCTCAGAAAACAGGGTTCAGGAATGCGTTTTGCTCAGAATACAGGGTTCAGGAATGCGTTTTGCTCAGAATACAGGGTTCGGGAATGCGTTTTGCTCAGAATACAGGGTTCAGGAATGCGTTTTGCTCAGAATACAGGGTTCAGGAATGCGTTTTGCTCAGAATACAGGGTTCAGGAATGCATTTTGCTCAGAATACAGGAATGCGTTCTGCTCAGAAAACAGGGTTTATGAATGCGCTTTGCTCAGAATGCACTCTGCAACATACACTGACCTACCTAACACATACTTCCTGCACTGCTCACATCCCCCCACACACAGTGCAATGTAGATCAGAGGATCCATCCTCCTCTTTACCTCTTGATGGCCTCATCGTCCATCACATCAGGGCTCTCCCTAGCACTGGGCAGTATTGCAGGAGTCCCCGCCATCCAGCCACGCCTTGGTGTCCCAGACACAGAGAAGTCAGCTAGCAGCCACCACACCTCTCCCATAGCCATGCTCTGCTCCGAGCATTGCCCATTCCCCTCCGCTGTTAGGTCGCAGCGCATTTACCAGAGGGATGGGCTGTACTAAAGTACGCCTGGGGCAGGGGGAGCTGGAATAGGGTGCTGCAGAGAGGAATGCCCGAATGCCTCACCGGAGGTGTAAGGGTCAGGGGGAGGAAATAAGCTGCAGCACAGACCCTTGGTATGGTAGGGGAATACATCTACACCCCCTTAAATGTCGCACAAGTGGCTGCCTGGCTGGGGAATTCTCCACTTATCCTGGCAGGGTGCTGCCTGCCCACAGAGGTGGCTCGGCGTTCACCATCACTGGCATAGGCTATCCCCACTTCAGTCCATCATAAATGCTGCTGCCAGGCTAATCCATCTTACCAACCGTTCAGTGTCTGCTACCCCTCTTCTCCAATCCCTCCACTGGCCTCCATTCAGTGTCCTCCACTGGCCTCCATTCAGTGTCCTCCTGTGAAGGAATGTGATGTAGATAATAATAATAATAATCTGAAAATGTCTATTTTCTTATGTGCATACATATTTTTCTCCTTACTCATTATATAAGTATACAGATTTGCTCTGTTCCTATATTTTTTCTCAAAATGGCAGGTACCCCTACATCCCACACATCAGAAGAACGCGGAACTGAAGATAAAACCAAGGACAGCCAAACCTCGTTATGAAGATTCTCCATCTTCTTTTCTATCTTAACCAATGAGATGTACCTATTAGACTAACATAGCAATGACGTATTTGTGTGTATAAAACATTAGCACCGCCTTGAATAAATTAGAAGTGTAAAAAGTAACGGAGCTGAGCGTGTCTCAGAGTGTTTACTTTTATATGCATGCATATCCACACTTTCCAATTAGAGACAGCAGCAGATAACCTTGAGCTCGATTAGAGCTCTTAATCATTTCCATAACAGATGGTGCCGAAACCCGGGACCTCAGGCTACAGTCGAAGCCATACCGCGATAAGGATTCGAGCGTTAATTGAAAGATGAGAGGGGGGGGTTTGCGCAGCCCTAACAGTACCGGTAAGTTGATTTATATTCTTACCACTGTACGACTTTCTTATCTTTCGGTTGACCGCTGGATTCTGTCGGTATGCTGTTTCCTCGCCTGAGGTTGTTTTAACGAACCTGCCAATGGGTTTCTGCTGTCTGTATTTGTTCGCTGTCTGCCATTCTTTGGGCTGTGAAACTCAGCAGTCTAAAAGTGCTACATGTGTGTTCTCATCTCCAGACGAGCTGTCGGCCTCTGGAGTGAGATGGGTCCTTGTGGCAGACGGTTATAGGACGGGTTACTCAAGGGTTTGACGGACCTTTGAGGGAAATCTCAGCTGCTGGAGCCCCCCGCAGTCTGAAAGCGTTACAGAAGTCTCACCCCCAGACGAGCTGTCTGTAATGACGACCTTTAACTGGGTTTAAGGGGAGTTGTCTGCCCCTGAGGTTATCTTAGCCTGCTGAAATTTTGCAGTTCGAAGAGTGGCAGGTGTAATGTCCTGTCGTGAGTGTATTTGTGGTTTACTGTTTGCTATACACGAGAGGGGTTGGGGTGGGGACTGGTTAAGGTCGGAGGGGGGCTGCCCGGGGGATCTGTTGGGTCGCAGGCCGTTGCTCCTCACTACCCCTGATGTGTTTGTTCTTGTTCTGAGATTAACCGTACATTACAGGGTTATAGCAGACAGTAGCAGCTAGGAGCGCAGCCTTATGTGCCCCCACCCAAGGAATTTGTTGATAAGGAACACTGAGAAGAATATTAACCCCTTGGTTGTACATATTCTCCTCTCAAGCCGTTAGCCGAGAAACAGAGAGAGAAAATAAAGTGATATTGTAAAGAAAGTGATATTGTGAAGAGAAGAAGATGTTGAAATAGTTAACAAAGTTGAACGAAGTGGCGAAAGTTATGTTGCTAAAGAAACAGGGAGAAAAATCCTGTGTGATAAAGAAAATTGGATAAAGGAAGTTAAGAAAGATGGCAATTGTATTATGTATGTGTATCACAGAGCTGATGATACAGTATGTGAAATTACCACGCTATGTTGGACCATTGAAACAAAAGGAGGGGAGGGACAGCACTGCCCTCCATCTAACAACCACTCCTTTCTCACCACCCAAGCACAACCCACTGTAACAACTCAGCCCGGCGGCCATCTTAGTGCACCCATGCCTTCACTTTCTATCCAGCCCAGTGCACTTCCTGCCGGCGGCCATCTTGGTACACCCAGTAAGCTTAAACAGCCTGTACCCAGCCCTCCCTGTTTTAAACCAGGGTGGTTCATACCACACACCTGTCTTCCCCAATACGGGAGCATCACATTTCCAGGCCGGATATGTTAATGATGAAGAAGCATCTGAGTGGGAAGCCCAACAGCAGGCAGCAAGGCCACCCACTGATTTAACCCCCAATCCGGCTCCGGACTCACAGTTCCGAGAGGATCTCAAACACATGCTGGCAACCGTAAGGAACAGTGCCTCTTGCCAGCCCCAGCCCCAACAACAGTCTCGGTTACCAGAAGGGGCACCAGTGATGTATGTCGCTTTTACTCCATCACAAGCAGAGGCCTTAGTGACAAGTCTGCCTGACCCAGAGAAGCAGCCAATTCCCTTCTACCACAGGATAGTGCAGATACAAGAAACTTACTCAGCTGCCTGGAGAGACTTGATCAGCCTATGCCAAATCAAAGCAGGACATGTCTTTTGGCTGGTCATGCAGACGGCCTTCAATGATGCCAGCCTGACAGGTGCCACTTCCTACACCTCAGGCGTGGAGTTCTGTGCACAACTCCACGACTGGGCAAAGGAGAAGTTGACGGATCAGACCACCACAATCCAAGATATTATCCAAGATAAAGGGGAGTCTGTAAAGAAGTATCATGCTAGACTCATAAAGGCACACACACACATGTTATCAACTGCTTTTGTTTCAGGGCTCAGAGGATATCAGAAAAGGCCTGATGGTGGCCCGCCCTGAATACCATTCAATGAAAATGTCTGATTTATTGTTGGTGACCAGAGGTATAGAAAATCAAAAAGGTAAAAAACCAACGCCCCTCATGGTAACCCATGACGAAGATCCCGCCTACACTAGTCCACCACCACTGCCCAATACCAGGGAAAGGATCACCTGTTACAACTGTGGGAAATGGGGTCACTTTAGAAAAGAATGCAGAGCCCCAAGATGTCCCAGACAAAAAACCTACCACTTTCCTCATTGACAGGGGTGCAGCCAAAAGTGTGTTGAGGGCGGTGAACCTGCCTGATAATTCTTTCCTTTCCACTATTGATGTTTCCTGCGTGGGAATGGATGGGGTGCCCCGCTCCAGTCCACTTCCTGATTTGCTTGCCATATTTGTGGCGTCCTCTACATGTCCCTTGAATCTACTAGGAGCTGATGTGTTGTCCGGACTACAGGCCTCAATCAGGACACGCCTGAAGGGGGGATGAAATTACATACTCCCCTATGTTTAGAAGACTCATCTGCTTTGTGTTTTTTTTGCCTCTCCTGATGACACTTAATGAAGCAAAAACTTCAAGTTCAATACTGCAGGAAGTATTTGACAGAATCCCTGCGTGCCTATGGTCCACAGGACCGGAAGACAACGGTCACTTAAAGGTGCCACCAGTTTCAGTCAAGCTAAAAGAGGGCGCATCATTGCCCTGGAAACCACAATAACCCCAAGAAGAGAATCCTAAAAGAGAACCAGGTACCTGCTGTGGATGCCTTTGACTGCAAAGTACCTCACAGAGGTGGACCTTACAAACGCTTTCTTCAGTGTCCACCCTCACCCCTCCTGCTGGTACCTTTTTGCATTCATCCACGGAAAGAAACGGCAACATACCTAAATAGTTGTGCCGCAAGGGGCACAGAACTTTCAAAGCCAGTTTGAAAAAGCTATGGCTATCATCCTTGACACATGACAAGAGGAACACCCTGAAGTGATTCTCTTCCAACATGTTGATGACCTTCTCCTTTGTGTAACTGACTTACCCCCTGTTGAAGTCACCTCAGAAAGCCTGTTGTGCTGTCTTGCCAACCAGGGGTGCAGAGTCTCAAAGCCCAAATTGCAGTGGTGCTCAACACCTGTCATTTTCCTTGGACACTGTTTGTCCCATGGGACAAGACACCCCACTGAAGACAGGGTGCAAGTAATCTCTGACACCCCACTGCCACAAGGTCAGAAATCCCTTCATGCCTTCCTTGGACTAATTTCCTAGTGTGGAGCATGGATTCCAGAAGCCTTCCTACTGATGCTCTGCAATCAGACCCTTCCAGATGTCTCCTGAAGAAATATCTAAGTTTGATGCCCTTAAGTGCGCCACCTCCGGCGCTAGGGCTCCCAGCCTACGACAAAACGCTCAAGCTCTTTGTATCCGAACGTCTGGGACATGCTGCAGGTGTACTCACCCAATCACACGGCATCAGCCTACGCCCCATAGGATATTATTCCTGTCGGCTGGATGCGGTAGCAAGAGGAGGCCTATTGTGTCTGCGAGCTGGCTTTGCTATACAAGCCTTGCTTGACAAAACTTTGAACTTGGTGCTCGGACACTGCCTCGTTCTGCTTGCGCCCCATGACATTGTTGCCATATTCAACCAAGATCCAGCCGAAACACTTGTCCACTACCAGACACTTGAGACTCCTGTGTTCCCTCCTACTGGACAGCATTACTCTATTAAGTTGTCAAACACTGAACCCTACCACCCTTCTTCCACTTCTCGATAGGGGAAAGGAGGAGGAGGAGTAGAGTCTTGACTTGTCACCCCATGACCACACAGGACACGCGGTCACCACTGAAAACACTGTTCTACAAGCTGAAGCCTTACCACCGGTGATGTCTGCACAGGAGGAAGAGCTGTAAGCACTCACTACAGCATGTAAATGGGCAGAGGGAAAAAGAGTCAACATTCATATAGACTCAAGATATGCTTTCAGCATTGCCCATGATAATGGTGTTATCTAGGACAGAGGATTCCTGACGGCTGCAGGAACACCTGTGAAAAATTGATGCCTTGCTTCTCCCAACCCAAGTGACTATTATGAGTAAAAGCACACGACAAACTGAACTCAAAGGAAGCTCGAGGCAATCTAGCCAATTCAGCTGCCAAACAGACAGCTGGTGGTCCACGGGAAGTGGACAGCAGGGTGGAAGAAGACCACCCCGTGCTTACCTTAGACTTTCCCAGTGGACAGAGTTTATCTAAAAGAACTACAGGAAACAACAAGTCCGGATAAGAAGGAAAGCTGGAAAGGGAGAGGAGCAACTCTCAGAAATGGACTATTCGAATGCAACAAGAAGCCTTGTCTACCCAGGAGTATGTACCCAGCCGTGGTGCAATGGGCACATGGAGCTGCCCACTTGACAAAGACTTTTATGAACTCTCTTATCAACAAGTGTTGCACCAAGAGTTACTCCACTGACCGACAACTTCTGCAGATCATGCATTATCTGCACCGAATGTAACCCAGGACGCACAGAAAAAACACAGAAGAAGCACCTGGCAAAAGCCCTATACCCCATTCCAGAGGATGCAAATTGATCATTCTCAAGTGCCAAGAAGTGGAAGATTCGAATACGCCCTAGTGGAAGTGGTCACGACTGCCAGGACCACAGCTAAGAAACTACTGAGTGAGATAGTATGTAGATTTAGGGTCCCAGAGGTGATATAGAGAGATCAAGGACCAACCTTAACAGCAACCCTTACTAAAGAGATTAGGGCAGCACTGGGGGTTCAGTTGGCACTACACACCCCATACCACCCTCAAAGTAGCGGGAAGGTAGAAAGGATGAATGGGACACTAAAAAACAGGATGTTAAAGATGGCCCAAGAGACTAACATGAGTAGGCCAGACAGTTTGCCCATTGCACTGTTCAGTGTCAGACACACCCCCAGGAGAAACATGCCCTATCCCCTTATGAAATTTTGTTTGGTTCAGCTCCCAGACTTGGTTGTTACTTTCCACAACAGTTACAGTTGCAGTCTGATGTGTTGACTAATTATGTAACCACATTATCACGAGAATTACCCTGAATGCATGTCCAGATGTTTTCTTCCATTCCAGATCCTGAATTAGATACAGGAACACACCAACTACTGTCTGGAGATCCTTGAGCCAAGATATGATGGTCCATTCCAAGTTTGCTGACCACAGCCACCTCAGTCAAGTTGGCCAGGAAGAACACCTGAATGCACGCTTATCACTGCAGGAGAGCGTGTTTTCGGGTGCTGCATATCCTTTTTCTGTTTGATCTAGAGGGAATCTGGACCAGTGAATGTGCCCTTGCAAAGGTCATTATGCCCCCCTCATATCCTAACCAAAGATACCCCTGATACATACACTGACCCAGCACACAGTCAGAGGAGGAAGCGAGCAGTTCTCTCCGGAAGCTTTGATCCTCATGTATACATACATGTTATAGGGGTTACAAGGGGGGTCCCTGATGAGTTTAAAGCCAGGGGCCAGGTAAAAGCTGGTTTTGAGTCTTTGATCCCCATAACAACTGTCAACAAGAATGTAGATTGGATTAACTACATGTCATGGTTATGCAATAGAGTTTGTCGATCAGCATACCTGTCTCCATGTGTTCATCTCTAGAGACCAGCTGACCCTCACCTGACTGCTTTTGTAACCTCTCCTCTAAGCATGGCCCCACCCCAGGCCCTATCAGGGAACCCTATATTAACCTGTGCACTGCACTGCAAGCCAGCAGTGCTGATCAACCATTGTGTGTTAGCCTCTATGTGTACTTGCTGTGTTTCCTACACCTGATTCCTGTTACCGACTTTGGCCTGTTCCCGACCATCCCTGTTTGCCTGTGACCCTGATGTTCCAGCCTGCTGCCTCCTTCCTCTTGTCCTGTAGTCTACCGTGAGCGTGAGCTGTGAGACCCTTGGGGCCATGACCTGGAGCCAGACTGCAGCGCAGTCCATCCTTACCATTAAAGGCTCTGGTGAACACCTGCTGGCTCTTAGACTCCGCGCCCTGGGGAATCTATGCTCTAGCTCCCAGTGGGATCTGTGTCAGTGATCCAGTAGACCTGCTTCCTGAACCTCCCAGGGTTCAATCCACAGCAGTCACCCGTAGGGTCCACTACCTTGCGTTGCACTCCTGATCCCAACGGTGTGCATCTGTCACCCAGCCTCTAGGTGACCTGACACTACACATATTATAACCAACAGAGATTTGTAAATTACACTAAAGATGCCCTCCAGGGAATTGCTGACCAGTTATCCCCCACTTCCTACATGACATTCCAGGACCGGATGGCCTTAGACATGGTGCTAACTGGGTAAGGAGGTGTTTTGTAAAATCATAGGAAAAAACGGGAACCTGTTGTACATACATTCCTGATAATACTGGCCCAAATGGTAAGGTTACTTTAGCTATAAAGAAATTAGAAGATCTGTCATTGGAGTTGAAGAAGAACTCAGGTATCACAGACCCATGGGATCAATACTTTAGCTGGATGAGTGGGTGGCAGAAGGTGCTCGTCCAGATACGGGTAACGGTATTAATAATCCTGGTTCTTTTAGCCCTGATTGTATGCTGTATTCTACCTTTTGTAAAAAGTTAATGAGCAAGGCTGCAGACAATAGCACACCTACATTTCTCCACCAAGAAGAAGAGGACCTCCTTATGATGGAAGATGACAAACCCTTCACTCCTTGTCCAAAATCTCACAATCCTATAGGGTTATAGGGATAGATAGCCCCTGACTGCACCTCTCCAGCTGTATCGAGGAGGGAAGTGAACAGTTGCTGCCCAATTCTATATACAGCCTAAAAGAGTTGCTGAGGAGAAGGGCCAGGCCAAAGTAAGACCTTTAGTATTAGGGACAGAAAAGAGAAAATAGTCATTTTAGGGGGGATTGTGAAGGAATGTGATGTAGATAATAATAATAATCTGAAAATGTCTATTTTCTTATGTGTATACATATTTTTCTCATTATATACTTACTCATTATATAAGTATACAGATTAGCTCTGTTCCTATATTTTTTCTCAAAATGGCGGGTACCCCCTACATCCCACACATCAGAAGAACGCGGAACTGAAGATAAAACCAAGGACAGCCAAACCTCGTTATGAAGATTCTCCATCTTCTTTTCTATCTTAACCAATGAGATGTACCTATTAGACTAACATAGCAATGACGTATTTTTGTGTATAAAACATTAGCACCGCCTTGAATAAATTAGAAGTGTAAGAAGTAACGGTGCTGAGCGTGTCTCAGAGTGTTTACTTTTATATGCATGCATAGCCACACTTTCCAATTAGAGACAGCAGCAGATAACCTTGGGCTCGATTGGAGCTCTTAATCATTTCCATAACACTCCTCCCCTCTCTGCCAATCCCTCCACTGGCATCCACTCACCCAACAAACTAAATTCAATATAGCAACAACATTACCAAAGTCATCCACGATTCGGCCCTCAGCTACATCACTAATGCCTTGAGGCGATTCAGTTCGCATTTGCAGCGCTATACAAATGATTCATTCACTAACCTCGTCTCACAATACCAACCAAATTGTTCTCTTTGTTTTTTGCTTCTGCTCGCTATGCTCCCATGTTACCTCCTCCCATGCTCATCTCCAGGAGTTTTCAAGAGCTTCTCCCATCCTATGGAGGTCCCTACTCCAATCTGTCTGATTATTTCCTACTCTGTCCAATTTTAGCCGATCCCTGAAAACTTTTTTCTTCAGAAAAGCCTATCCCGCCCCCACCTAACTGGACTTTTATTTTCTCCATCAGCCCATCCCCCATAGTTATTGCATTTTGAATCACTTGACCCTCCCTTTAAGATTGTAAGCGCTAAGAAGCAGGGTCCTCTGATTCCTCCTGTATTATATTATATTGTAACTGTACTGTCTGTCCTCATGTTGTGCAAACTTTTGGCACATCTGCTGGAGATAAAAGACGTCACAGTGACTATGGAGGGAGAGGACGGACATCACGGGGGTTAGAAAATAGAAAATAAGATCTTATTACCTCCTCTGCTGCAGATTTCAACAATGTCACCTCTTCCTCGTATCACAAGGAGCTTCCTGCCTGTAGCTGACATCACTTCCTGTCTTCCATAGAGACTTCCTGTTTAGATAGAAGTGAGATCACCACCTTGTGGAACTCAGAGGAACTGCAGCCCAGAGAAACGTCTTGTAGTGTGAACACGGCCTTGTGCTGTGTGTGTATGTACTGTATATCCTTATAGATGTGTAGTGCTCCCCCCGCAGGAGCATCTGATGATTTCTGGTTGTTTCTCATACAGATAAATGAAGCAGGAAAGGTGGGACTTTAAATGAGGTTGTTGACATTTTGGAGGTAGCCTCATTCAAAGTCCCAAAAATCCCCTCTTTTTCTCATACAGTACAGAGGCCACCAATCACCCAAGCACCAGTCCATTCACTCCGGCTCCAATAAACAGTCTAGGGGATCGTCTATTTGTAATGAATTGCTTGTAGAACTCGGGGTTTGGGATACTCTAAAACTGCTAGCAACCCTCACAGCTGGGGACCGTGAGGTATCTATCTGAACAGTCTTAGACCCTCACAGCTGAGGACCACGAGTCTCTTTGTGGCATCCGGTTACCCTGCGCAACAGCACAGTTATTGGCATCCAGTGTAATCTCAGGAACCCCGCACAGTGCAGGAGGACGCTCTTACTTTAGCTCACAGATGAGATTCTTGCTGAGGACCGGGGAATGACCGGTATCTGAACCCTATGAGATGTGGTCTCAGTCCAAGCAGCCTCTGGCACCCAGTGTTGGGACAAGGTCATCCACCGCCAAGGGCGAATATGGCAAATTGTTCCCCTCCCTCACAAGGGGGAGGGGCCAATAGCGGCATGCAGAGCACAATGTATGTAATGTTTATGGCATGGGCAAAATAGCACCAATAGTTGTGGTACATTGCAGCAAACTGAAGAGTTTGCATTGCACGCAGTTGCAGTGTGACCCCATTCCATTTAATTTTTGCTGCATCTCTTCCTTCGTGTGGGGGTCTGAGGAGGAGGAGGAGGTCTGGGGGAGATCTGAGGTATGGAGGGGGGGTGGGAGGAGGACAGGGGGGTCTGAGGAGGAGCGAGGAATTCTGGTGGGGGTCTGAAGAAGAGGTCTAAGAGGGGATTGAGGAGGAAAGAAGAAGTTTGGTGGGGGTCTGAAGAGGAGGTCTAGGAGGGGATTGAGGAAACAGGAGATCTGGGGGGGTCTGAGGAGGAGGTCTGGGGGGTCTGAGGAGAAGGGGGATGTCTGGGGGACTATCTGAGGAGGAGGGGGGTGGGAAGAGTACAGGGGGGTCTGAGGAAAAGAGAGGAAGTCCGGTGGGGTCCAAAAAAGAGAGAGGAGATCTGGGGGGAGGGGGGTTGAAGATCATATCAAACACACACATATATATATATATATATATATATATATATATATATATATACTCACAAACATTGATAAGTATGTCAAATCTCCTGCAGAGCTCCAGTACTTCTACCAAGGAAGGCGCGTAGGATTTTTTTTTCCCTTGGTGGAAGTACTGGAGCTCTGCAGGAGATTCGACATACTTATCAATGTTTGTGAGTATATATATGTGTGTGTTTGATACGATGCAATGCATATGTATACATATGAAGAGTGTTATATTATGGTAGAATTCTCTGATTTCAGAGTGGTGATTCATATCCCTGAAGAAGATAATCGTAACGTCGTTATACGGTGTACAGTACCCAATCCATGTCATTGCTGAGGGCAAGATGGGATCTCTCTCCTGTGGTCAGATTCTAAACATTAGAGCTCCCCCTAGCTGCAGCCTGGTAATAACATTGCTAGGAGGTCTATTCATTGAGCTTCTACATACTTCCCTTCTTTATATATACATCTCCTGACATTTAAGGGTCTATATAACCGCTTACCTACCGAGCAATTTTACCCCCTTCCTGCCCAGGCCAATTTTCAGCGCTATCGCACTTTGAATGACAATTGCGCGGTCATGTAACACTGTACCCATATGACATTTTTAGCATTTTTTTAGACAGATAGAGCTTTCTTTTGGTGGTATTTATTAGCCACTGAGGTTTTATTTTTTTTTGCTAAATAAATGAAGAAGTCCATAAATTAATTAAAAAAAAAGTTATTCTTAGTTTTTGTTATAAAATTTTGTAAATAAGTAATTTTTCTCCTTCACTGATAGGTGACACTGATAGGCAGCACTTGTGGGCATTGTTGGGGCTGCACTGATAATCAGTGCCGATGTCCCCCTGGGTGCCGATTATCGGCTCTCCTCCCGTGACGCGCTGCCAGCATAAGGAGAGGACTTCCGATAGCCAGCAAATCCTGATTACACTGTGATTGGACACAGCTGATCATGTGGTAAAGAGCCGCTGTCATTGGCTCTTTACCCCAATCTGTGTCCAGCTGTGTCCCAAGGACACACCGATCACAGAGCGCACCGCCTGCATGCTGCAGTAGGCATGTGGGGGGGCCCGATCATGGGCAGTCATCCTTAAATGCCCTCCCGGCAATGTGCAAAATGCGCTGCAGCCATCTTTCAGCAAAAGCCTCGTCGTAAAGAGGTGAAAAAAAAATGGCAGAGCCCAGTGAAAGCGAACTAATCATCTCTGTGAATTGGGGTAACATTTACTATGCTGTTTGAATGTTTTCCTCTGATTTTAAATGGAAAATGATGGATTTGGCCACTAGATGGAGCTAATGCCTATAATACTTAGTGTCATATAATAGCCAAATGTAGTTTTCTCTGTATTACATTAATAATTGGTATAATATTGCTGGTTTAATTATCTTATGTCCTTTAATGTGACAAGCATTCACCCAGCTGTGCCAAATTCTGGCCGTATTTTCATTAACACAGCAATTTCCTCTGACCGTCATCTCAATTATGGTACAATAATGCGGTATTATTACTGCAGTGCCACATTAATGCCAGTAGACAGCGCCAGTGATCATAGGAAATCACTGAAATAAAATATGACCAATACTGGTCACAGCTGGGGGAATGCGCGTCACATTTGTCCTGGAATTTTATTGATAGGCAACTCCTATCCTCATATTGATTAGCAGTTCCAAATAAATAACTACTGCAGTAGAGAACACAAAAGATACACTCCACATCTTCCAAAATAACTGTTCTGTTTTATTATGACACAATTGAAGGTTTTGTACACATGATTACGTAGCTATCACATTAATATTACAATTGTCCTTTTATGGTAACAAGGGGCGTAACATAGGCAGGCTAATTCTAACCAGGACTGGAAAGAATGCAAACATGTCATGAAAACATTATTAGTGCCGTGTGCAATACATACAAAATACAATACAATTCTATACAGAACTTACACATTTCCTTTACACATTCATTCTACAAAGTTTTTAGAAACAGACCTGTAAGTGTTTGTGAAATCTTCCACCACAAAATGTACTCAGCCAATGAGAGGTAATGACTCCATTTTTATTTTTCTCCTTCTATCAATGGCCAACACGGTACAACACTTCATCCATGTCTTTGGAGATCTCTGATCTCCTTATCAACTGTTTCTTACATGATGAAGATCAGCCATAGAGTATATCTGAGGTGTATATCAGGGTGTGCTTCTTCCCCACATGTCCAGCAACATTCATATACAAGACATTTCCCGCACTCACTAATACACCTCAAGGGTTGTGTGGGACCCCTGATGTACAGGAAGACCGGACTTCAGTGAGGAACATTTCTCTCACTCAGGACAGGAATACGGCTTCTCCCCCGTGTGAGATCTCTGATGTGTGGAAAGAGTGGACTTCTTTGAAAAACATTTCCCGCACTCAGGACAGGAATACGGCTTTTCCCCCATGTGAGATCTCTGATGTGTGGAAAGATTGGACTTAGCTGTAAAACATTTTCCGCACTCAGGACAGGAATACGGCTTCTCCCCCGTGTGTACTCTCTGATGTGCAAAAAGATTGGGCTTCTGTGAAAAACATTTCCCGCACTCAGGACAGCAATACGGCTTCTCCCCTGTGTGCAATTTCTGATGTGCGTTAAAACTGGGCTTATGCGAAAAACATTTCCCGCACTCAGTACAGGAATACGGCTTTTCCCCCGTGTGAGATCTCTGGTGTGTGGAAAGAGCGGACTTGTTTGAAAAACATTTCCCACAATCAGGACAGGAATACGGCTTCTCCCCCGTGTGAGATCTCTGATGTGTGGAAAGAGAGGACTTCTCTGTAAAACATTTTCCGCACTCAGTACAGCAATGCGACTTTTCCCCTGTGTGAGATCTTTGATGTGCAGAAAGAGTGTACTTAGCTGTAAAACATTTCCCGCACTCAGGACAGGAATACGGCTTCTCCCCCGTGTGTAATCTCTGATGTGTGGAAAGAGAGAGCTTATGTGAAAAACATTTCCCGCACTCAGGACAGGAATACGGTTTCTCCTGCGTGTGAGATCTTTGATGTGCATAAAGATTGGACTTAGCTGTAAAACATTTCCCACAGTACAAACAGTGATACGGCTTCTCCCCGGTGTGTAATCTCTGATGTGTGGAAAGAGAGGTCTTATGTGAAAAACATTTCTCGCACTCAGGACAGGAATATGGCTTCTCCCCCGTGTGTAATCTCTGATGTCTGGAAAGATCGGACTTCTTTGAAAAACATTTCCCGCACTCAGTACAGGAATATGGCTTTACCCCTGTGTGCAATCTCTGATGATAGGAAAGAACGGACTTCTTTGAAAAACATTTCCCGCACTCAGGACAGGAATACAGCTTTTCCCCCGTGTGAGATCTCTGATGATAGGAAAGATCGGTCTTATGTGAAAAACATTTACCGCACTGAGTACAGCAATACGGCTTTTGCCCCGTGTGAAATCTCTGATGATTGGAAAGATCGCTCTTATGTGAAAAACATTTCCCGCACTCAGTACAGGAACACGGCTTCTCCCCTGTGTGAGATCTTTTATGTATATTAAGTTTGGATTTATAATAGAAACACTTCCCACACTCAATACAGGGAAACCTCTTATCTGTTGGAAGGACAGCACCGTCCCTCACAGTCTGAAGTTCCTCAGGATAAGAGGAATACGATGGTCCGGCACCGTCCCTCACAGTCTGAGGTTCCTCAGGATAAGAGGAATACGATGGTCCGGCACCGTCCCTCACAGTCTGAGGTTCCTCAGGATAAGAGGAATACGATGGTCCGGCACCATCCCTCACAGTCTGAGGTTCCTCAGGATAAGAGGAATACGATGGTCCGGCACCGTCCCTCACAGTCTGAGGTTCCTCAGGATAAGAGGAATACGATGGTCCATCTACACTGTGTGGTGCCGGATGGACATTTGAGGTAGTCGGGTTTTCTCCTGGACTATACTGTGTGATGTCCTCATCTTCTACTTTACAGTCTGGAGACAAAGTGAGACAATCCTCTGAGGTTTTCCTCATCTCCCGTCCATCTACTAAAATAGAAATACAAAGATTATTACTAGACATGAGCAGATTGGTTCCCCTAAACAAGGACTCCGCCCACATCAGGCAGCTTTGTCTCTGAGGATCTTATAATTCCCCCCTCAAGGTAACTAGTAAATGGGTCCTCTGATCTCCTACCAGTTCATTTCTTTATTCATGGACCTTAGTCAGAGAGTGAGGAAACAACAAGAACTGTCTTTTATAGGAGTGACAGTGATAAGGAGATTATAGGACGATTGTCCCCACCCCCTCTATCACTCATTGCCATCTTCCCAACACAAGAAGTCCTGCACTTATTTAGTCCATGATTTAGTCATGAATAACAGCGGGGCTGAGCCCCACCAGAGGTCAGAGAGTGAGGATGGGGGGAGAACAACCAAGATGAAGACTGGACTGATCCTGAAGACCACCATCATAGGGTTATTGACTCCTCCCTCATTATCACTTTCTGTTTAAGGTTCCAAAGTTGGAAGATGTTATCACATTATTATCAACATGTAAAAGTCTGTGCTCCAATCAAATCATCAGATATAAAATGTCCAGCTGGTAGGAAATGGGTGTAACAAAAGAGAATACATATTATGTGTATATATAGCAGTGGGTAGAGGGGAGAGAGCAGAAGTCAGGAGTGTGTAATGTACAACATAAAGTATATCGTGCAGGGGTCAGGACTTATAATATTGGTGGCTTAATGTTTATTTGAGACAAGTTTCAGAGGTCCCACACCGCTGCCTCCCAGTAGGGATGAGTAGGGATGAGCAGGGATGAGCTTTATGTTTGGGTCGAACATGAGTTCGACTCGAACATTGGCTGTTCGCGCGTTCGTCGAAATACAAACATTATGGGGTGTTTGCGCCAAATTCAAGCGGCGCGTCATGCCCTATAATGCACTGCGACATCGTAGTGCACTGCTGTCTGATGATTGGCCAAGCATACACTATGACCCACATGCTTTGGCCAATCACAGCGCCGTCAGCAAAGAGAGCCATAATTGGCCAAAGGCAGGGTGCCTTTGGCCAATTATGGCTCAGGGGGTTAAGTCCACGCCCCACACTATATAAGGGTGCCTGCACGTCGGTCCTGTGTAGTGTGTTGCTGGTGTTGACCGAGAGAGAGTGTCATTTAATTTAGATTGAGCACGCAGGCGATTCAGTTAGCGGCAGTGTATTTAGTATATATATACATCCAGGCTTGTATATACATACATATATATATATATATATATATACACTGTACCTAGTTTAGCTAGATCTGACTGCAGTCCGTTCCTGGTGTACTGTTTCTAATATACTTCAGGCAGGCAGGTGATACAGTTAGCTGCACTGTATTTAATATATATATACAGTCAGTCTCGTATGTATATATATGTATCCACTGTATCCAGTTTAGCTAGATCTGACTGCAGTCCGTTTCTGGTGTACTGTTTCTAATATACTTCTGGCAGGCAGGTGATTCAGTGAGCTGCAGTGCATAAAATATATATATACAGTCTCCAACATATATATATCCACTGCATTCCAGTCTAGCCAAGCCTATATCTGACTGCAGGCCATTCTTTGTGTACGTTTTCAAATATACTTTCAGGCAGGTGATTCAGTGATCTGCAGTGCATAAAATATATACACAGTCTCCTACATATATATATCCACTGCATTTTAGTCTAGCCAAGCCTATATCTGACTGCAGGTCATTCCTTGTGTATGTTTTCAAATATACTTTCAGGCAGGCAGGTGATTCAGTGATCTGCAGTGCATTAAATATATATATATATATATATATATATATATATATATATATATATATATATATATATATATACACACACATTCTCCTACATATATATATCCACTGCATTCCAGTCTAGCCAAGCCTATATGTGACTGCAGGCCATTTCTGGTGTACGTTTTCAAATACACTTTCAGGCAGGCAGGTGATTCAGTGATCTGCAGTGCATTAAATATATATACAGTCTCCTACATATATATATCCACTGCATTCCAGTCTAGCAAAGCCTATATCTGACTGTAGGCCATACCTGGTGTACGTTTTCAAATATACTTTTAGGCAGGCAGGCAGGTAATTCAGTGATCTGCAGTGCATTAAATATATATACAGTCTCCTACATATATATGTATGCATTCCAGTCTAGCCAAGCCTATATCTAACTGCAGGCCATTCCTGGTGTACTTTTTCTAGAAAAATTCAGGCAGTGTTTTGCTAATAAAATTTTACAGCATGTCTGGAAGGCCACCAAGGAGAGGCAGATGCTCACAGGCCACTAAAAGCGGGCAAGCAGGCTCTGTGTCTACAGCCAACAGTGCTGGTCGTGGACACGGTGCATCCTCAGAATGTGGCCGTGGGGCACGCTTGTCCTTTTTTTCGGCAGCTGGCCGTGTTGATCCACAACATGCAGAAGAGTTGATAGAGTGGATAACTAAGCCATCCTCATTCTCCTCATCCTCACCCAGGCTCAGAGTAGTTTGCCTGCCAATGCAGCTGCCAAAGCAGCCTATTCCATCGGCTCAACGTCATCAGTCACTCCTTCCCTAGTCTCACCATCAAGCACGGAGGAGTCCCCCGAACTGTTCGACCAGTGTTGGGTACATGCTGCAGGAGGATGCGCAGTGTTTTGAAGGCTCCGTTGATGGTACCTAGCTTGAGGAAGGCAGTAACATGAGCCCAGAGAGAGGGGGTGCCCAAGAAGGACAACAAACTGGCAGTCATGTTCCCCCAGCTGCAGCACACTGCCAGGTTTGCTCCGGTGACGAGGAGGGAGGGGATGATGAGGTCACTGACTCTACGTGGGTGCCTGATAGAGGAGGAGGAGGAGCAGGAGGGGGCACATCTCCAACGAGGCAGGATGCCCTCCAGGGGCCAGCTTAAGGGCAGCCACCCGACTGCATCACACCGCAGAGCTCTGCATGTGCAGGGCCCTGCTGACTCCCCGTGTATTTTGAAAAGTTCTTTGGTGTGGGCCTTTTTTGATATGTGTGCAGCAGATTGCACCGTTGCTGTTTGCAACATATGTCTGAAGCATATCAAGCATATCTCTCGTGGCCAAAACAGCAGCCGCTTGGGCACCACATGCTTGACCAGACATATATGACTCCCATGCAGTCCGTTGGCAACAGTACCTAAAAGACCCACACCAAAGAACAAGGCGGACCTCTCCTTGCTCCTCATCAGATGGGATCTCCAACCCCACTATACCTTCAGTCCTCTCAGAAACCTGCACTGAGAGGAATGAAGGTGTAGAATTAGGTGTGCCAAGTACTTGCGGGCAATATGCTATCGCTACACCAACATCCGATTGGTGGAGGCAAATTTTCCTACCCCAGTTGCTAAACCGTCAAAAGAAATTCAGTCCCAGCCATCCATGTGCTCAGCGGCTGAATGCTAGCTTGGCTAAATTGC
This sequence comes from Aquarana catesbeiana, assembly GCF_042186555.1. Taxonomy (NCBI): domain Eukaryota; kingdom Metazoa; phylum Chordata; class Amphibia; order Anura; family Ranidae; genus Aquarana; species Aquarana catesbeiana. The sequence continues at coordinate 298,059,725 of NC_133331.1, read as the reverse complement.
TAGCACTCCAACTGCTGCCTTTTCAGTTGGTAGACTCTGCCCCCTTTCATGAATTTGTGGAATGTGCGGTACCTCAGTGGCAGGTTCCCAAATGCCATTTCTTTTCACGGAAGGCCATTCCGGCTCTCTACTGGCATGTGGAAGGCAATGTCTTGGCCTTGTTGGACAGGGCGGTCAGCGGTAAGGTGCATATTACCGCTGACTCATGGTCCAGCAGGCATGGACAGTGACGTTACCTTTCTTTCACGGTGCACTGGGTAACTTTGCTGGCAGCTGGGAAGGATGCAGGACAGACTGCAGTATTGTGGAGCTTGTTCCGCCACCACGCCTCCAAAATGCTAGTAGTGATTCTGCCACACCTCTCTCCTCCACCCCCTCCTCTTCTTCTTCCTCTATGGCATCTTCCTCTGCAGATTTCTCCTCGGAAACCAGCATTGCTCCGTAAGCGTTCAAGGTGCTACGCAAGCACTCAGGCAAAAAGATGTCATGCGGTGCTTGAGCTGGTGTGCTTGGGGGACAGGAGCCACACTGGGGCAGAGATTCTGTCAGCTCTGCAGGGGCAGGCTCAGAGGTGGTTGATGCCACGCCAGCTTCAGCCAGGAATGGTGGTTTGTGACAATGGCACCAACCTCCTCCGACAGGGACACTTGACCCATGTTCCCTGTTTGGCTCACATCCTTAATTTGGTGGTGCAGCGGTTCTTGTGCAGGTACCCGGGCTTACAGGATCTCCTGAGGCAGGCCAGGAAAGTCTGTGGGCATTTCTGCCGGTCATATAATGCAAGTGCTCGGCTGGCTGAACTTCAAAAGGAATGCGACCTGCCCAAGAACCGCCTCGTTTGTGACATGCCAAGTGGCACTCAACGTTGGCAATGCTGCAACGGCTGCACACACAGCAGAGGGCCATCAATGAGTACCTGTGTGAGTATGGCACCAGGACAGGGTCAGGGGAGCTTGGCTTTTTTTTCGCCACCCTAGTGGCTACTGATCAAGGATGCGTGCACTGTCCTGTCACCATTTGAGGAGGCCACGAGGATGGTGAGCAGTGACAGTGCATGCATCAGTGACACTGTCCCCCTTGTCCACCTGTTGGAGCACACGCTGCGTGGAATAATGGACAGGGCACTTGAGGCAGACCAGAGGGAGGAAGAGGAGGACTTCCTTACCTCTCAAGGCCCCTTTTATCCAGACAGTATTCCTGCGGGCCCGCTGATCACACAGGAAGAGGAGGAGGAGGAGGAGGATTGTGTCAGCATGGAGGTGGAGCCTAGCACTCAGCATCAGCAGCAGTCTTCAAGGGATTGTTTTCAGTCCCCAGAAACCCATGGACTTCTACGTGGCTGGGAGGAGGTGGCTGTGGATCATGTCATCCTTAGTGACCCAGAGGAGTCTGGATCGAATGCCTCAGCAAACCTTCGCTGCATGGCCTCCCTGATCCTGCAAAGCCTGCAAAAGGACCCTCGGATTCGTGGTATCAAGAAGAGGGATCATTGCTGGGTGGCAACCTTTCTTGATCCACGTTACAAGGGTAAGGTTGCGGACCTTATCCAGCCTTTGCAGAGGGAGCAGAGGATGAAACATCTTGTTTCAGAAAGGTTTGTGCAATGCATTTCCAGAGCCTGGGAGGTTACAATTTCCTGGTCCTCCTGGACAACGTGTTGCTGAGGCTTCGGTCAGTCACAGAAGGAGTGGTGGAGAAGGTGGCCGTCTGACCGATGCTTTCAGACAATTCTTTAGTCAACAGCCCCAAGGTCTGATCAGTTCCAGTAACCATCGCCAGCATCTGATTTATTTTGGTGCAGGAATACCTAGGGGCAAGATCAGACTTGGAGACCTTTCCAACCGAAAATCCACTGGGTTACTGGGTCTTGAGGATGGATCACTGGCCAGAGCTTGCACAATATGCAATTGAGCTACTGGCCTGTCTTGCATCCAGTGTTCTATCTGAACACACATTCAGTGCTGCTGGAGGCTTTGTAACCATTCACAGAATGCGCCTGTCCACAGACTCAATTGATCGGCTCACCTTCATAGAAATGAATCAGTCTTGGATCACCAGCTACCAAGCACCTGATGCTGATGTAACCAAATAATTTTTCTATAAATGTGAGATCCCTTGAAGACTGCCTATGCTGAGTGACTATCCTGTTATGCTGAGTGACTATCCTATTCCTCCTCAATGTTCACGTTGATAGCTTCTAAGAACATTTTTGTTTCAGGGCACCACAGTGCCTAAGGCCCAATTTTTCTGCCCCTGTTCAACAGGGGCATGTAATTACAATTTTTGCTGTAATATTTTGCAGCAGGGCTCGTTCTTGCACTCAACTAGAGTATCTGTGAGGGGTTGCAGTGTTGTGGCACCACCACCAGTGCCTAATGCCCAATTTTTCTGCCCCTGTGTAACGGGGCCGTGTAATTGCAATTTTTTATCTAATATTTCACAGCAGGGCTCGTTCTTGCGCTCAACTAGAGTATCTGTGAGGGGTTGTAGTGTTGTGGCACCACCACCAGTGCCTAATGCCCAATTTTTCTGCCCCTGTTTAACAGGGGTGTGTAATTACAATTTTTGCTGTAATATTTCGCAGCCGGGCTCGTTCTTGCGCTCAACTACAGTATCTGTGAGGGCTTACAGTGTTCTGGTACCACCAACACCTAAGGCCCAATTTTCTGCAGAGTATATAGGGCAGGCCGTATAGTATATACAGGCAATCCCCTACTTTCAAACATCCGACTTACAAACGACTCCTACTTACAAACGGAGGGAGACAACAGGAAGTCAGAGGAAATCTACCCCTAAGAAGGGAAACTCTCCCCTGTAAGAGTTAATATGAAAAAGGTGTCTCCATTAATACTTTATCACCAATCCTAGATTCCCTAATAACCCCAAATTTTCAAAATCCAATTGTCATTGGGACAGAAAGTGAGGTGAAATCTTCTGAACAGGGGCACAGACAGCAAAACAAATGTCACAGGGGTGATAACCCTTCCCTATGTTATCCAAAAAGCTTAAGAGTAGATTTTTTGGCTGGAGCTACACTTAAAAAATGTACCTGTTCCAAATTACAAACAGATTCAACTTAAGAACAGACCTACAGTCCCTGTCTTGTTTGCACCGCCTGTATACTGCTGTTCAGAGTATATAGGGCCTCTGGGCCCCACGTCTTTTCTTTTTCAATTTGGGTGCGGGGTTCCCTTTAATATCCATACAAGACCCAAGGGGCCTAGTAATGGGCTGGGGGGGGTACCCATGCCGTTTTTCAATCATTTTCATCCATATTGCCAGGACCCAACATTACATTAAAGCCGCAAGCAGTTTTAAATGACTTTTATTCCTTTAGAAATTTCATTTTGTGCAGGGACTGTTCTAAGAACGGGAAACATGCGCCACTTTACAGGCATACTAGAGACACCCCCCAGGTACGATATTTAAAGGAATATTTCACTTTTATTTTTTCACTTTAAGTATTATTAAAATCACTGCTCCCGAAAAAACAGCAGTTTTTAAAACTTTATTTGCATTGATACATGTCCCCTGGGGCAGGACCCGGGTCCCCAAACCCTTTTTAGGACAATACCATGAAAATTAGCCTTTAAAATTCGCACTTTTCATTTTTCATGTTCGGGTCCCATAGACTTTAACAGTGTTCGAATGTTGGTGCAAACTTTCGGCCCGTTCGCATGTTCTGCCGCGAACCGAACCGGGGGGTGTTCGGCTCATCCCATCTCCTGAGACTGCACTCAGTGACTTGGGTCTGAGACTATACAGACATATCCCACCACCCGGCACAGCCAGCAAATAACAGAGCAAGTAACCCCGGGAGAATTACCCTGCCAGGGATCTTGCTGGACCCGAGCATGGGGCAGAAGACTCAAGGTACATACCCCAGGTGTCTAGGTCAAGCAACACCTATTATGAAAATCAACATTTTACTGCCAGCTGAACCCCAGAATCTCCATAGATCCAGTCTAGATACATAAATTGTGTCTGCGGCCCAGAGAAGGAAGATTATCCAAGAGAAATACAGGAATACAGGACGGGGAACGCAGCTCAGGAAAGTGACCAGGGGATTACAGGCTGATATCACCCAGTCCCCGCCCTACTCTGGACCAATCAGTGAGCAGTATGGGTGGAGGAATGTATTTAGTGTTAATGACCCACCTGTGCTGATCTCTGTAGGAGTGTCCTCCTCTATAAATGTCCCCGTTATTCCATCCTCCTCCATAGACTGCTGATCATCCCTCACATGCGTCTCTTCTTCTTCTGATTTAACCTCAAATTCTATATCGATTGGATCTCCACTCTAAACCAAAAAAAAATGAGAGAGAATATAATCTGTAAAATAGAAGATTTATTATTGTGACATCATATATAATAATGTTCTAGATTCTCAATGCCACCAACCTTGTAACAGTGAGGGATGCTGTGACCTTCCTGTGTGGAATCCCGGGAATACAGAGGACGGGGACATCTCTCTGGTGGGTTCCTGGTATTAGGTGGCTCCATCATATCCTTGTGTCCTTCTGAAAACTTCTCCATCACTCCATACTCCTCATCCTCCTCTTTATACTCTTCTTTAACATCAATATTATTATCCCCAAGGTTTCCACTCTGAATATATAATAAAACATTCATTGTAACAAACATGCTTGTGTATAAATCATAACTACGAATAATTGTTAATCATCTACCTGATGATGGTGAAGGATGGTGTGATCTTCCTGTGTGGAATCCCGGGAATACAGAGGATGGGGACCTCTCTCTGGTGGGTTTCTGTAGCTGGATGACTCTTCCATGGTGTCTTGGTGCAGATTTTTGTAAACTTTTAGAGACTCTGACTCCTCCATCACCCCATCCTCATCATCCTCCTCTTTTATCTCTTCTTTAATCTCAACTTTAGAATCTCTCAGGTTTCCACTCTGAATATATAATAAAAATGACATCAATGGTAACAATACAGATAATGTACAGATCCTAATGATACTATCAGTGATTGTTCCTCATCTACCTGATGATGGTGAGGGATGGTGTGATCTTCCTGTGTGGAATCCCAGGAATACAGAGGACGGGGACATCTCTCTGGTGGGTTCCCATTACTGGATCCATCTGTAGGAAACACACACACTGACTGAATACATTGTTTCTATGTGTTTATCAGATGATGGGGGATCTAGGTGGAGCCTCCGTACTGCTCTCTCCTTTACAATAAAGTCTCCTCTTACCCGGTGATGTGAGGGGCGGCTGATTGTCCATCATGACGTCCTTCCCAGCACCGCTCACCTCTCCTGTCAGCAGCTCGATTATCTCTCTGGTGACTTCTAGAATCTTCTTTTTATTTCTCTATTCTATCAGGGAGGGAGGTGGAGACAATGTAATGGTCATATGATCTCCAGACTTCACAGGAGGAAAACTCTAGATTTGAACACAAATAGTAAAATCAAATGACATTCCCAGAATCCTCCTCACCTCACTGGTCAGGTCTCTCTTTATTTAAACCCCACTTCATGCTGAAGTTTCTGATATTACATACAATGCAGGTCCAACAACCCTACTTTGAAAGTGAGGAGGCCAGGGGCCGGCCCACATCCTAAGAGCATCAGAAAAAAAGAGTTGGATAGAGAGATATTAGGAGGAGGAGCTGTGAGCTCAGTGTGATGTCATAGGATTCTCTGACTCTGATTGGAGGGACATTGGGAGGAGGAGCTGTGGGGGGTGCTGTGTGAGGTTTCTGTACACAGAATCATTTCTCCCAGGTGCGTTCCTTCTCTCCTAAACTGAAAGATGAACGTTGCCTTTGGGCTTTGCCAGGACACATCATATTCCCCATTCAGCTCTTGTTCCTCTCTGTAACATGTGCTTTCTACCAATCCTTCTGACAGTTGTGTCCTCTTTCCTTAATCTCTCTTTCCCTCACCCCACAGCCTGTATATATCACCTTCACCTCTGTCCTCTCCCTATTACTGCACTCACCAACTCCAGATAATTCTAAAACCACATGCTAAAAGAAACCTCCAGGACTCTGAGGCATGTCCCTTCATAAAAATCACACTAACCCTGGACCTCCATAATTTAACTGTGCCCAAATCTCCCATCACCCCATGCCCTCTGGCAGCAGCTGCAATCCACACAATTTAGTTTCTATTCCTCGTCTTCCTAAAATCAGCCTCCCCTTCTCTTGCACCCTTTGGAACGCCTGCTTTGTCTGTAACAAACTCACTTCTGTCCATGACCTCTTTATTACTAACTACTTGCTGTTACTGAAACCTGGCTTCATGAATCCGACACGGCTTCTCCTGTATCCCTCTCCCATGATGGCCTTCTCTGAACTCACTCCCTCAGACCCACCTCCCTCTCTCTCACTCTCCTCATTTGAGGCACATTGTATTTGTCTATTTTCCCCAGTTTTTTTAAGAAATTCTGTGCTATCGGCCTGGACCGACCTTTCTTGATGACTTCTGTGCCTGGCTACCCTACTTTGTCTCTTCTGAAATCCCCACAATCATTCTCGATGACTTCAACATCCCTGTTAATACTAATACTCCTGCTACTTCTAAATTTTTTAGTCTAACCTCTTCTTTTGACCTGAAGTAATGGATACATGATTCTACTCACTCTGATGGCAACACCCTTGACCTTGTATTCTCCTACCTATGCACTCTGTGCAACCTCTAAAACAATCCTTTTTCCTCTCTCTGATCACCACCTTATTAATTTCACTCTCTCCTTGTCTTTCACCTCCTCTCCCTCACAGCCATCTAACAGTTACCCGTAGAAACCTTCGCCACCTAACCCACCTTAACCCTTCTCTTCTACTGACCACCTCTATGACAGAATCTCAGCCCTGTCCTGCCCCAACCCAGCCACTTCTGTCTACAATAGATCCCTGTCCTCCGCCTTGGATGAGCTCGCCCCCCTCACGACACACAGAATCAGGCCCCGACCCCTACAACTTTGGCAAACGGATGACACCAGAAGCCTGTGGCATAAGACTAAGGGGTCATTTCACTAAGAGTTAAATAATGGCTAATATTATGCAGTAAAAATAGGATTTTTATAACAACTTACATGTAAAATCCTTTTCTTGGAGTAAATCACGGGCACAGAGCAGCCATAGTAATTACTATGTGGGTTATACGCCACCTATCGGTGAATGTACACTGGCAACCCAAGACAGGAAGTCCCCCTCTATATAACCCCTCCCATACAGGAAGTACCTCAGTTTTTGTTGCAAAGCAATATGTATGTATATCCCAACAAGAGGGGAGGGACCTCTCTGTCCCCCGATGTACTCCAAGAAAAGGATTTTACAGGTAAGCCGTTAAAAAAATCCTATTTTCTTTATCGTACATCACTGGACACAGAGCTGCCATAGTAATTACTATGTGGGATGTCCCAAAGTAATGCCACTGAGGGGAGGGAGACACAAATAAAAGCAGGACGCCATCAGACATGAGGACCTACACTGCAGCTTGCAGTACACTGCGCCCAAAGGCGGCATTCTCTTGCCATCATACATCCAACTGATAAAATTTAGTAAATGTATGGACTGATGACCAAGTTGCGGCCTTGCAAATCTGAGTCATAGAGGGTTGGTGATACACCGCCCATGAAGCACTTACTGCTCTGGTAGAGTGTGCTTTAACTTGAAAAGGCGGAACTTTTCAAACCATAAGCCTGGATTATAACCTGACGAATCCACTTTGAAATAGTCGATTTTGACGCTGCCTGCCCTTTCCTGGGCCCTTCTGGCAGCACAAACAAAGCATCAGTTTGTCCTATATGAGCTGTCACCTTCAAGTAGAGCCTGACAGCTCTCACTACATCAAGAGAATGGAACAATTTTTCCTCTGGAGAACAAGGATCTGGAAAAAAGGAAGGCAGGGAGACATCTTGGTTCAGATGAAAACTGGACACTACTTTAGGTAGGAAAGTTGGGTGAGGACGCAACACCACCTTGTCCTTATGAATAACTAAGAATGGCTCTTTACATGAAAAAGCTGCCAATTCTGATACTCTCCTTGCCGAGGCTACTGCAACCAAAAAAAAAACAAACTTCCTTGTCAAAAGGATCGAGGGAATATGGCGCATCGGCTCAAAGGGTTGTCTTAGCAATGCCGATAAAACTAGATTCAAATGCCATGGGCACAAGGGTGACCTAACTGGTGGAATTATACGAGTTACCTCGATTCACATCTATGCATGTTGCTTTGGAGCCTTTCTGCAGTGCTTTTTGCAGTGCTTGCCGCGTTTTTTGGGACACGTGTTCCCTCCTTCCGATTTGCGGTTTTATTTTTTACACTGTTTATAGCTTGTTGCTAAGGCGGCCGCCACGTCCTTAACAACCGATAAGTCATCAGCTGTCAGCGAGCTTTCCGCTGAATGTAAAAAAAAAAGAATTGCCGGCTAAAAAAAAAATTTGGGTCTAGTATGGATTTGGAGGGGACCTCCCCATGCCAAAATATAAAAAAAAATGGCCTGGAGGTCCCCCCAAAATCTATACCAGACTCTTATCCGAGCATGAAGCCCGGCAGGTCAGGATAGGGAGGGGACAAGCGAGCCCCCCCCCCCCCGAACCATACCATGCCGCATGCCTTCAACATGCTCAATCCCCCCCCACCCCAAAGCACCTTGCCCCCATGTTCGGACGAGGTAATCCGATTGCCACGCTCCCATCGTTTTTTAAGAGATGCTTGACATCGGTGCGGACAGATCAGCGGGACGCAGCATCGGAGGAGGGTCGTCAGCGGGAGCGGCGGCAGAGGAAGAAGAATACCGGACAAAGAGGACAGAAGAAAGAAGAAGAGCAGAAGAAGAAGCAGGGGAAGAAGGAGAAGACCGGAGGATGAAGATGTGGGAGAAGATGGAGGAAGAAGCAGAGAAGAAGAAGATATTTTGAATAAAAGACTTGTCAAAAACTGTCTACTGTATTTTTTAACATTACACTACTTTTTTTGGTGAATGGGTAGGGGGACAATGTACCCCATACTCATTTACATAGGGAGGGGTGGGATCTGGGGGCCTCCTTGTTAAAGGGGGTGTCATGGTTATGCAATAGAGTTTGTCTGTCAGCTTACCTGTCTCCATGTGTTCATCTCTAGAGACCAGCTGACCCTCACCTGACTGGTTTTATAACCTCTCCTCTAGCATGGCCCCACCCCAGGTCCTATCAGGGAACCCTATATAACCTATGCACTGCAAGTCAGCAGTGCTGATCAACCATTGTGTGTTAGCCTCCGTGTGTACTTGCTGTGTTTCCTACGTCTGATTCCTGTTACCGACTTTGGCCTGTTCTCGACTCTCCCGGTCTGCTTGTTACCCCTGACCTTTGGCATGTTATGTTTCTCCTTGTCTGCTAGTCACCCTGACCTTTGGCTTACCTCTTACTTCCCTGTCATTCCAGCCTGCTGCCTCCTTCCTCTTCTCCTGTAGTCTATGGTGAGCATGAGCTGCAAGACCCTGGGGGCCGCAACCTGGAGCCAGACTGCAGCGCAGTCCATCCTCACCACTAGAGGCTCTGGTGAACACCCGCTGGCTCTTAGACTCCACGCCCTGGGGAATCTATGCTCTAGCTCCCACTGAGATCTATGTTAGTTATTCTGTAGACCTGCTTCCTGAACCTTCCAGGGTTCAATCCGCAGCAGTCAGTCCTAGGGTCCACTACCTTAGCGGTGCACTTCCGACTCCTACAGAGTGCATCTGTCACCTGGTCTCAGGTGACCTGACAGGGGGCTACCAGATTCCGATAAGCCCCTCGCCTGCAGACCCCGACAACCACCGGGCAAGGGTTGTCGGGAAGAGTCCCTTGTCCCCATCAACATGGGGGCAAGGTGCTTTGGAGTGGGGGGCACAGAGCCCCCCCGCCCCAAAGCACCTATCCCCCCATGTTGAGGGCATGCGGCCTGGTATGGTTCAGGAGGGGGGGTGGGAAGCTTGCTCGTCCCCTCCCTTTTCTAACCTGCTGGGCTGCATGCTCGGAAAAGGTTCTGGTATGGATTTTGGAGGGGACCCCGACGCCATTTTTTTAAAAAATTTTTGCATGGGCCTCTGAATTCAAACTAGAATGAGTTTGGCCTCCGAATTCATATTAGACCCACGGGCCTGGTATGGACCTGGGGTGGGACCCCACATTGTTTTTTTTCACAATTTTTTTTTAGCCGGCAATTCTTTTTTTTTACATTCAGCGGGAAGCTCGTTGACAGCTGATGACTCATCAGTTGTTAAGGAAGTGGCAGCTGGCTTCCCGGCCCCCACCCTAGCAACCAGCTATATACAGTATAAAAAAAAAGAAATAAAAAAACGCAAATCGCGGAAAAATCATGGTAAAAACGTGGTACTTGCGTTTTGGATGAAAAAAAGTCCCTGACCCTTTCCAAAAACGCAGAGGCAAAAAATGCATTGATGTGAATATGTTCCATAGGAACCCATGTTAAAAAATGTCCCTGCATTTCTGCAAAATGCATCAAAAAACACATTAGTGTGAATAGAGCCTAAAGGCCCGGATCAAAGAATGCAAAGTGAGTGGCCTTTGAAAGAATACTGACAAGGTCGAGATCTGACGCTTGATTGTACTCAAGGCCAGCTTCATTTCTACCCCTAACTGTAGAAATGAAAGAATTCTTCCTATGACATATTTCAGAGGATGCCATCCTTTGGTTTCACACCATGAAACATAGGCCCTCCAGACCCTATAATAGATGGTCCTAACGCATCTGTGCTGCATGCGAGTGGATCCCTTGTCCCTGACAAAAAATTGTCCAATTTCTTGCCGAACCTGGACGCCAATAGATCTACGTCTGCGGTGCCCCATTCTTGGCAAATGGCTGAGAAAATGTCGGGATGGAGAGACCATTCTCCTGGGAACAATTGTTGGCGGCTCAAGAAATCCATCTGACAATTGTCCACTCCTGGAATGAAGACTGCCGATAGGCAAGGTACATGCTTCTCTGCCCAGGCCAGAACATGGCTCACTTCTCTTTGGGCTGCATGACTTCTGGTACCCCCTTGGTGGTTGATGTAAGCCACTGCTGTGCCATTGTCAGATTATATCCTGACGGGACAACCTTGTAATCTGCAAAGCCATTAGGGCTGGACGCGCTGCCCGAATCTCTAGAATGTTGATGGGCAAGGCTTTTTCGGACTCTGACCACTTCCCTTGGACAGTGGTCTCCTCCAGAAGCGCTCCCCAGCCTAAGAGGTTGGCATCCATTGTTACAACCTTCCAGGTTACTGGCAGGAAGGATTTCCCCTTCTGCAAATTCCTGGTTATCAATCACCAACTGAGACTCTGGCACACCCTTGGGGCCAGATACATTGGGTAATCCAAGGCTTGGATTTTCTTGTTCCAAGCAGTCAGAATACTGTTTTGCAACCGTCTTAAATGGAACTGAGCATCTTCCCTAGCAACCTCATGCAAAGGAGAATGGAAGGATCCTTCTTTGCCTTGACCACATGGACCAGATCTCTTATAGCCCTGACTTTTGTCTGAGGCAAAAATACTTTTTCTTGGGCTGTATCTATAACCAAACCCAAGTACTCCAGCCTTCTTATTGGCCGTAAAGCTGATTTCTCTAGGTTGAGAATCCAACCCAGGTGATCCAAGTATTCAGCCGTGTTGGACACACTCTGGTCTAGCCACCACGAACTGAAAGTGGCGCTGTTGTACCGCAAAATGCAGAAACTTATGGTGAGCGGGAAAAATTGGCACATGCAGATATGCATCTTTGATGTCTATTGATGCCAGAAATTCTAATCCCTGCAGGGTGGATATGACTGACCGGACTGACTCCATGCGAAAAGAGTGGACGGTTAGGAACTGATTTAGATCTTTGAGATCTAGAATGGGTCTGACATCTCCATTCGGTTTTGACACCATGAAGAGATTTGAATAGAACCCCATGCCCTGCTCTTCTGAGGAGAAAAGGTGGAAACTTTCGAAACTCTAGTTTGTACCCTGGAGATACGGTGGAGATGACCCATCTGTATCGGATCTCTTCCTCCAAGCCTCTGAAAACTGCAGAAGCCTTCCCCTCACTCGAGCGAGCGGGGGCGCCCCTTCATAAGGAGGCCTTGGGACTCTGCTTGAGAATTCTACGCATATGCACTGATAAGAGCAAGGCGTGACACCCGATGAATAGAATCTTTAAGAGCATCAACCGCAAAACATAAGGCCCTAGGTAGCTCAGCTAACTCACGGGCCGCTTCCCCTTGAGCAGGGACACTTTTAATAACCGGCTTAAGCTGGTCTTTTAGGGATTGACAAATGCCTATCGCTGCAACTGCAGGCTGTGCTGCTGCACCTGCTACAACAAACGAGGCTTTGAGTAAGGATTCCAGTTTCTTATCGGCTGGATCCTTAAAAACTTTGACATTGTCTACTGGACAAGTTAGACTCTTATTCACAGAAGAAATAGCAGCGTCTACTGCTGGCAAACTCCACTTCTTCTTTTGTACTTTTCCTCCATAGGATAGAGAAGAGAAAATCTTCTAGGAGGAAGAAAATATATATCTGGGTGATCCCAGTCAACATATATTAGCTACTCCAGCAATGGGTGTACAGGAAATGTATGTGGACCCTGTGGAGACCTTAAGGAACCCAAAGAAGAAAAGGGGACCTCAACTACCTGTGCTGGCGGGCAACTTTTATCCAGAACGGACCAATTCCATAAGGGATTGCACTAGCAATTTCTGAGATTGCGAGGCTGAAAAGGGCTCTTCTGAGAGTGAATCCTTAGAGGGGGAGTCACCCGCCTGCCCTTTTCCCCAGTCACCCAATGGAATCTCAACAACATCAACCATTCCTGTTCAAATACTGTAAGGTCAGGCGAAGGAGACCTATTGCGTTTTTTCCCGGACTGGGAGGAAGACGCGAACATATCAGCAATTTTTGCCTTCCAAACCAGCTAAAGCTGAAGCCAAATCGTCCTTGGTGATGTATGCAGAGGCTGAAGTATTGGAAGTAGCTACTATGCCTGAATGACTCAGACTGGCCAGTTGCGTCTGGTCCTTCAGGGGAGGATAGAATGGTGGAAGCGGGACTTGGATCATCAGACCCTGACCGCGGCACCTTTGCGCTCCTCCCCTTCGAATGCTTCTCACCCTTCTTTCGTGAAGACATAGTCCTAAGTACAAAAGGCAGAGGTACTTACAATGTGCATCTACTGCCGAGCTATAGTCCAGCAGTGGAAATATGCCGCTATCACTGCTCAGCCTGATGCTGAGTAAACGTGTCCTTTAGGAATGCCTGTAACCAACACCCATACAGCGCTTACATGCCCTCGTATGCTCTGTGTCCCTCCGTCAGCCACTAGACTTTTTCCAGAGTATAAGCTTTATAGGCAGTGAGCCTTGCGCCTGCGCCATGTATTACGTGAACGTTCGTTCCCACGTGCATGCCGGCCGTGCCAAGCCATGCCCCGTGCATCCTAGGATAGATTATTTTGTTACTCAAAAGGTTGAGCAGCCCTGGTTTAAAGGTTGCATTGTCATGTTTTTACTGGTTGTATGTCTTATCTATGCTAACATCCCCAAGAGAGGAATGTCCTCCTGGGGCATAAATCATGTGTCTGGGTTTCAATAAACAGTTATTCCTTTGGTTTTACCTCAACATCTTGTCTGTGCATGATGCTTGGGGCAAAGGGCTTGTATTATCAACTGGTCTGCTTGAAGGTTCTAGAGGGCAGGAGGCACCCAGTTGGGGTGCCAGGCCATCACATTCTCTCTTAAACATGCACTAGTCACCCCCATACTTAAAAAGCCCTTACTGGACCCCACCATTCCTAACAACTTGCGCCCAATCTCCTTGCTCCCCTTTTCCTCCAAACTGCTTGAATGTCTGGTCTACAACCAACTGAGCGACCATCTCACTGAGAATAACCTTTTAGATTCCCTTCAATCTGGATTTCACTATCCACAGAAACTGTTCACCTAAAACTCACAATTAATCTACTAGATCCAATGGACACTATTCTGTATTCCTACTCCTGGACCTCTCTGCTGCCTTTGACACAGTGGACCACCCCCTCCTCCCCCAAAAAACTCCACTCCTTTGGTCTCTGTGACTGTACTATTGACTGGTTCTCATCACACTTATCTCACCGCACCTTCAGCGTCACTTACAATTCTACTTCCTCCTCTCCCTTTCTCTGTCGGGGTCGCCCAAGGTTCTGTTCTTGGACCTCTCCTATTCTCATCTACACCTCCTCCCTGGGTCAGCTTATAGCCTCCATGACTTCCAATAACATTTCTACGCTGATGACACCCAAATCTATCTCTCTACCCCTCAACTCACACATCACTAATTTACTGACAGACATATCAGTCTGGATGTCACACCACTTGCTCAAACTCAATCTATCCAAAGCAGAGCTCATAATATCTCCTCCCCCACGTGCGCCTTCCCCTGACTTATCTGTCAAGATCGATGGCACAATCATCAACCTGTCTCCCCATGCCAGGGTGCTAGGTGTAATCCTGGACTCTGAACTTTCTGTTCGGCCTCACATCCACTCACTGTCCAAAGCTTGCTGCCTCAACCTCCGCAACAGCTGCTAACCCACTCCCTGGTCATCTCTGGCCTCAACCTCTGCAACATCTCCAAAATACGCCCCTTCCTAACCAATGATAACACAAAGCTGCTAACCCACTCCCTGGTCACCTCTGGCCTCGACTACTGCAACTCCCTCCTCATTGGATTACCTTTACATAGGCTCCTCTCCCTTCAGTACATAATGAATGCTGCGGCCAGGTTCATCCACCTTACCAACCGTTCAATGTCTACTACCCCTCTTCTCCAATCCTTCCACTGGTCTCCATTCAGTGTCCTCCACCCCACTCTGTCAATCCCTCCACTGGCCTCCATTCAGTGTCCTCCACCCCTATCTGCCAATCCCTCCACTGGCTTCCACTCACCCAACAAACGAAATTCAATATAGCAACATCACCAAAGTCTTCCCCAACTATATCACTAACCTCGTCTCACATTACCAACCAAATAGTTCTCTTTGTTTCTCCCAAGACCTTCTGCTAACTAGCTCCCATGTTACCTCCTCCCATGCTCATCTCCAGAGCTTCTCCCATCCTATGGAGGTCCCTAACCCAATTCGTCCTATGATCTCCTACTCCGTCCAATTTTTTTCAGAGAAGCCTATCCCGCCCCCACCTAACTGGACTTTTCTTTTCTCCATCAGCCCATCCCCCATAGTTATTGCCTTTTGGATCACTTGACCCTCCCTCTGATTCCTCCTGTATTATATTGTATTGTAACTGTACTGTCTGCCCTCATGTTGTGCAAACTGTTGTTGTATAATAATATATGTGTGTATCATCATCTGCTGGAGATAAAAGACGTCACGGTGACTATGGAGGAAGAGGACGGACATCACGGGGGTTAAAAAATACAAAATAAAATCTTATTACCTCCTCTGCTGCCTATTTCAGCCACATCACCTCTACCTCGTATCACAAGGAGCTTCCTTCCTGTACCTGACATCACTTCCTGTCTTCCATAGAGACTTCCTGTCTAGATAGAAGTGAGATCACCACCTTGTGGAGATCAGAGGAACTGCCGCCCAGAGAAACGTCTCGTAGTGTGAACACGGCCTTGTGCTGTGTGTATGTACTGTATATCCTTATAGATGTGTAGTGCACCCCCCGCAGGAGCATCTGATGATATCTGGTTGTTTCTCATACAGTACAGATAAATGAAGCAGGAAAGGTGGGACTTTAAATGAGGTTGTTGACATTGTGGAGGTAGCCTCATTCAAAGTCCCAAAAATCCCCTCTTTTTCTCATACAGTACAGAGGCCACCAGTCACCCAAGCAACTGTCCATTCACTCCGGCTCCAATAAACAGTCTAGGGGATTGTCTATTTGTAATGAATTGCTTGTAGAACGCGGGGTTTGGGATACTCTAAAACTGCTAGTAACCCTCACAGCTGAGGACCATGAGTCTCTTTGTGGCATCCGGTTACCCTGCGCAACGGCACAGTTATTGGCATCCAGTGCAATCTCAGGAACCCCGCACAGTGCAGGAGGGCGCTCTTCTTTTAGCTCACAGATGAGATTCTTGCTGAGGACCGAGGAATGGCTGGTATCTGAACCCTATGAGATGTGGTCTCAGTCCAAGCAGCCTCTGGCACCCAGTGTTGGGACAAGGTCATCCACCGCCAAGGGCGAATATGGCAAATTGTTCCCCTCCCTCACAAGGGGTAGGGGCCAATAGCGGCATGCAGAGCACAATGTATGTAATGTTTGTGGCATGAGCAAAATAGCACCAATAGTTGTGGTACATTGCAGCAAACTGAAGAGTTTGCATTGCACGCAATTGCAGTGTGACCCCATTCCATTTAATTTTTGCTGCATCTCTTCCTTCATGTGGTTGTCTGAGGAGGAGGAGGAGGTCTGGGGGTGATCTGAAGAGGAAGGGGGGGTGTGGGAGGAGGACAGGGGGGTCTGAGGAGGAGTGAGGAAGTCTGGTGGGGGTCTGAAGAGATCTAGAAGGGGATTGAGGAAAGAGGAGATCTGGGGGGGGGGGGTCTGAGGAGGAAGTCTGGGGGGGGGTCTGAGGAGGAAGTCTGGGGGGGGGGGGTCTGAGGAGGGGGGGAGGTCTGGGGGACTGAGGAGGAGGGGGGTGGGAAGAGTACAGGGAGGTCTGAGGAGGAGAGAGGAAGTCCAGTGGGGTCCAAAAAGGAGAGGAGATCTGGGGGGGAGGGGGGGTCTGAGGATCATATCAAACACACATATATATATATATATTCACAAACATTGATAAGTATGTCGAATCTCCTGCAGAGCTCCAGTACTTCCACCAAGGAAGGCAGATTTTTTTTCCCCTTGGTGGAAGTACTGGAGCTCTGCAGGAGATTCGACATACTTATCAATGTTTGTGTATATATATATATATATATATATATATATATATATATATATATATATATATATATGTTTGATATGATGCAATGCATATGTATACATATAAATATAAAGAGTGTTATATTATGGTAGAATTCTCTGATTTCAGAGCGGTGATTCATATCCCTGAAGAAGATAATCGTAACGTCGTTATACGGTGTACAGTACCCAATCCATGTCATTGCTGAGGGAAAGATGGAATCTCTCTCCTGTGGTCACATTCTAAACATTAGAGCTCCCCCTAGCTGCAGCCTGGTAATAACATTGCTAGGAGGTCTATTCATTGAGCGGCTACATACGTCCCATCTTTATATAAACGTCTCCTGACATTTAATGGTCTATATAACCGCTTACCTACCGAGCAATTTTACCCCCTTCCTGCCCAGACCAATTTTCAGCGCTATCGCACTTTGAATAACAATTGCGCGGTCATGTAACACTGTACCCATATGACATTTTTAGCATTTTTTTTAGACAGATAGAGCTTTCTTTTGGTGGTATTTATTAGCCACTGAGGTTTTATTTTTTTTGCTAAATAAATGAAGAAATCCATAAATTTAAAAAAAAAAAAGTTTTTCTTAGTTTTTGTTATAAAATTTTGTAAATAAGTAATTTTTCTCCTTCACTGATGGGCACTGATGAGGTGACACTGATAGGCGGCACTGATTGGCAGCACTTGTGGGCACTGTTGGGGCTGCACTGATAATCAATGCCGATGTCCCCCTGGGTGCCGATTATCGGCTCTCCTCCGGTGACGCGCTGTCAGCATAAGGAGAGGACTTCCGATAGACAGCAAATCCTGATTACACTGTGATTGGACACAGCTGATCACGTGGTAAAGAGCCGCTGTCATTGGCTCTTTACCCCAATCTGTGCCCAGCTGTGTCCCAAGGACACACCGAT
The DNA here is from genome assembly GCF_042186555.1 of Aquarana catesbeiana. Classification (NCBI taxonomy): domain Eukaryota; kingdom Metazoa; phylum Chordata; class Amphibia; order Anura; family Ranidae; genus Aquarana; species Aquarana catesbeiana. The sequence goes on along the minus strand of NC_133331.1, from coordinate 298,041,917 downwards.
CACAGAGCGCACCGCCTGCAAGCTGCAGTAGGCTTGTGGGGGGCACGATCATTGGCTGTCATCCTTAAATGCCCTCCCGGCAATGTGCGACCGCGCCGCAGCCATCTTTCAGCGAAAGCGTGGTCGTAAAGAGGTGAAAAAAATGGCAGAGCCCAGTGAAAGCGAACTGATCATCTCTGTGAATTGGGGTAACATTTGCTATGCTGTTTGAATGTTTTCCTCTGATTTAAAATGGAAAATGTTGCATTTGGCCACTAGATGGAGCTAATGCCTATAATACTTAGGGCCATATAATAGCCAAATGTAGTTTTCTCTGTATTACATTAATGGTTGGTATAATATTGCTGGTTTAATTATCTTATATCCTTTAATGTGACAAGCATTCCCCCAGCTGTGCCAAATTCTGGCAGCAATTTCCTATGACCGTCATCTCAATTATGGGGCAATAATGCGGAATTATTACTGCAGTGCCACATTATTGTAACTAGATGGAGCAAATGATCATAGGAAATCACTGAAATAAAATAGGACCAATACTGGTCACGGCTGGGGGAATGCGCATCACATTTGTTCTGGAATTTTATTGATAGGCAACTCCTATCCTCATATTAATTAGTGGTTCCAAATAAATAACTACTGCAGTAGGGAACAGACACAAAAGATACACTCCGCATCTTCCCAAATAACTGTTCTGTTTTATTATGACACAATTGAAGGTTTTTATACACATGATTACGTAGCTATCACATTAATATTACAATTGTACTTTTATGGTAACAAGGGGCGTAACATAGGCAGGCTAATTCTAATCAGGACTGGAAAGAATGCAAACATGTCATGAAAACATTATTGGTGCCGTGTGCAATACATACAAAATACAATACAATTCTATACAGAACTTACACATTTCCTTTACACATTCATTCTACAAAGTTTTTAGAAACAGACCTGTAAGTGTTTGTGAAATTTTCCACCACAAAATGTACTCAGCCAATGAGAAGGAATGACTCCATTTTTATTTTTCTCCTGCTATCAATGGCCAACACCCCACATGTCCAGCAACATTCATATACAAGACATTTCCCGCACTCACTAATACACCTCAAGGGTTGTGTGGGACCCCTGATGTACAGGAAGACAGGACTTCAGTGAGGGACAATTCCCTCACTCAGGACAGGAATACGGCTTCTCCCCCGTGTGAGATCTCTGATGTGTGGAAAGAGTGGACTTCTTTGAAAAACATTTCCCACACTCAGGACAGGAATACGGCTTTTCCCCAGTGTGAGATCTCTGATGTGTGGAAAGATTGGACATAGCTGTAAAACATTTTCCGCACTCAGGACAGGAATACGGCTTCTCCCCCGTGTGTACTCTCTGATGTGCAAAAAAATTGGTCTTCTGTAAAAAACATTTCCCGCACTCAGGACAGCAATACGGCTTCTCCCCTGTGTGCAATTTCTTATGTGCATTAAAACTGGACTTATGCAAAAAACATTTCCCGCACTCAGTACAGGAATACGGCTTTTCCCCCGTGTGAGATCTCTGATGTGTGGAAAGAGCGGACTTGTTTGAAAAACATTTCCCACAATCAGGACAAGAATACGGATTTTCCCCCGTGTGAGATCTCTGATGTACGGAAAGAGAGGACTTCTCTGTAAAACATTTCCCGCACTCATTACAGCAATGCGGCTTTTCCCCTGTGTGAGATCTTTGATGTGCAGAAAGATTGTACTTAGCTGTAAAACATTTCCCGCACTCAGGACAGGAATACGGCTTCTCCCCTGTGTGTAATCTCTGATGTGTGGAAAGAGAGAGCTTATGTGAAAAACATTTCCCGCACTCAGGACAGGAATACGGCTTCTCCTCTGTGTGAGATCTTTGATGTGCAGAAAGATTGGACTTACATGTAAAACATTTCCCGCACTCAAAACAGGTATACGGCTTCTCCCCCGTGTGTAATCTCTGATGTGTGGAAAGTGAGGTCTTCTGTGAAAAACATTTCCCGCACTCAGGACAGGAATACGGCTTCTCCCCCGTGTGTAATCTCTGATGTCTGGAAAGAGCAGACTTCTTTGAAAAACATTTCCCACACTCAGTACAGGAATACAGCTTTTCCCCCGTGTGAGATCTTTGATGATAGGAAAGAGCAGACTTCTTTGAAAAACATTTCCCGCACTCAGGACAGCAATACGGCTTTTCCCCTGTGTGAGATCTCTGATGATAGGAAAGAGCAGACTTCTTTGAAAAACATTTCCCGCACTCAGGACAGCAATACAGCTTTTCCCCCATGTGAGATCTCTGATGATTGGAAAGATCGCTCTTACGTGAAAAACATTTCCCGCACTCAATACAGGGAAACCTCTTATCTTTTGGAACGACGGCACCGTCCCTCACAGTCTGAGGTTCCTCAGGATAAGAGGAATACGATGGTCCGGCACCGTCCCTCACAGTCTGAGGTTCCTCAGGATAAGAGGAATACGATGGTCCGGCACCGTCCCGCACAGTCTGAGGTTCCTCAGGATAAGAGGAATACGATGGTCCGGCACCGTCCCTCACAGTCTGAGGTTCCTCAGGATAAGAGGAATACGATGGTCCGGCACCGTCCCGCACAGTCTGAGGTTCCTCAGGATAAGAGGAATACGATGGTCCATCTACACTGTGTGGTGCCGGATGGACATTTGAGGTAGTCGGGTTTTCTCCTGGACTATACTGTGTGATGTCCTCATCTTCTACTTTACAGTCTGGAGACAAAGTGAGACAATCCTCTGAGGTTTTCCTCATCTCCCGTCCATCTACTAAAATAGAAATACAAAGATTATTACTAGACATGAGCAGATTGGTTCCCCTAAACCAGGACTCCGCCCACATCAGGCAGCTTTGTCTCTGAGGATCTTACAATTCCCCCCTCAAGGTAACTAGTAAATGGGTCTTCTGATCTCCTACCAGTTCATTTCTTTATTCATGGACCTTAGTCAGAGAGTGAGGAAACAACGAGAACTGTCTTTTATAGGAGTGACAGTGATGAGGGGATTATAGGACGAGTGTCCCCTCCCCCTCTATCACTCATTGCCATCTTCCCAACACAAGAAGTCCTGCACTTCCTTATTTAGTCCATGATTTAGTCATGAATAACAGCGGGGCTGAGCCCCACCAGAGGTCAGAGAGTGAGGATGGGGGGAGAACAACCAAGATGAAGACTGGACTGATCCTGAAGACCACCATCATTGGGTTATTGACTCCTTCCTCATTATCACTTTCTGTGATAAAAAAAGTCTGTGCTCCAATCAAATCATCAGATATAAAATGTCCAGCTGGTAGGAAATGGGTGTAACAAAAGAGAATACATATTATGTGTATATATAGCAGTGGGTAGAGGGGAGAGAGCAGAAGTCAGGAGTATGTAATGTACAACATAGAGTATATAGTGCAGGGGTCAGGACTTATAATATTGGTGGCTTAATGTTTATTTGAGACAGGTTTCAGAGGTCCCACACCGCTGCCTCCCATCTCCTGAGTAGGGATGAGCTTTATGTTTGGGTCGAACATGAGTTCAACTCAAACATTGGCTGTCCGCACGTTGGTCGAAATACGAACATTATGGGGCGCGTCACGCCCCATAATGCACTGCGACATCGTAGTGCATTGCTGTCTGATGATTGGACAAGCATGCACTATGATCCGCATGCTTTGGCCAATCACAGAGCCGTCTGCAAAGAGAGCCATAATTGACTAAAGGCAAAGTGCCTTTGGCCAATTATGGCTCAGGGGGTTAAGTCCACGCCCCACACAATATAAGGCTGCCTGCACGTCAGTCCTGTGTGGTGTGTTGCTGGCGTTGACCGAGAGAGAGTGTCATTTCATTTAGATTGAGCACATAGGTGATTCAGTTAGCTGCAGTGTATTTAGTATATATATACATCCAGGCTTGTATATACACATATATATATATATATATATATATATATATACACTGTATTCAGTTTAGCTAGAACTGACTGCAGTCCATTCCTGGTGTACTGTTTCTAATATACTTCTGGCAGGCAGGTGATTCAGTGAGCTGCAGTGCATAAAAAAAAAATATATATTTTTTTTTTCTGTGTGTGTATATATATACACACACACACACACACACACACAGTCTCCTATATATATATATATATATATATATATATATATATCCACTGCACTCCAATCTAGCCAAGCCTATATGTGACTGCAGGCCATTCCTGGTGTACGTTTTCAAATACACTTTCAGGCAGGTGATTCAGTGATCTGCAGTGCATAAAATATATACACAGTCTCCTACATATATATCCACTGCATTCTAGTCTAGCTAAGCCTATATCTGACTGAAGGCCATTCCTGGTGTACTTTTTCTAGTAAACTTCAGGCGGTGTTTTGCTAATAAAATTTTACAGCATGTCTGGAAGGCCACCAAGGAGAGGCAGACGCTCACAGGCCACTAAAGCGGGCAAGCAGGCTCTGTGTCTACAGCCAACAGTGCTGGTCATGGACATGGTGCATCCTCAGCACGTGACCGTGGGGCACGCTTGTCCTTTTTTTCGGCAGCTGGCCGTGTTGATCCACCATATGCAGAAGAGTTGGTAGAGTGGATAACTAAGCCGTCCTCATTCTCCTCATCCCTAGTCACTCAGGCTCAGAGTAGTTTGCCTGCCAATGCAGCTGCCAAAGCGGCATATTCCATCGGCTCAATGTCATCAGTCACTCCTTCCTTAGCCACTGTTCGACCACAGTGTTGGGTACATGCTGCAGGAGGATGCGCAGCGTTTTGAAGGCTCCGATGATGGTACCCAGCTTGAGAAAGGTAGTAACGTGAGCCCAGAGAGAGGGGGTGCCCAAGAAGGACAACAAACTGGCAGTCATGTTCCCCCCAGCTGCAGCATACTGCCAGGTTTGCTCCAGTGATGAGGAGGGAGGGGATGATGAGGTCACTGACTCAACGTGGGTGCCTGATAGGAGAGAGGAGGAGGAGGCACATCACCAAAGAGGCAGGATGCCCTCCAGGGGCCAGCCTAAGGGCAGCACACTGACTGCATCACACCTCAGAGGTCCGCATGTGCAGGGCGCTGCTGTCTCTGCACGTTATTCCAAAAGTTCTTTGGTGTGGGCTTTTTTTGAGACGAGTGCATCAGATCGCACCGCTGCTATTTGCAACATATGTCTCAAAACATCTCCTGCTTGGGCACCACATGCTTGACCAGACATATGTTGACCTGCCATGCAGTTCGTTGGCAAGCGTACCTAAAAGACCCACACCAAAGAACAAAGAGGACCTCTCCTTGCTCCTCATCAGCTGGGATATCCAACCCCACTATACCTTCAGTCCTCTCTGAGACCTGCACTGAGAAGAATGAAGGTGTAGAATTAGGTGTGTCACAGCCAAGTACTTGCGGGCAATCTGCTATCGGTACACCAACGTCAGATTGTACCAGGCAAATTTCCCTGCTCCAGCTGCTGCACCGCTGAAAGGAGTTCGCTCCCAGCCATCCACATGCCCAGCGGTTGAATGCTAGCTTGGCAAAATTGCTAGCACTTCAACTGCTACCTTTTCAGTTGGTAGACTCTGCCCCCTTCTGTGAGTTTGTGGAATGTGCGGTTCCTCAGTGGCAGGTTCCCAAACGCCACTTTTTCTCACGAAAGGCGATTCTGGCTCTTTACCGGCATGTGGAAGCAATGTCTTGGCCTCGCTGGACAGGGCGGTCAGTGTTGGAGGTTGTTCCGCCACCACGCCTCCAAAATGCCACTACTGGTGATTCTGACACACCTCTCTCCTCCACCCCCTCCTCTTCTTCTTCCTCCATGGCCTCTTCCTGTGCTTTGTCCTCGGAACCAGCGGTGCTCTGTAGGCGTTCAAGGGGCTACACAAGTACGCAGGCCACAAGATGCCATGCGGTGCTTGAGCTGGTGTGCTTGGGGGGCAGGAGCCACACTGGGGCAGAGGTTCTGTCAGCTCTGCAGGGGCAGGTTCAGAGGTGGTTGACGCCACGTCAACTTAAGGCAGGAATGGTGGTTTTGTGACAATGGCACCAACCTCCTCTCCACCCTCCGACAGAGACAAATGACCCATGTACCCTGTTTGGCTCACGTCCTTAACTTGGTGGTGCAGCGGTTCTTGGGCAGGTACCCGGGCTTACAAGATGTCCTGAGGCAGGCCAGGAAAGTCTGTGTGCATTTTCGCCGGTCATATAATGCCACTGCTCGGCTGGCAGACCTCCAAAAAGAGTTTAACCTGCCCAAGAACCGCCTAATCTGTGACATGGTGGAACTCAACGTTGGCCATGCTGCAGTGGCTGCACACGCAGCGGAGGGCCATCAATGAGTACCTGTGCGACTATGGCACCAGGACAGGGTCAGGGGAGCTTGTTTTTTTTTTCCCACGCCAGTGGGCCATGATCAGGGATGCATGCACTGTACTGTCACCATTTGAGGAGGCTACGAGGATGGTGAGCAGTGACAGTGCATGCATCAGTGACACTGTCCCCCTTGTCCACCTGTTGGAGCACAAGCTGCGTGGAATAATGGACAGGGCACTTGAGGCAGAACAGAGGCAGGAAGAGGAGGACTTCCTTAGCTCTCAAGGCCCCCTTTATCCAGAGTGTTCCTGCGTGCCCGCCGATCACACAGGAGGAGGAGGAGGAGAAGGAGGAGGATTGTGTCAGTATGGAGGTGGAGCCTGGCACTCAGCATCAGTCTTTAAGGGATCATTTACAGTCCCAAGAAACCCATGGACTTGTACGTGGCTGGGAGAAGGTGGCTGCGGATCATGTCGTCTTTAGTGACCCAGAGGACTCCGGACCGAATGCCTCAGCAAACCTACACTGCATGGCCTCCCTGATCCTGCAAAGCCTGCGGAAGGATCCTCGTATTCGTGGTATCAAGGAGAGGGATCAATACTGGCTGGCAACCCTCCTTGATACACGTTACAAGGGTAAGGTTGCGGACCTTATCTTGCCATCGCAGAGGGAGCAGAGGATGAAACATCTTTGGGAGGCCTTGCAGAAAGGTCTGTGCAACGTGTTCCCAGAGACTGGGAGGTTACAAACTTCTATTCCTGGACAACGTGTTGCTGAGGCTTTGGTCAGTCAAAGAAGGAGCTGGGGAGAAGGTGGCCGTCTGACCGATGCGTTCAGACAATTTTTTAGTCTGCAGCCCCAAGGTATGATCGGTTCCAGCAACCATCGCCAGCGTCTGTTTTACATGGTGCAGGAATACCTAGGGGCAAGATCTGACTTGGACACCTTTCCCACCGAAAATCCTCTGGGTTACTGGGTCTTGAGGATGGATCACTGGCCAGAGCTTGCACAGTATGCAATTGAGCTACTGGCCTGTCCTGCATCCAGCGTTCTTTCGGAACGCACATTCAGTGCTGCTGGAGGCTTTGTAACCGATCACAGGGTGCGTCTGTCCACCGACTCGGTCGATCGACTGACCTTCATAAAAATGAATTAGTCTTGGATCACCACCAGCTACCAAGCACCTGATGCTGATGTAACCGAATAATTTTTTTTGAAATGTCGGATCCCTTCAAAGACTGCCTATGCTGATGCTGAGTGACTATCCTGTAAGTAATTATCCTCTTCCTCCTCAATGATCACGCTGATAGCTTGTAAGAACATTTTTGTTTCTGGGCGCCGCCACCAGTGCCTAAGGCCCAATTTTTCAGCCCCTGTTTAACAGGGGCGTGTAATTACAATTTTTGATGCAATTCTTTGCAGCAGGGCTCGTTCCTGCTCTCCAACTAGAGTATCTGTGAGGGGTTGCAGTGTTGTGGCACCAGTGCCTAAGGCCCAATTTTTCAGCCCCTTTTCAACAGGGACATGTAATTAGAATTCTTGATCTAATATTTCACAGCAGGGCCCTGTGAGGGCTTACAGTGTTGTGGCAACACCAACACCTAGGGCCACAATTTCTGCAGAGTATATAGGGCAGGCCCCTACTTTCAACTTTGTTGTGGCACCACCACCACCAGTGCCTAAAGCTCAATTTTTCTGCCCCTGTAGGGGCGTGTAATTGCAATTTTTGATCTAATATTTCACAGCAGGGCCTGTTCCTGCGCCCACCAAGAGTAACTGTGAGGGCTTACAGTGTTGTGGCACCACCACCACACCACCAAAGGCCCAATTTTTCTGGCCCTGTTTACCAGGGGTGTGTAGATACAATATTTGCTGTTGGGCTCAACTAGAGTATCTGTGAGGGGTTGCAGTGTTGTGGCACCACCACCAGTGCCTAAGGCCCAATTTTTCTGCCCCTGTTCAACAGGGGCATGTAATTACAATTCTTGATATAATATTTCACAGCAGGGCCCGTTCCAGCGCCCACCAAGAGTAACTGTGAGGGCTTACAGTGTTCTGGTACCACCAACACCTAAGGCCCAATTTTCTGCAGAGTATATAGGGCAGGCCGTATAGTATATACAGGAGGTCCCCTACTTTCAAACATCCGTCTTAGAAACAACTCCTACTTACAAACGGAAGGAGACAACAGGAAGTGAGAGAAAATCTACCCCTAGGAAGGGAAATTCTCTCCTGTAAGAGTTAATATGGGAAAAAGGTGTCTCCACTAATGATTTATCACCAATCCTTGTTTCCCTAAAAACCCAAAATTTTCAAAATCCAATTGTCATTGGGACAGAAAGTGAGGTGAAATCTTCTGAACAGGGGCACATACAGCAAAACAAATGTCACAGGGGTGATAGCCCTTCTCTATGTTATCCAAAAAGCTTAAAAATAGATTTGTTGGCTGGAGCTACACTTACAAAACGCACCTGTTCCAATTTACAAACAGATTCAACTTAACAACAAACCTACAGTCCCTGTCTTGTTTGCACCGCCTGTATACTGCTGTTCAGAGTCTATAGGGCCTGGTGGCCCCACGCCTATTTTTTTTTAAAATTTGGGTGCGGGGTTCACCTTAATATCCATACCAGACCCAAGGGGCCTGGTAATGGGCTGGGGGGGGGGGGGGGGTACCTATGCCGTTTTTCAATCATTTTCATCCATATTGCTGGGACCCGACATTACATTAAAGCCGCAAGCAGTTTTAAATTACTTTATTCCTTTAGAAATGTCATTTTGGGCAGGGACTGTTCTAAGCATGGGAAACACGCCACTTTACAGGCATACTATAGACACACCCCAGGTACGATATTTAAAGGAATATTTCACTTTTATTTTTTCACTTTAAGTATTATTAAAATCACTGCCCCCGAAAAAACAGCCGTTTTTAAAACTTTTTTCTGCATTGATACATGTCCCCTGGAGCAGGACCCGGGTCCCCAAACACTTTTTTAGGACAATAACTTGCATATTAGCATTTAAAATTTGCACTTTTGATTTTTCATGTTCGGGTCCCATAGACTTTAACGGTGTTCGAATGTTGGCGCAAATGTTCGGTGCGTTCGCATGTTCTGCCGCGAACCGAACCGGGGGGGGGGGGGGGGGGGGTATTTGGCTCATCCCATCTCCTGAGACTGCACTCAGTGACTTGGGTCTGAGACTATACAGACATATCCCTCCACCCGGCACAACCAGCAGACAACAGAGCAAGTAACCCCGGGAGAATTACCCTGCCAGGGATCTTGCTGGACCCGAGCATGGGGCAGAAGACTCAAGGTACATACCCCAGGTGTCTTAGTCAAGCAACACCTATTATGAAAATCTAAATTTTGCTGCCAACCGAACCCCAGAATCTCCATAAATCCAGTCTAGATACATAAATTGTGTCTGCAGCACAGAGAAGGAAGATTATCCGAGAGAAATACAGGAATACAGGACGAGGAACACAGCTCAGGAAAGTGACCAGGGGATTACAGTCTGATATCACCCAGTCCCCGCCCTACTCTGGACCAATCAGTGAGCAGTATGGGTGGAGGAATGTATTTAGTGGTAATGACCCACCTGTGCTGATCTCTGTAGGAGTGTCCTCCTCTATAAATGTCCCCGTTATTCCATTCTCCTCCATAGACTTCTGATCATCCCTCACATACCTCTCTTCTTCTTCTGCTTTAACCTCAAATTCTATATCGATTGGATCTCCACTCTAAACCAAAAAAAATGAGAGAGAATATCATCTGTAAGATATAAGATTTATTATTGTGACATCATATATAATAATGTTCTAGATTCTCAATGCCACCAACCTTGTAACAGTGAGGGATGGTGTGACCTTCCTGTGTGGAATCCCGGGAATACAGAGGAAGGGGACATCTCTCTGGTGGGTTCCTGGTATTAGGTGGCTCCATCATATCCTTGTGTCCTTCTGAAAACTTCTCCATCACTCCATACTCCTCATCCTCATCTTTATACTCTTCTTTAACCTCAATATTATCATCCCCGAGGTTTCCACTCTAAATATATAATAAAACATTCATTGTAACAAACATGCTTGTGTATAAATCATAACTACCAATCATGGTCAATAATCTACCTGATGATGGTGAGGGATGGTGTGATCTTCCTGTGTGGAATCCCGGGAATACAGAGGATGGGGACATCTCTCTGGTGGGTTTATGTAGCTGGATGACTCCACCATGGTGTCCTTGTATAGATCTTTGTGTGCTTTTGAAAACTCTGACCCCTCCATCACCCCATCCTCATCATCCTCCTCTTTTATCTCTTCTTTAACCTCAACTTTAGAATCTCTCAGGTTTCCACTCTGAATATATAATAAAAATGACATCAATGGTAACAATACAGATAATGTACAGATCCTAATGATACTATCAGTGATTGTTCCTCATCTACCTGATGATGGTGAGGGATGGTGTGACCTTCCTGTGTGGAATCCCGGGAATACAGAGGACGGGGACATCTCTCTGGTGGGTTCCCATTACTGGATCCATCTGTAGGAAACACACACACTGACTGAATACATTGTTTCTATGTGTTTATCAGATGATGGGGGATCTAGGTGGACCCTCCGTACTGCTCTCTCCTTTACAATAAAGTCTCCTCTTACCCGGTGATGTGAGGGGCGGCTGATAGTCCATCACGTCCTTCCGAGCACCGCTCACCTCTCCTGTCAGCAGCTCGATGATCTCTCTGGTGACTTCTAGAATCTTCTTTTTATTTCTCTATTCTATCAGGGAGGGAGGTGGAGGCAATGAGATGGTCACATGATCTCCAGACTTCACAGGAGGAAAACTCTAGATTTTAACACAATTAGTAAAATCAAATGACATTCCCAGAATCCTCCTCACCTCACTGGTCAGGTCTCTCTTTATTTAAACCCCACTTCATGCTGAGGTTTCTGATATTACATACAATGCAGGTTCAACAGCCCTACTTTGAAAGTGAGGAGGCCAGGGGTCGGCCCACATCCTAAGAGCATCAGAAATAAAGAGTCGGATAGAGAGATATTAGGAGGAGGAGCTGTGAGCTCAATGTGATGTCATAGGATTCTCTGACTCTGATTGGAGGAACATTGGGAGGAGGAGCTGTGGGGGGGGGGGGTGCTGTGTGAGATTTCTGTACACAGAATCATTTCTCCCAGGTGCGTTCCTTCTCTCCTAAACTGAAAGATGAACGTTGCCTTTGGGCTTTGCCAGGACACATCATATTCCTCATTCAGCTCTCCTTCCTCTCTATAACATGTGCTTTCTACAAATCCTTCTGACAGTTGTGTCCTCTCTCCTTAATCTCTCTTTCCCTCACCCCTCTTCTCCACCCCACAGCCTGTATATATCACCCTCACTTCTGTCCTCTCCCTATTCCTGCACTCACCAACTCCAGCTAATTCTAAACCCACATGCTAATAAAACCTCCAGGACTCTGGGGCATGTCCCTTCATATAAATCACACTCCCATATTACCTCCCTCACCCTTCTGCTTCTCCTAACCTCTCCAGATTAAATAGCAAACCACTGACCTCCATCATTTAACTGTGCCTAAATCTCCCATCACCCCATGCCCCCAGCTGCAATCCACACAATTTAGTTTCTATTCCTCTTCTTCCCAAAACCAGCCTTCCCTTCTCTTGCGCCCTTTGGAATGCCTGCTCTGTCTGTAATAAACTCACTTCTGTCCATGACCTCTTTATCACTAACTACTTGCTGTTACTGAAACCTGGCTTCATGAATCCGACACTGCTTCTCCTGATTCCCTCTCCCATGATGGCCTTCTCCGAACTCACACCCTCAGACCCAGTGGACAGAAGGGAGGTGGAGTGGGAATCCTTCTAGCCCCATATAGCATCTTTCAGGTACTTCACCCACCTCCCTCTCTGTCACTCTCCTCATTTGAGGCACATTGTATTTGTCTTTTTTCTCCAGTTTCTTTAAGAAATGCTGTGCTATCGGCCTGGACCGGTATCAACTTTTCTTGATGACTTCTGTGCTTGGCTACCCTAGTTTTTCTCTTCTGAAATCCCAACAATCATTCTCGATGACTTCAACATCCCTGTTAATACTAACACTCCAGCTACTTCTAAACTTTTTACTCTAACCTCCTCTTTTGACCTGAAGCAATGGATACACAATGGATACATGCTTCTACTCACTCTGATGGCAACACTCTTGACCTTGTATTCTCCCACCTGTGCACTCCATGCAACCTCTAAAACAATCCTTTTCCTCTCTCTGATCACCACCTTATTAATTTGACTCTCTCCTTGTCTTTCACCTCCTCTCCCTCACAGCCATCTAACAGTTACCCGTATAAATCTTCGCCACCCAACCCACCTTAACCCTTCTCTTCTACTGACCACCTCTATGACAAAATCTCAGCCCTGTCCTGCCCCAACCTAGCCACTTCTGTCTACAATAGATCCCTGTCCTCCGCCTTGGATGAGCTCACCCCCCTCACTACACACAGAATCAGGCCCTGACCCCTACAACTTTGGCAAACAGATGACACCAGAAGCCTGTGGCGTAAGACTAAGGGGTCAATTCACTAAGAATTAAATAATGGCTAATATTATGCAGTAAAATAGGATTTGTATAACAACTTACCTGTAAAATCCTTTTCTTGGAGTACATCATGGGACACAGAGCAGTCATAGTAATTACTATGTGGGTTATACGCCACCTATAGGTGAATGTACACTGGCAACCCAAGACAGGAAGTCCCCCTCTATATAACCCCTCCCATACAGGAAGTACCTCAGTTTTTGTTGCAAAGCAATATGTATGTATATCCCAACAAGAGGGGAGGGACCTCTCTGTCCCCTGATGTACTCCAAGAAAAGGATTTTACAGGTAAGCCTTTATAAAAATCCTATTTTCTTTATCGTACATCACTGGACACAAAGCAGCCATAGTAATTACTATGTGGGATGTCCCAAAGTAATGCCACTGAGGGGAGGGAGACACAAATAAAAGCAGGCCGCCATCAGACATGAGGACCTACACTGTAGCTTGCAGTACACTGCGCCCAAAGGCAGCATTCTCTTGCCGTCTTACATCCAACTGATAAAATTTAGTAAATGTATGGACTGACGACCAAGTTGCGGCCTTGCAAATCTGAGTCATAGAGGGTTGGTGATACACCGCCCATGAAGCACTCACTGCTCTGGTAGAGGGCGCTTTAACTTGAAAAGGCGGAACTTTTCTTTTCAAACCATAAGCCTGGATTATAACCTGACGAATCCACTTTGAAATAGTCGATTTCGATGCTGCCTGCCCTTTCCTGGGCCCTTCTGGCAGCACAAACAAAGCATCAGTTTGTCATATATGAGCTGTCACCTTCAAGTAGAGCCTGACAGCTCTCACTACATCAAGAGAATGGAACAATTTTTCCTCCGGAGAACGAGGATCTGGAAAAAAAGGAAGGCAGGGAGACATCTTGGTTCAGATGAAAACTGGACACTACTTTAGATAGGAAGGTTGGGTGAGGACGCAACACCACCTTGTCCTTATGAATAACTAAGAATGGCTCTTTACATGAAAAAGGCTGCCAATTCTGATGCTCTCCTTGCCGAGGTTACTGCAACAAAAAAAAACAACTTCCTTGTCAAAAGGATCAAGGGAATATGGCCCATCGGCTCAAAGGGTTGTCTTAGCAATGCCGATAAAACTAGATCCAAATCCAATGGGTACATGGGTGACCTAACTGGTGGAATTATACAAGTTACCTCGATTCACATCTATGCATGTTGCTTTTCAGCCTTTCTGCAGTGCTTTTTGTGGTGCTTGCCGCTTTTTTTTGGACACGTGTTCCTACCGCGATTTTTATTTTTTACACTGTTTATAGCTTGTTGCTAAGGCGGGGGCCGGGAAGCCGGCCGCCGCATCCTTAACAACCGATGAGTCATCAGCTGTCAGCGAGCTTCTCGCTGAATATAAAAAAAAAAAAATTTCGGCTAAAAAAAAAAATTGAGAAAAAAAACAACGTGCCCCCCCCCCAGGTCCATACCAGGCCCTTGGGTCTAGTATGGATTCGGAGTGGACCCCCGCCATGCCAAAATATTTTTAAAAAATGGCCTGAGGTCCCCCCAAAATCCATACCAGACCCTTATCCGAGCATGCAGCCCGGCAGGTCAGGAAAGGGAGGGGACAAGCGAGCACCTCCCCCCGCATGCCCTCAACATGGGGGGGATGGGTGCTTTGGGGCTGGGGGGGCTCTGCGCCCCCCCCAACCCGAAGCACCTTGCCCCCATGTCCGGATGACGTAATCCGATTGCCACGCCCCCATAGTTATTTAAGAAATGCTTGACATCGGCGCAGACAGATCAGCGGGACGCAGCATCGGAGGAAGGTCGGCGGCGGGAGAGACGGCAGAGGAAGAAGAACACCGGACAAAGAGGACAGAAGAAAGAAGAAGAGCAGAAGAAGAAGCAGGGGAAGAAGGAGAAGACCGGAGGATGAAGATGGAGGAAGAAGCGGAGAAGAAGAAGATATTTTGAATAAAAGACTTGTCAAAAACTGTCTACTGTATTTTTTAACATTACACTACTTTTTTTTTGGTGAATGGGTAGGGTTACAATGTACCCCATACTCATTCACATGGGGGGGCAGGATCTGGGGGCCCCCTTTTTAAAGGGGGCTTCCAGATTCCGATAAGTCCCCCCGCCTGCAGACCCCGACAACCACCGGGCAAGGGTTGACAGGAAGAGGCCCTTGTCCCCATCAACATGGGGGCAAGGTGCTTTGGAGTGGTGGGCACAGAGCCCCCGCCCCAAAGCACCCATCCCCCCATGTTGAGGGCATGCAACCTGGTATGGTTCAGGAGGGGGGGGGGGCGCTCGCTCATCCCCTCCCTTTCCTGACCTGCCGGGCTGCATGCTCGGATAAGGCTCTGGTATGGATTTTGGAGGGGACCCCCACTCCATTTTTAAAAAAAAATTTTGACATGGGCCTCCAAATTCATACTGGAACGAATTTGGCCTCCGAATTCATTCTAGACCCAAGGGCCTGGTATGGACCTGGGGGGGGGAACCACACGTTTTTTTTCACAATTTTTTTTTTTAGCCGGCAATTCTTTTTTTTACATTCAGCGGGAAGCTCGCTGACAGCTGATCACTCATCAGTTGTTAAGGAAGCGACGGCCGGCTTCCCGCCCCTCCTTAGCAACCAGCTATATACAGTATAAAAAAAAGAAAGTAAAAAAAACTGCAAATTGCGGCAAAAACATGGCAAAAACATGGTAAACGTGGTGGGGAAAAAAGTCCCTGACCCTTTCCAAAAACGCAGAGGGACAAAAATACATAGATGTGAACATGTTCCATAGGAACCCATGTTAAAAAATTTCCCTGAATTTCTGCAAAATGCATCAAAAAACACATTAGTGTGAATAAAGCCTAAAGGCCCGGATCAAAGAATGCGAAGTAAGTGGCCTTTGAAAGAATACTGACAAGGCCGAGATCTGATCCTTGATTGTACTCAAGGCCATTTCTACCCCCAACTGTAGAAAGGAAAGAATTCTTCCTATGACATACTTCCGAGGATGCCATCCTTTGGTTTCACACCAGGAAACATAGGCCCTCCAGACCCTATAATAAATGGTCCTAACGCATCTGTCCCGCATGCGATCCCTTGTCCTTGCCACAAAGTTGTCCAATTTCTTGTTGAACCTGGACGCCAATAGATCTACGTCTGGGGTGCCCCATTTTTGGCAAATAGCTGAGAAAATGTCGGGATAGAGAGACCATTCTCCCGGGAACAATTGTTGGCGGCTCAAGAAATCCGCCTGACAAATGTCCACTCCTGGAATGAAGACTGCCGATAGGCAAGATACATGCTTCTCTGCCCAGGCCAGAACATGGCTCACTTCCCTCTGGGCTGCATGACTTCTGGTACCCCCTTGGTGGTTGATGTAAGCCACTGTTGTGGCATTGTCAGATTGTATCCTGACGGGACAACCTTGTAATCTGCAAGTCCAGGCCATTAGGGCTGGACGCGCTGCCCGAATTTCTGGAATGTTGATGGGCAAGGCTTTTTCGGACTCTGACCACTTCCCTTGGACAGTGGTCTCCTCCAGAACCGCTCCCCAGCCTAAGAGGTTGGCATCCGTTGTTACAACCTTCCAGGTTACTGGCATGAAGGATTTCCCTTTCTGCAAATTCCTGGTTATCAATCACCAACTGTGACTCTGGCGCACCCTTGGGGCCAGATACATTGGGTAATCCAAGGCTTGGATTTTCTTGTTCCAAGCAGACAGAATACTGTTTTGCAACCGTCTTGAATGGAACTGAGCATAGGGAACTGCTTCAAATGAAGCCACTATCTTCCCTAGAAACCTCATGCAAAGCCGAATGGAAGGATCCTTCTTTGCCTTGACCACATGGACCAGATCTTTTATTGCCCTGACTTTTGTCTGAGGCAAAAATACTTTTTCTTGGGCTGTATCTATAACCAGACCCAAGTACTCCAGCCTTCTTACTGGCCATAAAGCTGATTTCTCTAGGTCGAGGATCCAACCCAGGTGATCCAAGTATTCGGCCGTGTTGGACACGCTCTGGTCTAGCCGCCACAAACTGAAAGTGGCGCTGTTGTACCGCAAAATGCAGAAACTTCTGGTGAGCGGGAAAAATTGGCACATGCAGATATGCATCTTTGATGTCTATTGATGCCAGAAATTCTCCTCACTGCACGGTGGATACGACTGACCAGATTGACTCCATGCGAAAAGAGTGGACGGTTAGGAACTGATTTAGATCTTTGGGATCTAGAATGGGTCTGACATCTCCATTCGGTTTTGGCACCATGAAGAGATTTGAATAGAACCCCATGCCCTGCTCTTCTGAGGCAAAAAGGTGAAAACTTTCGAAACTCTAGTTTGTACCCTAGAGATACGGTGGAGATGACCCATCTGTCTCGGATCTCTTCCTCCAAGCCTCTGAAAACTGCAGAAGCCGCCCCCCCACTCGAGCGAGCGGGGGCGCCCCTTCATAAGGAGGCCTTGGGACTCTGCTTGAGAATTCTACACATATGCACTGATAAGAGCAAGGCATGACACCTGATGAATAGAATCTTTAAGAGCATCAACCGCAAAACATAAGGCCCTAGGTAGCTCAGCTAACTCACGGGCCGCTTCCCCTTGAGCAGGGACACTTTTAATAACCGGCTTAAGCTGGTCTTTTAGGAATTGACGAATGCCCATCGCTGCAACTGCAGGCTGTGCTTCTGCACCTGCTACAACAAACGAAGCTTTGAGTAAGGATTCCAGTTTCTTATCGGCTGGATCCTTAAAAACCTGGACATTGTCTACTGGACAAGTTATTATTATTATTATACGAGATTTATATAGCGCCAACAGTTTACGCAGCACTTTACAATGTATAAGGGGGACAACACAATTACAGTACAGTTCAATACAAAAGGTACAGGAGGGCCCAGCTCATAGAGCTTACATTCTAAATGGAGGGGGTGGTGGTACAAAAGGTAATAGCTGCAAAGAATGATTTGATGGGGGTGGCTCAGGGACAGTTATGTGGGTGTGGGATAGGCTTCCCTGAATAAATGAGTTTTCAGGGATCTCCTAAAGTTAGACTCTTATTCACAGAAGAAATAGCAGCATCTACTGCTGTCAAACTCCACTTCTTTTTTTGAACTTTTCCTCCATAGGATAGAGAAGAGAAAATCTTCTAGGGGGAAGAAAATATATATCTGGGTGATCCCAGTCAGCATATGTTAGCTGCTCCAGCAATGGGTGTACAGGAAATGTATGTGGAGCCTGTGGAGGCCTTAAGGAACCCAAAGAAAAAAGGGGACCTCAACTACCTGTGCTGGGGGGCAACTTGTATCCAGAACTGACCAATTCCGTCAGGGATTGCACTAGCAATTTCTGAGATTGCGAGGCTGAAAAGGGCTCTTCTGAGAGTGAATCCTCAGAGGGGGGGTCATCCACCTTGCCTTTTCGCATCCACTCACTGTCCAAAGCTTTCCGCCTCAACCTCTCCAAAATATACCCCTTCCTAACCAATGACACCACAAAGCTGCTAACCTACTCCCTGGTCATCTCTGGCCTCGACTACTGCAACTCCCTCCTCATTGGATTACCTTTACATAGGCTCCTCTCCCTTCAGTCCATAATGAATGCTGCGGCCAGGTTCATCCACCTTACCAACCGTTCCATGTCTACTACCCCTCTTCTCCAATCCCTCCACTGTCTTCAATTCAGGGTCCTCCACCCCTGTCTGTCAATCCCTCCACTGGCTTCAATTCAGTGTCCTCCACCCCTCTCTGCCAATCCCTCCACTGGCTTCCCCTCACCCAACAAACACAATTTAATATAGCAACAACATCACCAAAGTCATCCACAACTCTGCCCCCAGCTACATCACTAACCTAGTCTTACATTACCAACCTAATTGTTCTCTTTGTTTCTCCCAAGACCTTCTGCTCACTATGCTCCCATGTTACCTCCTCCCATGTTCATCTCCAGGACTTTTCCAGAACTTCTCCCATCCTATGGAGGTCCCTACTCCAATCTGTCCGATTATCTCCTACTCTGTCCAGTTTTAGCCGATCCCTGAAAACTTCTCTTCAGAGAAACCTATCCCACCCACACCTAACTGGACTTTTATTTTCTCCATCAGCCCATCCCCCATAGTTATTGCATTTTGAATCACTTGACCCTCCCTCTGATTCTTCCTGTATTATATTGTATTGTAACTGTACTGTCTGCCCTCATGTTGTGCAAACTGTTGGCACAATATAAATCCTGTATAATAATAATATATGTGTGTATCATCATCTGCTGGAGATAAAAGACATCACAGTGTCTATGGAGGAAGAGGACGGACATGATGGGGGTTAAAAAATAGAAAATAAGATCTTATTACCTCCTCTACTGCCTATTTCAGCAACGTCACCTCTACCTCGTATCACAAGGAGCTTCTTGCCTGTATCTGACATCACTTCCTGTCTTCCATAGAGACTTCCTGTCTAGATAGATGTGAGATCACCACCTTGTGGAGCTCAGAGGAACTGCAGCCCAGAGAAACGTCTCGTAGTGTGAACACGGCCTTGTGCAGTGTGTGTATGTACTGTATATCCTTATAGATGTGTAGTGCTCCCCCCGCAGGAGCCACTGATGATATCTGGTTGTTTCTCATACAGTACAAATAAATGAAGCAGGAAAGGTGGCACTTTAAATGAGGTTGTTGACATTGTGGAGGTAGCCTCATTCAAAGTCCCAAAAATCCCCTCTTTTTCTCATACAGTACAGAGGCCACCAATCACACAAGCACCAGTCCATTCACTCCGGCTCCAATAAACAGTCTAGGGGATTGTCTATTTGTAATGAATTGCTTGTAGAACTCGGGGTTTGGGATACTCTAAAACTGCTAGTAACCCTCACAGCTGGGGACAGTGAGGTATCTATCTGAACAGTCTTAGACCCTCACAGCTGAGGACCACGAGTCTCTTTGTGGCATCTGGTTACCCTGCACAACGGCACAGTTATTGGCATCCAGTGTAATCTCAGGAACCCCGCACAGTGCAGGAGGGCGCTCTTCTTTTAGCTCACAGATGAGATTCTTGTTGAGGACCGAGGAATGGCCGGTATCTGAACCCTATGAGATGTGGTCTCAGTCCAAACAGCCTCTGGAACCCAGTGTTGGGACAAAGTCATCCACCGCCAAGGGCGAATATGGCAAATTGTTCCCCTCCCTCACAAGGGGGAGGGGCTAATAGCGGCAGGCAGAGCACAATGTATGTAATGTTTGTGGCATGGGCAAAATAGCACCAATAGTTGTGGTACATTGCAGCAAACTGAAGAGTTTGCATTGTACACAGTTGCAGTGTGACCCCATTCCATTTAATTTTTGCTGCATCTCTTCCTTCATGTGGGGGTCTGAGGACGAGGGGGAGGTCTGGGGGTGTTTTGAAGAGGAGGGGGGTTGGGAGGAGGACACGGGGGTCTAAGGAGGAGAGAGGAAGTCTGGTGGGGGTGTGAAATTGAGGTCTAAGAGGGGATTGAGGAGGAAAAAGGAGGTCTGAGGAGGGTCTGAGGAAGAGGGGAGGTCTGGGGGATGATCTGAGGAGGAGAGAAGGAGTACAGGGGAGTCTGAGGAGGAGAGAGGAGGTCTAGGAGGGGTTGAGGAGGAGAAAGGAGGCCGGAGGGGGGGTGGTGGTCTGAGGAGGAGGGGGGAAGCTGAAAAGGAGAGGGGAGCTGGTGGGAGGGGGTCTGAGGAGGAGTGAGATTTGGGGCAGAATTGCCCCACTTGTACTCACAGATAATCTGGAATTTAGAGGCAACTTCTTCTTCCCCTCTCCAGTCATGTGATCTATCACATGACAAGGGGATAGAGGAAGAAGGGCAGTAGCTCCTCAGAAGCACCGTGCTGAGTGTGAGCTGAGTTCTCAGTCTCAGCACCGGCTCTCTATTGCCACCTGTAGGCTGAAGGGAGGTGAAAGCCAAATCCTCTTTCCAGCAGCAGCTATCGGCCGCAGCTCCTTCTGACAGGAGGTGTCACTGCTGTCAGTGAGGAGCGTTATGAGCCACCACATCACCAGCACACCCCGCTCAGCATGGCGCCGAGGGCAGGTGTACGTTTTTACTGAAATTTGTAGTAATAACGGGTGACATACAAAATTGGTGCTACAATTTTATTCTCTAGGGTGTCTGCTTTCAGAAAATATATCATGTTTTGGGGGTTTTATGTAATCCTCAGGCCTGAAATTATTTTTTAAACATGTGTTCAAAAAACACAAAAGCAGCTCAGGCAGCGAAAGGGTTAAAGGAATTGGACGTTTTTAATGTTTCACTTTAAGCATTTAAAAAAAAAATGGCTGCTCAATGGGGTTCAGGTTTGGAGTCCAGGCTTCTTTGACCCTGCTCAAAATAAAAAACTGTGCATTTGGGCTCATCCCTACTAGAGAGCCCAATCAAGGTTGCTCTGTCCCGGACACATTGCCTCTGTATAGGTGTTAGAAGACGGCGAGGCGTTGATCGAATAATTATAAAATAACATTACAAATAAGAAACCAGTGAAGCTTATTTCTCAGTGAGGGAGAAGAGGTCCATCACTTTCATACACCAGCATGAACCTGAGGACTCACTGAGTGGGGGAGGGTTATGGGGAAAGTTCCCACAAAGAGGGAGTGTCCTCAAAAACCCGCCAGTGTCCAATCTCAATCCAATACTTTCAAAGTACTCTTTTAAAAGTTATGCTTCATAAATTGTTGGGCTACTATCAGCGGACATAAAACATCAGAACTACCACCATTTTATTCTTTAGGGCTTTTGCTTACAGAAGATATATATTTGAGGTTTTAACTAATTTTCAGGCCCCAAATGACTCCCTTTCTCCTGGTCTCCACCATAAATACAAGTGAGGGTACTCATGGAGTAGGGTGCAGGAGATAAGTGTGTCTGGAAGGAGTAGGTGTCCTGCAATGAATCCAAGTTGGTGGCAGAAAGCACCTGAGTACCTTAAAAGGGCTCTAGATGGAAGTGGCTTTAAAAGGGTGTGACCAATGGGGTGATGTAACACCTGAGACTGAGCTCTGACTGGTTGAATTTTAGCTCCAAGTTTGAAAAGTTTGCACTGTGAAGTAAATACATTCCAGACATAGTCCTGTTTGTAGAGTGATGGTCGGAGGTGCAGGCTGACCCTCTCTGTCCAATATGGTGGACTATAAATAAAGTCCAAGCTTCATCCATCACGGTGGGCGTACCGCTCAAAGGGGTCTTCAGGGACTGGGTTTCATAGCGATGGACCACCACCCTGGACCTGTATAGCAACCTGCAGCTAACTCGAGTTCCATCAAATGCCAATGTGAGCGCCCCACGCAGGATCCAGTGCCTGAAGCAACATTACAGGCCGTCCTCACAGCATGGGGTCCAGGTACGGGTGACAGGGAAATTGCATATTACATATTAGTTAACGTTGTCTAGTGGTCCCACCAATATTTAAGTATGCCTACAAGCCTCGGCTAAGGATTATACAAGGACAAAGTCTGGTTACTTCAGCTGATCTTATACCAAAGGAATCTGATTGTAAACTGACTCTGGACAAGCCAGCCCACTTTCAGGAATGTAAGGTCATTCTGCTCCAGGGGGGGGATGGGTTGGATACACCTCTATATAACCCACACACAGCTTGTAATACGTGTTTCGTCTTCAGAGCTTGCAATCATGCATGTGTCTGTGGTCACCTGCGCCATGCCATTTAATGGGGGGACCCATGGTGGAAACAGCATCTTTAGTTAAAAGGGTTGTAAACCCTCGTGCATCCTATGCATTAAGGTGGAAAAACACCTGACAGTGACCGCCCCCCCCAGCCCCCCCCCGTTGAGCCCCGTATTTCCCTCGGCGAGACACGCTGTCCCTCTCTGCACGGGGTCATGGCTCTTGATTGGATAGATTGATAGCGGCGCAGCCATTGGCTCCCGCTACTGTCAATCAAATCCAATGACACGGGCGCCGGCGCCGAGTCCTACGTTCAGAGTCTATGGACGTCGAATGCTGGACTCGGGAGCGCGCCTGCAAGGTAATCCCCCCCCCCAGGAGAACGCTGTTCCTGGAGGGGTTATACGATGCAGGGAGGAGCCGCGAGAGCCACAGAGGGACCCCAGAAGTTGATGATCGGGGGCCACACTGTGCAAAATGAACTGCACAGTGGGGGTAACTAAGTATGAAATGTTTGTTATTTAAAAAAAAAAATCAAAGCTTTACAATCACTTTAAGTATTTTTGTTATATTTTCTTTATCTGTCATCACTTCTAATAAATGTTATACTTGTAAGTATTTGTCTGATCTCTCTTTGCACATATCGAATAAAAACCCTAAAAGAACCTAAACGATCACGTGAGCGTGATACAACAAATGGCGATGAGGATGGGATTCGGTTTGTGTAAACAAGAGATCCAAATAATGATGCAGAATTGTGCTAGATTGTTTGTGTTGGGTTTAACCCCTTCAATACCGGGCACTTTCCCCCCTTCCTGCCCAGGACAATGTTCAGCTTTCAGCGCTGTCGCACTTTGAATGACAATTGAGCGGTCATGCTGCACTGTACCCAAACTACATGTTTATTGTTTTCTTCCCACAAATAGAGCTTTCTTTTGGTGGTATTTGATCACCTCTGCGGTTTTTAATCCTTGCGCTATAAACGAAAAAAAAAGCGACAATTTTGAAAAAAAACAACTGATGGGCACTGATAGGCGACACTGATAAGCAGCACTGACGGCTCTGATAGGCGGCACTGATAAGCAGCACTGATGGCACTGATAGGCAGCACTTATGGGCACTGATAGGCGGCACTGATGGGCACTGATGGGTGGCACTGTCGGGCACTGATAGGTGGCAATGGATAGGAAGCACTGATGAGGAGCTAGTGATAGGCTTTACTGATTGGCACTTTGATGGGGCATTGACAAGCATCACTGATGGGATACTGATTGGCACTTTTCTGGGCACTGATCTGTACTTTTATGGGCACTGACAGGCTTTATAGAGGGGGACAAGCTGGCAGGTGATGGGCATTGATTGGCACCTTTTGATAGGGGCTGTGCTGATAATCAATGTGCTGATTATCAGCACAGACCCCCCCCCCCCTGACAGGGAGAGCCGCCGATCAGCTCTCCCTGTCAGCGTGAACTGAGGAAAGCCGTTTACCAGCACTTCCTGGTTCACGCGATGATCAGCTGTGATTGGTCACAGCTGATCACGTGGTATGAAGCCTCTGTCAGAGGCTTCATACCAAGATCAGGGTTGCGGTGTGTCAGACTGACACACCGCACCTCCGATCACCACGCTGCGCGCCCCCCCCCCGTGGGCGCGGGACTGCTCTGTTATCCTGATCACGTCATATGACGTCCGATCAGGATAACTAAACCACTTTGCCGCCATCATTTTGCTATACGGCGGGTGGCAAGTGGTTAATGTTGTGTTCTTGTATTGTAAGTCATAGTCCATTCAGAAGGCGTAGGAAATGTATCAGATCCTGAGCTGGTTTATCTGAGATGCCTTTAGGTGATCCGATGAAAGCCCATTTTTATTTTGGCGCCCATGACTGGACACCGGCTTGCGATTTTGTTTTGGTTCGATAAATTGGGCGAGAGACTGATATGTAAATGAAACTTTTGTATCTTCAGGGAGCCTCAATTTGTTATAGTAAAAATGTGTCTGTGGTCACCTGAGCCACGCCATTTAATGGGGGGACCCATGGCGGGAAACAGCATCTTTAGCTAACTATTCTTATTATATTTTCTTTATCTGTATCTGTCATTACTTTTAATAAATGTTATAAGTATTTGTGTGATCTCTCTTTGCACATATGGAATAAAAACCCTAAAAGAACTTAAACTATCATGTGACCGCTATACAACAACGGCTCCCTATCAAGGTTGCTCTGATCCGCACACACTGCTTCTGAATAGGTGTTAGAAGATGGTGAGGTGTTGATAAAAAAATTAATAAAAATTAAAAATAAGAAACCAGTGAAGCTCCCCGTATATGTGTTCCATATGTATAGGAGTTCTATGATTGTGAATTTCATATATTGTATTGCATGTTTGTTGTATTACGCATCCTGTGCTCCCTTGTACATCCACTTTTTTTGCATTGTAGACTTGTCTAGGTCTACACCCTTTTGACAATAAAATTCATACTCATTACAATATTTATACTCATTATTAACCCAGAGTAGCTTTTTCCCTTTAAAGTCCCGTAAGAGGAACAAATTTCCATTTGTGCTGATTTCACTGTGGGGGAGAAGAGGTCCATCACCTTCAGACACTAGCATAAAACTGAGGACTCACTGAGTGGGGGAGGGTTACAGGGAAGGGAGCCCCAGAGGGGGCGTGTCCTCAAAAACCCATCAGCATCCAGTCTCATTCCAATACCTTTAATGTACTTTTTAAAAAGTAATGCTTCAGAAATTGTTGGGCTACCATCATCAGACACAAGAAAATTGGAACTACCACCATTTTATTCTCCAGGGCCTTTGCTTACAGAAAATATATATATTTGGGGGTTTTAGCTAATCTTCAGGCCCAAATTGTGTAGCAGGGGCTGGCTATCTTACCTGCAGTATCAAAAGACACTCTGCAACATTGTTGCAATGACACAGTTTCCCTCTAGTGCCAGCTAAGTCATCACATCCAGTGAGCAGAGTGATAACACCAGGAAGCAAAGCATACAGGGAATTGTAGTTCCAGGACTAAAGTTTCACATTCAGATTGAACTGTATGGAACTACAAACGACCAGCATGCTGTGCTGGCAGGAAAGGAGAGACTCCAATTTGATTTCAAGAGGAGAACTCAGACTACATGAGGCAGAGGAAGAGATTAGACCTAGGGCGAGAGAGGGGCTGCCTCCTAGGTCAGTCCACCACGTGATTTCAGGCATCCACAGCCAGCCTGAGAGAGGGGGATGGCAGGTGCATATCCAGACGCACCTGCACCGACGGTGTGAAGCGTTTCGGTGTGAGGTGACCAGTCGGGTCACTAGAAGAGCCTGCCTGTTCCAAGACGTATGTTTGGGACTTGATTGCAGGATTTGGCTGAGAGGGTCTTTTGCCCATTTGGTGGAAACAAGGACACTGCACACAGACAGAGTTGTATGGACACTGTATACAGACATCATTGCTCTTAGTCACCCCGCTGACACCTGTAGTGCCGCAGGACAAAGCCATTCAGATACAGAAACACTGTATACAGACGCCATTTCCCTTTCACCTTGCTGAGGAAGATCCCGCATTCTTTACTTGATAATCCGGGCCAGTTGTGTTGTTTGGCCCTGCTATTCAGGAGTTTAAGTGCACCAATGACAGTGGCTAGCTGAAGCTACAAAAAGCCTCATCTTTTTTCAAAGGGACGGAAGCTACTAGTGCCATAGGACAGTTTATCTGGGAAGTGAATCCACTGAATGTTAATTTGAATACAGCGTTTGTAGTTGGGTCTGTGGTGTCAGGGGACAGAAGGGGGAGGTAACCAATCTGATATAAAGTGTCATGTTGTGATTTATTTGCCATTTAAGTGTGCCTCTGCTCTTGGGGACATTCTCAGGTTTGGAATCCCCTGAAAGCAGCCTGAATATAGTATTGAGCGCTATATTTCTCTTAATCTCAGTTATTGCTCTCCAGTTAATTACTTGAACATATATACTGTAATGCCATGTACACATGGGCGGACTTTTCGGCATCAAAGGTCCGACGGTCTTTCCAACGGACTTTCGACGGACTCTCTAACGAACGGACTAGCCTACACACGATCACACCAAAGTCTGACGGATTCGTACGTGATGACATACGACCGGACTAAAAAAAGGAAGTGCATAGTCAGTAGCCAATAGCTGCCCTAGCGTCGTTTTTCGTCTGTCGGACTAGCATACAGACGACCGGATTTTTCGACCGGACTCGAGTCCCGTCAGAAAGAGTTGAAACATGTTCCAAATTTAAAGTCTGTCAGATTTTCGACAGAAAAGGTCCGCTGCAGGTCTGACGAAGCCCACACACGGTCGAATTGTCTGACGGATTGGTTTCGTCGGAACAGTCCGGTCGAAAAGTCCGACCGTGTGTACACGGCATTACTGTCTGTTACTTTTCCACAGAAATATTGCAGTAAAGACAATTTCTGTGTTTTATCATAATGTGTGTGTTTCTCATTGGTCATTGCACTTACACTATTACCAGGTGTGCCAAGAGGGGCAGAGACTGTTATTGGGTTTGAGATGCAGAGTACTAACATACTCAAAGAGGAAGTAAACCCCGATGGGTTTTACTTCCTCATTTGCCTCCTGCAAAGCCTGCAAATTAAAAGCATAATGGACAAGTATGCATCGCATACTTGCCCATTATGTGACACTTACCTGCAAACAAATTCAACACTGTCCCCTGTGCAGGCTGCGTCCATCTTCGCCCCTCTTCCTTCTGGGGGCCACGGACTCCGGTTCTCTGACTGGCCAGAGCCGTGCGACATCACTCCCGCTCATGCCCGCAGGAGCCATCAGTAACGGCACACGCTGGGGAAGAAACGGCATGGAGGTCCGTTTCTTCACAGCGGATGTGCCGATTACATCATTGGTGCACTTCAAGTGAAATAGGAGATATTTCCACTACCTATCGGTAAGCCTTATTCTAGGCTTACCTATAGTTAAAAGTCAGGAGGGAGGGTTTACAACCACTTTAAGCGGCTCCTGTGGGGGGTAGCGCTACATGTGGGGGCTCGTCCGGGATAATACCGCTACTCCACAATCAACTCCTCAAAACAGCACCCCTACAGACACCAAGATGGATTCTGCTGCTGTGACCCAGTGGTGTACAGAAGAAAATGGCCATTTGGAGCTGTGTGGTGATTGAAGTTCCTGGTGGTGATTGGACTGAGGATCAGTATCGTGAAGCCCTGCATGCCTTAGATCTGGGCCAAAGAGTAAGCATTTTGGATGTGAAGGTAGATCCTAGCTCTGATAAGACAGAGGTATTAATGGAGTGGAAGAAGGGAGTACATACAGTAACACCTAACAGGGGGTTGTCCTCTAACTAATGGCGAATAACGACTGTTAAGAAAGAAATGCAAAAACAGCTCTGACAGAGGATTAATGTGAGCGAGGTGGGATCACACTCTAAACATTAGAGCTCCCCCTAGCTGCAGCCTGGTAATAACATTGCTGTGAGGTCTAGTCATTTAGATGATACATACTTCCCATCTTTATATAAACGTCTCCTGAAATTTAGGGGTCTATACATAGAAAAATGTCAGAGCCCAGTGAAAGCGCGCATGCTATTCGTATCTGTGCATTGGGGTAACAAATTAATGTTATTAGACCCTTTGATCTGCTGATTGAATGTTTTCCTCTGATTTAAAATTGAGACTGTTGCATTTGGCCACTAGATGGAGCTAGTGCCTATGATACTTAGTGCAATATATTAGCCAAATGCAGTTTTCCCTGTATAACAATAATGGTTGGTATAATATTGCTGGTTTAATTATCTTATGTCCTTTAATGAGGCAAGCATTCACCCAGCTGTGCCAAATTCTGGCCTTATATTCATTATCACAGCAATTTCCTATGACTGCCATCTCAATTATGGGGCAATAATGTGGTATTATTACTGCAGTGCCACATTATTGCCACTAGATGGAGCCAATAAGACATAACTGAAATAAAATATGACCAATATTTGGGATCAATGCTAGGGGAATGCGCATCACATTTATTCTGGAATTTTATTGATAGGCAACTTCTATCCTCATATTGATTAGTGGTTCCAAATATATAACTACTGCAGTAGGGAACAGACACAAAAGATACACTCCGCATCTTCCCAAATAACTGTTCTGTTTTATTATGACACAATTGAAGGTTTTTATACACATGATTACGTAGCTATCACATTAATATTACAATTGTACTTTTATGGTAACAAGGGGCGTAACATAGGCAGGCTAATTCTAATCAGGACTGGAAAGAATGCAAACATGTCATGAAAACATTATTAGTGCCGTGTGCAATACATACAAAATACAATACAATTCTATACAGAACTTACACATTTCCTTTACACATTCATTGTACAAAGTTTTTAGAAACAGACCTGTAAGTGTTTGTGAAATCTTCCACCACAAAATGTACTCAGCCAATGAGAGGTAATGACTCCATTTTTATTTTTCTCCTGCTATCAATGGCCAACACGGTACAACACTTCATCCATGTCTTTGGTAATCTCTGATCTCCTTACAGTGGTGGAACTATAGGGGTCTCTGCAGTCGCACTTGCGACTTTGCCCTGTCGTTCTGCCGCTGTGGGGGGGGGGGGCCCAAGACCCAGCATCTCCCCTGCACCCCTGGCTGTCCATTTAACATGCAGGGGGGAGGCGGCGATTGGCAGCTCTTTGGTGCCCGCGAGCTGCGGGATCTCCCTGGGGCTTGTAGATCTCTCTCCGAATGTATACAATGGAGAGGGGAGGGGCCTCTGACCCGGGCATGTATTGGCTTCACTCTTCAGTGAGTCGCTCTGCTTCTACACTCTTGATGATACATGCCCGGGTCAGAGGCACCTCCCCTCTCCAGTGGATACAGTCAGAGAGAGAACTACTATCCCCAGGGAGATCTTGCCACCCGTGGACACCATTGAGCTGCCTGTCGCCGCCTTCCACCCCCCCAGGTGGGGGGAGGTACAGAGATGTGCTGGGGGTCCAAGGTGCACAGAGGAGACCAGCCAGGTACAGGGGAACCTCTGGAAGGGGGGGTGAAAGTCTGGAGACCCTGATGTAAGGGGGGGCCCTCTGGAGACCCTGATGTAAGGGGGGCTCTCTGGGGACCCTGAAGGGAGGGGCTCTGGGGAACCTGATGTAAGGGGGGCCTCTAGGGGCCCTGATGTAAGGGGGGATCTCTGGGGACCCTAAAGTAAGGGGGGGCTCTCTGGGGACCCTGATGTAAGGGGGGGCCCTCTGGGGACCCTGATGTAAGGGGGGGCCCTCTGGGGACCCTGATGCAACGGGGGGCTCTCTGGGGACCCTAAAGTAAGGGGTGCCTCTGGGGACCCTAATGTAAGGAGGGGCCCTCTGGGGACCCTGATGCAACGGGGGGCTCTCTGGGGACCCTGATGTAAGGAGGGGCCCCTGATGTAAGAAAAGGCTCCCTGGGACCCTGAATTAAGAGCGCTCTCTGGGGACCCTGATGTAAGGAAGGGGCTCTCTGGGGACCCTGATGTAAGGAAGGGGCTCTCTGGGGACCCTGATGTAAGGGAGGGGATCTCTGGGGACCCTGATGTAAGAGGGGGCTCTCTGGGGACCCTGATGCAAAGGTAGGCTCTCTGGGGACCCTGATGTAAGTGGGAGCTCTCTGGGGACCCTGATGTAACGAGGGGCTCTCTGAGGACCTTGATGTAAGGGGGGGACTCTCTGGGGACACTGATGTAAGGGGGGACTCTCTGGGGACACTGATGTAAGTGGAGGCTCTCTGGGAACCCTGATGTAAAGGGGGCTTTCTGGGGACCCTGATGTAAGGAGGGGCCCCTGACGTAAGGAGGTGTTCTCTGGGGACCCTGATGTAAGGGGAGGCTCTCTGGGGACCCTGAAGTAAGGGGGCTCTCTGGGGACCCTGATGTAAGGAAGGGGCTCTCTGGGGACCCTGAAGTAAGCGGGGAGGGCTCTCTGCGGACTCTGAAGTAAGGAAGGGGCTCTCTGGGAACCCTGATGTAAGGAGGGGCTCTCTGAGGACCTTGATGTATGGGGAGGGGCTCTGTGGGGACCCTGATGTAAGTAGGGAGGTTCTCTGATGATCCTGAAGTTAGGGGAGGCTCTCTGAGGAACCTGATGTAAGGGGGGATCTGCACTATCAATATTTTATATACATATATACACACACACACACACACGTATATTAAATACATGTATATGCCCACCCAAGCGTATGACTTTGTTTACTTCGCTGCTATGGGCTCTAGCCTGAGATCTTTTGTAGACCTAGCAACGCCCCTGGTGGGGGGCCCTTCATGGTTTCTTACACCGGGGCCCTGAAGATTCTAGTTACGCCTCTGTCTCCTTATGAACTGTTTCTTACATGATGAAGATCAGCCATGGAGTATATCTGAGGTGTATATCAGGGTGTGCTTCTTCCCCACATGTCCATCAACATTCATATACAAGACATTTCCCGCACTCACTAATACACCTCGAGGGTTGTGTGGGACCCCTGATGTACAGGAAGACAGGACTTCAGTGAGGAACATTTCCCTCACTCAGGACAGGAAAGTGGCTTCTCCTCCCATGTGAGATCTCTGGTGTGCAGAAAGACTGGACTTCACCGCAAAACAATTCTCTCAGTCAGACCAGGAAAGTTCATTCTCCTCCGTGTCCAATCTCAGATGACTGTAAACAGAGGACTTCTGTGGGTTACACTTCCTCCAATCAGAAGAGGACAGTGGATTTACCTGCGTGTGCACTCTCTGATGTTTGCTTAGACCGGACTTCTGTGAAAAACATTTCCCGCACTCAGGACAGGAATACGGCTTCTCCCCCGTGTGCACTCTCTGATGTGCGGAAAAAGTGGACTTCAGTGAAAAACATTTCCCGCACTCAGAACAGGAATACGGCTTCTCACCTGTGTGAGATCTCTGGTGTGTAGAAAGAGAACACTTCACTGAAAAACATTTCCCACACTTAGGACAGCAATATGGCTTCTCCCCCGTGTGCACTCTCTGATGTGCGGAAAGAGTGGACTTCTGTAAAAAACATTTTCCGCACTCAGAACAGGAATACGGCTTCTCACCTGTGTGCAATCTCTGATGATAAGAAAGATTGGATTGATGTAAAAAACATTTCCCGCAATCAGGACAGGAATATGGCTTCTCCTCTGTGTGTGTTCTTTTATGTACATAAAGTTTGGATTTATAATAGAAACATTTCCCGCACTCAGTACAGGAAAACATCTTACGTGTTGGAAGGACGGCACCGCCCCGCACAGTCTGAGGTTCCTCAGGATAAGAGGAATACGATGGTCCGGCACCGTCCCTCACAGTCTGAGGTTCCTCAGGATAAGAGGAATACGATGGTCCATCTACACTGTGTGGTGCCGGATGGACATTTGAGGTAGTCGGGTTTTCTCCTGGACTATACTGTGTGATGTCCTCATCTTCTACTTTACAGTCTGGAGACAAAGTGAGACAATCCTCTGAGGTTTTCCTCATCTCCCGTCCATCTATTAAAATAGAAATACAAAGATTATTACTAGACATGAGCTGATTGGTTCCCCTAAATCAGGACTCCGCCCACATCAGTCAGCTTTGTCTCTGAGGATCTTACAATTCCCCCCTCAAGGTAACTAGTAAATGGGTCCTCTGATCTCCTACCAGTTCATTTCTTTATTCATGGACCTTAGTCAGAGAGTGAGGAAACAACGAGAACTGTCTTTTATAGGAGTGACAGTGATGAGGGGATTATAGGACGAGTGTCCCCTCCCCCTCTATCACTCATTGACATCTTCTCAACACAAGAAGTCCTGCACTTCCTTATTTAGTCCATGATTTAGTCATGAATAACAGCGGGGCTGAGCCCCACCAGAGGTCAGAGAATGAGGATGGGGGGAGAACAACCAAGATGAAGACTGGACTGATCCTGAAGACCACCATCATTGGGTTATTGACTCCTCCCTCATTATCACTTTCTGTTTAAAGGTTCCAAAGTTGGAGGATGTTATCACATTATTATTATTATTATTATTATCAACATGGAAAAGTATGTAATGTACAACATAGAGTATATAGTGCAGGGGTCAGGAGTATGTAGCATGCAATATATAATTATTATATAGGGTGTAATGGTCAGGACTCATAATATTGGTGTTCAGTAATCAGTGGAAGCTGAACTGTTTACTGGAGACAAGTTGCAGAGGTCCCACACCGCTGCCTCCCATCTCCTGAGACTGCACTCAGTGACTTGGGTCTGAGACTATACAGACATATCCCTCCACCCGGCACAGACAGCAAATAACAGAGCAAGTAACCCCGGGAGAATTACTCTGTCAGAGATCTTGCTAGACCCGGGCATGGGGCAGAAGACTCAAGGTACATACCCCAGGTGCCTATGTTGAGCAATGACTATGGTGAAAATCAACATTTTGCTGAACCCCAGAATCTCCATAAATCCAGTCTAGATACATAAATTGTGTCTGCAGCACAGAGAAGGAAGATTATCCGAGAGAAATACAGGAATACAGGACGGGGAACACAGCTCAGGAAAGTGACCAGGGGATTACAGGCTGATATCACCCAGTCCCCGCCCTACTCTGGACCAATCAGTGAGCAGTATGAGTGGAGGAATGTATTTAGTGTTAATGACCCACCTGTACTGATCTCTGTAGGAGTGTCCTCCTCTATAAATGTCCCCGTTATTCCATCCTCCTCCATAGACTGCTGATCATCCCTCACATACCTCTCTTCTTCTTCTGATTTAACCTCAAATTCTATATCGATTGGATCTCCACTCTAAACCAAGAAAATGATAGAGAAATATTGTGACATCACATAAAAAAAATTTAAAAAATCCTCTCCAGAAGTCCATGTTCTAGATCGGGGATCAGCAACCTGTAGATCGTGATCTTTCAGTAGATCACAGACAGGTGACTGGTAGATCTCGGTCTGGGCTGGCTGACCCCCCATTTAAAAGCATCAAACAGAGTGCAATGCAGAGGGACTACTTGTAAAGTTGGAGCTGTAGTAGGGAGGAAGAGCCACATAATCCGATGCCTCCTCTGTAGTGCCGGCTCCTGTCCAATGCCAAGTGATAGCAACTGCACTCCACCT
Source organism: Aquarana catesbeiana (assembly GCF_042186555.1). Classification (NCBI taxonomy): domain Eukaryota; kingdom Metazoa; phylum Chordata; class Amphibia; order Anura; family Ranidae; genus Aquarana; species Aquarana catesbeiana. Next base: position 298,008,266 of record NC_133331.1, on the reverse strand, counting down.
CTTATCCCAGCTGGCTGTCTCCAGAGCGGTGCCATCAGCAGGAAAGAAGAGATCTTCAGGTCAGTGTGAAGCAATCCACTGGGCATACAGCGTTGTGTTGTTCTCTCACCACCTGCTTTAACCCATTGGACTCGCAGAAGCAGGCAGGTGCAGGACACTTGCAGAGTGGCCCAATTTTCTTGAATGGGTCACGATTGGCATGCAGTAGCACCCACCAAAAGCAACAGGAGGCTTAATTCCTGCGGCAGCATATGTACACCAAAGGAGGTAGGGATCAATTAGAGGTTAAAACCAGGTGTGAGGAGGTGACACTGTGCCCAGTGATCTTTGATTTCTCCCATGATGTTCAGGTAGATCTCCACCTCTTTAATGTTGTCTACCCCTGTTCTAGATGCTCCGTCCCACCAACCTTGTAACAGTGAGGGATGGTGTGACCTTCCTGTGTGGAATCCCGGGAATACAGAGGATGGGGACATCTCTCTGGTGGGTTCCTGGTATTAGGTGGCTCCATCATATCCTTGTGTCCTTCTGAAAAGTCCTCCATCACTCCATACTCCTCATCCTCCTCTTTATACTCTTCTTTATCAATATTATCATCCCCGAGGTTTCCACTCTGAATATATAATAAAACATTCATTGTAACAAACATATTTGTGTATAAATCATAACTACCAATAATTGTCAATCATCTACCTGATAATGGTGAGGGATGGTGTGACCTTCCTGTGTGGAATCCCGGGAATACAGAGGACGGGGACATCTCTCTGGTGGGTTACTGGTATTAGGTGGTTCCATCATATTCTTGTATTCCTCTGAAAAGTCCTCCATCACTCCATACTCCTCATCCTCCTCTTTATACTCTTCTTTAACATCAATATTATCATCCCCGAGGTTTCCACTCTAAATATATAATAAAACATTAATTGTAAAAAACATGCTTGTAAATTAATTATAACTACCAATAACTGTCAATCATCTACCTGATGATGGTGGGGGATGGTGTGACCTTCCTGTGTGGAATCCCGGGAATACAGAGGACGGGGACATCTCTCTGGTGGGTTCTCATTACTGGATCCATCTGTAGGAAACACACACACTGACTGAATACATTGTTTCTATGTGTTTATCAGATGATGGGGGATCTAGGTGGACCCTCCGTACTGCTCTCTCCTTTACAATAAAGTCTCCTCTTACCCGGTGATGTGAGGGGCGGCTGATTGTCCATCATGATGTCCTTCCGAGCACAGCACACCTCTCCTGTCAGCAGCTCGATGATCTCTCTGGTGACTTCTAGAATCTTCTTTTTATTTCTCTATTCTATCAGGGAGGGAGGTGGAGGCAATGTGATGGTCATATGATCTCCAGACTTCACAGGAGGAAAACTCTAGATCTGAACACAAATAGTAAAATCAAATGACATTCCCAGAATCCTCCTCACCTCACTGGTCAGGTCTCTTTTTATTTAAACCCCACTTCATGCTGAAGTTTCTGATATTACATACAATGCAGGTCCAACAGCCCTACTTTGAAAGAACATCAGAAAAAAAGAGTCGGATAGAGGGATATTAGGAGGAGAAGCTGTGAGGTCAGTGTGATGTCATAGGATTCTGTGACTCTGATTGGAGGGACATTGGGAGGAGGAGCTGTGGAGACGCTCTGTGAGGTTACTGTACATAGAATCATTTCTCACAAGGCTGTGAACAAGCGCGGTATATAAGTGTGAAACGCGTCAACTATCTGTACCCTGCATATTTGACTGGCATGAGGCAATAAAGAACTTCTTTTTCTTGCATTTGATGGTCTGGTGTGCAACCAATTTCTTCTTCTTTCTTTTAGAAGTGCTGTGATCTATTGGCCTCCTGGACCCGTATCAACCTTCCTTGATGACTTCTCTGCCTTGCTGTCCTACTTTCTCTCTTCTGAAATCCCCACAATCATTCTCGGTGGCTTTAACATCCCTGTTAATATTAACACTCCTGCTACTTCTAAACTTCTCAGTCTAACCTCCTCCTTTGACCTGAAGCAATGGGTACACAATGGATACACGCTTCTACTCACTCTGATGGAAACACCCTCGACCTTGTATTCTCCTACCTATGCACTCCGAGCAACCTCTCCAACAATCCTTTTTCTCTCTCTGATCACCACCTTATTAATTTCACTCTCTCCTTGTCTTCCACCTCCTCTCCCTCACAGCCATCTAACAGTTACCTGTGGAAACCTTCGCCACCTAACCCACCTTAACCCTTCTGTTCTCTGCTAGTACTGACCCTGACCACCTCTATGACAAAATCTCACCTGCCCCAACCTAACCACGTCTGTCTACAATAGATCCCTTTCCTCTGCCCTGGAAACACTGGCCCCCCTCACTACACACAGAGTCAGGCCCCAACTCCTACAACTTTAGCAAACAGATGACACCAGAAGTTTAAAAAAACATTGCCACGCTCTTGAGTGCTTGTGGCATAAGACTAAGTCTTGGAAGGATTTCAACCAATATAAATCTGCCCTCCAAAAGTACAATTCCTGTCTCCTCACTGCCAAGCAGACCTATTTTATCACTCTCATTAACAACTTATCATCCCGTCCCCATCAACTCTTCTCTACCTTCAACGTTACTTCGTCCTCCACTACCTCCATCCACTAACTCATCCACTGCCCAGGAGATCGCCAATCACTTCAAAAATAAGATTAATACAATTTGTGATGAGATCTCAGCTATACAGATATCCCCCCCCCCCCCCCGCTTATCACTCCACATTCACAGGCACAATCAACTCTTCCCTTTTTCAACCCTGCTACTACAGACAAGGTTGCTACATTTTTTTCCAACACCCACCCAACTACCTGCCCCCTGGACCCTCACAAATACTGCAGTCACCCTCTGACTCTATCTTACACTCTTTAACGCTCATCTTCAATCTCTCCTTCTCTTCTGGCATCTTCCTCAACTCTCTAAAACATGCACTAGTCACCCCCATACTTAAAAAAACCTTCCCTGGACCCCACCAATCTTACCAACCTACGCCCCATCTCCTTGCTCCCCTTTCTCTCCAAACTTCCTGAACGTCTAGTCTACAACCGACTGAGTGACCATCTCACTGAAAAGAACCTTCTTGATCCCCTTCAATCTGGAATTCACCCTCAAAACTCCACAGAAACAGCTCACCTTAAACTCACAAACCATCTGCTAATGGCTAAATCCAATGGACACTATTCTGTACTCCTACTTCTGGACCTCTCTGCTGCCTGTGACACAGTAGACCACCCCTTCCTACTAAAAAAAACTCCTCTCCTTTGGTCTCCGTGACTGTATTCTTCGCTAGTTCTCATCCTACCTATCCCACCGCACCTTCAGCATCGCAACTTTACTTCCTCCTCTCCTCTTCCTTTCTCCGTCAGGGTCTCCCAAGGTTCTGTTCTTGGACCTCTTCTATTCTCAATCTACACCTCCTCCCTGGGTCAGCTTGTCAGGGTACTAGGTATAATCTTGGACTCTGAACTCTCCTTTTGGCCCCACATCCAACCACTGTCCAAAGCTTGCCGCCTCAACCTCCATAACATCTCCAAAAATACGCCCCTTCCTAACCAATGACACCACAAAGCTCCTAGTTCGCTCCCTAGTCATCTCTCACCTCGACTACAGCAACTCCCTCCTCATTTACTTACCTTTACATAGGCTCCTCCCCCTGGAGTGCATCATGAATGCGGCTGCCAGACTCATTCACCTTACCAACCGCTCAGTGTGTGCCCCTCCCCTCTGCCAATCCCTCCGCTGTCTTCCAAACAGACTTCCTGTCTTCCATAGAGACTTCCTGTCTGGGTAGAAGTCAGAAGATCACCACCTTGTGGAGCTCAGAGGATCTGCAGCCCTGAGAAACGTCTCGTAGTGTGAACACGTCCTTGTGCTGTGTGTGTGCAGTCGTGATCCACGATGTGACAAAACACAAGTAGTCATCAATTGCTAGGACAGTGACGGCGAACCTTGGCACCCCAGATGTTTTGGAACTACATTTCCCATAATGCTCACCTACACTGCAGAGTGCCTGAGCATCATGGGAAATGTAGTTTCAAAACACCTGGGGTGCCAAGGTTCACCATCACTGTGCTAGGACCTGCCGGCTCTGCCTTCCAGCTCCACCCCACCCCCTCCCCCCCACTCCTGGCTCTGATATCTTGCCTGCAGGCTGCTCCTGGTAAAGTAAGAGAATTGCTTCCCTCCCCGAGGCTGCTCCCGCCTGGCAGCCTACAAATGCCACAGTGTATTCCTGAGTCTGGAGGAACAGACAGTGCCCAGCACCTGAGCGAGTATAGTGTGGTACTACGTGTCCTCCAGGCACCACTGGCTTCTCCTCATCACACTGTCCCTCCATTATACTGCCCCCCTCCTGTCATACTGCTCCCCTACTGTCACACTGCTCCCCTCCTTTCACACTGCCCCCAACCTGACTTCTATTTTTTCCATCAGCCCATCCCCCACAGTTATTGCCTTTTGTATCTATTGACCCTCCCTCTTAGACTGTAAGCTCACCGGATCAGGGCCCTCTGATTCCTCCTGTATTATATTATATTGTAACTGTACTGTCTGCCCTCATGTTGTGCAAACTGTTGGCACGATATAAATCCTGTATAATAATAATATATGTGTGTATCATCATCTGCTGGAGATAAAAGACGTCACAGTGACTATGGAGGAAGAGGACGGAACATGACGGGGGGGGGGTTACTGGGTGTAAATAGAAAATAAGATCTTATTACCTCCTCTACTGCCACTTCCAACGATGTCTTCTCTGTTATTCGTACCTCATGGAACTTCCTGTCTTTATCTAACGTCACGTCCTGTTTGACCCTGACATCACTTCCTGCTTTACCTGACATCACTTCCTGTCTTCCATAGAGACTTCCTGTCTGGGTAGCAGTGAGATCACCATCTTGTGGAGCTCAGAGGAACTGCAGCCCCGAGAAACGTCTCGTAGTGTGAACACGGCCTTGTGCTGTGTGTGTATGTACTGTATATCCTTATAGATGTGTAGTGCTCCCCCCCAGGAGCCACTGATGATAACTGGTTCTTTCCCATACAGTACAGAGGCCCCCCAGTCACCCAAGTAACAGTCCATTCACTCCGGTGTTCCGTCAGATTAGGCGACCCGTCAGAATTGGTAACAGAAGTGACGTTCTGTCGCCGCCATCTTGCTACACCCCGCATTCCTCCACAGTAAGGATACACCGAGAAGGGGGGAAGCGGACATCTTGTTACACCCGCCGGAGTTTTGCATTTCACAGTTATTTTTAACAGTATACGGAGCTTATATGGTGAAATTTGGAAATCCCACGGACTGTTTCCATGTTGAATTATAAAAAAAGCAGCGGTGTTCTGTCACATTATCAAACCTGTGAGATGAGCAGGTTTGCGGCTGCTTTTAAAATTCAACATCTAAACAGTCCGTGGGATTTCTAAATACTGTATTTCACCTTATAAGCTCCGTTTACTGTTAAAAATAACTGTGAAATGCAAAACTCCGGCGGGTGTAACAAGATGTCCGCTTCCCCCCTTCTCGGTGTATCCTTACTGTGGAGGAGTGCGGGGTGTAGCAAGATGGCGGCGACGGAACGTCACCTCGGTTACCAATTCTGACGGGTCGTCATATCTGACGGAACACCGGCTCCAATAAACAGTCTCAGGGTTTGTCTTTTTGTAATGAATTGCTTGTAGAACTCGGGGTTGGGGATACTTCAGAACTGCTACCAACATTAACCCCTAGCGGGCAATTTCACCCCCTTCCTGCCTGGGCCAATTTTCAAGTTTCAGCGCTGTCACACTTTGAATGACAATTGCGCGGTCGTGTAACACTGTACACATAGGACATTATTTTTTTATTTTTTTTCACACAAATAGAGCTTTCCTTTGGTGGTATTCAATCCCTTTTTTTTTTTTGCTAAATAAATAAAAAAAAATTGAAAGTTTTGAAAAAAAATAACACAATTTTTCATAGTTTGTTATAAAAAATTTTGCAAACAGGTCATTTTTTGGAATCACTGATGTGTGCTGATGAAGCAGCACTGATAGGCGGCACTGATGAGGAGCCACTCATGGGCATCACTGATGAGCTCTGATTGGCAGCACTGGTGGGCACTGATGGGCATCACTGATTGGTGACACTGATGAGGAGGCACTGATGGGCATCACTGATGAGCTCTGATTGGCAGCACTGGTGGGCACTGATGGGCATCACTGATTGGTGACACTGATGAGGAGGCACTGATTGGCATCACTGATGAGCTCTGATTGGCAGCACTGGTGGGCACTGTTGAGACGACACTGATAGGTGACACTGATGAGGAGCCACTGATGGGCATCACTGATGAGCTCTGATTGGCAGCACTGGTGGGCACTGATAATCAGTGCCAATGTCACTTTAACACATGCCAGTTATTGGCTCTCCTCTCCTCACACTATCAGCATGAGGAAAGGAATGCCGATAACCGGCTTGTGTCTACATCCATGATCATCTGTGATTGGACACGGCTGATCACATGGTAAAGAGATGCTGATTGGCTCTTTAATCCCAATTTATATTAATTCCCTCCTACTTTGCATTTAACCCTGAGTGCATTAAGCACGGCCTCATCCCCCATGTGACGTCCATCTCTAGACCGGACCCTGCATACACCCACTTCCACCTCATCCATCTGCGGACAGACACCGCACACACGGAGCGGCACCAACGAAGTGTGTTTGGCAGACGACCTCCATGTGGACTTGGTCCATGCGGCACTAGGAACCTTTCAGCACGGTCGGGGAGTGGTGAGATTGCACGGTGTATATTGTCCATTGGACACCCACCACATCCAGCCGGCTTCCTAGCGCCATACGGCACGCACTCCGCTCCTACTGGAACCCGCTTACAGACCGGCCCCCATACAGCCAGATCAGTCACGGGGAAACCATTCAGTATACTGGAGCTCAAATATCTGTCAGTCTTATTTACTGGAACTTACGGCGATATCATGTACATGCACCACTGATGGACTCTGTCTCAGCGGGTCTAGCCGTTCATCCATCCCAAGCATACTCCCTATTACGTCTGGCCACACACCACCTTTGGAACCACAGACTGATCTATTGTGGTAACCAACTAGCCCAGCCAGTCCCATATTCCTACTTGTACTCCATCCGCAGCTCCCCGCACTAGTGCAATTGTGACGTTACCATTGGGTTGGATGAGTGTGTGATGAATGGTGGAGTGTGGAAGTGTATGCAGCTCTTCTCTTCTCTGCTATGACAATGTTCTCATTTTACCCTCATGTTTTGTCCCAGGTTTTATTTTACATTTTTATATTTAACTTCATATATATTTTTCAATAAAGCTGTTTATTGCTGACCGGTTGTTCCTCTCTGAAGATTTCTTTGTGGACCTTCAGTCCTCTTTATATAAATATATATGCATGCTTGTATCCAGAGGATTGCGCCACCATCCACTCCCTGTATAATGGCAGGGGGGTGTTTGATATGGTACGGGGAGATGGTAGGGTTGCCACCTTCTCTTCAAGTCAAACCTGAACACTTTAGCGGCGCACAGCAATTTTTTTATAGTATAAACTATACATATACTTTGCCATTAAATAACATTTCTAATCATAAGAAGTTAATCACAAGAGCCCCCCTTTACATCAGAGTCCACAGAGTTCTCCCTTTACATCTGAATCCACAGAGTTCCCCTTTACATCAGAGTCCACAGAGTTCCCCTTTACATCTGAATCCACAGAGTTCCCCTTACATCTGAATCCACAGAGTTCCCCTTTACATCAGAGTCCACAGAGTTCCCCTTTACATCTGAATCCACAGAGTTCTCCCTTTACATCTGAATCCACAGAGTTCCCCTTTACATCAGAGTCCACAGAGTTCCCCCTTTACATCTGAATCCACAGAGTTCCCCCTTTACATCTGAATCCACAGAGTTCCCCTTTACATCTGAATCCACAGAGTTCCCCTTTACATCTGAATCCACAGAGTTCCCCTTTACATCTGAATCCACAGAGTTCCCCTTTACATCTGAATCCACAGAGTTCCCCTTACATCTGAATCCACAGAGTTCTCCTTTACATCAGAATCCACAGAGTTCCCCTTTACATCTGAATCCACAGAGTTTCCCCTTTACATCTGAATCCACAGAGTTCCCCCTTTACATCTGAATCCACAGACTTCCCCCTTTACATCTGAATCCACAGAGTTCCCCCTTCACATCTGAATCCACAGAGTTCCCCCTTCACATCTGAATCCACAGAGTTCCCCTTTACATCTGAATCCACAGAGTTCCCCTTTACATCTGAATCCACAGAGTTCCCCCTTCACATCTGAATCCACAGACTTCCCCCTTTAGATCTGAATCCACAGAGTTTCCCCTTTGCATCTGAATCCACAGAGTTCCCCCTTTACATCTGAATCCACAGAGTTCCCCATTACATCTGAATCCACAGAGTTCCCCTTTACATCTGAATCCACAGAGTTCCCCCTTCACATCTGAATCCACAGAGTTCCCCCTTCACATCTGAATCCACAGAGTTCCCCTTTACATCTGAATCCACAGAGTTCCCCTTTACATCTGAATCCACAGAGTTCCCCCTTCACATCTGAATCCACAGACTTCCCCCTTTAGATCTGAATCCACAGAGTTTCCCCTTTGCATCTGAATCCACAGAGTTCCCCCTTTACATCTGAATCCACAGAGTTCCCCATTACATCTGAATCCACAGAGTTCCCCATTACATCTGAATCCACAGAGTTCCCCCTTTACATCTGAATCCACAGAGTTCCCCTTACATCTGAATCCACAGAGTTCCCCTTTACATCTGAATCCACAGAGTTCCCCTTTACATATGAATCCACAGAGTTTCCCCTTTACATATGAATCCACAGAGTTCCCCTTACATCTGAATCCACAGAGTTTCCCCTTTACATCTGAATCCACAGAGTTCCACCTTTACATATGAATCCACAGAGTTCCCCCTTTACATCTGAATCCACAGAGTTCCCCCTTTACATCTGAATCCACAGAGTTCCCCCTTTACATCTGAATCCACAGAGTTCCCCCTTTACATCTGAATCCACAGAGTTCCCCCTTCACATCTGAATCCACAGAGTTCCCCCTTTACATCAGAGTCCACAGAGTTCCCCATTACATCAGAGTCCATGGAGTCCCATTTTTACATCTGAACTCACAGAGGTCCCCTTTTACATCTGGACTCACAGAGTCCCAATTTACATCTGAAGCCACAGAGTCCCCCATTACATCAGAGTTCCCCTTTTACATCTGAACTTGCAGATTTCCCTTACACTATAAGGGGGGACTCTGCAGACTCTAATATAAGGGAGAACTCTGGGGACTCTAACATAAGAGATGCTCTGTGAACCCTGATTTAAGGGGGGACACTGAGAACTCTGATGTACGGAGAGAACTCTGATGTAAGGGGGGAACGCTGTGGCCCCTGGTGTAAAGGAGAACTCTGATGTAAGGGGTGCCCTGAGAACCCTGATTCACCTTAGTGTACTCACTCAGAGGCAGGAGAGAGAATGGGGGAGGGGGGGGACTTCAGTCACAGACAGGGATGGATGGTGAGCTCACTCACCCCTTGACAGTCAGCACCTCTCATCCAGATGTATCTGTTCCTGCTGGGCTTCAAATTTCCAGCCCTCACTTGACTTTTCTGAGGCACATCGCCGGGATTTAGAGTGTGGGCAGACACAAGGGGGTAGGAGCGGGAGGAAGAGGAGCAGATAGAGCCCTCTCTCCTCTCCCATCTGTATGTGGGTGGAGGGGGGTGTTAGTGTTGGCTTTGGGCAGTGTGTGAGAGAGAGTGTAACAGACACTTCCGGCTTAGACAACTGCAGCCAGCAACCCTGCTGGGAAGTCATAGTCCAGTTCGAATCATGTGTCCGGGTTTCAGACAGTCTGAAACCCGGGCACTGATTCCAAACTCGAACTGTCAGGGTGAATCCCAGACAGGTGGCAACTCTAGGGGAAGGTATATGAGATAGAGTCTGAGGTATCTGATTTGTTACCGTTTACCCCCCTCTATTTCTTCAGCTGAGGTGATTGCACTGTGATATTTATCTTTTTCGTGTGATTTTGAATTGGCCTCCTTTCTCCAGGTCTCCACCATAGTGAGGGTATTCCCCTGTGCGGTACTCATGGAGTAGGGTGCGGGAGATAGGGTAAGTGTCTGGACAGAGTACGTGGTGACCCAGGTGTCCTGCAATGAATCCTAGTCATTATCAGGAAGCATCTGAGTACCTCATAAGGGCTCTAGGTGTGTCATGTACCTGTGGCCAAGCCTGACATGTAGAAGGAGACCTCTTGTAGAGCCCCGGTTCAAGGACCACTGGAGTTGCAAAGCGTGGTGAGGTAAGAGTGCCTGCAAGATCTTCTGTTGGTTGCGGAGATGTGTGGCTGGTATGTAACCAGATCGGTGCTGGATGGTTGAAGCAGCGGAAGGCCACAGGAACAACGGATGGAGAGAACACAGTAGATGGAGGGCCAGTGACATCGGCACTATGCAGAGCAGACGGATAACTGGATGCGGAATCAGACAGGCCAGGTCAGCAATAGAGGATCGAACATCAGCATAAACGGCAGGCAAAGAATGGTCAAGATGCAGGCAAGGTTTGGCAAAAGGATATCAAGCAGAGGAGAGGTTAAGCAAGGTCAACAGGACAAGCCGGGGTCAGGATAATAGATAGCAAGCATAGTCAGAGTAAGCCGGGTCAAACACAGGAATCAAGCAAGGATCACGGGAACAGGTATACGGGTACAAGCTGCAGATCAGACAGCAAAGTACTATTGAACCTGCTGCCCATATATATGGCATTTGGGCACCAGTTATTGGTGCGTTGGCGCACATTTGTGGGAACGCGCATGCGCATTTGCGTCTGCATTTGGGCAGCCACTGCGCCATGGCCAGCACGACCCTGACAAGGAGGAAGTGGTGTTAAAGTGGTGGTGAACTTCCATGGACTGTTTGTACCTATAGGGGAGCCTATAATAAATCATACCTGTAGGCAGGGCTCAAAATTTCAAGTCCTGAGCTACTAGCCAGGCCTTAAGGGTTACTCGCCACCAGTTGCCCCACCCAACCCCTACCATGCCCCGCCCCTAATCCCACCCCTATACACAACCTCAAAAAATTCTCATGAAATGAAACTTAAATATTTTATGCAGAATTAAGTTACACAAATAAATATTAACAACAACTTTATCACCGTGCCCATCAATACAGCCTCACCCATGTCCATCAATACAGCCTCACTTGTGCCGATCAATGTAGCCTCAACCATGTCCATCAATGCAGCGTGACCAGTGCCCACTAACGCAGCCTCAATCATGTCCATCATTGCAGCTTAATCCATGCAGCCTCACCTGTGTCCATCATTGCAGCTTAATCCATGCAGCCTCACCTGTGTCCATCATTGCAGCCTAATCCATGCAGCCTCACCTGTGTCCATCATTGCAGCCTCACCCGTGCAGCCTCACCTGTGTCCATCATTGCAGCCTCACCCGTGCAGCCTCACCTGTGTCCATCATGCAGCCTCACCCGTGTCCATCATTGCAGCCTCACCCGTGCAGCCTCACCCGTGCAGCCTCACCTGTCTCCATCATTGCAGCCTCACCCGTGCAGCCTCACCCATGCAGCCTCACCTGTCTCCATCATTGCAGCCTCACCCGTTCAACCTCACCTGTGCAGCCTCACCTGTGTCCATCATGCAGCCTCACCCGTGCAGCCTCACCTTTGTCCATCATTGCAGCCTCACCCATACAGCCTCACCTGTGTCCATCATTGCAGCCTCACCCGTGCAGCCTCACCTGTGTCCATCATTGCGGCCTCACCCATGTCCTCATTGCAGCCTCACCCATGTCCATCATTGCAGCCTCACCCGTGTCCATCATTGCAGCCTCACCCGTGTCCATCATTGCAGCCTCCCCCGTGTCCATCATTGCAGCCTCACCAGTGCAGCCTCACCCGTGCAGCCTCACCTGTGTCCATCTATGCAGCCTCCCCTGTGCAGCCTCACCTGTGTCCATCATGCAGCCTCACCCGTGCAGCCTCACCTATGTCCATCTTTGCAGCCTCACCCGTGCAGCCTCACCTGTGTCCATCTTTGCAGCCTCACCCGTGCAGCCTCAACTGTGTCCATCATGCGGCCTCACCCATGCAGCCTCACCTGTGTCCATCATTGCAGCCTCACCCATACAGCCTCACCTGTGTCCATCATTGCAGCCTCACCTGTGCAGCCTCACCTGTGTCCATCATTGCAGCCTCACCTGTGCAGCCTCACCTGTGTCCATCATTGCAGCCTCACCCGTGCAGCCTCACCTGTGTCCATCATTGCAGCCTCACCCGTGCAGCCTCACCTGTGCAGCCTCACCTGTGTCCATCATTGTAGCCTCACCCATGTCCATCATTGCAGCCTCACCCGTGTCCATCATTGCAGCCTCACCCGTGCAGCCTCACCCGTGCAGGCTCACCTGTGTCCATCATTGCAGCCTCACCCGTGCAGCCTCACCCGTGCAGCCTCACCTGTGTCCATCATTGCAGCCTCACCCGTGCAGCCTCACCTGTGCAGCCTCACCTGTGTCCATCATGCAGCCTCACCCGTGCAGCCTCACCTTTGTCCATCATTGCAGCCTCACCCATACAGCCTCGCCTGTGTCCATCATTGCAGCCTCACCCGTGCAGCCTCACCTGTGTCCATCATTGCAGCCTCACCCGTGCAGCCTCACCCGTGCAGGCTCACCTGTGTCCATCATTGCAGCCTCACCCGTGCAGCCTCACCTGTCTCCATCATTGCAGCCTCACCCGTGCAGCTTAACCTGTGCAGCCTCACCTGTGTCCATCATGCAGCCTCACCCGTGCAGCCTCACCTGTGTCCATCATTGCAGCCTCACCCATACAGCCTCACCTGTGTCCATCATTGCAGCCTCACCCGGGCAGCCTCACCTGTGTCCATCATTGCGGCCTCACCCATGTCATCATTGCAGTCTCACCCATGTCCATCATTGCAGCCTCCCCCGTGTCCATCATTGCAGCCTCACCAGTGCAGCCTCACCCATGCAGCCTCACCTGTGCAGCCTCACCTGTGTCCATCTATGCAGCCTCCCCTGTGCAGCCTCACCTGTGTCCATCATGCAGCCTCACCCGTGCAGCCTCACCTGTGTCGATCTTTGCAGCCTCACCTGTGTCCATCTTTGCAGCCTCACCCGTGCAGCCTCACCTGTGTCCATCATTGCGGCCTCACCCATGTCATCATTGCCGCCTCACCCATGTCCATCATTGCAGCCTCACCCGTGTCCATCATTGCAGCCTCACCCGTGTCCATTATTGGAGCCTCACCCGTGCAGGCTCACCTGTGTCCATCATTGCAGCCTCACCCGTGCAGCCTCACCCGTGCAGCCTCACCTGTGTCAATCATTGCAGCCTCACCCGTGCAGCCTCACCTGTGTCCATCATGCAGCCTCACCCGTGCAGCCTCACCTGTGTCCATCATTGCGGCCTCACCCATGTCATCATTGCAGCCTCACCCATGTCCATCATTGCAGCCTCACCCGTGTCCATCATGGCAGCCTCACCCATGTCCATCATTGCAGCCTCCCCCATGTCCATCATTGCAGCCTCACCAGTGCAGCCTCACCCATGCAGCCTCACCTGTGTCCATCTATGCAGCCTCACCTGTGCAGCCTCACCTGTGTCCATCATGCAGCCTCACCCGTGCAGCCTCACCTGTGTCCATCATGCAGCCTCACCCGTGCAGCCTCACTGCGCCATGGCCAGCACGACCCTGACAAGGAGGAAGTGGTGTTAAAGTGGTGGTGAACTTCCATGGACTGTTTGTACCTATAGGGGAGCCTATAATAAATCATACCTGTAGGCAGGGCTCAAAATTTCAAGTCCTGAGCTACTAGCCAGGCCTTAAGGGTTACTCGCCACCAGTTGCCCCACCCAACCCCTACCATGCCCCGCCCCTAATCCCACCCCTATACACAACCTCAAAAAATTCTCATGAAATGAAACTTAAATATTTTATGCAGAATTAAGTTACACAAATAAATATTAACAACAACTTTATCACCGTGCCCATCAATACAGCCTCACTTGTGCCGATCAATGTAGCCTCAACCATGTCCATCAATGCAGCGTGACCAGTGCCCACTAACGCAGCCTCAATCATGTCCATCATTGCAGCTTAATCCATGCAGCCTCACCTGTGTCCATCATTGCAGCTTAATCCATGCAGCCTCACCTGTGTCCATCATTGCAGCCTAATCCATGCAGCCTCACCTGTGTCCATCATTGCAGCCTCACCCGTGCAGCCTCACCTGTGTCCATCATTGCAGCCTCACCCGTGCAGCCTCACCTGTGTCCATCATGCAGCCTCACCCGTGTCCATCATTGCAGCCTCACCCGTGCAGCCTCACCCGTGCAGCCTCACCTGTCTCCATCATTGCAGCCTCACCCGTGCAGCCTCACCCATGCAGCCTCACCTGTCTCCATCATTGCAGCCTCACCCGTTCAGCCTCACCTGTGCAGCCTCACCTGTGTCCATCATGCAGCCTCACCCGTGCAGCCTCACCTTTGTCCATCATTGCAGCCTCACCCATACAGCCTCACCTGTGTCCATCATTGCAGCCTCACCCGTGCAGCCTCACCTGTGTCCATCATTGCGGCCTCACCCATGTCCTCATTGCAGCCTCACCCATGTCCATCATTGCAGCCTCACCCGTGTCCATCATTGCAGCCTCACCCGTGTCCATCATTGCAGCCTCCCCCGTGTCCATCATTGCAGCCTCACCAGTGCAGCCTCACCCGTGCAGCCTCACCTGTGTCCATCTATGCAGCCTCCCCTGTGCAGCCTCACCTGTGTCCATCATGCAGCCTCACCCGTGCAGCCTCACCTATGTCCATCTTTGCAGCCTCACCCGTGCAGCCTCACCTGTGTCCATCTTTGCAGCCTCACCCGTGCAGCCTCACCTGTGTCCATCATGCGGCCTCACCCATGCAGCCTCACCTGTGTCCATCATTGCAGCCTCACCCATACAGCCTCACCTGTGTCCATCATTGCAGCCTCACCTGTGCAGCCTCACCTGTGTCCATCATTGCAGCCTCACCTGTGCAGCCTCACCTGTGTCCATCATTGCAGCCTCACCCGTGCAGCCTCACCTGTGTCCATCATTGCAGCCTCACCCGTGCAGCCTCACCTGTGCAGCCTCACCTGTGTCCATCATTGCAGCCTCACCCATGTCCATCATTGCAGCCTCACCCGTGTCCATCATTGCAGCCTCACCCGTGCAGCCTCACCCGTGCAGGCTCACCTGTGTCCATCATTGCAGCCTCACCCGTGCAGCCTCACCCGTGCAGCCTCACCTGTGTCCATCATTGCAGCCTCACCCGTGCAGCCTCACCTGTGCAGCCTCACCTGTGTCCATCATGCAGCCTCACCCGTGCAGCCTCACCTTTGTCCATCATTGCAGCCTCACCCATACAGCCTCGCCTGTGTCCATCATTGCAGCCTCACCCGTGCAGCCTCACCTGTGTCCATCATTGCAGCCTCACCCGTGCAGCCTCACCCGTGCAGGCTCACCTGTGTCCATCATTGCAGCCTCACCCGTGCAGCCTCACCTGTCTCCATCATTGCAGCCTCACCCGTGCAGCTTAACCTGTGCAGCCTCACCTGTGTCCATCATGCAGCCTCACCCGTGCAGCCTCACCTGTGTCCATCATTGCAGCCTCACCCATACAGCCTCACCTGTGTCCATCATTGCAGCCTCACCCGGGCAGCCTCACCTGTGTCCATCATTGCGGCCTCACCCATGTCATCATTGCAGTCTCACCCATGTCCATCATTGCAGCCTCCCCCGTGTCCATCATTGCAGCCTCACCAGTGCAGCCTCACCCATGCAGCCTCACCTGTGCAGCCTCACCTGTGTCCATCTATGCAGCCTCCCCTGTGCAGCCTCACCTGTGTCCATCATGCAGCCTCACCCGTGCAGCCTCACCTGTGTCGATCTTTGCAGCCTCACCTGTGTCCATCTTTGCAGCCTCACCCGTGCAGCCTCACCTGTGTCCATCATTGCGGCCTCACCCATGTCATCATTGCCGCCTCACCCATGTCCATCATTGCAGCCTCACCCGTGTCCATCATTGCAGCCTCACCCGTGTCCATTATTGGAGCCTCACCCGTGCAGGCTCACCTGTGTCCATCATTGCAGCCTCACCCGTGCAGCCTCACCCGTGCAGCCTCACCTGTGTCAATCATTGCAGCCTCACCCGTGCAGCCTCACCTGTGTCCATCATGCAGCCTCACCCGTGCAGCCTCACCTGTGTCCATCATTGCGGCCTCACCCATGTCATCATTGCAGCCTCACCCATGTCCATCATTGCAGCCTCACCCGTGTCCATCATGGCAGCCTCACCCATGTCCATCATTGCAGCCTCCCCCATGTCCATCATTGCAGCCTCACCAGTGCAGCCTCACCCATGCAGCCTCACCTGTGTCCATCTATGCAGCCTCACCTGTGCAGCCTCACCTGTGTCCATCATGCAGCCTCACCCGTGCAGCCTCACCTGTGTCCATCATGCAGCCTCACCCGTGCAGCCTCACCTGTGTCCATCATTGCAGCCTCACCCATACAGCCTCACCTGTGTCCATCATGCAGCCTCACCCGTGCAGCCTCACCTGTGTCCATCATTGCGGCCTCACCCATGTCATCATTGCAGCCTCACCCATGTCCATCATTGCGGCCTCACCCATGTCATCATTGCAGCCTCACCCATGTCCATCATTGCAGCCTCACCCATGTCCATCATTGCAGCCTCCCCCATGTCCATCATTGCAGCCTTACCAGTGCAGCCTCACCCATGCAGCCTCACCTGTGCAGCCTCACCTGTGTCCATCTATGCAGCCTCACCTGTGCAGCCTCACCTGTGTCCATCTATGCAGCCTCACCTGTGCAGCCTCACCTGTGTCCATCATGCAGCCTCACCCGTACAGCCTCACCTGTGTCCATCATTGCAGCCACACCCGTGCAGCCTCACCTGTGTCCATCATTGCAGCCACACCCGTGCAGCCTCACCTGTGTCCATCATGTAGCCTCACTTGTGTCCATCGTGCAGCCTCCCCTGTGCTAGCATGGAGGAAGAGGAGAGCCGGCTTGATCATAGAGCGGGGTTTGCCAGCTGTATCACCTTACATTACATTTCAAGTCCGCGAGCCGTTGGTCACACACAGCCCCGCCCTCCTGACCCCACACCCATGACAGACTGGCATTGGACCAGCATTCTGTCTGTCACAGGTGTGGGGTCAGGAGGGCGGGGCTGTGTGTGACCAATGGCGCGCACTTCAAATGTAATGTAAGCTGATACAGCGGGCAAACCCCACTCTATGATCAAGCCGGTTCTCTTCCTCCACAATGATCCAGCCGCCCCCTCTGTTCCCCCACACTCGTTCTCTGGGAGAACGTCTCCCATTCATCCCCCCTGACGGCGGTGCTCGCCCCCCCCATTCCCAGGCAGCCCAGCTCCTCGCCAGACCTCATTTTCCACTTGCAAAATGCGAGTAGGCGAGTGGAAAATTTGAGGGCTGCCTATAGGGACTGTAAATATCTCCTAAACTCACGGTTTAGGAGATATTTACTGTATATGCAACTAAAGACGCCACCCATGCCGTTTCTTCAGAGCCCTGTGCCGCAACTGGTGGCTCCCGTGAGTGACGTCACCTGGTCAGTCACAAAGCCGGAGTCCGCGGACCCGGAAGGAAGACAGGTGAAGATAGATGCGGCCTCCAGCGGTGAGAACGAGGACTTGGTTTGCAGGTAAGTTTCACATAATGTGCTAGTATGCGATGTATACTAGCACATTATGTCTTTACTTTGCAGGTCAGGGAAAACAAAAACAAAAAAAGGAGCCCTTTACTTCCTCTTTAAAGGGTGTGACCAATGTAACACCTGAGGCTGAGCTCTGATTGGTTGAATTTTAGCGCCAAGATTGAAAAGTTTGCACTGTGAAGTGAATACATTCCAGACATAGCCCTGGTTATAGAGTGATGGTCGGAGGTGCAGGGTGATGCCAGGGATGTTGTTAGAAATCACAGGGCCCCAAACAGCCTACCTGACAGGGCCCCCACCCCTGCCCCCGGCCAGTAGTGACTGAGGATATAGATTTATCAGTCCCTTTCTCTGTAGCCTCAGCTGCACAGATGAATGAATTGGAAGCTTCTTTCTCATTCACAACCAAAGCATAGTAAACTATAATTACTATGCTTCAACTGTGAATGGACACATGAGTGATTGGTACTGATCACTCACTGTGTTCATTCAGGAAAGGAAGGGGCCAATAAATTATACTGTATATGTACTGACCCCTTCCTCCGCTCTACATCCTGAAACATCCCCCTGTGTGTCCGCCGCAGCGGCTGGCAGGAGAGGAGGGATGCCGGAAGCTGCTGCGGGGGGAAAGGGGCACACATGGGGGCCCGGATGATAGATAGAAGGGGTGCATGTACTAGAACCATTCCTCCCTGCAGGGCAGCCGGAGGGAGAAGCTGGCCGCACTGCAGGGGAAGACAGAAGAGGATCAGTATCTGCAATAAGACAGTATAGCCGGCTCTCCTGCTTAGCAGGTGCCTGGGCCCCCGCACCCCTTTTGAACTGATGGGGCCCAGGCCCAGTACAGGAGGGCTGGCTGTACTGTCTTATCAGGGGCCATGAGTGACCCTGTCTTACCTGTCCAATATATAAAGTTCAAGCTTCATCCATCGTGGTGGGCATACCCCCCCCCCAAGAGGTCCTCAGGGACTGGGTTCCAAAGCGATGGACCACCACCCTGGACCTGCATAGCAAGCTGCAGCTAACTCAAGTTGCTCCAAATGCCAGTGTGAGCGCCCCACACAGGATCTAGTGCCTGAAGCAACATTACAGGCCGTCTTCATGGCGTGGGGTCCATGTATGTCTCCCAACCGAGGTTGCCCTTATCAGGACACACTGCTTCTGTATAGGTGTTAGAAGACAGCGAGGTGTTGATCATATAATTGAAATAAAACTACAAATGAGAAGCACGTCAAGCTGATTTCTTCATGAGGGAGAAGAGGTCAATCACCTTCAGACACTAACATAAACCTGAGGACTCACTGAGTGGGGGAGGGTTAGGGGGAAGGTGCCCCAGAGGGGGAGCACACTTACTATACATCTCTGTGAATTTGGGTAAAAAATTAATGTTATTAGGCCCTTTGATGTGTGGTTTGAATGTTTTCCTCTGATTTAAAATGGAGAATGTTGCATTTGGCCACTAGATGGAGCTAATGCCTGTGATACTTAGTGCCATATAATAGCCAAATGTAGTTTTCTCTGTATTACATTAATAGTTGGTATAATATTGCTGGTTCAATTATCTTATGTCCTTTTAATGTGACAAGCATTCCCCCAGGTGTGCCAAATTCTGGCCGTATTTTCATTATTACAGCAATTTCCTCTGACCGTCATCTCAATTATGGGACAATAATGCGGAATTATTACTGCAGTGCCACATTATTGCCACTAGACGGAGCCAATGACCATAGGAAATCACTGAAATAAAATATGACCAATACTGGTCACGGCTGGGGGAATGCGCGTCACATTTGTTCTGGAATTTTATTGATAGGCAACTCCTATCCTCATATTGATTAGCGGTTCCAAATAAATAACTACTGCAGTAGGGAACAGACACAAAAGATACACTCCGCATCTTCCCAAATAACTGTTCTGTTTTATTATGACACAATTGAAGGTTTTTATACACATGATTACGTAGCTATCACATTAATATTACAATTGTACTTTTATGGTAACAAGGGGCGTAACATAGGCAGGCTAATTCTAATCAGGACTGGAAAGAATGCAAACATGTCATGAAAACATTATTAGTGCCGTGTGCAATACATACAAAATACAATACAATTCTATACAGAACTTACACATTTCCTTTACACATTCATTCTACAAAGTTTTTAGAAACAGACCTGTAAGTGTTTGTGAAATCTTCCATCACAAAATGTACTCAGCCAATGAGAGGTAATGACTCCATTTTTTATTTTATAGGCCTAGAGGGCCGCCTTTTAAGTGGGGGAATTAACGTGTTTCGTCCTGGAAGACGACTTGAAAAAACAGACTTCTTGCAAGAGTTTACACCACAAAATGTACTCAGCCAATGAGAGGTAATGACTCCATTTTTATTTTAAAAGGCCTAGAGGGCCGCCTTTTAAGTGGTGAGGTTAACGTGTTTCGTCCTGAAAGACATCTTGAGAGAACAGACCACTTGCAAGAGTTTACACCACAAAATGTACTCAGCCAATGAAAGGTAATGACTCCATTTTTATTTTTCTCCTGCTATCAATGGCCAACACGGTACAACACTTCATCCATGTCTTTGGTGATCTCTGATCTCCTTATCAACTGTTTCTTATATGATGAAGATCAGCCATGGAGTATATCTGGGAGAAAACAAAAGTAAAAGAGCGCCTCTGAGTTAATGTGTTTTATTCCATATAAAAAGAAAATTAACAAGCACTTACATGTTGATAAGCGATGACAATCTACACGAGACAAATAGAGTAATGTAACTGCAGCCAAAGGCCAATCTCCAGGAGTGTCATATGTGTTTGCGTGTGTATAGATATATTTGTGTGCTTAAATACATATATATATATATATATATATATATATATATATATATATATGTGTAATTTTATAATAATTACATAATTATTTTTATCGATTTCCTTTTTTATTTTAACTATTTTATAACACTCTTGGTACAACTGTTCCTTAAATGCCCCTTACAGTTGGTATCATGTTGTTACTTATTATTATTATATTTTATATCTTCTATTTTTAATGCTTGTAGCTCTATATGACAGTATGGATTATTCCAGTTGCGCTATGGGTTATATGGCTGCACACCTACTTGCCATATATCTCGTCTAGAGCTACGATTAATATTTTTCTATAGATTCATTTATTTTAGAGCTCTAATTATACTTTATTGAGTGCCCATAATTGTTAAGCAGTACGATTTTTATCATGCAGTCAGGTGTTCTTTTTAGTCAGCAGATAGTGTATTTAAGTGCCGTTCAGCCTGTTTCCCGTCATTACACTTGAGAAAGGAGCGCGCATCATGCGCCTCACGGACTTCGCGCATGCTCTGAAACGCGTTGTGTTCCCTTCCCCAGCTGACGTCACACGCAGTTTTTCCCTGAGCTGCTCACTACTCTCCACTGTCTTACATCAGCTGTTTTCATCCCGGCTCCCTGCCGCCGCTGCAGCGTGGACTTGTGACGCTCCTGGAGATCGGCCTTTGGCTGCAGTTACATTAACTCGATTTGTCTCGTGTAGATTGTCATCGCTTATCAACATGTAAGTGCTTGTTAATTTTCTTTTTATATGGAATAAAACACATTAACTCGGAGGCGCTCTTTTAGTTTTGTTTTCTCCTTGATGATCCCGAGCCGGCTTCACTCCAGAGAAGAGCAGTCCTTTCTGCCAGTGTTACATCCTTTGATTTATCCTTTTTATCTGCAAAAACTATTTATTTTAATTACTTTTTCATTTGTGAACTACTCATTACCGTTGCTGATTGGACATTTTTTTCATAGTTTATTTATTTTTATTATTATGGACTTCCTTTTTTTCTGCTGAACATTCCCCATATATTTATGTATTATATACCATTACTCGTGGCTAATTGTCTGATCCTGCACCGGTGCTCCGAACGCTAGTCTTTTTTTGTTTTATGGAGTATATCTGAGGTGTATATCAGGGTGTGCTTCTTCCCCACATGTCCAGCAACATTCATATACAAGACATTTCCCGCACTCACGAATACACCTCGAGGGTTGTGTGGGACCCCTGATGTACAGGAAGAAAGGACTTCAGTGAGGAACAATTCCTTCACTCGGGACAGGAATATGGCTTCTCTTTTGAGTGCAATCTCTGATGTTTGGAAAGATGGTACTTCTGTGAAAAACATTTCCCGCACTCAGGACAGGAATGAGGCTTCTGACCCAAGTGAAATCTCTGATGTCTTTTATGAGAGGACCTGTCTGAAAAACATTTCCCGCACTCAAAACAGCAATATGGTTTCTCCCCTGTGTGCAATCTCTGATGTGTGGAAAGAGCAGACTTCTCTGAAAAACATTTTCCGCACTCAGGACAGGAATACGGCTTCTCCCCCGTGTGCAATTTCTGATGAAGGGAAAGATTTGACTTCTGTGAAAAACATTTCCCACACTCAGGACAGGCATACGGCTTCTCCCCCGTGTGAGATCTCTGATGTGCAGTAAGATTGGACTTCTGTAAAAAACATTTCCCGCACTCAGGACAGGAATATGGCTTTTCCCCCGTGTGCAATTTCTGATGATGGGAAAGACTGGACTTTTGTGAAAAACCTTTCCCACACTCAGGACAGGAATACAGCTTCTCCCCCATGTGCAATTTCTGATGATTGGAAAGATGGCACTTCTGTGAAAAACATTTTCCACACTCAGGACAGGAATACGGCTTCTCCCCCGTGTGCAATTTCTGATGATGGGAAAGATGGGACTTCTGTGAAAAACATTTCCCGCACTCAGGACAGGAATACGGCTTCTCCCCCGTGTGCAATTTCTGATGATGGGAAAGATGGGACTTCTGTGAAAAACATTTCCCGCACTCAGGACAGGAATACGGCTTCTCCCCCGTGTGCAATTTCTGATGATGGGAAAGATGGGACTTCTGTGAAAAACATTTCCCGCACTCAGGACAGGAATACGGCTTCTCCCCCGTGTGCAATTTCTGATGTCTTTGAAGATTGCACTTCAGTGTAAAACAATCCCCGCACTCAGGACAGGAATACGGCTTCTCCCCTGTGTGAGATCTCTGATGTGTAGTAAGACCGGACTTCACTGTAAAACATTTCCCGCACTCAGGACAGGAATATGGCTTCTCCCCTGTGTGCAATTTCTGATGATGGAAAAGATGGGACTTCCGTGAAAAACATTTCCCGCACTCAGGACAGGAATACGGCTTCTCCCCCGTGTGAGATCTCTGATGTTTGTAAAGGGTGGCCTTCTCTGAAAAACATTTCCCGCACTCAAGACAGGAATACGGCTTCTCCCCTGTGTGCAATCTCTGATGTGTGTAAAGATGGGATTTCTGTGAAAAACATTTCCCGCACTCAGGACAGGAATATGGCTTCTCCCCCGTGTGAGATCTCTGATGTTTGTCAAAGGTGGACTTTACTGAAAAAGATTTCCCACACTCAGGACAGGAATACGGCTTCTCCCCCGTGTGAGATCTCTGATGTTTGGAAAGAATGGACTTCAATGAAAAACATTTACCGCACTCAGTACAGGAATACGGCTTCTCCCCCGTGTGAGATCTTTGATGTTTGTAAAAGGTGGACTTCAATGAAAAAGATTTCCCACACTCAGGACAGGAATATGGCTTCTCCCCCGTGTGCAATCTCTGATGTTTGGAAAGAATGGACTTCAATGAAAAACATTTCCTGCACTCAGGACAGGAATACGGCTTCTCCCCCGTGTGCAATCTCTGATGTATGGAAAGAGCAGACTTCTGTAAAAAACATTTCCCGCACTCAGGACAGGAATACGGCCTCTCCCCCGTGTGCAATCTCTGATGATAGGAAAGACTGGACTTCTCTGAAAAACATTT
This sequence comes from Aquarana catesbeiana, assembly GCF_042186555.1. NCBI lineage: Eukaryota > Metazoa > Chordata > Amphibia > Anura > Ranidae > Aquarana > Aquarana catesbeiana. Next base: position 297,984,534 of record NC_133331.1, on the reverse strand, counting down.
CCCACACTCAAGACAGGAATACGGCTTCTCTCCCGTGTGCAATCTCTGATGATAGGAAAGATTGGCCTTCATTGAAAAACATTTCCCACACTCAGGACAGGAATACGGCTTCTCCCCCGTGTGTAGTCTCTGATGTTTGGAAAGAGTGGACGTCTGTGAAAAACATTTCCCGCACTCAGGACAGGAATATGGCTTCTCACCCGTGTGACATCTCTGATGCGTGGAAAGAGTGGACCTCCGTAAAAAACATTTCCCGCACTCAGGGCAGGAATATGGCTTCTCCCCTGTGTGCAATCTCTGATGTGTGGAAAGACTGGACTTATCTAAAAAACATTTCCCGCACTCAGAACAGGAAAACGGGTTCTCCTCCATGTGCACTGTCTGGTGTCTGTAAAGACTGGACTTATCTGAAAAACATTTCACGCATTCAGGACAGGAATACGGCTTCTCTCCTGTGTGGGATCTTATATGCCTATTAAGTTTGTATTTATAATGGAAACACTTTCCGCACTCAGTACAGGAAAACCTCTTATGTTTTGGATGGATGGCACCATCCCTCACAGTCTGAGGTTCCTCAGGATAAGAGGAATACGATGGTCCGGCACCGTCCCGCACAGTCTGAGGTTCCTCAGGATAAGAGGAATACGATGGTCCATCTACACTGTGTGGTGCCGGATGGACATTTGAGGTAGTCGGGTTTTCTCCTGGACTATACTGTGTGATGTCCTCATCTTCTACTTTACAGTCTGGAGACAAAGTGAGACAATCCTCTGAGGTTTTCCTCATCTCCCGTCCAGCTACTAAAATAGAAATAAAAAGATTATTACTAGACATGAGCAGATTGGTTCCCCTAAACCAGGACTCCGCCCACATCAGGCATCTTTGTCTCTGAGGATCTTACAATTCCCCCCTCAAGGTAACTAGTAAATGGGTCCTCTGATCTCCTACCAGTTCATTTCTTTATTCATGGACCTTAGTCAGAGAGTGAGGAAACAACGAGAACTGTCTTTTATAGGAGTGACAGTGATGAGGGGATTATAGGACGAGTGTCCCCACCCCCTCTATCACTCATTGCCATCTTCCCAACACAAGAAGTCCTGCACTTCCTTATTTAGTCCATGATTTAGTCATGAATAACAGCGGGGCTGAGCCCCACCAGAGGTCAGAGAGTGAGGAAACAATGAGAACTGTCTTTTATATTAGTGACAGTTACATAGTAGGTGAGGTCAAAAAAGACACCATCAAGTCCAACCTATGTGTGTGATTATATGTCAGTATTGCATTGTATATCCCTTTATGTTGCGGTAGTTCAGGTACTTATCTAATAGTTTCTTGAAACTATCAATGCCCCCCGCTGAGACCACCGCCTGCGGAAGGGAATTCCACATCCTTGCTGCTCTTACAGTAAAGAACCCTCTACGTAGTTTAAGGTTAAACCGTTTCTCTTCTAATTTTAGTGAATGGCCGCGTGTCTTATTAAATTCCCTTACCTGGAAAAGTTTTCCTGCTATTGTGGGGTCACCAGTACAGTATTTGTATATTGAAATCATATCTCCTCTCAAGCGTCTCTTCTCCAGAGAGAATAAGTTCAGTGCTCACAACCTTTCCTCATAACTAAGATCCTCCAGACCCTTTATTAGCTTTGTTGCCCTTCTTTGTACTCGCTCCATTTCCAGCACATCCTTCCTGAGGAATGGTGCCCAGAACTGGACAGCATACTCCAGGTGCGGCCGGACCAGAGTCTTGTAGAGCGGGAGAATTATCGTTTTATCTCTGGAGCTGATCCCCTTTTTAATGCCAATATTCTGTTTGCTTTGTTAGCAGCAGCTTGGCATTGCATGTCATTGCTGAGCCTATCATCTACTAGGACCCCCAGGTCCTTTTCCATCTTAGATTCCCCCAGAGGTTCTCCCCCCAGTCTATAGATTGCATTCATATTTTTTCCACCCAAATGCATTATATTACATTTTTCTACATTGAACCTCATTTGCCATGTAGTTGCCCCTTCCCCATTAATTTGTTAAGATCTTAAAAAACTAAAACCCCCCAGGGATGCCCTGCCTGGCTGGGCGCCTACAACTTGGGCGACAGTCGGGTAGGCCATATCATTGAAATTCAATGAAGGGGGTTGGTCGGGAAGGGGGATGGGGGGATTTATATGAGGAAGTCTGGGGTAGATTAGATGGTGTCGTGTTGTGTTGTCATGTCCTGTCGATTCTCGTGTTGTTAGTTGCATGGATCATCCCCAGAAAACTGGAAGAATTATATCTTCCTCTCATGATTAAAGGTTTTTTGTTCGCTTATGTTCCACCCATTTGAGAGATGGTGGGTGCCCTTGAAGATAGTTACTTACAATGTTAGAGGTCTAAATAGCCCCAGTAAAAAGGTATTAAATACTGCAGGAATTGAAAAGTTGGTCATCAAATATTGTTTTCAATGGTCATCTAGGGTTGGATTGAAGTCTAAAAAAATTTCCAGTCTGGTTCCATGGATACTCCCCTAATGAGATCTAAAGGAGTAGCAATAGGCTTTGATAGGAACACACCATCTACTCTAAAAGCAATGGGGTCTGATTCCCGAAAGAAGGTACCTATTTATGAAGGGCTCCTTGTTCAATAATGAATACACATTGGTCAACATTTACTGTCCTAACATCCATCCTTGTCTCTTTTTGAGAAAGGTAATGAATAAGTTAGAAAAAAGGGGAAGTGATTATGGCAGGAGACTTGTGTACTCAATCCAACACTGGATACCCAACCTCTCTCTCTCTGCGCTCAGAGGGAAAATATCTCAAGGCAATCAAACAAAAATTGCATCAGCAGCAACTTGTGGAGGCCTGGAGAAGTTTACATTCTGGGGGGGGGGGGGGGAAACGACTCTACATTTTATTCTCAGGTGCATTCCTCTTATTCGAGAATTGATTATGTTTTTTTTTTTTTTAGATCATCAGCTTCTAGAAGGGCTATTAAAGGTCAATCACCCTCTCGGATCATGCCACGGTTATGGTCAGCTTGGATTTAAAGGATGTACCGGACAAGGAAAGCTCCTGAAGGTCGGACGAATCACTCTTATATGACCATGGTATATTAGAGGACTTGAATTTTTTCTTTAACCGCTTGCCGACCTCCGCTCACAGATGTACGTCGGCAGAATGGCACAGGCAGGCAAATGGGCGTACCTGTAAGTCCCTTTGAATTTGACGCCTATTGGGCGCATACGCGCTCGCCGCACGCTGCGGGTGTGTGCCCGCGTGTCCCGGGAACTCGATGTTCGCCGGCGGCCCGTGATTGTGGTGAGGAGAGGCGGGGGTGATTAAACCTAGAAGAAGGAGTGACAGTGATGAGGGGATTATAGGACGAGTGTCCCCACCCCCTCTATCACTCATTGCCATCTTCCCAACACAAGAAGTCCTGAACTTCCTTATTTAGTCCATGATTTAGTCATGAATAACAGCGGGGCTGAGTCCCACCAGAGGTCAGAGAGTGAGGATGGGGGGAGAACAACCAAGATGAAGACTGGACTGATCCTGAAGACCACCATCATTGGGCTACTGACTCCTCCCTCGAATAGAGTTTATAGTGCAGGGCTCAGGAGTATATAAAGTACAACATAGACTATATATTGCAGGGGTCAGGTGTATGTAATGTACAACATAGAATATATATTGCAGGGGTCAGGTGTATGTAATGTACAACATAGAGTATATAGTGCAGAAGTCAGGAGTATGTAATGTATAACAGAGAGTAAATAGTGCAGGGGTCAGGGGTATTTAATGTACAACACAGAGTATATAGTGCAGGGATCAGGGGTACGTAATGTACAACACAGAGTATATAGTGCAGGAGTATGTAATGTACAATAAAGAGTATATAGTGCAGGGGTCAGGAGTATGTAATGTACCAGAGTATATAGTGCAGGAGTCAGGAGTATGTAATGTACAACATAGAGTATATAGTGCAGGGGTCAGGAGTTTGTAATGTACCAGAGTATATAGTGCAGGGGTCAGGAGTATGTAATGTACCAGAGTATATAGTGCAGGAGTCAGGAGTATGTAATGTACAACATAGAGTATATAGTGCAGGGGTCAGGAGTATGTAATGTACCAGAGTATATAGTGCAGGGGTCAGGAGTATGCATAGATGTGCACCTCAAACTTAAAACACACGTCTTTCTCTGCAGCCTCAGCTGCACACCACAGTGAATGAATGGGAAGTGCTCTGTGCCGAGCATCTTCCTGTTCATTCACAAACTGAAGCATAGTAAGCACAGTGAGTGTGTTCATTTAGGAGAGGAAGGTGCCGGTAAATTACATACTTACTACCCCCTTCCCAACTCTCTATCCTGAAACATCCCCCACAGAAACTGGGTGGAGAGGAGGGAAGCCAGCAGCATTTCGAGGTGGGGAGCCAACATGGGGAAGCCCAGGTAGTAGGGGGAATCGACATCACACGTAGGTATTAGGGTGTGCCCAGGCACACCCCCTGCACATGCCTACGGGAGTATGTAACGTACAACATAAAGTATACAGTGCAGGGGTCAGGAGTATGTAATGTACATCATAGAGTATACAGTGCAGGGGTTAGCAGTATGTAATTTACAACATAGAGTATATAGTGCAGGGGTCAGGATGTATTTAACATGCAATATATAATTACTGTATATAGTGTAATGGTCAGGAGGACTCATAATATTGGTATTAAGTAATCAGTGGAAGCTGAACTGTTTACTGGAGACAAGTTGCAGAGGTCCCACATCGCTGCCTCCCATCTCCTGAGACTGCACTCAGTGACTTGGATCGGAGACTATACAGACATATCCCTCCACCCGGCACAGCCAGCAAATAACAGAGCAAGTAACCCCGGGAGAATTGTTCTGTCTGAGATCTTGCTGGACCCGAGCATGGGGCAGAAGACTCAAGGTACATACCCCAGGTGCCTAGGTCGAGCAACACCTATGGTGAAGATTTTGCTGCCAGCTGAACCCCAGAATCTCCATAAATCCAGTCTAGATACATAAATTGTGTCTACAGCACAGAGAAGGAAGATTATCCGAGAGAAATACAGGAATACAGGACGGGGAACACAGCTCAGGAAAGTGACCAGGGGATTACAGGCTGATATCACCCAGTCCCCGCCCTACTCTGGACCAGTGACCCATATGGGTGGAGGAATGTATTTAGAATTAATGACCCACCTGTGCTGATCTCTGTAGGAGTGTCCTCCTCTATAAATGTCCCCGTTATTCCATCCTCCTCCATAGACTTCTGATCATTCCTCACAAACCTCTCCTCTTCTTCGCCTTTAACTTCAAATTCTATATCGACTGGATCTCCACTCTAAACCAAGAAAATGAGAGAGAATATCATCTGTAAGATATAAGCTTCATTATTGTGAAATCACATTAAAAAAAAAATCCTCTCCTATAGTCTATGTTCTAGATGCTCCGATCCACCAACCTTGTAACAGTGAGGGATGGTGTGATCTTCCTGTGTGGAATCCCGGGAATACAGAGGACGGGGACATCTCTCTGGTGGGTTCTTGGTATTAGGTGGCTCCATGTGTTCCTCGGAAAACTCCTCCATCACTCCATACTCCTCATTCTCCTCTTTATATTCTTCTTTAACATCAATATTATCATCCCCCAGGTTTCCACCCTGAATATATAATAAAACATTCATTGTAACAAACATGCTTGTAGATAAATCATACCTACTAATAATTGTCAATCATCTACCTGATGATGGTGAGGGATGGTGTGACCTTCCTGTGTGGAATCCCGGGAATACAGAGGACGGGGACATTTCTCTGGTGGGTTCCTGGTATTAGGTGGCTCCATCATATCCTTGTGTTCCTCAGAAAACTCCTCCATCACTCCATACTCCTCATCCTCCTCTTTATACTCTTCTTTAACATCAATATTATCATCCCCAAGGTTTTCACTCTGAATATATATTAAAACATTCATTGTAACAAACATACTTGTAGATAAATCATAACTACTAATAATTGTTCATCTACCTGATGATGGTGGGGGATGATGTGACCTTCCTGTGTGGAATCCCGGGAGTACAGAGGACGGGGACATCTCTCTGGTGGGTTCCCATTACTGGATCCATCTGTAGGAAACACACACACTGACTGAATACATTGTTTCTATGTGTTTATCAGATGATGGGGGATCTAGGTGGACCCTCCGTACTGCTCTCTCCTTTACAATAAAGTCTCCTCTTACCCGGTGATGTGAGGGGCGGCTGATTGTCCATCATGATGTCCTTCCGAGCACAGCTCACCTCTCCTGTCAGCAGCTCGATGATCTCTCTGGTGACTTCTAGAATCTTCTTTTTATTTCTCTCTTCTATCAGGGAGGGAGGTGGAGGCAATGTGATGGTCATATGATCTCCAGACTTCACAGGAGGAAAACTCTAGATTTGAACACAAATAGTAAAATCAAATGACATTCCCAGAATCCTCCTCACCTCACTTGTCAGGTCTCTCTTTATTTAAACCCCACTTCATGCTGAGGTTTCTGATATTACATACAATGCAGGTTCAACAGCCCTACTTTGAAAGTGAGGAGGCCAGGGGCCAGCCCACATCCTAAGAGCATCAGAAAAAAGAGTTGGATAGAGAGGTATTAAGAGGAGGCGCTGTGAGCTCAGTGTGATGTCATAGGATTCTCTGACTCTGATTGGAGGGATGTTGGGAGGAGGAGCTGTGAGGTCAGTGTGATGTCATATGATTCTCTGACTCTAATTGGAGGGATGTTGGGAGGAGGAGCTGTGGGGGGGGGGGGGGGGTGCACTCTGTGAGGTTTCTGCACACACAGAATTATTTCTACCGGGTGCGTCCCACCTCTCCTAAACTGAAAGATGAACGTTTCTTATTGAGTCTGCTTTCACGCTGAGGCGCTTTACAGGCGCTATAGTGCTAAAAATAGCGCCTGTAAAGCGCCTCTCCTCTCACTCCAGTGTGAAAGCCCGAGTGCTTTCACACTGGAGCGGTGCACTTGCAGGATGCTAAAAAAAGTCTTTTTATGGTGTTTTTACTGATGCTTGTATAATAAAATGATATTTTAAATGTATTTTGTGTTTCTTAGCTCACCTCAGTGACAACCTCATATCCTCAAAAATCCTACCCATTGTATGTATTCTTTCCTCTCTATCCTTTGATTTTACTTTGAAAGATGATCTTTATCTTTGGGCTTTGCCAGGACACATCATATTCCTGTGATCTCCGTGTACTCCGGAGACTTTACTGATCACATTTTAGGATGAAGATCTGAGACTCGGATCATTATGGAGAAAAAAAAATTCTGGATATTTACTACAAATGACATTTTTCCCTCTTTTTCTTATTTGAATCTTATAAAATAACAGGATACATATTCTAATGCCCCCTAAATAAACCGCCCCATCCCCCGCTACTAATAAAAGTAGTATAATCCGTTTGTCAGGAGTTTGTTGTTGTCAGGGCTGGACTTTTGCTATTACTAGCAGCTCTCGTCTCAGTGCACAGAGGCTGCTCAGCTGTCAGTTAATTCCCAGCCACTCACCTGGTTACCATTACCTGCCTCATTAGTCCAGCCTACGGCCAGCACCTTTTTGCTATTTAAACTTCCTTGCTTACTCTCTCTGTGCCTTCGCCTGGTCAACATCTCCAGTGTATCTCCGCTGTGTTCCTGTTATGACTTGGCCTGGCTGACATCTCTTCTGATTTCTGATCCGGATTTTTGGCTTCTGACAACACTGATTTCTGCTCGTCTGATTACCACTCTGGCCTCCATACCCTGGCTTCTGTTTTTGACTACGCTCCTGTTCTGTGTTCTTTTTGCTATTACATCAAAGGTGTGATTTTTAACTGCATTTTCTGGCTCTGTCAGTTTTATGGTTCCTGCTCTTCATTCTAGCATCCTGGTTTTGGCTGTGATGTATTATGTCTGTCTGTCCCACCTGCAAGGTGGTTGATGTGGTCAGTCTCTGGGTGGAGACCAAACCTGATTTCAGCCAGCCAAGCCTACAGTCTGAAGCTCGCAGCTCTCTGTCTGCCCTGCTCTGCAGTTTGGATACCCTCTTTGAAGGCCTTTCAAAATGAAGGAAATGTTTCAGCCCTGTAAGTGGGGGGAATGTTCTGACTCTGAAGGGGTTCATCTACATTTCCACATTATATATCTGGGAGGCACATGTCTTTCTATAGGTGGGTTCCTTATTTTAGTGGGCGTCCTTCAGCTCTGCACTTCAGTGATTGAACAAAGCGAGAATGCACAGCAAACTACTTTGAAAAACACCATACAGACTGCAGGTGAATTGGTTTCCCCATTCAGCTCTCCTTCCTCTCTATAACATGTGCTTTCTACCAATCCTTCTGACAGTTGCATCCTCTCTCCCTAAACTCTCTTTCCCTCACCCCTCTTCTCCACCCCACATCTTGTATATATCACCTTCACTTCTGTCCTCTCCCTAATACTGCACTCACCAACTCCTGCTAATTCTAAACCCACGTCCAAAAAAGAAACTCCAAGACGCTGAGGCATGTCCCTTTATATAAATCACAACCCCATATTACCTCCCTCACCCTTCTGCTTCTCCTAACCTCTGGAGATTATACCCCAAACCCTGGGCCTCCATCGTTTAACTGTGTCCCATCACCCCATGCCTTCTGGCAACAGCTGCAATCCATACAATTTAGCTTCTATTCCTCTTCTTCCCAAAACCAGCCTCCTCTTCTCTTGTGCCTTTTGGAACGCCTTCTCTGTCTTTAACAAACTCACTTCTGTCCATGACCTCTTTATCACTAACTACTTGCTGTTACTGAAACCTGGCTTTATGAATCTGACACTTCTTCTCCTGCTTCCCTTTACCATGATGGCCTTCTCTGGACTCACTCCCTCAGACCCAGTGGATGTAAGAGAGGTAGAGTGGGAATCCTTCTAGCCCCACATTGCATCTTTCAAGTACTTCACCCACCTCCCTCTCTATCACTCTCCTTATTTGAGGCACATTGTATTTATCTATTTTCTCCAGTTTCTTTTAGAAGTGCTTTGATCTATCCGCCTCCTGGACCCGTATCAACCTTCCTTGGTGGCTTCTCTGCTTGGCTGTCCTACTTTCTCTCTTCTGAAATCCCCACAATCTTTCTCTGTGACTTTAACATCCCTTTTAATCCTGCTACTTCCAAACTTCTCAGTCTAACCTCCTCCTTTGACCTTAAGCAATAGATACATGATTCTACTTACTCTGATGGCAACACCCTCGGCCTTGTATTCTCCTACCTATGCATGCCGTGCAACCTCTCCAACAATCCTTTTCCTCTCTCTGATTACCACCTTATTATTTTCACTCTCTCCCAGTCTTCCACCTCCTCTTCCTCCAACCGCCTAACAGTTACCTGTGGAAACCTTCGCCACCTAACCCACCTTAACCCTTCTCTTCTCTGCTACTGACCCTGACAACCTATAGTTACATAGTTACATAGTAGGTGAGGTTGAAAAAAGACACAAGTCCATCAAGTCCAACCTCTATGATAAAATCTCACCTGCCCCAACCTAACCACTTCTGTCTACAATAGATCCCTTTTCCCCGCCCTGGACACTGGCCCCCCTCACTACACACAGAGTCAGGCCAGTACGCCTAAAACTTTGGCAAACAGATGACACCAGAAGTTTAAAAAAACAAGGCTGCGCTCTTGAGAGCCTGAGGCATAGGACTAAGTCTTAGAAAGACTTCAACCAATATAAATCTGCCCTCCAAAAGTACAATTCCTGTCTCCTCACTGCCAAGCAGACCAATTTTATCACTCTTATTACCAACTTATTATCCCGTCCCCATCAACTCTTCTCTACCTTCAACGCTACTTCGTCCTCCACTACCTCCATCCACTAACTCATCCACTGCCCAGGAGATCACCAATCACTTCAAAAATAAGATTGATACAATTTGTGATGAGATCTCAGCTGTACAGATACCCCCCCCCCCCACTTATCACTCCACATTCACAGGCACAATCAACTCTTCCCTTTTTCAACCCTGCTACTACAGACAGGGTTGCAAAACGTTTTTCAATAGCCACCTTCCCCCTGGACCCTCGCAAATACTCTCTAAAACATGCACTAGTCACCCCCATGCTTAAAAAGCCTTTATTGGACCCCACCAATCTTACCAACCTACGCCCCATCTCCTTACTCCCCTTTTCCTCCAAACTTCCTGAACGTCTAGTCTACAACCAATTGAGCGACCATCTCACTGAAAATAACCTTCTTGATTCCCTTAAACCTGAATTTCACCCTCAACCATCCACAGAAACTGCTCACCTTAAACTCTCACAAATCATCTGCTAATGGCTAAATCCAATGGACACTATTCTGTACTCCTTCTTCTGGACCTCTCTGCTGCCTGTGACACAGTAGACCATCCCTTCCTACTCAAAAAACCCCAATCCTTTGGTCTCTGTGACTGTACTCTTCACTAGTTCTCATCCTACCTATCCCACCGCACCTTCAGCATCGCAACTTTACTTCCTCCTCTCCTACTCTCAATCTACACCTCCTCCCTGGGTCAGCTTATTGCCTTCATGGCTTCCAATAACATTTCTGCACTGATGACACCCAAATCTCTCTCTCTCTCTACCCCTCAGCTCACTCCATCAGTCTCTTCACGCATCACTAATTTACTAACAAACACATCAGCCTGGATGTCACACCACTTCTTTAAACTCAATCTATCCAAAACCTGAGCTCATAATATTTCCTCCCCCACGTGCCCCTTCCCCTGACTTCTCTGTCAAAATCAACTTCTCAATTATCTACTCATCCCCACATGCTACGGTACTAGGTGTAATCCTGGACTCTGAACTATCCTTTCAGGCCCCACATCCAATCACTGTCCAAAGATTGCCACATCAACCTCCGCAACATCTCCAAAATATGCCCCTTCCTAACCAATGACACTATAAAGCTCCTAGTTTGCTCCCTGGTCATCTCTCGCCTCCACTACTGCAACTCCCCCCTCATTGGCTTGCCTTTACATATGCTCCTCCCGCTTCAGTCCATCATGAATGCTGCTGCCAGATTCATCCACCTTACCAACCACTCAGCATCTGCTACTCCTCTCTTTCAATACCTCCACTGGATTCCATTCAGTGTCCACCACTCCGCTCTGCTAATCCCTCTACTTGCTTCCATTCAGTGTCCACCACCCCTCTCTGCCAATCTCTCCACTGGTCTCTAATTGTTGTCCTCCACCCCTCTCTGCCAATCCCTCCACTGGCTTCCATTCAGTATCCTCCACCCATCTCTGCCAATCCCTCCACTGGCCTCTATTCAGTGTCCTCCACCCCTCTCTGCCAATCCCTCCACTGGCCTCCATTCAGTGTCCTCCACCCCTCTCTGCCAACCCCTCCACTGGCCTCCATTTAGTGTCCTCCACCCCTCTCGACCAATCCCTCCACTGGCCTCCATCCCTCTCTTAAAATCCCTCCACTGGTCTCCACTCACCTATTGAGTTAAATTCAAAATACCAACAACTAAGGCTGGCCATACATTGTACAATTTTCGTGTTCAATTTACCAAAACCATATAATATGAGGTCAAGCCTATACACTTTCAATTTGTATGCAATCAGGCAGGTCCTTGCACTACATGAAGGTAAATCTAAAGAAAATTGAACAAGAAAATTGTATAATGTATGGCCAGCCTTACAAAGTCATCCACAACTCGGCCCCCAGCTGCATCACTAACCTAGTCTCAAAATACCAACCAAATCATTCTCTTCGTTCATTCCACCGAAGACCTCCTGTTCTCTAGCTCCCTCGTCACCACCTCCCATGCTCGCCTCCAGGACTTCTCCCGAGCCTCTCCCATTCTCTGGAACTCCCTATCCTAATGTGTCTGACTATCTCCTACTCTCTCAACTTTTAGACAATCCCTGAAAACATTTCTCTTCAAAGGAGCCTTTCCTGCCCCCACCTAACAACTGGACTTTTATTTTCTCCATCATTTGACCCTCCCTCTTAGATTGTAATCTCTCCGGATCAGGGTCCTCTGATTCCTCCTGTATTATATTATATTGTGACTGTACTGTCTGCCCTCGTGTTGTGCAAACTGTTGGCACAATATAAATCCTGTATAATAATAATATATATGTGTGTATCATCATCTGCTGGAGATAAAAGATGTCACAGTGACTATGGAGGAAGAGGACGGACATCACGGGGGTTAAAAAATAGAAAATAAGATCTTATTACCTCCTCTGCTGCTGATTTCAGCCACGTCACCTCTACCTCATATCTCAAGGAGCTTCCTGCCTGTACCTGACATCACTTCCTGTCTTCCATAGAGACTTCCTGTCTGGGTAGAAGAAAGATCACCATCTTGTGGAGATCAGAGGAACTGCACCCCCGAGAAACGTCTCGTGGCGTGAACATGACCTTGTGCTGTGTGTGTATTCCTCTCAACATTTTGAGATGAGAATGAGGGACACCTACTACCAAACGTATGTAGGCATAGGACACGCCCCCTTCCACACCCTCTTAAAGGAGAAATAACAAAAAAAAAAAGGTTAACTAAATCCACAAGGGCTTTTTTTACCACTACTATTCCTTTATATTGGCTTTTAAAATTGACAAATGCAGCAATTTGAATTTTGATAAAAGGTTTAGCACTGGGAAACACTTTTTGAAAGATAAAAAGTGCATTTTATATACAACTATAAAGATCAGACCAAAATGAGGGACAAATGAGGAGGAAAGAGGGACAGAGGGACATTGCTCCAAATCAGGGACAGTCCCTTGAAATCAGGGACAGTGGGGAGCTATGTGTGTGTATGTACTGTATATCCTATAGATGTTTAGTGCTCCCCCCACAGGAGCCACTGATGATATCTGGTTCTTTCCCATACAGTACAGAGGCCACCAGTCACCCAAGTAACAGTCCATTCACTCCGACTCCAATAAACAGTCTTTTTGTAATGTATTGCTTGTAGAATAACAGGAGAGGGATTGGGGCAGAGGCATAACTATAGGGGACACAGCTGTGACCCAGCCCCATGCTTGAGGGGGACCATGCGGCTCCTCTATCATATTTGTCCACACATTTGAATAGGGGGGCTGCGGCATTTAGAGGAACCAATCGCCACCATCTCCCTCCTGCAGCCCCCGCTGAATGGCGGTGTGAGGGAGTGGAGGAGAAGGCTTCCAGCGGCTGCAGGAGGGAAATGGAGGCGATCGGTTCCTCAGGGGGTTCTCCAAATTATGGCCCTCCAGTTGTTCAGGAACTACAATTCCCATCATGCCTAGTCATGTCAAATTTTTACAATGCCTCACAGGGTGTGTAGTTCCGCAACAGCTGGAGGGCCGTAGTTTTGAGATCTCCGCTCTATATAAATACAAATGTTCACCAGCACACCCTGGATCTTGAGTTGCAGTCCACAACTTTTATTGTAGAAAGATCATATTATAACAGAATAGGTGCAACGTTTCAGAGCCACGCAGGACCCCTTCATCAGGCATGTGATAAAGTGCATACAGTGCAAACAGAATATACTGTAAATGAACTACCACCAATCAAAATGAAGGAAAACAGTGACACCCCCCTCCTCGGACATCATAGCATAGTTTACACCTGTACGCTCCAGAGTCATTAGGCGGTGATAAAGTAGGCTTCTGGGACTCTTCCCCTAATCTGACATCCACTTTCCACCCCCCCCTTTTTTTTTTCCTTCCAGCACCTACCTACCCTCTCCCCTTCCCCCCACATTCCCCCGCACAAAATGTATTTACAATGTTGGAGCAGGTGAGTGATGTTTATTTTCTACAGGTGTTGTTGCAGATGTTATAGTTGATGTTGTTGATTTGGGGGTGCTGTGGCCTGAGCGGTATTCCTGCGCCTCTCCCCTTCCTAGGTTGCCGAGGTTTTTTTTGCCTGGTCGGGCTCCCCCCTCTCTTATGGAGGGTGGTTGTTTAGTGACTTAGGACACGAGTGGTAGATCCCCCCCTCCTGCCCTGTGTGCTCTTTTATGTTCCATTTTTTTCTGGATCTCGATTCTCTACTCTTTCCTTCTTACTAACTGCTCCTTTTTTTCAGTGACCTGCATAGCCCCGTACCATCGCCAGTTCCTGAATTTCCGGCTGATATCAGGGTTCCTCCCATGGCCAACAGATCCCGACATCTTATGGAGAGCTGGCATCGCTGGCATCCTCTCTCGCTCTGCTCCATGGCTGACCCAACTGCCCATAACACTTCCTTGCGCTTCGCCTCTCACAATGTGGGTTGTAAACCTTCCGTTTTTTTCACCTTAATGCATCCTATGCATTAAGATGAAAAAACATCTGATAGTTACAGGCCCCCCAGCCCCCTGGTTTACTTACCCGAGCCCTCGAAAGTCCCGCGTCCAGAACGCGCTGGCTTCTCAGCTCTTCTCGGCCCGGTCTTCTTGGCTCTTCATTGGATAGATTGATAGCAGCGCAGCCATTGGCTCGTGCTGCTGTCGATCAAATCCAAATGACGCGGCCGCGGGGGGGCGGGACCAAGACATACACTCTGTGTCTATGGACGTAGAGTGTATGAGACTGGAGCGCCCCCGCAAGGTAACCCCCTCGGGAGAGAGCTTCCTGAGGGGGTTAGCTATTGTGGGGAGGAGCCGAGAGAGCTGCCATGGGACCCCAGAACAGGAGGATCGGAGCCACTCTGTGCAAAATGAACTGCACAGTGGAGGTAAGTATGATCAGGGGCGGACTGATAACTCATGGGGCCCCTGGGCAATAGCAGATTATGGGGCCCCCAGGCAATCAGAGATTATGGGGCCACACAGTATACACACACACACAGTATACAATCACACAGTATACACACACACACAGTATACAATCACACAGTATACACATACATGTACACACAGTATACACAGACAGATGTAAAAAAAACCACAGATTTATACATACTGTCCCTGGTTTTACTGAGGCTGGCAACCCTGATGGGGCCCCCTAGTGGCCCAGGGCCCTTGGGCAGTGCCCGAGTGGCTCAATGGTCAGTCGGCCCCTGAGTATGATATGTTTGTTATTTTTAAAAAATTAAAAATGAACCTTTACAACCCCTTTAAACTCTCCAATTAAACACAGAAAATGTTTCCAATACTACCATACCCAGAAAATAGATGTTACTTATTGATATGGTAAAGCAAGCAGATATTTGGCAGTTATAACTTTAATGGTTCCGGCGCACTCATGTATGACCCTTTGTTATGGACGATATGTTAACATGTATGACTGTCATCACCAACTGCTCTGTTTTTCCTATGTTAAATATTCAATAAAAATTTATTGAAAGTAAAAATTCTGCTCTACATGTTTCGCAACCCGAATCGTCGCTTCTTCAGGACGATAGGAAAACCTGTGTGTTCCCCTATAGGGGTCTATGAGCTCTATATTGTCTTGCCATAGTGTTAGTGGGCGTTTATCAGCTCTACATTGCTACGTAAGTAATGGGAAGGGTTATCCAGCCAAATACCCATATTAAATAAATGCATTCTGGATAATTTTCCGTATACAGTATATATATTTTATACCTTTAGCTACCTTGTATGCCCCCACCTCCTGACAAATGTGCTCATCTACGGTCGCTCTCTGTATATTAGGGGCTCTGGAGGATCATTGAGGGGCGTGTTGTGTCTTGGTGCTCCTGGTGCAAGTGAGTGTTGTTTTCATTGAATACACTTCTTGTATAAGTGAAAATGTCCACATAGATGCATATACATGTATACATTTTTTTTGCTGTAGTATGTACTGTAATTAAAGTATGTTTATTTGAAGAGAAATATTCAATCTCCTGAAGAAGCGACGGGTGGCGAAACATGTAGAGCAGAATTTTTTTATGTTAAGGACACGTGGAATCCATCCTGAGAGGAACATACATATGTGTGGGCATATTCAGAGTATTTCTCACACAGGAAGTATTATCTATCATACCCTCCAGGGGAACCACATCAAGTCCTACCTATCTTGTATTATGTTATTGTGTTTGTACTTTGTTGTGAATCTGTTAAATGTAGACTAATAAAATATATTACTTTTATACGTGCCTTCAAAGTTCATTTTTCCTATCTTCAACCACACAATCAGCGGGACCAGGCATCTCCATTGCCAGGCAGCGTGGTCCAGAGTCAATCACAGCAAGCCATGCATGCACATTGCGGATAATCATCACTGGATATTGGCAGGACGCCCAGTCATGGGAACCGTGATGTCAGGCCGCTCTGCGCTCAGACAGTAAACATGGCTCCAGAGGGGGAAGAAAAAGGACAAGAGCAGCAATAGAAGAAAAAGAGAAATGAGAAAAAAGTGAAATTATCAAAGAAAAAGACTCCTCTACTAAGCGGGTACAATGATGAGCTGCAAATAGGTACTCGAGTCATCAGATTGCCTGGAGAGAGGTACTCGGGTACTCTGATGGGCTGATGACAGGTACTTGGGTACTCTGATGGGCTGGTGACAGATACTCGGGTACTCTGATGGGCTGGTGACAGGTACTCGGGTACTCTGATGGGCTGGTGACGGGTACTCTGATGGGCTGGAGACAGGTACTCAGGTACTCTAATGGGCTGCTGACAGGAACTCGGGTACTCTGATGGGCTGATAACAGATACTCAGGTAATCTTATGAGCTGGTGACAGGTACTCTGATGGGCTGATGACAGGTACTCGGGTACTTCTGATGGGCTAGAGACAGGTACTCGGGTACTCTGATGGGCTGGTGACAGGTACTCGGGTACTCTGATGAGCTGGTGATAGGTACTCTGATTGGCTGGTGACAGGTACTCGGGTACTCTGATGGGCTGGTGACAGGTACTCGGGTACTCAGATGGGCTGGTGACAGGTACTCGGGTACTCTGATGGGCTGATGGTAGGTACTCACGTACTCTGATGGGCTGATGACAGGCACTAGGGTACTCTGATGAGCTGGTGAGAGGTACTCGGGGTGATCTGATGAGCTGGTGATAGGTACTCTGATGGGCTGATGACAGGTACTCGGGTACTCTGATGGGCTGGAGACAGGTACTCGGGTATTCTGATGGGCTGGAGACAGGTACTCAGGTACTCTGATGGGCTGGTGACAGATATTTGGGTACTCTGATGGGCTGGTGACAGATACTCAGGTACTCTGATGAGCTGGTGACAGGTACTCGGGTACTCTGATGAGCTGGTGACAGGTGCTCGGGTACTCTGATGGGCTGGTGACAGGTACTCGGGTACTCTGATGGGCTGAAGACAGATACCCGGGTAATCTGATGGGCTGGAGACAGGTACTCCGGTAATCTGATGGGCTGGAGACAGGTACTCGGGTACTCTGATGGGCTGATGACAGATACTCAGGTAATCTGATGAGCTGGTGACAGGTACTCTTATGGGCTGATGACAGGTACTTGGGTACTCCGATGGGCTGATGACAATTACTCGGGTAATCTGATGAGCTGGTGATAGGTACTCTGATTGGCTGGTGACAGGTAATCGGGTACTCTGATGGGCTGGTGACAGGTACTCGGGTACTCTGATGATCTGGTGACAGGTACTCGGGTACTCTGATGGGCTGATGGTAGGTACTCACGTACTCTGATGGGCTGATGACAGGCACTAGGGTACTCTGATGAGCTGGTGAGAGGTACTCGGGGTAATCTGATGAGCTGGTGATATGTACTCTGATGGGCTGATGACAGGCACTCGGGTACTCTGATGGGCTGGAGACAGGTACTTGGGTATTCTGATGGGCTGGTGACAGATATTTGGGTACTCTGATGGGCTGGTGACAGATACTCAGGTACTCTGATGAGCTGGTGACAGGTACTCGGGTACTCTGATGAGCTGGTGACAGGTGCTCGGGTACTCTGATGGGCTGGTGACAGGTACTCGGGTACTCTGATGGGCTGGTAACAGGTGCTCGGGTACTCTGATGGGCTGGTGATAGGTACTCGGGTACTCCGATGGGCTGATGACAGGTACTCGGGTACTCTGATGGGTTGGTGACAGGTACTCGGGTACTCTGATGGGCTGGTGACAGGTACGCGGGTACTCTGATGGGCTGGTGACAGGTACTCGGGTCATCTGATGGGCTGGTGACAGGTATGCAGTATTCTGATTGGCTGGAGACAAGTACTCTGTACTCTGATAGGCTGATGACAGGTACTTGGGTACTCTGATGGGCTGAAGACAGGTACTCGGGTAATCTGATGGGCTGGAGACAGGTACTCGGGTAATCTGATGGGCTGGAGACAGGTACTCGGGTACTCTGATGGGCTGATGACAGATACTCAGGTAATCTGATGAGCTGGTGACAGGTACTCTTATGGGCTGATGACAGGTACGCGGGTACTCCGATGGGCTGATGACATGTACTCGGGTACTCTGATGAGCTGGTGATAGGTACTCGGGTACTCTGATGGGCTGATGACAATTACTCGGGTAATCTGATGAGCTGGTGATAGGTACTCGGGTACTCTGATGGGCTGGTGACAGGTATGCGGTATTCTGATGGGCTGGAGACAGGTACTCGGGTAATCTGATGGGCTGGAGACAGGTACTCGGTACTCCGATGGGCTGATGACATGTACTCGGGTACTCTGATGGGCTGATGACAATTACTCGGGTAATCTGATGAGCTGGTGATAGGTACTCTGATTGGCTGGTGACAGGTACTCGGGTACTCTGATGGGCTGGTGACAGGTACTCGGGTACTCTGATGGGCTGGTGACAGGTACTCAGGTACTCTGATGGGCTGATAACAGGCACTAGGGTACTCTGATGAGCTGGTGAGAGGTACTCAGGGTAATCTGATGAGCTGGTGATAGGTACTCTGATGGGCTGATGACAGGTACTCGGGTACTTTGATGGGCTGGAGACAGGTACTCGGGTATTCTGATGGGCTGGAGACAGGTACTCGGGTACTCTGATGGGCTGGTGACGGGTACTCTGATGGGCTGGAGACAGGTACTCAGGTACTCTAATGGGCTGCTGACAGGAACTCGGGTACTCTGATGGGCTGATAACAGATACTCAGGTAATCTTATGAGCTGGTGACAGGTACTCTGATGGGCTGATGACAGGTACTCGGGTACTTCTGATGGGCTAAAGACAGGTACTCGGGTACTCTGATGGGCTGGTGACAGGTACTCGGGTACTCGAATGGGCTGCTGACAGGAACTCGGGTACTCTGATGGGCTGATAACAGATACTCAGGTAATCTTATGAGCTGGTGACAGGTACTCTGATGGGCTGATGACAGGTACTCGGGTACTTCTGATGGGCTAGAGACAGGTACTCGGGTACTCTGATGGGCTGGTGACAGGTACTCGGGTACTCTGATGAGCTGGTGATAGGTACTCTGATTGGCTGGTGACAGGTACTCGGGTACTCTGATGGGCTGGTGACAGGTACTCGGGTACTCTGATGGGCTGATGGTAGGTACTCACGTACTCTGATGGGCTGATGACAGGCACTAGGGTACTCTGATGAGCTGGTGAGAGGTACTCGGGGTGATCTGATGAGCTGGTGATAGGTACTCTGATGGGCTGATGACAGGTACTCGGGTACTCTGATGGGCTGGAGACAGGTACTCGGGTATTCTGATGGGCTGGAGACAGGTACTCAGGTACTCTGATGGGCTGGTGACAGATATTTGGGTACTCTGATGGGCTGGTGACAGATACTCAGGTACTCTGATGAGCTGGTGACAGGTACTCGGGTACTCTGATGAGCTGTTGACAGGTGCTCGGGTACTCTGATGGGCTGGTGACAGGTACTCGGGTACTCTGATGTGCTTAAGACAGATACCCAGGTAATCTGATGGGCTGGAGACAGGTACTCCGGTAATCTGATGGGCTGGAGACAGGTACTCGGGTACTCTGATGGGCTGATGACAGATACTCAGGTAATCTAAGGAGCTGGTGACAGGTACTCTTATGGGCTGATGACAGGTACTTGGGTACTCCGATGGGCTGATGACAATTACTCGGGTAATCTGATGAGCTGGTGATAGGTACTCTGATTGGCTGGTGACAGGTAATCGGGTACTCTGATGAGCTGGTGACAGGTACTCGGGTACTCTGATGATCTGGTGACAGGTACTCGGGTATTCTGATGGGCTGATGGTAGGTACTCACGTACTCTGATGGGCTGATGACAGGCACTAGGGTACTCTGATGAGCTGGTGAGAGGTACTCGGGGTAATCTGATAAGCTGGTTATATGTACTCTGATGGGCTGATGACAGGTACTCGGGTACTCTGATGGGCTGGAGACAGGTACTCGGGTATTCTGATGGGCTGGAGACAGGTACTCAGGTACTCTGATGGGCTGGTGACAGATATTTGGGTACTCTGATGGGCTGGTGACAGATACTCAGGTACTCTGATGAGCTGGTGACAGGTACTCGGGTACTCTGATGAGCTGGTGACAGGTGCTCGGGTACTCTGATGGGCTGGTGACAGGTACTCGGGTACTCTGATGGGCTGGTAACAAGTGCTCGAGTACTCTGATGGGCTGGTGATAGGTACTCGGGTACTCCGATGGGCTGATGACAGGTACTCGGGTACTCTGATGGGTTGGTGACAGGTACTTGGGTACTCTGATGGGCTGGTGACAGGTACGCAGGTACTCTGATGGGCTGGTGACAGGTACTCGGGTCATCTGATGGGCTGGTGACAGGTATGCAGTATTCTGATTGGCTGGAGACAAGTACTCTGTACTCTGATAGGCTGATGACAGGTACTCGGGTACTCTGATGGGCTGAAGACAGGTACTCGGGTAATCTGATGGGCTGGAGACAGGTACTCGGGTAATCTGATTGGCTGGAGACAGGTACTCGGGTACTCTGATGGGCTGATGACAGATACTCAGGTAATCTGATGAGCTGGTGACAGGTACTCTTATGGGCTGATGACAGGTACTCAGGTACTCCGATGGGCTGATGACATGTACTCGGGTACTCTGATGAGCTGGTGATAGGTACTCGGGTACTCTGATGGGCTGATGACAATTACTCGGGTAATCTGATGAGCTGGTGATAGGTACTCGGGTACTCTGATGGGCTGGTGACAGGTATGCGGTATTCTGATTGGCTGTAGACAAGTGCTCTGTACTCTGATAGGCTGATGACAGGTACTCGGGTACTCTGATGGGCTGAAGACAGGTACTCGGGTAATCTGATGGGCTGGAGACAGGTACTTGGGTAATCTGATGGGCTGGAGACAGGTTATCGGTACTCCGATGGGCTGATGACATGTACTCGGGTACTCTGATGGGCTGATGACAATTAATCGGGTAATCTGATGAGCTGGTGATAGGTACTCTGATTGGCTGGTGACAGGTACTCGGGTACTCTGATGGGCTGGTGACAGGTACTCGGGTACTCTGATGGGCTGGTGACAGGTACTCAGGTACTCTGATGGGCTGATAACAGGCACTAGGGTACTCTGATGAGCTGGTGAGAGGTACTCAGGGTAATCTGATGAGCTGGTGATAGGTACTCTGATGGGCTGATGACAGGTACTCGGGTACTCTGATGGGCTGGAGACAGGTGCTCGGGTATTCTGATGGGCTGGAGACAGGTACTCAGGTACTCTGATGGGCTGGTGACAGATACTCGGGTACTCTGATGGGCTGGTGACAGATACTCAGGTACTCTGATGAGCTGGTGACAGGTGCTCGGGTACTCTGATGGGCTGGTGACAGGTACTCGGGTACTCTGATGGGCTGGTGACAGGTGCTCGGGTACTCTGATGGGCTGGTGAAAGGTACTCGGGTACTCCGATGGGCTGATGACAGGTACTTGGGTACTCTGATGGGTTGGTGACAGGTACGCGGGTACTCTGATGGGCTGGTGACAGGTACTCGGGTACTCTAATGGGCTGGTGACAGGTATGCGGTATTCTGATTGGCTGGAGACAAGTACTCTGTACTCTGATAGGCTGATGACAGGTACTCGGGTACTCTGATGGGATGAAGACAGGTACTCGGGTAATCTGATGGGCTGGAGACAGGTACTCGGGTAATCCGATGGGCTGGAGACAGGTACTCGGGTACTCTGATGGGCTGATGACAGATACTCAGGTAATCTGATGAGCTGGTGACAGGTACTCTTATGGGCTGATGACAAGTACTCGGGTACTCCGATGGGCTGATGACATGTACTCGGGTACTCTGATGGGCTGATGACAATTACTCGGGTAATCTGATGAGCTGGTGAAAGGTACTCGGGTACTCTGATGGGCTGGTGACAGGTATGCGGTATTCTGATTGGCTGGAGACAAGTACTCTGTACTCTGATAGGCTGATGACAGGTACTCGGATACTCTGATGGGCTGAAGACAGGTACTCGGGTAATCTGATGGGCTGGAGACAGGTACTTGGGTACTCTGATGGGCTGATGACAGATACTCAGGTAATCTGATGAGCTGGTGACAGGTACTCTTATGGGCTGATGACAGGTACTCGGGTACTCCGATGGGCTGATGACATGTACTCGGGTACTCTGATGGGCTGATGACAATTACTCGGGTAATCTGATGAGCTGGTGATAGGTACTCTGATTGGCTGGTGACAGGTACTCGGGTACTCTGATGGGCTGGTGACAGGTACTCGGGTACTCTGATGGGCTGGTGACAGGTACTCAGGTACTCTGATGGGCTGATGACAGGCACTAGGGTACTCTGATGAGCTGGTGAGAGGTACTCGGGGTAATCTGATGAGCTGGTGATAGGTACTCTGATGGGCTGATGACAGGTACTCGGGTACTTCTGATGAGCTAGAGACAGGTACTCGGGTACTCTGATGGGCTGGTGACAGGTACTCAGGTACTCTGATGGGCCGGTTGACAGATACTCGGGTACTCTGATGGGCTGGTGACAGATACTCAGGTACTCTGATGGGCTGATGACAGGTACTCTGATGGGCTGATGACAAGTACTCTGATGGGCTGGTGACAGGTACTTGGGTACTCTGATGAGCTGATGACAGGTACTCGGGTACTCTGATGATCTGGTGACAGGTGCTCGGGTACTCTGATGGGCTGGTGACAGGTTCTCGGGTACTCTGATGGGCTGGTGATAGGTACTCGGGTACTCTGATGGGCTGATGACAGGTACTCGGGTACTCTGATGGGTTGGTGACAGGTACTCGGGTACTCTGATGGGCTGGTGACAGGTGCACGGGTATTCTGATGGGCTGGAGACAGGTACTCGGTACTCTGATGGGCTGGAGACAAGTACTTGGACACTCTGATGGGCTGGAGACCGGTACTCGGGTACTCTAATGGGCTGGTGACAGGTACTCGGGTACTCTGAAGGGCTGATGACAGATACTCAGGTATTCTGATGAGCTGGTGACAGGTACCCTGATGGGCTGATGACAGGTACTCGGTACTCTGATAGGCTGATGACAGGTACTCTAATAGGCTGGAGACAGGTACTTGGGTACTCTGATGGGCTGGAGACAGGTACTCGGGTACTCTGATGGGCTGGAGACACGTACTTGGGTACTCTGATGGGCTGGAGACAGGTACTCGGGTACTCTAATGGGCTGGTGACAGGTACTCGGGTACTCTGATGGGCTGATGACAGATACTCAGGTATTCTGATGAGCTGGTGACACGTACTCTGATGGGCTGATGACAGGTACTCAGTACTCTGATAGGCTGATGACAGGTACTTTAATGGGCTGGAGACAGGTACTTTGGTACTCTGATGGGCTGGAGACAGGTACTCGGGTACTCTGATGGGCTGATGACAGATACTCAGGTAATCTGATAAGCTGGTGACAGGTACTCTTATGGGCTGATGACAGGTACTCGGGTACTCTGATGGGCTGATGACAGATACTCAGGTATTCTGATGAGCTGGTGACACGTACTCTGATGGGCTGATGACAGGTACTCAGTACTCTGATAGGCTGATGACAGGTACTCTTATGGGCTGATGACAGGTACTCGGGTACTCTGATGGGCTGGAGACAGGTACTCTGATGGGCTGATGACAGGTACTCGGGTACTCTGATGGGCTGGAGACAGGTACTCGGGTACTCTGATGAGCTGGTGACAGGTACTCGGGTACTCCGATGGGTTGATGACAGGTACTCAGGTACTCTGATGGGCTGGTGACAGGTACTCGGGTACTCTGATGGGCTGGTGATAGGTACTCGGGTACTCCGATGGGCTGATGACAGGTACTCGGGTACTCTGATGAGTTGGTGACAGGTACTCGGGTACTCTGATGGGCTGGTGAAAGGTACGCGGGTATTCTGATGGGCTGGAGACAGGTACTTGGTACTCTGATAGGCTGATGACAGGTACTCTAATGGGCTGGAGACAGGTACTCGGTACTCTGATAGGCTGATGACAGGTACTCTAATGGACTGGAGACAGGTACTTTGGTACTCTGATGGGCTGGAGACAGGTACTCGGGTACTCTGATGGGCTGATGACAGATACTCAGGTAATCTGATAAGCTGGTGACAGGTACTCTTATGGGCTGATGACAGGTACTTGGGTACTCTGATGGGCTGGAGACAGGTACTCTGATGGGCTGATGACAGGTACTCGGTTACTCTGATGGGCTGGAGACAGGTACTCGGGTACTCTGATGAGCTGGTGACAGGTACTCGGGTACTCTGATGGGCTGATGACAGGTACTCGGGTACTCTGATGGGCTGATGACAGGTACTCAGGTACTCTGATGGGCTGGTGACAGGTACTCGGGTACTCTGATGGGCTGGTGATAGGTACTCGGGTACTCCGATGGGCTGATGACAGGTACTCGGGTACTCTGATGGGTTGGTGACAGGTACTCGGGTACTCTGATGGGCTGGAGACAGGTACTCGGTACTCTGATAGGCTGATGACAGGTACTCTAATGGGCTGGAGACAGGCACTTTGGTACTCTGATGGGCTGGAGACAGGTACTCGGGGACTCTGATGGGCTGGAGACAAGTACTTGGGTACTCTGATGGGCTGGAGACAGGTACTCGGGTACTCTGATGGGTTAGAGACAGGTACTCGGGTACACTGATGGGCTGGAGACAGGTACTCGGGTACTCTGATAGGCTGATGACAGGTACTCTAATGGGCTGGAGACAGGCACTTTGGTACTCTGATGGGCTGGAGACAGGTACTCAGGGACTCTGATGGGCTGGTGACAGGTACTCAGGTACTCTGATGGGCTGGTGATAGGTACTTGGGTACTCCGATGGGCTGATGACAGGTACTCGGGTACTCTGATAGGCTGATGACAGGTACTCTAATGGGCTAGAGACAGGTACTTTGGTACTCTGATGGGCTGGAGACAGGTACTCGGGTACTCTGATGGGCTGATGACAGATACTCAGGTAATCTGATAAGCTGGTGACAGGTACTCTTATGGGCTGATGACAGGTACTCGGGTACTCTGATGGGCTGGAGACAGGTACTCGGCTACTCTGATGGGCTGGTGACAGGTACTCGGGTACTCCGATAAGCTGATGACAGGTACTCGGGTACTCTGATGGGCTGATGACAGGTACTCGGGTACTCTGATGGGCTGGTGATAGGTACTCGGGTACTCCGATGGGCTGATGACAGGTACTCGGGTACTCTGATGGTTGGTGATACCTATTCGGGTACTCTGATGGGCTGGTGACAGGTACGCAGGTATTCTGATGAGCTGGAGAAAGGTACTCGGTACTCTGATAGGCTGATGACATGTACTCGGGTACTCTGATGGGCTGGAGACAAGTACTTGGACACGCTGATGGGCTGGAGACAGGTACTCGGGTACTCTAATGGGCTGGTGACAGGTACTCGGGTACTCTGATGGGCTGATTACAGATACTCAGGTATTCTGATGAGCTGGTGACAGGTACTCTGATGGGCTGATGACAGGTGCTCGGTACTCTGATAGGCTGATGACAGGTACTCTAATGGGCTAGAGACAGGTACTTTGGTACTCTGATGGGCTGGAGACAGGTACTCAGGTACTCTGATGGGCTGGAGACAAGTACTTGGGTACTCTGATGGGCTGGAGACAGGTACTCGGGTACTCTAATGGGCTGGTGACAGGTATTCGGGTACTCTGATGAGCTGATGACAGATACTCAGGTATTCTGATGAGCTGGTGACAGGCACACTGATGGCCTGATGACAGGTACTCGGTACTCTGATAGGCTGATGACAGATACTCAGGTAATCTGATAAGCTGGTGACAGGTACTCTTATGGGCTGATGACAGGTACTTGGGTACTCTGATGGGCTGGAGACAGGTACTTTGGTACTCTGATGGGCTGGAGACAGGTACTCGGGTACTCTGATGGGCTGATGACAGATACTCAGGTAATCTGATAAGCTGGTGACAGGTACTCTTATGGGCTGATGACAGGTACTTGGGTACTCTGATGGGCTGGAGACAGGTACACTGATGGGCTGATGACAGGTACTCGGGTACTCTGATGGGCTGGAGACAGGTACTCGGGTACTCTGATGAGCTGGTGACAGGTGCTCGGGTACTCTGATGAGCTGGTGACAGGTGCTCGGGTACTCTGATGGGTTGGCGACAGGTACTCGGGTACACTGATGGGCTGGTGATAGGTACTCGGGTACTCCGATGGGCTGATGACAGGTACTCAGGTACTCTAAAGGGTTGGTTACAGGTACTCGGGTAATCTGATATGCTGGTGACAGGTACGCGGGTACTCTGATGGGCTGGAGACAGGTACTCGGGTACTCTGATGGGCTTATGACAGATACTCAGGTAATCTGATAAGCTGGTGACAGG
Organism: Aquarana catesbeiana; assembly: GCF_042186555.1. Taxonomy (NCBI): domain Eukaryota; kingdom Metazoa; phylum Chordata; class Amphibia; order Anura; family Ranidae; genus Aquarana; species Aquarana catesbeiana. Next base: position 297,957,763 of record NC_133331.1, on the reverse strand, counting down.
TACTCTTATGGGCTGATGACAGGTACTCGGGTACTCTGATGGGCTGATGACAGATACTCAGGTAATCTGATAAGCTGGTGACAGGTACTCTTATGGGCTAATGACAGGTACTTGGGTACTCTGATGGACTGGAGACAGGTACTCTGATGGGCTGATGACAGGTACTCGGGTACTCTGATGGGCTGGAGACAGGTACTTTGGTACTCTGATGGGCTGGAGACAGGTACTCGGGTACTCTGATGGGCTGATGACAGATACTCAGGTAATCTGATAAGCTAGTGACAGGTACTCTTATGGGCTGATGACAGGTACTCGGGTATTTTGATGGGATGGAGACAGGTACTCTGATGGGCTGATGACAGGTACTCGGGTAATCTGATCAGCTGGTGATAGGTACTCTGACGGGCTGGTGACAGTTACTCGGGTACTCTGGTGGGCTGGTGACAGGTACTCGGTGTCACGGAACGCCCCACACTCCGCTTGAGTGCTTCCGTCATATACCGCTTCCTAAGTTCTGGAACACGAGTCCAATGGATCTGGCTATAGGAACCCCAAGAACTAGACAACACCAGTCTTGGAGTACATCAGAACTACTTTTATTTTGAGATCTCACAGACCTTTATACAGCAGGGATGACTCAAAGCTAACCTAATTAACATGACCTAATTTACTACAAAATGTACCCAGACCAGATGACAGTCTTGTGGGCACCGAGCTTCACACATTAATACAATTAACAATACAAACAACAATCTCCCCCCTCCTCAGCCTAGACCATTCGTCTATTAGCCAGTGCTGGTGGCTAATGTGATCAGCTCTCTCAATTAACATAAACACATGTTGATAACACCAGCATCTCCTCACAGGATGTGTCCCAACAGAATGAATCAGTCTTATCAGCAGGGGGCTGCTGGAGGAATCCCCCCTCCCTCTTCAGGGACACAAATCTACAGTAAGGAGTCCCCATACAATATATACATGACTGAGTCCGATTAATACAGTTCAGACTGGATTTCTCATTCACCTCAAATGCTAGGGCCCATAATCGGTGGGCAACAGGCTTGCATACAGTCCTCTCCAACAGCCTCTGCTCTGGCCAGGTCCGTGACACTCGGGTACTCTGATGGGCTGGTGACAGGTACTCGGGTACTCTGATGGGCTGATGATAGGTACTCGGGTTCTCTGATGGGCTGATGACAGGTACTTGGGCACTCTGATGAGCTGGTGACAGGTACTCGGGTAATCTGATGAGCTGGTGATAGGTAGGCTGATGGGCTGATGACAGGTACTCGGGTACTCTGATGGGCTTGAGACAGGTACTCGGGTACTCTGATGGGCTGGTGACAGGTACACGGGTATTCTGATGGGCTGGAGACAGGTACTCAGGTACTCTGATGGACTGATGATAGGTACACGGGTATTCTGATGGGCTGGAGACAGGTACTCAGGTACTCTAATGGGCTGATGACAGGTACTCTGATGGTCTGATGACAGGTACTCTGATGGGCTGATGACAGGTACTCGGGTACTCTGATAAACTGGTGACAGGTACTCGGGTATTTTGATGGGCTGGTGATAGGTACTCAGGTACTCCGATGGGCTGGTGACAGGTACTCGGGTACTCCGATGGGCTGGTGACAGGTACTCGGGTACTCTGATGGGCTGGTGATAGGTACTCGGGTACCTCGGTACTTTTCTGAGGCACATCGCCGGGGATTGGAGTGTGGACAGACACAGAGGGGTAGGAGCGGGAGGAAGAGGAGCAGATAGAGCCCTCTCTCCTCTCCAGTCTGTATGTGGGTGGAGGGGGGTGTTAGTGTTGGCTTTGGGCAGTGTGTGTGAGAGAGTGTAACAGACACTTCCGGCTTAGACAACTGCAGCCAGCAACCCTGCTGGGAAGTCATAGTCCAGTCTGAATCATGTGTCCGGGTTTTAGACAGTCTGAAACCTGGATGCAGGATTCCAAACCCGAACTGCCGGGGTGAATCCTGGACAGGTGGCAACCTCAGGCAAAGGTATATGAGATAGAGTCTGAGGTATCTGATTTGTTACTGGTTACTCCCCTCTATTTCTTCATCTGAGGTGATTGCACTGTGATATTCTTTCTCCTGGTCTCCACCATAGGGAGGGTATTCCCTTGTGCGGTACTCATGGAGTAGGGTGCGGGAGATAGGGTAAGTGTCTGGAAAGAGTGCGTGGTAACCCAAGTGTCCTGCAATGAATCCTGGTCATTATCAGGAAGCATCTGAGTACCTCATAAGGGCTCTAGATGTGTCATGTACCTGTGGCCAAGCCTGACGTGTAGAAGGAGACCTCTTGTAGAGCCCCGGTTCAAGGACCACTGGAGTTGCAAAGCGTGGTGAGGTAAGAGTGCCTGCAAGATCTTCTGTTGGTTGCAGAGATGTGTGGCTGGTATGTAACCAGAGCGGTGCTGGATGGTTGAAGTAGCGGAAAGCCACAGGAACAGCGGATGGAGAGAATGCAGTAGATGGAGGGTCAGTGACACCAGAAACTATATAGAGCAGACGGATAACTGGATGTGGAATCAGACGAGCCTGGTCAGCTTCAGAGGATCAGATGCAGGCAAGGTTTGGCAACAGGATATCAAGCAGAGGAGAGGTTAAGCAAGGTCAACAGGATAAGCTGGGGTCAGAATAATAGATAGCAAGCGTAGTCAGAGTAAGCCGGGTCAAACACAGGAATCAAGTAGGGATGAGCCGAACACCCCCTGTTCAGATCGCACCAGAACATGCGAACAGGAAAAAAGTTTGTTCGAACATGCGAACACCGTTAAAGTCTATGGGACACAAACATGAATAATCAAAAGTGCTCATTTTAAAGGCTTATATGCAAGTTATTGTCATAAAAAGTGTTTGGGGACCTGGGTCCTGCCTCAGGGGAAATATATCAATGCAAAAAAAAGTTTTAAAAACGGACGTTTTTTCAGGAGCAGTGATTTTAATAATGCTTAAAGTCAAACAATAAAAGTGTAATATCCCTTTAAATTTTGTAGCTGGGGGGTGTCTATTGTATGCCTGTAAAGGGGCGCATGTTTCCTGTGTTTAGAACAGTCTGACAGCAAAATGACATTTCAAATAGAAAAAAGTCATTTAAAACTACTCGCGGCTATTGCATTGCCGGTCCGACAATACACATAAAAGTTCATTGACAAAAACGGCATGGGAATCCCCCACAGGGGAACCCCGAACCTAAATTTTAAAAAAAATGACGTGGGGGTCCCCCTAAATTCCATACCAGACCCCTCAGGTCTGGTATGGATTTTAAGGGGAAACCCGGGCCAAAATTTAAAAAAAACGGCGTGGGGTCCCCCCAAAAATCCATACCAGACCCTTATCTGAGCACGCAACCTGGCAGGCCGCAGGAAAAGAGGGAGGGATGAGAGAGCGCCCCCCCTCCTGAACCATACCAGGCCACATGCCCTCAACATTGGGAGGGTGCTTTGGGGTAGCCCCCCCAAAAAACCTTGTCCCTATGTTGATGGGGACAAGGACCTCATCCCCACAACCCTGGTCGGTGGTTGTGGGGGTCTGCGGGCGGGGGGCTTATCGGAATCTGGAAGCCCCCTTTAACAAGGGGACCCCCAGATCCCGGCCCCCCCTGTGTGAAATGGTAAGGGGGTACTTGGACCCCTACCATTTCACTATAAAACTGTCAAAAATGTTAAAAATGACAAGAGACAGTTTTTGACAATTCCTTTATTTAAATGCTTCTTCTATCTTCCTTCATCTTCTTCTGGTTCTTCTGGCTCTTCTGGTTCTTCCTCTGGTGTTCTCTTCCAGCATCTCCGGCGTCTTCTATCTTCTTCTCCTCGGGCCGCTCTGCACCCATGGCATGGGGGGAGGCTCCCGCTCTTCTCTTCATCTTCTTCTCTTCTTCATCTTCTTCTTTTTCTCCGGGCCGCTCCGCACCCATGCTGGCATGGAGGGAGGCTCCCGCTGTGTGACGCGTCTCCTCTTCTGACGGTTCTTAAATAACGGGGGGGGGGGCACCGGTGACCCCGCCCCCTCTGACGCACAGTGACTTGACGGGACTTCCCTGTGACTTCACGGGGAATGCCACAGGGAAGTCCCGTGCGTCAGAGGGGGCGGGATCACCAGGTGGCCCCGCCCCCCGTTATTTAAGAACCATCAGAAGAGGAGACGCATCACACAGCAGGAGCCTCCCTCCATGCCAGCATGGATGCGGAGCGGCCCAGGGAAGAAAACGAAGAAGAGAAGAAGAGAAGAAGATGAAGAGAAGAGCGGGAGCCTCCCCCCATGCCATGGGTGCGGAGCGGCCTGAGGAGAAGAAGATAGAAGACGCCGCGGAGGAGATGCTGGACGAGAACACCAGAGGAAGAGCCAGAAGAACCAGAAGAAGAAGAAGATGAAGGAAGATAGAAGAAAGAAGAAGCATTTAAATAAAGGAATTGTCAAAAACTGTCTCTTGTCATTTTTAACATTTTTTGACAGTTTTTTAGTGAAATGGTAGGGGTACTTTTGTACCCCCTTACCATTTCACACGGGGGGGCCGGGATCTGGGTGTCCCCTTGTTAAAGGGGGCTTCCAGATTCCGATAAGCCCCCCGCCCGCAGATCCTCACAACCACCGGCCAGGGTTGAGGGGATGAGGCCCTTGTCCTCATCAACATGGGGACAAGGTGTTTTGGGGGGCTACCCCAAAGCACCCTCCCAATGTTGAGGGCATGTGGCCTGGTATGGTTCAGGAGGGGGGGGCGCTCTCTCATCCCCCCTCTTTTCCTGCGGCCTGCCAGGTTGCGTGCTCGGATAAGGGTCTGGTATGGATTTTTGGGGGGACCCCACGCCGTTTTTTTTTTACATTTTGGCGCGAGGTTCCCCTTAACCACTTCAGCCCCGGAGGGATTTACCCCCTTCCCGACCAGAGCACTTTTTACAATTTGGCACTGCGTCGCTTTAACTGTTAATTGCACGATCATGCAATGCTGTACCCAAACGAAATTTGCGTCCTTTTCTTCCCACAAATAGAGCTTTCTTTTGATGTTATTTGATCACCTCTGAAAATTTTTTAAAAAAATGACATTTTCTAATTTTTGTTATAAAAAAAATCCAATAAACTCAATTTTAGTCATACATTTAGGTCAAAATGTATTCGGGCCACATGTCTTTGGTAAAAAAAATGTCAATAAGCGTATATTTATTGGTTTGCGCAAAAGTTGTAGCATCTACAAACTAGGGTACATTTTCTGGAATTTACAGAGCTTTTAGTTTATGACTGCCTATGTCATTTCTTGAGGTGCTAAATTGGCAGGGCAGTACAAACCCCCCCAAATGACTCCATTTTGGAAAGTAGACACCCCAAGGAAATTGCTGAGAGGCATGTTGAGCCCATTGAATATTAGTTTTTTTTGTCCCAAGTGATTGAATAATGACAAAAAAAAAAAAATTACAAAAAGTTGTCACTAAATGATATATTGCTCACACAGGCCATGGGCATATGTGGAATTGCACCCCAAAATACATTCGGCTGCTTCTCCTGAGTATGGGGATACCACATGTGTGGGGCTTTTTGGGAGCCTAGCCGTGTACAGGACCCCGAAAACCAATCACCGCCTTCAGGATTTCTAAGGGCGTAAATTTTTTATTTTACTCCTCACTACATATCACAGTTTTGAAGGCCATAAAATGCCCAGATGGCACAAACCCCCCCCCCAAATGACCCCATTTTGGAAAGTAGACACCCCATGCTATTTGCTGAGACAACAACCTCCAGGGAATTCTATGGAGGTGAAGGTATGAGCAATAATGATCTATAAACTTGCTGCGGACACTGAACAGCTTTATGCGAGCCAAGTCCTGTAAGTACTACATGGCACTTGAGCACCTGACACAGCTACTGTCAGCAATTCACCAATAGCAATAAGCTTGTTGATTATAGTGCATAACCAGCTCCATTACCTATATGGTGAATCATCACTGCCCATTATGCACTGGTGAACATTCCAGTACACCGCTATACAACCTTATTCACTCAGCAACCAGTATGCTTACCTTCCCTCAAGTACCCTGATCTGCCAGCAATTGCCCTAACAACTTTCCCATTCATCTTAGGGTCCCGGCCCTCCTTCCCCCGCCACCCCCTCTCCTTGTTCCATGTATATGTTTCTCGGTGGCGCACTTTACTAAATTTTCCAATTGGAAATACATACATATGCTATTTTTAATTTGACTGATTAGCCACCGAGCAGCATATAACCCGTCCGGACAGCGTCTTTGCCGTTAAATGTTCTGTGTGTTCTGTTTGTCGTGTTGGTTTTTTCCTCATGTCATCCACTGAGGATGTTTTTGCAACTCACCAATGCCATAATATTTAATTGTAAGTCTATCTCACCCAGGTGTTTTATTTGCTAAATATTAATAAATTGTTACCTTTTATCAACCAACATGTACTGACCATTAATTGCTAAAGTAACCACTTTTCCCTACCGGTAATCTATACCGTATACCTTCCCCGTTCCCCGGTCCCCTCCCTATTTCTATATATTTGCTGAGAGGCATGTTGAGTCCGTGGAATATTTTATATTTTGACACAAGTTGCAGGAAAGTGACACTTTTTTTTTTTTTTGCACAAAGTTGTCACTAAATGATTTATTGCTCACACAAGCCATGGGGATATGTGAAATTACACCCCAAAATACATTTAGCTGCTTCTCCTGAGTATGGGGATACCACATGTGTGGGACTTTTTGGGAGCCTAACCGCATACGGGGCCCCGAAAACCAATCACTGCCTTCAGGATTTCTAAGGGTGTAAATTTTTGATTTCACTCTTCACTGCCTATCACAGTTTCGGAGGCCATGGAATGCCCAGGTGGCACAAAACCCCCCCAAATGACCCCATTTTGGAAAGTAGACACCCCAAGCTATTTGCTGAGAGGCATGGTGAGTATTTTGCAGCTCTCATTTGTTTTTGATAATGAAGACAGACAAGAAAAAAAATGTTTTTTTCTTTTTTCAATTTTCAAAACTTTGTGACAAAAAATGAGGTCTGCAAAATACTCACTATACCTCTCAGCAAATAGCTTGGGGTGTCTACTTTCCAAAATAGGGTCATTTGGGGGGGTTTTGTGCCACCTGGGCATTCCATGGCCTCCGAAACTGTGATAGGCAGTGAAGAGTGAAATCAAAAATTTACACCCTTAGAAAGCCTGAAGGCGGTGCTTGGTTTTCAGGGTCCTGTACGAGGCTAGGCTCCCAAAAAGTCTCACACATGTGGTATCCCCGTACTCAGGAGAAGCAACAGAATGTATTTTGGGGTGTAATTTCACATATTCCCATGGCATGTTTGAGCAATATATCATTTAGTGACAACTTTGTGCAAAAAAAAAAAAATTGTCTTTTTCCCGCAACTTGTGTCACAATATAAAATATTCCATGGACTCGGCATGCCTCTCAGCAAATTGCTTGGGGTGTCTACTTTCCAAAATGGGGTCATTTGGGGGGTTTTGAACTGTCCTGGCATTTTATGCACAACATTTAGAAGCTTATGTCACACATCACCCACTCTTCTAACCACTTGAAGACAAAGCCCTTTCTGACACTTTTTGTTTACATGAAAAATTTTTTTTTTTTTTGCAAGAAAATTACTTTGAACCCCCAAACATTATATATTTTTTTAAAGCAAATGCCCTACAGATTAAAATGGTGGGTGTTTCATTTTTTTTTTTCACACAGTATTTGCGCAGCGATTTTTCAAAAGCATTTTTTGGGGAAAAAACACACTTTTTTAAATTTTAATGCACTAAAACACACTATATTGCCCAAATGTTTGATGAAATAAAAAAGATGATCTTAGGCTGAGTACATGGATACCAAACATGAAATGCTTTAAAATTGTGCTTAAACGTGCAGTGGCAACAAAATAAATACATTTTTAAAAGCCTTTAAAAGCCTTTACAGGTTACCACTTTAGATTTACAGAGGAGGTCTACTGCTAAAATTACTGCCCTTGATCTGACCTTCACGGTGATACCTCACATGCATGGTGCAATTGCTGTTTACATTTGACGCCAGACCGACGCTTGCGTTCGCCTTAGCGCGAGAGCAGGGGGGACAGGGGTGCTTTTTTTTTTCTTTTTTATCTTATTTTTAAACTGTTCCTTTCATTTTTTTAAAAATCATTTTTATTGTTATCCCAGGGAATGTAAATATCCCCTATCATAGCAATAGGTAGTGACAGGTACTCTTTTTTGAAAAAATTGGGGTCTATTAGACCCTAGATCTTTCCTCTGCCCTCAAAGCATCTGACCACACCAAGATCGGTGTGATAAAATGCTTTCCCAATTTCCCAATGGCGCTGTTTACATCCGGCGAAATCTAAGTAATAAAATGCTCGTAGCTTCCGGTTTCTTAGGCCATAGAGATGTTTGGAGCCACTCTGGTCTCTGATCAGCTCTATGGTCAGCTGGCTGAATCACCGGCTGCATTCTCAGGTTTCCTGTTGAGACAGGAGAGCCAGAGGAAAACACGGAAGACGGTAGGGGGGCATTCCCTCCCACTGCTTGTAAAAGCAGTCTAGAGGCTAATTAGCCGCTAGGCTTGCTTTAACATGAAAGCCGACCACTGGCTGAAAAGAATGATACCAAGATGATACCTAAACCTGCAGGCATCATTCTGGTATAACCACTCAAAGTCGTGAACTGCGTACCTGAAGACAAAAAAATGGTTAACAATAAAGCACAGTAAACGGTAAAGTATAAAAAATTGCATACCTGAAAAGCAAACATGATAAAACATAATAACAATAAAACATTGCAGAATAGAATAGAGTAAAAAAGAGCAGAACAATAGAGAGAAAATAGAGAGAGAGAAAACAATAAAACGACAACTATTTTTTTTTATTTTATATATATTTTTTTTTTTTTTTTACACTTTTTTTGTAACTAACTTTTATAACTGTAACCGGTTCCAGGTTCGGGTCTCTCAAAATGCGATGGCATCTTGGGAGACCCTGTGAAAGTGTGCCTAGTCTGTGCAATGCTGTACCCTACGCTAATACTCCACTAGTGAATGGTAGCGTTCAAAACATTCACCAATGCAAAGACCAGGATTGTCAGGACAGGAGGGACAATAATAGTGGGTGTCACGCCTATATCCGCGCTTGCTGCAGACACAACATCTTTTTGGGGGGGTTCGTTGGGTAGGGGTACTCGGGAGGACATAAAAATGCCTCTCATGCAGCTGACTGCATTTGGTTGGGGATGTGAATGGGGGAAGTACGGGCGCTGCAGAAGCGGTGGGTTCCCAATTATTAGGATTGGCGAATGCAGCAGGAAGGGCATTATGGGCACGACGGGCCTGTGTTTGTCTTCTTCTTGGTGGCAGCGGGACACTACTTGTGCTTGCCACCTCACCAGCTTGAACTGCACTTATGGGACTCGCCACGTCACCAAGTGTTACTGCAGTGCTGGTTTGACTACGACCGGGGTGTACTAGGCCACTGGTGCTTGCCAGTTCACCAAAATGCTACCAAAAAAACTGTTAGCGATCGCAGGGATCAGGCCTGACTCTGCGAACGCTGCAGTTATGCGTTTAGTGTTTTGTAAGTGTCAGTGATCGATCGATACTGCACTTGGGTGGGCTGAGCTGGGCCGGGCGGAGGGGCAAAACGCAGGTGCTAGCAGGTATCTGGGCTGATCCCACTAACACTGCATTTTTGGGAACCCTAAACTGCTGGGGACGCTAATATAGATCTGATCGGATCAGATATTGATCCGTTCAGATACTATACCACTAAGGGAGGTGTATGGTGCGTGCGTGGGTGTTATCGGTACTGGCGCTAACCTGACACTGCTTGGGGCTGATGCTTGCCAGTTCACCAAAACCCTAACAAAAAAACTGTTAGCGATCACAGGGATCAGGCCTGACTCTGCGAACGCTGCAGTTATGTGTTTAGTGTTTTGTAAGTGACAGTGATCGATCGATACTGCACTTGGGTGGGCTGGGCCGGGCGGAGGGGCAAAACGCAGGTGCTAGCAGGTATCTGGGCTGATCCCATTAACACTGTGTTTTTGAGAACCCTAAACTGCTGTGGACGCTAGTATAGATCTGTTCGGATCAGATATTGATCCGTTCAGATACTATACCACTAAGGGAGGCGTATGCTGCGTGCGTGGGTGTTAGCGGTACTGACGCTAATCTGACGCTGCCTGGGGCGACGCATATCACCGCCGGGCGATCTGGGGACTAAACCTTTATTCGGTAGTAAACAGCGGGTGCCCTGACACTATAAAAAATAAACAAACTAACCAGCATCACCCGTAACAGTTATACGGTGATCAGTGGTGAAAGGGTTAACTAGGGGGCAATCAAGGGGTTAAAACATTTATTAGGTGGTATATGGGGGTCCCTGTCGCTATAAAACGCTGACGGCGAACCTAAATATTTACCTCCCTAACTAGCGTCACCAGCGACACTAATACAGCGATCAGAAAAATGATTGCTTAGTGACACTGGCGACGGGGGGTGATCAAGGGATTAAAACTTTATTAGGGGGGGTTAGAGGGGTACCGTAGACCTACAGGGGGCTAACACTAACTGCCCCACCACACTAACTGTCACAAACTGACACCAATGCAGTAATCAGAAAAAAAAAAAACTGCTTGGTGTCAGTGTGACGGGGGGGGGGGGGGGGGTGATTGGGGGGTGATCGGGGGGGGGATCGGGGGTGTAAAGTGTGCCTGGCATGTTCTACTGTGTGTGTAGTGTTTGTGCACTCACAGTGAAGTCTCTCCTCGGCGCCGGAACGGAAAATACTGAGCCGAGGAGAGATGACATCATTTCCTTTGCTGCTGTTTAGCATACAGCAGCAGAGGAATGATTCTGATTGGCTGGGAGCGATTGCGAGGGGGGGGCCACGAATGGATGGTCTCCCCCTCACCTCTCATCGCTCCCAGACCAAAGCTGACCGCCTCGGGCACCGGGGGGGTCCGAGTGGACCCCCCGCCCGTGGGAAGGCAATCACGTACCAGGTACGTGATTTTGCCTGCCCGTGCCATTCTGCCGCAGTATATCTGTGTGAGGTGGTCGGCAAGTGGTTAAAATCCATACCAGACCTGAAGGGTCTGGTATGGAATTTAGGGGGACCCCCACGTCATTTTTTTTAAAATTTTGGTTCGGGGTTCCCCTGTGGGGAATTCCCATTTACATGAGTTCGATTCGAACATGAGTTCGACTCGAACTCGAAGCTCATCCCCAGAATCAAGCAAGGATCACGGGAACAGGTATACGGGTACAAGCTGCAGATCAGACAGCAAAGTACTAGTGAACCTGCTGCCCATATATATGGCATACGCCAGTTATTGGCGCAGGCGCACATTTGTGGGATCGCGCATGGGCATTTGTGTCTGCCTTTGGGCAGCTACTGTGCCATGCACCGTTGGAGATATTTACTGCATATGCAGCTGATGACGTCATTGGCTCATGTGCTCATGAGACAATGACATCATCAGCTGCATTTGCACTGTGAAGTGAATACATTCCAGACATAGTCCTGGTTATAGAGTGATGGTTGGAGGTACAAGGTGATGCCAGGGCTGTTGTTAGAAATCACCTGACAGGGCCCCCACTCCCGCCCCCGGCCAGAAGTGACTGAGGACATATATATATCAGTCTCTTTCTCTGTAGCCTCAGCTGCACAGATGAATGAATTGGAAGCTTCTTTCTCATTCACAAACTGAAGCATAGTAAACACAGTTGTGAAAGGGCACAGGAGTGATTGGTACTGATCACTCACTGTGTTCATTCAGGAAAGGAAAGGGCCAGCAAATTATATACTTGTACTGGCCCCTTTCCCCGCTCTCCATCCTGAAACATCCCCCTGTGTGCGTAGAGGAGGGAAGTCGGAAGCTGATGCGGGGGAAAAGAGCAGACGTGGGGGCCTGGACGGAAGAAGGAAGGAGTGCATGTACTAGAACCACTTCCCCTGCAGTGCAGCTGGAGGGAGAAGCTGGCTGCACTACAGCGGAAGACAAAAGAGGATCAGTATCTGCAATAGGGATGAGCTTCGACTCGAACATTAGCTGTTCGCCAGTTCACCAAACAGCGAACAATTTGGGGTGTTCGCGGCAAATTCGAAAGTGCTAATTTTAAAGGCTTATATGCATGGTATTGTCATAAAAAGTGTTTGGGGACCAGGATCTTACCCCAGGGAACATGTATCAATGCAAAAAAAAGTTTTAAAAACGCACGTTTTTTCGGGAGCAGTGATTTTAATAATGCTTAAAGTGAAACAAAAAAGTGTAATATTCCTTTAAATTTCGTACCTGGGGGGTGTCTATAGTATGCCTGTAAAGGGGCACATGTTTCCCGTGTTTAGTACAGTCTGACAGCAAAATGACATTTCAAAGGAAAAAAAGTAATTTAAAAGTACTCGCAGCTATATGAATTGTCGGTCCAACAATACACATAAAAGTTCATTTATAAAAACGGCATGGGAATTCCCCACAGGGGAACCCCGAACCAAAATAAAAAAAAATGGCTTGGGGGTCTCCCTAAATTCCATACCAGGCCCTTCTGGTCTGGTATGGATATTAAGGGGAACCCTGCACCAAAATTACAAAAAAAATGGCGTGGGGGACCCCCTCAAAATCCATACCAGACCCATCAGGTCTGGTATGAATTTTGAGAGGAACCCAGCGCAAAAATTTTTTAAAAAATGGCATGGGGTCCCCCCAAAAATCCATACCAGACCCTTATCCGAGCACGCAACCTGGCAGGCCACAGGTAAAGAGGGGGGACGAGAGAGCGCCCCCCCTACTGAACCGTACCAGGCCACATGCCCTCAACATTGGGAGGGTGCTTTGGGGTAGCGCCCCCCCAAAGCACCTTGTCCCCATGTTGATGCGAACAAGGGCCTCATCTCCACAACCCTTGGCCGGTGGTTGTGGGGGTCTGCGGGCAGGGGGGCTTATTGGAATCTGGAAGCCCCCTTTAACAAGGGGACCCCCAGATCCCACCCCCCCTGTGTGAAATGGTAATGAGGTACAAAAGTACCCCTACCATTTCACAAAAAAAGTGTCAAAAATGTTAAAAATGACAAGAGACAGTTTTTGACAATTCCTTTATTTAAATGCTTCTTCTTTCCATCTTCTTCGGGTCTTCTTCCTTCCTTCTTCCTTCGGTTTCTTCCTCCATCTTCTTCTTCCTCTGGTTCTTCCTCCGATCCTCTGCTTCTTACTCGGGTGTTCTTGTCCGGCATCTTCCTCCGCGGCGTCTTCTTCCCCGCTTTGTTCTTGGGCCGCTCCGCATCCATGATGGGAGGCTCCCGCTGTGTCAAGCTTCTCATCTTCTGACACTTCTTAAATAACGTAGGGTGGGGCCACCCAGTGACCCCACCCCCCTCTGACGCATGAGGGCTTGACGGGGACTTCCCTATGGCATTCCCTTGTGACGTCAGAGGGGGCGGGGTCACCTGTTACGTAACCGGGTGACCCCGCCCCCTCTGACATCACGGGGACAGCCATAGGGAAGTCTCTGTCAAGTCCCCGTGCGTCAGAGCGGGGCAGGATCACCGGGTGGCCCCACCCTCTGTTATTTAAGATGTGTCAGAAGACAAGAAGCGTCACACAGCGGGAGCCTCCCATCATGGATGCGGAGCGGCCCAAGACCAAAGCGGGGAAGAAGACGCTGCGGAGGAAGATGCTGGACGAGAACACCGGAGCAAGAAGCAGAGGATCAGAGGAAGAAGAAGGAGGAAGAAACCAAAGGAAGAAGGAAGGAAGAAGGAAGAAAACCCGAAGAAAATGGAAAGAAGAAGCATTTAAAAAAAGGAATTGTCAAAAACTGTCTCTTGTCATTTTTAACATTTTTGACACTTTTTTTGTGAAATGGTAGGGGTACTTTTGTACCGCATTACCATTTCACACAGGGGGGCGGGATCTGGGGGTCCCCTTGTTAAAGGGGGCTTCCAGATTCCGATAAGCCCCCCGCCCGCAGACCCCCACAACCATCAGCCAAGGGTTGTGGGGATGAGGCCCTTGTCCTCATCAACATGGGGACAAGGTGCTTTGGGGGGCCGCTACCCCAAAGCACCCTCCCAATTTTGAGGGCAAGTGGCCTGGTATGGTTCAGGAGGGGATGCGCTCTCTCATCCCCCCTCTTTTCCTGCGGCCTGCCAGGTTGCATGCTCGGATAAGGGTCTGGTATGGATTTTTGGGGGGACCCCACGCCATTTTTTTTTATTTTGACGCGGAGTTCCCCTTAAAATCCATACCAGACCTGATGGGTCTGGAATGGATTTTGAGGGGGACCCCCACGCCATTTTTTTTTTATTTTGGCGTGGGGTTCTCCTTAATATCCATACCAGACCTGAAGGGCCTGGTATGAAATTTAGGGGGACCCCTATGCCATTTTTTAAAAAATTTTGATTCAGGGTTCCCCTGTGGGGAAATTCATTAATAGCCGCGAGTACTTTTGAATTACTTTTTTCCTTTGAAATGTCATTTTGCTGTCAGACTGTTCTAAACACGGGAAACATGCGCCCCTTTACAGGCATACTATAAACACCCCCCAGGTATGAAATTTAAAGGAATATTACACTTTTATTGTTTCACTTTAAGCATTATTAAAATTACTGCTCCCGAAAAAACGATCGTTTTTAAAACTTTTTTTTGCATTGATACATGTCCCCTGGAGCAGGACCCGGGTCCCCAAACCCTTTTTAGGTCAATACCATGCAAATTAGCCTTTAAAATTAGCACTTTTAATTTCGAACGTTCAAGTCCCATAGACTTCAATGGGGTTCTAACGTTTGTGCGAAGTTTTGGTCCGTTCGCAAATTCTGGTGTAAACCGAACCGGGGGGTGTTCGGCTCATCCCTAATCTGCAATAAGACAGTACAGCTGTCCCTCCTGCTCAGCAGGTGCCTGCCCCCCCATTTTGAACTGATGGAGCCCGGGCCCAGTACAGGAGGGCTGGCTGTATTGCCTTATCAGCTGCCTTGGTTGACCCTGTCTTACCTGTCCAATATATAACGCTTCATCCATCGTGGTGGGCATACCCCCCAATGGGGTCTTAGGGACATGGAGAATGTTGCATTTGGCCACTAGATGGAGCTAATGCCTGTGATACTTAGTGCCATATAATAGCCAAATGCAGTTTTCTCTGTACTACATTAATGGTTGGTATAATATTGCTGGTTTAATTATCTTATGTCCTTTAATGTGACAAGCATTCAGCCAGCTGTGCCAAATTATGGCCGTATTTTCATTAACACAGCAATTTCCTATGACCGTCATCTCAATTATGGGGCAATAATGCACTATTATTACTGCAGTGCCACATTATTGCCACTAGACGGAGCCAATGACCATAGGAAATCACTGAAATAAAATATGACCAATACTGATCACGGCTGGGGGAATGTCACATTTGTTCTGGAATTTTATTGATAGGCAACTCCTATCCTCATATTGATTAGCAGTTCCAAATAAATAACTTCTGCAGTAGGGAACAGATACAAAAGATACACTCCGCATCTTCCCAAATAACTGTTCTGTTTTATTATGACACAATTGAAGGTTTTTATACACATGATAACGTAGCTATCACATTAATATTACAATTGTACTTTTATGGTAACAAGGGGCGTAACATAGGCAGGCTAATTCTAATCAGGACTGGAAAGAATGCAAACATGTCATGAAAACATTATTAGTGCCGTGTGCAATACATACAAAATACAATACAATTCTATACAGAACTTACACATTTCCTTTACACATTCATTCTACAAAGTTTATAGAAATAGACCTATAAGTGTTTGTGAAATCTTCCACCACAAAATGTACTCAGCCAATGAGAGGTAATGACTTCATTTTTATTTTTCTCCTGCTATCAATGACCAACACGGTACAACACTTCATCCATGTCTTTGGAGTGAGATCTCTGATGTACAGAAAGACTGGACTTCCTTGAAAAACAATTCCCGCACTCAAGACAGGAATAAGGCCTCTCACCCATGTGAGACCTCAAAACAGGAAACCAGATTTTTCCCCTTGTGCAGTCTTCGATGTCTGTAAAAATGTGAAAAACGTTTCCCTCACTCAGGACAGGAATATGGCTTCTCCCCCGTGTGTAATCTCTGATGATATGAAAGAGTGCACTTCAGTGAAAAACATTTCCCACACTCAGGACAGGAATACGGCTTTTCCCCCGTGTGCAATTTGTGATGTTTGGAAAGTGTGGACTTATCTGAAAAACATTTCCTGCACTCAGGACAGGAATATAGCTTCTCCCCATGTGTAATCTCTGATGATATGAATAAGTGGACTTCAGTGAAAAACATTTCCCACACTCAGGACAGGAATACGGCTTCTCCCCCGTGTGTAATCTGATGTCTGTAAAAAGTGGACTTCTGTGAAAAACATTTCCCGCACTCAGTACAGGAATACGGCTTCTCCCCCGTGTGTAATCTCTGATGTCTGTAAAAAGTGGACCTCTGTGAAAAACATTTCCCGCACTCAGGACAAGAATATGGCTTTTCCCCCGTGTGCAATTTCAGATGATCGGAAAGATGGGACTTCTGTGAAAAACATTTCCCACACTCAGGACAGGAATACGGCTTCTCCCCCGTGTGCAATTTCTGATGTTTGGAAAGTGTGGACTTCTCTGAAAAACATTTCCCGCACTCAGGACAGGAATACGGCTTCTCCCCCGTGTGCAATTTCTGATGTTTGGAAAGTGTGGACTTCTGTGAAAAGCATTTCCCGCACTCAGCACAGGAATATGGCTTCTCCCCCGTGTGCAATCTCTTATGCGTGGTAAGAACAGACTTCTGTGAAAAACATTTACCGCACTCAGGACAAGAATATGGCTTTTCCCGTGTGTGCAATTGCTGATGATCGGAAAGATGGGACTTCTGTGAAAAACATTTCTCGCACTCAGGACAAGAATATGGCTTTTCCCCCGTGTGCACTTTCTGATGATCGGAAAGAGAGGACTTCACCGAAAAACATTTTCCGCATTCAGGACAAGAATACAACTTTTCCCCTGTGTGCAATTTCTGATGATAGAAAAGAGTGGACTTCACTGTAAAACATTTCCCGCACTCAGGACAGGAATACGGCTTATACCCTGTGTGCAATCTCTGATGTGTGGTAAGACTGGACTTCACCGAAAAACATTTCCCGCACTCAGAACAGGAATGTGGCTTCTCCCCCGTGTGCAATTTCTGATGGTGAAAAAGAGCGCACCTATGTGAAAAACATTTCCCACACTCAGGACAGGAATATGGCTTCTCCCCTGTGTGCACTTTCTGATGATTGAAAAGAGAGGACTTCACTGTAAAACATTTCCCGCACTCAGAACAGGAATACGGCTTCTCCCCCGTGTGCACTTTCTGATGACTGGAAAGAGAGGACTTCAAAGTAAAATGTTTCCCGCACTCAGAACAGGAATATGGCTTTTCCCCAGTGTGCAATCTCTGATGTGTGGAAAGACTGGACTTCCGTGAAAAACATTTCCCGCACTCAGAACAGGAATGTGGCTTCTCCCCCGTGTGCAATTTCTGATGATCGGAAAGATGGGACTTTTGTGAAAAACATTTCCCGCACTCAGGACAGGAATACGGCTTCTCCCCCGTGTGCAATTTCTGATGCTCGGAAAGATAGAACTTCCGTGAAAAACATTTTCCGCACTCAGAACAGGAATGTGGCTTCTCCCCCGTGTGCAATTTCTGATGATTGGAAAGATGGGACTTCTGTGAAAAACATTTCCCGCACTCAGGACAGGAATGTGGCTTCTCCCCAGTGTGCAATTTCTGATGAACGGAAAGATGGGGCCTCTGTGAAAAACATTTCCCGCACACAGGACAAGAATATGGCTTTTTCCCCATGTGCAACTTCTGATGGTTAGAAAGAGCGTACTTCTCTGAAAAACATTTCCCGCACTCAGGACAGGAATATGGCTTCTCTCCTGTGTGAGATTTTATATGCCTAGTAAGTATGGATTCATAACGGAAACACTTCCCACACTCAGTACAGGAAAACCTCTTATGTGTTGGAAGGACGGCACCGTCCCTCATAGTCTGAGGTTCCTCAGGATAAGAGGAATACGATGGTCCGGCACCGTCCCTCACAGTCTGAGGTTCCTCAGGATAAGAGGAATACGATGGTCCGGCACCGTCCCTCACAGTCTGAGGTTCCTCAGGATTAGAGGAATACGATGGTCCGGCACCGTCCCTCACAGTCTGAGGTTCCTCAGGATAAGAGGAATACGATGGTCCGGCACCGTCCCTCACAGTCTGAGGTTCCTCAGGATAAGAGGAATACGATGGTCCATCTACACTGTGTGGTGCCGGATGGACATTTGAGGTAGTCGGGTTTTCTCCTGGACTATACTGTGTGATGTCCTCATCTTCTACTTTACAGTCTGGAGACAAAGTGAGACAATCCTCTGAGGTTTTCCTCATCTCCCGTCCATCTACTAAAATAGAAATACAAAGATTATTACTAGACATGAGCAGATTGGTTCCCCTAAACCAGGACTCCGCCCACATCAGTCAGCTTTGTCTCTGAGGATCTTACAATTCCCCCCCTCGAGGTAACTAGTAAATGGGTCCTCTGATCTCCTACCAGTTCATTTCTTTATTCATGGACCTTAGTCAGAGAGTGAGGAAACAACGAGAACTGTCTTTTATAGGAGTGACAGTGATGAGGGGATTATAGGACGAGTGTCCCCACCCCCTCTATCACTCATTGCCATCTTCCCAACACAAGAAGTCCTGCACTTCCTTATTTAGTCCATGATTTAGTCATGAATAACAGCTGGGCTGAGCCCCACCAGAGGTCAGAGAGTGAGGATGGGGGGAGAACAACCAAGATGAAGACTGGACTGATCCTGAAGACCATCAGCATTGTGTTATTGCTCCTCCCTCATTATCACTTTCTGTTAAAGGTTCCAAATTTGGAGAATGAACACATTATTATAAACATGTAAAAGTCTGTATGTAATGTACAACATAGAGTATATAGTGCAAGGGGTCAGGAGTATGTAATAGGGATGAGCCCGATGTTCGAGTCAGCCCCCACTCCTGAACTGTACCAGGCCACATGCCCTCAACATCAGGAGGGTGCTTTGGGGTCAAGGGCCTCATGTTGATGGGGACAAGGGCCTCATCCCCACCACCCTTGCCCAGGGGTTGTGGGGGTCTGCGGGCAGGGGGCTTATTGGAATCTGGAAGCCCCCTTTAACAAGGGGACCCCCAGATCCCGTCCCCCCTCCCCTATGTGAATGGGTATCGGGTACATTGTACCCCTACTCATTCACCATATAAGTGTCAAAGAAGTAAAAACGGCAGTTTTGGACAATTCTTTTATTTAAAAAAAAAAAAGTGCCCCACAATGTAAATCCATCGTCAATCACGGCGTCCAACAGTCCCGAAAAATATAAAAAAAAAAAAAAAACGAAAAAACTCCACCTCCCCGTGATTGTTGTCTTTTTTCTTTGGCAGCTGTTATATAGGCAAGGGCGGGGCCACCCGGTGACGTAAATGGGTGACCCCGCCCCCCTCTGACATCACAAATCACTCTGCCAGAGATCTTGCTAGACCCGGGCATGGGGCAGAAGACCCAAGATACATACCCCAGGTGCCTAGGCTAATGCCTATGGTAAAAATCAACATTGTGACTGCCAGCTGAACCCCAGAATCTCCATAAATCCAGTCTAGATACATAAATTGTGTCTGCAGCACAGAGAAGGAAGATTATCCGAGAGAAATACAGGAATACAGGATGGGGAACACAGCTCAGGAAAGTGACCAGGGGATTACAGGCTGATATCACCCAGTCCCCACCCTACTCTGGACCAATCAGTGAGCAGTATGGGTGGAGGAATGTATTTAGTGGTAATGACCCACCTGTGCTGATCTCTGTAGGAGTGTCCTCCTCTATAAATGTCCCCGTTATTCCATCCTCCTCCATAGACTGCTGATCATCCCTCACATACGTCTCTTCTTCTTCTGCTTTAACCTCAAATTCTATATCAATTGGATCTCCACTCTAAACCAAGAAAATGAGAGAAAATATCATCTGTAAAATATAAGATTTATTATTGTGGCATCACAAAAAAAAAAAACACATCCTCTCCACAAGTCCATGTTTAAGATGCTCCGATCTACCAACCTTGTAACAGTGAGGGATGGTGTGATCTTCCTGTGTGGAATCCCGGGAATACAGAGGACGGGGACATCTCTCTGGTGGGTTCCTGGTATTAGGTGGATCCATCATATCCTTGTGTCCTTCTGATAACTCCTCCATCACTCCATTCTCCTCATCCTCCTCTTTATACTCTTCTTTAACATCAATATTATCATCCCCGAGGTTTCCACTCTGAATATATAATAAAACATTCATTGTAACAAACATGCTGTGTATAAATCATAACTACCAATAATTGTCAATCATCTACCTGATGATGGTGAGGGATGGTGTGACCTTCCTGTGTGGAATCCCGGGAATACAGAGGACGGGGACATCTCTCTGGTGGGTTCCCATTACTGGATCCATCTGTAGGAAACACACACACTGACTGAATACATTGTTTCTATGTGTTTATCAGATGATGGGGGATCTAGGTGGACCCTCCGTACTGCTCTCTCCTAAAGTCTCCTCTTACCCGGTGATGTGGGGGGCGGCTGATTGTCCATCATGATGTCCTTCCGAGCACCGCTCACCTCTCCTGTCAGCAGCTCGATGATCTCTCTGGTGACTTCTAGAATCTTCTTTTTATTTCTCTATTCTATCAGGGAGGGAGGTGGAGGCAATGTGATGGTCAGATGATCTCCAGACTTCACAGGAGGAAAACTCTAGATTTGAACACAAATACTAAAAATCAAATGTCATTCCCAGAATCCTCCTCACCTTACTGGCCAGGTCTCTTTTTATTTAAACCCTACTTCATGCTGAGGTTTCTTTTCCAATAGTTTTTATTGAAATCAAGTTTTGACAAACAACAAGGGTTCTCAGTGATACAAGTTTTGTGTCAACAACAGTGTTACAATAGTGCAGGAATATGTAATTGGCGGACCTCCAGCTGTTGCAGAACTACAACTCCCATGAGGCAGAGCAAGACTCTGACAGCCACAAGCATGACACCCAGAGGCAGAGGCATGATGGGACTTGTAGTTTGGCAACAGCTGGAGGTCCGCTAATTGCATATCCCTGCAATAGTGGGTCTCAGATCAGTGCAAATGGATTATATAACTGTACTAAGACAAAAGGTACCAACCCTGTCCATTCCTGCCCCATAAACCAAATGATGGGTCATGAGATGCCTAGAATTCACTCATCGATAAAACTGTTAGCTGTATACCTAACGATAGTATTATTAAAATTTATAACAAGTCAAGGCTATTCTGGAAGACATAGTTATTGAGTATACGCTGGGCTTAATGTACTTTAGTGCCCACTATCAAATGTATGGGAACCCAACTAAGGGGGACAAAGTAAAAGTTTGTATGAAGAAATGAAAGAAGAGAAAAAGAGGGAGAGAAGAAAGAGAGAAGAGAAAGAGGAGAAAAAAAAAAGAAGGGGTGTATAAAGAAAAAAAGGGGTGTGCGATCGATCTCCACGCTCCAGACTACCGACCTCTCCCCCCGCCCCTCATGGTGACAATTACACGTAGATAGTTAAGCGGCCATGCTATATCACAGTAAGGGTATTAACATTCAGCGTAAATACCACAATCTGACAATTTCTGCTCATGAGACTGAAACAAGGCAGTTTTGTGCCAACAATAAGGAATTTGATACCTATGAGAAAATAGCAACTAATGATGATGGCCTATATCGCAAACGGAATTCGGCCATAACAGAGTGCATCAATTTTTGTTTTTTTTTTTAAAAAAAGAGAGAAATGGAGAAGAGAACGGAAGGAAAGGATGGAATGGGGAAGAGGGGAAGAGAAAGAGAAGAAGAGAGAAGAAAAAAAAAAGGGGGGGGGGACGAGAACAGTGTCCCGCCAGCCACACACCCTACCGTCCTTTATAGGCAAAAAATTGGTTCATAAGTATCGAGAGTATTCACCAGAGAAGCGGAACTGATCCCAGTAGAACCATCTGGTTTTGTGTTCTTCTGATTCGTCCCGAAGAGCAGAGGTCAGATGCTCCATGCTTTCTATATCCTTCACTCTGGCGAACCATTGGGCGATAGTAGGAGGAGACTGTTGTTTCCACATGGCTGGAATGCATGCTCTCAGTGCATTTAGTAAATGTTTAAGTAATTATTTGTTGTATTTTTTCCAGGAAAGAGGGATCAGGTTAAGAAGAACTGCTGCAGGGTCTCCGGACACTGAGATATATAGAGGACTTGCCGCCAGAATGGTTGGATGCGGGGGCATTCCCAGAAGATGTGTAAAAGCTTGCCCCTGTGGGAATCACATCTCCAGCATCGATCACTCAATAGTGGGAATAGTTTGGCTAGTACGGATGGGGTTCTATACCACCGTGTCATGATTTTGTACTTATCACTCCATGTCCACAGGTCCAATCAACACTTCCCTTATTCAACCCTGCTACTATAGACAAGGTTGCTAAACTTTTTCCCAGCGCCCACCCAACCACCTGCCCCCTGGAACCTGTTTCCTCGCCAATCCTACGGTCACCCTCTGACAGTGGTGAAGCTAGGGTGGTGCGGCCCGAGCCCGGATGACACCCGCCAGAGGGGTGACACCATCCAGAGTGTAGCGAAAGCCCTGGGCTCCTTTGGCATTTTTTTTTTTTGGCCAGAACACCTCCGGCGCCGCGGCCGCACCTGGCCTGTGATTTCCTCCTCCTCCCCTCCTACTGCTCTGCTGAGCAGCTATCTATCCTCCACCCGGGCGGCACGGCTATCGCTGCACACTGTGTGCTCGCCAGGTGACCCCTGGGCGTACCGAGTACCGGAGACTAAGCTGCCCGTCCTGGCCCTGACACGGTGCGGTATTGAGCGGGAGGTGGCGGATTGCAATGGGGGAGTCCACCACCGCCCAAGGTGCTGAGGTGAGCTGATGTGATAAGGGGAGTGGGGGGGGGTCTGGCATGCACCAAGTTACAGCTGAGTCTGCTGGGGGGGGGCTTCTGGACAGTATCTCACAAAAGTGAGTACACCCCTTTTGTAAATATTTTATTCCATCTTTTCATGTGACAACACTGAAGAAATGATGATACTTTGCCACAATGTAAAGTATCTTGAAAGACCTGCCTCTATTGGTAGTCATCTCTGAACAGCCATGGCGGACTGACTGGCAAGTGAGATAATAGGATTTTTTAAAACAGCTTACCTGTAAAATCCTTTTCTTTCGAAGGACATCACGGAACACAGAGCCACAGTAATTACTGATGGGTTATATAGGTATCACTGGTGATTGGACACTGGCACACCCTATCAGGAAGTTCAACCCCCTATATAATCCCTCCCCCTTGCAGGTATACCTCAGTTTTGTAGCCAAGCAATATAGTGTATTAGAAGAGGGGCGGGACCTCTGTGTCCCGTGATGTCCTTCGAAAGAAAAGGATTTTACAGGTAAGCTGTTTTAAAAAATCCTATTTTCTTTCTCGAACATCACGGGACACAGAGCCACAGTAATTACTGATGGGATGTCCCAGAGCAATGCTACCTGAGGGGGGGGAACCACGACCAAGTAGGGTGCAATCAGACCTGAGGACCCTGTACCGCTGCCTGCAGCACACTACGCCCAAAGGCGATATCCTCATGCCTTCTCACATCCACCTGATAGAATCTGGTGAATGTATGAACTGAAGACCAGGTTGCGGCCTTGCAGATTTGAGCCATAGAGGCCCGGTGATGCACTGCCCAAGAAGCACCAATAGCCCTTGTGGAATGTGCCCTGATCTGAAACGGAGGAATCTTCTGTTTCAAACCGTAAGCTTGAATGATCAACTGTCGAATCCATTTAGAAATGGTAGCTTTTGACGCTGCCTGTCCTCTATTGGGACCCTCTGGCAGCACAAACAAAACATCCGTCTTGCGGATCTGAGTAGTTGCCCCTAGATAGGCCTTAACTGCTCTTACTACATCCAACGAATGTAGAGATCTCTCTTCCGGAGAACAGGGATCTGGAAAGAAGGAAGGTAGAACAATGTCTTGGTTTAAATGAAAATCAGAAACCACCTTCGGTAAAAAACTAGGATGAGGGCGTAGTACCACTCTATCCTTGTGTATAATCAAATAAGGCTCCTTACAGGAAAGAGCTGCTAATTCTGATACTCTTCTAGCAGAAGAGATGGCCACCAGAAAAATTAATTTCCTTGTCAACAAGACCAAAGGAATCTGACTTATTGGTTCAAAAGGCCGTTTCTGTAACACAGCCAGGACCAAATTCAAGTCCCAGGGGTTTAGGGGCGCTTTAACCGGAGGACTAAGACGCATCACCCCCTGCATAAAGTTTCGGACCAAAGAATGCGAAGCAAGTGGCCGCTGAAATAATACTGATAAAGCAGAGACCTGGCCCTTGATGGTACTCAAGGCCAGCTTCATCTCTAATCCCATCTGTAGAAAATCAAGGATTCTACCTATGACATATTTCCTGCGATGCCAACCTCTGGATTCACACCAGGTTATATAAGCTTTCCAGACTCTATGATAAATCATCCTGGAAGCTGGCTTCCTTGCATTAATCAAGGTAGATATGACAGGACCTGAGAGCCCACGACTCTTCAGAACGTGGGTCTCAATAGCCAAACCGTCAAATTTAGCGTTTGTAAGGCAGGATGGAACACTGGACCTTGAGATAACAGGTCTGGGCGTTCCGGTAGTGTCCACGGGGAACCTACCGTCATCCTTACTATTTCTGCATACCAAGTCCTTCTGGGCCAAGCGGGGGCCACCAGAAGTACCGACTTCCTTTCCTGCCTGATCCTGCGAAGGAGTCGTGGTAGTAGCAGAATAGGCGGGAATGCGTAAATCAGTGAGAACCGATGCCACGGAATCACCAACGCATCCGTCCCGCATGCAAGAGGATCTTTTGTCCTTGCCACAAATCTGTCTATCTTTTTGTTGAATCGGGATGCAAAGAGATCTACATCTGGAACCCCCCATCTTTGGCATATGGCCCAAAAGACGTCGGGATGCAGAGACCATTCCCCTGGAAGTAACTGCTGGCGACTTAGATAGTCCGCCTGCCAATTCTCTATTCCCGGGATGAAAACTGCCGATATGCATGGCACATGCATCTCTGCCCAGACTAAGATCTGGTTCACCTCTTTTTGAGCAGCTCGGCTCCGGGTGCCTCCCTGATGATTGACATAAGCCACTGCTGTGGCATTGTCGGACTGGATCCTGACCGGACAACCCTGTAGCCTGATAGTCCAGGCTTTTAGAGCTAGATGTATCGCCCGGATCTCCAGAATGTTGATGGGTAAGGTCCTCTCTGTCTTGGACCATACTCCTTGGACCGCAGCCTGTTCCAGAACTGCTCCCCAACCTGACAGACTGGCATCTGTTGTTACCACCGTCCAGGTAACCGGTAGAAAGGATTTCCCCTTCTGCAGGTTTTCGGGTATGAGCCACCAATTGAGGCTCTGACGCACCGCATGCGACAGGTGCATCGGAAAGTCTAATGCCTGAACCTTCTTGTTCCAGGTCGACAGAATACTGTGTTGCAGCATTCTTGAGTGAAACTGAGCATAGGGAACTGCTTCGAATGAAGACACCATCTTCCCTAGTAGCCTCATACAAAGGCGGACTGAGGGACCCTTCTTGGTCCTTACTGTCAGAATCAGCTCTCTCAAAGCAGTGATCTTTGCCTGGGGTAGAAATATTTTCTCCTGGCTTGTATGTATAATCAGACCTAAATATTCCAGTCTTCTTACTGGTTTTAGGAAAGACTTTTCTAAGTTGAGGATCCAACCCAGGTGTTCTAGATACCTGACCGTGGTCCTCAAGTTTCCATTCAAAGAGGCTACCGACCGGTCTATCAAGAGCAGGTCGTCTAGGTATGCTATGACAGCTATACCCTGAGCCCTTAATCTGGCCAGAGGAGGAGCCAAGATCTTTGTGAACACTCGAGGTGCAGTGGCTATCCCAAAGGGCAGAGCCATAAACTGGAAATGGCGCCCTCCTACCTCGAAGCGCAGAAACTTCTGATGAGCAGGAAAAATGGGCACATGCAGATATGCATCTCTGATGTCTATTGATGCCAGAAATTCTCCTCCCTGCAGGGTGGGAACTACTGTTCGAATTGATTCCATGCGGAAGGATTGAATCCTTAGGAATCGGTTCAGATCCCTTAAGTCCAAAATGGGCCTGACATCCCCATTTGGCTTTTGGACCGTAAAAAGGTTGGAATAGAAGCCCAATCCCTGGTCCTTTGCGGGAACTATCATAATGACCTCCTGCGACAAAAGTCGCTCTAACGCTAGAAGGAGCGACTGCTTCTTCTCTGGGTCTCTGGGAACATTTGATCTGAGGAACCGAGGAGAAGGGAATTCCTGAAACTCCAGCTTGTACCCTAAGGTTACCGTGGAGACTACCCATCTGTCCTGGAAGTCCTCCTGCCAGAGCTCTGAGAATTGTCGCAGTCTTCCCCCCACTCGAGTGAGCGGGGGCGCCCCCTCATGCAGAGGTCTTAGTGTTTTGCCTAGTAGGCTTCTTTCCCCAGGACTTCTTTTGTCCCTGGGGTTGACTCTTGTCTCTGGACCTCGATGGAGGCGGCCGTCGAGACTGCCTGGAGGCTGAAGCCCCCGGCGCTGGGGAAAGAGTCCGTTTGAAAGAGGGACGCTTACTCTTCTTCTTGACAGGTAAGAGAGTGCTTTTCCCACAAGAGATTCTCTTGATATAGTTATCCAAGTCCTCTCCAAACAACCTTGCACCACGAAATGGAAACCCAGCCAGTAGCTTCTTACATGGTGCTTCGGCTGACCAATTTTTCAACCATAGGATTCTACGTATATGCACCAACCCCAGTGAAAGACGGGAGGTTTGCACGATAGAATCTCTAATGGCGTCAACCACAAAGCATAAGGCCGCTGGAAGGTTAGCAAACCCCTGGGCCTGCTGTTCAGGTAATACTTTGATGACCTGCTTAACATGGTCTCTTAAGTATTGACAGACTCCAATCGCTGCTATTGCAGGTTGGGCCACTGATCCTGCTAAGGAGAAAACATCCTTCAATAGGGATTCCATCCTTTTATCTACAGGATCCCTGAGCATCTGAGCATTGTCTACAGGACAAGTCAGGCTATTATTTATGGAGGAAATGGCAGCATCAATAGCTGGTATTCCCCACATTTTAATAAACTTTTCTTCCATCGGATAAAGTGTTGAAAACTTTCTCGGCGGAAAAAAACGTTTGTCTGGGTGATCCCACTCAGAATAAATAAGCTTTTCAAGTAAAGTATGAACAGGAAAAGCATGTGCTGCTTGGAAAGGTTTCAGTGACCCCAAAGCAGAAGAGGATTCTTTAGCAGTTTCAGGTATGGGCAACTTAAATGTGGAGCGGACCAATCCATTGAGGATCTGCACTAAGACTTTCTCCTCTTGGGAAGTCGCAGAGGGTCCCTCTCCACCTGAATCCTCCGAAGAGGAATCATCCATCCCATCCTGATCCTCTGAAAGGGATTCATCTCCTTTATCCCAGAGCTCCTCTGTCTGAGGGTCTTGGGGAACAGAGGAAGGCCTAGTGCGTTTTCTTCCACTGAGTGAAGACGTAATCACGGCCATTAATCTTTCCTCTAGACCATTAATGGTTGAGGAAAAAACCTCTTGTGTAATATATACAGGGGCTGAAGTGCCAGAAGCAGGTGTAGCCCCTGACCCCGATGGCTCTCCCTGGCTAGCCGTTCCTGGCCCATCTTTAGGGGGGAAGGATGCTGCCGACAGGGGGCCCTCAGAACCTGAACGAGATCCCCTAGTGTCTCTGGTTCCTGGGGTGCTTGAACCTCTTCTACCCATAGTGCAAAGCAACAAGGTGTGAGGTATACAAATGAACACTGTCCGCTGAGCAATGTAGTCTGGCTAAAAGCCTTGCTACCCAATGCTCAGTCTGGTGTTACTTCAGTAAATGCTGCCTAGGAGAATGCCTGTGTCCCACCTTACATGCGACCGTCAGCTCTGTGTCTCTCAGAAGGCTGAGTGCACCTGTACAGAGTGCCTTTAATAGCCTGCAGCTGGCCTGAGTGGGAGTCTAAACACTCTGTGCTGACATCCTGCCCCCTCCTCTACCGCCCCCCCCCCCTCGAGTTTTGAAAAAAACGAGCGCTTCCCGCACTGCCGACTCTCCTGTCATGCTCTGAAGAAAAGGCTGGGGATGGGGGGGGGGAAGGAGGGAGACTGGTAACAAGATTTGCCTGAACGGCTATCTTCAGAGATGGTGGCCATTAGGCCACAGAGCCCGGGTGGTATAACCACTTTCTAGACCCCTGTGGCCCCTCTCTAGCCTGGGGGGAACATTCAAACATGAGAAATCCCCCCATCCACCTTACCTGCTTGCAGCCTGCTTGATACGCTGGGACATACACAGCGATTACAACACCTGAGACAGACATTCAGCATGTGTAGGTTTGTGCTCTTGGCAGCCCCCGGTGGTCACAATAGGCATAGCATGCATTTACCTTAAAGGAGAAAAGCCACTAGAACTCAAAAATTCTGTGGAATCTCCTCTTACCTTATCCAGCCGCAGGGTGCCGTTTACACAGACCCAATCTTCACCTCTCACGGTGGGCTCCGTTTGAAAAAACCGTCAGAGACTGGGGCCCCCATCAATAGGGGGATCCAACAGTTCTGGGACCGTAAAGCACCTCGCCAGAAATTAGGAAGTTTAAAGCCATTTTCTGATCTGCGGGGTCCAGCTCTCTAAAAAGAGAAGCATTACGGGTAAAACCTCGTTTCTTCGGACACGAGGCCCGGGTACCATTCAATTCGGCCATGAAAAGACACTTTGAATGGATCCGGTTCGCCTGGCTTGCCCCAGTATAGGATCTTAGGATATTCCCTTTGGAGCTCAGCACAGGACATCTTTACACGTCCATCACCTAAGACACTGGCGTAAAAACTGAGGTATCCCTGCAAGGGGGAGGGATTATATAGGGGGTTGAACTTCCTGATAGGGTGTGCCAGTGTCCAATCACCAGTGATACCTATATAACCCATCAGTAATTACTGTGGCTCTGTGTCCCGTGATGTTCGAGAAAGAAATGGTAACCTTTCTCTCTATATATACTATAGATTTTACTAGGTTTTTTGCAATGTTTTATAAAGTTGTTATACATGTGGTTTACCATTGGAGGGTCTTTTTAGTCCCTCCAGTGATTATAGTGATTTACTACAGTTGAATTTGTTTTGTATCACATTCATTTTAATACGTGTATTATGAGGAGGTGGGTTGCCATCTAGATAAAGGAAGGCCCGTAGACGTGGTGTATCTGGATTTTGCAAAAGCATTTGACACAGTTCCCCATACACGTTTACTGTACAAAATAAGGTCCATTGGCATGGACCATAGGGTGAGTACATGGATTGAAAACTGGCTACAAGGGCGTGTTCAGAGGGTGGTGATAAATGGGGAGTACTCAGAATGGTCAGGGGTGGGTAGTGGGGTCCCCCAGGGTTCTGTGCTGGTACCAATCCTATTTAATTTGTTCATAAACGACCTGGAGGATGGGATAAACAGTTCAATCTCTGTATTAGCAGACGATACTAAGCTAAGCAGGGCAATAACTTCTCCGCAGGATGTGGAAACCTTGCAAGAAGATCTGAACAAATGAATGGGGTGGGCGACTACATGGCAAATGAGGTTCAATGTAGAAAAATGTAAAATAATGCATTTGGGTGGCAAAAATCTGAATGCAATCTATAGACTGGGGGGGAGAACCTCTGGGGGAATCTAGGATGGAAAAGGACCTGGGGGTTCTAGTAGATGATAGGCTCAGCAATGACATGCAATGCCAACTACAGCTAACAAAGCAAACAGAATATTGGCATTAAAAAGGGGATCAACTCCAGAGATAAAACGATAATTGTCCCGCTCTACAAGACTCTGGTCCGGCCGCACCTGGAGTATACTGTCCAGTTCTGGGCACCAGTCCTCAGGAAGGATGTGCTGGAAATGGAGCGAGTACAAAGAAGGGCAACAAAGCTAATAAAGGGTCTGGAGGATCTTAGTTATGAGGAAAGGTTGCGAGCACTGAACTTATTCTCTCTGGAGAAGAGACGCTCGAGAGGGGATATGATTTCAATATACAAATACCGTACTGGTGACCCCACAATAGGGATAAAACTTTTTCGCAAAAGGGAGTTTAACAAGACTCGTGGCCACTTATTAAAATTAGAAGAAAAAAGGTTTAACCTTAAACTACGTAGAGGGTTCTTTACTGTAAGAGCGGCAAGGATGTGGAATTCCCTTCCACAGGCGGTGGTCTCAGCGGGGGGCCTTGATAGTTTCAAAAAAGTATTAGATAAGCACCGCAACATACAGGGATACACAATGTAATACTGACATATAATCACACACATGGGTTGGACTTGATGCACCTTTCTGTCTTTTTTCAACCTCACCTACTATGTAACTATGCAAGTCATGGTGGTATCGTAAATACTAATTTACGGATTACTTCAACGATGATAATGAGTTGTGCTTATGAAGTCTAAATTTTATTACCTAATTTTTTTCATTGACAG
Source organism: Aquarana catesbeiana (assembly GCF_042186555.1). Lineage (NCBI taxonomy): Eukaryota > Metazoa > Chordata > Amphibia > Anura > Ranidae > Aquarana > Aquarana catesbeiana. Next base: position 297,927,117 of record NC_133331.1, on the reverse strand, counting down.
TTGTTTTTAATTTTAAATCTCAGCATGCATCCAATAAATGAACTTTATTGATTATACCATCAGCAATAGTTCTTTCCTACTGGTCTCATTGAGCACTGCATTTTTGTTTATTTTTGTTGTCTACAAACAAGACAGGGACTGTAGGTTTGTTCTTAAGTTGAATCTGTTTGTAATTTGGAACAGGTACATTTTTTAAGTGTAGCTTCAGCCAAAAAAATCTATGTTTAAGCTTTTTGGATAACATAGGGAAGGGTTGTCACCCCTGTAACATTTTTTTTTGCTGTCTGTGCCCCTGTTCAGAAGATTTCACCTCACTTTCTGTCCCAATGACAATTGGATTTTGAAAATTTGGGGTTTTTAGGGAAACAAGGATTGGTGAGACACCATTTTCCCATATTAACTCTAATGTCCTGTACACACGGTCAGACATTGATCGGACATTCAGACAACAAAATCCTAGGATTTTTTCTGACGGATGTTGACTCAAACTTGTCTTGCTTACACACGGTCACACAAAGTTGTCGGAAAATCCGATCATTCTGAACGCGGTGACGTAAAACACGTACGTCGGGACTATAAACGGGGCAGTAGCCAATAGCTTTCATCTCTTTATTTATTCTGAGCATGCCTGGCACTTTGTGCGTCGGATTTGTGTACACACGATCGGAATTTCTGACAACGGATTTTGTTGTCGGAAACTTTTATAGCCTGCTCTCAAACTTTGTGTGTTGGAAAATCCAAAGGAAAATGTGTGATGGAGCCCACACACGGTCGGAATTTCCGACAACAAGGTCCTATAACACATTTTTGGAAAATCCGACCGTGTGTACAGGGCATTACAGGAGAGAATTTCCCTTCCTAGGGGTAGATTTCCTCTCACTTCCTGTTGTCTCCCACCGTTTGTGTAAGTAGAAGTCATTTGTAAGTCGGATGTTTGAAAGTAGGGGACCTCCTGTATATACTATACGGCCTTCCCTACATAATCTGCAGAAATTTGGGCCTTAGGTGTTGGTGGTACCATAACACTGTAAGTCCTCACAGTTACTCTTGGTGGGCGCAGGAACAGGCCCTACTGTGAAATATTATATCAAGAATTGTAATTACATGCCCCTGTTGAACAGGGGCAGAAAAATTGGGCCTTTGGTGGTGGTGTGGTGGTGGTGCCACAACACTGTAAGCCCTCACAGTTACTCTTTGTGAGTGCAGAAACGTGCCCTGCTGTGAAATATTAGATCAAAAATTGTAATTACGCGCCCCTATTAAACAGGGGCAGAAAAAATGGGCCTTAGGCGGTGGTGGTAATGGTGACACAACACTGTAAAGCCTTTACAGATACTCTTGTTGAGCGCAGAAACAGGTCCTGCTGTGAAATAGTGCAGCAAAAATTGTAATTACACGCCCCTGTTAAAAAATTGGGCTTTAGGCACTGGTGCTGGTGCCCAGAACCAAAAACGTTCTTAGAAGCTATCAACATGAACATTGAGGAGGAATAGGATAGTCACTCAGCATCAGCACATTTAGTCTTCAAGGTAACTCACATTCATGAAAAAATTAATCGGTTACATCAGCATCAGGTGCTTGGTAGCTGGTGATCCAAGACTGATTCATTTTTATGAAGGTGAGCCGATCAACCAAGTCTGTGGACAGGTGCACTCTGTGATCGGTTACAAAGCCTCCAGCAGCACTGAATGTGCATTCAGATAGAACGCAGGATGCAGGACAGGCCAGTAGCTCAATTGCATACTGTGCAAGCTCTGGCCAGTGATGCATCCTCAAAACCTTCTCCACCACTCCTTCTGTGACTGACCGAAGCCTCAGCAACAGGTTGTGCAGGAGAACCAGGAAATTGTAACCTCCCAGGCTCTGGAAACGCATTGCACAAACCTTTCTGCAAGGCCTCCCGAAGATGTTTCATCCTCTGCTCCCTCTGGGAAGGCTGGATAAGTTCCGCAAGCTTCCCCTTAAGGACGACATGATCCGCAGCCACCTCCTCCCAGCCACGTACAAGTCCATGGGTTTCTGAGGACTGAAAACAATCCCTTGAAGACTGCTGCTGATGCTGAGTGCCAGGCTCCACCTCCATGCTGACACAATCCTCCTCCTCTTCCTGTGTGATAGGCGGGCCTGCAGGAATACTGTCTGGATAAAGGGGGCCTTGAGAGGTAAGGAAGTCCTCCTCTTCCTCCCCCTGTTCTGCCTCAAGTGCCCTGTCCATTATTCCACAGCGTGTGCTCCAACAGAAAGACAAGAGGGACAGTATCACTGATGCATGCACTGTCACTGCTCACCATCCTCGTGGCCTCCTCAAATGGTGACAGGACAGTGCATGCATCCTTGATCATTAGCCACTGGCATGGTGAAAAAAAAAGCCAAGCTCCCCTGACCCTGTCCTGGTGCCATATGTGCACAGGTACTCATTGATGGCCCTCTGCTGTGTGTGAAGCCGCTGCAGCATTGCCAACATTGAGTTCCACCTGGTGGGCATGTCACAGATGAGGCGGTTCTTGGGCAGGTTGCATTCATTTTGAAGGTCAGCCAGCCGAGCACTGGCATATGATCAGCGGAAATGCCCACAGACTTATCTGGCCTGCCTCAGGAGATCCTGTAAGCCCGGGTACCTGCACAAGAACCACTGCACCACCAAATTAAGGACGTGAGCCAAACAGGGAACATGGGTGAAGTGTCTCTGTTGTAGGGCGGAGAGGAGGTTGGTGCCATTGTCGCAAACCACCATCCCTAGCTGAAGCTGGTGTGGCATCAACCACCTCTGAGCCTGTCCCTGCAAAGCAGCCAGAATCTCTGCCCCAGTGTGGCTCCTGTCCCCTAAGCTGACCAACTCAGGCACCGCATGGCATCTTTTTGCCTGAGTACTTGCGTAACCCCTAGAATGCCTACGGAGCACCGCTGGTTCCGAGGACAAATCTGCACAGGAAGAGGCCATAGAGGAACAAAAAGAGGAGGGGGTGGAGGAGAGAGGTGTGGCAGAATCACCACTACCAGCATTTTGGAGGCATGGTGGCAGAACAAGCTCCAACATTACTGCACCCTGTCCTGCATCCTTCCCAGCTGCCAGCAGGGTTACCCAGTGTGCCGTGAAAGAAAGGTAACGTCCCTGTCCATGCCTGCTGGACCATGAGTCAGCGGTAATATGCACCTTACCGCTGACCGCCCTGTCCAACGAGGCCAAGACATTGCCTTCCACATGCCGGTAGAGAGCCGGAATGGCCTTCGGAGAAAAAAAATGGCGTTTGGGAACCTGCCACTGAGGTGCCGCACATTCCAAAAATTCTCGAAAGGGGGCAGAGTCTACCAGCTGAAAAGGCAGCAGTTGGAGTACCAGCCATTTTGCCAAACTAGCATTTAGTCACTGAGCATTTGGATGGCTGGGACCAAATTTCCTTTGCCAGTTTAGCAACTGGGGTAGGGAAATGTGCCTGCTACAATTGGATTTAGGTGTACCGCTAGCAGATTGCCCGCAAGTGTTTGGGACACCTAATTCTACACCTTCATTCCTCTCAGTGCAGGTCTCTGAGAGGACTGAAGGTATAGTGGGATTGGAGATCCCAGCTGATGAGGAGCAAGGAGAGGTCCACCTTGTTCTTTTGTGTGAGTCTTTTAAGTACTGTTGCCAACGGACTGCATGGGAGCTCGACATATGTCTGGTCAAGCATGTGGTGCCCAAGCGGCTGCTGTTTTGGCCACGCTTGATACTCTTCAGACATATGTTGCAAACAGCAATGCTGCACACGTCTCAAAAAAGACCCACACCAAAGAACTTTTGAAAAAATGCGCGGAGTCAGTAGCGCCCTGCACATGCGGATCTCTGCGATGTGATGCAGTCGGTTGGCTGTCCTTAAGCTGGCCCCTGGAGGGAATCCTGCCTTGTTGGAGATGTGCCTCCTCCTCCTCCCTTCTATCAGGCACCCACGTAGAGTCAGTGACCTCATCATCCCCTCCCTCCTCGCCACTGGAGCAAACCTGGCAGTATGCTGCAGCTGGGGGAACATCACCCCATGCCCTCTGGCAACAGCTGCAATCCACACAATTTAGCTTCTATTCCTCTTCTTCCCAAAACCAGCCTTCCCTTCTCTTGTGCCTTTTGGAACACCTGCTCTGTCTGTAACAAACTCACTTCTGTCCATGACCTCTTTATCATTAACTACTTGCTGTTACTGAAACCTGGCTTTATGAATCTACCAATGCTTCTCCTGCTTCCCTCTCCCATGATGGCCTTCTCTGGACTCATTCCATAGACCCTGTGGATGTAAGGGAGTTAGCGTGGGAATCCTTCCAGCCCCACATAGCATCTTTCAAGTACTTCACCCACCTCCCTCTCTGTCACTCTCCTTATTTGAGGCACATTGTATTTATCTCTTTTCTCCAGTTTCTTTTAGAAGTGTTGTGATCTATTGGCCTCCTGGACCCGTATCAACCTTCCTTGGTGGTTTCTCTGCTTGGCTAATCTACTTGCTCTCTTCTGAAATCACCACAATCATTCTCGGTGACTTTAACATCCCTGTTAATCCTGCTACTTCTAAACCTCTCAGTCTAACATCCTCCTTTGACCTGATTACCACCTTATTATTTTCACTCTCTCCCAGTCTTCTACCTCCTCTTCCTCCAACCGCCTAACAGTTACCCGTGGAAACCTTCGCCACCTAACCCACCTTAACCCTTCTCTTCTCTGCTACTGACCATGACCACCTCTATGACAAAATCTCACCTGCCTCAACCTAACCACTTCTGTCTACAATAGATCCCTTTTCCCCGCCTTGGACACTGGCCCCCCTCACTACACACAGCCAGGCCAGTAAACCCTAAAACTTTGGCAAACAGATGAGACCAGGAGTTTAAAAAAACAAGGCTGCGCTCTTCAGAGTCTGAGGCATAGGACTAAGTCTTAGAAAGACATCAACCAATATAAATCTGCCCTCCAAAAATACAATTTCTGTCTCCTCATGGCCAAGCAGACCTATTTTATCACTCTCATTAACAACTTATCATCCCGTTCCCATCAACTCTTCTCTACCTTCAACGCTACTTCGTCACAAACTCGCCACAAACTCATTCACTGCCCAGGAGATCGCCAATCACTTCAAAAATAAGATTGATACAATTTGTGATGAGATCTCAGCTGTACAGATATCCACCCACCACTTATCAGTCCATATTCACAGGCACGATCAAGTGTTCCCTTTCTAAACCCTGCTACTACAGACAGGGTTGCTAAACGTTTTTCAATACCCACCTATCCCCTGGACCCTCGCAAATACTCATAAACATGCACTAGTGACCCGCATGCTGAAAAAGCCTTCATTGGACCCCACCAAACTTACCAACCTACGCCCCATCTCCTTACTCCCCTTTTTCTCCAAACTTCCTGAACGTCTAGTCTACAACCAACTGAGCGACCATCTCACTGAAAAGAACCTTCTTGATTCACTTCAACCTGAATTTCACCCTCAACTCATCCTACCTATCCCAGTGCACCATTAGCATCACAACTTTACTTCCTCCTCTCCTCTTCCTTTCTCTGTCTGGGTCACCCAAGGTTCTGTTCTTGGACCTCTCCTATTCTCAATCTACACCTCCTCCCTGAGTCAGCTTATAGGCTCCATGGCTTCCAATACCATTTCTGCACTGATGATACCCAAATCTCTCTCTCTACCCCTCAGCTCACTCCATCAGTCTCCTCATGCATCACTAATTTACTAACAAACACATCAGCCTGGATGTCACACCACTTCTTTAAACTCAATCTATCCAAAACCTGAGCTCATAATATTTCTTCCCCACGTGCCCCTTCTCATGACAAAATCAACTTCAATTATCTACTCGCGCCCGCATGCTACGGTACTAGGTGTAATCCTGGACTCTGAACTATCCTTTCGGCCCCACATCCAATCACTGTCCAAATCTTGCTGCCTCAACCTCTGCAACATCTCTAAAATATGCCCCTTCCTAACCAATGACACCATAAAGCTCCTAGTTTGCTCCCTGGTCATCTCTCGCCTCGACTACTGCAACTCCCTCCTCATTGGCTTACCTTTACACATGCTCCTCCCCCTTCAGTCCATCATGAATGCTGCTGCCAGATTCATCAACCTTACCAGCCACTCAGCATCTTCCAATACCTACACTGGTTTCCATTCAGTGTCCTCCACCCCTCTCTGCCAGTCCCTCTACTGGCTTCCATTCAGTGTCCTCCACCCCTCTCTGCCAATCCCTCCACTGGCCTCCATTCAATGTCCTCCACCCCCTCTGCCAATCTCTCCACTGGCCTCCATTCAGTGTCCTTCACCCATCTCTGCCAATCCCTCCACTGGCCTCCACCCCTCTGTGAAAATCCCTCCACTGGCCTCCACTCACCTATTGAGTTAAATTCAAAATACCAACAACAACTAAGGCTGGCCATACATTGTATAATTTTCTTGTTCAATTTACCAAAACCATATAATATGAGGTCAAGCCTATTCACTTTCAATTTGTATGCAATCAGGCTGTTCCTCCCAAGACCTCCTGCTCTCTAGCTCCCTCGTCACCACCTCCCATGCTCGCCTCCAGGACTTCTCCCAAGCCTCTCTCATTCTCTGGAACTCCCTATCCCAATGTGTCTGACTATCTCCTACTCTCTCAACTTTTAGACAATCCCTGAATACCCTTCTCTTCAGAGAAGCCTTTCCTGCCCCCACCTAACACCTGGACTTTTATTTTCTCCATCAGCCCATCCCTCACAGTTATTTATTTATTTTTATTTATTTCAGGTACTTATATAGCGCCATCAATTTATGCAGCACTTTACACATACATTATACATTTACATCAGTCCCTACACCCTCAAGGAGCTTACAATCTAAGGTCCCTAACTCACATTCATACATACTAAGGACAATTTAGACAGGATCCAATTATCCAACCAGCATGTGTTTGGAGTATGGGAGGAAACTGGAGTACCCGGAGGAAACCCACGCAGACACAGGGAGAACATGCAAACTCCAGGCAGGTAGTGTCGTGGTCGGGATTCGAACCAGCGACCCTTCTTACTGCTAGGCGAGAGTGCTAACCACTACACCACTGTGCCTTTTTTTATCCTTTGACCCTCCCTCTTAGAGTGTAAGCTCTCCGGATCAGGGTCCTCTGATTCCTCCTGCATTATATTGTATTGTATTGTAACTGTACTGTCTGCCCTCATGTTGTGCAAACTGTTAGCACGATATAAATCCTGTATATTAATAATAATATATGTGTGTATCATCATCTGCTGGAGAAAAAAGACATCACAGTGACTATGGAGGAAGAGGACGGACATGACGGGGGTTAAAAAATAGAAAATAAGATTTTATTACCTTCTCTGCTGCCGATTTCAGCCACGTCACCTCTACCTCATATCACAAGGAGCTTCCTGCCTGTACCTGACATCACTTCCTGTCTTCCATAGAGACTTCCTGTCTGGGTAGAATTGAGATCACCATCTTGTGGAGATTAGAGGAACTGCAGCCAAGAGAAACGTCTCGTAGTGTGAACACGGCCTTGTATACCTCCCAACATTTTGAGATGAGAATGAGAGACACCTACTACCAAACGTAAGTAGGCATAGGACACGCCCCCTGCCACACCCTCTTAAAGGAGAAATAACCAAAAAAAAGGTTAACTAAATTCACAAGGGCTTTTTTTACTACTACTATTCCTTTATACTGGCTTTTAAAATTTACAAATGCAGCAATTTAGAATTTTGATAAAAGGTTTAGCACTGGGAAACACTTTTTGAAAGATAAAAAGTGCATTTTATATACAACTATATAGATCAGACCAAAATGAGGGACAAATGAGGAGGAAAGAGGGACAGAGGGACATTGCTCCAAATCAGGGACAGTCCCTTGAAATCAGGGACAATGCTGTGAACATGGCCTTGTGCTGTGTGTGTATGTACTGTATATCCTTAAAGATGTGTAGTGCTCCCCCCGCAGGAGCCACTGATGATATCTGGTTCTTTCCCATACAGTACAGAGGCCTCCAGTCACCCAAGCAACAGTCCATTCACTCCGGGCTCCAATAAACAGTCTTTTTGTAATGTATTGCTTGTAGAATAACAGGAGAGGGATTGGGGCAGAGGCATAACTATAGGGGACACAGCTGTGACCCAGCCCCATGCTTGAGGGGGACCATGCGGCTCCCCTGTCATATTTATCTACACATTTGAATAGGGGGGCAGTGGCATTTAGAGGAACTGATCGCCTCCATTTCCCTCCTGCAGCCCCCGCTGAATGGTGGTGTGAGGGAGTGGAGGAGAAGCTGGCTTCCAGCGGCTGCAGGAGGGAAATGAAGGTGATCGGCTCCTCAGGGGGTCTCCAAATTATGGCCCTCCAGTTGTTCAGGAACCACAATTCCCATCATGCCTAGTCATGTCTGTGAATGTCAAAGTTTTACAATGCCTCACAGGGCTTGTAATTCCGCAACAGCTGGAGGGCCGTAGTTTTGAGATCTCCGCTCTATATAAATACACATGTTCACCAGCACACCATGGATCTTGAGTTGCAGTCCACAACTTTTATTGTAGAAAGATCATATTATAACAGAATAGGTGCAACGTTTCAGAGCCACGCAGGATCCCTTCGTCAGGCATGTGATAAAGTGCATACAGTGCAAACAGAATATTAATGAACTACCACCAATCAAAATGAAGGAAAAAAGTGACACCCCCCTCCTCGGACATCACATGACGTCATATTCCCACCAAAAGGCCATAATATACTGCAAAACGAAAACATATTTAAATACAGCAAGGCAGCGCCCCTGTATATTATTTAATAAATAAAGGAGGGCCCAGCAAGCCCCTCAAAGTGCAGTTCCTCCTCGGCGTTCTGGCACATCACCGATCTCGGCACACAATCAGCGGTGATACTAAATTAGATTGCGATGCCCCTGGGTGGCAATCAAACACCCACAATGATAATATGCCACGTCCTAAACCGTTTGACTGGTTGAAGATAGGAAAAATGGACTTTGAAGGCACGTAAAAAAGTATTATATTTTAAAAGTCTACATTAAAAGATTCACAACATATACAAACACAATAACATAATAAAAGATAGGTAGGACTTGATGTGGTTCCCCTGGAGGATATGATAGATAATAATTCGTGTGTGACAAATACTCAGAATATGCCCACACATATGTATGTTCCTCTCAGGATAGATTCCACATGTCCTTAACATAAAAATTCTGCTCTAGGAGCGCATGCGCGGAGCTCTGAGGTATGGCCGCCTAGTCCCGGAGCTCTGTCCCGCTCGAGCTGACAGGTGCCCCCAGTAGTGAGCGACAAGATATTACACTTTATTTGGGGAACAAAAGGGTAGCCAAGGAAACCCTCTACCGTGCTAGTGATAAGGGAGGAGTGGCTCTTCCGAACCTGCTTTGGTATTACCAAGCTGCCCAACTTTCCCAACTCTCAGTCATATTCTCCAAAGTGGCTCACCCTGACTGGGTCCATACAGAACGTCAAGCTACCCCCCATTACACACCAGATTTTCTCCTTTGGTGCTCCCCCAAGGCCAGACCTGCAGTCATGGTACCTACTCTATCACATTCCCTTATCATCTGGGATACCCTCAAATCTAACCCTCACTTGATTTTCAAATGGCACCCCCTATCACACCTATTTCAAGAATCCTCTTTTTCGACCTGGTATGGACATCAAGGCCTTTAGCTGGTGGCTCTACAAGGGAATGTATAGAATAGGACACTTCATCCACCCTGTTGGACCCCTCACTCGGGCTTAATGTATAAGCAAACTAGATATGCCCCCAGAGGAACATTACCGACTATGCCAGTTAAGGAATTTTCTCCACAAATGATGGTCCTCCACACCTGACCCTTTAACACTCACTGAATATGAACTTTAGTGTGGGCAAGCCACAGAGCAGAGGGGTGGGATTTCAGTGATATATCGGTCACTGGCCAAGATGGAATCCAAGACCCTCTTTATGCTAGAATGGTAAAGGTACCTGCGATGATCCTGAAGCCTGGCTGCCTGGCAAAGGGCTTCACAGTCTGCAGTTAAGGGAATTATTAATACGGCACTCGAGGCGAATCTAAAGGTGCTCATGAGATGGTACAGTCAGGTCCATAAATATTGGGACATCGACATAATTCTAATCTTTTTGGCTCTACACACCACCACAATGGATTTGAAATGAAACAAACAAGATGTGCTTTAACTGCAGACTTTAAGCTTTAATTTGAGGGTATTTACATCCAAATCAGGTGAATGGTGTAGGAATTGCAACAGTTTGTATATGTGCCTGACACTTTTTAAGGGACCAAAAGTAATGGGACAATTGGCTGCTCAGCTGCTCCATGGCCAGGTGTGTGTTATTCCCTCATTTTCTTATTTACAAGGAGCAGATAAAAGGTCCAGAGTTCATTTCAAGTGTGCTATTTGAATTTGGAATCTGTTGCTGTCAACTCTCAATATGAGATCCAAAGAGCTGTCACTATCAGTGAAGTAAGCCATCATTAGGCTGAAAAAACAAAACAAACCCATCAGAGAGATAGCAAAAAGCATTAGGTGTGACCAAATCAACTGTTTGGAGCATCCTTAAAAAGAAAGAACGCACCGGTGAGCTCAGCAACACCAAAAGACCCTGAAGACCACAGAAAACAACTGTGGTGGATGACCGAAGAATTCTTTCCCTGGTGAAGAAAACACCCTTCACAACAGTTGGGCAGATCAAGAACACTCACCAGGAGGTAGGTGTATGTGTGTCAAAGTCAACAATCAAGAGAAGACTTCAACAGAGTGAATACAGAGGGTTCAGAACAAGATGTAAACCATTGGTGAGCCTCAAAAACAGACTAGAGTCCAGATTAGAGTTTGCCAAACAACATCCAAAAAAGCCTTCACAGTTCTAGGAACAACATCCTATGGACAGTTGAGATCAAGATCAACTTGCACCAGAGTGATGGGAAGAGAAGAGTATGGAGAAGGAAAGGAACTGCTCATGATCCAAAGCATACCACCTCATCAGTGAAGCATGGTGGTGGTAGTGTCATGGCGTGGGCATGTATGGCTGCCAATGGAACTTGTTCTCTTGTATTTATTGATGATGTGACTGCTGACAAAAGCAGCAGGATGAATTCTGAAGTGTTTCGGGCAATATTATCTGCTCATATTCAGCAAAATGCTTCAGAACTCATTGGACGGCGCTTCATAGTGCAGATAGACAATGACCCGAAGCATACTGCGAAAGCAACCAAAGAGTTTTTTAAGGGAAAGAAGTGGAATGTTATGCAATGGCCAAGTCAATCACCTGACCTGAATCTGATTGAGCATGCATTTCACTTGCTGAAGACAAAACTGAAGGGAAAATGCCCCAAGAACAAGCAGGACCTGAAGACAGTTGCAGTAGAGGCCTGGCAGAGCATCACCAGGGATGAAACCCAGCGTCTGGTGATGTCTATGCGTTCCAGACTTCAGGCTGTAATTGACTGCAAAGGATTTGCAACTAAGTATTAAAAAGTGAAAGGTTGATGGATGATTGTTAATCTGTCCCATTACTTTTGGTCCCTTAAAAAGTGTGAGGCACATATACAAACTGTTGTAATTCCTACACCGTTCACCTGATTTGGATGTAAATACCCTCAAATTAAAGCTGAAAGTCTGCAGTTAAAGCACATCTTGTTCGTTTCATGTCAAATCCATTGTGGTGGTGTATAGAGCCAAAAAGTTTAGAATTGTGTCGATGTCCCAATATTTATGGACCTGACTGTACTTGGTCCCACTAAAACTGTCCAGCATTTATCCCACCTCCTCATCCCTATGCTTCCAAAATTACAGTCATGTAGGATCCATGATACACACATGGTGGGACTGCCCCAAGATCAGGGGCTTCTGGAATAAAAATTTTCCATATGCTCCGAAAGGTCTCTGACCTCCCTATACAAAAATATGCTCACATAGCATTGTTCAATTTCCCTATCTCGAACGCACCCAAACTAGTGAGCCGTCTCATTACGTTCATACCAATTGGAATGAAATTAACTACCGCGAGAGCCTGGAAACAACCCCACCTCTCCTTCAATCTAGTTAAAAAGAAAGTCTCCTGGGTTATGGCCCAGGAAAAGATGGTAAGCACACTTCTAGATACTACAGAGAAATACAAAGCCATCTGGGAACCCTGGATAAGAAATTGACGGTTGGGGCTCACACCTTGATCTGTTATAGATCGCGGACTAGTGTGGGACTATTTAGGTCACTACTTTTCCTTTTCTATCGTTTTTCTCCTCCTATCTTTTGTTTCCTTTCTTTTCCTTTCCTCTTCCTGTCACAACTCTCTCTGGAGCTGGTGTTACTTCATCCCTGACCTTGGGATTCCTCCATGAGAACTCGGACCATTCTCATGGTCCTCTCCGACAGATGGGGTACCTACTAAAATTATCTGAGAAAAATACTAGGAAATGGAATCTATAGGATCCTTCCCAAGATAGCTACCATTGCTACACAACTCTCTCAAGGATCTGACATGGGTATCACACAGTAATAATTAATATAGGATGTTTTTGTTCTGTTTACAACTTATTCTTTCTCTTCCACTGAATTCGTTTGACTTGGTACTCCAAGAATTAGTTTATCGCCATAATGTTCTTGTGACCAATTATATGGTAAATTTTTATGATTGATTTGCTTATACCGTAGAATAAGATCTCTCTTAGGAATTATCCTCAGGATCCAATAATACCAACGCATGTGATTTCCTTTGAGAGCCCTTGGTGGCTTCGCCACATGACACAGATTGATCCCAGGAGGGGTGTCTTGGGGTTCAGATACCCCCTTTTTTTTACTTTTTATTATTCTATTACTTATTGATATGGTATAGCAAGCAGATATTTGGTAGTTATAACTTTAATGGTTCTGGCGCACTCATGTACGACCCTTTGTTATGGACGATATGTTAACATGTATGACTGTTATCATTAACTGCTCTGTTTTCCCTATGTTAAAATGTTAAATATTCAATAAAAATGTATAGAAAATAAAAATTCTGCTCTACATGTTTCGCGACCCGAACCGTCGCTTCTTCAGGACGATAGGGAAACCTGTGTGTTCCCCTATAGGGGTCTATGAGCTCTATATTTTCTTGCCGTAGCGCTAGTGGATGTTTATCAGCTCTACATTGCTACGTAAGTAATGGGAAGGGTTATTCAGCCAAATACCCATATTAAATAAATGCATTCTGCATAATTTACTTTATATATATATATATATATATATTATATACCTTTAGCTACCTTGTGTGCCCCCACATCCTGACAAATGTGCTCATCTACGGTCGCTCTCTGTATATTAGGGGCTCTGGAGGATCATTGGGGGGCGTGTTGTGTCTTTGTTGTGTTGTGTCTTTGAATAGAAATATTCAAGCTCCTGAAGAAGCGATGGTTCGGGTGGCGAAACATGTAGAGCAGAATTTTTATGTTAAGGACACGTGGAATCCATCCTGAGAGGAACATACATATGTGTGGGCATATTCAGGGTATTTCTCACACAGGAAGTATTATCTATCATACCCTCCAGGGGAACCTGTATTATGTTATTGTGTTTGTATATGTTGTGAATCTTTTATTGTAGCGTCACACAGCGGGAGCCTCCCATCATGGATGCGGAGCAGGCCGAAAACGAAGAAGGGAAGAAGACGCCGCGGAGGAAGATGCCGGACGAGAACACCGGAGCAAGAAGCAGAGGATCGGAGGAAGAACCAGAGGAAGAAGAAGATGGAGGAAGAAACCGAAGGAAGGAAGTAGGAAGAAGACCCGAAGAAGATGGAAAGAAGAAGACTTTAAATAAAGGAATTGTCAAAAACTGTCTCTTGTCATTTTTAACATTTTTGACTCTGTTTTGTAAAATGGTAGGGGTACTTTTGTACCCCCTTACCATTTCACACAGGTGGGGCCGGGATCTGGGGGTCCCCTTGTTAAAGGGGGCTTCCAGATTCCGATAAGCCCCCCGCCCATAGACCCCCACAACCACCGGGCAAGGGTTGTGGAGATGAGGCCCTTGTCCCCATCAAGATGGCACCCTCCCAATGTTGAGGGCATGTGGCCTGGTACGGTTCAGGAGGGGGGGCACTCTCTCGTCCCCCACTCTTTTCCTGTGGCCTGCCAGGTTGCATGCTCGGATAAGGGTCTAGTATGGGTTTTTGGGGGGACCCCACACCATTTTTTTGAAAAAAAATTTGGTTCGGGTTTCCCCTGTGGGGAATTCCCATGCCGTTTTTATCAATGAACTTTTATGTGTATTGTCGGACCGACAATTCATATAGCCGCGAGTAGTTTTAAATGACTTTTTTTCCTTTGAAATGTCATTTTGCTGTCAGACTGTTCTAAACACGGGAAACATGCGCCCCTTTACAGGCATACTATAGACACCCCCCAGGTATGAAATTTAAAGGAATATTACACTTTTATTGTTTGACTTTAAGCATTATTAAAATCACTGCTCCCGAAAAAACGTCCGTTTTTAAAACTTTTTTTTGCATTGATCCATGTCCCCTGGGGCAGGACCCAGGTCCCCAAACACTTTTTATGACAATAACTTGCATATAAGCCTTTAAAATTAGCACTTTTGATTATTCATGTTTGAGTCCCATAGACTTTAACGGTGTTCGCGTGTTCGAACAAATTTTTTGCCTGTTCGCAAGTTCTGGTGCAAACCATACAGAGGGGTGTTCGGCTCATCCCTAGTGATAGGTACTCGGGTACTCTGATGGGCTAGTGATAGGTACTCCGGTACTCTTATGAGCTGGAGACAGGTGCTCAGGTACTCTGATGGGCTGGTGATAGGTACTCAGGTACTCTGATGGGCTGGTGATAGGTACTCGGGTACTCTGATGAGCTGGTGACAGGTACTTGATATTCGGATGAGCTGGGGAAAGGTACTCTTTATTTTGGGGCAATCAGTGTGTATTGGTGTACACTGTGATTGGTAACTAGCTGTTACCGCAATCTCCTCCTTGGACACAGCCGATCACGTGGTAAAGAGACATTTTCATTGGCTCTTCACCCCGATCGGCAATGGGCTGTGTCCTGAAGGGGCGTGCAAGAGCGGCGAAAGCAGGCAGATGCCATATGACGCCCGCCCGGAGGGAGGGAGTGTTCCTGCCGGTGTCATTCGTCTATACGTCAGTAGGGAAGTGGTTACATTTCGTTGTTTGTCACCATTTTTACAAGCGTGCGCAGTTTTTAAGCGTGTCATGTTATTTACTCAGCATAACATAATTTTTTATATTCTAACAAAACATTGGGTTATTTACTGTGTTTTTTTCCATTAATATTAAGGGTATTTTTCAAAATAATTTGCGTTTGAAAAACTGCTGTGCAAATACAGTGTGAAAATTGCAACGACTAAATAATTTTCTAGCAAAAAATACAGATTTTATCGTGTAAACAAAAAGTGTCAGAAAAGGGGGGGGTCTACAGGGTCCATCCATAAAAAATGTGGCGTAGCCGTTCTCCGGGTGAAAGTGCGTGTACATTCCTTCTGTGTGAATGGGGAGAAAAGATGAATGTTACAATCATTTCCCAGCCGTGCCGATCTCTGGCCCTGATTCAATAAAAACAATCATTTCCTATAATTCGTCCGCAACATCTAGCGGCCATGTTTTCTAAAAAAACCTTAATCGTAAAAATATCGAAAAATCACATTATGGCCACTAGAGCCGATGATTGTAAAAAAGATCAGGGAGGGATGGTGAGCTCACTCACCCCTTGGCAGTCAGCACCTCTCATCCACTTGTATCTGTGGCTGCTGGGCTTCAAATTTCCAGCCCCCACTTAACTTTTCTGAGTCACATCGCCGGGGATTGGAGTGTGGACAGACACAGGGGGGTAGGAGCGGGATGAAGAGGAGCAGATAGAGCCCTCTCTCCTCTCCCGTCTGTATGTGGGGGGAGGGGGGTGTTAGTGTTGGCTTTGGGCAGTCCCAAAGCCAGCACGGCTTAGACAACTGCAGCCAGCAACCCTGCTGGGAAGTCATAGTCCAGTCTGAATCATGTGTCCGGGTTTTAGACAGTCTGAAACCTGGATGCATGATTTCAAACCTGAACTGCCGGGGTGAATCCCGGACAGGTGGCAACCTCAGGCAAAGGTATATGAGATAGAGTCTGAGGTATCTGATTTGTTACCGGTTACTCCCCTCTATTTCTTCATATGAGGTGATTGCACTGTGATATTCTTTCTCCTGGTCTCTACCATAGTGAGGGTATTCCCTTATGGGGTACTCATGGAGTAGGGTGCGGGAGATAGGGTAAGTGTCTGGACAGAGTATGTGGTAACCCAGGTGTCCTGCAATGAATCCTAGTCATTATCAGGAAGCATCTGAGTACCTCATAAGGGCTCTAGGTGTGTCATGTACCTGTGGCCGAGCCTGACGTGTAGAAGGAGACCTCTTGTAGAGCCCCGGTTCAAGGACCACTGGAGTTGCAAAGCGTGGTGAGGTAAGAGTGCCTGCAAGATCTTCTGTTGGTTGCGGAGATGTGTGGCTGGTATGTAACCAGAGCGGTGCTGGATGGTTGAAGTAGCGGAAGGCCACAGGAACAGCGGATGGAGAGAACACAGTAGATGGAGGGTCAGTGACACCGGAAACTATATAGAGCAGACAGATGTGGAATTAGACGAGCCTGGTCAGCTTCAGAGGATCAGATGCAGGCAAGGTTTGGCAACAGGATATCAAGCAGAGAAGAGGTTAAGCAAGATCAACAGGATAAGCCGGGGTCAGGATAATAGATAGCAAGCGTAGTCAGATTAAGCCGGGTCAAACACAGGAATCAAGCAAGGATCACGGGAACAGGTACACGGGTACAAGCTGGAGATCAGACAGCAAAGTCCTAGTGAACCTGCTGCCCATATATATGGCATTTGGATGCCAGTTATTGGCGCAGGCGCACATTTGTGGGATCACGCATGGGCATTTGTGTCTGCCTTTGGGCAGCTGCTGTGCCATGCACCGTTGGAGATATTTACTGCATATGCAGCTGATGACGTCATTGGCTCATGTGCTCATGAGACAATGACATCATCAGCTGCATTTGCACTGTGAAGTGAATACATTCCAGACATAGTCCTGGTTATAGAGTGATGGTCGGAGGTACAAGGTGACGCCAGGGCTGTTGTTAGAAATCACCTGACAGGGCCCCCACTCCCATCCCCGGCCAGAAGTGACTGAGGACATAGATATATCAGTCCCCTTCTCTGTAGCCTCAGCTGCACAGATGAATGAATTGGAAGCTTCTTTCTCATTCACAAACTGAAGCATAGTAAACACAGTTGTGAAAGGACACAGGAGTGATTGGTACTGATCACTCACTGTGTTCATTCAGGAAAGGAAGGGGCCAGCAAATTATATACTTGTACTGGCCCCTTTCCCCGCTCTCCATCCTGAAACATCCCCCTGTGTGCTTAGAGGAGGGAAGTCGGAAGCTGCTGCGGGGGAAAAGAGCAGACGTGGGGGCCTGGACGGAAGTTGAAGGAGTGCATGTACTAGAACCACTTCCCCTGCAGTGCAGCTGGAGGGAGAAGCTGGCCACACTACAGGGGAAGACAGAAGAGGATCAGTATCTGCAATAGGGATGAGCTTCGACTCGAACATCAGCTGTTCGCTAGTTCGCCAAACAGCGAACAATTTGGGGTGTTCGCGGCAAATTTGAAAGTGCTGATTTCAAAGGCTTATATGCATGGTGTTGTCAAAAAAAGTGTTTGGGGACCTGAGTCTTACCCCAGGGAACATGTATCAATGCAAAAAGTGAAACAATAAAAGTGTAATATTCCTTTAAATTTTGTACCTGGGGGTGTCTATAGTATGCCTATAAAGGGGCGCATGTTTCCTGTGTTTAGAACAGTCTGACAGCAAAATGACATTTCAAAGGAAAAAAAGTCATTTAAAACTACTCGCGGCTATTAATGAATTGCCGGTCCAACAATACACATAAAAGTTAATTGATAAAAACAGCATGGGAATTCCCCACAGGGGAACCCCGAACCAAAATTTAAAAAAAAAATGGCATGGGGGTCTCCCTAAATTCCATACCAGGCCCTTCAGGTCTGGTATGGATATTAAGGGGAACCCCGCACCAAAATTAAAAAAAAAAATGACGTGTTGTACCCCCTAAAAATCCATACCAGACCCTTATCCGAGCACGCAACCTGGCAGGCCACAGGTAAAGAGGGGGGGACGAGAGAGCGCCCCCCCTCCTGAACCGTACCAGGCCACATGCCCTCAACATTGGGAGGGTGCTTTGGGGTAGCACCTCCCCCAAAGCACCTTGTCCCCATGTTGATGAGGACAAAGGCCTCATCCCCACAACCCTTGGCCGGTGGTTGTGGGGGTCTGCGGGCAGGGGGGCTTATCGGAATCTGGAAGCCCCCTTTAACAAGGGGACCCCCAGATCCCGCCCCCCCTGGTAGGTACATAAGTACCCCTACCATTTCACAAAAAAAGTGTCAAAAATGTTAAAAATGACAAGAGACAGTTTTTGACAATTCCTTTATTTAAATGCTTCTTCTTTCCATCTTCTTCGGTCTTCTTCCTTCTTCCTTCCTTCTTCCTTCGGTTTCTTCCTCCATCTTCTTCTTCCTCTGGTTCCTTCTCCGATCCTCTGCTTCTAGCTCCGGTGTTCTCGTCCGGCATCTTCCTCCGCGGCATCTTCTTCCCCGCTTTGTTCTTGGGCCGCTCCGCATCCATGATGGGAGGCTCCCGCTGTGTCAAGCTTCTCGTCTTCTGACACTTCGTAAATAACGGAGGGTGGGGCCATTCGGTGACCCCGCCCCCCTTTGACGCACGGGGACTTGACGGGGACTTCCCTATGGCATTCCCCTGTGATGTCAGAGGGGGCGGGGTCACCTGTTACGTAACCGGGTGACCCCGCCCCCTCTGACATCACGGGGACAGCCATTGGGAAGTCTCCGTCAAATCCCCGTGCGTCAGAGGGGGGCAGGGTTGCCAGGTGGCCCCACCCTCTGTTATTTAAGAAGTGTCAGAAGACGAGAAGCATCACACAGCGGGAGCCTCCCATCATGGATGCGGCCCAAGACCGAAGCGGGGAAGAAGACGCTGCGGAGGAAGATGCTGGACGAGAACACCGGAGCAAGAAGCAGAGGATCGGAGGAAGAACCAGAGGAAGAAAAAGATGGAGAAAGAAACCGAAGGAAGAAGGAAGGAAGAAAACCTGAAGAAGATGGAAAGAAGCATTTAAAAAAAGGAATTGTCAAAAACTGTCTCTTGTCATTTTTAACATTTTTGACACTTTTTTTGTGAAATGGTAGGGGTACTTTTGTACCCCATTACCATTTCACACAGGGTGGGCGGGATCTGGGGGTCTCCTTGTTAAAGGGGGCTTCCAGATTCCGATAAGCCACCCGCAGACCCCCACAACCACCGGCCAAGGGTTGTGGGGATGAGGCCCTTGTCCTCATCAACATGGGGACAAGGTGTTTTGGGGGGGCTGCTACCCCAAAGCACCCTTCCAATTTTGAGGGCATGTGGCCTGGTATGGTTCAGGAGGGGGGCGCTCTCTCATCCTCCCTCTTTTCCTGTGGCCTGCCAGGTTGCGTGCTCGGATCAATATGAGAATAGGAGTTGCCTATCAATAAAATTTCAGAACAAATGTGACGCGCATTCCTCCAGCCGTGACCAGTATTGGTCATATTTTAT
Source organism: Aquarana catesbeiana (assembly GCF_042186555.1). Taxonomy (NCBI): domain Eukaryota; kingdom Metazoa; phylum Chordata; class Amphibia; order Anura; family Ranidae; genus Aquarana; species Aquarana catesbeiana. Next base: position 297,907,418 of record NC_133331.1, on the reverse strand, counting down.
TTCAGTGATTTCCTCTGGTATGGATTTTTGAGGGGACCCCACACCATTTTTTTTAAATTGTGGCGTGGAGTTCCCCTTAAAATCCATACCAGACCTGAAGGGTCTGGTATGGATTTTGAGGGGGACCCCAACACCATTTTTTTTACAATTTTGGTGCGGGGTTCTCTTTAATATCCATACCAGACCTGAAGGGCCTGGTATGGAATTTAGGGGGACCCCCATGCCATTTTTTTTTTTAAATTTTGATTCAGGGTTCCCCTGTGGGGAATTCCCATGCCGTTTTTATCAATGAACTTTTATGTGTATTGTCGGACCGGCAATTCATTAATAGCCGCGAGTAGTTTTAAATTACTTTTTTCCTTTGAAATGTCATTTTGCTGTCAGACTGTTCTAAACATGGGAAACATGCGCCCCTTTACAGGCATACTATAGACACCCCCCAGGTATGAAATTTAAAGGAATATTACACTTTTATTGTTTCACTTTAAGCATTATTAAAATCACTGCTCCCGAAAAACCATCCATTTTTAAAACTTTTTTTTGCGTTGATACATGTCCCCTGGAGCAGGACCCGGGTCCCCAAACCCTTTTTAGGTCAATACCATGCAAATTAGCCTTTAAAATTAGCACTTTTTTTCTAATGTTCGTGCGAAGTTTTGGTCCGTTTGCAAGTTCTGGTGCAAACCGAACCGGGGGGGTGTTCAGCTCATCCCTAATCTGCAATAAGACAGTACAGCTGTCCCTCCTGCTCAGCAGGTGCCTGCCCCCCCATTTTGAACTGATGGGGCCCGGGCCCAGTACAGGAGGGCTGGCTGTATTGCCTTATCAGCTGCCTTGGTTGACCCTGTCTTACCTGTCCAATATATAACGCCCAAGCTTCATCCATCGCGGTGGGCATACCCCCCAATGGGGTCTTAGGGACATGGAGAATGTTGCATTTGGCCACTAGATGGAGCTAATGCCTATGATACTTAGTGCCATATAATAGCCAAATGCAGTTTTCTCTGTATTACATTAATAGTTGGTATAATATTGCTGGTCTAATTATCTTATGTCCTAATATGTGACAAGCATTCAGCCAGCTGTGCCAAATTCTGGCCGTATTTTCATTTACACAGCAATTTCCTATGACCGTCATCTCAATTATGGGGCAATAATGCGGTATTATTACTGCAGTGCCACATTATTGCCAGTAGACGCGAGCCAATGACCATAGGAAATCACTGAAATAAAATATGACCAATACTGGTCACGTCTGGAGGAATGCGCGTCACATTTGTTCTGGAATTTTATTGATAGGCAACTCCTATCCTCATATTGATTAGCGGTTCCAAATAAATAACTACTGCAGTAGAGAACAGACACAAAAGATACACTCCGCATCTTCCCAAATAACTGTTCTGTTTTATTATGACACAATTGAAGGTTTTTATACACATGATTACGTAGCTATCACATTAATATTACAATTGTACTTTTATGGTAACAAGGGGCGTAACATAGGCAGGCTAATTCTAATCAGGACTGGAAAGAATGCAAACATGTCATGAAAACATTATTAGAGCCGTGTGCAATACATACAAAATACAATACAATTCTATACAGAACTTACACATTTCCTTTACACATTCATTCTACAAAGTTTTTAGAAACAGACCTGTAAGTGTTTGTGAAATCTTCCACCACAAAATGTACTCAGCCAATGAGAGGTAATGACTCCATTTTTATTTTTCTCCTGCTATCAATGGCCAACACGGTACAACACTTCATCCATGTCTTTGGTGATCTCTGATCTCCTTATCAACTGTTTCTTCCATGATGAAGATCAGCCATGGAGTATATCTGAGGTGTATATCAGGGTGTGCTTCTTCCCCACATGTCCAGCAACATTCATATACAAGACATTTCCCGCACTCACTAACACACCTCGAGGGTTGTGTGGGACCCCTGATGTACAGGAAGACAGGACTTCAGTGAGGAACAATTCCCTCACTCAGGACAGGAAAGGGGCTTCTCCCCTGTATGCAGTTTCTCATGTTTGTAAAGACTGGACTTCCTTGAAAAATATTTACCACACTCAGGACAGGAATATGGCTTCTCCCCCGTGTGCAATCTCTGATGTCTGAAAAGATTGGACTTACGTGAAAAGCATTTCCCGCACTCAGGACAGGAATGTGGCTTCTCCTCTGTGTGAGATTTCTGGTGTCTATAAAAGCTGGACTTATCTGAAAAACATTTCCCGCACTCAGGACAGGGATGCAGGTTCTTCTCCATGTGCAATCTCTGATGTGTGGTAAGACTGGACTTCAGTGAAAAACATTTTCCGCACTCAAGACAGGAATGCGGCTTCTCCCCCGTGTGAGATCTCTGATGTATGGTAAGACTGGACTGCGCTGAAAAACATTTCCCGCACTCAGGACAGGAATGCGGCTTCTCCCCCGTGTGAGATCTCTGATGATCTGAAAGATGGGACTTCCGTGAAAAACATTTCCCGCACTCAAGACAGGAATGCGGCTTTTCCCCTGTGTGCAATCTCTGATGTTCGGAAAGATGGGACTTCTGTAAAAAACATTTGCCGCACTCAGTACAGGAATAAGGCTTTTCCCCCGTGTGCAATCTCTGATGCGTGGAAAGATGGGACTTCTGTATAAAACATTTTCCGCACTCAGTACAAGAATACAGCTTCTCGCCCGTATGCATTTTCTGATGATGGGAAAGACTGGACTTTTGTGAAAAACATTTGCCACACTCAGAACAGGAATAAGGCTTCTCCCCCATATCAGATCTCTGATGTATGACAACCTCTGATTTTTTTCCAAAACATTTCCCACACTCAGTACAGGAATATGGCTTCTCACCTGTGTGAGTTCTTTTATGCACTTTAAGTTTGGATTTATAATAGAAACACTTCCCGCACTCAGTACAGGAAAACATCTGATCTGTTGGAAGGGCGGCACCGTCCCTCACAGTCTGAGGTTCCTCAGGATAAGAGGAATACGATGGTCCGGCACCGTCCCTCACAGTCTGAGGTTCCTCAGGATAAGAGGAATACGATGGTCCGGCACCGTCCCTCACAGTCTGAGGTTCCTCAGGATAAGAGGAATACGATGGTCCGGCACCATCCCTCACAGTCTGAGGTTCCTCAGGATAAGAGGAATACGATGGTCCGGCACCGTCCCTCACAGTCTGAGGTTCCTCAGGATAAGAGGAATACGATGGTCCATCTACACTGTGTGGTGCCGGATGGACATTTGAGGTAGTCGGGTTTTCTCCTGGACTATACTGTGTGATGTCCTCATCTTCTACTTTACAGTCTGGAGACAAAGTGAGACAATCCTCTGAGGTTTTCCTCATCTCCCGTCCATCTACTAAAATAGAAATACAAAGATTATTACTAGACATGAGCTGATTGGTTCCCCTAAACCAGGACTCCGCCCACATCAGGCAGCTTTGTCTCTGAGGATCTTACAATTCCCCCCTCAAGGTAACTAGTAAATGGGTCCTCTGATCTCCTACCAGTTCATTTCTTTATTCATGGACCTTAGTCAGAGAGTGAGGAAACAACGAGAACTGTCTTTTATAGGAGTGACAGTGATGAGGGGATTATAGGACGAGTGTCCCCACCCCCTCTATCACTCATTGCCATCTTCCCAACACAAGAAGTCCTGCACTTCCTTATTTAGTCCATGATTTAGTCATGAATAACAGCGGGGCTGAGCCCCACCAGAGGTCAGAGAGTGAGGATGGGGGGAGAACAACCAAAATGAAGACTGGACTGATCCTGAAGACCACCATCATTGGGTTATTGACTCCTCCCTCATTATCACTTTCTGTTTAAGGTTCCAAAGTTGGAGGATGTTATCACATTATTATCACCATGTAAAAGTCTGTGCTCCAATCAAATCATCAGATATAAAATGTCCAGCTGGTAGGAAATGGATGTAACAAAAGAGAATACATATTATGTGTATATATAGCAGTGGGTGGAGGGGAGAGAGCAGAAGTCAGGAGTATGTAATGTACAACATAGAGTATATAGTGCAGGGGTCAGGAGTATGTAATATACAACATATAATTACTATATACGGTGTAATGGTCAGGAGGACTTATAATATTGGTATTCTGTAATCAGCAGAATCTCCATAAATCCAGTCTAGATACATAAATTGTGTCTGCAGCACATAGAAGGAAGATTATCCGAGAGAAATACAGGAATACAGGACGGGGAACACAGCTCAGGAAAGTGACCAGGGGATTACAGGCTGATATCACCCAGTCCCCACCCTACTCTGGACCAATCAGTGAGCAGTATGGGTGGAGGAATGTATTTAGCGTTAATGACCCACCTGTGCTGATCTCTGTAGGAGTGTCCTCCTCTATAAATGTCCCCGTTATTCCATCCTCCTCCATAGACTGCTGATCATCCCTCACATACCTCTCTTCTTCTTCTGATTTAACCTCAAATTCTATATCGATTGGATCTCCACTCTAAACCATGAACATGATAGAAAAATATTGTGACATCATATAGAAAAAAAAAAAAAACATCCTCTGCAGAAGTCCATGTTCTAGATGCTCCGATCCACCAACCTTGTAACATTGAGGCATGGTGTGATCTTCCTGTGTGGAATCCTGGGAATACAGAGGACGGGGACATCTCTCTGGTGGGTTCCTGGTATTAGGTGGCTCCATCATATCCTTGTGTCCTTCTGAAAACTCCTCCATCACTCCATACTCCTCATCCTCCTCTTTATACTCTTCTTTAACATCAATATTATCATCCCCGAGGTTTCCACTCTGCATATATAATAAAACATTCATTGTAACAAACATGCTTTAGTATAAGGCCTGATGCACACGGGGCGTTCAAAAAAATTAGCTGCAAAGCCGCTACCAACGCCAGGAAAAGGCGGCTGAAAAATGTGCTTTTAGTAGCTTCTTGCATTGGCGGTAATGCACGTTTAGCCGCGCTAGCTCTTAGCAGCGTTTCTCTGCCTCTATTCAAAATTGATGGTTCCCTATGAGAGGCCATTGATTTGAACAGAAGTCGCACCACAAGTCAGCTCATGATGATCCGACTTGCGGTGCGGCTTGTGCGCTGAGGACCTTGAAGGGGAACCCTCGCCAAAATGAGAAAAAAAAACTGGCATGGGGTTCTCAAGAGCATACAAGACTCTTCAGTTTGGTATGGGCGTAAAGGGGAACCCCCATGCCAAAAAAAAACAGACCATTATCCGAGCATGCAGCCTGGCAGTTTAGGAAAGGAGGGGGGGGACAAGCGAGTGCCCCCCTCCTGGATCATACCAGGCCACACGCCCTTCAGAATGGGGGGGGTAGGGTGCTTTGGGCAGGTGGGGGGCTCTGTGCCCCTTACCCCAAAGCACCTTGTCCCCCATTTTGATGGGGATAACGGCCTCTTCCCCACAACCCTGGCCGGTGGCTGTGGGGGTCTGCGGGCAGGCAACTTATCTGAATCTGCAAGCCCTGTTTAAGAATCTGGGGCACATTTCTTAAAGGGGGCTTCCAGATTCCAATAAGCCGCTCGCCCGTAGACCCCCATAACCACCTGCCAGGGTTACGAGAAAGAGGCCCTTGTCCCCATCAACATGGGGACAAGGTGCTTTGGGGAGGGGGGGAGCGCAGAGCTCCCCCCATCCCCCCATAATGAGGGCATGTGGCCTGGTATGGTTGGGGGGGCATTCGCTCATCCCCCCCTTTCCTGACCTGCCGGACTGCATTCTTGGATAAGGGTCTTGTATGGAGTTTGGGGGGGACCCCAAGCCAATTATTTCTCTTGGGGGGGAACCCCATGTCAGTTTTTTTTTCTTTAATTTTGGCGAGGGTTCCTCTTCAAGATCCTTAGTGCACAAGCCGCACCGCAAGTCGGATTACCATGATCTGACTTGTGGTGCAACTTCTATTCAAATCAATGGCCTCTCATAGGGAACTATTGATTTTGACATTGAAAAAAAACGCTTGGTGCGGCTTAACAGCATTAAGTCACGTTTAGCAGCGTTAGACATTTTTACAGCTCTAATGCTGGTCCTCAGAAAGCGCTGGGTCTGAGGTTTTTTTTTCAGCTTGAAAACGCCTTATGCCACTTACAGCTCCTAAACACCTGTGTGTGCGCATGAGGCCATAGAATAAAATGGAGAAGCGTTTTTAAGCTGAAAAAATAAACCTCTGGCGCTGCTAAAAGCGACTGTAAAAATGAACTGTGTGCATGAGGCCTAAGTCATAACTACCAATAACTGTCAATCATCTACCTGATGATGGTGGGGGATGGTGTGACCTTCCTGTGTGGAATCTCGGGAATACAGAGGACGGGGACATCTCTCTGGTGGGTTCCTGTAGCTGGATGACTCTTCCATGGTGTCTTGGTGCAGATTTTTGTAAACTTTTAGATACTCTGACTCCTCCATCACCCCATCCTCATCATCCTCCTCTTTTATCTCTTCTTTAATCTCAACTTTAGGATCTCTCAGGTTTCCACTCTGAATATATAATAAAAATGACATCAATGGTAACAATGCAGATAATGTACAGATCCTAATGATACTATCAGTGATTGTTCCTCATCTACCTGATGATGGTGAGGGATGGTGTGACCTTCCTGTGTGGAATCCCGGGAATACAGAGGACGGGGACATCTCTCTGGTGGGTTCCCATTACTGGATCCATCTGTAGGAAACACACACACTGACTGAATACATTGTTTCTATGTGTTTATCAGATGATGGGGGATCTAGGTGGACCCTCCGTACTGCTCTCTCCTTTACAATAAAGTCTCCTCTTACCCGGTGATGTGAGGGGCGGCTGATTGTCCATCATGACGTCCTTCCCAGCACCGCTCACCTCTCCTGTCAGCAGCTCGATGATCTCTCTGGTGACTTCTAGAATCTTCTTTTTATTTCTCTATTCTATCAGGGAGGGAGGTGGAGGCAATGTGATGGTCATATGATCTCCAGACTTCACAGGAGGAAAACTCTAGATTTGAACACAAATAGTAAAATCAAATGACATTCCCAGAATCCTCCTCACCTCACTGGTCAGGTCTCTTTTTATTTAAACCCCACTTCATGCTGAGGTTTCTGATATTACATACAATGCAGGTCCAACAGCCCTAATTTGAAAGTGAGGAGGCCAGGGGCCGGTCCACATCCTAAGAGCATCAGAAAAAAAGTTGGATAGAGGGATATTAAGAGGAGGAGCTGTGAGGTCAGTGTGATGTCATAGGATTCTCTGACTCTGATTGGAGGGACATTGGGAGGAGGAGCTGTGGGGGGTGCTGCGTGAGGTTTCTGTACACAGAATAATATCTCTCAGGTGCGTCCCTCCTCTCCTAAACTGGAAGATGATCTTTGTCTTTGGGCTTTGCCAGGACACATCATATTCCTGTGATCTCCGTGTACTCCGGAGACTTTACTGATCACATTTTAGGATGAATATCTGAGACTGGGATCATTATGGGAAAAAAAAAATTCCGGACATTTACTGCAAATTAAATGTTTCCCTTTTTCTACTTATTTGAATCTTATAAAATAAAGACATACATATTCCAATCCCTCCTAAATAAACCGCCCACCCCCCACCACTAATAAAAGTACTATAATCCGTTTGTCAGGAGTGTGTTGCGCTCCTACTCCTAATTCCTGTATCCTGGTTTTGGCTGTGATGCATTCTTTCTTTCTGTCTGTCCACCTGCAAGGTGATTGATGTGGTCAGTCTCTGGGTGGAGACCAAACCTGATTTAAGCCAGCCAAGCCTGCAGTCTCATGCTTGTGATATTGCGTTTGTAACATGTGCTCCAAGCTCTCTGTTTGTCTGCCCTGCTATGCTGTTTGAATTTGCTCGTTGATGACCTCGGTTCGGATATCGACTACACTCTGAACTCAGTCTGACTTTTGACTATGGATTTGACCCTGACTATTCTGAACCTTGCCTGCCTTGTACCCGGACTGTCATTGAATCACTCGGCCTGTCTGCCAACCGCAAATACCTGATTGCTGTGCTGAGTTTGCGCCTTCCTTGGCGTGGTGGCCAGGAACTATAGCATTGTGTATAAATCCTGGGGGCAACTGGTAGACCTGCTTGCCTTATGGGTAAGGGGGCTGCTATAGGTGAAGAACACAGAAGCCAGCTATAGTGTCTGACCACCTGCGTTAGGGGTAAGTGTGACATTGTTAGTATAGATGTAGAAAATGTACAATAGACGGATGAGGTGAGAAGGTGATTGGTGGAAAAGGTGACATCTCCAAAATGAAGGAAATGTTCCAGCCCTGTAAGTGGGGGGGGGGGATGTTCTGATCTTGAAAAGGTTAATCTACCATTCCACATTATATATGGCTGGGGGGCACATATCTGGGGTTCATCTATAAGTGGATTCTTTATTTAAGTGGGCACACTTTGGTTTTGCACAAAGTGAGAAACTACAGCAAACACCAAACAGACTGCAGGTGACCTTGTTTCCCCATCTAGCTCTCCTTCCTCTCTGTATTATATTGTATTGTAACTGTACTGTCTGCCCTCATGTTGTGCAAACTGTCGGCACGATATAAATCCTGTATAATAATAATATATGTGTGTATCATCATCTGCTGGAGATAAAAGACGTCACAGTGACTATGGAGGAAGAGGACGGAACATGACGGGGGGTTACTGGGTGTAAATAGAAAATAAGATCTTATTACCTCCTCTACTGCCGATTTCAACAATGTCTCCTCTGTTATTCGTACCTCATGGAACTTCCTGTCCTTATCTAACATCACTTCCTGTTTTCCCTGACATCACTTCCTGTCTTCCTTAGAGACTTCCTGTCTGGATAGATGTGAGAAGATCACCACCTCGTGGAGCTCAGAGGAACTGCAGCCCAGAGAAACGTCTCGTAGTGTGAACACAGCCTTGTGCTAGGGTTGCCACCTCATACATTTAAACCCGAACACATATTAATTGCACGGGTTCTGTGGCTGATTAAGGAGGTAATTAAACACACTCGGTGCCTTATCTGCATTAAATTAGCCTCAAAACCTGTGTAATTAATATGTGTTCGGGTTTAAAAGGATGAGGTGGCAACCCTACCTTGTGCGGTGTGTGTATGTACTGTATATCCTTATAGTACACCTCCCAACTTTTTGAGATGGGAACAAGGAACACCTATTAGGAGAATTAAAGGAGAATTATTTTTAAAAAAAGGATTAGGTAAACCCACAAGTGCTTTTTTTTCACCCCTACAATTACTTTATACCGACTATTTGACTTTACAAATGCAACAATTTAAAAATTGGATGAAAGGTTTCGCACTGGGAAACACTTTTTGAAAAGTTAAAAAGTGCATTTTATATTTATATAGATCAGACCAAACTGACGTACAAATGAGGAGGAAAGAGGGACAGAGAGACTTTGTTGCAAATGGGGGACAGTCCCTCAAAATCCGGGACAGTTGGAAATTATCCTTATAGATGTGTAGTGCTCCCCCCGCAGGAGCCACTGATGATATCTGTTCTTTCCACACAGTACAGAGGCCCCCCAGTCACCCAAGTAACTGTCCATTCACTCCAATAAACAGTCTAGGGGTTTGTCTCTTTGTAATGAATTGCTTGTAGAACTCGGAGTTTGGGATACTCCAAAACTGCTACCAACATTAACCCCTTGCCTACCGGGCAATTTTACCCGCTTTCTGTCCAGGTCAGTTTTTAAGTTTTCAGCGCTGTCACACTTTGAATGACAATTGAGCGGTCATGTAACACTGTACACATAGGACATTTTTATCACACAGATAGAGCTTTCTTCTGGTCATAGTTAATCAACACTGGGGGGGGGGGGGGGGGTATTTTTTGCTAAATTAACAAAAAAAACATTGACAATTTTGAAAAAAACACAATTTTCCATAGTTTGTTATAACATTTTGCATCACTGGTGTGTGCTGATGAGGCTGCACTGATAGGTTACACTGATGGGAACTGATAGGCAGCTCTAAATGAGGAGGCACTGATTGGCATTACTGATGAGCTCTGATTGGCAGCACTGGTGGGCACTGATTTTTATTAGTGCCAATGTCCCTTTAACATAATCACACACATAGGTTGGACTTGATGGACTTGTGTCTTTTTTCAACCTCACCTACTATGTAACTATGTAACACATACCAGTTATCGGCTCTCCTCTCCTCACACTGTCAGCACGAGGAAAGGAATGCCGATAATTGGCTTTTGTTTACGTTGTGATCATCTGTGATTGGACACGGCTAATCACGTGGAAAAGAGCCGCTGATTGGCTCTTTAACCCCAATTTATATTAATTCCCTCCTACTTTGCATTTAACCCTGATTGCATTAAGCACGGCCTCATCCCCCATGTGACGTCCATCTCTAGACCGGACCCTGCATACACCCACTTCCACCTCATCCATCTGCGGACAGACACCGCACACACGGAGCGGCACCAACGAAGTATGTTTGGCAGACGACCTCCATGTGGACTTGGTCCATGCGGCACTAGGAGCCTTTCAGCACGGTCGGGGAGTGGTGAGATTGCACGGTGTATATTGTCCATTGGACACCCACCACATCCAGCCGGCTTCCTAGCGTCATACGGCATGCACTCCGCTCCTACTGGAACCCGCTTACAGACCGGCCCCCATACAGCCAGATCAGTCACGGGGAAACCATTCAGCATACTGGAGCTCAGACATCTGTCAGCCTTATTTACTGGAACTTACGGCGATATCATGTACATAAGTAAAAACGGGGGTTATTCCTGCGCTACCAGTTAGGAAAATAGGTCTAGTAATCGATTTTTAAACCTATATGCAACTTCTCTTAACGGACAGCTGCATGCACCGAAAACAAGGGCTCAAACACCAGCCCAATTCAAATGGTATAGAGAGAGGGGGGGGGGGTGCTGCGCTAACCAGAGGGGTCTTGGCTTATAGGGATAGGTAATATTTCCTAGTATCCATAGATCACGAGGTTTTAAATAGTGAAAAACGTCAGAAAATCGCATGAATTGGAATAGAGAGTATGCATAGATGTAGTGACTCAAAATTAATTACATATGTAGATCCAATCGGTGATATAAATATAAGAATAAACACTGGTGCATATATTGATTAAAAAAGTAACATATAAAAACCAATTTTGCATATGTTAAAAATGTTTAAAAATTCAATATAGCCAAAGTGCTCGTGCTCTTGTGCCTTAAATATAAAGATCAAACTCATACATATGCTAAAGTGCAAAAATGAAGCAATAAAATAAAAACAAACAAGTCATATATCAAGTGGAAACAAACAGAAAACGAGTGAAGCAAACAAGAAAAAAGAAGAAATGGTCGCCTGATCCTTATGTTGCGACCCGTGCGACAGTGCAAGTATAATGTGAATGAATAAACCCACTCTGATAATTAGTGTCCAGAGTAAATTAATAATTCAAGTGTCCAAAGAAATAAATAGTGTTCAAAAGCCAGTGCTTAAACGCAATACTCCAATGACAGTGGGGTGTTACTATGCAGATCAGACACTCTATGTCTTCTTCATGCAGCATGCACTAGTGTAGGTAATGGCCCCTTACCTAGCGGTGCTAGGTCAACCGCATATAAGTTGTTAACTCTCGAGGTCCTGGGTCTCTCCTGTGTCTCTGTGTCCAGACTTGCTGACTCTACAGGATCCTATTGGGGGCTGGGATATGTCTAGTTGTGGTCCTAACTGGGGTCCTGGGACAGTGCGGCTCCTAGCTCCTCCTCCACATCATGTCTCCATTGTATGTAAGATATAGGATAAAGTACCCAGATAGTGAAGAATGTTTTTATAGGTCACTTTATTCACATAAACCATATACAGAGTACTCACATTAGCAGTTGTTCTCATAAAGCATGGTATCCTATGAGCAGCGAGCTCGCAATGCATTCAGCAAGGAAAGTAAAACGAAACAAGCCTATTCCGTCCCTACGCGTGACGTCACTTGATCACGTGACTTCTTCAGGGGATAAACGAAATAGGCTGATGTTAGTCTTAAATAGTCTCTCCCATAGGAATAGATTGGCGGCCATTTTCTTGTAGCCGCGCCGGCCATCATTAGGTTACCCATGTGCGCGGCCATTTTCTTGGTTGGTAAAAGGTATGGCAAATGTATTCAGTGGGAGGAGGCCGAATTGTTGGTATGTTTCCATGGTGATGGAGCGGGACGTCCTTATCTCGTTTGTGTATCTTTCAGAGGTGGTTGTTACACCACGCCAGACTCTGAGAAGATGCAGACCCGTTGGCATGTAGTTTAAATGGAGGGCTAATCGTGGGTTCTGGTTCTGTGTAGCGATGTGAATGGGGCATATATAAAATCTTTATTAAAATATTAAACTTTAAAAGAAAAAAGAAGAACACTCAGGTTCTTAGTATAAAATACTTATGTAAGACTCCAGGGGTATATTAATTGGTAAAAAGGACCAGTTCCTTCTATATAAAATCTGTATATATAAAAGGGGGTGGTAATTGGTTAGCTACTTCACAGGGAGGTGGTGGAATAGGCTTATTTCCCCTATCCTGTAAACAACACACTAGGGTAAGCGGGGGGGGGGGGGTATCTGGGTACTTTATCCTATATCTTACATACAATGGAGACATGATGTGGAGGAGGAGCTAGGAGCCGCACTGTCCCAGGACCCCAGTTAGGACCACAACTAGACATATCCCAGCCCCCAATAGGATCCTGTAGAGTCAGCAAGTCTGGACACAGAGACACAGGAGAGACCCAGGACCTCGAGAGTTAAAAACTTATATGCGGTTGACCTAGCACCGCTAGGTAAGGGGCCATTACCTACACTAGTGCATGCTGCATGAAGAAGACATAGAGTGTCTGATCTGCATAGTAACACCCCACTGTCATTGGAGTATTGCGTTTAAGCACTGGCTTTTGAACACTATTTATTTCTTTGGACACTTGAATTATTAATTTACTCTGGACACTAATTATCAGAGTGGGTTTATTCACTCACGTGATCATTCACATTATACTTGCACTGTCGCACGGGTCGCAACATAAGGATCAGGCGACCATTTCTTCTTTTTTCTTGTTTGCTTCACTCGTTTTCTGTTTGTTTCCACTTGATATATGACTTGTTTGTTTTTATTTTATTGCTTCATTTTTGCACTTTAGCATATGTATGAGTTTGATCTTTATATTTAAGGCACAAGAGCACGAGCACTTTGGCTATATTGAATTTTTAAACATTTTTAACATATGCAAAATTGGTTTTTATATATTACTTTTTTAATCAATATATGCACCAGTGTTTATTCTTATATTTATATCACCGATTGGATCTACATATGTAATTAATTTTGAGTCACTACATCTATGCATACTCTCTATTCCAACTCATGCGATTTTCTGACGTTTTTCACTATTTAAAACCTTGTGATCTATGGATACTAGGAAATATTACCTATCCCTATAAGCCAAGACCCCTCTGGTTAGCGCAGCACCCCCCCCCCCCCCCCCCTCTCTCTCTCTATACCATTTGAATTGGGCTGGTGTTTGAGCCCTTGTTTTCGGTGCATGCAGCTGTCCGTTAAGAGAAGTTGCATATAGGTTTAAAAATCGATTACTAGACCTATTTTCCTAACTGGTAGCGCAGGAATAACCCCCGTTTTTACTTATTGATCCATTACATACATACATTCCCGCAGCAACCATGGAAGTGTTGTCATTTTTGGAAAAAAGAAAAATAAACCTAGAGGAAGTGTTTAATGTCAATCAACCCAACAGAAATAAAACAGGCGACTTAGAAAGCCTAATGAGAAGATTGGGACACAATATGGAAAAACAAGTCAGTCTATGGTGGGACACCAACACCTTCGAGACAGATCTGAAAGAAGGTATTGTCCCTAGGAGATTAAGATGGGACGTCCCTCCAAACGACGGCCTAGTTGACCAGGAGTCGACTGACGAATGGTTCAAATTCTTCAACGATAAAGGCCTGGAACTCTTGAGGTTCCTACTACAAAGGAAAAAGAGGAAGACTGAAATAATCAAACGGAATATTGCTGAAATTAAGGAACAACTGGAAACTTTCAAAGAAACGACAGAATTCAAAACACTTACCACACAGCTAAATAGGGATTTAACCAAGAAGGACAAAGAGGTACAACAAAGAAAAAGTAAAAAATACATTAGGGACATTAATGATTTTAGGAATAACCAAGCCTTCAAATGGCAAAACCAAATAGGAAAGACAGAAGCCAGCTCCACATACTCAACTCCTGAGAAAACAGTAAGAATGTACCCACAGCAGACAAATGAACCTCCCATACAGAGCCCACAAAGTAGAGGCTACTACAATCAGAAAGACGGAAACGAAGGAATGACACCCAGACAACATTACCAAGATTATGGATATAGGAATGAATATCCACATACCCCCCAGAGAGGGAACAGAAGACCCCAACAAAGCGATAGAACGCCACAGAATGGAGGGAGGAGACCATTTTATGGGAAAAACAACAGGAAGCCTTACAACAACTGGCACAAACCACCATATGACCAAAGGGACCAAAGAGGATACGTACAAGACTACAGAGAATACAGGAGGCCATATGAATACAGGGAAAATAGAGGACCAGGATACGACTACCATGGACCAAGGGGTAGAAGCCCGGGCCAAGACTACCAACAGAGAGACAGAAGAGGACCCCAACAAAGAGACTATCAGGACCGCGAACGAAGTCCGATACCCACCTACAATTATTATGCTCCTCTGACCGATCAAGGGGAAGAGAGAAACAACCAATATAGACAATACCCCCCACAAAATGAAAATCCCGACCATAGCAGGCCTTTTTTAGACAGAGGCCGGGAGAACCCTCCCCAGAGACATTTAGACGAAAACAGAAGCCAGAGAAGAAGCGACGAAAGAAGAGAGGAAAGCGATCCGGAAAGAGAGAGCAAAAGAAGAAGAGTATAAAAGGAGAAGGTATATTTAATCTGAGTGGCCAGACCCTGACGCATGAAGAAATAGGGGTTCTGGACAAAGGATTAAAATATGCACCCTACAAAAATATGGACAAATTCCAAACTTATTTGGGAATCCAAAAGTTCGTGAGAAAACTGAATATTGCCAAGTACATGGCAGGAAACCCAGTAAGGCCCAGATATATGGCACCCTACGATGAAGAGATGTACACAGCACACTACGAAATAAATCTGTTTTTAATCCACCTGTAAAAAACAACAAGTACACTGAAGTTTTTAAACAAGTTGTTTTAGATGATATTAAAGTTTTAAAAATCAAAAAGAAAGAAGAACCAAATCATATAAAAAGCGGTATCAAGAAATTAACAAGAAGGAAAGATCTAGTCATAAGACCAGCTGACAAAGGAGGGGGAATCGTGATTTTGTCCAAAGAGCAATATCACATGAGCATGACCAAGATGCTGGAAGACGAGACCACCTACAGTAGACTGCTAAGTAATCCAATGTTCAAGTGCAGGAAGGCATTAGAAAAGGTGGTGTGCCTGGGAATCAAGAAAAATATACTAAATAAAAAGGAAGCCCGCTACCTGATACCGGACTCCTGCCGAACTCCAATCATATACTCGCTGCCGAAAATACATAAAAATAAGACGGATCCACCACCAAGGCCCATTGTAAACGGCATAGACTCTCTAACATCAAGGATTGGACAATATATCGATGTATTCCTACAGCCAGTGGTCCAGAATACAGAGGCATACCTTAGAGATACGAAGCAGATGCTACAAATATTAGAAGAAATTCCGAAAGAAGAAGGACCATGGATCCTAGCCACGGCAGATGTCTCTTCCTTATATACAGTGATACTACACCACCAAGCATGTGAAGCCACAAAATGGGGCCTTAGACTATACACTAAATTACCCTGCGTCCAAAGGAAGTTTCTAGTGAAATGTCTAGACTTTTGTCTTAAGAATAACTACTTCTGGTACAATAAAAATTATTACCACCAACGAACAGGAGTAGCCATGGGGGCCAAGTTCGCCCCAAGCGTGGTAGGCCTCTTCATGGCCCAGTGGGAGGAGCAAAATGTTTTGAAGAACAGACCCACTGAACTAACCATTTATAAGAGGTATATTGACGATATTTTTATACTTTGGAAAGGCGAAGCAGACCAACTGACCAGATTCTTGGAAAATCTAAACATTAATGACCGAAATATCAGGTTATCCTGGGAAATTAGCGAAGAAAAGGTAACATTTCTAGACCTAGACATCACACAGGAACACGGCAAATTATCATCGAGGACGCATTTTAAAACAGTGGACAGAAACAGCTATCTCCCGAAAGATAGCTGCCACCACAGGAATTGGCTGTTCAACGTCCCCAAAGGCCAACTTATGAGAGTCAGACGAAACTGTACCCACTTAAATACCTACTTGGAACAGGCAGAGCATATTGCACAGAAATTTACCAACAAAGGATACGACCAGCAATTTATAAAAAAGAAGATATTGGAAGTAAAAAATATGGACCGGAATGAACTTATCAGAGACAAAACCAAGAAAAAAACGGAATCCGTGCCAGTACCATTAATTTTGGATTTTAACGTTCAACATAAAAGAATAGAGAAAATTATCAGGAAACACTGGCATATACTTCTGGCCGACAAAGACCTGTAAGATAAACTTCCCCACAATCCCAGATTCATATACAAAAAAGCACCCACCTTGAAAGACAAAATCGTAAAAAACGTTATTGACCCCCCTAAGAAAACGATCTCCTTCTTCACACGCAATGGTTTCTTCCCCTGCAAAAGGTGTTTCGCGTGCTTAAGAACTAAGCGCCCAAACGAAAAGAAACTCCATTTTGCATCAAATAGCACTGGAGAGACATACGAGATTAAAGAGTTCATTTGCTGCAACACAGAGGGAGCAGTATACGCTCTAAAATGCAGTTGCGGCCTACAATACATAGGCCGCACCAAAAGACCCCTCAGAGTCAGGATTAAGGAACATGTGAATAACATCCTGAAGGGGTATGATAAACACAGTGTTTCCAAACACTTCCTGCTGTGCCATAACAAAGACCCCACACAACTAAAATTTTGGGGAATTGAACCGTATGTAAGAGACTGGCGGGGAAGTCACAAAGTAAGAACCCTCAGTCAACTAGAATCCAAGTGGATATATACCTTAGACACTTTTGCCCCGAGAGGTTTAAACATCGAGTTCGATTTAAACTGCTTTTTAAGTGATTTTTAATATGACTGGTTTTCAGTGACTTTTAATGCGATTTTTTAATGCGACTGTTTTTAAGTGATTTTTAATGTGTCTTTTTATGCGATTCCCAATGAGTAGTGTGCATTACAATCTCCTCTCACTTAATACATATACTCTGGATGTTGATATTTATTTCCCTGGATGATCCCCTCACTCCCCCCCCCCTCCTTCTCCCCTTCCCTTCCCCCCCTTTCCCCCTCCCCCCCCCCGCTTACCCTAGTGTGTTGTTTACAGGATAGGGGAAATAAGCCTATTCCACCACCTCCCTGTGAAGTAGCTAACCAATTACCACCCCCTTTTATATATACAGATTTTATATAGAAGGAACTGGTCCTTTTTACCAATTAATATACCCCTGGAGTCTTACATAAGTATTTTATACTAAGAACCTGAGTGTTCTTCTTTTTTCTTTTAAAGTTTAATATTTTAATAAAGATTTTATATATGCCCCATTCACATCGCTACACAGAACCAGAACCCACGATTAGCCCTCCATTTAAACTACATGCCAACGGGTCTGCATCTTCTCAGAGTCTGGCGTGGTGTAACAACCACCTCTGAAAGATACACAAATGAGATAAGGACGTCCCGCTCCATCACCATGGAAACATACCAACAATTCGGCCTCCTCCCACTGAATACATTTGCCATACCTTTTACCAACCAAGAAAATGGCCGCGCACATGGGTAACCTAATGATGGCCGGCGCGGCTACAAGAAAATGGCCGCCAATCTATTCCTATGGGAGAGACTATTTAAGACTAACATCAGCCTATTTCGTTTATCCCCTGAAGAAGTCACGTGATCAAGTGACGTCACGCGTAGGGACGGAATAGGCTTGTTTCGTTTTACTTTCCTTGCTGAATGCATTGCGAGCTCGCTGCTCGTAGGATACCATGCTTTATGAGAACAACTGCTAATGTGAGTACTCTGTATATGGTTTATGTGAATAAAGTGACCTATAAAAACATTCTTCACTATCTGGGTACTTTATCCTATATCTTACATACAATGGAGACATGATGTGGAGGAGGAGCTAGGAGCCGCACTGTCCCAGGACCCCAGTTAGGACCACAACTAGACATATCCCAGCCCCCAATAGGATCCTGTAGAGTCAGCAAGTCTGGACACAGAGACACAGGAGAGACCCAGGACCTCGAGAGTTAACAACTTATATGCGGTTGACCTAGCACCGCTAGGTAAGGGGCCATTACCTACACTAGTGCATGCTGCATGAAGAAGACATAGAGTGTCTGATCTGCATAGTAACACCCCACTGTCATTGGAGTATTGCGTTTAAGCACTGGCTTTTGAACACTATTTATTTCTTTGGACACTTGAATTATTAATTTACTCTGGACACTAATTATCAGAGTGGGTTTATTCACTCACGTGATCATTCACATTATACTTGCACTGTCGCACGGGTCGCAACATAAGGATCAGGCGACCATTTCTTCTTTTTTCTTGTTTGCTTCACTCGTTTTCTGTTTGTTTCCACTTGATATATGACTTGTTTGTTTTTATTTTATTGCTTCATTTTTGCACTTTAGCATATGTATGAGTTTGATCTTTATATTTAAGGCACAAGAGCACGAGCACTTTGGCTATATTGAATTTTTAAACATTTTTAACATATGCAAAATTGGTTTTTATATATTACTTTTTTAATCAATATATGCACCAGTGTTTATTCTTATATTTATATCACCGATTGGATCTACATATGTAATTAATTTTGAGTCACTACATCTATGCATACTCTCTATTCCAATTCATGCGATTTTCTGACGTTTTTCACTATTTAAAACCTCGTGATCTATGGATACTAGGAAATATTACCTATCCCTATAAGCCAAGACCCCTCTGGTTAGCGCAGCACCCCCCCCCCCCCCTCTCTCTCGATATCATGTACATGCACCACTGATGGACTCTGTCTCAGCGGGTCTAGCCGTCCATCCATCCCAAGAATACTCCTTATTACATCTGGCCACACACCACCTTTGGAACTACAGACTGATCTATTGTGGTAACCAACTAGCCCAGCCAGTCCCATATTCCTACTTGTACTCCATCCGCAGCTCCCCGCACTAGTGCAATTGTGACGTTACCATTGGGTTGGATGAGTGTGTGATGAATGGTGGAGTGTGGAAGTGTACGCAGTAAGGATGAGCCGAATACCTCCCCCGGTTTGGTTCGCATCCAGAAGATGCAAAGGGACCGAATTTTCACGCAAACATTTGAACACCGTTAAAGTCTATGAGACTTCAGCGTGAGGAATCAAAAGTACGAATTTCAAAGGCTAATATGCAAATTATTATCCTAAAAAGGGTTTTGGGGATCCGGGTCCTGCCCCAGGGGACATGTATCAATGCGAAATAAATTTTTAAAAACGACCGTTTTTTTGGTAGCAGTGATTTTAATGATTCTTAAAGTGAACAAAATAAAAGTCAAATATTCCTTTAAATATCGTACCTGGGGGGTGTCTTTAGTATGCCTGTAAAGTGGCGCGTGTTTCCCGTGCTTAGAACAGTCCCTGCACAAAATGACATTACTAAAGGAATAAAAGTCATTTAAAACTGCTTGCGGCTGTAATGTAAAGTCCCCCCCCCCCAGCCCATTACCAGGCCCTTTGGGTCTTGTATGGATATTAAGGGGAACCCCGCACCCAAATTAAAAAAAAGAAAAGGCGTGGGGCCCCCAGGCTCTATATACTCTGAACAGCAGTATACAGGCGGTGCAAACAAGACAGGGACTGTAGGTTTGTTCTTAAGTTGAATTTTGTAATTTGGAACTGGTACATTTTTTAAGTGTAGCTCCAGCCAAAAAAATCTATTTTTAAGCTTTTTGGATAACATAGGGAAGGGTTATTACCCCTGTAACATTTGTTTTGCTGTCTGTGCCCCTGTTCAGAGGATTTCACTTCACTTTCTGTCCCAATGACAATTGGATTCTGAAAATTTGGTGTTTTTAGGGAAACAAGGATTGGTGATAAAGCGTCAGTGGAGACACCTTTTTCTCATATTGACTCTTAAAGGCGAGAATTTCCCTTCCTAGGGGTAGATTTCCTTTCACTTCCTGTTGTCTTCCTCCGTTTGAAAGTAAGAGTCATTTGTAAGTCGGATGTTTGAAAGTAGGGGACCGCCTGTATATATTATACGGCCTGCCCTATATACTCTGCAGAAATTTGGGCGTTAGGTGTTGGTGGTACCAGAACACTGTAAGCCCTCACAGTTAGCGCTGGAACGGGCCCTGCTGTGAAATATTATATCAAGAATTGTAATTACATGCCCCTGTTGAACAGGAGCAGAAAAATTGGGCCTTTGGTGGCGGTGGTGGTGCCACAACACTGTAAGCCCTCACAGTTACTCTTACTGGGCGCAGGAACGGGTCCTGCTGTGAAATATTAGATCAAAAATTGTAATTACACGCCCCTGTTAAACAGGGGCAGAAAAATTGGGTCTTAGGCAGTGGTGGTGGTGCCACAACACTGTAACCCCTCACAGATTCTGTTGTTGAGCGCAGGAACAGGCCCTGCTGTGAAATATTAGATCAAAAATTGTAATTACGCGCCCCTGTTAAACAGGGGCAGAAAAATTGAGCTTTAGGCACTGGTGCTGGTGGCCAGAACCAAAAATGTTCTTAGAAGCTATCAACATAAACATTGAGGAGGAATAGGATAGTCACTCAGCATAACAGGATAGTCACTCAGCATCAGCATAGGCAGTCTTTAAGGGATCTCACATTCATAAAAAAATTAATCGGTTACATCAACATTAGGTGCTTGGTCACTGGTGATACAAGACTGATTCATTTTTATGAAGGTGAGCCGATCAACCGAGTCTGTGGACAGGCACACTCTGTGATCGGTTACAAAGCCTCCAGCAGCACTGAATGTGCGTTCCGAAAGAACCCTGGATATAGGATAGGTCGGTAGTTCAATTGCATACTGTGCAAGCTCTGGCCAGTGATCCATCCTCAAGACCCAGTAACCCAGTGGATTTTCGGTTGGAAAGGTCTCCAAGTCTGATCTTGCCCCAAGGTATTCCTGCACCATGTAAATCAGACGCTGGTGATGGTTGCTGGAACCGATCAGACCTTGGGGCTGCGGAATAAAAAATTGTCTGAACGCATCGGTCAGAGGGCAACCTTCTCCACCACTCCTTCTGTGACTGACCGAAGCCTTAGCAACACGTTGTACAGGAGGACCAGGAAATTGTAACCTCCCAGGCTCTGGAAACGCCTTACACAAACCTTTCTTCAAGGCCTCCCGAAGATGTTTCATCCTCTGCTCCCTCTGTGACGGCTGGATAAGTTCCGCAACCTTACCCTTGTAACATGGATCAAGAAGGGTTGCCAGCCAGTACTGATCCCTCTCCTCGATACCACAAATCCGAGGGTCCTTTCGCAGGCTTTGCAGGATCAGGGAGGTCATGCAGTGTAGGTTTGCTGCGGCATTCTGTCCGGAGTCCTCTGGGTCACTAAGGACGACATTATCCGCAGCCACCTTCTCTCAGTCCGTACAAGTCCATGGGTTTTTGGGGACTGAAAACGATCCCTTGAAGACTGCTGCTGATGCTGAGTGCCAGGCTCCACCTCCATGCTGACACAATCCTCCTCCTCCTCTTCCTGTGTGATAGGCGGGCCTGCAGGAATACTGTCTGGATAAAGGGGGCCTTGAGAGGTAAGGAAGTCCTCCTCTTCCTCCCTATGTTCTGCCACAAGTGCCATGTCCATTATTCCACTCAGCGTGTGCTCCAACAGGAAGACAAGAGGGACAGTATCACTGATGCATGCACTGTCACTGCTCACCATCCTCGTGGCCTCCTCAAATGATGACAGGACAGTGCATGCATCCTTGATCATTAGCCACTGGCGTGGCGAAAAAAAGCCAAGCTCCCCTGACCCTGTCCTGGTGCCATACTCGCACAGGTACTCATTGATGGCCCTCTGCTGTGTGTGCAGCTGCTGCAGCATTCCCAACGTTGAGTTCCACCTGGTGGGCATGTCACAGATGAGGCGGTTCTTGGGCAGCTTGCATTCCTTTTGAAGGTCAGCCAGCCGAGCACTGGCATTATATGACCGTCGGAAAGGCCCACAGACCTTCCTGGCCTGCCTCAGGAGATCCTGTAAGCCCGGGTACCTGCACAAGAACTGCTGCACCACCAAATTAAGGACGTGAGCCAAACAGGGAACATGGGTGAAGTGTCCCTGATGGAGGGCAGAGAGGAGGTTGGTGCCATTGTCACAAACCACCATTCCTGGCTGAAGCTGGCGTGGCGTCAACCACCTCTGAGACTGCCCCTGCAGAGCTGCCAGAATCTCTGCCCCAGTGTGGCTCCTGTCCCCTAAGCAGACCAACTCAAGCACCGCATGGCATCTTTTTGCCTGAGTACTTGCGTAGCCCCTAGAACGCCTACAGAGCACCGCTGGTCCTGAGGACAAATCTACACAGGAAGAGGCCATAGAGGAACAAGAAAAGGAGGGGGTGGAGGAGAGAGGTGTGGCAGAATCACCACTACCAGTATTTTGGAGGTGTGGTGGTGGAACAAGCTCCAACATTACTGCACCCTGTTCTGCATCATTCCCAGCTGCCAGCAGGGTTACCCAGTGCGCCGTAAAAGAAAGGTAACGTTCCTGTCCATGTCTGCTGGAACATGAATCAGCGGTAATATGCACCTTACCGCTGACCGCCCTGTCCAACGAGGCCAAGACATTGCCTTCCACATGCCGGTAGAGAGCCGGAATGGCCTTCTGAGAAAAACCATGGCGTTTAGGAACCTGCCACTGAGGTACAGCACATTCCACAAATTCTCAAAAGGGGGCAGAGTCTATCAGCTGAAAAGGCAGCAGTTGTAGTGCTAGCAATTTAGCCAAACTAGCATTCAGCCGCTGAGCATGTGGATGGCTGGGACCAAATTTCTTTTGCCGCTTTAGCAACTGGGGTAAGGACATTTGCCTGCTACAATCGGATTTAGGTGTAGCGCTAGCAGATTGCCCGAAAGTGCTTGGGACACCTAATTCTACACCTTCATTCCTCTCAGTGCAGGTCTCTGAGAGGACTGAAGGTATAGTGGGGTTGGAGATCCCAGCTGATGAGGAGCAAGGAGAGTTCTTGTTCTTTGGTGTGGGTCTTTTAAGTACCGTTGCCAACGGACTGCATGGGAGCTCGACATATGTCTGGTCAAGCACGTGGTGCCCAAGCGGCTGCTGTTTTGGCCACGCTTGATACGCTTCAGACATATGTTGCAAACGGTAATGGTGCAATCTGCTGCACACGTATCAAAAAAGGCCCACACCAAAGAACTTTTGAAAAAATGCGCAGTCAGCAGCGCCCTGCACATGCGGACCTCTGCGGTGTGATGCAGTCAGTTGGCTGTCCTTAAGCTGGCCCCTGGAGGGCATCCTGCCTCGTTGGAGATGTGCCTCCTCCTCCTCCTCTATCAGGCACCCACGTAGAGTCAGTGACCTCATCATCCCTGTCCTCCTCGCCACTGGAGCAAACCTGTCAGTATGCTGCAGCTGGGGGAACATGACTGACAGTTTCTTGTCCTTCTTGGGCACCCCCTCTCTCTGGGCTCACATTACTGCCTTCGTCCTCAACCTGTGTACCATCATCGGAGCCTTCAAAATTCTGCGCATCCTCCTGCAGCATGTACCCGACACTGTGGTCGAACAGTTCGGGAGACTCCTCAGGACATGATGGTGGGGCTAGAGAAGGAGTGACTGATGCCAATGAGCCGATGGAATAGGCTGCTTGGGACACCTAATTCTACACCTTCATTCCTCTCAGTGCAGGTCTCTGAGAGGACTGAAGGTATAGTGGGGTTGGAGATCCCAGCTGATGAGGAGCAAGGAGAGTTCTTGTTCTTTGGTGTGGGTCTTTTAAGTACTGTTGCCAACGGACTGCATGGGAGCTCGACATATGTCTGGTCAAGCACGTGGTGCCCAAGCGGCTGCTGTTTTGGCCACGCTTGATACGCTTCAGACATATGTTGCAAACGGTAATGGTGCAATCGGCTGCACACGTATCAAAAAAGGCCCACACCAAAGAACTTTTGAAAAAACGCGCAGTCAGCAGCGCCCTGCACATGCAGACCTCTGCGGTGTGATGCAGTCGGTTGGCTGTCCTTAAGCTGGCCCCTGGAGGGCATCCTGCCTCGTTGGAGATGTGCCTCCTCCTCCTCCTCTATCAGGCACCCACGTAGAGTCAGTGACCTCATCATCCCTGTCCTCCTCGCCACTGGAGCAAACCTGTCAGTATGCTGCAGCTGGGGGAACATGACTGACAGTTTCTTGTCCTTCTTGGGCACCCCCTCTCTCTGGGCTCACATTACTGCCTTCATCCTCAACCTGTGTACCATCATCGGAGCCTTCAAAATTCTGCGCATCCTCCTGCAGCATGTACCCGACACTATGGTCGAACAGTTCGGGAGACTCCTCAGGACATGATGGTGGGGCTAGAGAAGGAGTGACTGATGCCAATGAGCCGATGGAATAGGCTGCTTTGGCAGCTGCATTGGCAGCCAAACTTCTCTTAGCCTGGGTGACAGAGGATGAGGAGGATGAGGATGGATTTGTGATCCACTCTACCAACTCTTCTGCATGTTGTGGCTCAACATGGCCAGCTGCCAAAAAAAAAAGAGATGCACCGTGTCTACGACCAGCAATGTTGGCTGTAGACACAGAGCCTGCTTGCCCTCTTTTAGTGGCCTGTGAGCGTCTGCCTTTCCTTGATGGCCTTCCAGACATGCTGTAAAATTGGATTAGCAAAACACCGCTTGAAGTTTACAAATAAAATTACACCAGGAATGGCCTGCAGTCAGGTATAGGCTTTGCTAGACTAGAATGGAGTGGTTATATATATGTTGGAGACTGTATATATATTTTATGCACTGCAGATCACTGAATAACCTGCCTGCCTGCCTGAAAGTGTATTTGAAAACGTAAACCAGGAAAGGCCTGTAGTCAGGTATAGGCTTAGCTAGACTAGAATGCAGTGGATATATGTAGGAGACAGTATATATATTTTATGCACTGCAGATCACTGAATCACCTGCCTGCCTGCCTGCCTGAAAGATTATTTGAAAATGTACACCAGGAACTAACTGCAGTCAGATATAGGCTTGGCTAGACTAGAATGCAGTGGATATATATATATATGTTTGAGACTGTATATATATTTAATGCACTACAGCTAACTGGATACAGTATATATATATATATATATATATATATATATATATATATAGATAGATAGATATATATACAAAGCCGGGATGTATATTTATATTAAATACACTGCAGCTAACTGAATCAACTGCCTGCCTGAAGTAGATGAGAAACAGTACACCAGGAAAGGGCTGCAGTGAGCTCTAGCTAAACTGGATACAGTATATATATATATACCGTATATACTCGAGTATAAGTCGATCTGAGTATAAGTCGAGGTCCTAATTTACCACAAAAAAAAGGGAAAAACTTAGTGACCCGAGTATAAGATGAGGGTGAGAAATGCACAGCTACTGTAAGTGGAAAAGAGGGTCAACAATGCCCATTTGCATGCCTCACTGTGCCCATTTGCAGCCATAGGTCCCCCGAACTTCAAACTCGGTAGTTAAGGGTTCCTAGATGCCCCCTAGCTGCAGCCAAAATTTGGGGTCTCTGAACCCAAAGGGTCCCGAAATGACATTGCTGCAGATGGACACAGTTGACTGATTTTGGGGCCCATTATCTCTGGGCCACTTAGTGCTAGGAACCCCAAATTTGGTGTACAAACCCAGTGGAACTAGCACCATAAAATATCCAAAGCTGGGGTTTCTAGCACCAAGTGGCCCCGAGATGCAGGGCCACCTTTTCTTCAAGTCAAACCTGAACACTTTAGCTGCGAGAGCAATTTTTTTACAGTATAAACTATATAGAGTACACAGAGTTCCCCTTTACATCAGAGTCCACAGAGTACCATTTTTACATCTGCATCCACAGAGTCCCTCTTTACATCTGAATCCACAGAGTGCCCCTTTTACATTTTAATCCACAGAGTTTCTCCTTCACGTCAGAGTCCACAGAGTCCCCCTTTACATCTGAGTCCATAGTGTTCCCTTTTTACATTTGAATCCACAGAGTTTCCCCTTTACGTTAGAGTCCACAGAGTCACCCTTTACATCTGAATCCACAGAGTCCCCCTTTTACATTTAAATCCACAGAATTTCCCCTTTATGTCAGAGTTCACAGAGTCCCCCTTTACGTCTGAATCCATAGTGTTCCCCTTTTACATCTGAGTCCATAGGGTTCCCCTTTTACATCTGAACTCACAGATTTCCCCTTTTACATCTGAACTCACAGAGTTCCCTTACACTGTAAGGGGGGACTCTGCAGACACTGATGCGAGGGAGAACTCTGACATAAGGAATGCCCTGGGAACCCTGATTTAAGGGGGAATACTGAGAACTCTGATGCATGGAGAGGACTCTGATGTAAGGGGGAACACTGCGGCCTCTGGTGTAAAGAGAAACTCTCATGTAAGGGGTGCTCTGAGAACTCTGATTCACCTTAGTGTACTCACTCAGAGGCAGGAGAGAGAAGGGGAGGGGGGGAGACTTTAGTCATAGACAGGGATGGATGGTGAGCTCACTCATCCCTTGGCAGTCAGCACCTCTCATCCAGATGTATCTGTGGCTGCTGCGCTTCAAATTTCCCACCCCCACTTGACTTTTCTGAGGCACAGCACTGGGGATTGGAGTGTGGGCAGACACAGAGGGGAAGGAGGGGGAGGAAGAGGAGCAGATAGAGCCCTTTCTCCTCTCCCATCTGTATGTGGGGGGGAGGGGGTGTTAGTGCTGGCATGTTGCTTTTGAGCGTTTCTGCAGTTCTTTTTGCGGTGCTTGCCGTGTTTTTGGACACGCGTTTTTACCGCGATTTTGCATGTTTTTTTTACACTGTATATAGCTGGTTGCTAAGGAGGGGGCCGGGCTTCCCGCTGAACGTAAAAAAAAAAGAATTGCTGGCTAAAAAAAAACCGAGAGAAAAAAACAGCGTGGGGTCCCCCCCCCCAGGCCCATACCAGCCCTTGGGTCTAGTATGGATTAGGAGTGGACCTCCATGCCAAAATTTTAAAAAAAAATGGCGGGGGGGTCCCCCTAAAATCCATACCAGACCCTTATTTGAACATGCTGCCTGGCAGATCAGGAATGTAATGTTAAAAAATACAGTAGACAGTTTTGGACAAGTCTTTTATTAAAAATATCTTCTTCTTCTTCTCCGCTTCTTCCTCCATCTTCTCCCACATCTTCATCCTCCGGTCTTCTCCTTCTCACCCTGCTTCTTCTTCCGCTCTTCTTCTGTCTTCTTTGTCCGGTGTTCTTCTTCCTCTGCCTCCGCACCCGCCGCCGACCCTCCTCCAATTCTACGTCCCACTGATCTGTCGGTGCCGATGTCCTGCATTTCTTAAATAACGATGGGGGCGTGGCAATCGGATTACGTCATCTCGAGGGCACGCCCCCTTGTGACGTTACCGCCCAGGGCATGATGGGTCCGTGACGTCACAAGGGGGTGTGGCCTCCAGATGACGTAATCTGATAAATAACGATGGGGGCATGGCAATCAGATTACGTCATCTGGAGGCCACGCCCCCTTGTGACATCACGGACCCATCATGCCCCGGGTGGTAACGTCACAAGAGGGCATGGCCTCCAGATGACGTAATCTGATTGCCACGCCCCCATCGTTATTTAAGAAATGCAGGACATGGGCGCCGACAGATCGGCAGAACGCAGCACAAAGGGGCTGGAGCAGTGGTAGAGGAAGAAGAACACCAGACAAAGAAGACTGAAGAAAGAAGAAGAGCGGAAGAAGAAACAGGGGTAGGAGGAGAAGATGTGGGAGAAGATGGAGGAAGAAGCGGAGAAGAAGATATTTTTAATAAAAGAATTGTCAAAAACTGTCTACTGTATTTTTTAACACTAGACTACTTTTTTTTGGTGAATGGGTAGGGGTACAATGTACCCCATACTCATTCACATAGGGGGGGGCGGGATCTGGGAACAGACACAAAAGATACACTCTGCATCTTCCTAAATAACTGTTCTGTTTTATTATGACACAATTGAAGGTTTTTATACACATGATTACGTAGCTATCACATTAATATTACAATTGTACTTTTATGGTAACAAGGGGCGTAACATAGGCAGGCTAATTCTAATCAGGACTGGAAAGAATGCAAAACATGTCATGAAAACATTATTAGTGCCGTGTGCAATACATACAAAATACAATACAATTCTATACAGAACTTACACATTTCCTTTACACATTCATTCTACAAAGTTTTTAGAAACAGACCTGTAAGTGTTTGTGAAATCTTCCACCACAAAATGTACTCAGCCAATGAGAGGTAATGACTCCATTTTTATTTTTCTCCTGCTATAAATGGCCAACACGGTACAACACTTCATCCATGTCTTTGGTGATATCTGATCTCCTTATGAACTGTTTCTTACATGATGAAGATCAGCCATGGAGTATATCTGAGGTGTATATCAGGGTGTGCTTCTTCCCCACATGTCCAGCAACATTCATATACAAGAAATTTCCCGCACTCACTAATACACCTCGGGGGTTGTGTGGGACCCCCGATGTACAGGAAGACAGGACTTCAGTGAGGAACATTTCCCTCACTCAGGACAGGAAAGTGGCTTCTCTTTTGAGTGCAATCTCTGATGTGTGTAAAGATTGGACTTCCTTGAAAAAAATTTACCACACTCAGAACAGGAATATGGCTTCTCCCCCGTGTGAGCTCTCTGATGTCTGAAAAGATTGGACTTATGTGAAAAGCATTTCCCGCACTCAGGACAGGAATGCGGCTTCTCCTCTGTGTGAGATTTCTGGTGTCTATAAAAGCTGGACTCATCTGAAAAACATTTCCCGCACTGAGGACAGGAATACGGCTTCTCCCCCGTGTGAGATCTCTGATGTGTGGTAAGTATGGACTTCCGTGAAAAACATTTCCCGCACTCAAGACAGGAATGCGGCTTTTCCCCCGTGTGCAATCTCTGATGTTCGGAAAGATGGGACTTCTGTAAAAAACATTTCCCGCACTCAGTACAGGAATAAGGCTTTTCCCCCGTGTGCAATCTCTGATGCGTGGAAAGATGGGACTTCTGTAAAAAACATTTCCCGCACTCAGTACAAGAATACAGCTTCTCACCCGTATGCATTTTCTGATGATGGGAAAGACTGGACTTTTGTGAAAAACATTTGCCACACTCAGAACAGCAATATGGCTTCTCCCCCATGTGAGATCTCTGATGTATGACAACCTCTGATTTTTTTCCAAAACATTTCCCACACTCAGTACAGGAATACGGCTTCTCGCCTGTGTGAGATCTCTGATGTCTGTTAATATGGGACTTCTGTGAAAAACATTTCCCGCACTCAGGACATGAATATGGCTTCTCTCCTGTGTGAGTTTTTTTATGCACACATAGGTTGGCTTTAAAATGAAAACTCTTCCCGCACTCAGAACAGGAAAATAGCTTCCCCCCTGTGTGAGTTCTTTTATGCACTTTAAGTTTGGATTTATAATAGAAACACTTCCCGCACTCATTACAGGGAAACCTCTTATCTGTTGGAAGGGCGGCACCGTCCCGCACAGTCTGAGGTTCCTCAGGATAAGAGGAATACGATGGTCCGGCACCGTCCCTCACAGTCTGAGGTTCCTCAGGATAAGAGGAATACGATGGTCCGGCACCGTCCCGCACAGTCTGAGGTTCCTCAGGATAAGAGGAATACGATGGTCCGGCACCGTCCCGCACAGTCTGAGGTTCCTCAGGATAAGAGGAATACGATGGTCCATCTACACTGTGTGGTGCCGGATGGACATTTGAGGTAGTCGGATTTTCTCCTGGACTATACTGTGTGATGTCCTCATCTTCTACTTTACAGTCTGGAGACAAAGTGAGACAATCCTCTGAGGTTTTCCTCATCTCCTGTCCATCTACTAAAATAGAAATACAAAGATTATTACTAGACATGAGCAGATTGGTTCCCCTAAACCAGGACTCCGCCCACATCAGGCAGCTTTGTCTCTGAGGATCTTACAATTCCCCCCTCAAGGTAACTAGTAAATGGGTCCTCTGATCTCCTACCAGTTCATTTCTTTATTCATGGACCTTAGTCAGAGAGTGAGGAAACAACGAGAACTGTCTTTTATAGGAGTGACAGTGATGAGGGGATTATAGGACGAGTGTCCCCTCCCCCTCTATCACTCATTGCCATCTTCCCAACACAAGAAGTCCTGCACTTCCTTATTTAGTCCATGATTTAGTCATGAATAACAGCGGGGCTGAGCCCCACCAGAGGTCAGAGAGTGAGGATGGGGGGAGAACAACCAAGATGAAGACTGGACTGATCCTGAAGACCACCATCATTGGGTTATTGACTCCTCCCTCATTATCACTTTCTGTTTAAGGTTCCAAAGTTGGAGGATGTTATCAGATTACTATCAACATGTAAAAGTCTGTGCTCCAATCATATCATCAGATATAAAATGTCCAGCTGGTAGGAAATGGGTGTAACAAAAGAGAATACATATTATGTGTATATATAGCAGTGGGTAGAGGTGAGAGAGGAGAAGTCAGGAGTATGTAATGTACAACATAGAGTATATAGTGCAGGGGTCAGGAGTATGTAACATGCAATATATAATTACTATATACGGTGTAATAGTCAGTAGCTAATGACCCACCTGTGCTGATCTCTGTAGGAGTGTCCTCCTCTATAAATGTCCCCGTTATTCCATCCTCCTCCATAGACTGCTGATCATCCCTCACATACCTCTCTTCTTCTTCTTCTGATTTAACCTCAAATTCTATATCGATTGGATCTCCACTCTAAACCATGAAAATGATAGAAAAATATTGTGACATCATATAGAAAAAAATACACATCCTCTCCAGAAGTCCATGTTCTAGAAGCTCCGATCCACCAACCTTGTAACAGTGAGGGATGATGTGACCTTCCTGTGTGGAATCCCGGGAATACAGAGGACGGGGACATCTCTCTGGTGGGTTCCTGGTATTAGGTGGCTCCATCTTATCCTTGTGTCCTTCTGAAAACTCCTCCATCACTCCATACTCCTCATCCTCCTCTTTATACTCTTCTTTAACATCAGTATTATCATCCCTGAGGTTGCCACTCTGAATATATAATAAAACATTCATTGTAACAAACATGCTTTAGTATAAGGCCTGATGCACACGGGGCGTTCAAAAAAATTAGCTGCAAAGCCGCTACCAACGCCAGGAAAAGGCGGCTGAAAAATGTGCTTTTAGTAGCTTCTTGCATTGGCGGTAATGCACGTTTAGCCGCGCTAGCTCTTCGCAGCATTTCTCTGCCTCTATTCAAAATCGATGGTTCCTTATGAGAGGCCATTGATTTGAACAGAAGTCGCACCACAAGTCAGCTCATGATGATCCGACTTGCAGTGCGGCTTGTGCGCTGAGGATCTTGAAGGGGAACCCTCGCCAAAATGAGAAAAAAAACTGGCATGGGGTTCTCAAGAGCATACAAGACCCTTCAGTCTGGTATGGGTGTAAAGGGGAACCCCCACGCCAAAAAAACACAAACCATTATCCGAGCATGCAGCCTGGCAGGTCAGGAAAGGAGGGGGGGGGGACAAGCCAATGCCCCCCTCCTGGACCATACCAGGCCACACGCCCTTCAACATGGGGGGGTAGGGTGCTTTGGTACAGGTGGGGGACTCTGAGCCCCTTACCCCAAAGCACCTTGTCCCCCATTTTGATGGGGATAACGGCCTCTTCCCCACAACCCTGGCCGGTGGCTGCGGGGGTCTGCGGGCAGGCAACTTATCTGAATCTGCAAGCCCTGTTTAAGAATCCGGGGCCCATTTCTTAAAGGGGGCTTCCAGATTCCAATAAGCCGCTCGCCCGCAGACCCCCATAACCACCTGCCAGGGTTGCAAGAAAGAGGCCCTTGCCCCCATCAACTTCGGGACAAGGTACTTTAGGGGGGCGCAGAGCTCCCCCCTGCCCCAAAGAACCCATCCCCCCATAATGAGGACGTGTGGCCTGGTATGGTTGGGGGGGCATTCGCTCATCCCTCCCTTTCCTGACCTGCCGGACTGCATTCTTGGATAAGGGTCTTGTATGGAGTTTAGGGGGGACCCCAAGCCAATTATTTCTCTTGGGGGGGAACCCCACGTCAGTTTTTTTTTTCATTTTGGCGAGGGTTCCTCTTCAAGATCCTTAGTGCACAAGCCGCACCGCAAGTCGGATCACCATGATGGTGATGGTGGTGCGACTTCTATTCAAATCAATGGCCTCTCATAGGGAACTATTGATTTTGACATGGAAAAAAAAAAAAAACACTTGGTGCGGCTTAACAGCATTAAGTCACGTTTAGCAGCGTTAGACGTTTTTACAGCTCTAACGCCGGTCCCCAGAAAGCGCTGGCCCTGAGGTTTTTTTTTCAGCTTGAAAACGCCTTACGCCACTTACAGCTCCTAAACGCCTGTGTGTGCGCATGAGGCCATAGAATAAAATGGAGAAGCGTTTTTAAGCTGCAAAAAAAAAAAAAAAAGTCTGGCACTGCTAAAAGCGACTGTAAAAATGCCATGTGTGCATGAGGCCTAAATCATAACTACCAATAACTGTCAATCATCTACCTGATGATGGTGAGGGATGGTGTGACCTTCCTGTGTGGAATCCCGGGAATACAGAGGACGGGGACATCTCTCTGGTGGGTTCCTGGTATTAGGTGGCTCCATCATATTCTTGTGTCCTTCTGATAACTCCTCCATCACTCCATACTCCTCATCCTCCTCTTTATACTCTTCTTTAACATCAATATTATTATCCCCGAGGTTTCCACTCTGAATATATAATAAAACATTCATTGTAACAAACATGATTGTGTTTAACCCTTTCATGACTAAGCCTATTTTTGAAATTTGGTGTTTACAAGTTAAAATCCGTACTTTTTGCTAGAAAATTACTTAGAGTTCCCAAACATTATATATATTTTTTTTAGCAGAGAATCTGGAGAATAAAATGGCGATTGTTGCAATATTTTTTATCACACGGTATTTGTGCAGCGGTGTTTTAAACGCAAATTTTTGGAAAAGTGACACTTTCATGAATTTTAAAAAATCCAAACAGTAAAGTTACCCCAATTTTTTTGTATAATGTGAAAGATGATGTTACGCCGAGTAAATAGATACCAAACATGTCACCCTTTATAATTGCACGCACTCGTGGAATGGCGACAAACTACGGTACCTATGAATTTCCATAGGCGACGCTTTAAATTTTTTTTACGGTTACCAGGTGTGAGTTACAGAGGAGGTCTAGGGCTAGAATTATTGCTCTCGCTCTGACGATCGCGGCGATACCTCACATGTGTGATTTGAACACTGTTTACATATGTGGGCGCGACTTCCGTATGCGTTTTCTTCGCTGCGCGAGCTCGCGGGGACAGGGGCACTTTAAACATTTTTTTTTTTTTTTTTAATTTATTTTTTTTTTTTTTTTACTTTATAAATTGTGTTTTTAAAAAAAAAAAAATTTTTTTTTTACTTTTATTGCTGTCACAAGCAATGTAAACATCCCTTGTGACAGTAATATGTGGTGACAGGTACTCTTTATGGAGGGATGGGGGGTCTAAAAGACCCCCCATCCCTCCTTTACACTTCAAAGTATTCAGATCGCCGAAAACGGCGATTCTGAATACTGTGTACTTTTTTAAATTCGGCGCCATTGGCAGCCGAGTAAACGGGAAGTGACGTCATGACGTCGCTTCCGCGTTTACAACGAGAAGGCTGGAACGAAGCCGCCCACAGCTTCGTTCCAGCCCGCCCCCAGCCGCCGAAGGTACACGAGCAGACACCGGGCCTCCTGATCGCACGGGAGGCCCGGTAACAGTGGCGGGAGGCGGCGGGAGGGGGGGGTTGTCCCCTCCCCTCCTCCGGTATAACAACCGAGCGGCTTTTAGCCGCATCGGTTGTTATATACGGGTAGCCGATCGCCCGCTGTAAACAACGGTACCGGGATGATGCCTGCTGCTGCGGGCATCATCCCGGTATAACCCCGGAAAGCCGAGTATGCATATCTGCGTACGGTCGGCGGGAAGGGGATAAATCATAACTACCAATAATTTTCAATCATCTACCTGATGATGGTGGGGGATGGTGTGACCTTCCTGTGTGGAATCCCGGGAATACAGAGGATGGGGACATCTCTCTGGTGGGTTCCCATTACTGGATCCATCTGTAGGAAACACACACACTGACTGAATACATTGTTTCTATGTGTTTATCAGATGATGGGGGATCTAGGTGGACCCTCCGTACTGCTCTCTCCTTTACAATAAAGTCTCCTCTTACCCGGTGATGTGAGGGGCGGCTGATTGTCCATCATGATGTCCTTCCGAGCACCGCTCACCTTTCCTGTCAGCAGCTCGATGATCTCTCTGGTGACTTCTAGAATCTTCTTTTTATTTCTCTCTTCTATTAGGGAGGGAGGTGGAGGCAATGTGATGGTCATATGATCTCCAGACTTCACAGGAGGAAAACTCTAGATTTGAACACAAATAGTAAAATCAAATGACATTCCCAGAATCCTCCTCACCTCACCGGTCAGGTCTCTTTTTATTTAAACCCCACTTCATGCTGAGGAGCTGTGAGGTCAGTGTGATGTCATAGGATTCTCTGACTCTGATTGGAGGGACATTGGGGGGAGGAGGAGCTGTGGGAGGTGGTATGTGAGGTTTCTGTACACAGAATCATTTCTCCCGGGTGCGTCCCTCCTCTCCTAAGCTAAAAGATGATCTTTATCTTTGGGCTTTGCCAGGATACATCATATTCCTGTGATCTCCGTGTACTCCGGAGACTTTACTGATCACATTTTAGGATGAATATCTGAGACTCAGATCATTATGGAAAAACATTTCTAGATTTTTACTACAAATGAAAATTTTCCCTTTTTCTTCTTATTTGAATCTTATAAAATAAAGACATACATATTCCAATTCCCCCTAAATAAACTGCCCATCCCCCACCATTAATAAAAGTAGTATAATCCGTTTGTCAGGAGTGTGTTGTTGTCATGAAACGGCTTCTGACTTGGCCTGGCTGATGTCTCTTCTGATTTCTGATTTTTGGCTTCTGACAATGTTGATTTCTGGTTTCTGAACCCGGCTTGTACAATTACCCGCTCCGTCTTCCAAATCCTGGCTTCTGTTTTTTACAACGCTCCTGTTCTGTGCATTTTCTGTCTCTGTCTGGTTTATGGTTCCTGACAGTTGCGCTCCTGCTCCCTATTCCAGCATCCTGGTTTTGGCTGTGATGCATTCTTTCTGTCTGTCTGTCCACCTGCAAGGTGATTGATGTGGTCAGTCTCTGGGTGGAGACCAAACTGTACTTAAGCCAACCAAGCCTGCAGTCTCATGCTTGTGATATTGCGTTTGTAACATGTGCTCCAAGCTCTCTGTTTGTCTGCCCTGCTCTGCTGTTTGGATTCCCTCGTTGAAGACCTCGGTTCGGATATCGACTACTCTCTGAACTCTGCCTGCCTATTTACTATGGATTTGACCCTGACTATTCTGAACCTTGCCTGCCTTGTACCTAGACTGTCATTGAATCACTCTGCCTGTCTGCCAACCGCAAATACCTGGTTGCTGTGCTCAGTTTGCGCCTTCCTTGGAGCGGTGGCCAGGAACTATAAGTCCTAGGGGCAACTGAGTACCAGTAGGCCTGCTTGCCTTATGGAAAAGGGGGCTGCTATAGGTGAACAACACAGAAGCCAGCTATAGTGTCTGACCGCCTGCATTAGGGGTAAGTGTGACATTGTTAGTATATATGTAGAAAATCTACAATAGACGGATGAGGTGAGAAGGTGATTGATGAAAAAGGTGACATCTCCAAAATGAAGGAAATATTTCAGCTCTGTAAGCGGGGGAATGTTCTGATCCTGAAGAGGTTAATCTACCATTCCACATTATATATGGCTGGGGGGGGCACATGTCTGGGGTTCTATCTATAAGTGGATTCTTTATTTAAGCACAAAGCGAGAATACACAGCAAACTACTTTGAAAAACACCAAACAGACTGCAGGAGACCTTGTTTCCACATTCAGCTCTCCTTCCTCTCTATAACATGTGCTTTCTACCAATCCTTCTGACAGTTGTGTCCTCTCTCCTTAATCTCACTTTCCCTCACCCCTCTTCTCCACCCCACAGCCTGTATATATCACCCTCACTTCTGTCCTCTCCTTATTTCTGCACTCACCAACTCCTGCTAATTCTAAACCCACATGCTAATAAAACCTCCAGGACTCTGGGACATGTCCCTTCATATAAATCATACTCCCATATTACCTCCCTCACCCTTCTGCTTCTCCTAACCTCTGGAGTTTAAACCCCAAACCCTGGGCCTCTATCGTTTAACTTCCCAAATCTCCCATCACCCCATGCCTTCTGGCAACAGCTGTAATCCACACAATTTAGTTGCTATCCCTCTTCTTCCCAAAATCGGCCTCCTCTTCTCTTGCGCCATTTGGAACGCCTGCTCTGCTTGTAACAAACTCACTTTTGTGCATGACCTCTTTATCACCAACTACTCACTGTTACTGAAACCTGGCTTCATGAATCTGACACTGCTTCTTCTGCTTCCCTCTCCCATGATGGCCTTCTCTGGGCTCACTCCCCCTGACCCAGTGGATGTAAGGGAGGTGGAGTGGGAATCCTTCTGGCCCTACATAGCATCTTTCAGGTACTTCACCCTCCTCCTTCACTCTCCTCATTTGAGGCACATTGTATTTTCTATTTTTTATTTATTTTTATCTTCCTGCTTCCCTTTTCCTCCAAACTGCTTGAACATCCGGTCTACAACTGACTGAGCGACCATCTCATTGACAATAACATTCCTGATCCCCTTCAGTCTGCATTTCGCTCTCAGCACTCCACAGAAACTGCTCTTCTAGAGCTCAATATTGATCTACTGACAGCCAATGAACACTATTATGTACTTCTACTCCTGGACCTCTGTGCTGCCTTTGACACGGTGGACCACCCCATCCTCCTCAAAAAACTCCACTCCTTTGGTCCCCGTGACTGTACTCTTCATTGGCTCTCAACCTGTCTATCCCACCACACCTTCAGTGTCACTAAAAACTTTACTTCCTCCTCTCCTCTTCCAACCTCTGTTGGGGTCCCCCAAGGTTCTGTTCTTGGACCTCTCATACATAGCCTCCATGGCTTCCAATACCATTTATACTCTGATGACAACCAAATCTATCTCTCTGCCCCTCAGCACACTCCTTCAGTCTCCTCACGTATTACTAATTTGCTAACAGACATATCAGCCTGGATGTCACACCACTTCCTCAATCTATCCAAAACCGAGCTCATAATATTTCCATTCAGTGTCCTCCACCCCTCTCTGCAAATCCTTAAGCTGGTCTGCATTCCGTGTCCTCCACCCCTCTCTGCCAATCCCTCCACTGGTCTCCATTTAGTGTCCTCCACCCCTCTCTGCCAATCCCAAAACCAAGACTCCATGGACACCTCCCACCATCTTTGGACAGACCATCTCTCCGAGCACCAAAGCCAAGAGTCTCGGAGTTATCTTTGACTCAGAAATGACAATGAATGCACAAATAAGATCAGTAGTTAGCGGATCTCACCATCTTCTCCGCCTGCTTCGCAGACTCATCCCCTTCATCCCAGAAGAAAACAAAGCAGCAGTAGTTGGAACAAGTATCTATTCCCGTCTCGACTACGCAAACTCACTCTACATAGGATTACCCCAATATCAGCTTGCGCGCTTACAGGCCATTCAAAATGCGGCGGCACGACTGTTAACAGGAAAAAAACCCTGGGAGTCCATCTCCCCTTCCCTGAGGAGCCTACATTGGCTAACGGTAAAGAATCGGATCACATTCAAGACCCTCTGCCTCACCCACAAATGCATACAAGTTAACGCCCCTCAATACCTCCGAGAGAAAATAAAAAACACTACACACCAAATCGCAATCTGCGATCATCTAACCAAAACCTCCTCCTCATTCCCAAATACCGCTCCAAAGCAAGGGGAGAAAGCAGATTCGCAGTCCAGGGACCTCGGCTATGGAACACTCTTCCAACTCACATCCGCATGCAAGAAAACCATCTAGCCTTCAGGAAAAAACTCAAGACTTACCTCTTCTAAGAAGCTGACAACACAAAACGCAATTAGCGCCTTGAGGCGATTCAGTTCGCATTTGCAGCGCTTTACAAATCATTCATTCATTCAATCCCTCCACTGGTCTCCATTCAGTGTCCTCCACCCCTCTGTGTCAATCCCTCCACTGGTCTCCATTCAGTGTCCTCTACCCCTCTGTGTCAATCCCTCCACTGGTCTCCATTCAGTGTCCTCCACCGCTCTCTGCCAATCCCTCCACTGGTCTCCATTCAGTGTCCTCCACCGCTCTCTGCCAATCCCTCCACTGGTCTCCATTCAGTGTCCTCCACCCCTCTCTGCCTATCCCTCCACTGGCTTCCATTCAGTGTCCTCCACCCCTCTCTGCCAATCCCTCCACTGGTCTCCATTCAGTGTCCTCCACCCCTCTGTGTCAATCCCTCCACTGGTCTCCATTCAGTGTCCTCCACCCCTCTCTGCCAATCCCTCCACTGGTCTCCATTCAGTGTCCTCCACCCCTCTGTGTCAATCCCTCCACTGGTCTCCATTCAGTGTCCTCCACCCCTCTCTGCCAATCCCTCCACTGGTCTCCATTCAGTGTCCTCCACCCCTCTCTGCCAATCCCTCCACTGGTCTCCATTCAGTGTCCTCCACCCCTCTCTACCAATCCATCCACTGGTCTCCATTCAGTGTCCTCCACCCCTCTCTGCCAATCCCTCCACTGGCCTCCATTTAGTGTCCTCCACCCCTCTCTGCCAATCCCTCCACT
Source organism: Aquarana catesbeiana (assembly GCF_042186555.1). Taxonomy (NCBI): domain Eukaryota; kingdom Metazoa; phylum Chordata; class Amphibia; order Anura; family Ranidae; genus Aquarana; species Aquarana catesbeiana. The sequence goes on along the minus strand of NC_133331.1, from coordinate 297,868,214 downwards.
GGCTTCCATTTAGTGTCCTCAATCCCAACACGGGCCTCAATTCAATGTCCTCCAGCCCTCTCTGCCAATCCCTCCACTGGTCTCCATTCAGTGTTCTCCACCCCTCTCTGCCAATCCCTCCACTGGTCTCCATTCAGTGTCCTCCACCCCTCTGTGTCAATCCCTCCACTGGTCTCCATTCAGTGTCCTCCACCCCTCTGTGTCAATCCCTCCACTGGTCTCCATTCAGTGTTCTCCACCCCTCTCTACCAATCCCTCCACTGGCTTCCATTCGGTGTCCTCCACCCCTCTCTACCAATCCCTCCACTGGTCTCCATTCAGTGTCCTCCACCCCTCTCTGCCAATCCCTCCACTGGCCTCCATTCAGTGTCCTAAACCCCTCTCTGCTAATTCCTCCACTGGCTTCTGCTCACCCAACAAATCAAATTCAAAATAGTTACAGCAATTTACAAAGTCATTCACAACTCGGCCCCCAGCTACGTCACTAAACTAGTCTTAACCAACCAAATTGTTCTCTTCATTCCTCCCAAGACCTCCTGTTATCTAGCTCTAATGTCACCTCCTCTCGTACTCATCTCCAGAGCCTTTCTCATCCTCTGGAACTCCCTATCCCAATTTGTGCATCTCCTACTCTGTCCACATTTAGATGATCCCTGAAAACCCTTCTCTTCAGAGAAACCTAACCTGCCCCCCTCCTAACAGCTGGACTTCTATTTTTTCCATCAGCCCATCCCCCACAGTTATTGCCTTTTGTATCATTTGTCCCTCCCTCTTAGACTGTAAGCTCTCCGGATCAGGGCCCTCTGATTCCTCCTGTATTATCCGGGACAGTTGGAAATTATCCTTATAGATGTGTAGTGCTCCCCCCGCAGGAGCCACTGATGATAACTGGTTCTTTCCCATACAGTACAGAGGCCCCCCAGTCACCCAAGTAACTGTCCATTCACTCCGACTCCAATAAACAGTCTAGGGGTTTGTCTCTTTGTAATGAATTGCTTGTAGAACTCGGGGTTTGGGATACTCCAAAACTGTTAGCAACATTAACCCCTTGCCTAGCGGGCAATTTTACCCGCTTCCTGTCCAGGTCAATTTTTCAGTTTTCAGCGCTGTCACACTTTGAATGACAATTGCGCGGTCATGTAACACTGTACACATCGGACATTTTTATCACACAGATAGAGCTTTCTTCTGGTCATAGTTAATCACCACTGGGGGGGGAGGGGGGTTATTTTTTGCTAGATTAACAAAAAAACATTGAAAATTTTGAAAAAGACACAATTTTTCATAGTTTGTTATAACATTTTGCAAACAGGTAATTTTTCTACATCACTGGTGTGTGCTGATGAGGCTGCACTGGTGGGCACTGATAGGTTACACTGATGGGCACTGATAGGCAGCTCTAAATGAGGAGGCACCGATTGGCATTTCTGATGAGCTCTGATTGGCAGCACTGGTGGGCACTGATTTTATCAGTGCCAATGTCCCTTTAACATAATCACACACATAGGTTGGACTTGATGGACTTGTGTCTTTTTTCAAACTCACCTACTATGTAACTATGTAACACATACCAGTTATCGGCTCTCCTCTCCTCTCCTCACGCTGTCAGCACGAGGAAAGGAATGCCGATAACCGGCTTTTGTTTACGTTGTGATCATCTGTGATTGGACACGGCTGATCACGTGGAAAAGAGCCGCTGATTGGCTCTTTAACCCGAATTTATATTAATTCCCTCCTACTTTGCATTTAACCCTGAGTGCATTAAGCACGGCCTCATCCCCCATGTGACGTCCATCTCTAGACCGGACCCTGCATACACCCACTTCCACCTCATCCATCTGCGGACAGACACCGCACACACGGAGCGGCACCAACCAAGTGTGTTTGGCAGACGACCTCCATGTGGACTTGGTCCATGTGGCACTAGGAGCCTTTCAGCGCAGTCGGGGAGTGGTGAGATTGCACGGTGTATATTGTCCATTGGACACCCACCACATCCAGCCGGCTTCCTAGCGTCATACGGCATGCACTCCGCTCCTACTGGAACCCGCTTACAGACCGGCCCCCATACAGCCAGATCAGTCACGGGGAAACCATTCAGCATACTGGAGCTCAGACATCTGTCAGTCTTATTTACTGGAACTTACGGCGATATCATGTACATGCACCACTGATGGACTCTGTCTCAGCGGGTCTAGCCGTCCATCCATCCCAAGCATACTCCCTATTACGTCTGGCCACACACCACCTTTGGAACCACAGACTGATCTATTGTGGTAACCAACTAGCCCAGCCAGTCCCATATTCCTACTTGTACTCCATCCGCAGCTCCCCGCACTAGTGCAATTGTGACGTTACCATTGGGTTGGATGAGTGTGTGATGAATGGTGGAGTGTGGAAGTGTATGCAGTAGGGATGAGCCGAACACCCCCCGGTTTGGTTCGCATCAAGAACATGCAAAGGGACCGAAAGTTCGCGCGAACATTCGAACACCGTTAAAGTCTACGGGACTCGAACCTGAGAAATCAAAAGTGCGAATTTTAAAGGCTAATATGCAAGTTATTGTCCTAAAAAGGGTTTGGGGACCCGGGTCCTGCCCCAGGGGACATGTATCAATACAAAAGACATTTTTAAAAACAGGCCGTTTTCTCGGGAGCAGTGATTTTAATAATGCTTAAAGTTAAAAAAAAGTGAAATATTCCTTTAAATATCGTACCTGGGGGGTGTCTATAGTATGCCTGTAAAGTGGCGCGTTTCCCGTGTTTAGAACAGTCCCTGCACAAAATGACATTTCTTAGGGCCCTTTCATACTGAGGCGTTAGTAAAACGCCCAACAAACATATAGCGCTATTTACGCGTTTTTACCGCGTTTATGCCGCGTTAGCGCTAAAATAGCACCAATGCCCATTCATTTTTAAAGCGTTTTTAAAGCGTTGGCGTTAGCTAACAACCCCACCCCCTTACATCACATTCTGTGTACTTCCTGGTTAAACAGAACGGAGATGGAGTTTTATGAGCTGCTGTTAATGTTCTTGCTTCTCTTTTGGGAAGAAATCCTGAAACAGAGACCACAATGTTGTTTTTGGGTTCATCCTATACAGACAATGCATGCTGACAGAGGACAATTCGTGCTGCTATATCAGACCTGAGGGTTCACCCCGATAAATTCTGCAATTATACCCCAATGAGCATTGCAACGTAAGTATAGTCACAATATGCCATTCCCAGAACCCTACCTCTATAGACCCAAACACATAACCCTACACTAATCTCGGCCCCTCTAGTCCCAAAACCCCCTTCTATAGTCCCAGAAACCCTAACCCCAATCCCACTGCCTACAGTCCCAAACCCCTAACCCTAATCCCACCTCCTATAGTCCCAAACCTCTAACCCTAATCCCCCTTCCTATAGTCCCAGAAACCCTAACCCTAATCCCACCTCATATAGTCCCAGAAACCCTAACCCTAATCCCACCTCCTATAGTCTCAAACCCCTAACCCTAATCCCACTTCCTATAGTCCCAGAAACCCTAACCCTAATCCCACCTCCTATAGTCTCAAACCCCTAACCCTAATCCCACTTCCTATAGTCCCAAACCCCTAACCCTAATCCCACTTCCTATAGTCCCAAACCCCTAACCCTAACCTCACCTCCTATAGTCCCAAACCCCTAATCCTAGCCCTAATCCCACTTCCTATTGTCCCAAACCCTAATCCCACCTCCTATAGTCCCAGAAACCCTAAACCTAACCCCATCTCCTAAAGTCCCAGAAACCCTAACCCTAATCCCACTTCCTATAGTCCCAAACCCCTAACCCTAATCCCACCTCCTATAGTCCCAAACCCCTAACCCTAGCCCTAATCCCACTTCCTATAGTCCCAAACCCCTAACCCTAGCCCTAATCCCACTTCCTATAGTCCCAAACCCCTAACCCTAATCCCACTGCCTACAGTCCCAAACCCCTAACCCTAATCCCACCTCCTATAGTCCCAAACCTCTAACCCTAATACCCCTTCCTATAGTCCCAGAAACCCTAACCTTAATCCCACCTCATATAGTCCCAGAAACCCTAACCCTAATCCCACCTCCTATAGTCTCAAACCCCTAACCCTAATCCCACTTCCTATAGTCCCAGAAACCCTAACCCTAATCCCACCTTCTATAGTCTCAAACCCCTAACCCTAATCCCACTTCCTATAGTCCCAAACCCCTAACCCTAATCCCACTTCCTATAGTCCCAAACCCCTAACCCTAACCTCACCTCCTATAGTCCCAAACCCCTAACCCTAGCCCTAATCCCACTTCCTATAGTCCCAAACCCTAATCCCACCTCCTATAGTCCCAGAAACCCTAAACCTAACCCCACCTCCTAAAGTCCCAGAAACCCTAACCCTAATCCCACTTCCTATAGTCCCAAACCCCTAACCCTAATCCCACCTCCTATAGTCCCAAACCCCCAACCCTAGCCCTAATCCCACTTCCTATAGTCCCAAACCCCTAACCCTAGCCCTAATCCCACTTCCTATAGTCCCAAACCCCTAACCCTAATCCCACTGCCTACAGTCCCAAACCCCTAACCCTAATCCCACCTCCTATAGTCCCAGAAACCATAAACCTAACCATAATCCCACCTCCTAAAGTCCCAGAAACCCTAACCCTAATCCCAGTTCCTATAGTCCCAAACCCCTAACCCCAATCCCACCTCCTATAGTCCCAAACCCTTAACCCTAATCCCACCTCCTATAGTCCCAAACCCCTAACCCTAATCCCACTTCCTACAGTCCCAAACCCCTAATCCTAACCCTAATCCCACCTCCTATAGTCCCAAACCCCTAAACCTAATCCCACTTCCTATAGTCCCAAACCCCTAATCCTAACCCTAATCCCACTTCCTATAGTCCCAAACCCCTAACCCCACTTCCTATAGTCCCAAACCCCTAACCCTAACCCCACCTCCTATAGTCCCAAACCCCTAACCCCAATCCCACTTCCTATAGTCCCAAACCCCTAACCCCACTTCCTATAGTCCCAAACCCCTAACCCTAATCCCACCTCCTATAGTCCCAAACCCCTAACCCTAATCCCACTTCCTATAGTCCCAAACCCCTAACCCTAACCCAAATCCCACCTCCTATAGTCCCAGAAACCCTAACCCTAATTTCATTTCCTATAGTCCCTAACCCTAATCCCACCTCCTATAGTCCCAGAAACCCTAATCCCACCTCCTATAGTCCCAAACCCCTAACCCTAATCACACTTCCTATAGTCCCAAACCCCTAACCCTAATCCCACCTCCTATAGTCCCAGAAACCCTAACCCCAATCCTACTTCCTATAGTCCCAAACCCATAACCCTAATCCCACTTCCTATAGTCCCAAACCCCTAACCCTAATCCCACCTCCTATAGTCCCAAACCCCTAACCCTAATCCCACTGCCTATAGTCCCAAACCCCTAACCCTAATCCCACCTCCTATGGTCCCAAACCCCTAACCCCACTTCCTATAGTCCCAAACCCCTAACCCTAATCCCACCTCCTATAGTCCCAGAAACCCTAACCCTAATCCCACTTCCTATAGTCCCAAACCCCTAACCCTAATCCCACCTCCTATAGTCCCAAACCTCTAACCCTAATCCCACTTCCTATAGTCCCAAACCCCTAACCCCAATCCCACCTCCTATAGTCCCAAACCCCTAACCCTAATCCCACCTCCTATAGTCCCAAACCCCTAACCCTAATCCCACTTCCTACAGTCCCAAACCCCTAATCCTAACCCTAATCCCACCTCCTATAGTCCCAAACCCCTAAACCTAATCCCACTTCCTATAGTCCCAAACCCCTAATCCTAACCCTAATCCCACTTCCTATAGTCCCAAACCCCTAACCCCACTTCCTATAGTCCCAAACCCCTAACCCTAACCCCACCTCCTATAGTCCCAAACCCCTAACCCCAATCCCACTTCCTATAGTCCCAAACCCCTAACCCCACTTCCTATAGTCCCAAACCCCTAACCCTAATCCCACCTCCTATAGTCCCAAACCCCTAACCCCAATCCCACTTCCTATAGTCCCAAACCCCTAACCCTAACCCAAATCCCACCTCCTATAGTCCCAGAAACCCTAACCCTAATCCCATTTCCTATAGTCCCTAACCCTAATCCCACCTCCTATAGTCCCAGAAACCCTAACCCTAATCCCACCTTCTATAGTCCCAAACCCCTAACCCTAATCACACTTCCTATAGTCCCAAACCCCTAACCCTAATCCCACCTCCTATAGTCCCAGAAACCCTAACCCCAATCCTACTTCCTATAGTCCCAAACCCATAACCCTAATCCCACTTCCTATAGTCCCAAACCCCTAACCCTAATCCCACCTCCTATAGTCCCAAACCCCTAACCCTAATCCCACTGCCTATAGTCCCAAACCCCTAACCCTAATCCCACCTCCTATGGTCCCAAACCCCTAACCCCACTTCCTATAGTCCCAAACCCCTAACCCTAATCCCACCTCCTATAGTCCCAGAAACCCTAACCCTAATCCCACTTCCTATAGTCCCAAACCCCTAACCCTAATCCCACCTCCTATAGTCCCAGAAACCCTAACCCTAATCCCACTTCCTATAGTCCCAAACCCCTAACCCTAATCCCACTTCCTATAGTCCCAAACCCCTAACCTAATCCCACTTCCTATAGTCCCAAACCCCTAACCCTAATCCCACCTCCTATAGTCCCAAACCCCTAACCCTAATCCCACTGCCTATAGTCCCAAACCCCTAACCCTAATCCCACTTCCTATAGTCCCAAAACCCTAACCCTAATCCCACTTCCTATAGTCCCAAACCTCACCTCCTATAGTCCCAGTAACCCTAACCTCACCTCCTATAGTCCCAAACAGTCAATCCTATAGTACCTAACTGATTGTAAAAAAAACCTGATTGTTAATAAAAATATGATTGTATTGATGTTATTAGATTGTATGTATATATAATATATATATACATACAATCATACATACAATCTAATAACATCAATACAATCATATTTTTATTAACAATCAGGTTTTTTTTACAATCAGTTAGGTACTATAGGATTGACTGTTTGGGACTATAGGAGGTGAGGTTAGGGTTATATCTATTATATATAGATATATATATATCTATATATAGATATATATATATCTATATATACTATTAATGATGCACAAAAAGATAATCAATTTTATTATGACATGCCTGCAGTACATTTAAACATCAATTATTAACAGAAATCCTCTATTCAGACTATATATAACCTGACATAGTACAAGCAAAGTATAAAAAACATCAAAATTGGATTAGATCATATCCTCTTGCCAACTTAGTGCACCTACAGGGCTCAAGAAATAATCAGCAAATTCATTGCGTATTGTAAAACCCACTCTGGTACCACGAACATGAGGGAAAGCAGCGGGTTCTATATTATGTGCCAAAGTATCCTCAAAATTTATACCATCTCTCTCCCTTACCAAATGATGCAGCACACATGCTGCCTTTATAACTTTACAGGCATTCTCTACTTTTAGGTTTATTGGTTTATGGAAAATTTGCCATTTGTTGGCAAGTATGCCAAAAGAACATTCGACCAGTCTACGTGCCTGACAAAGACGGTAATTGAAAATCCTCTTCCAGGTGTCCAGATTTCTCTGCGAGTAAGGCTTCATGAGATGTTTATTGATAGCAAATGCATCATCGGCCACAAAGACAAACGGCATGTTTGGACCATCCGTCCCAGGCAATGGTCTGTTAACCGGCAAATCGAGTTGATTTGAAAAAGAGACGTTTTTCAAATTTAGAATTTTGGAATACGGTGGTGTCTGCACAGCTCCCAAATGCTCCCAGATCAACAAAAAGGAATTTATAGTCTGCGTCTACCACAGCCATCAAGACAACAGAAAAATATTTTTTGTAATTATAGTAATGACTACCACTATGACAGGGTTTTATCAACCTTATATGTTTGCCATCTATGGCCCCAAGACAGTTAGGAAAATGTGTCTTGATCAAGAACCGCTGAGCAACATCTTCCCATTTCTGTTTGTTTGGAATTGGAATTGACAATATAATGTCCAAGCTCCATCCATCCCGGTGGGCATTGAGAACAAGGACATAGAGAATGTTGCATTTGGCCATTAGATGGAGCTAATGCCTGTGATACTTAGTGCCATATAATAGCCAAATGTGGTTTTCTCTGTATTACATTAATGGTTGGTATAATATTGCTCTTTTCATTATCTTATGTCCTTTAATGTGACCAGCATTCACCCAGTTGTGCCAAATTCTGGCCGTATTTTCATTAACACAGCAATTTCCTCTGACCGTCATCTCAATTATGGGGCAATAATGTTGTATTATTACTGCAGTCCCACATTATTGCCACTAGATGCAGCCAATGATCATAGGAAATCACTGAAATAAAATATGACCAATAATGGTCACGGCTGGGGGAATGCGCATCACATTTGTTCTGGAATTTTATTGATAGGCAACTCCTATCCTCATATTGATTAGCGGTTCCAAATAAATAACTACTTCAGTAGAGAACAGACACAAAAGATACACTCCGCATCTTCCCAAATAACTGTTCTGTTTTATTATGACACAATTGAAGGTTTTTATACACATGATTACGTAGCTATCACATTAATATTAAAATTGTACTTTTATGGTAACAAGGGGCGTAACATAGGCAGGCTAATTCTAATCAGGACTGGAAAGAATGCAAACATGTCATGAAAACATTATTAGTGCCGTGTGCAATACATACAAAATACAATACAATTCTATACAGAACTTACACATTTCCTTTACACATTCATTCTACAAAGTTTTTAGAAACAGACCTGTAAGTGTTTGTGAAATCTTCCACCACAAAATGTACTCAGCCAATGAGAGGTAATGACTCCAATTTTATTTTAAAAGGCCTAGAGGACTGCCTTTTAAGTGGTGGGGTTAACGTGTTTCGTCCTGGAAGATGACTTGAGAAAACAGACCTCTTGCAAGAGTTTACACCACAAAATGTACTCAGCCAATGAGAGGTAATGACTCCATTTTTATTTTTCTCCTGCTATCAATGGGCAACACGGTACAACACTTCATCCATGTCTTTGGTGATCTCTGATCTCCTTATCAACTGTTTCTTACATGATGAAGATCAGCCATGGAGTATATCTGAGGTGTATATCAGGGTGTACTTCTTCCCCACATGTCCAGCAACAATTATATACAAGACATTTCCCGCACTCACTAATACACCTCGAGGGTTGTGTGGGACCCCTGATGTACAGGAAGACAGGACTTCACTGAGGAACAATTTCCTCACTCAGACTAGGAAAGTGGCTTCTACTTCGTGTGAGATCTCTGATGTCTGGAAAGACTGGACTTCTGTGAAAAACATTTCCCGCACTCAGGACAGGAATACGGCTTCTCCCCCGTGTGCGATTGCTGATGTTTGGAAAGATGGGACTTCTGTGAAAAACATTTCCCGCACTCAGGACAGGAATACGGCTTCTCCCCCGTGTGCGATTGCTGATGTTTGGAAAGATGGGACTTCTGTGAAAAACATTTCCCACACTCAGGACAGGAATACGGCTTCTCCCCCATGTGCAATTTCTGATGCGTGGAAAGATTGGACTTCTGTAAAAAACATTTCCCGCACTCAGGACAGGAATGCGGCTTTTCCCCCGTGTGAGATCTCTGATGTGTGACAAGTTTTGATTTATCTATAAAACATTTCCCGCACTCAGGACAGGAATATGGCTTTTCCCCTGTGTGCAATCTCTGATGCGTGGAAAGATTGAACTTCTGTAAAAAACATTTCCCGCACTCAAGACAAGAATACGGCCTCTCCCCCGTATGCAATCTCTGATGATAGTAAAGATGGGGCTTCTCTGAAAAACATTTCCCGCACTCACGACAGGAATATGGCTTCTCCCCCGTGTGCAATCTTTGATGCGTGGAAAGATGGGACTTCCGTGAAAAACATTTCCCACACTCAGAACAGTAATATGGCTTTTCCCCCGTGTGCAATCTCTGATGCGTGGAAAGATGGGACTTCCGTGAAAAACATTTCCCGCACTCAGTACAGGAATGCGGCTTCTCCTCCGTGTGAGATCTCTGATGTGTGGTAAGACTGGACTTCTGTGAAAAACATTTCCCGCACTCAGGACAGGAATATGGCTTTTCCCCCGTGTGCAATCTCTGATGTATGGAAAGACTGGACTTCTGTGAAAAACATTTCCCGCACTCAGTACAGGAATATGGCTTCTCCCCCGTGTGAGATCTCTGATGTATGACAACCTCTGATTTTTCTCCAAAACATTTCCCGCACTCAGTACAGGAATACGGCTTCTCACCTACGTGAGATCTCTGATGTCTGGTAATATGGGACTTCTGTGAAAAACATTTCCCGCACTCAGAACATGAATACGGCTTTTCCCCCGTGTGAGTTCTCTGATGTCTGACCAGATCTGATTTTTGTACAAAACATTTCCCGCACTCAGGACAGGAATACAGCTTCTCTCCTGTGTGAGTTTTTTTATGCATATTAAGTTTGAATCTAAAATGGAAACACTTCCCGCAATCAGGACAGAAAAACCTTTTATCTGTTGGAAGGACGGCACCGTCCCTCACAGTCTGAGGTTCCTCAGGATAAGAGGAATACGATGGTCCGGCACCGTCCCTCACAGTCTGAGGTTCCTCAGGATAAGAGGAATACGATGGTCCGGCACCGTCCCTCACAGTCTGAGGTTCCTCAGGATAAGAGGAATACGATGGTCCGGCACCGTCCCTCACAGTCTGAGATTCCTCAGGATAAGAGGAATACGATGGTCCGGCACCGTCCCTCACAGTCTGAGGTTCCTCAGGATAAGAGGAATACGATGGTCCGGCACCGTCCCTCACAGTCTGAGGTTCCTCAGGATAAGAGGAATACGATGGTCCATCTACACTGTGTGGTGCCGGATGGACATTTGAGGTAGTCGGGTTTTCTCCTGGACTATACTGTGTGATGTCCTCATCTTCTACTTTACAGTCTGGAGACAAAGTGAGACAATCCTCTGAGGTTTTCCTCATCTCCCGTCCATCTACTAAAATAGAAATACAAAGATTATTACTAGACATGAGCAGATTGGTTCCCCTAAACCAGGACTCCGCCCACATCAGGCAGCTTTGTCTCTGAGGATCTTACAATTCCCCCCTCAAGGTAACTAGTAAATGGGTCTTCTGATCTCCTACCAGTTCATTTCTTTATTCATGGACCTTAGTCAGAGAGTGAGGAAACAACGAGAACTGTCTTTTATAGGAGTGACAGTGATGAGGGGATTATAGGACGAGTGTCCCAACCCCCTCTATCACTCATTGCCATCTTCCTAACACAAGAAGTCCTGCACTTCCTTATTTAGTCCATGATTTAGTCATGAATAACAGCGGGGCTGAGCCCCACCAGAGGTCAGAGAGTGAGGATGGGGGGAGAACAACCAAGATGAAGACTGGACTGATCCTGAAGACCACCATCATTGGGTTATTGACTTGGGGTTCCAACGTTTGAGGATATAATCACATTATTATAAACATGTAAAAGTCTGTGCTCCAATCAAATCATCAGATATAAAATGTCCAGCTGGTAGGAAATGGGTGTAACAGAAGAGAATACATATCATGTGTATATATAGCAGAGGGTAGAGGAGAGAGAGCAGAAGTCAGGAGTATGTAATGTACAACATAGAATATAGTGCAGGGGTCAGGAGTATGTAACATGCAATATATAATTACTGTATACGGTGTAATAGTCAGGGGGACTCATAATATTGGTGTTCAGTAATCATTGGAATCTGAAATGTTTACTGGAGACAAGTTGCAGAGGTCCCACACCGCTGCCTCCCATCTCCTGAGACTGCACTCAGTGACTTGGGTCTGAGACTATACAGACATATCCCTCCACCCGCCACAGCCAGCAAATAACAGACCAAGGAACCCCAGGGAATTGTTCTGTCAGAGGTCTTACTAGATTTGGGCATGGGTAGACAACTCAAGGTACATAATGCCAGCTGAACCCCAGAATCTCCATAAATTCAGTCTAGATACATAAATTGTGTCTGCAGCACAAAGGAAGATTATCCGAGAGAAATACAGGAATACAGGACGGGGAACTATGTAACTATGTAACTATGGAACACAGCTCAGCAAAGTGACCAAGGGATTACAGGCTGATATTACCCATTGCCCGCTCTACTCTGGACCAATCAGTGAGCTGTATGGGTGGAGGAATGTATTTAGTGTTAATGACCCACCTGTGCTGATCTCTGTAGGAGTGTCCTCCTCTATAAATGTCCCCGTTATTCCATCCTCCTCCATAGACTGCTGATCATCCCTCACATACCTCTCTTCTTCTTCTGATTTAACCTCAAATTCTATATCGATTGGATCTCCACTCTAAACCATGAAAATGATAGAAAAATATTGTGACATCATATAGAAAAAAAAACACATCCTCTCCAGAAGTCCATGTTCTAGATGCTCCGATCCACCAACCTTGTAACATTGAGGGATGGTGTGATCTTCCTGTGTGGAATCCCGGGAATACAGAGGACGGGGACATCTCTCTGGTGGGTTCCTGGTATTAGGTGCCTCCATCATATCCTTGTGTCCTTCTGAAAACTTCTCCATCACTCCATACTCCTCATCCTCCTCTTTATACTCTTCTTTAACATCAATATGATAATTTCCACCCTGAATATATGATAAAACATTCATTGTAACAAACATGCTGTGTATAACTCATAACTACCAATAATTGTTCCTCATCTACCTGATGATGGTGAGGGATGGTGTGACCTTCCTGTGTGGAATCCCGGGAATACAGAGGACGGGGACATCTCTCTGGTGGGTTCCCATTACTGGATCCATCTGTAGGAAACACACACACTGACTGAATACATTGTTTCTATGTGTTTATCAGATGATGGGGGATCTAGGTGGACCCTCCGTACTGCTCTCTCCTTTACAATAAAGTCTCCTCTTACCCGGTGATGTGAGGGGCGGCTGATTGTCCATCATGATGTCCTTCAGCAGCTCGATGATCTCTCTGGTGACTTCTAGAATCTTCTTTTTATTTCTCTATTCTATCAGGGAGGGAGGTGGAGGCAATGTGATGGTCATATGATCTCCAGACTTCACAGGAGGAGAACTCTAGATTTGAACACAAATAATAAACTCAAATGACATTCCCAGAATCCTCCTCACTGGTCAGGTCCCCATTTTATTTAAACCCTTACTTCATGCTGAGGTTTCTAAAATTACATACAATGCAGGTCCAACACAGGCCTACTTTGAAAGTGAGGAGGCCAGGGGCCGGCCCACATCCTAAGAGCGTCAGAAAAAAAGAGTCGGATAGAGGGATATTAGGAGGAGGAGCTGTGAAGTCAGTGTGATGTCATAGGATTCTCTGACTCTGATTGGAGGGACATTGGGAGGAGGAGCTGTGGGGGGTGCTGTGTGAGGTTTCTGTACACAGAATCATTTCTCCCGGGTGCGTCCCTCCTCTCCTAAACTGAAAGATGAACTTTATCTTTGGGCTTTGCCAGGATACATCATATTCCTGTGATCTCCGTGTACTCCGGGAGACTTTACTGATCACATTTTAGGATGAATATCTGAGACTGGAATCATTATGGAAAAACATTTCCAGATATTTACTACAAATTAAATTTTTCCCTCTTTCTTCTTATTTGAATCTTATAAAATAAAGAGACATACATATTCTAATTCCCCCTAAATAAACTGCCCATCCCCCCCCCCCCCCCACTAATAAAAGTAGTATAATCTGTTTGTCAGGAGTTTATTGTTGTCGGGGTTCGGCTTCTGCTATTACTAGCAGCTCTCGTCTCAGTGCACAGAGGCTGCTCAGCTGTCGGTTAATTACCAGCCACTCATTGTTTCTACAGTGACTCACCGGGTTACCATTACCTGCCTCATTAGTCCAGCCTACAGCCAGACCCTTTTTGCTATTTAAACTGCCTTGCTAATTCTCTCTGTGCCTTCGCCTGGTCAACATCTCCAGTATGTCTCCTCTGTGTTCCTGTTATGACTTGGCCTGGCTGACGTCTCTTCTGATTTCTGATTTTTGGCTTCTGACAATGCTGATTTCTGAACCTGGCTTGTCTGATTACCCGCTGTGGCTTCCAAACCCTGGCTTCTGTTTTTTACAATGTTCCTGTTCTGTGTTATTTTTGCTATTACATTAAAGGAGTGATTTTAACTGCACTTTCTGTCTCTGTCTGGTTTATGGTTCCTGACAGTTGTGCTCCTGCTCCTCATTCCAGCATCCTGGTTTTGGCTGTGATGCATTCTTTCTGTCTGTCCCACCTGCAAGGCGATTGATGTGGTCAGTCTCTGGGTGGAGACCAAACCTGATTTAAGCCAGCCAAGCCTGCAGTCTCATGCTTGTGATATTGCATTTGTAACATGTGCTCCAAGCTCTCTGTTTGTCTGCCCTGCTCTGCTGTTTCGATTCCCTCATTGAAGGCTTCGGTTCGGATATTGAATACTCTCTGAACTCTGCCTGCCTTTTGACTATGGATTTGACCCTGACTATTCTTAACCTTGCCTGCCTTGTACCTGGACTGTCATTGAATCACTTTGCCTGTCTGCCAACCGCAAATACCTGGTTGCTGTGCTGAGTTTGCGCCTTCCTTGGCGTGGTGGCCAGGAACTATAGCATTGTGTATAAGTCCTGGGGGCAACTGAGTACCGGTAGGCCTGCTTGCCTTATGGGAAGGGGGGCTTCTATAGGTGAAGAACAAAAAAGCCAGCTATAGTGTCTGACCGCCTGCGTTAGGGGTAAGTGTGACATTGTTAGTATAGATGTAGAAATTCTACAATAGACTGATGAGGTGAGAAGGTCATTGGTGGAAAAGGTGACATCTCCAAAATGAAGGAAATGTTTCAGCCCTGTAAATGGGGCAATGTTCTGATCCTGAAGTGTTTAATCTACCATTCCACATTATATATGGCTGGGGGCACATGTCTGGGGTTCATTCTATAAGTGGATTCTTTATTTAAGTGGGCGGACTTTGGTTCTTTACTTCAGTGATTTCATAAAGCTAGAATAAACAGCAAACTACTTTGAAAAACACCAGACTGTAGGTGACCTTATTTCCCTATTCAGCTCTCCTTCCTCTCTGTAACATGCACTTTCTACCAATCCTTCTTAGAGTTGTGTCCTCTCTACTTAATCTATCTTTCCCTCACCCCTCTTCTCCACCCCACAGCCTGTATATATCACTCTCACTTCTGTCCTCTCCCTATTACTGCACTCACCAACTCCTGATAATTCTAAAACCACATGCTAATAAAACCTCCAGGACTCTGAGGCATGTCCCTTCATATAAATCACACTCCCATATTACCTCCCTCACCCTTCTGCTTCTCCTAACCTCTGGAGATTAAACCCCAAACCCTGCGCCTCCATCATTTAACTGCCCAAATCTCCCATCACTCCATGCCTTCTGGCAACAGCTGCAATCCACACAATTTCGTTCCTATCCCTCTTCTTCCCAAAATCAGCCTCCCCTTCTCTTGCGCCATTTGCACCGCCTGCTCTGTTTGTAACAAACTCACTTTTGACCATGACCTCTTTATCACCAACTACTCACTGTTACTGAAACTTGGCTTCATTAATCTGACACTGCTTCTCCTGCTTCCCTCTCCCATGATGGGCTTCTCTGGACTCACTCCCCCTGACCCAGTGGATGTAAGGGAGGTGGAGTGGGAATCCTTCTGACCCTACATAGCATCTTTCAAGTACTTCACCCTGCTACTCTTTAACTCTCCTCATTTGAGGCACATTGTATTGTCCTACCTATGCACTCCATGCAACCTCTTCAACAAACCATTTTCTCTCTCTGATCACCACCTTTTTAGTTTCACTTTCTCCCAGTCTTCCATCTCCTCTTTTTCCAACCACCCAATACCCATAGAAACCTTTGCCACCTAACCCACCTTAATCCTTCTCCCCAATGCTACTGACCGCTTCTATGACAAAATCTCATACTTGTCCTACCCCAACCTAGCCACTTCTGTCTACAAAAGATCCCTGTTCTCTGCCCTTGATGAGCTCACCCCCCCCCCCCCCCTCACTACGCACAGAATCAGGTCATAACCCCTACAACCTTGGCAGATAATACCAGATGTCACAAAAAACATAGCAGACTCTTGATCACCTGTGGCGTAAGACTAAAAGTTAGAAAGACTTCCACCAATATAAATCTGCCCTCCTAAAATACAATTCCTGCCTCCACACTGCCAAGCAGACATATTTTATCACTCTCAATAAAAACTTATCATCCCGTCCCTGTCAACTCTTCTCTACCCTCAACTTTGTCCACAACTGACTAATTCACTCATTGCCCAGGAGATCATTAATCGCTTCAAAAACAAAATTGATACAATTCGTGGTGAGATCTCTGGTGTCCAGATACCTTCCCCATTTAACACTCCACGTCCACAGGAACACTCATTACTTTTCCTCATGGCTCTATCATACACTAACTCACATCTTCAATCTCTCCCTCTCTTTTGGCATCTTCCCTGTGACAGACGCAGATAGGACAGGGGCTTTTGGAGGGGACTATGGGCTAGCTTTCTACCCACTGATTATGACCATGGAGGATACCAGGGAATTTGTCTACTTCTCCCTGTCGGACGATGAAGGAGAGCCGGGTCCTGAAACCCTTTTCCGGGAGAATCTACAGGAACTATGAGGCCAGGAAGTCCCCAAAACAGTGGTGCATCTGCAGGAACATTGGGTCAAACAGATTGTGCAGATGCACCTTCACCAGCCAGAGATATGGAACTCTTCTTGGACATATTCCTTTTTTTGCCCTGGCAGGTCCTCGAGAGCGGCATAATGCAGCATTTACCCATTTTGCCCAGATACTACCAATCTTATATTATTAACTTTTCATATTATTTCTGCCGATGCGCCACTTGGTAACCTAGATCCGAGCTAGATCTGGGGAGGGATGTTTAGAAACGACGGTGTAATATACTTTATGTATCCGGGGCTGTAAAAATGTTTCTGGGCATCCTGATGGGCACGCCCTGGCTAATCGAGATTTATTGTGGACATGTCTTCCAGCACATAGACAAAGGAGGCAGGGTGGGGAATTCCTGTGACTACTAGCCATACTGATAAGACTTGTCTAGGTGCCTAGCTGTTAATTAGATCAATGATTAAAGGTTGCATTGTCATGTTTTTACTGGTTGTAGTCTCACAATACCAACCAAATTGTTCTCTTCGTTCCTCCCAAGACCTCTTGTTTTCTAGCTCCCTCGTCACCTTCTCCCATGCTTGCCTCCAGGACTTCTCCAGAGCCTCTGCCATCCTCTGGAACTCCCTATCGCAATTTGTCTGTCTGTTTTCTACTGTCTCCAATTTTAGACTATCCCTGAAAACCCCTCTCCTCAGAGAAGCCTTTCCTGCCCCCACCTAACACTTGGACTTTCTCCACCAGCTCATCCCCCACAGTTATTGCCTTTTGTATCCTTTGACCCTCCCTCTTAGTTTGTAAGCTCTCCGGATCAGGGCCCTCTGATTCCTCCTGTATTATATTATATTGTAACTGTACTGTCTTCCCTCATGTTGTGCAAACTGTTGGCACGATATAAATCCTGAATAATATTATAGGACGGCCATGACGGGGGGGGTTACTGGGTGTAAATAGAAAATACGATCTTATTACCTCTTCTGCTGCCACTTCCACCAACGCCTCCTCTACCTCGTATCACAAGGAGTGTCCTATATGTACCTGACATCACTTCCTGTCTGTACCTGACATCACTTCCTGACTTCCATAGAGACTTCCTGTCTGGGTAGAAGTGAGATCACCACCTTGAGGATCTCAGAGGAACTGCAGCCCCCAGAAACGTCTTGTAGTGTGAACACGGCCTTGTGCTTACGTGCAGTCATGATCCACAATATGACAAAACACAAGTAGTCATCAATTGCTGGGACCCGCGGGCTCTGCCTTCCAGCCCCACCCCCCAACTCCTGGCTCCAGCTTTTTGCCTGCAGGCTGCTCCTGGTAAGATAAGAAAATTGCTTCCCGCCCCGAGGCCGCTCCCGCCTGGCAGCCTACAAATGCCACAGTGTATTCCTGAGTCTGGAGGAACAGACATACCACAGCACCTGAGCGAGTATAGTGTGGGACTACATGTCCTCCCATCACACTGTCCCCGTCACACTGGCTTCTCCCCATCACACTGTCCCCTTCCCATAATACTGCCCCCCATCATACTGCTTCCTTATTGTCATGCTGCCCCCCTCCTGTCACACTGCCTCCTCATCATATTGCCCCCCTCCTGTCACACTGCCCCCCTACTGTCACAACCTCCACTGTCATAATGCCCCCTCCTGTCACACTGCCTCCCTCCTGTCATACTGCTCCATCACACTGGCCCCTCCCCATAACACTGCCCCGTCATACTGTCTCCCTACTGTCACACTGTCCCCCCCCACATCATAGTGCTCACCTACTATCACACTGTCCCCCTCCTGTCACAATGCCTAGGTACCCCTCTACTGACACACTGCCCCCCTTGCCTCTCATACTGCCACCCCGTCACCCTGCCCCCCTCTTGTCACACTGCCCTCCATCATACTGGCTTTTTCCCATCACACTGGCACCTCCTCCTTTGACACTGCCCCCCTCCTATAACACTGCTTCCCCATCATACTGCCCCCCTTCTGTCACACTGCCCCCTCCTATAACACTGCCTTCCCATCATACTGCCCCCCTTCTGTCACACTGCCCCCATCATACTACTCCCCCTCTGTCACACTGCCTAGGTACCCTTCTCATGTCACACTGCCCCCCTCCTGTCATACTGCCCCCCTCATATCATACTGCCACCCCAGTCACACTGCCCCCATCATACCGCCTCCCTCCTATCACACTGCCCCAAATCCTACTGCTCCCCTACTGTCACACTGCCTGGGTACCCTTCTCTTGTCACATTGCTCCCTCCTGTCATACTGCCTCCATCCCACTGTCCCCTCCCCATAACACTGCCCCCATCATACTGTCCCCCTCCTATCACACTGCCCCACACCTGTCACAATGCCTTGGTACCCTTCTCTTGACACACTGCACCCCTCCTGTTATACTACTCTTCTACTATCACACTGCCCCCCTCCTATCATACTGCCACCCCCATCATACTGCCTCCCTCCTAAAACACTCCTCCTCTCCTGTCACAATGCCTAGGTACCCTTCTACGGTTACACTGCCCCCCTCTTGTCATACTTCCCTTCTACCCAATCATACTGCCCCCCTCCTATCACACTGCCCCATCATACTGCACCCCTTCTTTCACACTGCCCAGGTACGCTTCTCTTGTCACCCTGCCCCAGTCTTGTCATACTACCCTTCTACTGTCACACTGCCCCCTTCTGTCACACTGTCTCCCCATGATACTGCTCCCCTCCTTTTACACTGCCCCCTCCTATCATCCTGCCTCCCATGATGCTGCTCCCTTCTTCT
This sequence comes from Aquarana catesbeiana, assembly GCF_042186555.1. Lineage (NCBI taxonomy): Eukaryota > Metazoa > Chordata > Amphibia > Anura > Ranidae > Aquarana > Aquarana catesbeiana. The sequence goes on along the minus strand of NC_133331.1, from coordinate 297,848,637 downwards.
CACACTCCCCCGTCATACTGCCCCCCTACTGTCACACTGCCCTGTCATACTGCCTCCCTCCTGTCATACTGCCCCTTCAAATAATCTATAAGGACCTAACAGTATATATGTATCTAAAAGGATTTATTCCTTTTGTATCACCGATCTCCCTTCTCTATACCGACCTGTGCCGGCCCCTCCGTTCCTCACCGATCTCCCTTCTCTATACTGACCTGTGCCGGCCCCTCCGTTCTTCACCGATCTCCCTTCTTTATACTAACCTGTGCCGGCCCCTCCATTCCTCACCAATCTCCCTTCTCTATACCGACCTGTGCCGGCCCCTCCGTTCCTCACCGATCTCCCTTCTCTATACTGACCTGTGCCGGCCCCTCCGTTCTTCACCGATCTCCCTTCTCTATACTAACCTGTGCCGGCCCCTCCAATCCTCACCAATCTCCCTTCTCTATACCGACCTGTGCCGGCCCCTCCAATCCTTACTGATCTCCCTTCTCTATACTGACCTGTGCCGGCCCTCCGTTCCTCACCGATCTCCCTTCTCTATACTGACCTGTGCCGACCCCTCCGTTCCTCACCGATCTCCCTTTTCTATACTGATCTGTGCCAGCCCCTCCATTCCTCACCAATCTCCCTTCTCTATACTAACCTGTGCCGGCCCCTCCGTTCCTCACCGATCTCCCTTCTCTATACTAACCTGTGCCGGCCCCTCCATTCCTCACCGATCTCCCTTCTCTATACTAACCTGTGCCGGCCCCTCCATTCCTCACCGATCTCCCTTCTCTATACCGACCTGTGCCGGCCCCTCCGTTCCTCACCGATCTCCCTTCTCTATACTAACCTGTGCCGGCCCCTCCATTCCTCACCGATCTCCCTTCTCTATACTAACCTGTGCCGGCCCCTCCATTCCTCACCGATCTCCCTTCTCTATACCGACCTGTGCCGGCCCCTCCGCTCCTCACCGATCTCCCTTCTCTACACTGACCTGTGCCGGCCCCTCCGTTCCTCACTGATCGCCCTTCTCTATACTGACCTGTGCCTGCCTCTCCATTCCTCACCGATCTCCCTTTTCTATACTGATCTGTGCCAGCCCCTCCATTCCTCACCAATCTCCCTTCTCTATACTAACCTGTGCCGGCCCCTCCGTTCCTCACCGATCTCCCTTCTCTATACTGACCTGTGCCGGCCCCTCCGTTCCTCACCGATCTCCTTTCTCTATACTGACCTGTGCCGGCCCCTCTGTTCTCCACCGATCTCCTTTCTCTATACTGACCTGTGCCGGCCCCTCCATTCCTCACCGATCTCCCTTCTCTATACCGACCTGTGCCGGCCCCTCCGTTCCTCACCGATCTCCCTTCTCTACACTGACCTGTGCCGGCCCCTCCGTTCCTCACCGATCGCCCTTCTCTATACTGACCTGTGCCGGCCCCTCCGTTCCTCACCGATCTCCCTTCTCTATACTAACCTGTGCCGGCCCCTCCATTCCTCACCGATCTCCCTTCTCTATACTAACCTGTGCCGGCCCCTCCATTCCTCACCGATCTCCCCTCTCTATACCGACCTGTGCCGGCCCCTCCGTTCCTCACCGATCTCCCTTCTCTACACTGACCTGTGCCGGCCCCTCCGTTCCTCACCGATCTCCCTTCTCTATACTAACCTGTGCCGGCCCCTCTGTTCTCCACCGATCTCCTTTCTCTATACTGACCTGTGCCGGCCCCTCCATTCCTCACCGATCTCCCTTCTCTATACCGACCTGTGCCGGCCCCTCCGTTCCTCACCGATCTCCCTTCTCTACACTGACCTGTGCCGGCCCCTCCGTTCCTCACCGATCGCCCTTCCCTATACTGACCTGTGCCGGCCCCTCCGTTCCTCACCGATCTCCCTTCTCTATACTTACCTGTGCCGGCCCCTCCGTTCCTCACCGATCTCCCTTCTCTATACAGACCTGTGCCGGCCCCTCCGTTCCTCACCGATCTCCCTTCTCTATACTGACCTGTGCCGGCCCCTCCGTTCCTCACCGTTCTCCCTTCTCTATACTGACCTGTGCCGGCCCCTCCGTTCCTCACCGTTCTCCCTTCTCTATACTGACCTGTGCCGGCCCCTCCGTTCCTCACCGATCTCCCTTCTCTATACTGACCTGCACTGGCCCCTCCGTTCCTCACCGATCTCCCTTCTCTATACTGACCTGTGCCGGCCCCTCCGTTCCTCACCGTTCTCCCTTCTCTATACTGACCTGTGCCGGCCCCTCCGTTCCACACCGATCTTCCTTCTCTATACTGACCTGTGCCAGTCCCTCCGTTCCTCACCGATCTCCCTTCTCTATACTGACCTGTGCCGCCCCTCCGTTCCTCACCGATCTCCCTTCTCTATACTGACCTGTGCCGGCCTCTCCACTCCTCACCGATCTCCCTTCTCTATACTGACCTGTGCTGGCCCCTCTGTTCCTCACCGATCTCCCTTCTCTATACTGACCTGTGCCGATCCCTCCATTCCTCACCGATCTCCCTTCTCTATACTGACCTGCACTGGCCCCTCCGTTCCTCACCGATCTCCCTTCTCTATACTGACCTGTGCCGCCCCTCCTTTCCTCACCGATCTCCCTTCTCTATACTGACCTGTGCCGCCCCTCTGTTCCTCACCGATCTCCCTTCTCTATACTGACCTGTGCCGGCCCCTCCGTTTTTCACCGATCTCCCTTCTCTATACTGACCTGTGCCGGCCCCTCCGTTTTTCACCGATCTCTCTTCTCTATACTGACCTGTGCCGCCCCTCCGTTCCTCACCGATCTCCCTTCTCTATACTGACCTGTACCGCCCCTCCGTTCCTCACCGATCTCCCTTCTCTATACTGACCTGTGCCGGCCTCTCCACTCCTCATCGATCTCCCTTCTCTATACTGACCTGTGCCACCCCTCCGTTCCTCACCGATCTCCCTTCTCTATACTGACCTGTGCCGGCCCCTCCGTTCCTCACCGATCTCCCTTCTCTATACTGACCTGTACCGGCCCCTCCATTCCTCACCGATCTCCCTTCTCTATACTGACCTGTGCCGGCCCCTCCATTCCTCACCGATCTCTCTTCTCTATACTGACCTGTGCCGGCCCCTCTATTCCTCACCGATCTCCCTTCTCTATACTGACCTGTGCCGGCCCCTCCGTTCCTCACCGATCTCTCTTCTCTATACTGACCTGTGCCGGCCCCTCCGTTCCTCACCGATCTTCTGAAGTAATACAATCATAAAGCAGAACTTGTTTCATTTCCTCTTTTCAGCATCTTACATACAAAAAAACAGGAAACGTCTGGACGCTAATTTCTCTTTTAACCAATGGGGAAAGCCCCATCCCCCCACCCCCCTCATAATACACAAACAATAATAAAGCTTCTTTAACATTCTATAGACTAATGTATAATGTGTGATTAATAAAGCAATATCATGTCTGTCATAAAATATTCCATTACAAAGCAAGTTCCTTTTTTTCCACTGAAGCCTTTTTCCTAATAATTGCCCGATCGTTCTATTGTAATAATAAGCCAGTGGAAAGAACAAGTTACAAACTGATATTAAGGGGGCACCCCAACCCCCCCTCCACTTTGATCCTAACAGGATCACTAATAAGGATCTAACTCATAATCCTCATCGTTCCTGCTGGACCTTCTAGATGAGAGCTATTGAATTACAATTCATGGAGGTCCGATCAGAAAACATTTCTGCCGAATCACAAGTTTGTGCGATGACTCGGGTCCTTCACATCACAGCCCCCCCTTCTTATATTACAATTCCCTTCTTACATCAATATCCTCTGCCCCCCTTCATGTCACCCCCCACAGTGGTGTCCTCTGCCCCCTTCATGTCACCCCCCACAGTGGTGTCCTCTGCCCCCCTTCATGTCACCCCCCACAGTGGTATCCTCTGCCCCCTTCATGTCACCCCCCACAGTGGTGTCCTCTGCCCCCCTTTATGTCACCCCCCCACAGTGGTGTCCTCTGCCCCCTTCATGTCACCCCCCACAGTGGTATCCTCTGCCCCCTTCATGTCACCCCCCACAGTGGTGTCCTCTGCCCCCCTTCATGTCACCCCCCACAGTGGTGTCCTCTGCCCCCCTTCATGTCACCCCCCACAGTGGTGTCCTCTGCCCCACTTCATGTCACCCCCCCACAGTGGTGTCCTCTGCCCCCCTTCATGTCACCCCCCACAGTGGTGTCCTCTGCCCCACTTCATGTCACCCCCCCACAGTGGTGTCCTCTGCCCCCCTTCATGTCACCTCCCACAGTGGTGTCCTCTGCCCCACTTCATGTCACCCCCCCACAGTGGTGTCCTCTGCCCCCCTTCATGTCACCCCCCACAGTGGTGTCCTCTGCCCCACTTCATGTCACCCCCCCACAGTGGTGTCCTCTGCCCCCCTTCATGTCACCCCTCACAGTGGTGTCCTCTGCCCCCCTTCATGTCACCCCCCACAGTGGTGTCCTCTGCCCCACTTCATGTCACCCCCCCCCCCACAGTGGTGTCCTCTGCCCCCCTTCATGTCACCCCTCACAGTGGTGTCCTCTGCCCCACTTCATGTCACCCCCCACAGTGGTGTCATCTGCCCCCCTTCATGTCACCCCCCCACAGTGGTGTCCTCTGCCCCCCTTTATGTCACCCCCCACAGCGGTGTCCTCTGCCCCCCTTTATGTCACCCCCCACAGTGGTGTCCTCTGCCCCCCTTTATGTCACCCCCCACAGCGGTGTAGTCTGCCCTCCTTTACAGCATCCCCTTCCCTTGCGGCTCTGTCCCCCCATTCACATTTCAGCCTTTGCAGCTCTGCCCCCCCATTCATATTACTGCGCGTGGCAGCCCCCCCGTTTACATTACAGCCCCTGCAGCTTTGCCCCCCACCCCCATTGACTTCACAGCCCCTCCATTCACATTACAGCCTCTGCAGCTCTGCCCCCCATTCACATTACAGCTCCTGCTGCTCTGCCCCCCCCCCCATTCACATTACAGCCCCTGCAGCTCTGCCCCCCTCATTCACATTACAGCTCCTGCAGCTCTTTCCCTTCACTCTCCTACCTTACTCAGGGACGGAGCAGAGAGCGGGAGTAAACACAGCTCTGGATGGAGAGCGGGATCAGCAGCTTCCGGAATGATCTTTTTTAGGTTAACCACGAAGGCCCTGCATCCTAACAACCAATCACCGGCTGGTTAACTCCGGCAGCTCCTGCACCCGCCCTCTTTTCTAAACAGCTGTGCCTCCCAGTGATCTAGCCTGCCTCTCCGCTCGGCTGAGGCTCCTAAATGTCGGGACCGCGGCCTGTTCTAGATCAGGACTTTGGAATCACACAAATAACAAGTTTCATTACAAAATATATGAAAAGGAAACAAAGTGTCATTTATAATGAGTGTAGCGGCTTCCTCCCCCCGGGGTCAGTGCACAGCGGGGGATCAGGAGAGGAGATACGTATTATATCTGCCTAGCAACAAAAAGGGGAAGGAGCGGTCTTGTCTCTAAAAGGGGAAGGAGCGGGTCTTGACTCCACTAGACAAGTTACACGATATAAATGTCTTTAACCATTTCAGCTCTGGAATATTTACCCCCCTTAATGACCAGGCCATTTTTTGCGATACAGAACTTTGTTGCTTTGCGGGACTGACAATTGCGCGGTTGTACCCAATTAAAATTGATGTCCTTTTTTCTCAACAAATAGAGCTTTCTTTTTGTGGTATTTGATCACCTCTGCGGTTTTTATTTTTTGCGCTATAAACAAAAAAACGAACATTTTTAAAAAAAAAACAATAAAAAATGGAAAAAATCTAATTTCTTTATCAATTTAGGCCAATATGTATTCTGCTACGTGTTTTTGGGTAAAAAAAATCCCAATAAGCGTCTATTGATTGGTTTGCGCAAAAGTTATCGCGTCTACATACTATGGGATAGATTTATGGAATTTTTATTTTATTTATTTTTTTACTAGTAATGGCGTGATCAGCGATTTTTAGCGGGACTGCGACATTGCAGTGGACAAATCGGACACTAAGGGGATTATTTATTAAAGCTAGAGAGGGCAAAACTAGTCACAATTCTGCAGAGAAACCAATCAGCTTCCAGGTCCTGAGGAACCTCAGACTGTGAGGGACGGTGCCGGACCATCGTATTCCTCTTATCCTGAGGAACCTCAGACTGTGAGGGACGGTGCCGGACCATCGTATTCCTCTTATCCTGAGGAACCTCAGACTGTGAGGGACGGTGCCGGATCATCGTATTCCTCTTATCCTGAGGAACCTCAGACTGTGCGGGACGGTGCCGGACCATCGTATTCCTCTTATCCTGAGGAACCTCAGACTGTGAGGGACGGTGCCGGACCATCGTATTCCTCTTATCCTGAGGAACCTCAGACTGTGAGGGACGGTGCCGGACCATCGTATTCCTCTTATCCTGAGGAACCTCAGACTGTGAGGGACGGTGCCGGACCATCGTATTCCTCTTATCCTGAGGAACCTCAGACTGTGCGGGATGGTGCCGGACCATCGTATTCCTCTTATCCTGAGGAACCTCAGACTGTGAGGGACGGTGCCGGACCATCGTATTCCTCTTATCCTGAGGAACCTCAGACTGTGCGGGACGGTGCCGGACCATTGTATTACTCTTATCAGACTGTGAGGGACGGATCATTTCTGATCACCTCTATGATCCAGGACAGTTGTTCTCAACTCCTGTCCCCAGGACCCACTAACAGGCCAGGTTTACAAGATAACTGAAATACATCACAGGTGATATCATTTGCTGCTCAGTGATTGCAGTATTCTAGTCTGCATCTCCCCCAAGGTAATACTTAAAATCTGGCCTGTTGGTGGGTCCTCAGGACTGGAGTTGAGAACCACTGATCTAGGAGGACCATGGCATCACTTCCGGTCTAGGGCAGAAGATCTATATTTTTTTAAAATATTTTTTGCTTTAAAAGGTAGAGGAGATATTTGGTATCTTATAAACCCCAGATGTCTCCATAAAAAGGACCTGTCATCCCTTAGACATGTGCGATTTGTTTCTTACGAATCGAAAATTCGTACGAATTTCCAAAAATTCATACGTTCATAAGCATCCGAAATCGAATTGCTATGCTTCTGAATTTTATAGAAAATACGAAATTTCGTTGATGAATTTCGGATCCAAATTCCGTTACAATGAAAACGTGACTGGTGTTTTGTTGACCAATCAGAGGTTTTCTTCTGCTGCTGAGTGGGGGTTGGGAAAATGACCTTTTTATTATGGGAGTGGGAGACTGGTACTGGTAGTCGATGGGAGATTCAGAATCGTACAAAATAAGAATGTTCTTTAATATCGTTATATTATTGTCATAATAATTACGATTATTCGTTATGATGAAGTTAAAAACCCAGGAAGTCATCACAGCACAGGGATGGGGGGAGCCCCTCATAATGATCACAGCACAGGGATGGGGGGAGCCCCTCATAATGAGTACAGCACAGTGATGGGGGGAGCCCCTCATAATGAGTACAGCACAGGGATGGGGGGAGCCCCTCATAATGAGCACAGCACAGAGATGGGGGAGCCCCTCATAATGAGCACAGCACAGGGATGGTGGGGGCTCCTCATAATGAGCACAGGGATGGGGGGAGCCCCTCATAATGAGCACAGGGATGGGGGGAGCCCCTCATAATGATCACAGCACAGGGATGGTGGGGGCTCCTCATAATGAGCACAGCACAGGGATGGGGGGAGCCCCTCATAATGAGCACAGCACAGGGATGGTGGGAGCCCCTCATAATGAGCACAGGGATGGGGGGAGCCCCTCATAATGAGCACAGCACAGGGATGGGGGGAGCCCCTCATAATGAGCACAGGGATGGGGGGAGCCCCTCATAATGAGCACAGCACAGGGATGGGGGGAGCCCCTCATAATGAGCACAGCACAGGGATGGGGGGAGCCCCTCATAATGAGCACAGCACAGGGATGGGGGAGCCCCTCATAATGAGCACAGCACAGGGATGGGGGGAGCCCCTCATAATGAGCACAGCACAGGGATGGGGGGAGCCCCTCATAATGAGCACAGCACAGGGATGGTGGGAGCCCCTCATAATGATCACAGCACAGGGATGGTGGGAGCCCCTCATAATGAGCACAGCACAGGGATGGGGGGAGCCCCTCATAATGAGCACAGCAGGGGTACAGCCCCAGGAGGAAGTCAGCACAGCACAGGGATGGGGGAGCCCCTCATAATGAGCACAGGGATGGTGGGAGCCCCTCATAATGAGCACAGCACAGGGATGGTGGGAGCCCCTCATAATGAGCATAATGAGTCTGACGACTGCCATATTGAGAAAGGTATTTTTTGCTTTTTAAATTCATCATAACGAACGTTCGTAATTGTTACAAAAGTTAACAAACCTAACGAAAATTCATATTTCGTGCGAATCCAAATTGCATTTCGGACACGAATTACGAAATACGAATTAACGGCTAATACGAAAAGGAATGGAACGAAACGAAGCTAATTTATTGACGGCGCACATGTCTATCCCTTATTTCTATCACAAGCGATGTTTACATTTCTTGTGATAGGAATAAAAGTGTTAACAAAAAAAATTAAAGGGACAGTGTAAAAATAAAATAAAATATTTTAAAGTGCCCCCATCCCTCCGTGCTCGCGTGTAGAAGTAAACGCATATGTAGGTTGCGCACATGAGGTGTTCGCACCACACACGTGAGGTATCGCCCGCAAACATTATAATGAGAGCAATAATTCTATCACAAGACCTCCTCTGTAATTCTAAACTGATAACCTGTAAAATTCTTTAAAGTGTCGCCCATGGAGATTTTTATCCACCTCAATACCGGGCACTTTCACCCCCTTCCTGCCCAGACCAATTTTCAGTTTTCAGCGCTCTCACACTTTGGATGACAATTACTCAGTCATGTAACACTGAACCCAAACAACATTTTTATTTACACAAATTGAGCTTTTTTTTGTGGTATTTAATCACCACTGGGTTTTTTTAAATATTTTGCGATATAAGTAAAAAAAAGAGCAAAAATTATGAAAATAAAACGCACTTTTCTTTAGTTTCTATTATAAAATTTGCAAATAAGTAATTTTTGTTCATTAATTTGGGCCAAAATTTATACTGCTACATATCTTTGGTAAAAATAACCCAAATTAGTGGATATATTTTGGTCTGTGTAAAGGTCATAGAGTCTACAAGCTATGGTGCAAATCATTAAAAATTGATCACACCTGATGTACTGACGGCCGATTCTCATTTCTTGAGGCCCTGAAATGTCAGGAAAGTACAAATAGCCCCCCTATGACCCCTTTTTGGGAAGTAGACAGTCCAAGGTATTTAGTAAGAGGCATGGCAAGTTTTTTGAAGTTGTAATTTTTTAACACAATTTTCGGGAAAAATCAAGGTTTTTATTTATTTATTTTATTTACACAAAATTGTCATAACAACATATTATTTCTCACACACAGCATATGCATACTTCCAATTACACCTCAAAAATACATTCTGCTACTCCTCCTGAGTATGGCAATACCCCATGTGTGAGACTTTTACACAGCCTGGCCACATATTGAGGCCCAACATGCAGGGAGCACCTTCAGCATAAATTACACATCTAATTTCCTGACAACCTATCACACTTTTGAAGGTCCTGGGGCAATAGGACAATGGAAACACCCACAAAATACATTTTGCTACTCCCCCCAAGTATGGCGATACCCCATGTGTGAGACTTTTACACAGCCTGGCCACATAGAAAGGCCCAACATGCAGGGAGCATCTTCAGTCCTAGGGGCATAAATTACACATCTCATTTCCTGACAACCTATCACACTTTTGAAGGTCCTGGAGCACCAAGACAGTAGAAACACCCCCAAAATGACCCCATTTTGGAAAGAAAACACCCCAACGTATATTCTATGAGGCATGGGCTGGAGACAGATACTCTGATGGGCTGGTGACAGGTACTCGGGTACTCTGATGGGCTGGTGACTGGTACTCTTTCTTTTGGGGCAATCAGTGTGTATTGGTGTATACTGTGATTGGTAACTAGCTTTTACCGCAATCACCTCCTCCTCCTTGGACACAGCCGGTCACGCGGTAAAGAGCCATTTTCATTGACTGTTTACCCTAACTGGGGATGGCCTGTGTCCCGAAGGGACACACATCAACCCTGATCGCTGCGCGCACCGGGGACGTCATATGATGCCTGGAGGGAGGGAGTGTTCCGGCCGGCGTCATTCATCTATAAGTCAGTAGGGAAGTGGTTAAGTATCATAGTTTGTCGCCATTTTTACGAGCGTACGCAGTTTTAAAGCGTGACATGTTGGTTATCTATTTACTCGGCATAACATCATTTTTTTATATTTTAACAAAACATTGGATTATTTGTGTTCTTTTGCATTAAAATTAATTAAAGGTTATTTTTCAAAATAATTTGCGTTTAAAAAACTGCTGCGCAAATACAGTGTGACATAAAAAAATTGCAAAGACTTCCATTTTATTCTCTAGGGTCAATGCTAAAAAAAAAAAAAAAAAAAAAAAAAAAAATCTATTTATATATTATACACACACACTGTTGTGAGTGTGGTATGTACCGTATATACTCGAGTATAAGTTGAGTTTTTGCAGCACATTTTTTTTTTGTGCTGAAAGTGCCCCCCTCGACTTATACTGGAGTCAAGCACTTTTCTGCAGCAAAAAATTTCATTTTCCGAACCGAATTTGGGGCCCTGTATCTCAGGGCCACTTGGTGCTAGGAACCCCAAATTTTGTGTGCAAACCCAGTGGAACTGGTACCACAACATATATAAAGCCGAGGGTTCCTAGCACCAAGTGGCCCCGAGATACGGGGCCCCAAAGCCAGTTCAGAAAATGTCATTCTCTGCTGCAGAAAAGTGCTTGACATTTATGTATCTCGGGGCCTCACTTGGTGCTAGAAACCCCAGCTTTGGATATTTTATGGTGCTAGTTCCACTGGGTTTGCACACCAAGTTTGGGGTTCTTAGCACTAAGTGGCCCCTGAGATACAGGGCCCCAAAGTTGGTCAACTGTGTCTATCTGCAGCAATGTCATTTCGGGACCCTTTGGGTTCAGAGACCCCAAATTTTGGCTGCAGCTAGGGGGCATCTAGGAACCCTTAACTACTGAGTTTGAAGTTCGGGGGACCTATGGCTGCAAATGGGCACAGTGAGGCATGCAAATGGGCATTGTTGACCCTCTTTTTCCACTTACAGTAGCTGTGCATTTCTCACCCTCGTCTTATACTAAGTTTTTCCCATTTTTTTGTGGTAAATTAGGGCCTCGACTTATACTCGGATCGACTTATACTCGAGTATATACGGTAATCTTAATTAAGATCTCAGTGTTTTGTTTTTCAGTGCCTCCAACCTTACGGTAAATTGGTGAACTTAGTTCAGATAATCAGTACATACCACAATCCTTTCCCGAGTTCCTTAATTCATGGTGATTTCTTACCAATGTATAAATATCTCCCAACAAAATTAATAAGTAAATCATTTGACTTTGTATAACTATACTTGTTAATTAATAATTTCAAACAGAACTGGAATTTCTTGTGATTGATATTTCACACACGCATTATCAAAACATCAACTCGGCAATGGAACAATATTTCTTAATATATTACAAATAGCTCAGGGGAGCCCAAATTGTTCTGTTAGAAAAAAATGTGCGGTAATCGCGCTTTACTTCCAAGAACACGATATCCCTTGTCGCTCGGGGGAAACAGTCCTCTGAATTTCTCCGGCCGGAAGGAATCCAAAGTATGTCTCACGGAGTCAACAGATTAATATTTCTTTCAAATTTGCAATATCCATCTAACAGAGCTTACTAAAATTGAATGGGGCAATAATACTCTCCACTGGGACCACAGACATTGAAATTGATGTAATACAGGTTTGTGTCTGAATTTTTCCCAAACACGGCTTCAATAATACACAGCCTAGACAATCAATATGGGCAAACGATAATGATAAATTACCCTACACACTGTATATGATGATGTCAACACATAATCTACAATCCTTACAATTATGAGAGGAAAAGATAACTAATATTTGTATGGTCTGTATCTTATCAACAGTTTAAAAGGGGAAGATATCTGACAACATCTAAGTACATCCAGTGGTTCCAGTCACAAGGTCCAGCAAGATGGGGAGCGGTCAAATATCATCAGGCTTCTTGATCGTCTAGGGAGTGTATTCGGCGTGTGGGTCTGTGATCCCCTCTCTATGGCTCTCACATCCCAGGGCTTTTTTTTCTCAAACAGTAGGTGCTGGAACTTAACCACAGCCCCACAAAACCCCTCCCCCTACACACACCCTCCAAATCACATCAAATAGTGGGTGTGGTCAGTCAAATTTCACGAAAACAGTAGGGGCATTAAATACCAGAATTGCATTAGATAAAGAGTGCAGAGCTGTCACTTGTAAACACAGAAACCAGACTTCTGTGTCTACAAGGGATTGTGGTGAGCAGGCACCAAAGGGTCAGAGCCAGAGGTGGTGGAACTGAGTTCCACCAAGTTCCCCCTGAAAAAAAGCTCTGCTTTATACCATCTAAATACCAGAATTGCATTAGGTAAAGAGTGCAGAGCTGTCACTTGTAAACACAGAAACCAGACTTCTGTGTCTACAAGGGATTGTGGTGAGCAGGCACCAAAGGGTCGGAGCCAGAGGTGGTGGAACTGAGTTCCACCAAGTTCCCCCTGAAAAAAAAAGCCCTGCTTTATACCATCTGGGACAATAAGCTCATAAAATTATCATAAGCTCAGCCCAGAGGGTTTGGCTTATTCTCCATTGGTTTGGAGAACTTTGATGATTTGCCTGGTAAGCTCAGGTAATATCATCTCCAGCCACTAGGTGTGTCTGAGGACAGAAAAAGTGTTCTAAACTATTTGTTAAAAGAAAATATATTCTCTATCATAACTGGCATCTATCTATATATTGGGGCTTATGAATATATATCTATATTGTTCAGAGACCCCGGCAATTGGTACAAAATACAATACACTTAGTATAAATTTGATTAATTAATATCACACAAAATGGATGTTTATATGGATAAATGCATGACTCCTGCATATCCCATGAAAACCTATTTGTCTTGGGACAACACATGTTATATGTGTATTTTCATGTAGATGCGGTCACGGTTTCTTATTCTTAGATGCGCCCCTCTTCCTATGCTCGAGCTGGACTTCTAGTGGTCAATGGTCTGACCGGTCGGGTAATCAAGACACCATACACAGTGTGTGGATTATCAAGAAAATACAGTGGTTTATTCCGGCTTCACAAAATATATAGAAAACAGAAAAGGGGTTGTGTAAAGGAGACACCCCGATGAACAACCAATCAAACTCATACATGTGTTATACGAGCATAAAGATATTTCTAATATTCTAATATTTCTGCCTAGAGACAGACTCCGTGTCATAATTCTAAAAATGTCTTATAGGGCGTACACACGGTCGGACTTTGTTCGGACATTCCGACAACAAAATCCTAGGATTTTTTCCGATGGATGTTGGCTCAAACTTGTCTTGCATACACACGGTCACACAAAGTTGTCGGAAAATCCGATCGTTCTAAACGCGGTGACGTAAAACACGTACGTCGGGACTATAAATGGGGCAGTGGCCAATAGCTTTCATCTCTTTATTTATTCTGAGCATGCGTGGCACTTTGTCCGTCGGATTTGATTACACATGATCGGAATTTCCGACAACTGATTTTGTTGTCGGAAAATTTTACCTCCTGCTCTCCAACTTTGTGTGTCGGAAAATCCGATGGAAAATGTCTGATGGAGCCCACACACAGTCGGAATTTCCAACAACACGCTCCGATCGAACATTTTCCATCGGAAAATCCGACCGTGTGTACGGGGCATGAACCTTATTTTCCTGGCATAGGGCGTTATGTTCGTTCTCTAAGGTCTAAAAGCATCTACATGTGTCAAATCCTAACCAATTGCGCATCCTGCCTCGAGCCTTAGTCCCAGTATGCAAGCTAGGTGTGAATGCAATGTGCAAGCATAAGCTAGAAACATGTTATAGAAAAACATCTTTATAGGAGGTTTAAGGAGGCACGCTTGCTGAAACTTTTTAAAGAACGACCCTAGGTTCTATATTTCCTTACACTTATGTCTTTACAACAATGATGGGTATCTAAACACAGTTCTTCATTTGTTCTATATCAAAATTTATATTTCTATCTTATGGCAGATTACTCATGGGGTCAGTGGATATTAAAATTACGGTCGTATCTGTGACCTGGAGTCTGATATAGCATTTGCATCACTTATGATCACATATATTAAAAAAAAAACAAAAAACACATACATACAGGAATTGAATGTCTTCCTTGAAATGGACTTTGGACGGGCTTTACTGAGGGTTTAGAGAAAAGTTTAGCTGTACAAACAATTTCTCCTTATAGGCACTTTTAGTCAATATCATGATAGTCTGTTCATATATTTGGGACTGTTGTCGTTTTGGTGTAACATTAACCTCTCATCTCAGTCATTGTCTGAGGGAAAGCTTGAGTCAACATTGGGGCTGATTAGGAAGGCAATTTCAAACAATGGGGTTATTTAGCCAAGCTTTTCCTTTGATTAAAGGTTTTGTAACGTGGTTTTGAAAACACAATTTTTTTACCATAATCAGCTGGTTTCATATCAGATTCATGTTTACTTGGCTTCGGTTTTGTCTCTTAACTTTACCTCTCCAATGGATGGCATAATTCTCCCCCGTGTGAGATCTCTGATGTTTAGAAAGAGTGGACTTCTGTGAAAAACATTTCCCGCATTAAGAACAGGAATATGGCTTCTCCCCCGTATGCAATCTCTGATGTCTGTAAAAAGTGGACTTCTGTGAAAAACATTTCCCGCACTATGGCTTCTCCCCCGTGTGCAATCTCTTATGCGTGGTAAGAGTGGACTTATGTGAAAAACATTTCCCACACTCAGGACAGGAATAGGACTTTTCCCCCGTGTGCAATCTCTGATGATAGGAAAGAGAGGTCTTCTGTGAAAAACATTTCCCGCACTCAGGACAGGAATACGGCTTTTCCCCCGTGTGCAATCTCTGATGTTTGGAAAGTGTGGACTTCTCTGAAAAACATTTCCCGCACTCAGAACAGGAATACGGCTTCTCCCCCGTGTGAGATCTCTGATGTGTGGTAAGATTGAACTTATGTGAAAAACATTTCCCACACTCAGGACAGGAATACGATTTCTCCCCCGTGTGTAATCTCTGATGTTTGGCAAGTGTGGACTTCACTGAAAAACATTTCCCGCACTCAGAACAGGAATATGACTTTTCCCCCGTGTGCAATTTCTGATGATAGGAAAGAGAGGACTTCACTGAAAAACATTTCCCACACTCAGGGCAGGAATACGGCTTTTCCCCTGTGTGTAATCTCTGATGTTTGGCAAGTGTGGACTTCACTAAAAAACATTTCCCGCACTCAGAACAGGAATATGACTTTTCCCCCGTGTGCAATTTCTGATGATAGGAAAGAGAGGACTTCACTGAAAAACATTTCCCACACTCAGGGCAGGAATACGGCTTTTCCCCCGTGTGCAATCTCTGATGTTTGGAAAGTGTGGACTTCTCTGAAAAACATTTCCCGTACTCAGGACAGGAATACGGCTTCTCCCCCGTGTGCAATTTCTGATGTGTGGAAAGACTAGACTTCCGTGAAAAACATTTCCCGCACTCAGGACAGAAATACGGCTTTTCCCCCATGTGCAATCTCTGATGATCGGAAAGATGGGACTGCTGTGAAAAGCATTTCCCGCACACAGGACAAGAAAATGGCTTTTCCCCGGTGTGCAACTTCCGATGGTAGGAAAGAGCGTACTTATCTGAAAAACATTTCCCACACTCAGGACATGAATACGGCTTCTCACCTGTGTGAGTTCTTTTGTGTACATTAAGTTTGGATTTATAATAGAAGCACTTCCCGCACTCAGCACAGGGAAAGACCTTATCTGTTGGAAGGACGGCACCGTCCCTCACAGTCTGAGGTTCCTCAGGATAAGAGGAATACGATGGTCCGGCACCGTCCCGCACAGTCTGAGGTTCCTCAGGATAAGAGGAATACGATGGTCCATCTACACTGTGTGGTGCCGGATGGACATTTGAGGTAGTCGGGTTTTCTCCTGGACTATACTGTGTGATGTCCTCATCTTCTATTTTACAGTCTGGAGACAAAGTGAGACAATCCTCTGAGGTTTTCCTCATCTCCCGTCCATCTACTAAAATAGAAATACAAAGATTATTACTAGACATGAGCAGATTGGTTCCCCTAAACCAGGACTCCGCCCACATCAGGCAGCTTTGTCTCTGAGGATCTTACAATTCCCCCCTCAAGGTAACTAGTAAATGGGTCCTCTGATCTCCTACCAGTTCATTTCTTTATTCATGGACCTTAGTCAGAGAGTGAGGAAACAACGAGAACTGTCTTTTATAGGAGTGACAGTGATGAGGGGATTATAGGACGAGTGTCCCCACCCCCTCTATCACTCATTGCCATCTTCCCAACACAAGAAGTCATGCACTTCCTTATTTAGTCCATGATTTAGTCATGAATAACAGCGGGGCTGAGCCCCACCAGAGGTCAGAGAGTGAGGATGGGGGGAAAACAACCAAGATGAAGACTGGACTGATCCTGAAGACCATCATCATTGGGTTATTGACTCCTCCCTCATTGTCACTTTCTGTTGAAGGTTCCAAAGTTGGAGGATGTTATCACATTATTATCAACATGTAAAAGTTTGTATGCAATGTACAACATAGAGTATATAGTGCAGAAGTCAGGAGTATGTAAGGTGCAACACAGGGTATATAGTGCAGAGGTCAGGAGTAGGGATGAGCTTCGAGTTCGAGTCGAACCCATGTTCGACTCGAACATTGCATGTTCCACCGTTCGTCGAATTTCGAACATTATGGGCCGTTCACGCCACATTCGAGTGGCGCGTCACGGGCCATAATTCACTGCGACATCGCAGTGCATTGCTGGCTGATGATTGGCCAAGCATGCACTATGACCCGCATGCTTGGCCAATCACAGCGCCGTCTGTACAGAGAGCCGTAATTGGCCAAATCCAGGGTGGCTTTGGCCAATTATGGCTCAGGGGGTTTAGTACACGCCCTACACTATATAAGGCCACCTGCGTGGTGGCCTTGTGTGGTGTGTTGCGGTGGCAGCGGAGAGATAGACAGAGAGACAGTGTCATTTGATTTAAGTTAGAGTAGGCAGGCGAGTCAGTTAGCTGCACTTACAGTGTATTGTGTATATATATATATATATATATGCATCCCAGGTGTTGTATATATATATATATATATATATATATATATATATATATATACACTGTATTCAGTTTAGCTAGATCCATTCCTGTTATTCTCTTCCTACTGACAGGCAGGCAGGTGTTTTTACAGTATTTACAGCTACCTGAAGAAAATTGCTGGTGTTCTTCTGATCCTATTAGTCCTATTAGCTACAGTATTTACAGTTAGTGTAGTGCGTCCTCTGCACAGTGTGCACCTAAAGCTACCTGAAGAAAATTAGTGGTGTTCTTCTGATCCTATTAGTACAGTAACGCAGGCAGCTGCAGTATTTACAAGTTAGTTTAGTGCGTCCTCTGCACAGTGTGCATCTAAAGCTACCTAAACAAAATTAGTGGTGTTCTTCTGATCCTATTAGTACAGTACCGCAGGCAGCTGCAGTATTTACAAGTTAGTGTAGTGCGTCCTCTTCACAGTGTGCACCTAAAGCTACCTAAGGACAATTGCTGGTGTTCTCACTAATAATACAACAGGCAGGCAGTTGATTCTGCTAGCTGCAGTATAATCAGTATATATATACATCCCAGCTTTGTGCAGCTACATATCACTGCAGGCCATTAGTATGTCTGGAAGGCCAACAAGGAGAGGCAGACAGTCACAAGCCAATAAAAGAGGGCAAGCAGGCTCTGTGTCTAGAGGCAACAGTGCTGGTCGTGGACACGGTGCATCCTCATCAGCACGTGGCCGTTGGACACGCTTGTCCTTTTTTTTCGGAAGCTGACCATGTTAAGCCGCAACATGCGGAAGACTTGGAAGAGTGGATTACCAAGCCGTCCTCATCCTCCTCATCCTCTCTAACCCAGGCTCAGGATACTTTGTCTGGCAAAGCAGCTGCCAACGCCTCTTCCCTCGGCTCAATGGCATCAGTCACTCCTTCCCTAGCCCCACCGTGTCCTCCTGAGGAGTCCCCCGAACTGTTTGACCACAGTGTTGGGTATATGCTCCAGGAGGATACCCAGCGTTTTGAAAGCTCCGATGATAGTAGTCAGCTAGAGGAAGGCAGCAACGTGAGCCCAGAGAGAGGGGGTGCCCAAGAAGGACAGCAATCTGGCAGTCATGTTCCCCCAGCTGCAGCATACTGCCAGGTTTGCTCCAGTGATAAGGAGGGAGGGGATGATGAGGTCACTGACTCCACGTGGGTTCCTGATAGGAGAGAGGAGGAGGAGGCACATCTCCAAAGAGGCAGGATGCCCTCCAGGGGCCAGCCTAAGGGCAGCACGCTGACTGCATCACACCGCAGAGCTCCGCATGTGCAGGGCACTACTGTCTCTGTGCATTATTCCGAAAGTTCTTTGGTGTGGGCCTTTTTTGAGACGAGTGCATCAGATCGCACCGCTGCTATTTGCAACATATGTCTCAAGCGTATCTCGCGTGGCCAAAACATCACCCGCTTGGGCACCACATGCTTGACCAGACATATGTCAACCTGCCATGCAGTTCGTTGGCAAGCATACCTAAAAGACCCACACCAAAGAACAAAGTGGACCTCTCCTTGCTCCTCTTCAGCTGGGATTTCCAACCCCACTATACCTTCAGTCCTCTCTGAGACCTGCACTGAGAGGAATGAAGGTGTAGAATTAGGTGTGTCACAGCCAAGTACTTGCGGGCAATCTGCTATCGGTACACCAACGTCAGATTGTACCAGGCAAATTTCCCTGCCCCAGCTGCTGCACCGCCGAAAGGAGTTCGCTCCCAGCCATCCACATGCCCAGCGGTTGAATGCTAGCTTGGCAAAATTGCTAGCACTTCAACTGCTGCCTTTTCAGTTGGTAGACTCTACCCCCTGAGTTTGTGGAATGTGCGGTTCCTCAGTGGCAGGTTCCCAAATGCCACTTTTTCTCATGGAAGGCGATTCCGGCTCTCTACCGGCATGTGGAAGGCAATGTCTTGGCCTCGCTGGACAGGGCGGTCAGCGGTAAGGTGCATATTACCGCTGACTCATGGTCCAGCAGGCATGGACAGGGACGTTACCTATCTTTCACCGCGCACTGGGTGACTCTTTTGGCAGCTGGGAAGGATGCAGGACAGAGTGCAGTAGTGTTGGAGGATGTTCCGCCACCACGCCTCCAAAATTCTACTAGTGGTGATTCTGCCACAACTCTCTCCTCCACCCCCTCCTCTTCTTCTTCCTCCTTGGCCTCTTCCTGTGCTGATTTGTCCTCGGAACCACCGGTGCTCCGTAGGCGTTTAAGGGGCTACGCAAGTACGCAGGCAAAAAGATGCCATGCTGTGCTTGAGCTGGTGTGCTTGGGGGACAGGAGCCACACTGTCAGCTCTGCAGGGGCAGGTTCAGAGGTGGTTGATGCCACGCCAACTTAAGGCAGGAATGGTGGTTTGCGACAATGGCACCAACCTCCTCTCCGCCCTCCGACAGGGACAAATGACCCATGTGCCCTGTTTGGCTCACGTCCTTAACTTGGTGGTGCAGCGGTTCTTCGACAGGTACCTGGGCTTACAGGATGTCCTGAGGCAGGCCAGGAAAGTCTGTGTGCATTTCCGCCGGTCATATAATGCCAGTGCTCAGCTGACAGACCTCCAAAAGGAATTTAACCTGCCCAAGAACCGCCTAATCTGTGATATGCCCACCAGGTGGAACTCAAAGTTGGCCATACTGCAGTGGCCATCAATGAGTACCTGTGCGACTATGGCACCAGGACAGGGTCAGGGGAGCTTCTTTTTTTTTCCCACGCCAGTGGGCCATGATCAGGGATGCATGCACTGTCCTGTCATCATTTGAGGAGGCCACGAGGATGGTGAGCAGTGACAGTGCATGCATCAGTGACACTGTCCCTCTTGTCCACCTTTTGGAGCACACGCTGCGTGGAATAATGGACAGGGCACTTGAGGCAGAACAGAGGGAGGAAGAGGAGGACTTCCTTACCACTCAAGGCCCCCTTTATCTAGACAGTGTTCCTGCATGCCCACCGATCACATAGGAAGAGGACGAGGAGGAGGAGGATTGTGTGAGCATGGAGGTGGAGCCTGGCACTCAGCATCAGCAGCAGTCTTCAAGGGATCATTTACAATCCAAAGAAACCCATGGACTTGTACGTGCCTGGGAGGAGGTGGGTGCGGATCATGTCGTCCTTAGTGACCCAGAGGACTCCGGACCGAATGCCTCAGCAAACCTACGCTGCATGGCCTCCCTGATACTGCAAAGCCTGCGGAAGGATCCTGGTATTCGTGGTATCAAGGGGAGGGATCATTACTGGCTGGCAACCCTCCTTGATCCATGTTACAAGGGTAAGGTTGTGGACCTTATCTTGCCGTCACAGAGGGAGCAGAGGAAGAAACATCTTCGGGAGGCCTTGCAGAAAGGTTTTGTGCAACGCGTTTCCAGAGCCTGGGAGGTTACAATTTCCTGGTCCTCCTGGACAACGTGTTGCTGAGGCTTCGGTCAGTCACAGTAGGAGCGGTGGAGAAGGTGGCCGTCTGACCGATGCATTCAGACAATTTTTTAGTCCACAGCCCCAAGGTCTGATCGGTTCCAGCAACCATCGCCAGCGTCTGATTCACATGGTGCAGGATTACCTAGGGGCAAGATCAGACTTGGACACCTTTCCCACCAAAAATCCTCTGGGTTACTGGGTCTTGAAGATGGATCACTGGCCAGAGCTTGCACAGTATGCAATTGAGCTACTGGCCTGTCCTGCATCCAGCGTTCATTCGGAACGCACAGTCAGTGCTCCTGGAGGCTTTTTTAACCGATCACAGGGTGCGCCTGTCCACCGAATCATTAGATTCAGTGGACAGGCTGACCTTCATAAAAATGAATCAGTCTTGGATCACCAGCTACCAAGCACCTGATGCTGATGTAAAAGATTGATTTTTTTTTTAATGTGAGATCCCTTCAAGACTGCCTATGCTAATGCTGAGTGACTATCCTGTTATGCTGAGTCACAATCCTCTTCCTCCTCAATTTTCATGCTGATAGCTTGTGAGAACATTTTTGGTTCTAGGCACCGCCACCAGTGGCTAAGGCCCAATTTTCCTGCCCCTGTTTAACAGGGGCGTGTAATTACAATTTTTGATGCAATACTTTGCAGCAGGGCTCATTCCTGCACTCCAACTAGAGTATCTGTGAGGGGTTGCAGTGTTGTGGCAATTTTTCTGCCTTTGTTTAAGAGGGGCGTGTAATTACAATTTTTGATGCAATACTTTGCAGCAGGGCTCGTTCCTGCGCTCCAACTATAGTATCTGTGAGAGGTTGTAGTGTTGTAGCACCAGCACCAGTGCCCAAGGCCTATTTTTCAGCCCCTGTTCAACAGGGGCATGTAATTACAATTTTTGATGCAATACTTTGCAGCAAGGCTTATTCCTGCGCTCCAACTACAGCATCTGTGAGGGGTTGCAGTGTTGTGGCACCAGTGCCTAAGGCCCAATTTTTCTGCCCCTGTTCAACAGGGACAGGTAATTACAATTCTTGATATAATATTTCACAGCAGGGCCCCTTCCAGCACCCACCAAGAGTAACTGTGAGGACTTACAGTGTTGTGGCACCAGCACCACCACCATCAAAGGCCCAATTTTTCTACCACTGTTCAACAATGGCATGTAATTACAATTCTTGATCTAATATTTCACAGCAGGGCCCGTTCCTGGGCCCACCAAGAGTAACTGTCAGGGCTTACACCAACACCTAAGGCCCGAATTTCTGCAGAGTAGATAGGGCAGGCCCCTACTTTCAAACATCCAACTTACAAACGACTCCTACTTGCAAACGGAGACAACAGGAAGTGAGATGAAATCTACCCCTAGAAAGGGAAATTTTTTCCTGTAAGAGTTAATATGGGAAAAACATTTCTCCTTTCCACTGATGCTTTATCACCAATCCTTGTTTCACTAAAAAACCCAAATTTTCAAGAAACATTTGTCATTGGGACAAAAAGTGAGGTGAAATCTTCTAAAGAGGAGCACAGACAGCAAAACAAATGTCACAGGGGTGATAACCCTTCCCCATGTTTTCCAAAAAGCTTAAAAATAGATTGTTTGGCTGGAGCTACACTTACAAAATGTACCAGTTCAAATTTACAAACAGATTCTACTTAACAACAAACCTACAGTCCCTGTCTTGTTTGCACCGCCTGTATACTGCAGTTCAGAATATATAGGGCCTGGGGGCCCCACACCTTTCCTTTTTTTAATTTGGGTGCGGGGTTCCCCTTAATATCCATACAAGATCCAAAGGGCCTGGTAATGGACTGGGGGATACCCATGCCGTTTGTCTCACTGATTTTCATCCATATTGCCAGGACCCGACATTACATTAAAGCCGCAAGCAGTTTTAAATGACTTTTTTTCCTTTAAAAATGACATTTTGTGCCGTGACTGTTCTAAGCACGGGAAACACGCACCACTTTACAGGTATACTATAGACACCCCTCAGGTACGATATTTAAAGGAATATTTCACTTTTTTTTTTCACTTTAAGCATCAACAAAATCACTGCTCCTGAAAAAACGGCCGTTTTTAAAACTTTTTTTGCATTGATACATGTCCCCTGGGGCAGGACCCGGGTCCCCAAACCCTTTTTAGGACAATAACTTGCATATTAGCCTTTAAAATTAGCACTTTTTATTTTGAACGTTCGAGTCCCATAGACGTCAATGGGGTTCTAAAGTTTGTGCGAACTTTCGGTCTGTTCGCAGGTTCTAGTGTGAACCGAACTGGGGGGTGTTCGGCTCATCCCTAGTCCGGAGTATGTAATGTACAGAAGTAAGGAGTATGTAACGTACAATATAGAGTATGTGGTGCAGAGGTCAGGAGTATGTAATTTTCAACATAGTGTATATAGTGCAGGGGTAAGGAGTATGTAATAGGGATGAGCCCGATGTTCAAGTCCCCCCCCCCTCCTGAACCGTACCAGTCCACATGCCCTCAACATGGGGAGGGTGCTTTGGGTTCCCCCCAAAGCACCTTGTGCCCATGTTGATGGGGACAAGGGCCTCAACCCTCACAACCCTGCCTGGTGGTTGTGGGGGTCTGCGGGCGGGGGGGCTTATTAGATATTATCGGCCCCCAGATCCCCCCCACCATGTGAATGGGTATCGGGTACATTGTACCCCTATTTATTCGCCAAATAAGTGTCAAAAAAGTAAAAACAACAGTTTTGAACAATTCCTTTATTAGAAAAAAAAAAGTGTCCCGTGATGTAAATCCATCGTCAATCACGGCATCCGGTGGTCCCGAAAAATATAAAAAAAAAACTTGAAAAACTCCGTCTCCCCACGACTACCGTCTTTTCGCTTTGACAGCTGTTATATAGGCAAGGAAGGGACCACCCGGTGACGTAAACGGGTGACCCCACCCCCCTCTGATGTCAAACGCCATCACAAGTTACTCTGCCAGAGATCTTGCTAGACCCGGGCATGGGGCAGAAGACTCAAGGTATATACCCCAGGTGTCTAGGCTAAGCAATGCCCATGGTGAACATCAACATTGTGACTGCCAGCTGAACCCCAGAATCTCCATAAATCCAGTCTAGATACATAAATTGTGTCTTCAGCACAGAGAAGGAAGATTATCCGAGAGAAATACAGGAATACAGGACGGGGAACACAGCTCAGGAAAGTGACCAGGGGACTACAGGCTGATATCACCCAGTCCCCACCCTACTCTGGACCAATCAGTGAGCAGTATGGGTGGAGGAATAGATTTAGAATTAATGACCCACCTGTGCTGATCTCTGTAGGAGTGTCCTCCTCTATAAATGTCCCCGTTATTCCATCCTCCTCCATAGACTGCTGATCATCCCTCACATACCTCTCTTCTTCTTCTGATTTAACCTCAAATTCTATATCGATTGGATCTCCACTCTAAATCAAGAAAATGAGAGAGAATATCATCTGTAAAATATAAGCTTTATTATTGTGACATCACATAAAAAAAAAAAAAAAAAACACATCCTCTCCAGAAGTCCATATTCTAGATGCACCGATCCACCAACCGTGTAACAGTGAGGGATGGTGTGATCTTCCTGTGTGTAATCCCGGGAATACAGAGGACGGGGACATCTCTCTGGTGGGTTCCTGGTAATAGGTGGTTCCATCATATCCTTGTGTTCCTCTGAAAACTCCTCCATCTCACCATACTCCTCATCCTCCTCTTTATACTCTTCATTAACATTAATATTATCATCCCCAAGGTTTACACTCTGAATATATAATAAAACATTCACTGTAACAAATATGCTTGTGTATAAATCATAACTACCAATAATTGTCAATCATCTACCTGGTGATGGTGAGGGATGGTGTGACCTTCCTGTGTGGAATCCCGGGAATACAGAGGACGGGGACATCTCTCTGGTGGGTTTCCATTACTGGATCCATCTGTAGGAAACACACACACTGACTGAATACATTGTTTCTATGTGTTTATCAGATGATGGGGGATCTAGGTGGACCTTCCGTACTGCTCTCTCCTTTACAATAAAGTCTCCTCTTACCCGGTGATGTGAGGGGCGGCTGATTGTCCATCATGACGTCCTTCCGAGCACCGCTCACCTCTCCTGTCAGCAGCTCGATGATCTCTCTGGTGACTTCTAGAATCTTCTTTTTATTTCTCTATTCTATCAGGGAGGGAGGTGGAGGGAATGTGATGGTCATATGATCTCCAGACTTCACAGGAGGAAAACTCTAGATTTGAACACAAATAGTAAAATCAAATGACATTCCCAGAATCCTCCTCACCTCACTGGTCAGGTCTCTTTTTATTTAAACCCCACATTATGCTGAGGAGCTGTGAGGTCAGTGTGATGTCATAGGATTCTCTGACTCTGGTTGGAGGGAAATTGGGAGAAGGAGCTGTGGAGGGAACCCTATTGCCCCGTACACACGGTCGGATTTTCCGATGGAAAATGTCCAATCGGAGCGTGTTGTCGGAAATTCCGACCGTGTGTGGGCTCCATCGGACATTTTCCATCGGATTTTCCGACACACAAAGTTGAAGAGCAGGAGATAAAATTTTCCGACAACAAAATCCGTTGTCGGAAATTCCGATCGTGTGTACACAAATCCGACGGACAAAGTGCCAGGCATGCTCAGAATAAATAAAGAGATGAAAGCTATTGGCCACTGCCCCGTTTATAGTCCCGACGTACATGTTTTACGTCACCGCGTTTAAAACGATCGGATTTTCCGACAACTTTGTGTGACCGTGTGTATGCAAGACAAGTTTGAGCCAACATCCGTCGGAAAAAATCCTAGGATTTTGTTGTCGGAATGTCCGAACAAAGTCCGACCGTGTGTACGGGGCATATGAGTTTTCTGTTCACAGAATCATTTCTCCTGGGTGCGTCCCACCACTCCTAAACCGAAAGATGAACTTTTTCTTTGGACTTTGCCAGGACACATCATATTCCTGTGTTCTCTGTGTACTCCGGAGACTTTACTGATCACATTTTAGGATGAATAGCTGAGACTTGGACCATTATGGAAAAAAATTTCCGGACATTTACTACCAAATACATTTTTCCCTTTTTCATCTTTTTTAAATCTTATAAAATAAAGACATACATATTCCAATTCTCCCTAAATAAACCTCCCATCCCACACCACTAATAAAAGTACTATAATGCATTTGTCAGGAGTGTGTTGCGCTCCTGCTCCTCATTTCAGCATCCTGGTTTTGGCTGTGATGCATTCTCCCTGTCTGTCTGTCCCACCTGCAAGGTGATTGATGTGGTCAGTCTCTGGGTGGAGACCAAACCTGATTTAAGCCAGCCAAGCCTGCAATCTCATGCTTGTGATATTGCGTTTGTAACATGTGCTCCAAGCTCTCTGTTTGTCTGCCCTCGTTGATGACCTTGGATTGGATATTGACTACTTTCTGAACTCTGTCTGCCTTTTGACTACGGATTTGAGCCTGACTATTCTGAACTTTGCCTGCCTTGTACCTGAACGATCGTTGAACCACTCTGCCTGTCTGCCAACCGCAAGTACCTGGTTGCTGTACTCAGTTCGTTCCTGCTCAGGCATGGTGGCCAGGCACTATAGCATTGTGTATAAGTCCTGGGGGCAACTGAGTACCAGGAGGCCTGCTTGCCTTATGGGAAAGGGGGCTTCTATAGGTGAAGAACACAGAAGCCAGCTATAGTGTGTGACCACCTGTGTTAGGGGTAAGCATGACATACATTGTTAGTATAGATATAGAAATTCTACAATAGACTGATGAGGTGAGAAGGTGATTGGTGGAAAAGGTGACATCTCCTAAATTAAGGAAATGTTTCAGAACTTTAAGTGGGATAATGTTCTGACCCTGAGAGGGGTTCATCTACATTTCCACATTATATATGGCTGGGGGGGGGCACATTGTCTTTCTATAAGTGGGTTCTTTATTTAAGTGGGAGGACTTTGGCTCTGCACTTCAGCAATACTTCTGACAGTTGTGTCCTCTCTCCTTAATCTCTCTTTCCCCTCACCCCTCTTCTCCACCCCACTGCCTGTATATATCACCCCCACTTCTGCCCTCTCCCGGTTACTGCACTCACCAACTTCTGCTAATTCTAAACCCACATTCTAAGAAAAACCTCCAGGACACTGGGATATTTCCCTTCATATAAACCACACTTCCATATTACCTCACCCCCCCCTTCTGCTTCTCCTGGGCCTCCATCGTTTAACTGTGCCCAATGCTCTCAACACCCCATGCCCTCTGGCAGCAGCTGCAATCCACACAATTTTGTTTCTATTCCTCTTCTTCCCCAAACCAACCTCCCCTTCTCTTGCGCCCTTTGGAAGGCCTGCTCTGTCTGTAACAAACTCACTTCTGTCCATGACCTCTTTATCACTAACTACTTGCTGTTACTGAAACCTGGCTTCATGAACCCGACACTGCTTCTCCTGCTTCCCTCTCCCATGATGGCCTTCTCTGGACCCTCTTCCCCAGACCCTGTGGATGTATTTTTGTTTGAAGGAGGTGGAGTGGGAATCTTAGCTCCACATAACATCTTTCAGGTACTTCACCCACCTCCCTCTCTGTCAATCTCCTCCTTTGAGGCACATTGTATTTATATTTTTTCTCCAGTTTCTTTAACCACGTACCCACTGGGCACTTAAACCCCCTTCCTAAAGAGGACCAATTTTCAGCTTTTGGTGCTCTCATGCTATGAGGCCAGTCATTAAAAATTGATCACACCTGATGTACTGATGGCTGATTCTCATTTCTTGAGACCCTAACAAGCCAGGAAAGTTCAAATAACCCCCAAATGACCCCTTTTTGGAAAGTATTCATTCCTAGGTATTTAGTAAGAGCCATGGTGAGTTTTTTTGAAGTTTTTTTCCCACAATTCTTTGTAAAACCAAGATTTTTTTTCACAAAATTGTCATATTAGCATTTCTTACACACACAGCATATGCATAGCACAAATTACACACCACATGTGTGAAACTTTTACACAGCCTGGCCACATACTGAGGCCCAACATGCAGGGAGCACCTTCAGGCATTCTAGGAGCATAAATTACACATATCATTTTTTTACTACCTCTTGCACTTTTGAAGGCCCTGAAGCACCAGGACAATGGAAACGCCCAAAAAATGACCCCATTGTGGAAAGAAAACACCCCAACGTATATTCTATGAGGCATAATGAGTCTTTTGAACAGGTCATTTTTTCCACAAGTTTTTGGAAAATGTGGAAAGAAAACGAAAACGCATTTTTTTTACACAAAGTTGTCCATTTTATACAATATTTCTAACATATACATACCAACAATTACACATCAAAATACATTCTCCTACTCCTCCTGAGTATGGCGATACCACATGTGGAAGACTTTCCACAGTATGGCTGGGGGTGATTGGGGATGACTGAGCATGGCAGAGTATGGCAGAGTATGGCAGCGTATTTCTGGGGATGATACAAAAAAGATACAAAAAAGACGCCACTTGCTCCCATCTATAGCTGGCTATCACAGTAAGAAGCATTGGAAGGCTAACTAGAAAATGCATTTCTTGGGGAAAATGCGTGGCAATGCTGAGCAGCTGAATTGCTAAAACGGCCGCCATCAAAACTGCCCCCATCATATTGCCATCAAAACTGCCCCATCAGAATTGCCCAATCAAAATTGTCCCCATCAAAACTGCCCCATCATATTGCCACCATCAAAACTGCCCCATCAGAATTGCCCCATCAAAACTGCCCCATCAAAATTGTCCCCATCAAAACTGCCCCATCATATTGACACCATCAAAACTGCCCCATCAGAATTGCCCCATCCAAACTGCCCCATCATATTGCCACCATCAAAACTGCCCCATCATATTGCCACCATCAAAACTGCCCCATCAAAACTGCTCTATTAAAATTGTCCCCATCAAAACTGCCCCATCATATTGCCACCATCAAAACTGCCCCATCAGAATTACCCATCAAAACTGCCCCATCATATTCCTCTATTATAAATCAGTACATGGTGTGTCTGTCCCCTCCCCCGGGCTCTGTAATCAGAGCTGAGATTCTCCAGCCACCTCCCCCCCTGTGTATAACAGAAGCTTTGGTAACCATATCTACAAAAGCAACACAGTACACTCTGATTAATAGCTAAAATTTCCTGAAATGACCACTAAACAAACAGCTTTTTCACAAAAACTGAAAAGATATAGCCAGATAGCTGAATATTTTGTGAACATTTAAAAGTTTATTTGGCGTCTGTAGGTGAAAGTATGAAGGAGCTGAAACTTTTGGGAGCGGAAGAAGATTTTAAGGATCTGAAGCATGCTCTCATTGACTTCAATGTTAAAAAAAGTGATAAAAAGCTTAATATTTTAAAAAGCATAGAGAGGAAAGTATAACAAGTAATTCTGCGCTGCCCGAAAAGACGGATAAGCAGCTAACATGGCTAATAGGATGTAAGCATATACCAGTAAGACAAAAAATATATGTAGCGCTAAAAAACTAAAAGTTCAACAGAAGGGCAATATAGTCCAACTATTAGTAAAAAGCATTTAAGCAAAAAAAAGTCCTCAATATTATATGACTCATAAAAGTTAATGGTCCATATAAATGTAGTGACTTCATGTGAAGAACAGATCAAATACGTGACATCTGAAGTGAAAACAGAAGAAGCACACCATCACCGACAATGAGAAGGCTTACTGAATCCCGTGGACCCAAGGGGACATACGCCCAATTGGGTCAAATCAGACTTGGGTGGTGGGTGATGGTAGATATTCCGGAAAAATGATGGAGATGGACATCTAGGAATAAACCATGGACTGGTGTGTTCCTAATGCTGTGATCGCATCTGCCGCACACCTGCTGTGGGGTGCCGGCTGTGCAGCCAGATAGCTGAATATTTTGTGAACATTTTAAAGTTTGTTTGGCGTCTGTAGGTGAAAGTATGAAGGAGCTGAAACTTTTGGGAGCGGAAGAAGGTTTTAAGCATCTGAAGCATGCTCCCATTGACTTCAATGTTAAAAAAAAGTGATAAAAAGCTTAATATTTTAAAAAGTATAAATGGTAGAAAAAAAGTTGAAAAAGTCCCATCATCAGCTGAAAGAGAAGAAAATTTTAATAGTTGAATGGTTTTAATAGCTAAAAGTATGCAGAAGTTACGCAGAGCCAAAAAACGTACAGAATAAAATTAAAGAATAAAAATAAATAAAATCGAATAACAATAGTGGGACTGCTAAAGCATTCCCACTAACAAGAGGTACAAACAAGGCCAAGGATAAATCCAAGTGAAAAACCAAGCTTAACTTACCCCCAGCCCGCAAACAACCAAATAACCAATTTATCCTTGGACTTGTTTGTACTTGTTAGCCTTCCAATGCTTCTTACTGATAGCCAGCTATAGACGGTGGCAAGTGGCGTCTTTTTTGTATCACTGTCATGTTTTTTTGGTCAGGCAACGCACTGAGACCTTTGCAGCCATTGTGCTATACGCTGGGTGTTCAGAGGGCCCCTGTACCTTTAATAAGGGGTGGCTCCCCCTTCAGTCCACCTGTTCTCACCTATCCATGAGAATGCACGTTTGCAAATGTGTGCAGACTAAGCCCCTGCTTTTAAAACATACTGTTAGACAGGTTATTTGGTTGTCTGCGGGCTGGTGGTAAGTTAAGCCTGTCATACTGCCAACCCGTCACCCTGCCCCCCTATTGTCACACTGCCCCCCTTCATACTGCTCACCTCACACTGGCTTTTTCCCAATCACACCGGCCCCTCGACATATCACTGCCCCATTATATTTTTCCCCTCGTATATCACTGCCTTCCCATCATACCAACCACCTTCTGTCACACTGCACCCCCCCATCATACTACTCCACCACTGTCACAATGCCTCGGTAACCTTCTCTTGTCACACTGCACCCCTCCTGTCACACTGCCCCCCTCTTATCATACTGCCACCCCCGTCATACTGCCTCTGTCCTAAAACACTCCTCCTCTCCTGTCACAATGCCTAGGTACCCTTCTAATGTCACACTGCCCCCCTCTTGTCATACTTCCCTTCTACCCAATCATATTGCCCCCCTGCTATCACACTGCCCCCGTCATACTGTACACCTCCTTTCACACTGCCTAGGTATGCTTCTCTTGTCACACTGCCCCAGTCTTGTCATACTACCCTTCTACTGTCGTACTGCCCCCTTCTGTCATACTGCCACCCCTGTCAGACTGCCCCCCTCCTGTCACACTGCCCACCATGATACTGCTCCCCTCCTTTTACACTGTTCCCCTCCTGTCACACTGCCCCCCTCCTACATCCTGCCCCCCCCCATGATGCTGCTCCCCTCTTCTCATACTGCCCCCCTACTGTCACACTGCCCCGTCATACAGCCTCCCTCCTGTCATACTGCCCCCTTCAAATAATCTATAAGGACTTAATAATATATATGTATCTAAAAGGATTTATTCCTTTTGTATCACCGATCTCCCTTCTCTATTCTGACCTGTGCCGGCCCCCCGGTTCCTCACCGATCTCCCTTCTCTATACTGACCTGTGCCGGCCCCTCCGTTCCTCACCGATCTCCCTTCTCTATACTGACCTGTGCCTGCCTCTCCATTCCTCACCGATCTCCCATCTCTATACTGACCTGTGCCGGCCCCTCCATTCCTCACCGATCTCCCTTCTCTATACCGACCTGTGCCGGTCCCTCCGTTCCTCACCGATCTCCCTTCTCTATACTGACCTGTGCCGGCCCCTCCGTTCCTCACCGATCTCCCTTCTCTATACTGACCTGTGCCTGCCTCTCCATTCCTCACCGATCTCCCATCTCTATACTGACCTGTGCCGGCCCCTCCATTCCTCACCGATCTCCCTTCTCTATACCGACCTGTGCCGGTCCCTCCGTTCCTCACCCATCTCCCTTCTCTATACTGACCTGTGCCGGCCCCTCCGTTCCTCACCGATCTCCCTTCTCTATACTGACCTGTGCCGGCCCCTCCATTCCTCACCCATCTCCCTTCTCTATACTGACCTGTGCCGGCCCCTCCGTTCCTCACTGATCTCCCTTCTCTATACTGACCTGTGGCGGCCCCTCCGTTCCTCACCAATCTCCCTTCTCTATACTGACCTGTGCTGGCCCCTCCGTTCCTCACGATCCCCCTTCTCTATACTGACCTGTGCTGGCCCCTCCGTTCCTCACGATCTCCCTTCTCTATACTGACCTGTGCTGGCCCCTCCGTTCCTCACTGATCTCCCTTCTCAATACTGACCTGTGCCGGACCCTCTGTTCTCCACCGATCTCCTTTCTCTATACTGACCTGTGCCGGTCCCTTCGTTCTTCACCGATCTCCCTTCTCTATACTGACCTGTGCCGGCCCCTCCGTTCCTCACCGATCTCTCTTCTCTATACTGACCTGTGCCGGCCCCTCTGTTCTCCACCGTTCTCCCTTCTCTATACTGACCTGTGCCGGCCCCTCCATTCCTCACCGATCTCCCTTCTCTATACTGACCTGTACTGGCCTCTCCACTCCTCACCGATCTCCCTTCTCTATACTGACCTGTGCTGGCCCCTCTGTTCTCCACCGATCTCTTTTCTCTATACTGACCTGTGTCGGCCCCTCCATTCCTCACCAATCTCCCTTCTCTATACTGACCTGTGCAGGCCCCTCCATTCCTCTCCGATCTCCCTTTTCTATACTGACCTGTGCCGGCCCCTCCGTTCCTCACGATCTCTCTTCTCTATACTGACCTGTGCCGGCCCCTCCATTCCTCACCGATCTCCCTTCTCTATACTGACCTGTGCCGGCCCCTCCGTTCCTCACTGATCTCCCTTCTCTATACTGATCTGTGCCGGCCCCTCCATTCCTCACCCATCTCCCTTCTCTATACTGACCTGTGCCGGCCCCTCTGTTCCTCACCGATCTCCCTTCTCTATACTGACCTGTGCTGGCCCCTCCGTTCCTCACGATCTCCCTTCTCTATACTGACCTGTGCTGGCCCCTCCGTTCCTCACTGATCTCCCTTCTCTATACTGACCTGTGCCGGTCCCTTCGTTCTTCACCGATCTCCTTTCTCTATACTGACCTGTGCCGGTCCCTTCGTTCTTCACCGATCTCCCTTCTCTATACTGACCTGTGCCGGCCCCTCCGTTCCTCACCGATCTCTCTTCTCTATACTGACCTGTGCCGGCCCCTCTGTTCTCCACCGGTCTCCCTTCTCTATACTGACCTGTGCCGGCCCCTCCATTCCTCACTGATCTCCCTTCTCTATACTGACCTGTGCTGGCCTCTCCACTCCTCACCGATCTCCCTTCTCTATACTGACCTGTGCTGGCCCCTCTGTTCTCCACCGATCTCTTTTCTCTATACTGACCTGTGCCGGCCCCTCCATTCCTCACCGATCTCCCTTCTCTATACTGACCTGTGCTGGCCCCTCCATTCCTCTCCGATCTCCCTTCTCTATACTGACCTGTGCCGGCCCCTCCGTTCCTCACCGATCTCCCTTCTCTATACTGACCTGTGCCGGCCCCTCCGTTCCTCACCGATCTCTCTTCTCTATACTGACCTGTGCCGGCCCCTCCATTCCTCACCGATCTCCCTTCTCTATACAGACCTGTGCCGGCCCCTCCGTTCCTCACTGATCTCCCTTCTCTATACTGACCTGTGCCGGCCCCTCCATTCCTCACCCATCTCCCTTCTCTATACTGACCTGTGCCGGCCCCTCCGTTCCTCACTGATCTCCCTTCTCTATACTGACCTGTGCCGGCCCCTCCGTTCCTCACCGATCTCTCTTCTCTATACTGACCTGTGCCGGCCCCTCCATTCCTCACCGATCTCCCTTCTCTATACCGACCTGTGCCGGTCCCTCCATTCCTCACCGATCTCCCTTCTCTATACTGACCTGTACCATCCCCTCCGTTCCACACCGATCTCTCTTCTCTATACTGACCTGTGCCGGCCCCTCCGTTCCTCACCGATCTCCCTTCTCTATACTGACCTGTGCCGGCCCCTCCGTTCCTCACTGATCTCCCTTCTCAATACTGACCTGTGCCGGACCCTCTGTTCTCCACCGATCTCCTTTCTCTATACTGACCTGTGCCGGCCCCTTCGTTCTTCGCCGATCTCCCTTCTCTATACTGACCTGTGCCAGCCCCTCCGTTCCTCACCGATCTCTCTTCTCTATACCGACCTGTGCCGGCCCCTCCGTTCCTCACCGATCTCCCTTCTCTATACTGACCTGTGCCGGCCCCTCTGTTCTCCACCGGTCTCCCGTCTCTATACTGACCTGTGCCGGCCCCTCCATTCCTCACCGATCTCCCTTCTCTATACTGACCTGTGCTGGCCTCTCCACTCTTCACCGATCTCCCTTCTCTATACTGACCTGTGCTGGCCTCTCCACTCTTCACCGATCTCCCTTCTCTATACTGACCTGTGCTGGCCTCTCCACTCTTCACCGATCTCCCTTCTCTATACTGACCTGTGCTGGCCCCTCTGTTCTCCACCGATCTCCCTTCTCTATACTGACCTGTGCCGGCCCCTCCGTTCCTCACCGATCTCTCTTCTCTATACTGACCTGTGCCGGCCCCTCCGTTCCTCACTGATCTCCCTTCTCTATACCGACCTGTACCGGTCCCTCCATTCCTCACCGATCTCCCTTCTCTATAGCGACCTGTGCCGACCCCTCCATTCCTCACCGATCTCCCTTCTCTATACTGACCTGTGTCGGCCCCTCCGTTCCTCACCGATCTCCCTTCTCTATACTGACCTGTGCCGGCCCCTCCGTTCCTCACCGATCTTCTGAAGTAATACAATCATAAAGCAGAACTCGTTTCATTTCCTCTTTTCAGCATCTTACATACAAAAAAACAGGAAACGTCTGGACGCTAATTTCTCTTTTAACCAATGGGGAAAGCCCCATCCCCCACCCCCCCTCATAATACACAACTAATAATAAAGCTCCTTTAACATTCTATAATGTGTGAATAATAAAGCAATATCATGTTTGTCATAAAATATTCCATTACAAAGCAAGTTCCTCTTTTTCTGCTGAAGCCCCTGGGCATAGTGCCCGGGACATTTCCTAATAAGCCCAAGGAAAGAACAAAATATAAACCCATATTAAGGGGCACCCTAACCCCCCTCCACTTTGATCCTAACTCATAGTCCTCATCGTACCTGCTGAACCTGATAGATGAGAGCTATTGAATAACAAATCATGGAGGTCCAATCAGAAAAAATTTCTGCCGAATCGCAAGTTTGTGCGATGACTCGGGTCCTTCACATCACAGCCCCCCCTTCTTATATTACAATTCCCTTCTTACATCAATATCCTCTGCCCCCCTTCATGTCACCCCCCACAGTGGTGTCCTCTGCCCCCCTTCATGTCACCCCCCACAGTGGTGTCCTCTGCCCCCTTCATGTCACCCCCCACAGTGGTGTCCTCTGCCCCCCTTCATGTCACCCCCCCACAGTGGTGTCCTCTGCCCCCCTTCATGTCACCCCCCACAGTGGTGTCCTCTGCCCCCTTCATGTCACCCCCCACAGTGGTGTCCTCTGCCCCCTTCATGTCACCCCCCACAGTGGTATCCTCTGCCCCCTTCATTTCACCCCCCACAGTGGTGTCCTCTGCCCCTCTGCCCCCTTCATGTCACCCCCCACAGTGGTGTCCTCTGCCCCTCTGCCCCCTTCATGTCACCCCCCACAGTGGTGTCCTCTGCCCCTCTGCCCCCTTCATGTCACCCCCCACAGTGGTGTCCTCTGCCCCTCTGCCCCCTTCATGTCACCCCCCACAGTGGTGTCCTCTGCCCCTCTGCCCCCTTCATGTCACCCCCCACAGTGGTGTCCTCTGCCCCTCTGCCCCCTTCATGTCACCCCCCACAGTGGTGTCCTCTGCCCTCCTTTACAGCATCCCCTTCCCACAGCAGTGTTCTCTGGCCCCCCTACCTATCACAGCCCCCCCCCCCGCAACTCCATACCCTCATTTACATTGCAGCCCTTGCAGCTCTGTCCCCCCCCCCCCCCCCCATTCACATTGCAGCCCCTGGAGCTCTGACCCCTCCCCTTTCACATTTCAGCTCCTGCAGCCCTGTCCCCCCCATTCACATTACAGCCCCTGCAGCTCTGCTGCCCTTATTCATAGTACCGCCCCCCAGCTCTGCCCCCCCATTCATATTACAGCCCTTGCAGCTCTGCCCCCCCCCCCCTTCATATTATAGCCCTTGTAGCTCTGCCCCCCCCCCCATTCACATTTCAGCCTTTGCAGCTCTGCCCCCCCCCCCCCGTTTACATTACAGCACCTGCAGATTTGCCCCCACAGCCCCTCCATTCACATTACAGCCGCTTAATTCACATTACAGCCCTTGCAGCTCTGTCCTCCCCCATCCACATTACAGCCCCTACAGCTCTGCCCCCATTCTCATTACAGTCCCTGCAGCTCTGCTCCCCCACACTCCATTCACATTACAGCTCCTGCAGCTCTGTCCCCCCCATCCACATTACAGCCCCTGCAGCTCTGCCCCCCCCCCCCTATTCACATTACAGCTCCTGCAGCTCTGCCCCCCCCCCCTATTCACATTACAGCTCCTGCAGCTCTGCCCCATCATTCACATTACAGCCCATGCAGCTCTGTCCCCCCCATCCACATTACAGCCCCTGCAGCTCTGCCCCCCCCCCCTATTCACATTACAGCTCCTGCAGCTCTGCCCCATCATTCACATTACAGCCCATGCAGCTCTGTCCCCCCCATCCACATTACAGCCCCTGCAGCTCTGCCCCCCCCCCCTTTCACATTACAGCTCCTGCAGCTCTGCCCCATCATTCACATTACAGCCCATGCAGCTCTGTCCCCCCCCCCATCCACATTACAGCCCCTGCAGCTCTGCCCCCCCTATTCACATTACAGCCCCTACAGCTCTGCCCCCCCCATTCTAATTACAGTCCCTGCAGCTCTGTGCCCCCCCTATTCACATTACAGCTCCTGCAGCTCTGCCCCCTCCATTCACATTACAGCTCCTGCAGCTCTGTCCCCCCCATTCACATTACAGCCCTTGCAGCTCTGCCCCCCATTCACATTACAGCCCCTGCAGCTCTGCCGCCCCTCCATTCACATTACAACCCCCAGCAGCTCTTCCCCCCCCATTCACATTACAGCCCCTGCAGCTCTGTCCCCCCCCCCCCATTCACATTACAGCCCCTGCAGCTCTGCCCCCCTCATTCACATTACAGCCCCTGCAGCTCTGTCCCCCCCCCCCCATTCACATTACAGCCCCTGCAGCTCTGTCCCCCCCCCCATTCACATTACAGCCCCTGCAGCTCTGCCCCCTCATTCACATTACAGCCCCTGCAGCTCTGCCCCCTCATTCACATTACAGCCCCTGCAGCTCTGCCCCCTCATTCACATTACAGCCCCTGCAGCTCTGTCCCTTCACTCTCCTACCTTACTCAGGGACGGAGCAGAGAGCGGGAGTAAACACAGCTCTGGATGGAGGGCGGGATCAGCAGCTTCCGGAATGATCTTTTTTAAGTTAACCACCAAGGCCCTGCATCCTAACAACCAATCACCGGCTGGTTAACTCCGGCAGCTCCTGCACCCGCCCTCCATCCTAAACAGCTGTGCCTCCCAGTGATCTAGCCTGCCTCTCCGCTCGGCTGAGGCTCCTAAATGTCGGGACCGCGGCCTGTTCTAGATCAGGACTTTGGAATCACACAAATAACAAATTTCATTACAAAATATATGAAAAGGAAACAAAGTGTCATTTATAATGAGTGTAGCGGCTTCCTTCCCCCGGGGTCAGTGCACAGCGCGGGATCAGGAGAGGAGATACGTATTATATCTGCCTAGCAACAAAAAGGGGAAGGAGCGGTCTTGTCTCTAAAAGGGGAAGGACCGGGTCTTGTCTCCACTAGACAAGTTACATGATACAAATGTCTTTAACCACTTAAGCTCCGGAAGATTTACCCCCCTTAAAGACCAGGCCATTTTTTGCGATACAGAACTGCGTTGCTTTGCGGCACTGACAATTGCGCGGTTGTACCCAGTTAAAATTGATGTCCTTTTTTCTCAACAAATAGACCTTTCTTTTGGTGGTATTTGATGACCTCTGCGGTTTTTATTTTTTGCGCTATAAACAAAAAAACGAACATTTTGAAAAAAAAACAATATTTTTTATTTTCTGCTATAATAACAAAAAATAATAAAAAAATCAAATTTCTTTATCAATTTAGGCCAATATGTATTCTACTACATGTTTTTGGGTAAAAAAAATCCCAATAAGCATCTATTGATTGGTTTGCGCAAAAGTTATCACGTCTACATACTATGGGATAGATTTATGGAATTTTTATTTTATTTTTTACTAGTAATGGCGGCAAACATCGATTTTTAGCGGGACTGCGACATTGCAGTGGACAAATCGGACACTAAGGGGTTTATTTATTAAAGCTAGAGAGGGCAAAACTAGTCACAATTCTGCAGAGAAACCAATCAGCTTCCAGGTCCTGAGGAACCTCAGACTGTGAGGGACGGTGCCGGACCATCGTATTCCTCTTATCCTGAGGAACCTCAGACTGTGAGGGACGGTGCCGGACCATCGTATTCCTCTTATCCTGAAGAACCTCAGACTGTGAGGGACGGTGCCAGACCATCGTATTCCTCTTATCCTGAGGAACCTCAGACTGTGAGGGACGGTGCCGGACCATCGTATTCCTCTTATCCTGAGGAACCTCAGACTGTGCGGGACGGTGCCGGACCATCGTATTCCTCTTATCCTGAGGAACCTCAGACTGTGCGGGACGGTGCCGGACCATCGTATTCCTCTTATCCTGAGGAACCTCAGACTGTGAGGGACGGTGCCGGACCATCGTATTCCTCTTATCCTGAGGAACCTCAGACTGTGGGGGACGGTGCCGGACCATCGTATTCCTCTTATCCTGAGGAACCTCAGACTGTGAGGAACGGTGCCGGACCATCGTATTCCTCTTATCCTGAGGAACCTCAGACTGTGAGGGACGGTGCCGGACCATCGTATTCCTCTTATCCTGAGGAACCTCAGACTGTGAGGGACGGTGCCGGACCATCGTATTCCTCTTATCCTGAGGAACCTCAGACTGTGAGGGACGGTGCCGGACCATCGTATTCCTCTTATCCTGAGGAACCTCAGACTGTGAGGAACGGTGCCGGACCATCGTATTCCTCTTATCCTGAAGAACCTCAGACTGTGAGGGATGGTGCCGGACCATCGTATTCCTCTTATCCTGAGGAACCTCAGACTGTGAGGGACGGTGCCGGACCATCGTATTCCTCTTATCCTGAGGAACCTCAGACTGTGAGGAACGGTGCCGGACCATCGTATTCCTCTTATCCTGAGGAACCTCAGACTGTGAGGGACGGTGCCGGACCATCGTATTCCTCTTATCCTGAGGAACCTCAGACTGTGCGGGACGGTGCCGGACCATCGTATTCCTCTTATCCTGAGGAACCTCAGACTGTGAGGGACGGTGCCGGACCATCGTATTCCTCTTATCCTGAGGAGCACGAGGCTGTGAGGGACGGTGCCGGACCATCGTATTCCTCTTATCCTGAGGAACCTCACACTGTGAGGGACGGTGCCGGACCATCGTATTCCTCTTATCCTGAGGAACCTCAGAGTGAGAGGGACGGTGCCGGACCATCGTATTCCTCTTATCCTGAGGAACCTCAGACTGTGAGGGACGGTGCCGGACCATCGTATTCCTCTTATCCTGAGGAACCTCAGACTGTGCGGGACGGTGCCGGACCATCGTATTCCTCTTATCCTGAGGAACCTCAGACTGTGAGGGACGGTGCCCGACCATCGTATTCCTTTTATCCTGAGGAACCTCAGACTGTGCGGGACGGTGCCGGACCATCGTATTCCTCTTATCCTGAGGAACCTCAGACTGTGAGGGACGGTGCCGGACCATCGTATTCCTCTTATCCTGAGGAACCTCAGACTGTGCGGGACGGTGCCGGACCATCGTATTCCTCTTATCCTGAGGAATCTCAGACTGTGCGGGACGGTGCCGGACCATCGTATTCCTCCTATCCTGAGGAACCTCAGACTGTGAGGGACGGTGCCGGACCATCGTATTCCTCTTATCCTGAGGAACCTCAGACTGTGAGGGACGGTGCCGGACCATCGTATTCCTCTTTCCTGAGGAGCACCAGGCTGTGAGGGACAGTGCCGGACCATCGTATTCCTCTTATCCCGAGGAACCTCAGACAGCGATCACAGAGCGTGCCAACCACACGCCGCAGTAATCACCGGAGGATGTCATATGACGGTCTTCCAGAACTGGCCGCTGTCATTCGGCTATAGCGCGGTCAGCAAGTGGTTAAGGAAAGGATAGTCTAACTCTAAACCCTCGCTACCCTCTTTCTGAAGAGTTTTAGACCCTCGCAGCTGAGGACCATGAGTCTCGTTGTGACATCCGGTTACCCTGCGCAACGGCACAGTTATTGGCATCCAGTGCAATCTCAGGAACCCCGCATAGTGCAGGAGGGCGCTCTTCTTTTAGCTCACAGATGAGATTCTTGCTGAGGACCGGGGAATGGCCGGTATCTGAACCCTATGAGAGTGGTCTCAGTCCAAGCAGCCTCTGGCACCCAGTGCCCAGGGCGAAGATAGCAAATTGTGCCCCCTCCGAAAGGGGGAGGGGCCAATAGCGGCATGCAGAGCACAATGAATGTAATGTTTGTGGCATGGGCAAAATAGCACCAATAGTTGTGGTACATTGCAGCAAACTGAAGAGTTTGCATTGCATGCAGTTGCAGTGTGACCCCATTCCATTTAATTTTTGCCATGACCATGAAGTAAAGCATCGGGCCATGGCAGGTGTACAGAACAGCTGAACCTCTTTGTTCATTTGGGGGTCTGAGGAGGAAGGTATGGGGGGTGGTCTGAGGACTCGGGGGGTCGGAGAAGGACAGGGGGTCTGAAGAGGAGAGAAGTCTGGCAGGGGTCTGAGGAGGATAGAGTAGGTCTGAGGAGGAGGAGGGGCTAAAGAGGAGAGGAGTGGGGGGGGTCTAAGGAGAGGGAAACTCTGTGGCTGAATTTCCCCCCTTGAACTCACAGATAATCGGGAATTTAGTGGCATCTTCTTCTTTTCCTCTCCAGTCATGTGCCACCACGCCTCTGTAGGTCAGGGGGATGCTACATGTATAAGAAGGATGGAGGTCTTCACTTTCCTTTGAGAAAGCCTACGTGGACAAAACACGCTGGGGCAAGGTTTTAACGTCCTCGCGCATGCGTGCCAGGATGGGCGGCATGCTGTATTGTATTTGCGATTGAATACATGCACTTTGTGAGTAATAAACAAACAGTTTTATCCTCTTCTTTTTTGTGGTAACAAGGGGCTTCTTATGAGAATGTGACCTTGCTTCGGATACCCCTATTGGCAGCAATTAATGATTGCATTTCCGGAAGCTGCGCTGTGTATGCGGTGGCTTGATCTTGTGATTGCTGGGCTGAACCTAATTTTAAGTGCTTTAGACCTCTAGAAAATGGGCATTTTCAATTTGACAGACTTGGCTGAATGGGGGTTCAGGTTTGGTGTCTGAGCTTCTTTGAAGTTTGCAGAATCCTGCTAAAAAAATTAAATATGAGTACATTTCGGCTCATCCCTATTAGAGAGTCAGTGATCACAGGCATCCTGACAACCAGTGACACATCTCCACCCGTCCCATTCAGCCAGACATTCCCAGCATAGAGATTAATGTAAACAATGGGGGTAAGAAACCAATCCTTTCTGAAGTGACCCGATTCCCATAGACTGCTCATTCTATCTGTTCATGGACAGGGGATGTTCTGTAAGTCTTCCCAGAAGGTGATGGTGAGATGGAGGAGAGCCAAGTGATGTAACGCCAAGGATTTTGCAGACAGATGTAATGAGCTTTTCAATGTTAGCAAGCATGTTGTGTGAAATTCCTTCTTCATCATAATGACAATGTGGGGGAGGGAAATCCTCCGCACCTTCCTCCAGTACGGCATCCATATCCTCTCCATTCCCTCCTGTCTCTGCATCCTCTAGGACCGGCATATCGTGGATCTGACTCCAGAGGCGGGGAGTTTTAGAGCTCTGGACAAAGATGGCCGTAATCTGTCCAAGGAATGGTGACAGAAAATTCTGCTTTTGTCAGGTAGGTCACATGTTGTGTGCCTGAGATAGAGCTAGAACCAAGTACTTACATGTTGTGTGAAGGTCCTTCTTCATCAAAATGACGATCTGGGGAGGGAAATCCTCCGCACCTTCCTCCAGTACGGCATCCATATCCTCTCCATCCCCTCCTGTCTCTGCCTCCTCTAGGACCGGCATATCGGGATCTGACTCCAGTTGGGAAGAGGTGGGGAGCTTTAGAGCTCTGGACAAAGATGGCCGTAAGACCGTAATTTCTCCAGGGAATAGTGGCCGAAAATTCTGCTTTTGCCAGGTAGGCCACAAGTTGTGTGTCTGAGAACCGGATACTTACATATTGTGTGAAGGTCCTTCTTCATCATAATGACAATGTGGGGGAGGTAGATCCTCCGCACCTTCCTCCAGTACGGCATCCATATCCTCTCCAATCCCTCCTGCCTCTGCATCCTCTAGGACCGGCATATCGGGATCTGACTCCAGTTGGGAAGAAGTGGGGGGTTTTAGAGCTCTGGACAAAGATGGCCGTATTAAGGCCGTAATCTGTCCAAGGAATGGTGACAGAAAATTCTGCCTTCGTCAGGTAGGCCACATGTTGTGTGCCTGAAATAGAGCTAGAACCGGATACGGACATTGGTGGTAAAACCGGGACCTACTCCAGTACAAGAGACACATTGTCACTCTGAGGCTGAGTATTGAACAGACCATCGGCAGAGCGAATGTTCCCCTGTGATTTAGAATTTGCTCCCTTTCTCCTGGTCTCTACCATAGATACAAGTGAGGGTACTCATGGATTAGGGTGCAGGAGATAAGTGTGTCTGGAAGGAGTACGCGGTAACCCAGGTGTCCTGCAATGAATCCTAGTCCGGGGCAGAAAGCACCTGAGTACCTTAAAAGGGCTCTAGGTGGAAGTAGCATTAATGGGTGTGACCAGTGGTGTGATGTAACACCTGAGACTGAGCTCTGACTGGTTGAATTTTAGCTCCAAGTTTGAAAAGTTTGCACTGTGAAGTGAATACATTCCAGACATAGTCCTGTTTATAGAGTAATGGTCGGAGGTAGAGGGTGACCCTCTCTTACCTGTCCAATATGGTGGTTTATATATAAAGTCCAAGCTTCTTCCATCACAGTGGGCATACCCCTCAAAAGGGTCCTCAGGGACTGGGTTTCATAGCGATGGACCACCACCCTGGACCTGTATAGCAACCTGCAGCCAACTCAAGCTGCATCAAATGCCAGTG
The DNA here is from genome assembly GCF_042186555.1 of Aquarana catesbeiana. Classification (NCBI taxonomy): domain Eukaryota; kingdom Metazoa; phylum Chordata; class Amphibia; order Anura; family Ranidae; genus Aquarana; species Aquarana catesbeiana. Next base: position 297,805,490 of record NC_133331.1, on the reverse strand, counting down.
TGAGCGCCCCACACAGGATCCAGTGCTTGAAGCAACATTACAGGCCGTCTTCACAGCATGGGGTCCAGGTACGGCTGATAGGGGAATTGCATATTACATATTAGTTAAAGTTGTCTAGTGGTCCCACCAATATTTAAGTATCCCTACAAGCCTTGGCTAAGGATTATACAAGGACAAAGTCTGGTTACTTCAGCTGATCTTATACAAAAGGAATCCGATTGTAAACTGACTCTGGACAAGCCAGCCCACTTTCAGTAATGTAGGGTCATTCTACTCCAGGGGGGGATGGGTTGGATAAACCTCTATATAACCCACACACAGCTTGTAATAAGTGTTTCGTCTTCAGAGCTTGCAATCATGCATGCGTCTGTGGTCACCTGCACCATGCCATTTAATGGGGGGACCCATGGTGGAAACAGCATCTTTAGTTAAGTATTCTTGTTATATTTTCTTTATCTGTATCTCTCATAACTTTTAATAACTGTTATACTTATGTGATCTCTCTTTGCACATATCAAATAAAAACCCTAAAAGAACTTAAACTATCATGTGACTGTGATACAACAAATGGCGACGAGGATGGGATTCGATTTGTGTGAACAAGAGATCCAAATATCGATGCAGAATTGTGCCAGATTGTTTGTGTTGGGTTTAATGTCGTGTTCTTGTATTGTAAGTCATAGTACATTCAGAAAGCGTAGGAAATGTATCAGATCCTGAGCTGGTTTATCTGAGATGCCTTTAGGTGATCCGATGCAAGCCCATTTTTATTTTGGTGCCCATGACTGGACACCGGCTTGCAATTTTTGTTTTGGTTCGATAAATTGGGTGAGAGACTGATATGTAAATGAAACTTTTGTATCTTCAGGGAGCCTCAATTTGCAATAGTAAAAATGTGTCTGTGGTCACCTGAGCCACGCCATTTAATGGGGGGATCCATGGCAGAAACAGCATCTTTAGTTAAGTATTCTTGTTATATTTTCTTTATCTGTCATCACTTTTAATAAATGTTACCTGTAAGTATTTGTGTGATCTCTCTTTGCACATATCGAATAAAAACCCTAAACGAACCTAAACGATCACGTGACCACGATACAACGGCTCCCAATCAAGGTTGCCATGATCCGGACACATTGCTTCTGTATAGGTGTTGGAAGATGGCGAAATTACAAATAAGAAACCAGTGAAGCTGATTTCTCTGTGAGGGAGAAGAGGTCCATCACTTTCAGACACCAGCATAAAACTGAGGACTCACTGAGTGGGGGAGGGTTACGAGGAAGGAGCCCCAGAGGGGGCGTGTCCTCAAAAACCCACCAGTGTCCAATCTCATTCCAATACCTTTAATGTATTTTTTTTTTTTAAAGTAATGCTTCAGAAATTGTTGAACTACCATCATCAGACATAAAACATCGGAACTTCCACCATTTTATTATCCAGGACCTTTGCTTACAGAAAATATATATTTGGTTTTAGCTAATCTTCAGACCCAAATTGTGTATTTAACATGAGTGCAAAAAAAAAATAGTAATGCAAATATCAACTGACAGAGAGAGAGATTTAATGTGAGCGAGATGGGATCACTCTCCTGTGGTCACACTCTAAACATTAGAGCTCCCCCTAGCTGCAGCCTGGTAATAACATTGCTAGGAGGTCTATTCATTCAGCTGCTACATACTTCTCATCTTTATATAAACATCTTCTGACATTTAGCGATCTACTCATACAAAAATGTCAGGGCCCAATGAAAGCGTACTATTCGTCTCTGTGAATTGGGGTAACAAATTAATGTGATTAGGCCCTTTGCTCTGCTGTTTGAATGTTTTTCTCTGATTTAAAATGGAGAATGCTGCATTTGGCCACTAGATGGAGCTAATGCCTATGATACTTCGTGCCATATAATAGCCAAATGTAGTTTTCTCTGTATTACATTAATGGTCAGTATAATATTGCTGGTTTAATTATCTTATGTCCTTTAATGTGACAAGCTTTCCCCCAGCTGTGCCGAATTCTGGCCTTATTTTCATTATTACAGCAATTTCCTCTGACCGTCATCTCAATTATGGTGCAATAATGTGGTAATAATACTGCAGTGCCACATTATTGCCACTAGATGGAGCCAATGATCATAGGAAATCACTGAAATAAAATATGACCAATACTGGTCACGGCTGGGGAAATTTTATTGATAGGCAACTCCTATCCTCATATTGATTAGCGGTTCCAAATAAATAACTACTGCAGTAGGGAACAGACACAAAAGATACACTTCGCATCTTCCCAAATAACTGTTCTGTTTTATTATGATACAATTGAAGGTTTTTATACACATGATTACGTAGCTATCACATTAATATTACAATTGTACTTTTATGGTAACAAGGGGCGTAACATAGGCAGGCTAATTCTAATCAGGACTGGAAAGAATGCAAACATGTCATGAAAACATTATTAGTGCCGTGTGCAATACATACAAAATACAATACAATTCTATACAGAACTTACACATTTCCTTTACACATTCATTCTACAAAGTTTATAGAGACAGACCTGTAAGTGTTTGTGAAATCTTCCACCACAAAATGTACTCAGCCAATGAGAGGTAATGACATTTTTATTTTTCTCCTGCTATCAATGGCCAACACGGTACAACACTTCATCCATGTCTTTGGTGATCTCTGATCTCCTTAACTGTTTCTTGCTGTTTCTTATGTTGTTGCCTTTTTATTTGGAAAGTTTTATTATCCCCACATGGGTGTGGCCCCTTTCTCAATACTATGTTTCAATGGGAGAAACATTTACCAATCCAACCTCCAGATGGCACTGTTGTATCATCCATTCCAAAGGACATCATTGTCAAAAGGTCAGGCTATGGTTGAGGTCTATGAACGGTTTCTTACATGAAGATCAGCCATGGAGTATATCTGAGGTGTATATCAGGGTGTGCTTCTTCCCCACATGTCCAGCAACATTCATATACAAGACATTTCCCGCACTCACTAATACACCTCGAGGGTTATGTGGGACCCCTGATGTACAGGAAGTCAGGACTTCATTGAGGAACAATTCCCTCACTTAGGACAGGAAAGTGGCTTCTACTTCGAGTGAGATCTCTGATGTCTGGAAAGATTGGACTTATCTGAAAAACATTTCCCGCACTCAGCACAGGAATACGGCTTCTCCCCCGTGTGGGATCTCTGATGTTTATAAAGATGGAGCTTCAGTGAAAAACATTTCCCGCACTCAGCACAGGAATACGGCTTCTCCCCCGTGTGCACTTTCTGATGATTGGAAAGATGGGACTTGTGTGAAAAACATTTCCTGCACTCAGGACAGGAATATGGCTTCTCCCCCGTGTGCACTTTCTGATGATCGGAAAGATGGCACTTCTGTGAAAAACATTTCCCGCACTCAGGACAGGAATATGGCTTCTCCCCCGTGTGCAATCTCTGATGTGTGGTAAGACTGGACTTCACTGAAAAACATTTCCCGCACTCAGGACAGGAATACGAATTTTGTCCCGTGTGTACTTTCTGATGAACCGAAAGAGAGAACTTCACTGTAAAACATTTCCCGCACTCAGGACAGGAATATGGCTTCTCCCCCGTGTGCAATTTCTGATGATTGGAAAGATGGGACTTCTGTGAAAAACATTTCCCGCACTCAGTACAGGAATACGGCTTCTCACCTGTGTGAGTTCTTTTGTGTACATTAAGTCTGGATTTTGAATAGAAGCACTTCCCGCACTCAGCACAGGGAAAGCTCTTATCTGTTGGAAAGACGGCACCGTCCCTCACAGTCTGAGGTTCCTCAGGATAAGAGGAATACGATGGTCCGGCACCGTCCCTCACAGTCTGAGGTTCCTCAGGATAAGAGGAATACGATGGTCCGGCACCATCCCGCACAGTCTGAGGTTCCTCAGGATAAGAGGAATACGATGGTCCGGCACCGTCCCTCACAGTCTGAGGTTCCTCAGGATAAGAGGAATACGATGGTCCGGCACCGTCCCTCACAGTCTGAGGTTCCTCAGGATAAGAGGAATACGATGGTCCGGCACCGTCCCTCACAGTCTGAGGTTCCTCAGGATAAGAGGAATACGATGGTCCGGCACCATCCCGCACAGTCTGAGGTTCCTCAGGATAAGAGGAATACGATGGTCCGGCACCGTCCCTCACAGTCTGAGGTTCCTCAGGATAAGAGGAATACGATGGTCCGGCACCGTCCCGCACAGTCTGAGGTTCCTCAGGATAAGAGGAATACGATGGTCCGGCACCATCCCGCACAGTCTGAGGTTCCTCAGGATAAGAGGAATACGATGGTCCGGCACCGTCCCGCACAGTCTGAGGTTCCTCAGGATAAGAGGAATACGATGGTCCGGCACCATCCCGCACAGTCTGAGGTTCCTCAGGATAAGAGGAATACGATGGTCCATCTACACTGTGTGGTGCCGGATGGACATTTGAGGTAGTCGGGTTTTCTCCTGGACTATACTGTGTGATGTCCTCATCTTCTACTTTACAGTCTGGAGACAAAGTGAGACAATCCTCTGAGGTTTTCCTCATCTCCCGTCCATCTACTAAAATAGAAATACAAAGATTATTACTAGACATGTGCAGATTGGTTCCCCTAAACCAGGACTCCGCCCACATCAGGCAGCTTTGTCTCTGAGGATCTTACAATTCCCCCCTCAAGGTAACTAGTAAATGGGTCCTCTGATCTCCTACCAGTTCATTTCTTTATTCATGGACCTTAGTCAGAGAGTGAGGAAACAACGAGAACTGTCTTTTATAGGAGTGACAGTGATGAGGGGATTATAATGTGGAAAAAGAAATGATTACTGCGCTAGACCCCAAACAAAGAAGAAAAGGCGAAAAGCAGCTACATACAAATGTGACAAACATGTAAATACAGAAAAATGCAAAATGTAGCACTGACAAATGTACACAAATGATGAACACTGTGTGTATAAATAAATGAATAATTTGTGCAAAAGTCCATCTGCAAACAAAACAATAAACCAAAAAATGTATATGGTATAAACCTCAAAAAAGAATGTAATCAAATAATAGTGTCCAAAAGTAGGAACAAAAAGTCCAATATATTATGGTGTGGGTACAGGAGCGGTAAAACGGGAACACATCTCTATCCGTGGAAGAAACATCAAATGAGAGGATCATCAAACACACCATAATATATTGGACTTTTTGTTCCTACTTTTGGACACTATTATTTGATTACATTCTTTTTTGAGGTTTATACCATATACATTTTTTGGCTTATTGTTTTGTTTGCAGATGGACTTTTGCACAAATTATTCATTTATTTATACACACAGTGTTCATCATTTGTGTACATTTGTCAGTGCTACATTTTGCATTTTTCTATGATTGGATTATAGGACGAGTGTCCCCACCCCCTCTATCACTCATTGCCATCTTCCCAACACAAGAAGTCCTGCACTTCCTTATTTAGTCCATGATTTAGTCATGAATAACAGCGGGGCTGAGCCCCACCAGAGGTCAGAGAGTGAGGATGGAGGGAGAACAACCAAGATGAAGACTGGACTGATCCTGAAGACCACCATCATTGGGTTATTGACTCCTCCCTCATTATCACTTTCTGTTTAAGGTTCCAAAGTTGGAGGATGTTATCACATTATTATCACCATGTAAAAGTCTGTGCTCCAATCACATCATCAGATATAAAATGTCCAGCTGGTAGGAAATGGGTGTAAGAAAAGAGAATACATATTATGTGTATATATAGCAGTGGGTGGAGGGGAGAGAGCAGAAGTCAGGACTATGTAATGTACAACATAGAGTATATATATAGTAGAAGAGTTGCAGAGGTCCCACACCGCTGCCTCCCATCTCCTGAGACTGCACTCAGTGACTTGGGTCTGAGACTATACAGACATATCCCTCCACCCGGCACAGCCAGCAAATAACAGAGCAAGTAACCCCGGGAGAATTGTACTGTTAGAGATCTTGCTAGACCCAGGTATGGGGCAGAAGACTCAAGGTACATACCCGAGGTGCCTAGACTGAGCAACATCTATGGTGAAAATAAACATTTTGCTGCCAGCTGAACCCCAGAATCTCCATAAATCCAGTCTAGATACATAAATTGTGTCTGCAGCACAGAGAAGGAAGATTATCCGAGAGAAATACAGGACGGGGAACACAGCTCAGGAAAGTGACCAGGGGATTACAGGCTGATATCACCCAGTCCCCACCCTACTCTGGACCAATCAGTGAGCAGTATGGGTGGAGGAATGTATTTAGTGTTAATGACCCACCTGTGCTGATCTCTGTAGGAGTGTCCTCCTCTATAAATGTCCTCGTTATTCCATCCTCCTCCATAGACTGCTGATCATCCCTCACATACCTCTCTTCTTCTTCTGATTTAACCTCAAATTCTATATCGATTGGATCTCCACTCTAAACCAAGAAAAAGAGAGAGAAAAATATCATCTGTAAGATATAAACTTCATTATTGTGACATCACATAAAAAAAACACATCCTCTCCAGTCCATGTTCTAGATGCTCCGATCCACCAACCTTGTAACAGTGAGGGATGGTGTGACCTTCCTGTGTGGAATCCCGGGAATACAGAGGACGGGGACATCTCTCTGGTGGGTTCCTGGTATTAGGTGGCTCCATCATATCCTTGTGTTCCTCTGAAAACGCCTCCATCTCACCATACTCCTCATCCTCCTCTTTATACTCTTCTTTAACATCAATACTATCATCCCCGAGGTTTCCACTCTGAATATATAATAAAACATTCATTGTAACAAACATGCTTGTGTATAAATCATAACTATCAATAATTGTCAATCATCTACCTGATGATGGTGGGGGATGGTGTGACCTTCCTGTGTGGAATCCCGGGAATACAGAGGACGGGGACATCTCTCTGGTGGGTTCCCATTACTGGATCCATCTGTAGGAAACACACACACTGACTGAATACATTGTTTCTATGTGTTTATCAGATGATGGGGGATCTAGGTGGACCCTCCGTACTGCTCTCTCCTTTACAATAAAGTCTCCTCTTACCCGGTGATGTGAGGGGCGGCTGATTGTCCATCATGATGTCCTTCCCAGCACCGCTCACCTCTCCTGTCAGCAGCTCGATGATCTCTCTGGTGACTTCTAGAATCTTCTTTTTATTTCTCTATTCTATCAGGGAGGGAGGTGGAGGCAATGTGATGGTCATATGATCTCCAGACTTCACAGGAGGAAAACTCTAGATATGAACACAAATAGTAAAATCAAATAACATTCCCAGAATCCTCCTCACCTCACTGGTCAGGTCTCTTTTTATTTAAACCCCACTTCATGCTGAGGAGCTGTGATGTCATAGGATTCTCTGACTCTGGTTGGAGGGAAATTGGGAGAAGGAGCTGTGGAGGGAACCCTATGAGTTTTCTGTTCACAGAATAATTTCTCCTGGGTGCGTCCCACCTCTCCTAAACGGAAAGATTAACTTTTTCTTTGGGCTTTGTCAGGACACATCATATTCCTGTGTTCTCTGTGTACTCCGGAGATTTTACTGATCACATTTTAGGATGAATAGCTGAGACTTGGACCATTACGGGAAAACATTTCTAGACATTTACTACCAAATACATTTGTCCCTTTTTCTTCTTTTTTAAATCTTATAAAATAAAGACATACCTATCCCAATTCTCCCTAAATAAACCTCCCATCCCCCACAACTAATAAAAGTACTATAATCCATTTTTGAGGAGTGTGTTGTTCTCCTGCTCCTCATTCCTGCATCCTGGTTTTGGCTGTGATGCATCCTCCCTGTCTGTCTGTCCACCTGTAAGGTGATTGATGTGGTCAGTCTCTGGGTGGAGACCAAACCTGATTTAAACCAGCCAAGCCTGCAGTCTCATGCTTGTCATATTGCATTTGTAACACCTGCTTCAAGCTCTCTGTTTGTCTGCCCTGCTCAACTGTTTGGATTCCCTCGTTGGCATATCTGTTGGGGTGTACCAACTCAGGACTGGCCTCCCTAACACTCTTCCCTCTACCCCTCCTCCTTTCTGTCACCCAGCTACCTACCTCTGGTTCCTGTGCTTCCATCTTTCCAACCTCCTCTCTGGCCCCCGCCAGCACCTGCTGGGTAATGCCCAAGTTCCTCTCCAGGTTGCTAATGCTTCTCAGTGTTGCTACTTGATTCTTCAGATCCAGAATCGGGACTTCCAGAGAAACAACTCGCTCACATCTCCCACAGCAGCATGCACCCTCGATTGGCTCATCAAGGAACCCATACATGGTGCAGGATGTGCACTGAGTGGCATCACCAGTCCTGTTGGACATTTTACCCTCTATTCTATTGGGGAAATTGAGTAAGACCAACGATTTGTAACTGACCCAATTCCCAGCTCTCTACTCCTAGTGCACCCACAATACACTAGACATGTGCGCCTTCAATAAATTTGTTTCATTCTATTCAGTTTCGTATTAGCCGTTAATTTGTATTTCTTAATTCGTGTCCGAAATTCAATTTGGATGCGTACGAAATATGAATTTTCGTTAGGTTCGTTAACTTTTCGTAACACTTGTGAACGTTCGTTCTGACGAATTTAAAAAGCAAAAAATACCTTTCTCAATATGGCAGTCGTCAGACTCATTATGCTCATTATGAGGGGCTCCCCCCATCCCTGTGCTGTGCTCATTATGAGGGGCTCCCACCATCCCTGTGCTGTGCTGACTTCCTCCTGGTTTTGTACCCCTGCTGTGCTCATTATGAGGGGCTCCCACCATCCCTGTGCTGACTTCCCAGAGGTAGTCAGCACAGCACAGGGATGGTGGGAGCCCCTCATAATGAGCACAGCACAGGGATGGTGGGAGCCAATCATAATGAGCACAGCACAGGGATGGTGGGAGCCCCTCATAATGAGCACAGCACAGGGATGGTGGGAGCCCTTCATAATGAGCACAGCACAGGGATGGTGGGAGCCCCTCATAATGAGCACAGCACAGGGATGGGGGGAGCCCTTCATAATGAGCACAGCACAGGGATGGTGGGAGCCCCTCATAATGAGCACAGCACAGGGATGGGGCGAGCCCCTCATAATGAGCACAGCACAGGGATGGTGGGAGCCCCTCATAATGAGCACAGCACAGGGATGGTGGGAGCCCCTCATAATGAGCACAGCACAGGGATGGTGGGAGCCCCTCATAATGAGCACAGCACAGGGATGGTGGGAGCCCCTCATAATGAGCACAGCAGGGGTACAGCCCCAGGAGGAAGCTCCTCCTGGGGCTGTACCCCTGCTGTGCTCATTGAGGGGCTTCCACCATCCCTGTGCTGTGATCATTATGAGGGGCTCCCACCATCCCTGTGCTGTGCTCATTATGAGGGGCCCCCACCATCCCTGTACTGTGCTCATTATGAGGGGCTCCCACCATCCCTGTGCTGTGATGACTTCCTGAGTTTTTAACTTCATCATAACGAATAATCGTAATTATTATGACAATGATATAACAATATTAAAGAACATTCTTATTTTGTCCGATTCTGAATCTCCCATCGACTACCAGTACCAGTCTCCCACTCCCATAATAAAAAAGGTCATTTTCCCAACCCCCACTCAGCAGCAGAAGAAAACCTCTGATTGGTCAACAAAACACCCAGTCACGTTTCCATTGTAACGGAATTTGGATCCGAAATTCGTCAACGAAATTTCGTATAAAATTCTGCAGCATAGAAATTTGTATTTCAGATGCTTCCGAATATACGAATTTCCGGAAAGATGTACGAATTTTCGATTCGTACGAAACGAATCGCACATGTCTACAATACACGGGCAATCGCAGCACACGGGCACTCATTATATTGTATTGGAATTGTACTGTCTGCCCTCATGTTGTAAAGCGTTGTGCAAACTTTTGGCGCTATATAAATCCTGTATAATAATAATAATAATAATATGTGTGTGTGTATCATCATCTGCTGGAGATAAAAGACGTCACAGTGACTATGGAGGAAGAGGACGGAACATGACGGGGGGTTACTGGGTGTAAATATAAAATAAGATCTTATTACCTCCTCTACTGCCGATTTCAGCAACGTCACCTCTGTTATTCGTCCCTCATTGATCTTCCTATCTTTATCTAACCTCACTTCCTGTTTGTTCCTGACATCACTTCCTGTCTTCCATAGAGACTTCCTGTCTGGGTACAAGTGAGAAGATCACCATCTTGTGGAGATCAGAAGAACTGCAGCCCCGAGAAACATCTCGTAGTGTGAACACGGCCTTGTGCTGTGTGTATGTACTGTATATCCTTATAGATGTGTAGTGCTCCCCCCGCAGGAGCCACTGATGATATCTGGTTCTTTCCCATACAGTACAGAGGCCCCCCAGTCACCCAAGCAACTGTCCATTCACTCCGACTCCAATAAACAGTCTAGGAGTTTGTCTTTTGTAATGAATTGCTTATAGAACTCGGGGTTTGGGATACTCCAAAACTGCTACCAACATTAACCCCTTGCCTTGCAACTGGGCAATTTCACCCCCTTCCTACCCAGGACAATTTTCAGCGCTGTCACACTTTGAATGACAATTATGCGGTCATGTAACACTGTACACATAGGACATTTTTATAATTTTGTTGCCAGAAATAGAGATTTCTTTTGGTGGTTTTTAATCACCAATGGGGTTGTTATATTTTACTGAATAAACAAAAAAAGATCGATAATTTTGAAAAAAAAAACAAAAATGTGGGGGGGCGCAAACAAACCCCTCCAACTACACACTCACCACGGTCACAGCTCCCCTGATACGGCTCTCCACCGTGGCTTCCATGTTAACTTTCCGGGTTTCAAATATTCAGCCTTCTGATTGGCCGGGTTGGGAAGATGGAAACTGGAAGTGACGCGACAGCGATTATTGATTCACTAAAAGCCAAAGTGGGAGGGTTTGGGGGCGGAGAGCTCTGTGCCCCAAGGACAATTTAAAACAAGCCAATTAGAGCCTCAGGCTCTGATCACGTGCTTGTCAAAAAATAGACTCCCATTAGTCCGGCGCCCTGCACAGTGCACACACATAGAACGATTTCTTTTAAATAAATGATAAAATGACTAAAACTTTTTAACTTTAAGATGTTAAAAAAATTAGTCATATTATCATTTATTTAAAATGAAATCATTCTATGATTGGCTTTCCTATTTGTCAAAACATATGGACCGGGCGCCATTGTGTGTGTGTATGTACTGTATATCCTTATAGATGGGGTCATCTCCACCCCCACCAAGGAGGGAGAGAAACATATTACTGCCTAGTCCAGCCTTTCTCATCCAGGGTTCCTCCAAAGGTTTCTAGGGGTTCCTTGAGCAATAAACAAATCTGTCTCTCAGTAACAACTGACATCAATGATCTGTAAGTGGGGCGGTCTTCTCACTGATGATGATGTAAGAATATCCTTCTCCTACTGACCACTAAGATAAAGGGGTCCATCTCCCATTGGTCACCAATGTAAGGGACCACTACACTGACCACTGATATAAAGGGGTCATTCTCCCATTGGTCACCAATGTAAGGGACCACTACACTGACCACTGATATAAGGGGGTCCTTCTAAAATTGGTCATCAATGTAAGGAACCACTACACTGACCTCTGATATAAGGGGGTCCTTCACCCATTGGTCACCAATGTAGGGGACCACTACACTGACCAGTGATATAATAAGGGGATTGTGGGGTGTAGGGATGTTCTAAAAGCAAGTGAACCCTCGTATGATATCCTGCCTAGAGTGTTCCTTCAAACCCATTCAGATCTGGAGACCATTCTGATGGAAGTTATGACACGCATACAAGACATGCAGTTGAATGATCCGATCTGATTTAATTAGACTGGAGCTTATATAAGCATAATGACATCACAAAGAAAGTCCAACCCTTCTCATACAGTATATGGTAAAAATATAGACATACAGGAAGTTTCATCTAGCAAGCAAGAGTGGAAATTTACTAAGTACGTGTATAAAACAATATAACGCCCTATTTTCTTATATAGAAGCTATCAACAGGAAAAGACTAACAGGAAAGGGGCTAGCACATCATTTGAAAGAAGTCAGGCCATTTATAAGAAATTGAAAAGTAACTTCTCATAAACGTCACATATACATATTATTCTAAAATGGATACAGTCTTTTAAAATGGTGGACAGCAAGCTAAAATATCCTTACAATTCTCCCATTGTCACTCAGGCTTGTCCCCCAGGAAAAAAACAGTGTTGGCCCTATATTGTACTGCCTGGAGAACATTGGTGGATCCCTAATGCCGCGCACACATGGTCAGACTTTTCAGCTACAAAAGTCCGACAGCCCGTCTGAGAGACTTTCGACAGACTTTCGACGGACTTTTGGCAGACTTTTAACAGACTTTCTAACGACCGGACTTGCCTACACACGATCACAGCAAAGTCCGACGGATTCGTACATGATGATGTACACCGGACTAAAATAAGGAAGTTGATAGCGAGTAGCCAATAGCTGCCCTAGCGTGAGTTTTTGTCCGTCAGACTAACATAAAGACCAGCGGATTTCTGGGTCCGGCGGAGTTACGACATAAAGATTTGAAGCCTGTTCCAAATCTAAAGTCTGTCAGATTTGCGACTGGTAAAGTCCGCTGAAGGTCCGGTGAAGCCCACACACGATCGGATTGTCCGCCGGATTTGGTCCGTCGGCGTCCATTGGACAAGTCCGGTTGAAAAATGTCCGACGGTGTGTACGCGGCATTAGATCTGACAGTAAAGCTGTGAGTGAGGCCAGAAATCTGCTTCATGATTGGACACGATATGGATCCTTCTTAATCTCATTCTTGGTTATGGAAATCTATGATATTACCAATCCGGTATCAGAGTATCGGCAAACATGAGGATTAGAAATTTTACAGGCCAATGGTGGAAATTGCCAAACACCAAATTACAATGCTCAGGGAAACCTTCCCCCAACGTACCTACAATGATGGAATCATTTGTCACAGAGAACAGCAGTACCTCAGACATCGTCACAGGGTTGTAACCTCTATACAGCCACTGGATGGCTTCCCCAGACCCCCCCCCCACCACCACCACCATGTTTGCCTGGGCTCTGATATCCCACCTCCAGGCACCAGCATGGCAGAGGAGAGAGAAACCAGAGAACATCCGCTCGCTCATCACCCCTAGCTAGAATGAACCCGGAAGTGATGTGGATTAGGTCACTTCTGGGTTCAGTGCCATCATTCCTGATCTCTGTGACCGGAGAAGCTGTGAATAGACATGTGTAAAATGAAAACATTTTTGTTTCAATACGTAATTTTAATAATTTTCTTTAGTTGAATTAGGTAACTTTGTTTAATTCATTGAAATTCGATCCTAATTTTCAGAATTCGGATAAATTGAATTCAATTCGACCGAATTTGGAAAATTCTAATCGACATTCAAACTAGAATTTATTCTACATTATTCAAAATTTGAATTTCGGAAGACGGTTATATTCTATTTTGTTCAATTGTTTTTTCTATTCTATTTGTTTCTGTTCTATTCTATTCTTTTATTTTCTATTCTATTTTACCTGTCGCAACAAAATGCTATCACATAGGGGGCTATTGGTCCCTTATCTGATAACAATAAAGGTAACTAAAAAAACAAACTGAAAATTACCCCAAGCTCTTAAGCCACCCCTCCAAGGCTCACATAGACGACATGTCACGAGCTCCTACATAGTAAAATGTTGATTGTGTTACTACACGTTACATCTCACTGTGCACACCAGAGTGTGGATCGCCTTTAGAAGTAGCAGGAGGGGTCACCCGCCCAACCCCACCAACACTCGCCGGTGTTTCTCGTGCTTACCGTTCTCCCCGGTGAGCCTGGGGAATGATTTGGTTGTTTGCGCGGTTTGCCACAGAGGTGATAAGAGACCAGATTGTCCCTCCTTACCTCTATGATCTAGGACAAGGGTCTCCAAACTATGGCCCTCCAGTTGTTTAAGAACTACAATTCCCATCATGCCTAGTCATGTCTGTGAATGTCAGTTTCACAATGCATCATGGGACGTGTAGTTCCGCAATATCTGGAGGGCCGTAGTTTGGAGATCCCTGATCTAGGAGGCCGGGAGCGACGTCATGAAGCTATCAACCATAACCCCATTTGTTTTTTCAGGTCTGCAGGTCTTTAGATGTTGTTCTGGGTTCTTTTATGACCTCCTGGATGAGTCGTCGTCATGCTCTTGGAGTAATTTTTGGTTGGCCGGTCACTCCTGGGAAGGTTCACCACTGTTTCAAGTTATCTCCATTTGTGGATAACGGCTCTCCCCGTGGTTTACTGGAGTTCCAAAGCCTTAGAAATGGCTTTGAAACCCTTCCTAGACCGATACATGTACATTACTTTGTTTCTAATCTGTTCTTGAATTTTTTTAGATTGTGACACGATGTGTGGCTTTTTGTGATCTGTTACCGTGCTTCACTTTGTCAGACAGCTTCTATTGATATGATTTCTTGATTCAACAGCTCTGGCAGTAATCAGGCTTGGGCGTGGCAAGTGAAATTTGAATCAGCTTTCCAAAAAATTGTGGTTAATCACAGTTCATTCATGATTCAGCATGGGGGAGGGGGCAATTACTCTTTCACACAGGGCCAGGCAGGTTTGAACAGCTTTTTTCCCCTTAATAAATGAAATAATAATTTAAAAACTGCATCTTGGATTTACTCAGATTATCTTTGTGTAATATTAAAATTTGTTGGATGATCTGAATAATTTACGTGTGAGAAATATGCAATCAAAATTTTTTTTAAAAAATCAGGAAGGGGGCAAACACTTTTTCACAGCACTGTATATACACAGTATATATACGGCAAATAATGTTTGGGGGTTATAAGTATATTTCTAGCAAAAAAATACTGATTTTAACTTGTAAACAAAAAGTGTCAGAAAAGGGGCGGGTCTAGGATGTCCATCTATAAAAAATGTGGCGTAGCCGTTCTCCGGGTGAAAGTGCGTGTACATTCCTTCTGTGTGAATGGGGGGAAAAGATGAATGTTACAATCATTTCCCAGCCGTGACGAATTCTGCCCCCGATTCAATAAAAACCAATAATTTTCTGAAAATTGTCCGCAACATCTAGCGGCCATGATTTTTTTCTGAACAACCTTAATTCATAAAAATAACTAACACATTATAACCACTAGATGGAGCCGATGATTGTAAAAAAAACAATCACTGTATTATATAAAATATGGTGAATTTTTGTCACGGCTGGAGGAATGCGCATCACATTCATTCAACAAAGTTTTTAGAAACAGACCTGTAAGTGTTTGTGAAATCTTCCACCACAAAATGTACTCAGCCAATGAGAGGTAATGACTCCATTTTTATTTTTCTCCTACTACAAAATGGCAAACACGGTACAACACTTCATCCATGTCTTTGGTGATCTCTGATCTCCTTATCAACTGTTTCTTCCATGATGAAGATCAGCCATGGAGTATATCTGAGGTGTATATCAGGGTGTGCTTCTTCCCCACATGTCCAGCAACATTCATATACAAGACATTTCCCGCACTCACTAATACACCTCGAGGGTTGTGTGGGACCCCTGATGTACAGGAAGACATGACTTCAGTGAGGAACATTTCCCTCACTCAGGACAGGAAAGTGGCTTCTACTTCGTGTGAGATCTCTGATGACTGGAAAGATTGGACTTATCTGAAAAACATTTCCCGCAAACAGCACAGGAATACGGCTTCTGCCCCGTGTGCAATCTCTGATGTTTGGAAAGATCGGACTTCTGTGAAAAACATTTCTCGCACTCAGGACAGGAATACGGCTTCTCCCCCGTGTGCATTCTCTGATGTTTGGAAAGATCGGACTTCTGTGAAAAACATTTCTCGCACTCAGGACAGGAATACGGCTTCTCCCCCGTGTGCATTTTCTGATGTTTGGAAAGTGTGGACTTATATGTAAAACATTTCCTGCACTCAGGACAGGAATATTGCTTCTCCCCCGTGTGTAATCTCTGATGCATGGTAAGATTGAACTTCCGTGAAAAACCTTTCCCGCACTCAGCACAGGAATACGACTTCTCCCCCGTGTGCAATTGCTGATGTTTGGAAAGATCGGACTTCTGTGAAAAACATTTCTCACACTCAGGACAGGAATACGGCTTCTCCCCCGTGTGCAATCTCTGATGTTTGGAAAGATAAGACTTCTGTGAAAAACATTTCTCGCACTCAGGACAGGAATACGGCTTCTCCCCCGTGTGCAATTTCTGATGTTTGGAAAGTGTGGACTTATCTAAAAAACATTTCCTGCACTCAGGACAGGAATATGGCTTCTCCTCCATGTGTAATCTCTGATGCATGGTAAGATTGAACTTCCGTGAAAAACATTTCCCGCACTCAGCACAGGAATACGACTTCTCCCCCGTGTGCAATTGCTGATGACTGGAAAGAGAGGACTTCGCTGTAAAACATTTCCCGCACTCAGCACAGGAATACGGCTTCTCCCCCGTGTGCACTTTCTGATGTTTGGAAAGTGTGGACTTATCTGAAAAACATTTCCTGCACTCAGGACAGGAATATGGCTTCTCCCCCGTGTGTAATCTCTGATGCATGGTAAGATTGAACTTCTGTGAAAAACCTTTCCCGCACTCAGCACAGGAATACGACTTCTCCCCCGTGTGCAATTGCTGATGAACGGAAAGAGAGGACTTCACTGCAAAACATTTCCCACACTCAGCACAGGAATACGGCTTCTCCCCCGTGTGCAATTTCTGATGTTTGGAAAGTGTGGACTTATATGAATAACATTTCCCGCACTCAGGACAAGAATACGGCTTCTCCCCCGTGTGCAATCTCTGATGATCAGAAAGAGCGGACTTCTGTGAAAAACATTTCTCGCATTCAGAACAGGAATATAACTTCTCCCCCGTGTGCAACTTCTGATGGTGGAAAAGAGCATACATCTGTGAAAAACATTTCCTGCACGTAGGACAGGAATATGGCTTCTCCCCCGTGTGCAATCTCTGATGTGTGGTAAGACTGGACTTCACTGAAAAACATTTCCCGCACTCAGAGCAGGAATATGGCTTCTCCCCCGTGTGCAATTTCTGATGATAGGAAAGACTGTACTTCTGTATAAAACTTTTTCCGCACTCAGAACAGGAATAAGGCTTCTCCCCCGTGTGCAATTTCTGATGAGCGGAAAGACTGGCCTTCTGTGAAAAACATTTCCCACACTCAGGACAAGTATGTAGCTTCTCCCCGGTGTGCAATTTCTGATGATAGGAAAGACTGGACTTGTGTAAAAAACATTTCCCGCACTCAGGACAGGAATACGGCTTCTCACTTGTGGTGGATGGTCCAGCACCGTCCCTCACAGTCTGAGGTTCCTCAGGATAAGAGGAATACGATGGTCCGGCACCGTCCCTCACAGTCTGAGGTTCCTCAGGATAAGAGGAATACGATGGTCCGGAACCGTCCCTCACAGTCTGAGGTTCCTCAGGATAAGAGGAATACGATGGTCCGGCACCGTCCCTCACAGTCTGAGGTTCCTCAGGATAAGAGGAATACGATGGTCCGGCACCGTCCCTCACAGTCTGAGGTTCCTCAGGATAAGAGGAATACAATGGTCCGGCACCGTCCCTCACAGTCTGAGGTTCCTCAGGATAAGAGGAATACGATGGTCCGGCACCGTCCCGCACAGTCTGAGGTTCCTCAGGATAAGAGGAATACGATGGTCCATCTACACTGTGTGGTGGCGGATGGACATTTGAGGTAGTTGGGTTTTCTTCTGGACTATACTGTGTGATGTCCTCATCTTCTACTTTACAGTCTGGAGACAAAGTGAGACAATCCTCTGAGGTTTTCCTCATCTCCCGTCCATCTACTAAAATAGAAATACAAAGATTATTACTAGATATGAGCAGATTGGTTCCCCTAAACCAGGACTCCGCCCACATCAGGCAGCTTTATCTCTGAGGATCTTACAATTCCCCCCTCAAGGTAACTAGTAAATGGGTCCTCTGATCTCCTACCAGTTCATTTCTTTATTCATGGACCTTAGTCAGAGAGTGAGGAAACAACGAGAACTGTCTTTTATAGGAGTGACAGTGATGAGGGGATTATAGGACGAGTGTCCCCACCCCCTCTATCACTCATTGCCATCTTCCCAACACAAGAAGTCCTGCACTTCCTTATTTAGTCCATGATTTAGTCATGAACAACAGCGGGGCTGAGCCCCACCAGAGGTCAGAGAGTGAGGATGGGGGGAGAACAACCAAGATGAAGACTGGAATGATCCTGAAGACCACCATCATTGGGTTATTGACTGCTCCCTCATGATCACTTTCTGTTTAATGGTCCAAAGTTGGAGGATGTTATCACATTATTATCAACATGTAAAAGTCTGTGCTCCAATCAAATCATCAGATATAAAATGTCCAGCTGGTAGGAAATGGGTGTAACAAAAGAGAATACATATTATGTGTATATATAGCAGTGGGTGGAGGGGAGAGAGCAGAAGTCAGGACTATGTAATGTACAACATAGAGTTTACATTGTTAGTGTCAGGACTCATAATATTGGTATTCAGCGGTGGATTAAATATGTACTGGAGACAAGTTGCAGAGGTCTCACACCGCTGTCTTCCATCTCCTAAGACTTCACTCAGTGACTTGGGTCTGAGACTATACAGACATATCCCTCCACCTGGCACAGCCAGCAAACAACAGAGCAAGTAAGCCCAGGGTCAGAGATCTTACTAGACCCGGGCATGGGGCAGAAGACCCAAGGTATATACCCCATTTAGTGTTAATGACCCACCTGTACTGATCTCTGTAAGAGTGTCCTCCTCTATAAATGTCCCCGTTATTCCATCCTCCTCCATAGACTGCTGATCATCCTTCACAAACGTCTCTTCTTCTTCTGATTTAACCTCAAATTCTATATCGATTGGATCTCCACTCTAAAGCAAGAAAATGATAGAGAAATATTGTGACATCATATAGAAAAAAAAACACATCCTCTCCACAAGTCCATGTTCTAGATACTCCGATCCACCAACCTTGTAACAGTGAGGAATGGTGTGATCTCCCTGTGTGGAATCCCGGGAATACAGAGGACGGGGACATCTCTCTGGTGGGTTCCTGGTATTAGGTGGCTCCATCATATCCTTGTGTCCTTCCGAAAACTCCTCCATCACTCCATACTCCTCATCCTCCTCTTTGTACTCTTCTTTAACCACAATCTGAATATATAAAACATTCATTGTGACAAACATGCTTGTGTATAAATCACAAGTACAAGTATTATTTAATCATCTACCCGATCATGTTTTGCGTAGCTGTGATCATCCTGTGTAGAATCCCGGGAATACAGAGGACATCTCTCTGGTGGGTTCCTGGTATTAGGTGTCCCCATCATATCCTTGTGTCCTTCTGAAAAGTCCCTCATCACTCCATACTCCTCATCCTCCTCTTTAACATCAATATTATCATTCCCGAGGTTTCCACTCTGAATATATAATAAAACATTCATTGTAACAAACATGCTTCTGTATAAATCATAACTACCAATAATTGTCAATCATCTACCTGATGATGGTGAGAGATGGTGTGATCTTCCTGTGTGTAATCCCGGGAATACAGAGGATGGGGGCATCTCTCTGGTGGGTTCCTGGTATTAGGTGGCTCCATTTTGACATCCTTGTGTCCTTCTGAAAACTCCTCCATCACAACATCCTCCTCTTTGTACTCTTCTTTAACCACACTCTGAATATATAATAAAACATTAATTATGACAAACATGCTTCTGTATAAATCACAAGTAAAAGTATTATTTAATCATCTACCTGATCATGTTTTGCATAGCTGTGACCTTGCTGTGTAGAATCCCGGGAATACAGAGGACGGGGACATCTCTCTGGTGGGTTCCCATTACTGGATCCATCTGTAGGAAACACACACACTGACTGAATACATTGTTTCTATGTGTTTATCAGATGATGGGGGATCTAGGTGGACCCTCCGTACTGCTCTCTCCTTTACAATAAAGTCTCCTCTTACCCGGTGATGTGAGGGGTGGCTGATTGTCCATCATGATGTCCTTCAGCAGCTCGATGATCTCTCTGGTGACTTTTAGAATCTTCTTTTTATCTCTCTATTCTATCAGGGAGGGAGGTGGAGGCAATGTGATGGTCAGATGATCTCCAGACTTCACAGGAAGAAAACTCTAGATTTGAACACAAATAGTAAAATCAAATGACATTCCCAGAATCCTCCTCACCTCACTGGTCAGGTCTCTTTTTATTTAAACCCCACTTCATGCTGAGGTTTCTGATATTATATACAATGCAGGTCCAACAGGCCTACTTTGAAAGTGAGGAGGCCAGGGGTCGGCCCACATCCTAAGAGCATCAGAAAAGAGTCGGATAGAGATTTTAAGAGGAGGCGCTGTGAGGGCAGTGTGATGTCATAGGATTCTCTGATTCTGATTGGAGGGACATTGGGGGGTAGCTGGGGAGAACGCTCTGTGAGGTTTCTGTACACAGAATAATTTCTCCCGGGTGCGTCCCTCCTCTCCTAAACTGAAACATGAACTTTTTCTTTGGGCTTTTCCAGGACACATCATATTCCTGTGATCTCCGTAGACTTTACTGATCACATTTTAGGATTAATATCTGAGACTGGGATCATTATAGGAAAAAATTTCCGGATATCTACTACAAATTACATTTTTCCCTCTTTCTTCTTCTTTGAATCTTATAAAATAAAGACATACATCTTTGAATCCTCCCTAAATAAACGGCCCATCCCCCGCCACTAATAAAAGTACTATAATCTGTTTGTCAGGAGTGCGTTTCACTCCTGCTCCTCATTCCAGCATCCTGGTTTTGGCTGTGATGCAATCTTTCTGTCTGTCCACCTGCAAGGTGATCGATGTGGTCAGTCTCTGGGTGGAGACCAAACCGTATGTAGAAGAATACATATCGGTCTAAACTGATGAAGAAATTCTTTTTTTGAAATTGTCTCTCTTGTTTTGTTTATATCAGAAATAATAAAAACCGTAGAGGTGATCAAATACCACCAAAAGAAAGCTCTATTTGTGGGGAAAAAAGGACGTCAATTTTGTTTGGGTACAACGTCGCACGACCGCGCAGTTAAAGCGACGCAGTGCTGTATCTCAAAAAAATGGACTGGTCATTAAGCAGGAAAATATTCGGGTCTGTAAGCGGTTAAGCCAGCCAAGCCTGCAGTCTCATCCTTGTGATATTGCGTTTGTAACACCTGCTCCAAACTCTGTTTGTCTGCCCTTCTCTGCTGTTTAAGTTCCTCGTTGATGACCTCGGATTGGATATGGACTACTCTCTGAACTCTGTTTGCCTTCTGACTACGGATTTGACCCTGACCATTCTGAACTTTGCCTGCCTTGTACCTGGACTGTCGTTGAACCACTCTGCCTGTCTGCCAACCGCAAGTACCTGGTTGCTGTGCTCAGTTTGTTCCTGCCCTGGTGTGGTGGCTAGGCACTATAGCATTCTGTATAAGTCCTGGGGGGAAACTGTGTACTGGTAGGCTTGCTTGCCTTATGGAAAGGGCGCTTCTATAGGTGAAGAACACAGAAGCCAGCTATAGTGTGTAACCACCTGTGTTAGGAGTAAGCGTGACATTGTTAGTATAGATGTAGAAATTCTACAATAGACGGATGAGGTGAGAAGGTCATTGGTGGAAAAGGTGACACATCTCCTAAATGAAGGAAATGTTTCAGCCCTGTAATTGGGGAATGTTTTGATCCTGAAGAGGTAATCTAGGTTTCTACACTATATATATATATATATATATATATATATATATATATATATATATATATATATATATATATATATATATATATATATATATATATATATATATATGTGTGTATCATCATCTGCTGGAGATAAAAGACATCACAGTGACTATGGAGGAAGAGGACGGACATGACGGGGTTGGTTACTGGGTGTAAATAGAAAATAAGATCTTATTACCTCCTCTACTGCCACTTCCAACAATGTCTTCTCTCTACTTCCTCCCAACTCACCTCTCACCCGGAACATCCTGTCTGTACCTGACATCACTTCCTGTCTTCCATAGAGACTTCCTGTGTGGTAAGAAGAGAGCTCACCATCTTGAGGAGCTCAGAGGAACTGCAGATCAGAGAAACGTGTAGCGGGCACCTACTTTTGATAGGTGACCTTTCTTGGTAGTTTTCATGCCAGGGTAATTTAGACAGGCTTGTGCTATTGCAGCAGGCCTGTCTGTTGTCAATTTCTATTTTGAATGGCAGGTAGTTTGTATGCTAGTCTCGGCCAATCATTAATCTGCTTGGGAACACCCGGGACTCTCGTATAAAAGGGGGTCACGTGGTGTCCAGGGAGGTTCGTTTGTAGTCCTGCTCTGAGGAGCGGGGGAGGCCAGCCTGGTTCGGAGGGGGAGGGAGGTTTTCCCCTCTGGGGAACCAATGGAGCTTTTCCCTTACAGTAGAGGGGGAATGGAGAACTGGTCCTCCATGAAGGAACAGACGACACGCCACAGCATGTGATCGCTGGTGTCGTTGGCCGCCCCTGCGGGGAGGGGAGCGGGCCACAAAGAAGAAAAGGAGCTAAGAATCATTGCAGGAGAAGTAGCAACAAAGCGGAAGGAAACTGGGCGATCGATCGTTTAGGAGTGGCACATGGACTGTTGATCACGTGAGTGAAAGCCCAAGGAAAGGGTACTACCAGAGACTGAGGGTTGTTAGTGCACAAGTCAGTGAGATGGGCAGTGATGGCCTATGACTTTGGGTTCAGCAATACCCCGGGGATTCCAATCAGTCAAGCGGGAAAAGTTATTCAGAGTGACTCTTCTTTAGCTCAACTTGGAAGTACCATGCAGATGGGAAGTAGTGGCAAACAGGTAGCAGTGAAGCTGCAAGCATATATATAGAGATATGGACAGTTCTTCGAAAGTCATATAGATGAGGAAGTTATTCAGAGTGACTCTTTATCAACTTTTCTCTATAAAAATCTACTTCCATCTTCCCTGATTTAAGAGATCATTTGAGGATGATTTCTTAACAATCCGCAATTGATCAGTATTGATAGTATTCCTGCAAGATTCACTTAAAAGATGATAATGTAACAAAAGAGCATCTCAGAGGAAGTCCTTCTCCTATCCCAGTTTGTGTTGTTGAATAAAGCAAGTGAAAAAAGCACTAAGGACTGTGGCTTGTAAATCTATGGGCTGCGAGAGTCGGTGGTAGACGTGAATTACAGATATAACATTTAATCAGCCACTCCTACGGGAGTATGCGCTACTGTGAAGGAATGTGATGTAGATAATAATAATAATAATAATAATCTGAAAATGTCTATTTTCTTATGTGCATACATATTTTTCTCCTTACTCATTATAT
The DNA here is from genome assembly GCF_042186555.1 of Aquarana catesbeiana. Lineage (NCBI taxonomy): Eukaryota > Metazoa > Chordata > Amphibia > Anura > Ranidae > Aquarana > Aquarana catesbeiana. The sequence continues at coordinate 297,782,057 of NC_133331.1, read as the reverse complement.
AAGTATACAGATTTGCTCTATTCCTATATTTTCTCAAGATGGCGGGTACCCTCTACATCCCACACATCAGAAGAACGCGGAACTGAAGATAAAACCAAGGACAGCCAAACCTCGTTATGAAGATTCTCCATCTTTTTTTCTATCCTAACCAATGAGATGTACCTATTAGACTAACATAGCAATGACGTATTTTTGTGTATAAAACATTAGCACCGCCTTGAATAAATTAGAAGTGTAAAAAGTAACGGTGCTGAGCGTGTCTCAGAGAGTTTACTTTTATATGCATGCATAGCCACACTTTCCAATTAGAGACAGCAGCAGATAACCTTGGGCTCGATTGGAGGTCTTAATCATTTCCTTAACAACTGGTGCCGAAACCCGGGAGCTTCAGGCTACAGTCGAAGCCATACCGCGACAAGGTTTCGAGCGTTAACTGATAAAAATAAGAGGGGGGTTTGCGCAGCCCTAACAGTACGGTAAGTTGATTTATATTCTTACCACTGTACGACTTTCTTATCTTTCGGTTGACCGCTGGATTCTGTCGGTATGCTGAGACTGTTTTAGAGGCAGGTATTTCCTCGCCTGAGGTTGTTTTAACGAACCTGCCGATGGGTTTCTGCTGTCTGTATTTGTTCGCTGTCTGCCATTCTTTGGGCTACGAAACTCAGCAGTCTAAAAGTGCTACATGAGTGTATGCGTGTTCTCATCCCCAGACGAGCTGTCGGCCTCTGGGATGAGGTTTTTCCTTGTAGCAGACGTTTATAGACGGGTTACTCAAGGTTTGTCGGACCTTTGAGGGAAATCTCAGCTGCTGGAGCCCCCCGCAGTCTGAAAGTGTTACAGATGTCTTACCCCAAGACGAGCTGTCGGCCTCTTGGGGTAGAGGTGTAATAGATGGCTATAAACGGGCTACTCAAGGTTCGTCGGACCTTTGAGGGTTATCTTAGCCTGCTGAAATTTTGCAGTTCGAAGAGTGGCAGGTGTAATGTCCTGTCGTGAGTGTATTTGTGGTTTACTGTTTGCTATACACGAGAGGGGTTGGGGACTGGTTAAGGTCGGAGGGGGGGCTGCCCGGGGGATCTGTTTTTGTCGCGGGCCGTTGCTCCCCACTACCCCTGACGTGTTTGTTCTTGTTCTGAGATTAACCGTACATTACAGGGTTATAGCAGACAGTAGCAGCTAGGAGCGCAGCTTTATGTGCCCCCACCCAAGGAATTTGTTGATAAGGAGCAGTGAGAAGAATATTAACCCCTTAGTTGTACGTATTCTCCTCTCAAGCCGTTAGCCGAGAAACAGAGAGAGAAAAGAATGTGATATTGTGAAGAGGAGAGAAGAAGATGTTGAAATAGTTAACAAAGTTGAACGAAGTGGTGAAAGTTCTGTTGCTAAAGAAACAGGGAGAAAAATCCTGTGTGATGAAGAAAATTGGATAAAGGAAGTTAAGAAAGATGGCGATTGTATTATGTATGTGTGTCACAGAGTTGATGATACAGTATGTGAAATTACCACGCTATGTTGGAACTTGAAACAAAAGGAGGGGAGGGACAGCACTGCCCTCCGTCTAACAACCACTCCTTTCTCACCACCCAAGCACAACCCACTGTGACAACTCAGCCCGGCGGCCATCTTAGTGCACCCATGCCTTCACTTTCTACCCAGCCCAGTGCACTTCCTGCCAGCGGCCATCTTGGTACACCCAGTAAGCTTAAACACAGCCTGTACCCAGCCCTCCCTGTTTTAAACCAGGATGGTTCATACCACACACCTGTCTTCCCCAATACGGGAGCATCACATTCCCAGGCCGGATATGTTAATGATGAAGAAGCATCTGATTGGGAAGCCCAACAGCAGGCAGCAAGGCCACCCGCTGATTTAACCCCCAATCCGGCTCCGGACTCACAGTTTCGAGAGGATCTCAAACAGATGCTGGCAACCGTAAGGAGTAGTGCCTCTTGCCAGCCCCCGCCCCAACAACAGTCTCGGTTACCAGAAGGGGCACCAGTGATGTATGTCGCTTTTACTCCACCACAAGCAGAGGCCTTAGTGACAAGTCTGCCTGACCCAGAGAAGCAGCCAATTCCCTTCTACCACAGGATAGTGCAGATACAAGAAACTTACTCAGCTGCCTGGAGAGACTTGATCAGCCTATGCCAAATCAAAGCAGGACATGTCTTTTGGCCAGTCATGCAGACGGCCTTCAATGATGCCTGCCTGACAAGTGCCACTTCCTACACCTCAGGCGTGGAGTTCTGTGCACAACGGAGATTCCCCAAAGGAGAAAGGAGAAGTTGATGGATCAGACCACCACAATCCAAGATATTACCCAAGATAAAGGGGAGTCTGAAGAAGTATCATGCTAGACTCGTACAGGCCTTTGATGATCTGAGTTTCTCCCACTATGAAAAGAGACACACACGTTTCCTGCGTGGGAGTGGATGGGGTGCCCCGCTCCAGTCCATTTGTTGAGCCACCCCAAGGGGGACATTTCCTGATTTGCTTGCCAGATTTGTGGTGTCCTCTACATGTCCCTTGAATCTACTAGGAGCTGATGTGTTGTCCAGACTACAGGCCTCAATCAGGACACGCCTGAAGGGGGGATGAAGTTACATACTCCCCTATCTTTAGAAGACTCATCTGCTTTGTGTTTTTTGCCTCTCCTGATGACACTTCATGAAGCAAAAACTTCAAGTTCAATACTGCAGGAAGTACTTGACAGAATCCCTGCGTGCCTATGGTCCACAGGACCGGAAGACAAAGGTGCCACCAGTTTCAGTCAAGCTAAAAGAGGACGCATCATTGCCCCTGAAACCACAATAACCCCAAGAAGAGAACCTCTAAAGGAGAACCTAAAGGAGAACCAGGAACCTGCGGTGAATGCCTTTGACTGCAAAGTACCTCACAGGGGTGGACCTTACAAACGCTTTCTTCAGTGTCCACCCTCACCCCTCCTGCTGGTACCTTTTTGCATTCATCCACGGAAAGAAATGGCAACATACCTAAACAGTTGTGCCGGAACGGATCACAGAACTTTCCAAGCCAGTTTGCAAAAGCTATGGCTACCATCCTTGACACATGACAAGAGGAACACCCGGAAGTGATTCTCTTCCAACATGTTGATGAACTTCTCCTTTGTGCAGCTGACTTACCCCCTGTTGAAGTCACCTCAGAAAGCCTGTTGTGCTATCTTGCCAACCAGGGGTGCAAAGCCTCAAAGCCCAAATTGCAGTGGTGCTCAACACCTGTCATTTTCCTTGGACACTGTTTGTCCCATGGGACAAGACACCCCACTGAAGACAGGGTGCAAGTAATCTCTGATATCCCACTGCAACAAGGCCAGAAATCCCTTCATGCCTTCCTTGGACTAATTTCCTAGTGCGGAGCATGGATTCCAGAAGCCTTCCTACTGATGCTCTGCAATCAGACCCTTCCAGATGTCTCCTGAAGAAATATCTAAGTTTGAGGCCCTCAAGTGTGCCATCTAGGGCGCTAGGGCTCCCAGACTATGACAAAATGCTCAAGCTCTTTGTATCCAAATGTCTGGGACATGCTGCAGGTGTACTCACCCAATCACACGGCATCAGCCTACGCCCCATAGGATATTATTCCTGTCGGCTGGATGCGGTAGCAAGAGGAGGCCTATTGTGTCTGCAAGCTGGCTTTGCTACACAAGCCTTGCTTGACAAAACTTTGAACTTGGTCCTCGGACACTGCCTCGTTCTGCTTGCTCCCCATGACGTTGTTGCCATATTCAACCAAGATCCAGCTGAAACACTTGTCCACTACCAGACACTTGAGACTCCTGTGTTCCCTCCTACTGGACAGCATTACTCTATTAAGTTGTCAAACACTGAACCCTACCACCCTTCTTCCACTTCTCGAGGGGGGAAAGGAGGAGGAGGAGTAGAGTCTTGACTTGTCACCCCATGACTGCATCAAACTAATACGGTTGGAAACCACGCATCTTCCCCCTGTGAGTGAAATACCCCTGCAGGATTCAGAATTCAGACCTAACAATTTATGTTTGCTGAAGAACGTGGCAAATACTGCACAGGACACGCGGTCACCACTGAAAACACTGTTCTACAAGCTGAAGCCTTACCACCGGTGATGTTTGCACAGGAGGCAGAGCTGTAAGCACTTACTACAGCATGTAAATGGGCAGAGGGAAAAAGAGCCAACATTCATATGGACTCAAGATATGCTTTCAGCTAAATCATCTAGCCAATTCAGCTGCCAAACAGACAGCTGGTGGTCCACGGGAAGTAGACAGCAGGGTGGTAGAAGAAGACCACCCTGTGCTTACCTTACAGACTCTCCCAGTGGACAGAGTTTATCTAAAAGAACTACAGGAAACAGCAAGTCCGGTAGGGTGGCCACGTGTCCCGGATTGCCCGGGATTGTCCCTTATTTTAGATATTTGTCCCGTGTCCCGGGTGCCTTCATTCCGGGACAATACAGTGTCCCGGAATGAAAAAAAAAACACACCGCCGGCGACTGGCATCAGTCCGACTCTGTCTCCGAGTCTGACTGCCACCCTTATCACAGTATACACAAGTAACAGATGCGCAGCTTAAGTGCCTTAACTGGTTGCTAGGCTAGGGCCGCCCGCCCCACGTCTAGCAACCAGTGACGTCAGCAGGCACCGTCAGTCACGTGGGATTCAGTGCAGTGGGCACTAGGCACCCGCACGGCACGGCGGCACACTCTAGACTCACTCTACACGCTACGGTTGAGCAGCGTGCCTCAGAGAGAGAACAGCCGCCAGCCTGCCAGTGTCAGTGAGTCTACTTACTAGCCTGCCCTGTGCGTCCAGCCCCAGTCAGTGGTGGACGGTGCCTGCCAGTGACCAGTCCCGGAGCCGCCGAGCCAACTACAGCTACTCCACTCCAGAAGCCGCACATTGCCACTGCCAGCCAGCAAGCGCAACCCTCCGAGCTGCCCGTCCTGAGACTGTGAGTCGTCCTCCTGACTGAGCCGCCTCGTCCGAGTCCTCCCTCCGGCTCCCTCCCGCTCACGAGGTCCACCCGCCAGAGTACTTCAGGTTAGTGTAACTTCCACACTACCTAGTGAGCAATGCACACACTCCTTCTCAAATCTGTTGCTGTCCCCCCAGACCCCCACCCCCCTCAGTTCTGCTGCTGTCCCCAGACCCCCACCCCCCTCAGTTCTGCTGCTGTCCCTCACCCCACACAGCCACACTCCCTCTCAGTTCTGCTGCTGTCCCCCACCCCCCTCAGATCTGCTGCTGTCCCCCACCCCACACAGCCACACTCCCTCTCAGTTCTGCTGCTGTCCCCCACCCCCCTCAGTTCTGCTGCTGTCCCCCACCCCACACAGCCACACTCCCTCTCAGTTCTGCTGCTGTCCCCCACCCCCCCCTCAAATCTGCTGCTGTCCCCCACCCCACACAGCCACACTCCCTCTCAGTTCTGCTGCTGTCCCCCACTCCCCTCAGTTCTGCTGCTGTCCCCCACCCCACACAGCCACACTCCCTCTCAGTTCTGCTGCTGTCCCCCACCCCCCTCAGATCTGCTGCTGTCTCCCACACTCCCTCTCAGTTCTGCTGCTGTCCCCCACCCCCCTCAGATCTGCTGCTGTCTCCCACACTCCCCCTCAGTTCTGCTGCTCTCCCCCTCCATCTTTCCTCCATGTCCCCCTCCGTTCTGCTGCTGTCCCCCTCCGTTCTTCCTCTGTGTCCACCTCTGTTCTTCCTCCGTGTCCCCTTCCATTCTGCTGCTGTCCCCCTCCATTCTTCCTCTGTGTCCCCCTCCGTTCTTCCTCCGTGTCCCCCTCCGTTCTTCCTCCGTGTCCCCCTCCGTTCTTCCTCCGTGTCCCCCTCCAATCTTCCTCCGTGTCCCCCTCCATTCTTCCTCCGTGTCCCCCTCCATTCTTCCTCTGTGTCCCCCTCCGTTCTTCCTCTGTGTCCCTCCTCTGTGTCCCCCTCCGTTCTTCCTCTGTGTCCCCCTCCATTCTCCTTCTGTGTCCCCCTCCGTTCTTCCTCCGTGTCCCCCTCCGTTCTTCCTCCGTGTCCCCCTCCGTTCTTCCTCCGTGTCCCCCTCCGTTCTTCCTCCGTGTCCCCCTCCGTTCTTCCTCCGTGTCCCCCTCCGTTCTGCTGCTGTCTCCCTCCGTTCTTCCTCTGTGTCCCCCTCCATTCTTCCTCCGTGTCCCCCTCCGTTCTTCCTCCGTGTCCCCCTCCGTTCTTCCTCCGTGTCCCCCCTCCATTCTGCTGCTGTCCCCCTCCATTCTTCCTTCGTGTCCCCCTCCGTTCTTCCTCTGTGTCCCCCTCCGTTCTTCCTCTGTCTCCCCCTCCGTTCTGCTGCTGTCCCCCACACTCCCCCCCCGTTCTGCTACACACTCCCCCTCCGTTCTGCTACTGTCACCCACCCCCTCCATTCTGCTGCTGCCCCCCACACTCCCCCTCAGATCTGCTGCTGTCCCCCACCTCCCTCCATTCTGCTGCTGTCCCCCCACCCCCCTCAGATCAGCTGCTGTCCCCCACACTCCCCCTCCGTTCTGCTGCTGTCCCCCACCCCCCTCCATTCTGCTGCTGTCCCCCACACTCCCCCTCCGTTCTGCTGCTGTCCCCCACCCCCCTCAGATCTGCTGCTGTCCCCCCAATCCCCCTCCGTTCTGCTGCTGTCCCCCACCCCCCTCCATTCTGCTGCTGTCCCCCACACTCCCCCTCCATTCTGCTTATGTCCCCCACACCCCCCCTCCTTTCTGCTGCTGTCCCCCACCCCCCTCCATTCTGCTGCTGTCCCCCACACTCCCCCCTCCGTTCTGCTGCTGTCCCCCACCCCCCTCCATTCTGCTGCTGTCCCCCACCCCCCTCCATTCTGCTGCTGTCCCCCACACTCCCCCTCCGTTCTGCTGCTGTCCCCCACACTCCCCCTCCGTTCTGCTGCTGTCCCCCACCCCCCTCCATTCTTCTGCTGTCCCCCACACTCCCCCTCCGTTCTGCTACTGTCCCCCACCCCCCTCCATTCTGCTGCTGTCCCTCCACCCACCTCAGATCTGCTGCTGGCCCCCACACTCCCCCTCAGATCTGCTGCTGTCCCCCACCCCCCTCCATTCTGCTGCTGTCCCCCCACCCCCCTCAGATCTGCTGCTGTCCCCCCCCAATCCCCCTCAGATCTGCTGCTGTCCCCCACCCCCCTCAGATCTGCTGCTGTCCCCCACACTCCCCCTCCGTTCTGCTGCTGTCCCCCACACTCCTCCTCCGTTCTGCTGCTGTCCCCCACACTCCCCCTCCGTTCCGCTGCTGTCCCCCACACTCCCCCTCAGATCTGCTGCTGTCCCCCCCCACCCCCCTCAGATCTGCTGCTGTCCCCCACACTCCCCCTCCGATCTGCTGCTGTCCCCCCCACTCCCCCTCTGTTCTGCTGCTGTCCCCCACACTCCCCCTCAGTTCTGCTGCTGTCCCCCACCCCCCTCCATTCTGCTGCTGTCCCCCCCAATCCCCCTCAGATCTGCTGCTGTCCCCCACACTCCCCCTCAGATCTGCTGCTGTCCCCCACACTCCCCCTCAGATCTGCTGCTGTCCCCCACACTCCCCCTCAGATCTGCTGCTGTCCCCCACACTCCCCCTCCGTTCTGCTGCTGTCCCCCACACTCCTCCTCTGTTCTGCTGCTGTCCCCCCCAATCCCCCTCAGATCTGCTGCTGTCCCCCACACTCCCCCTCCGTTCTGCTGCTGTCCCCCACACTCCCCCTCAGATCTGCTGCTGTCCCCCACACTCCCCCTCCGTTCTGCTGCTGTCCCTCACACTCCCCCTCAGATCTGCTGCTGTCCCCCACACTCCCCCTCCGTTCTGCTGCTGTCCCCCGCACATTGCATACCACCTGTCTAAACTGGTTACTACTGTTTGCTTTTTTTCCCCAAAAATTGGCAAAAAAAAGTATCAAAAAACATCTTTTTTGGGCGGGGGGGTGTGTCCCTGAATGGCAGTTTGGAAATGTGGTCACCCTAAAGTCCGGATAAGAAGGAAAGCTGGAAACGGAGAGGAGCAACTCTCAGCAATGGACTATTCGAGTGCAACAAGAAGCCTTGTCTACCCAGGAGTATGTACCCAGCCGTGGTGCAATGGGCACATGGAGCTGCCCACTTGACAGACTTTTACGAACTCTCTTATCAACAAGTGAATGGGACACTAAAAAAAAAAAGCAGGATGTTAAAGATGGCCCAAGAGACTAACATGAGTTGGCCAGACAGTTTGCCTATTGCCCTGTTCAGTGTCAGACACACCCCCGGGGGAAACATGCCCTATCCCCTTATGAAATTTTGTTTGGTTCAGCTCCCAGACTAGGTTGTTACTTTCCACAACAGTTACAGTTGCAGTCTGATGTGTTGACTAATTATGTAACCACATTATCACGAGAATTAACCTGAATGCATGTCCAGGTGTTTTCTTCCATTCCAGATCCTGAATTAGATACAGGAACACACCAACTACTGTCTGGAGATCCTTGAGCCAAGATATGATGGTCCATTTCAAATTTTGCTGACCACAGCCACCTCAGTCAAGTTGGCCAGGAAGAACACCTGAATGCACGCTTATCACTGCAGGAGAGCGTGTTTTCGGGTGCTGCATATCCTTTTTCTGTTTGATCTAGGGGGGAGGGGCCCAGGAGGTGGCCATCACAAAAATGATAACAATTACGTTTTGGTGTAACTCTTCAGGTACACATGTGACCACCTTTACCTTAGATTACTGTGACATAGTACCTTGTCCGTTTGACCCTTCATGGTGATGCCATTGGTAGTGATATCCCTGACGGTAAGGATATATATGTATGCCACACAGACAGTTACTGGGGACAGAGTTGTGGTTTCTGTGGGGGCCAGTGGGTTGGAACACAGGGCCAGACTGGGCGACCACAGAGTGTATTAGACAAGAAAGATGAAAATAGAAAGCCCCATATCCTAACCGAAGATACCCCTGATACATACACTGACCCAGCACACAGTCAGAGGAGGAAGCGAGCAGCTCTCTCCGGAAGCTTTGACCCTCATGTATACTTAGATGTCATAGGGGTTCTCCATCTTCTTTTCTATCTTAACCAATGAGATGTACCTATTAGACTAACATAGCAATGACGTATTTTTGTGTATAAAACATTAGCACCGCCTTGAATAAATTAGAAGTGTAAAAAGTAACTGAGCTGAGCGTGTCTCAGAGTGTTTACTTTTATATGCATGCATAGCCACACTTTCCAATTAGAGACAGCAGCAGATAACCTTGGGCTCGATTGGAGCTCTTAAATCATATCCTTACAACTACAAACATCTCGTAGTGTGAACATGGCCTTGTGCTGTGTGTGTATGTACTGTATATCCTTATAGATGTGTAGTGCTCCCCCCGCAGAGACCGGTGATATTAACTGGTTCTTTCCCACACAGTACAGAGGGCCCCCCAGTCACCTAAGCAAAGGTCCATTCACTCCGACTCCAATGAATAGTCTCAGGGTTTGTGTTTTGGAATTAATTGCTTGTAGAACTCGGGGTTTGGGATACGCAAACTGCTAGCAACATTAACCCCTTGCCTACCGGGCAATTTTACCCCCTTCCTGCCCAGGACAATTTTTTAGTTTTCAGCGCTGTCACACTTTGAATGACAATTGCACGGTCGTGTAACACTGTACTAGAGCTGGGCGATTTTCTCCCAAAAAACAAATCTGCGATTTTTAAAAACAAAACTTGATTCACGATTCGAATCGAGGTTTTTTTGGGGGGTTTTTTGTGATGTAAACCGCGCCGGTCCTGAGGAGCTGCGGGCAGGAATTTTTAGGCGAGGTCGCAGCTTCGGCCTAGTCCGCGGCGTCCGGTAAAAAAAAAAAAAAAAAATCTAAAAAATTGATTTATTGAAAATTTGAATCGATTTGACCTCTCAACTCGATTCAAGATTCAAATAGATTTTTTCCCCAGCCCTACACTGTACACAGTAACCGACTGAGGAGTCAGCCCAGTTCTCCAGGAACCCAAATCCCTCTTTCCTGCACCAGTTCCTCGGCCACTTGTTCAGTTCCCTAAGCTCCTGCTGCCTCTCTGGTGGGACTCGAGGTACAGGTAGTATTTCAGAGAAAACTACCTTGGAGGACCCTTTTCCTCAATCTATTTCCCAAGCCCCTGAAATCGTTTATCACTCTCCACCTTCCTGTCACTTGGTCATTGGTACCAACAAGTATCATGATCGCTGGGTCCCCCCAATAATCTGTCCACCCGATCCGTGATGTGCCGAACCCCAGCGCCTAGTAATCACCACACTTCTTCAGCAACCCCGGTCTGACAGATTGTCCTCTCTGTCCTCCTAATAATTGAGTCTCCCACTACCAGCACTTGTCTGGCCTTACCTGTATCACCGCTCCCCTCCTTACTGGAGCCGTCACTCCCCTGGCAGCTAGGGGAGGGCACCTGCTCCAGCACTGCCACCCCTGAGCTTATATCCCCATCATCATGCAACTTGGCATATCTGTTGGGGTGTACCAACTCAGGACTGGCCTCCCTAACACTCTTCCCTCTACCCCTCCTCCTTTCTGTCACCCAGCTACCTATCTCTGGATCCTGTGCTTCAATCTCCTCTCCAGCCCCCCGCCAGCACCTGCTGGGTAATGCCCAAGTTCCTCTCCAGGTTGCTAATGCTTCTCAGTGTTGCTACTTGATTCTTCAGATCCAGAATCTGGACTTCCAGAGAAACAATTCGCTCACATCTCCCACAGCAGCATGCACCCTCGATTGGCTCATCAAGGAACCCATACATGGTGCAGGATGTGCACTGAGTGGCATCACCAGTCCTATTGGACATTTTACCCTCTATTCTATTGGGGAAATTGAGTAAGACCAACTATTTGTAACCGACCCAATTCCCAGCTCTCTACTCCTAGTGCACCCACAATACACGGGCACTCACAGCCCACGGGCACTCATTATATTGTATTGTAATTGTACTGTCTGCCCTCATGTCGTAAAGCATTGTGCAAACTGTTGGCACTATATAAATACTGTATAAAAATAATTAAAAATAATATATGTATCATCATCTGCTGGAGATAAAAGTCATCACAGTGACTATGGAGGAAGAGGACGGACATGACGGGGGGTTACTGGGTGTAAATAGAAAATAAGATCTTATTACCTCTTCTGCTGCAGCTTCCAACAATGTCTCCTCTGTTATTCGTACCTCATGGAACTTCCTGTCTTTATCTAACATTACTTCCTGTTTGGTCCTGATATCACTTCCTGTCTTCCATAGAGACTTTCTGTCTCAGTAGAAGTGAGATCCCCACCTTGTGGAGCTCAGAGGAACTGCAGCCCAGAGAAACGTCTCGTAGTGTGAACACGGCCTTGTGCTGTGTGTGTATGTACTGTATATCCTTATAGATGTGTAGTGCTCCCCCCGCAGGAGCCACTGATGATAACTGGTTCTTTCCCAAACATTACAGAGGCCCCCCAGTCACCCAAGCTACAGTCCATTCACTCTGGCTCCAATAAACAGTCTAGGCCTTGTCTTTTGTGATGAATTGCTTGTAGAACTCGGGGTTTGGGATACTAAAAACGGCTAGCAACATTAACCCCTTGCCTACCGGGCAATTGTACCCACTTCCTGCTCAGGACAATTTTCAGCTTCCAACGCTGTCACACTTTGAATGACAATTGCACGGTCATGCAACACTGTACCCAAATGAATTCGCAATGACCGTAGTTCAGGATAATTGGCTCGTTTGAAAATTAGTGTGTTTGTACTACCCATATGCCTCCTTTTCCTGTGATTTATGGTAAACGCAATCATCCTATGATCGATAGATCCCAAGCTGTCCCGTATCTCCACATCTGAGATCAGACTTGGATCGTTCGTAATTTATAGATCTAGCAGGACATTCTTTCTAGTTGGGGAATCCACCATTTGGGACATGAAGTTGTCCTGTAAAACATTCATGAAATGACGGGCCTTTAGTGAGTGAACTGTTCCCTCTGCCCGGTCAATATCGGGATAATTGAAGACCCCCATTATGATTACATTTCCCTGTTTCCCTGCCATTTCTATCTGAGATAGTAATTCCAGATCCTCCTCCTCCTTCACGTTGGGTGGCCTATAGCATACCCCCACTATTCATTTCCCACTCACTTCCTCTCTTTGATGTTCTACCCATACAGATTCCACCTCCACCCTGGTCCCATACATAATGTCGCTCCTCTCTAGCACCCTTACATCACTTTTGACATATAGACACACCCCTCCCCCTCTTCTACATTCCCTGTCCTTTCAATACAAGGAATAACCCCAGTGTATTGACCAGCCAATCATGTGAGCTGTCAAGCCAAGTTTCAGTTATTCCCACAAAGTATAAGTCCTCCTCGTGTAATGACAACTACCAATGCCATTACACAAAAACAAAGTTATTCGTAGCATTCAGTAAAATTTGTTTATATTCTAATTCGGGTATTCGGATATATTCCAATCTCTGAATAATGAAAAATTTGTCAGAATATTAATTCAGAACGAAACGAACCGCACGTGTCTACTCACAGTACTCGGGCGCTCGTTATATTGTATTACATTGTAATTGTACTGCATACCTCCCAACATTTTGAGATGGGAATGAGGGACACCTACTAACAAACGTATGTATGCATAGGACACTCCCCCTGCCACACCCCTTTCAACGAGAATTAACCAAAAAAAAAAAGGTTAATAATTAAATCCACAAGGACTTTTTCTTTACCACAACTATTCCTTTATATTGGCTTTTAAAATTTACAAATGCAGCAATTTAGAAATTGGATGAAAGGTTTAGCCCTGGGAAACACCTATTGATAGATAAAAAGTGCATTTTTTATACAACTATATAGATCAGACCAAAATGAGGCACAAATGAGGGGGACAGAGGGACATTGCTCCAAATCAGGGGCAGGCCCTCGAAATCAGGGACAGTGGGGAGCTATGGTACTGTCTGCCCTCATATTGTAAAGCAATGTGTAAACTGTTGGCACTATATAAATCCTGTATAATAATAATTATAACATATGTATCATCATCTGCTGGAGATAAAAGACGTCACAGTGACTATGGAGGAAGAGGACGGACATGACGGGGGGGGTTACTGGGTGTAAATAGAAAATAAGATCTTATTACCTCCTCTACTGCTACTTCCAGCAATGTCTCCTCTGTTATTCGTACCTCATGGAACTTCCTGTCTTTATCTAACATCACTTCCTGTTTGTTCCTGACATCACTTCCTGTCTTCCATAGAGACTTCCTGTCTGGGTAGAAGTGAGATCACCACCTTGTGGAGCTCAGAGGAACTGCAGCCCAGAGAAACGTCTCGTAGTGTGAACACGGCCTCGTGCTGTGTATTTACTGTATATCCTTATAGATGTGTAGTGCTTCCCCCCGCAGGAGTCACTGATGATAACTGGTTCTTTCCCAAACATTACAGAGGCCCCCCAGTCACCCAAGCAACTGTCCATTCACTCCGGCTCCAATAAACAGTCTAGGAGTTTGTCTTTTGTAATGAATTGCTTGTAGAACTCGGGGTTTGGGATACTCCAAAACTGCTACCAACATTAACCCCTTGCCTACCGGGCAATTTCACCCCCTTCCTACCCAGGACAATTTTCAGTTTTTAGAGCTGTCACACTTTGAAGGACAATTGCACGGTCATGTAACACTGTACACATAGGACATTTTTATCATTTCGTTCCCCCAAATAGAGATTTATTTTCGTGGTTATTAATCACCATAGGGGGTGTTATTTTTTACTAAATAAACAAAAAAAGATCGATAATTTTGAAAAAAAAACAAAAATGTGGGGGGGCGCAAACAAACCCCTCCAACTACACACTCACCACGGTCACAGCTCCCCTGATACGGCTCTCCACCGTGGCTTCCATGTTAACTTTCCGGGTTTCAAATATTCAGCCTTCTGATTGGCCGGGTTGGGAAGATGGAAACTGGAAGTGACGCGACGGCGATTATTGATTCACTAAAAGTGGGAGGGTTTGGGGGCGGAGAGCTCTGTGCCCCGAGGACAATTTAAAACAAGCCAATTAGAGCTTCAGGCTCTGATCACGTGCTTGTCAAAAAATAGACTCCCATTAGTCCGGCGCCCTGCACAGTGCACACACATAGAACGATTTCTTTAAATAAATGATAAAATGACTAACATTTTTTAACTTTAAGAAGTTAAAAAATATTAGTCATTATTATTTATTTAAAATGAAATCATTCTATGACTGGCTTTCCTATTTGTCAAAACATATGGACCGGGCGCCATTGTGTGTGTGTATGTACTGTATATCCTTATAGATGGGGTCATCTCCACCCCCACCAAGGGGGAGAGAAATATATTACTGCCTAGTCCAGCCTTTCTCAGTCAGGGTTCCTTCAAAGGTCTTTAGGGGTTCCACAAGCAATGAACCATTTCTGTCTCTCAGTAACAACTGACATCAATGATCAGTAAGTGTGGCGGCCTTCCCACTGATGACGATGTAAGAATGTCCTTCTCCCATCGGTCACCAATGTAAGGGACCACTACACTGACCTCTGATATAAGGAGGTCCTTCTCTCATTGGTCACCAATGTAAGGGACCACTACACTGACCTCTGATATAAGGAGGTCCTTCTCTCATTGGTCACCAATGTAAGGGACCACTACACTGACCACAGATATAAGGGGGTCCTTCTCCATTGGTCACCAATGTAAGGGGACCACTACACTGACCTCTGATATAAGGGGGTTCTTTTTCCATTGGTCACCAATGTAAGGGGACCACTACACTGACCTCTGATATAAGGGGGTCCTTCTCCCATTGGTCACCAATGTAAGGGACCACTACACTGACCTCTGATATAAGGGGGTTCTTTTTCCATTGGTCACCAATGTAAGGGACCACTACACTGACCTCTGATATAAGGGGGTCCTTCTCCCATTGGTCACCAATGTAACGGACCACTACACTGACCTCTGATATAAGGGGTTTCTTTTCTAATTGGTCACCAATGTAAGGGACAACTAAACTGACCAGTGATATAAGGGGATTCTTCTCCCACAGGCTTACCCCCCAGGAAAAAAACAATTTTGGCCCCGTATTGTACTGCCTGGAGAACATTGGTGGATCCCTTCGATCCGACAGCAAAGCTGTGAGCGAGGCCAGAAATCTGCTTCATGATTGGACACGATATGGATCTTGCCTAATCTCATTCTTGGTTATGGAAAACTATGATATTACCAATCCGGTATCAGAGTCTCGGCAAACATGGGGAATTAGATATTTTACAGACATGGCCAATGGTGGAAATTGCCAAACACCAAATTATGATGCTCAGGGAAACCTTCCCCCAACCTACCTACAATGGTGGAATCATTTGTCACAGAGACCAGCAGTACCCTTCTGGAACATTCTGGTGAAGGATAAGTGCGCTCTCAGACATCGTCACAGGTTTGTAACCTCTATACAGCCACTGGATGGCTTCCCCAGACCCCCCCCACCACCACCACCACCACCACCACCATGTTTGCCTGGGCTCCGATATCCCACCTCCAGGTACCAGCATGGCAGAGGAGAGAGAAACCGGAGAACATCCGCTCGCTGATCGCCCCTAGCTAGAATGAACCCGGAAGTGATGTGGATTAGGTCACTTCTGGGTTCAGTGCCATCATTCCTGATCTCTTTGACAGGAGAAGCTGTGAATAGACATGTGTAAAATGAAAACATTTTTATTTTGATTCGTAATTTAAATAATTTTCTTTAGTTAAATTAGGTAACTTTGTTTAATTCATTGAAATGCGATCCTAATTTTCGGAATTCGGATGAATTGAATTAAATTCGACCGAATTTGGAAAATTCTAATCGACATTCAAACTAGAATTTATTCTACATTATTCAAAATTTGAATTGCGGAAGACGGTTATATTCTATTTTGTTCAATTGTTTTTTCTATTCTATTCGTTTCTGTTCTATTCTATTCTTTTATTTTCTATTCTATTTTACCTGTCACAACAAAATGCTATCACATAGGGGGCTATTGGTCCGTTATCTGATAGCAATAAAGTTAACTAAAAAAACAAAGTGAAAGTTACTCCCAAGCTCTTAAGCCACCCCTCCAAGGCTCACATAGACGACATGTCACGAGCTCCTACATAGTAAAATGTTGATTGTGCTACTACTCGTTACATCTCACCATGCACACCAGATTCCGGATCGCCTTTAGAAGTAGCAGGAGGGGTCGCCCGCCCAACCCCACCGCTGCTCGCCAGTGTTTCTCGTGCTTACCGTTCTCCTTGGTAAGCCTGGGAAATGATTCGGCAGTTTGCGCGGCTTGCCACAGAGGTGATGTGAGACCAGATTGTCCCTCCTTACCTCTATGATCTAGGACAAGGGTCTCCAAACTATGGTCCTTCAGTTGTTTAAGAACTACAATTCCCATCATGCCTAGTCATGTCTGTGAATGTCAGTTTCACAATGCATCATGGGACGTGTAGTTCCGCAATATCTGGAGGGCCGTAGTTTGGAGATCCCTGATCTAGGGGGCCGGGAGCATCAGCCATAACCCTGTTTTTTTTTCAGGTCTGCAGTTCTTTAGATGTTGTTCTGGGTTCTTTTATGACCTCCTGGATGTGTCCTCGTCATGCTCTTGGAGTAATTTTTGGTTGGCCGGCCACTCCTGGGAAGGTTCACCACTGTTCCAAGTTATCTCCATTTGTGGATAACGGCTCTCCCCGTGGTTTACTGGAGTTCCAAAGCCTTAGAAATGGCTTTGAAGCCCTTCCTAGACCAATGCATGTACATTACTTTGTTTCTAATCTGTTCTTGAATTTTTTTAGATTGTGACATTATGTGTGGCTTTTTGTGATCTGTTAGCGTGCTTGTCAGACAGCTTCTATTGATGCGATTTCTTGATTCAACAGCTCTGGCAGTAATCAGGCTTGGGCGTGGCAAGTGAAATTTAAATCAGCTTTCCAAAAAATTGTGGTTAATCACAGTTCATTCATGATTCAGCATGGGGGAGGGGGCAATTACTCTTTCACACAGGGCCAGGCAGGTTTGAACAGCTTTTTTCCCCTTAATAAATGAAATAATAATTTAAAAACTGCATCTTGGATTTACTCGGGTTATCTTTGTGTAATATTAAAATTTGTTAGATGATCTGAATAATTTACGTGTGAGAAATATGCAATCAAAAAAATAAAAAAAATAAATCAGGAAGGGGGCAAACACTTTTTCACAGCACTGTATATATACGGCAAATAATGTTTGGGGGTTATAAGTATATTTCTAGCAAAAAAAATACTGATTTTAACTTGTAAACAAAAAGTGTCAGAAAAGGGGCGGGTCTAGGATGTCCATCCATAAAAAATGTGGCGTAGTCGTTCTCCAGGTGAAAGTGCGTGTTCATTCCTTCTGTGTGAATGGGGGGGAAAGATGAATGTTACAATCATTTCCTAGCCGTGCCGAATTCTGCCCCCGATTCAATAAAAACCAATAATTTTCTGAACATCTAGCGGCCATGATTTTTTTCTGAACAACCTTAATTCCTAACAATAACTAACACATTATAACCACTAGATGGAGCCGATGATTGTAAAAAAAAAAACAATCACTGTATTATATAAAATATGTTGAATATTTGTCACGGCTGGAGGAATGTGCGTCACATTCATTCAACAAAGTTTTTAGAAATAGACCTGTAAGTGTTTGTGAAATCTTCCACCACAAAATGTACTCAGCCAATGAAAGGTAATGACTCAATTTTTATTCTAAAAGGCCTAGAGGACCGCCTTTTAAGTGGTGGGGTTAACGTGTTTCATCCTGGAAGACGACTTGAGAAAACAGACCTCTTGCAGAATTTACACCACAAAATGTACTCAGCCAATGAGAGGTAATGACTCCATTTTTATTTTTCTCCTGCTATCAATGGCCAACACGGTACAACACTTCATCCATGTCTTTGGTGATCTCTGATCTCCTTTTCAACTGTTTCTTATGTTGTTGCCTTTTTATTTAGAAAGTTTTATTAAACCCCACATGGGTGTGGCCCCTTTCTCAATACTATGTTTCAATGGGAGAAACATTTACCAATCCAGCCTCTAGATGGAACTGTTGTATCATCCATTCCATAGGACATCTCTTTCAAAAGGTCAGGCTATGCTTGAGGTCTATGAAATGTTTCTTCCATGATGAAGATCAGCCATGGAGTATATCTGAGGTGTATATCAGGGTGTGCTTCTTCCCCACATGTCCAGCAACATTCATATACAAGACATTTCCCGCACTCACTAATACACCTTGAGGGTTGTGTGGGACCCCTGATGTACAGGAAGTCAGGACTTCAGTGAGGAACAATTCCCTCACTCAGGACAGGAAAGTGGCTTCTACTTCGTGTGAGATCTTTGATGACTGGAAAGATTGGACTTATCTGAAAAACATTTCCCGCAAACAGCACAGGAATACGGCTTCTCCCCCGTGTGCAATCTCTGATGTTTGGAAAGTGTGGACTTATCTGAAAAACATTTCCTGCACTCAGGACAGGAATATGGCTTCTCCCCCGTGTGTAATTTCTGATGTCTGTAAAAAGTGGACCTCTGTGAAAAACATTTCCCACACTCAGGACAGAAATACGACTTTTCCCCTGTGTGCCATTTCTGATGATCAGAAAGAGAGGACTTCCCTTTAAAACATTTCCCACACTCACTACAGGAATACGGCTTCTCCCCAGTGTGCAATTTCTGATGATTGGAAAGATTGGACTTATGTGAAAAACATTTCCCGCACTCAGGACAGGAATATGGCTTCTCCCCCGTGTGCAATCTCTGATGCATGGTAAGACTGAACTTCCATGAAAAACATTTCCTGCACTCAGCACAGGAATACGACTTCTCCCCTGTGTGCAATTGCTGATGATCGGAAAGAGAGGACCTCAATGTAAAACATTTCCCACATTCAGAACAGGAATTCGGCTTCTCCCTCGTGTGCAATCTCTGATGATCGGAAAGAGAGGACTTCATTATAAAACATTTCCCGCATTCAGAAAAGGAATATGGCTTCTCCCCCGTGTGCAACTTCTGATGGTGGAAAAGAGCGTACCTCTGTGAAAAACATTTCCCACACTTAAGACAGGAATATGGCTTCTCCCCCGTGTGCAATCTCTGATGTGTGGTAAGACTGGACTTCACTGAAAAACATTTCCCGCACTCAGGACAGGAATACGGCTTCTCACCTGTGTGAGTTCTTTTGTGTACATTAAGTTTGGATTTATAATAGAAGCACTTCCCGCACTCAGCATAGGGAAAGACCTTATCTGTTGGAAGGGCAGCACCATCCTGCACAGTCTGAGGTTCCTCAGGATAAGAGGAATACGATGGTCCGGCACCGTCCCTCACAGTCTGAGGTTCCTCAGGATAAGAGGAATACGATGGTCCGGCACTGTCCCTCACAGTCTGAGGTTCCTCAGGATAAAAGGAATACGATGGTCCGGCACCGTCCCTCACAGTCTGAGGTTCCTCAGGATAAGAGGAATACGATGGTCCGGCACCGTCCCTCACAGTCTGAGGTTCCTCAGGATAAGAGGAATACGATGGTCCGGCACCATCCCGCACAGTCTGAGGTTCCTCAGGATAAGAGGAATACGATGGTCCGGCACCATCCCGCACAGTCTGAGGTTCCTCAGGATAAGAGGAATACGATGGTCCGGCACCGTCCCTCACAGTCTGAGGTTCCTCAGGATAAGAGGAATACGATGGTCCGGCACCGTCCCTCACAGTCTGAGGTTCCTCAGGATAAGAGGAATACGATGGTCCGGCACCGTCCCGCACAGTCTGAGGTTCCTCAGGATAAGAGGAATACGATGGTCCATCTACACTGTGTGGTGCCGGATGGACATTTGGGTTTGCCGGGTTTTCTTCTGGACTATACTGTGTGATGTCCTCATCTTCTACTTTACAGTCTGGAGACAAAGTGAGACAATCCTCTGAGGTTTTCCTCATCTCCCGTCCATCTACTAAAATAGAAATACAAAGATTATTACTAGACATGAGCTGATTGGTTCCCCTAAACCAGGACTCCGCCCACATCAGGCAGCTTTGTCTCTGAGGATCTTACAATTCCCCCCTCAAGGTAACTAGTAAATGGGTCCTCTGATCTCCTACCAGTTCATTTCTTTATTCATGGACCTTAGTCAGTAAGTGAGGAAACAACGAGAACTGTCTTTTATAGGAGTGACAGTGATGAGGGGATTATAGGACGAGTGTCCCCACCCCCTCTATCACTCATTGCCATCTTTCCAACACAAGAAGTCCTGCACTTCCTTATTTAGTCCATGATTTAGTCATGAATAACAGCGAGGCTGAGCCACACCAGAGGTCAGAGAGTGAGGATGGGGGGAGAACAACCAAGATGAAGACTGGACTGATCCTGAAGACCACCATCATTGGGTTATTGACTCCTCCCTCATTATCACTTTCTGTTTAAGGTTCCAAAGTTGGAGGATGTTATCACATTATTATCACCATGTAAAAGTCTGTGCTCCAATCAAATCCTCAGATATAAAATGATCAGCTGGTAGGAAATGGGAGTAACAAAAGAGAATACATATTATGTGTATATATAGCAGTGGGTAGAGGGGAGAGAGGAGAAGTCAGGACTATGTAATGTACAACATAGAGTTTACATTGTTAGTGTCAAGACTCATAATATTGGTAATCAGTGGAAGCTGAAATATTTACTGGAGACAAGTTGCAGAGGTCCCACACCGCTGCCTCCCATCTCCTGAGACTGCACTCAGTGACTTGGGTCTGAGACTATACAGACATATCCCTCCACCCGGCACAGACAGCAAATAACAGAGCAAGTAACCCCGGGAGAATTACTCTGCCAGAGATCTTGCTAGACCCAAGCATGGGGAAGAACCTTAAGGTACATACCCCAGGTGCCTATGGTGAAAATCAGGCCGATATCACTCAGTCCCCGCCCTACTCTGGACCAATCAGTGAGCAGTATGGGTGGAGGAATGTATTTAGTGTTAATGACCCACCTGTGCTGATCTCTGTAGGAGTGTCCTCCTCTATAAATGTCCCCGTTATTCCATCCTCCTCCATAGACTGCTGATCATCCCTCACATACCTCTCTTCTTCTTCTGATTTAACTTCAAATTCTATATCGATTGGATCTCCACTCTAAATCAAAAAAAAAAAATGAGAGAGAATATCATCTGTAAAATAAAAGATTTATTATTGTGACATCATATATATAAAAAAAATACACATCCTCTACACAAGTCCATATTCTAGATTCTCCATACCACCAACCTTGTAACAGTGAGGGATGGTGTGATCTTCCTGTGTGGAATCCCGGGAATACAGAGGACGGGGACATCTCTCTGGTGGGTTCCTGGTATTAGGTGGATCCATCATATCCTTGTGTCCTTCTGATAACTCCTCCATCACTCTATACTCCTCATCTTCCTCTTTATACTCTTCTTTAACCACAATCTGAACATATAATAAAACATTCATTGTGACAAACATGCTTGTGTATAAATCACAAGTACAAGTATTATTTAATCATCTACCTGATGATGGTGAGGGATGGTGTGACCTTCCTGTGTGGAATTCCGGGAATACAGAGGACGGGGACATCTCTCTGGTGGGTTCCCATTACTGGATCCATCTGTAGGAAACACACACATTGACTGAATACATTGTTTCTATGTGTTTATCAGATGATGGGGGATCTAGGTGGACCCTCCGTACTGCTCTCTCCTTTACAATAAAGTCTCCTCTTACCCGGTGATGTGAGGGGCGGCTGATTGTCCATCATGATGTCCTTCCCAGCACCGCTCACCTCTCCTGTCAGCAGCTCAATGATCTCTCTGGTGACTCCTAGAATCTTCTTTTTATTTCTCTATTCTATCAGGGAGGGAGGTGGAGGCAATGTGATGGTCATATGATCTCCAGACTTCACAGGAGGAAAACTCTAGATTTGAACACAAATAGTAAAATCAAATGACATTCCCAGAATCCTCCTCACCTCACTGATCAGGTCTCTTTTTATTTAAACCCCACTTCATGCTGAGGTTTCTGATATTATATACAATGCAGGTCCAACAGGCCTACTTTGAAAGTGAGGAGGCCAGGGGTCGGCCCACATCCTAAGAGCATCAGAAAAGAGTCGGTTAGAGATTTTAAGAGGAGGCGCTGTGAGTTCAGTGTGATGTCATAGGATTCTCTGACTCTGATTGGAGAAACATTGGGAGGAGGAGCTGTGGGGGGTGCTGTGTGAGATTTCTGTACACAGAATAATATCTCCCAGGTGCGTCCCTCCTCTCCTAAACTGAAAGATGATCTTTGTCTTTGCGCTTTGTCAGGACACATCATATTCCTGTGATCTCCGTGTACTCCGGAGACTTTACTGATCACATTTTAGGATGAATATCTGAGACTGGGATCATTATAGGAAAAAAATTCCGGATATTTACTACAAATTAAATGTTTCCCTCTTTCTTCTTCTTTGAATCGTATAAAATAAAGACACACATATTTGAATCCTCCCTAAATAAACGGCCCATCCCCCGCCACTAATAAAAGTACTATAATCTGTTTGTCAGGAGTGCGTTTCACTCCTGCTCCTCATTCCAGCATCCTGGTTTTGGCTGTGATGCATAGGAACAGCGATATGTCTCCTCCCCCAGTCAGCCCCATCCCCCTACAGTAAGAAACACACACGAGGGAACACATTTAACCCCTTGATCGCCCCCTAGTGTTAACCCCTTCCCTGCCAATGACATTTCCGCAGTAATTAGTGCATTTTTATAGCACTTATCGCTGTATAAATGTCAATGGTCCTAAAAATGTGTCAATAGTGTCCGATCTGTCCTCCGCAATGTCGCAGTACCGCAAAAAATCACTGCCACTACTAGTAGGAAAGAAATAAATAAATAAAAATGCCATAAATCTTTCCCCTATTTTGTAGACGCTATAAATTTTGCACAAACCAATCAATATGCGCTTATTGCAATTTTTTTTACCAAAAATATGTAGAAGAATATATATCGGCCTAAACTGATGAAGAAATTGGTTTTTTAAAAACATTTTTGGGATATTTATTATAGCAAAAAGCGAAAAGTAAAAAATATTCTTTTTTTTTTTCAAAATTGTCTCTCTTGTTTTGTTTATAGCAGAAAAATAAAAACCGCAGAGGTGATCAAATACCAGCAAAAGAAAGCTCTATTTGTGGGGAAAAAAGGACGTCAATTTTGTTTGGGTACAACGTCGCACGACCGCGCAATTGGCAGTTAAAGCGACACAGTGCTGCATCTCAAAAAAATGGACTGGTCATTAAGCAGGAAAATATTCTGGTCTGTAAGCGGTTAAGCCAGCCAAGCCTGCAGTCTCATGCTTGTGATATTGCGTTTGTAACATGTGCTCCAAACTCTGTTTGTCTGCCCTTCTCTGCTGTTTGGATTCCCTTGTTGATGACCTCGGTTCGGATATGGACTACTCTCTGACCTCTGTCTGCCTTCTGACTATGGATTTGACCCTGACTATTCTGAACTTTGCCTGCCTTGTACCTGGACTGTCATTGAACCACTCTGCCTGTCTGCCAACCGCAAGTACCTTTTTGCTGTGCTCAGTTTGTTCCTGTCCTGGAGTGGTGTCCAGGCACTATAGTATTGTGTATAAGTCCTGGGGGCAACTGAGTACCGGTAGGCCTGCTTGCCTTATGGGAAGGGGGGCTTCTATAGGTGAAGAATACAGAAGCCAGCTATAGTGTCTGACCGGCTGCATTAGGGGTAAGTGTGACATTGTTAGTATAGATGTAGAAATTCTACAATAGACTGATGAGGTGAGAAGGTGATTGGTGGAAAAGGTGACATCTCCAAAAAGAAGGAAATGTTTCAGCCCTGTAAGTGGGGGGAATGTTCTGACCCCTGAAGGGGTTAATCTAGGTTCCCACACTATATATGTGTGTATCATCATCTGCTGGAGATAAAAGACATCACAGTGACTATGGAGGAAGAGGACGGACATGACGGGAGGTTACTGGGTGTAAATAGAAAATAAGATCTTATTACCTCGTCTGTTGCCACTTCCAACAATGTCTCCTCTCTACTTCCTCCTGACTCACCTCTCACCCGGAACATCCTGTCTGTACCTGACATCACTTCCTGTCTAAGGCCCGTTTCACACTGGGGTAGTGGGGGCGTCGGCGGTAAAACTGCGCTATTTTTAGCGCCACTTTACCGTCGTTTTAGCGGCGGTATTCGGCTGATAGCGATGCGGTTTTAACCCTGGCTGGCGGGCGAAAAAGGGTTAAAACCGCTTGCATAGCGCCGCTACAGCTACAGCGGCACTATGCCTGTGGTATAGCCGCGATGCCCATTGATTTCAATGGGCAGGAGCGGTGAAGGAGCGGTGAATACACCGCTCCTTCACCGCTCCAAAGATGCTGTTTGCAGGAGTTTTTTTTTTCTCTAATGCCAGCGCACCGCTCCAGTGGGAAAGCCCTCGGGCTTTCACACTGGAGAAACAGTAGCGGCAGTTTTAGGTCGGTTTGCAGGCGCTATTTTTAGCGCAATAACGCCTGCAAACCGCCCCAGTGTGAAAGGGGCCTTACATAGAGACTTCCTGTCTCTATGGTAGACATGAGAAGATCACCACCTTGTGGATCTCAGAGGAACTGCAGCCCCGAGAAACATCTCGTAGTGTGAACACGGCCTTGTGCTGTGTGTATGTACTGTATATCCTTATAGATGTGTAGTGCTCCCCCCGCAGGAGCCACTGATGATAACTGGTTCTTTCCCACACAGTACAGAGGCCACCAGTCACCCAAGCAACTGTCCATTCACTCCGACTCCAATAAACAGTCTCAGGGTTTGTCCAATGTAATGAATTGCTTGTAGAACTCGAGGTTTGGGATACTCCCAGTTCGGTTCACACCAGAACCTGCGAACGGACCGAAAATTCGCACGAACGTTAGAACCCCATTGACGTCTATGGGACTCGAACGTTCCAAATCAAAAGTGCTCATTTTAAAGGCTAATTTGCATGGTATTGTCCTAAAAAAGGATTTGGGGACCCGGGTCCTACCCCAGGGGACATGTATCAATGCAAAAAAACTTTTAAAAACGGCCGTTTTTTCGGGAGCAGCGATTTTAATGATGCTTAAAGTAAAAAAAAAAGTGAAATATTCCTTTAAATATCGTACCTGGGGGGTGTCTATAGTATGCCTGTAAAGTGGCACGTGTTTCCCGTGTTTAGAACAGTCCCTGCACAAAATGACATTACTAAAGGAATAAAAGTCATTTAAAACTGCTTGCGGGTTTAATGTAATGTCGGGTCCTGGCAATATGGATGAAAATCAGTGAGACAAACAGCATGGGTACCCCCCAGTCCATTACCAGGCCCTTTGGGTCTTGTATGGATATTAAGGGGAACCCCGCACCCAAATTAAAAAAGGAAAGGTGTGGGGCCACCAGGCCCTATATACTCTGAACAGCAGTATACAGGCGGTGCAAACAAGACAGGGACTGTAGGTTTGTTGTTAAGTAGAATCTGTTTGTAATTTTGAATGGGTACATTTTTAACGTGTTTAGCTCCAGCCAAAAAATCTATTTTAAGCTTTTTGGAAAACATAGGGAAGGGTTATCACCCCTGTGACATTTGTTTTGCTGTCTGTGCTCCTCTTCAGAAGATTTCACCTCACTTTTTGTCCCAATGACAAATGTTTTTTGAAAATTTGGGTTTTTTTGTGGAACAAGGATTGGAAAGCATCAGTGGAAAGGAGAAATGTTTTTCCCATATTAACTCTTACAGGAGAGAATTTTCCTTCCTAGGGGTAGATTTCATCTCACTTCCTGTTGTCTCCTTCCGTTTGCAAGTTAGATGTTTGAAAGTAGGGGCCTGCCCTATATACTCAGCAGAAATTTGGGCCTTAGGTGTTGTTGTGGCCACAACACTGTAAGCCCTCACAGGGCCCTGCTGTGAAATATTAGATCAAGAATTGTAATTACATGCCCCTGTTGAACAAGGGCAGAAAAATTGGGCCTTTGGTGGTGGTGGCACAACACTGTAAGTCCTCATTCGCTCTTGGTGGGTGCAGAAATGGGCCCTGTTGTGAAATATTGGATCAAGAATTGTAATTACATGCCCCTGTTGAACAGGGGCTGAAAAATTGTGCCTTAGGCACTGGTGGTGGCGCCCAGAACCAAAAATGTTCTTACAAGCTATCAGCGTGATGATTGAGGAGGAGGAGGATAATTACTCAGGATAGTCACTCAGCATCAGCATAGGCAGTCTTTGAAGGGATCTGAGATTTCAAAAAAAATTATTCGGTTACATCAGCATCAGGTGCTTGGTAGCTGGTGGTAATCCAAGACTGATTCATTTTTATGAAGGTCAGTCGATCGACCGAGTCGGTGGACAGGCGCACCCTGTGATCGGTTACAAAGCCTCCAGCAGCACTGAATGTGCGTTCCGAAAGAACGCTGGATGCAGGACAGGCCAGTAGCTCAATTGCATGCTGTGCAAGCTCTGGGCAGTGATCCATCCTCAAGACCCAGTAACCCAGAGGATTTTCGGTGGGAAAGGTGTCCAAGTCAGATCTTGCCCCTAGTTATTCCTGCACCATGTAAAACAGACGCTGGCGATGGTTGCTGGAACCGATCATACCTTGGGGCTGCAAACCAAAAAATTGTCTGAACGCATCGGTCAGACGGCCACCTTCTCCACCACTCCTTCTTTGACTGAACGAAGCCTCAGCAACACGTTGTCCAGAAACAGGAGTTTGTAACCTCCCAGTCTCTGGGAACGCGTTGCACAGACCTTTCTGCAAGGCCTCCCGAAGATGTTTCATCCTCTGCTCCCTCTGCGATGGCAAGATAAGGTCCGCAATTTTACACTTGTAACGTGGATCAAGTAGGGTTGCCAGCCAGTATCGGTCCTTCTCCTTGATACCACGAATACGAGGATCCTTACGCAGGCTTTGCAGGATCAGGGAGGCCATGCAGCGTAGGTTTGCTGAGGCATTCGGTCCGGAGTCCTCTGGGTCACTAAGGACGACATGGTCCGCAGCCACCTCCTCCCAGCCACATACAAGTCCATGTGTTTCTTGGGACTGATCCCTTAAAGACTGCTGCTGATGCTGAGTGCCAGGCTCCACCTCCATACTGACACAATCTTCCTCCTCCTCCTCTTCCTGTGTGATCGGCGGGCACGCAGGAACACTGTCTGGATAAAGGGGGCCTTGAGAGCTAAGGAAGTCCTCCTCTTCCTGCCTCTGTTCTGCCTCAAGTGCCCTGTCCATTATTCCACGCAGCGTGTGGACAAGGGGGACAGTGTCACTTATACATGCACTGTCACTGCTCACCATCCGTGTGGCCTCAAATGGTGACAGGACAGTGCATGCATCCCTGATCATGGCCCACTGGCGTGGGGAAAAAAAACAAGCTCCCCTGACCCTGTCCTGGTGCCATAGTCGCACAGGTACTCATTGATGGCCCTCTGCTGCGTGTGCAGCCGCTGCAGCATGGCCAACGTTGAGTTCCACCTGGTGGGCATGTCACAGATTAGGCAGTTCTTGGGCAGGTTAAACACCTTTTGGAGGTCCGCCAGCCGAGCACTGGCATTATATGACCGGCGGAAATGCACACAGACTTTCCTGGCCTGCCTCAGGACATCCTGTAAGCTCGGTTACCTGCCCAAGAACCGCTGCACCACCAAGTTAAGGACGTGAGCCAAACAGGGCACATGGGTCATTTGTCCCTGTCGGAGGGCAGAGAGGAGGTTGGTGCCATTGTCGCAAACCACCATTCCTGCCTTAAGTTGCCATGGCGTCAACCACCTCTGAACCTGCCCCTGCAGAGCTGACAGAACCTCTGCCCCAGTGTGGCTCCTATCCCCCAAGCACACCAGCTCAAGCACCGCATGGCATCTTTTGGCCTGCGTACTTGCGTAGCCCCTTGAACGGCTACGGAGCACCACTGGTTCCGAGGACAAAGCACAGGAAGAGGCCATGGAGGAAGAAGAAGAGGAGGGGGTGGAGGAGAGAGGTGTGTCACAATCATTAGTAGTGGCATTTTGGAGGCGTGGTGGCGGAACAACCTCCAACACTACTGTACCTTGTCCTGCATCCTTCCCAGCTGCCAGCAGAGTCACCCAATGCGCTTGAAACTTAGGTAACGTCCCTGTCCATGCCTGCTGGACCATGAGTCAGCGGTAATATGCACCTTACCGCTCACCGCCCTGTCCAGCGAGGTATGGACATTGCCTTCCACATGCTGGTAAAGAGCCAGAATCGCCATCCGTGAGAAAAAGTGGCGTTTGGGTACCTGCCACTGAGGAACCGCACATTCCACAAACTCACGGAAGGGGGCAAAGTCTACCAACTGAAAAGGCAGATGTTGAAGTGCTAGCAATTTTGCCAAGCTAGCATTCAACCGCTGGGCCTGTGGATGGCTGGGAGCAAACTTCTTTTGGCGGTGCAGCAGCTGGGGCAGGGAAATTTGCCTGGTACAATCTGAGGTCGGTGTACCAAAAGCAGATTGCCCACAAGTACTTGGCTGTGACACACCTAATTCTACACCTTCATTCCTCTCAGTGCAGGTCTCAGAGGACTGAAGGTATAGTGGGGTTGGAGATCTCAGCTGATGAGGAGCAAGGAGAGGTCCTCTTTGTTCTTTGGTGTGGGACTTTTAGATACGCTTGCCAACAAACTGCATGGCAGGTCAACATATGTCTGGTCAAGCACGTGGTACCCAAGCGGGAAATGTTTTGGCCACGCGAGATACGCTTGAGACATATGTTGCAAATAGCAGCGGTGCGATCTGATGCACTCGTCTCAAAAAAGGCCCACACCAAAGAACTTTTTGAATAACGCGCAGAGACTGCAGCGCCCTGCACATGTGGAGCTTTGGGGTGTGATGCAGTCAGTGTGCTGCCCTTAGGCCGGCCCCTGGAGGGCATCCTGCCTAGTTGGTGATGTGCCGCCTCCTCTTCCTCCTCCTCCTCCTCTCTCCTATCAGGCACCCACGTTGAGTCAGTGACCTCATCATCCCCTCCCTCCTCATCACTGGAGCAAAGCTGGCAGTATGCTGCAGCAGGGGGAGCATGACTGCCAGATTGCTGTCCTTCTTGGGCACCCCCTCTGTCCGTGCTCATGTTACTGCCTTCATCGAGCTCAGTATCATCATCAGAGGCTTCCAAACGCTGGGCATCCTCCTGGAGCATGTACCCAACACTGTGGTCAAACAGTTTGAGGGACTCCTCAGGAGGACATGGTGGGGCTAGGGAAGGAGTCACTGATGACATTGAGCCGAGGGAAGAGGCCGCTGCTTTGCCAGACAAAGTACCCTGAGCATGGGTGAGAGAGGATGAGGAGGATGAGGACGGCTTGGTCATCCACTCGACCAAGTCTTCCGCATGTTGCGGCTCAACACGGCCAGCTGCCGAAAAAAAGCCCAAGCGTGTCCCACGGCCACATGCTGATGAGGATGCACCGTCTCCACGACCAGCACTAGACACAGAGCCTGCTTGCCCTCTCTTATTGGCTTGTGACTGTCTGCCTCTCCTTCTTGGCCTTCCAGACATACTAATGGCCTGTAGCTGCACTAAGCTGGGATATATATATATAATGTACTGATACTGCAGCTAGCAAAATCAACTGCCTGCCTGTAGTATGAGAACACCACCAACCTTCTACAGGTAGCTTTAGCTGAACACTGTGCAGAGCTCGCAAAAAAATTACTTGTAGTTTTAGCTGAACACTGTGAGCAGGACGCACTGCACTAACTGTAAATAGTCTAGCTGCCTGACTGTGGTACTAATAGGATCAAAAGAACACCAGTAATTTTCTTCAGGTAGCTGTAAATACTGTAACAAGACAAGCCTACCTGTCAGTAGGAAGATAACAGGAACGGATCTAGCTAAACTGAATAGAGTGTATATATATATATATATATATATATATATATATATATATATATATATATATATATATGCAACACCTGGGATGCATATATATACACAATACACTGTAAGTGCAGCTAACTGACTGACTGTTCTGCCTAATCTATCTAACTCAAATGAAATGACATTGTCTCTCTGTCTATCTTTGTATCTCAACGCCGAAACACACTACACAGGGCCGCTGTGCAGGTGGCCTTATATAGTGTGGGGTGTGTTCTAAACCCCCTGAGCCATAATTGGCCAAAGCCACCCTGGCTTTGGCCAATTACAGCTCTCTCTACCGACGGCGCTGTGATTGGCCAAGCATGTGGATCATAGTGCATGCTTGGCCAATCATCAGCCAGCAATGCACTGCGACGCCGCAGTGAATTATGGGCCGTGACGCGCCACACGAATTTGGAGCGAACGGCCCATAACGTTCGGAATTTGGCGAACGACCGAACAGCCAATGTTCGAGTCGAACATGGGTTCGACTCGAACGCGAAGCTCATCCCTACTCCAAAACTGCTACCAACATTAACCCCTTGCCTACCGGGCAATTTTACCCCCTTCCTGCCCACGACAATATTCAGCGCTGTCACACTTTGAATGACAATTGCGCGGTCATGCAACTCTGTACCCAAATGAAGTAGCAATGACTGTAGTTGTCAGAGGAATAACAGAAACTTTGTTTGCCAATACCGGCATTTCCCTGTACGCCTGCGTGGCAGAATGGCGAATCGGCACATGCGGGTTCGCGACTCAGCGGACCGCGTCACGGCACAACGCCACACATAGACGTGCGAGTCAGCGGGCCGCGGCACGACGAAACGGCGTAAGCACATACGCATCTTAGCCGCACAACGTGAGTTCCCCTGGCGGCCCTATAAAAGGCAGCCCAGCTCTCTGGCTTATTGCTGGTTTGTCATTTCACCTTCTGTGTTCCTGTTCCTTAGTTCTGCTATTGACTCCTGCCTATTGTGACCCGGATTGCCTTGACCACCCTTGAACTTCTCCTGCACCTTGACCTCGGCTTGCTTAACAGATTCCTCTTCTGTCTGCTCCAGTGTTTGACCCCCGGCTTCTCCTTAAGACTTCGCTCCTGCCTGCTCCAGTGTTTGACCCCGGCCTGTCTTGGACTCTCCCATTGATTGATTCCTGTGTATGACCTTGGCTTGTTTAAATGGACTTCCTTCCTACCGGCTTGCTGTGTTTGACCCCCTGGCTTCTCTACATACTTTGTTCCAGTTGTCTACTTCAGGACCAAGGTGTTTGAGCCCCAGTCTGATTCCTCTGCTGATCACCTTCCGGGTGTACCCTGCACAGACTTACTACCAGACGGAAGTTCAACACGCAAGCTCCTACTGGTGCCTGGCGACCCGTGCCTCTCTGTGCCCGATACCCTCTGTGCCACCTCCAGGGGTATAGCGAACTCAGCTGCAAGGGGAGTCGCTCTCAGCATCTCGGCCCTGGTGAGTACCCTGACAGTAGTTCAGAATAATTGGCTCGTTTTAAAAATTTGTGTTTTTGTACTACGCATATGCCTCCCTTTCCTGTGATTTATGGTAAACGCGATCATCCTATGACCGATAGATCCCAAGTTGTCACGTATCTCCACATCTGAGATCAGACTTGGATCATTCGTAATTTATAGATCTAGCAGGGCATTCTTTCTAGTTGGGGAATCCACCATTTGGGACATGAAGTTGTCCTGTAAAACATTCAAGAAATGACGGGCCTTTAGTGAGTGAGCTGTTCCCTCTGCCCAGTCGATATCGGGATAATTGAAGTCCCCCATTATGATTACAGTTCCCTGTTTCCCTGCCATTTCTATCTGAGATAGTAATTCCAGATCCTCTTCCTTCTTCACCTTGGGCGGCCTATAGCATACCCCCACTATTCATTTCCCACTCACTTCCTCTCTTTGATGTTCTACCCATACAGATTCCATTTTCCCCCAGGTCCCATACATAATGTCGCTCCTCTCTAGCACCCTTATATAACTTTTGACATATAGACACACCCCTCCCCCTCTTCTACATTTCCTGTCCTTTCAATACAAGTATATTGGCCAGCCAATCGTGTGAGCTGTCAAACCAAGTTTCAGTTATTCCCACAAAGTCCAAGTCCTCCTCGTGTAATGGCAGCTCCAGATCCGCTATTTTGTTAGCTAGACTCCTAGCATTTGTGTATACTCCTCCCTATAGTTGTATGAGTGACTATCGTTTTCCCCCTTTGTTTCTGAATTTGAATTTCCCACTCACAATACCCCGTGATTAGTTGTTATGGTTGTATTTTCACTGCTATTACTACTGCTGACTCTCCTATCACCCTCTGTCACCAGCTCCCTGTCAGGTATCACTTTCTCTGATCCCCCCCCCCCCCAACACCTAGTTTAAAAGCCCCTCCAGCTTTGTGGTCATCTTACTTTCCAATAGAACTGTACCGTCCCCATTAGGGTGCAGCCCGTCCTTACTAAAGAGCCAGTAACCGACTGAGAAAACAGCCCAGTTCTCCAGGAACCCAAATCCCTCTTTCCTGCACCAGTTCCTCGGGCCACTTGTTCAGTTCCCCAAGCTCCTGCTGCCTATTTCAGAGAAAACTACCTTGGAGGTCCTTTTCCTCAATTTATTCCCCAAGTCCCTGAAATAATTTTTTAGCACTCTCCACCTTCCTGTGACTTGGTCATTGGTACCAACATGTATAATGACCGTTAGATCCTCCCCATCCCCTCCCAATAATCTGTCCACCCGATTTGTGATGTGCCGAACCCGAGTGCCCGGTAATCACCAGACTTCTTCGGCAACCCCGGTCTTTCTGACAGATTGTCCTCTCTGTCCTCCTAATAATTGAGTCTCCCACTACCAGCACTTGTCTGGCCTTACCTGTATCACCGCTCCCCTCCTTACTGAAGCCGTCACTCCACCGGCAGCTAGGGAAGGGCGCCTGCTCCAGCACTGCCACCCCTGAGCTTGTATCCCCATCATCATGCAACTTGGCATATTTGTTGGGGTGTACCAACTCAGGACTGGCCTCCCTAACACTCTTCAATCTACCCCTCCTCCTTTCTGTCACCCAGCTACCTACCTCTGGATCCTGTGCTTCCATCTCTCCAACCTCCTCTAGGCTGGCCCCCTGCCAGCACCTGCTGGGTAATGCCCAAGATCCTCTCCAGGTTGCTAATGCTTCTCAGTGTTGCTACTTGATTCTTCAGATCCAGGACCTGGACTTCCAGAGAAGCAAATCGCTCACATCTCCCACAGCAGTATGCGCCCTCGCTTGGCTCATCAAGGAACCCATACATGGTGCAGGATGTGCACTGAGTGGCATCACCAGTCCTGTTGGACATTTTTACCCTCTATTCTATTGGGGAAATTGAGTAGGACTAACTATTTGTAACCTACCCAATTCCCAGCTCTCTACTCCTAGTGCACCCACAATACACGGGCACTCATTATATTGTATTGTAACTGTACTGTCTGCCCTCATGTTGTAAAGCATTGTGCAAACTGTTGGCACTATATAAATCCTGTATAAAAATAATAATAATAATATATGTGTGTATCATCATCTGCTGGAGATAAAAGACGTCACAGTGACTATGGAGGAAGAGGACGGAACATGACGGGGGGGTTACTGGGTGTAAATAGAAAATAAGATCTTATTACCTCCTCTACTGCCACTTCCAACAATGTCTCCTCTGTTATTCGCACCTCATGGAACTTCCTGCATCACTTCCTGTTTGTCCCTGACATCACTTCCTGTCTTCCATAGAGACTTCCTGTCTGGGTAGAAGTGAGATCCCCACCTTGTGGATCTCAGAGGAACTGCAGCCCAGAGAAACGTCTCACACGGCCTTGTGCTGTGTGTGTATGTACTGTATATCCTTATAGATGTGTAGTGCTCCCCCCCGCAGGAGTCACTGATGATAACTGGTTCTTTCCCACACAGTACAGAGGCCCCCCAGTCACCCAAGCCAACTGTCCATTCACTCCAACTCCAATAAACAGTCTAGGAGTTTGTCTTTTGTAATGAATTGCTTGTAGAACTCGGGGTTTGGGATACTCCAAAACTGCTAGCAACATTAACCCCTTGCCTACCGGGCAATTTCACCCCCTTCCTACCCAGGACAATTTTTTAGTTTTCAGCGCTGTCACACTTTGAATGACAATTGCGCGGTCATGTAACACTGTACACATAGGACATTTTTATAATTTTGTTGCCACAAATAGAGATTTCTTTTGGTGGTTTTTAATCACCAATGGGGTTGTTATAGTTTACTGAATAAACAAAAAAAGATCGATAATTTTGAGAAAAAACAAAAATTTTGGGGGGCGCAAACAAACCTCTCCAACTACACACTCACCACAGTCACAGCTCCCCTGATACGGCTCTCCACCGTGGCTTCAGTGTTAACTTTCCGTGTTTCAAATATTCAGTCTTCTGATTGGCCGGGTTGAGAAGATGGAAACTGGAAGTGACGCGACGGCGATTATTGATTCACTAAAAGCCAAAGTGGGAGGGTTTGGGGGCGGAGAGCTCTGTGCCCCGAGGACAATTTAAAACAAGCCAATTAGAGCCTCAGGCTCTGATCACGTGCTTGTCAAAAAATAGACTCCCATTAGTCCGGCGCCCTGCACAGTGCACACACATAGAACGATTTCTTTAAATAAATGATAAAATGACTAACATTTTTTAACTTTAAGATGTTAAAAAATATTAGTCATTATCATTTATTTAAAATGAAATCATTCTATGACTGGCTTTCCTATTTGTCAAAACATATGGACCGGCCGCCACTGTGTGTGTGTATGTACTGTATATCCTTATAGATGGGGTCATCTCCACTCCTACCAAGGGGGAGAGAAATATATTACTGCCTAGTCCAGCCTTTCTCAGCCAGGGTTCCTTCAAAGGTCTTTAGGGGTTCCCTGAGCAATGAACCATTTCTGTCTCTCAGTAACAACTGACATCAATGATCTGTATGTGTGGCGGCCTTCCCACTGATGACGATGTAAGAATGTCCTTCTCCCATCGGTCACCAATGTAAGGGACCACTACAATGACCACTGATATAAGGGGGTCCTTCTCCCATCGGTCACCAATGTAAGGGACCACTACAATGACCACTGATATAAGGGGGTCCTTCTCCCATTGGTCACCAATATAAGGGACCACTACACTGACCTCTGATATAAGGAGGTCCTTCTCTCATTGGTCACCAATGTAAGGGACCACTACACTGACCACAGATATAAGGGGGTCCTTCTCCATTGGTCACCAATGTAAGGGGACCACTACACTGACCTCTGATATAAGGGGGTTCTTTTTCCATTGGTCACCAATGTAAGGGGACCACTACACTGACCTCTGATATAAGGGGGTCCTTCTCCCATTGGTCACCAATGTAAGGGACCACTACACTGACCTCTGATATAAGGGGGTCCTTCTCCCATTGGTCACCAATGTAAGGGGACCACTACACTGACCTCTGATATAAGGGGGTTCTTTTTCCATTGGTCACCAATGTAAGGGACCACTACACTGACCAGTGATATAAGGGGATTCTTCTCCCACAGGCTTACCCCCCAGGAAAAAAACAATTTTGGCCCCGTATTGTACTGCCTGGAGAACATTGGTGGATCCCTTCGATCTGACAGCAAAGCTGTGAGCGAGGCCAGAAATCTGCTTCATGATTGGACACGATATGGATCTTGCCTAATCTCATTCTTGGTTATGGAAATCTATGATATTACCAATCCGGTATCAGAGTCTCGGCAAACATGAGAATTAGATATTTTACAGATGTGGCCAATGGTGGAAATTGCCAAACACCAAATTATGATGCTCAGGGAAACCTTCCCCCAACCTGCCTACAATGATGGAATCATTTGTCACAGAGACCAGCAGTACCCTTCTGGAACATTCTGGAGAAGAATAAGTGCATTCTCAGACATCGTCACAGGTTTGTAACCTCTATACAGCCACTGGATGGCTTCCCCAGACCCCCCCCCCACCACCACCACCATGTTTGCCTGGGCTCCGATATCCCACCTCCAGGCACCAGCATGGTGGTAGAGGAGAGAGAGAGACCAGAGAACATCCGCTCGCTCATCACCCCTAGCTAGAATGAACCCAGGAGTGATGTGGATTAGGTCACTTCTGGGTTCAGTGCCATCATTCCTGATCTCTGTGACCAGGGAAGCTGTGAATAGACATGTGTAAAATGAAAACATTTTTGTTTGTAATTTAAATTATTTTCTTTAGTTAAATTAGGTAACTTTGTTTAATTCATTGAAATTTGATTCTAATTTTCTGAATATGGGTGAAATGAATTCAATTCGACCGAATTTGGAAAACTCTAATCGACATTCAAATTAAAATTTACTCTACAGTATTCAAAATTCGAATTTCGGAAGACGGTTATATTCTTTCTATTTTGTTCAATTGTTGTCTCTTCTTTTCATTTCTGTTCAATTCTATTCTTTTATTTTCTATTCTATTCTACCTGTCACAACAAAATGCTATCACATAGGGGGCTATTGGTCCGTTATCTGATAGCAATAAAGTTAACTAAAAAAAAATTCTGAAAGTTACTCTCAAGCACTTAAGCCACCCCTTTGAAGGCTCACATAGACGACATGTCACGAGCTCCTACATAGTAAAATGTTGATTGTGCTACTACACGTTACATCTCACCGTGCACACCAGAGTGTGGATCGCCTTTAGAAGTAGCGGGAGAGGTCACCCGCCCAACCCCACCGCCGCTCGCCAGTGTTTCTCGTGCTTACCGTTCTCCCTGGCGAGCCTGGGAAACGATCCGGCGATTCGCGCGGCTTGCCACAGAGGTGATAAGAGACCAGATTGTCCCTCCTTACCTCTATGATCTAGGACAAGGGTCTCCAAACTATGGCCCTCCAGTTGTTTAGGAACTACAATTCCCATCATGCCTAGTCATGTCTGTGAATGTCAGTTTCACAATGCATCATGGGACGTGTAGTTCCGCAATAGCTGGAGGGCCGTAGTTTGGAGATCCCTGATCTAGGAGGCCGGGAGCGACGTCATGAAGCTATCAGCCATAACCCCATTTTTTTTTTCAGCCGGCGATTCTGTTTCTCATAAAAGTGATCTGAGTGGCTGATTAGCTGCTGGATCACTTTTAGGAGCAGGGGGTCTCCTTCCCCCTCCCGCTGCTCGGCAGTGTTTCTCAGGCTTACCGTTCTTATGGGCGAGCCCAGGAAACGATCCAACGGTTTGTGTGGCTGGCCATAGAGGTGAACAGAGACCAGATCATCTCTGATTACCTCAATGATGACATCATGATGACCGTGACATCACTTCCGTTCTAGGGCGGAAGATCTATTTTTTTGCTTATAAAGGTAGAGGAGAGATTTAGTATCTTATTAACCCAGATGTCTCCATAAAGAGGACCTGTCATCCCTTATTTCTATCACAAGGGATGTTTACATTTCTTGTGATAGGAATAAAAGTGTTAAATAATTTTTTAAAGGGACAGTGTAAAAATAAAATAAAATATTTTAAAGTACCCCCATCCCTCCGTGCTCGCGTGTAGAAGCAAACGCATATGTAGATTGCGCACATACGGTGTTCGCACCACACACGTGAGGTATCGCCCGCAAACAATTCTAAACTGATAACCTGTAAAATTCTTTAAAGTGTCGCCCATGGAGATTTTTATCCAACTCAGTACCGGGCACTTTCACCCCCTTCCTGCCCAGACCAATTTTCAGCTTTTAGCGCTCTCACACTTTGAATGACAATTACTCAGTCATGTAACACTGAACCCAAACAACATAAATATCTTTTTCTTTTTTCTTTTTTTTACACAAATTGAGCTTTCTTTTGGTGGTATTTAATCACCACTGGGTTTTTTTTTTATATTTTGCGATGCAAGTAAAAAAAGAAAGAGCGAAAATTATGAAAATAAAACCCACTTTTTTTAAGTTTCTATTATAAAATTTGCAAATAAGTAAGTTTTGTTCATTAATTTGGGCCAAAATTTATACTGCTACATATCTTTTGTAAAAATAACCCAAATTAGTGGATATTATTTCGGTTTGTGTGAAGGTCATAGAGTCTACAAGCTATGGTGCAAATCATTAAAAATGGATCATACCTGATGTACTGACGGCCGATTCTCATTTCTTGAGGCCCTGAAATGTCAGGAAAGTACAAATACCCCTCAAATGACCCCTTTTTGGAAAGTAGACAGTCCAAGGTATTTAGTGAGAAACATGGCAAGTTTTTTGAAGTTGTAATTTTTTACCACAATTTTGGGGAAAAATCAAGGTTTTTATTTATTTTTTACACAAAATTGTCATAACAACAGGTTATTTTTCACACACAGCATATGCATACTTCCAGTTACAGACCAAAATACATTTTGCTACTTCTCCCGAGTATGGCGATACCCCATGTGTGAGACTTTTACACAGCCTGGCCACATATTGAGGCCCAACATGCAGGGAGCACCTTCAGCATAAATTACACATCTAATTTCCTGACAACCTATCACACTTTTGAAGGTCCTGGAGCACCAGGACAATGGAAACACCCACAAAATGACCCCATTTTGGAAAGTAAACACCCCAACGTATATTCTATGAGGCATGGGCTGGAGACAGGTACTCTGATGGGCTGGAGACAGATACTCTGTCGGCCTGGAGACAGGTACCCGGGTACTCAGATAACCCGAGTAAATACAAAATGCACTTTTTAAATGGTTTCATTTATTAAGGCAAAAAAGCTGTCCAAACCTGCCTGGCTTTATGTGAAAAAGTAATTGCCCCCTAAACCTAATAACTGGTTGTGCCACCCTTGACAGCAACAACTGCAATCAATCGTTTGTCATAACTGGCAATGAGTCTTTCACATCGCTGTGGAGCAATTTTGGCCCACTCTT
The DNA here is from genome assembly GCF_042186555.1 of Aquarana catesbeiana. Lineage (NCBI taxonomy): Eukaryota > Metazoa > Chordata > Amphibia > Anura > Ranidae > Aquarana > Aquarana catesbeiana. The sequence continues at coordinate 297,743,201 of NC_133331.1, read as the reverse complement.
CTTTGCAGAATTGTTTTAATTCAGCCACATTGGAGGGTTTTCAAGCATGAACGGCCTGTGCAAGGTCATGATACAGCATCTCAATTGGATTCAGGCTTTGACTAGGTCACTCCAAAGCCTACATTTTGCTTTGTTTGAACCATTTGGAGGTGGACTTGCTGTTGTGTTTCGGATCATTGTCCTGCTGCATAACCCAAGTGCACTTGAGCTTGAGGTCACAAACTGATGGCCGGACATTCTCATTTAGGATTTTCTCAGAATTCATGGTTCCATCAATTATGGAAAGTCGTCCAGGTTCTGAAGCTGCAAAAGCAGCCCCAGACCACAACGCTAACACCACCATGTCTGACTGTTGGTATGATGTTGCTGTTATGAAATGCTATATTCATTTTAGGCCAGATGTAACGGGACGCACACCTTCCAAAAAGTCCATTTTTGGTCTCATCAGACCACAGAATATTTGCCTAAAAGTCTTGGGGATAATCAAGATGTTTTTTGGTAAATGTGAGATGAGCCTTTGTGTTCTTTTTGGTCAGCAGTGGCTTTGGCCTTGGAACTCTCCCATGGACGCCATTTTTGCCGAGTCTCTTTCCTATTGGTGAATCATGAACACTGATCTTACCTGAGGCAAGTGAGGCCTGCAAGTCTTTAGATGTTGTTCTGGAGTCTTTTATGACCTCCTGGATGAGTCGTCGTCATGCTCTTGAAGTAATTTTTGGTTGGCCCGCCACTCCTGGGAAGGTTCACCACTGTTCCAAGTTATCTCCATTTGTGGATAAGGGCTCTCCCCGTGGTTCACTGGAGTTCCAAAGCCTTAGAAATGGCTTTGAAACCCTTCCTAGACCGATACATGTACATGATTTTGTTTCTAATTTGTTCTTGAATTTTTTTAGATTGTGACATTATGTGTGGCTTTTTGTGATCTGTTAGCGTGCTTCACTTTGTCAGACAGCTTCTATTCATGTGATTTCTTGATTCAACAGCTCTGGCAGTAATCAGGCCTGGGCGTGGCAAGTGAAATTTGACTCATCTTTCCAAAAAATTGTGGTTAATCACAGTTCATTCATGATTCAGCATGGGGGAGGGGGCAATTACTTTTTCACACAGGGCCAGGCAGGTTTAAACAGCTTTTTTCCCCTTAATAAATGAAATAATAATTTAAAAACTGCATCTTGGATTTACTCGGGTTATCTTTATGTAATATTAAAATTTGTTAGATGATCTGAATCATTTAAGTGTGAGAAATATGCAAAAAAAAAATAAATAAAAAAAATCAGGAAGGGGGCAAATACTTTTTCACAGCACTGTATATACACAGTATATATACGGCATATAATGTTTGGGGGTTATAAGAAATTTTCTAGCAAAAAATACAGATCTTAACTTGTACACAAAAAGTGTCAGAAAAGGGGCGGGTCTAGGATGTCCATCCATAAAAAATGTGGCGTAGCCGTTCTCTGGGTGAAATGCGTGTACATTCCTTCTGTGTGAATGGGGGGGGGATGGGATGAATGTTACCATCATTTCCGAATTCTGCCCCCGATTCAATAAAAACAATAATTTCCTATAATCGCCCGCAACATCTAGCGGCCATCATTTTTTTCATAAAAATAGAGAACTAACATTATGGCCACTAAATGGAGCCAATGATTGTAAGACAAAATAATCATTGTATTATATAAAATATGGTGAATATTTGTCACGGCTGGAGGAATGCGCGTCACATTCATTCAACAAAGTTTTTAGAAACAGACCTGTAAGTGTTTGTGAAATCTTCCTCCACAAAATGTACTCAGCCAATGAGAGGTAATGACTCCATTTTTATTTTAAAAGCCCTAGAGGACCGCCTTTTAAGTGGTGGGGTTAACGTGTTTCGTCCTGGAAGACGACTTGGGAAAACAGACCTCTTGCAAGAGTTTACACCACAAAATGTACTCAGCCGATGAGAGGTAATGACTCCATTTTTATTTTAAAAGCCCTAGAGGACCGCTTTTTAAGTGGTGGGGTTAACGTGTTTCGTCCTGGAAGACGACTTGGGAAAACAGACCTCTTGCAAGAGTTTACACCACAAAATGTACTCAGCCAATGAGAGGTAATGACTCCATTTTTATTTTAAAAGCCCTAGAGGACCGCCTTTTAAGTGGTGGGGTTAACGTGTTTTGTCCTGGAAGACGACTTGGGAAAACAGACCTCTTGCAAGAGTTTACACCACACAATGTACTCAGCCAATGAAAGGTAATGACTCCATTTTTATTTTTCTCCTCCTATCGATGGCCAACACGGTACAACACTTCATCCATGTCTTTGGTGATCTCTGATCTCCTTATCAACTGTTTCTTACATGATGAAGATCAGCCATGGAGTATATCTGAGGTGTATATCAGGGTGTGCTTCTTCCCCACATGTCCAGCAACATTTATATACAAGACATTTCCCGCACTCACTAATACACCTCGAGGGTTGTGTGGGACCCCTGATGTACAGGAAGACAGGACTTCACTGAGGAGCTATTCCCTCACTCAGGACAGGAATATGGCTTCTCCCCATGTGAGATCTCTGATGTCTGTAAAAAGCGGACATCTGTGAAAAACATTTCCTGCACTCAGCACAGGAATACGGCTTCTCCCCTGTGTGCAATCTCTGATGTCTGTAAATAGTGGACTTATCTGAAAAACATTTCCCGCACTCAGGACAGGAATACGGCTTTTACCCCGTGTGCAACTTCTGATGACGGAAAAGATGGGACTTCTGTAAAAAACATTTCCCGCACTCAGAACAGGAATACGGCTTTTCCCCCGTGTGCCATCTCTGATGATTGAAAAGATGGGACTTCTGTAAAAAACATTTCCCGCACTCAGGACAGGAATACGGCTTTTCCCCCGTGTGCAATCTCTGATGATTGAAAAGATGGGACTCCTGTGAAAAACATTTCCCGCACTCAGGACAGGAATACGGCTTTTCCCCCGTGTGCAATCTCTGATGATCGAAAAGATGGGACTTCCGTGAAAAACATTTCCCGCACTCAGGACAGGAATACGGCTTTTCCCCTGTGTGCAATCTCTGATGGTTGAAAAGATGGGACTTCTGTGAAAAACATTTCCCGCACTCAGGACAGGAATACGGCTTTTCCCCCGTGTGCAATCTCTGATGCTTGAAAAGATAGGACTTTTGTGAAAAACATTTCCCGCACTCAGGACAGGAATACGGCTTCTCCCCTGTGTGAGATCTATGATGTATGGAAAGATGGGACTTCCGTGAAAAACATTTCCCGCACTCGGTACAGGAAAACCTCTTATGTTTTGGAAGGATGGCACCATCCCCCACAGTCTGAGGTTCCTCAGGATAAGAGGAATACGATGGTCCGGCACCATCCCCCACAGTCTGAGGTTCCTCAGGATAAGAGGAATACGATGGTCCGGCACCGTCCCTCACAGTCTGAGGTTCCTCAGGATAAGAGGAATACGATGGTTCGGCACCGTCCCGCACAGTCTGAGGTTCCTCAGGATAAGAGGAATACGATGGTCCATCTACACTGTGTGGTGCCGGATGGACATTTGAGGTAGCCGGGTTTTCTCCTGGACTATACTGTGTGATGTCCTCATCTTCTACTTTACAGTCTGGAGACAAAGTGAGACAATCCTCTGAGGTTTTCCTCATCTCCCGTCCATCTACTAAAATAGAAATACAAAGATTATTACTAGACATGAGCTGATTGGTTCCCCTAAACCAGGAGGCAGCTTTGTCTCTGAGGATCTTACAATTCCCCCCTCAAGGTAACTAGTAAATGGGTCCTCTGATCTCCTACCAGTTCATTTCTTTATTCATGGACCTTAGTCAGAGAGTGAGGAAACAACGAGAACTGTCTTTTATAGGAGTGACAGTGATGAGGGGATTATAGGACGAGTGTCCCCACCCCCTCTATCACTCATTGCCATCTTCCCAACACAAGAAGTCCTGCACTTCCTTATTTAGTCCATGATTTAGTCATGAATAACAGCGGGGCTGAGCCCCACCAGAGGTCAGAGAGTGAGGATGGGGGGAGAACAACCAAGATGAAGACTGGACTGATCCTGAAGACCACCATCATTGGGTTATTGACTCCTCCCTCATTATCACTTTCTGTTTAAGGGTCCAAAGTTGGAGGATGTTATCACGTTATTATCAACATGTAAAAGTCTGTATGTAATGTACAACATTGAGTATATAGTGCAGGGGTCAGGAGTATATAATAGGGATGAGCCCAATGTTTGAGTCAGCCCCCCACCTCCTGAACCGTACCAGGCTACATGCCCTCAAAATGCTTTGGGGTCCCCCCCAAAGCACCTTGTCCCCATGTTAATGGGGACAAGGGCCTCAACCCCACAGCCCTTGCCCGGTGGTTGTAGGGGTCTGTGGGCGGCGGGCTTATCGGAATCTGGAAGCCCCCTTTAACAAGAGGAACCCCAGATCCCATATATATATATATAGGCAAGGGCGGGGCCGCCTGGTGACATAAATGGGTGACCCGCCCCCCTCTGACATCACAAATCACTCTGCCAGAGATCTTGCTAGACCCGGGCATGGGGCAGAAGACCCAAGGTACATATCCCAGGTGCCTAGGCTAGTGCCTATGGTGAAAATCAACATCCAGCTGAACCCCAGAATCTCCATAAATCCAATCTAGATACATAAATTGTGTCTGCAGCACAGAGAAGGAAGATTATCCGAGAGAAATACAGGAATACAGGACGGGGAACACAGCTCAGGAAAGTGACCAGGGGATTACAGGCTGATATCATCCAGTCCCCGCCCTACTCTGGACCAATCAGTGATCAGTATGGGTGGAGGAATGTATTTAGTGTTAATGACCCACCTGTGCTGATCTCTGTAGGAGTGTCCTCCTCTATAAATGTCCCCGTTATTCCATCCTCCTCCATAGACTGCTGATCATCCCTCACATACCTCTCTTCTGCTTCTGATTTAACCTCAAATTCTATATCGATTGGATCTCCACTCTAAATCAAGAGAATGAGAGAGAATATCATCTGTAAAATATAAGCTTTATTATTGTGACATCACATAAAAAAAATAAAAAAAACACATCCTCTCCAGAAGTCCATGTTCTGGATGCTCCGATCCACCAACTTTATAACAGTGAGGGATGATGTGATCTTCCTGTGTGGAATGCCGGGAATACAGAGGACGGGGACATCTCTCCGGTGGGTTCCTGGTATTAGGTGGTTCCATGATATCCATGCGTTCTTCTGAAAACTCCTCCATCAATCCATACTCCTCATCCTCCTCTTTATACTCTTGTTTAACATTAATATTATCATCCCCGAGGTTTCCACCCTGAATATATAATAAAACATTCATTGTAACAAACATGCTTGTAGATAAATCATAACTACCAATAATTGTCAATCATCTACCTGATGATGGTGAGGGATGGTGTGACCTTCCTGTGTGGAATCCCGGGAATACAGAGGACGGGGACATCTCTCTGGTGGGTTCCCATTACTGGATCCATCTGTAGGAAACACACACACTGACTGAATACATTGTTTCTATGTGTTTATCAGATGATGGGGGATCTAGGAGGACCCTCCGTACTGCTCTCTCCTTTACAATAAAGTCTCCTCTTACCCGGTGATGTGAGGGGCGGCTGATTGTCCATCATGACGTCCTTCCGAGCACCGCTCACCTCTCCTGTCAGCAATTTGATGATCTCTCTGGTGACTTCTAGAATCCTCTTTTTATTTCTCTATTCTATTGGGGAGGGAGGTGGAGGCAATGTGATGGTCATATGATCTCCAGACTTCACAGGAGGAAAACTCTAGATTTGAACACAAATAGTAAAATCAAATGACATTCCCAGAATCCTCCTCACCTCACCGGTCAGGTCTCTTTTTATTTAAACCCCACTTCATGCTGAGGAGCTGTGAGGTCAGTGTGATGTCATAGGATTCTCTGACTCCGGTTGGAGGGAAATTGGGAGAAGGAGCTGCGTTCCTTGAGTTTTCTGTTCACAGAATCATTTCTCCTGGGTGTGTCCCACCTCTCCTAAACGGAAAGATGATCTTTATCTTTGGGCTTTGCCAGGACACATCATATTCCTGTGTTCTCCGGAGATTTTACTGATCACATTTTAGGATGAATAGCTGAGACTTGGACATTATGGGAAAAAAATTCTGGACATTTACTACCAATTACAGTACTTTTTTCCCCTTTTTCTTCATTTTTAAATCTTATAAAAAAAAGACATACATATCACAATTCCCTCTAAATAAACTGCCCATCCCACACCACTAATAAAAGTGCTATAATCCATTTGTCAGGAGTGTGTTGTGCTCCTGCTCCTCATTTCAGCATCCTGGTTTTGGCTGTGATGCATTCTTTCTGTCTGTCCCACCTGTAAGGTGATTGATGTGGTCAGTCTCTGGGTGGAGACCAAACCTGATTTAAGCCAGCCAAGCCTGCAGTCTCATGCTTGTCATATTGCATTTGTAACACCTGCTTCAAGCTCTCTGTTTGTCTGCCCTGCTCAACTGTTTGGATTCCCTCGTTGATTACCTTGAATTGGATATTGACTACTCTCTGAACTCTGCTGCCTTCTGACTACGGATTTGACCCTGACTATTCTGAACTTTGCCTGCCTTGTACCTGAACTGTCGTTGAACCACTCTGCCTGTCTGCCAACCGCAAGTACTTGGTTGCTGTACTCAGTTCGTTCCTGCCCTGGAGTGGTGGGCAGGCACTATAGCATTGTGTAAAAGTCCTGGGGGCAACTGAGTACCATAGGCGAAGAACACAGAAGCCAGCTATACTGTGTAACCACCTGTGTTAGGGGTAAGCATGACATACATTGTTAGTATAGATGTAGAAATTCTACAATAGACTGATGAGGTGAGAAGGTGATTGGTGGAAAAAGTGACATCTCCTAAATTAAGGAAATGTTTCAGAACTTTAAGTGGGATAATGTTCTGACCCTGAGAGGGGTTCATCTACATTTCCACATTATATATGGCTGGGGGGCACATGTCTTTCTATAAGTTGGTTCTTTATTTAAGTGGGAGGACTTTGGTTCTGCACTTCAGCGATCCTTCTGACAGTTGTGTCCTCTCTCCTTAATCTCACTTTCCCTCACCCCTCTTCTCCACCCACAGCCTGTATATATCACCCTCTATTATGCCCATTTCTGCACTCACCAACTTCTGCTAATTATAAACCCACATTCTAAAAAAAACCTCCAGGACACTGAGGCATGTCCCTTCATATAAACCACACTCCCATATTACCTCCCCCACCCTTCTGCTTCTCCTGGGCCTCCATCTTTTAACTGTGCCCAACGCTCTCAACACCCCATGCCCTCTGGCAGCAGCTACAATCCACACAATGTCGTTTCTATTCCTCTTCTTCCTCAAACCAGCCTCCCCTTCTCTTGCGCCCTTTGGAACGCCTGCTCTGTCTGTAACAAACTCACTTCTGTCCATGACCTCTTTATCACTAACTACTTGCTGTTACTGAAACCTGGCTTCATGAATCCGACACTGCTTCTCCTGCTTCCCTCTCCAATGATGGCCTTCTCTGGACCCACTCCCCCAGACCCTGTGGATATATTTTTGTTTGAATGAGGTGGAATGGGAATCATAGCTCCACATTGCATCTTTCAGGTACTTCACCCACCTCCCTCTCTGTCAATCTCCTCCTTTGAGGCGCATTGTATTTATATATTTTTTCCAGTTTCTTTAACCACGTACCCACTGGACACTTAAACCCCCTTCCTAAAGAGGACCAATTTTCAGCTTTTGGTGCTCTCACATTTTGAATGACAATAACTCAGTCATGCAACACTGGACCCATATGACATTTTTGTCCTTTTTTTCACACAAATAGAGCTTTCATTCGGTGGTATTTAATCACCGCTGTGTTTCTTTTATTTTTTGCGCTACAAATGAAAAAAGACCGAAAATTCTGTAAAAAAAAAATGCATTTTGCAAATTAGTAATTTTTCTTCATAAATTTTGGCCAAAATTTATACTGCTACATATCTTTTGATAAAAATAACCCAAATCGGTGTATATTATTTGGTCTGTGTGAAAGTTAGAGAGTCTACAAGCTATGGTGGCCGATCTCTGAAAATTGATCACATCTGATGTACTGATGGCCAATTCTCATTTCTTGAGACCCTAACAAGCCAGGACAGTTCAAATAACCCCCAAATGACCCCTTTTTGGAAAGTAGTCATTCCAAGGTATTTAGCAAGAGCCATGGTGAGTTTTTTTTAAGTTTTTTTTCCCATAATTCTTTGCAAAACCAAGATTTTTTTTCACAAAATTGTCATATTAGCATTTCTCACACACACAGCATATGCATCCCACAAATTACACCCCAAAACACATTTTACTTCTCCTCCTCCTCCTCCTGAGTATGGCGATACCATATGTGTGAGACTTTTACACAGCCTGGCCACATACAGAGGTCCAATATGCAGGGAGCACCTTCAGGCGTTCTAGGAGCAGAAATTACACATATCATTTTTTTACTACCTCTTGCACTTTTGAAGGCCCTGAAGCACCAGGACAATGGAAACGCCCAAAAAATGACCCAATTGTGGAAAGAAAACACCCCAACGTATATTCTATGAGGCATAATGAGTCTTTTGAACAGGTCATTTTTTTCCACAAGGTTTTGGAAAATGTGGAAAGAAAAGGAAAACGCATTTTTTTTACACAAAGTTGTCCATTTTATATAATATTTCTAACATATAGCACGTACATACCAACAATTACACATCAAAATACATTCTCCTACTCCTCCTGAGTATGGCGATACCACATGTGGGAGACTTTTCCACAGTATGGCTGGGGGTGATTGGGGATGACTGAGCATGGCAGTGTATGGCAGAGTATTTCTGGGGATGATACAAAAAAGACGCCACTCCCATCTATAGCTGGCTATCGTAGTAAGAAGCATTGGAAAGCTAACATGAGGTACAAACAAGGCCAAGGGTAAATCCAAGGGAAAAACCAAGCTTAACTTACCACCAGCCCGCAAACAACCAAATAACCAATTTATCCTTGGCCTTGTTTGTACCTGTTGTTAGCCTTCCAATGCTTCTTACTGATAGCCAGCTATAGATGGTGGCAAGTGGCGTCTTTTTTGTATCACTGTCATGTTTTTTTGGTCAGGCAACGCACTGAGACCTTTGCAGCCATTGTGCTATACGCTGGGTGTTAGTGGGCCCCTGTACCTTTAAGAAGGGGTGACTCCCCTTCAGTCCACCTGCTCTCACCTCAGCATGCACGTGCCTCCACTGTGGGGACATTTATAAATCAGTGTTAGGTACCACAGATACCAGGGTGCCTTGACGAGGCTCTGTGGCTTACGCATGCATTTGCAAATGTGTGCAGACTAAACCCCTGCTTTTAATGCATACTGTTAGACAGGTTATTTGGTTGTCTGCGGGCTGGTGGTAAGTTAAGCCTGTCATACTGCCAACCCGTCACCCTGCCCCCCTCTAGTCACACTGCCCCCCATCATACTGCTCCCATCACACTGGCTTTTTCTCATCACACTGGCCCCTCTCCATACCACTGCCCCCATTTTACTTTCCCCCTCCTTTGACACTGCCCCCCTCCTATAACACTGCCTCCCCATCATACCGCCCCCCTTCTGTCACACTGACCCCCCATCATACTACTCCCCCTGGCTTTTTCTCATCACACTGGCCCCTCTCCATACCACTGCCCCCATTTTACTTTCCCCCTCCTTTGACACTGTCCCCCTCCTATAACACTGCCTCCCCATCATACCGCCCCCCTTCTGTCACACTGACCCCCCATCATACTACTCCCCCACTGTCACACTGCCTAGGTACCCTTATCTTGTCACGCTGCCACCGTCCTGTCATACTGCCCCCCTCATATCATACTGCCGCCCCAGTCACACTGCCCCCATTATCACACTGTCCCCAATCATACTGCTCCCCTACTGTCACTCTGCACCCCCCCTCTTCATACTACTCCCCCACTGTCACACTGCCTAGGTACCCTTCTCTTGTCACATTGCTCCCTCCTGTCATACTGCCTCCATCCCACTGTCCCCTTCCCATAACGCTGCCCCATCATACTGCCCCCCTCCTATCACACTGCCCCCCTCCTGTCACAATGCCTAAGGACCCTTCTCTTGTCACACTGCACCCTTCCTGTCACACTGCCCCCCTCATATCATACTGCCACCCCCGTCATACTACCTCCGTCCTAAAACACTCCTCCTCTCCTGTCACAATGAATAGGTACCCTTCTAATGTCACACTGCCCCCCTCTTGTCATACTTCCCTTCTACCCAATCATATTGCCCCCCTCCTATCACACTGCCCCCTTCATACTGTACCCCTCCTTTCACACTGCCTAGGTACTCTTCTCTTGCCACACTGCCCCAGTCTTGTCATACTACCCTTCTACTGTCGTACTGCCCCCTCCTGTCATACTGCCACCCCTGTCACACTGCCCCCCTCCTGTCACACTGCCCCCCATGATACTGCTCCCCTCCTTTTACACTGTCCCCCTCCTGTCACACTGCCCCCCTCCTACATCCTGCCCCCCCATGATGCTGCTCCCCTCTTCTGACACTGCCCCCCTACTGTCACACTGCCCCATCATACTGCCTCCCTCCTGTCATACTGCCCCCTTCAAATAATCTATAAGGACTTAATAATATATATGTATCTAAAAGGATTTATTCCTTTTGTATCACCGATCTCCCTTCTCTATTCTGACCTGTGGCGGCCCCTCCGTTCCCCACCGATCTCCCTTCTCTATACTGACCTGTGCCGGCCCCTCCGTTCCTCACCGATCTCCCTTCTCTATACTGACCTGTGCCGGCCCCCCGTTTCCTCACCGATCTCCCTTCTCTATACTGACCTGTGCCGGCCCCTCCGTTCCCCACCGATCTCCCTTCTCTATACTGACCTGTGCCGGCCCCTCCGTTCCCCACCGATCTCCCTTCTCTATACTGACCTGTGCCGGCCCCTCTGTTCCTCACTGATCTCCCTTCTCTATACTGACCTGTGCCGGCCCCTCTGTTCCTCAGCGATCTCCCTTCTCTATACTGACCTGTGCCGGCCCCTCCATTCCTCACCGATCTCCTTTCTCTATACTGACCTGTGCCGGCCCCTCGCATTCCTCACCGATCTCCCTTCTCTATACTGACCTGTGCCGGCCCCTCCATTCCTCACCGATCTCCCTTCTTTATACTGACCTGTGCCGGCCCCTCCATTCCTCCGTTCCTCACCGATCTCCTTTCTCTATACTGACCTGTGCCGGCCCCTCCGTTCCTCACCGATCTCCTTTCTCTATACTGACCTGTGCCGGCCCCTCCGTTCCTCACCGATCTCCCTTCTCTATACTGACCTGTGCCGGCCCCTCCGTTCCTCACCCGATCTCCCTTCTCTATACTGACCTGTACCGGCCCCTCCATTCCTCACTGATCTCCTTTCTCTATACTGACCTGTGCCGGCCCCTCCGTTCCTCACTGATCTCCCTTCTCTATACTGACCTGTACCGGCCCCTCCATTCCTCACCGATCTCCCTTTTCTATACTGACCTGTGCCGGTCCCTCCGTTCCTCACCGATCTTCTGAAGTAATACATTTATAAAGCAGAACTCGTTTCATTTCCTCTTTTCAGCATCTTACATACACAAAACAGGAAACGTCTGGACGCTAATTTCTCTTTTAACCAATGGGGAAAGCCCCATCCCCCCACCCCCCTCATAATACACAACTAATAATAAAGCTTCTGTAACATTCTATAGACTAATGTATAATGCGTAATATTCCATTACAAAGGAAGTTCCTCTTTTTCTACTGAAGCCTCTGGGCATAGTGCCCGGGACATTTCCTAATAATTGCCTCATCGTTCTATTATAATAATAAGCCAGAGGAAAGAACAAATTATAAACCAATAATAAGGGGGCCCCCCAACCCCCCCTCCACTTTGATCCTAACTCATAATCCTCATCGTTCCTGCTGGACCTTCTAGGTGAGAGCTATTGAATTACAATTCATGGAGGTCCAATCAGAAAACATTTCTGCCAAATCGCAAGTTTGTGCGATGACTCGGGTCCTTCACATCACAGCCCCCCCTTCTTATATTACAATTCCCTTCTTACATCAATATCCTCCATCCCCTTCATGTCACCCCTCACAGCGGTGTCCTCTGCCCCCCTTCATGTTACCCCCCACAGTGGTGTCCTCTGCCCCCCTTCATGTCACCCCCCACAGTGGTGTCCTCTGCCCCCCTTCACGTCACCCCCCACAGTGGTGTCCTCTGCCCCCCTTCATGTCACCCCCCCACAGTGGTGTCCTCTGCCCTTCTTTACGGCATCCAATTCCCACAATTGCACATTACAGCTCCTGCAGTTCTGCCCCCCTTTCACATTACAGTCCCTGCAGCTCTTCTCCCATTCAGGTTACAGTCCTTACAGCTCTGCCCCCCATTCACATTACAGCCCCTGCAGCTCTGTCCCCCCCCCATTTACATTACAGCCCCTGCAGCTCTGTCCCCCCCCATTCACATTACAGCCCCTGCAGCTCTGCCCCCCCCCCCCATTCACATTACAGCCCCTGCAGCTCTCCCGTCCATTCACATTACAGCCCTTACAGCTTGCCCCCCATTCAGGTTACAGTCCTTACAGCTCTGCCCCCCCATTACAGCCCCTGCAGCTGTGTGCCCCCCCCCATTCACATTACAGCCTCTGCAGCTCCCCCCCATTCACATTACAGCTCCTGCAGCTCTGCCCCTCCCCCCCCATTCACATTACAGCCCCTGCAGCTCTCCCCCCATTCAGGTTACAGTACTTACAGCTCTGCCCCCCCCCATTCACGTTACAGCTCCTGCAGCTCTTCCCCCCCTCCATTCATATTACAGCCCATGCAGCTCTGCCCCCCCTCTCCATTCACGCTACAGCCCCTGCAGCTCTCCCCCCCCATTCAGGTTACAGTCCTTACAGCTCTGTCCTCCCCATTCACATTACAGCCCCCTGCAGCTCTGCCCCCCCCCCCCCCATTCACATTACAGCCCCTGCAGCTCTGCCCTCCCATTCACATTACAGCCCCTGCAGCTCTGCCCCCCCATTCACATTACAGCCCCTGCACCGCCCCCCCCCATTCACATTGAAGCCCCTGCAGCTCTGCCCCCCCCCCCCATTCGCATTACAGCCCCTGCAGCTCTCCCCCCCCCATTCACATTACAGCCCCTGCATCCCGGCCCCCCCCCCATTCACATTACAGCCCCTGCAGCTCTGTCCTCCCCATTCACATTACAGCCCCTGCAACCCGCCCCCCCCATTCACATTACACTCCTGCAGCTCTGCCCCCCCATTCACATTACAGCCCCTGCAGCTCTGCCCCCCCCCCATTCACATTACAGGCCCCTGCATCCCGGCCCCCCCCCCATTCACATTACAGCCCCTGCAGCTCTGTCCTCCCCATTCACATTACAGCCCCTGCAAACCCGCCCCCCCCCATTCACATTACACTCCTGCAGCTCTGCCCCCCCCCATTCACATTACAGCCCCTGCAGCTCTGCCCCCCCCCATTCACATTACAGCCCCTGCAGCTCTGCCCCCCCTCCCCATTCACATTACAGCCCCTGCAACCCGCCCCCCCCATTCACATTACACTCCTGCAGCTCTGCCCCCCCCTATTCACATTACAGCCCCTGCAGCTCTGCCCCCCCCCCCATTCACATTACAGCCCCTGCAGCTCTGCCCCCCATTCACATTACAGCCCCTGCAGCCCGCCCCCCCCCCCCATTCACATTACAGCCCCTGCAGCTCTGTCCTCCCCATTCACATTACAGCCCCTGCAGCCCGCCCCCCCCATTCACATTACACTCCTGCAGCTCTGCCCCCCATTCACATTACAGCCCCTGCAGCTCTGCCCCCCCATTCACATTACAGCCCCTGCAGCTCCCCTTCTCCATTCACATTACAGCTCCTGCAGCTCTGCCCCCCCCCCCCCATTCACATTACAGCCCCTGCAGTTCTGCCCCCCCCATTCACATTACAGCCCCTGCAGTTCTGCCCCCCCATTCACATTACAGCCCCTGCAGCTCCCCCCTCTCCATTCACATTACAGCTCCTGCAGCTCTGCCCCCCCATTCACATTACAGCCCCTGCAGCTCTGCCCCCCCCCATTCACATTACAGCTCCTGCAGCTCTGCCCCCCCCCCCCCCCATTCACATTCCAGCCCCTGCAGCTCCCCCTCTCCATTCACATTACAGCCCCTGCAGCTCTGCCCCCCCCCCCATTCACATTACAGCCCCTGCAGCTCTGCTCCCCCCCCCCATTCACATTACAGCCCCTGCAGCTCTGCCCCCCCCATTCACATTACAGCCCCTGCAGCTCTGCTCCCCCCCCCCATTCACATTACAGCCCCTGCAGCTCTCCCCCCTATTCACATTACAGCCCCTGCAGCTCTGCCCCCTCCCCATTCACATTACAGCCCCTGCAGCTCTGCCCCCCCCCATTCACATTACAGCCCCTGCAGCTCTGCCCCCCATTCACATTACAGCCCCTGCAGCTCTGCCCCCCCCCATTCACATTACAGCCCCTGCAGCTCTTCCCCCCCCCCCCCCATTCACATTACAGCCCCTGCAGCTCTGCCCCCCCCATTCACATTACAGCCCCTGCAGCTCTGTCCCTTCACTCTCCTACCTTACTCGTGGACGGAGCAGAGAGCGGGAGTAAACACAGCTCTGGATGGAGGGCGGGATCAGCAGCTTCCTGAATGATCTTTTCAAGCTAACCGCCAGGCGAAAATCTGACTCCTAAATGTCGGGACCGCGGCCTGTTCTAGGTCAGGACTTTGGAATCACACAAATAACAAGTTTCATTACAAGCGTAACGGCTTCCTTCCCCCGGGGTCAGGACACGGCGCGGGATCAGGAGAGGAGATACGTATTATATCTGCCTAGCAACAAAAACGGGAAGTAGCGGGTCTTGTCTCTAAAAGAGGAAGTAGCGGGTCTTGTCTCTAAAAGAGGAAGTAGCGGGTCTTGTCTCCACTAGACAAGTTACACAATATAAATGTCTTTAACCACTTCAGCTCTGGAAGATTTAACCCCCTTTATTTGCGATAGGGCACTGCGTTACTTTAACTTATCTTTTTTTATTCTTATTATTATTAATAACATTAACATTATTAATAATAAATAATAATAATAAAACCAACTATAATAAACTATGAACTGAATAAATTATTATCAGAAAGAACGAAAATTCTAAAATAAGAACGAAAATCCAAAATAGCGAAAAATGATTCAACCTAAGAGTTTAACGAATCGATTACATTCGGATAATTTCATTTTTTGGGATTCTCTATTTTAATTAAATTATTAACTATTATTATAGTTTTATTATTATTATTATTATTAATAATAATATTATTCTTTATTAATAATAAGAAGAATAAAAACAACTATAATAAACTATGAACTAAATAAATTATTATCAGAAAGAACCAAAATCTGCAAATAAGAACGAAAATTCAAAATAGCGAAAAACGATTTAACCTACGAGTTTAACAAATCGATTACATTCAGATAATTTCATTTTTTTGTATTCTCTATTATAATTAAATTATTAACTATTATTATAGTTTTATTATTATTATTATTTATTAATAATAATAAGAAGAAGAAGACTAAAAACAACTATAATAAACTATGAACTAAATAAATTATTATCAGAAAGAACGAAAATCTGAAAATAAGAGTGAAAATTCGAAAGAGCGAAAATCCAATAAAAGGAACGAAAAGAAATTGCAGCCTCTTACCAAGCGCTAAGACCCAAAATATAGGTGGTCTTATAGCAGCGTCTTGTCAGTAATAATCATCTGTCCATATTGCATTGTAGCGCCCTCTAGTGTGCTAGTGCGTTTTTGGTCAATTTCCAGGCTTGGCTGGGAGCCAATCCTGGGTGTGTATTTTGATCTGGGCTGGGAGTGGCTCAGGGTAGTGCTGGGTGACTTGCAGGTGGCATCACTAGGACCTCCTACTTCTTTCTAAAATCTTCCAGTGGCTTCTAGAAAGAGGGGCTGGAGGGGAGGTGGAGCCACCTGGTCTGTTCTGGAGAGCCCTGACCAATCCCCAAACTGGATTGGCAGGGAGAAGGCCTCCACAAATACCCAAGGTCAGCCCAGCTGGGGGGGGGGGGGGGGGGGTTTCAAGGGGGAAAAGCTGGAGATGGGGGGTGCTAGGTTTTTAGGGCCTTTGATGAAGCTCTTAAGTCTGGGGGGGGGCTGGCCTTGGTCCTGGGCTCGGGTGCGGATGGGGCCTTCCAAGAAAACGTGGAGGTGTCCTGGAGAGGAGGCACAGGAGGAGCAAGAGAGGATAGCAGGAGAGAGCACTGCTGGTCAAGTCTCCACTGAGAGAAACAACTGGTCGCATCCAGGAGGGCTGGTGAGTGACATGCGGAGTCCTGAGGGGACTGGGGAGGCACACCTAAGAGGACTGGGAGGATGAAAGTCTGGGATGGGTGCAGAACTGGAGGAGTGACTGTGGTAAAAGGGGCATTGGAGAAGGGCAGCTGCAGCCAGGAGGGCTGACAGGACCTAAAGATGGACTTACTGGGCTCAGTAGCCCCATGTTAGGACAGCTAGCACCAGGAACTTTCTTCTTTTTGCTACACTCTAGGAGCCTGCGGTCCCTGCCTGCAAAAGGCAATTGCTAAGGCCTGGCTGAACCAGTGTCAGGCCTAACCTCTTTGTGCTAGCTGTGCCTAAAACTTCAAGTAAGCAAAGTGCTGGAGGAGCTGAGGAGTAATAGTCAGCACGAGTTTTGCTGGAGTGGAGATTGAAGTGTATATACTGGAGTGTATATTGCGGTCCCAAGCAAGTTCTACTAATACTAATGGGCATCCCATACGTCCCTTACCCCATCCAAGTTCAATCCCCTCAATAAAAACACAAAAACAAAGTACATGGACTGTTCTAAGTCTCGGAGTGCCTGAGAGGTGAATGCTGGGCTGGGCAGGGGAACAGGTGGACCACATCCTACGGGGGGTACCACTACAGCATATCACAGCAGCAGGTTGTTGAATGGCACTCAGGAACTTCAGGGTACATCAGCAGGCTTAATGTACATATCGGAGCCGAGGTGACAACAGTGACTTCCTGCTTTATGTTTTTTTTTTCTTGTATGTGTCACTTTGGACTGGTGGTGTCACCCTCTGAACGTAGGGCTGGATAATACCTAGGCTCAGCCACCCCCACTCCTCTCAAGTCCATACCCGAGCTATCCCATTTAGCTCTCAAGCCTAGGTCCACCTGTCACGAGAGCCACGTACCTGAGGTGAGACCGAAGTAGTGGGGAGGCCTCCACTGCACCTCGTGTGCTTGAAGCCTCTGGAGATGGAGACAGAGATTTGGTGGACACAGAGTGGCACCGGTGCCAGGGGTGCGGAGCACTGTGCAAGCCTTTGCCTGAGATCCGAGCCCAGGTCCAGTCCAGTTTGGCAACGAAGTATAAAAGGGTTAATCAGAAGAAAAATGGTCGGTTCCAATCTGGCAGCTGAGTACAAAAGGGGCAAAGAAGTAGACTGGTCAAGGTACAAATCCGAAGTCAATAGCAAGCAGCAAACAAGAGTAGTCAAATAGGTTTCCAGGTCACAACAAGTTCATACAGATCACACACTAGCACAGGAACAAAGGGGGACTGAAGATAATCCAGCAATTTGGCAGTGTCTGGACTGGGCTTATATAGGGAAGTTTGAGGTCACTTTCTGTGCGCCTCCTGGGCATTTTCCCGCCTTTTTCCATCAGGTTGATGTCACTTCCTGTGCGCCTCCTGGGCATTTTCCTGCCTTTTTCCATTGGGTTGAGGTCACTTCCTGTGCGCCTCCTGGGCATTTTCCAGCCCTTTTCCATCAGTTCTTCTGCGTAGGTGCTGGTTGGCGCAGTGACGCGTCTTTGGCACTGATTTCCTCTTGCGGCAACGCGCCATTGGTGCATGCGTAGTAAGCCCTGGACTCTTACACCACCTATTCCGCCATGCTGTCAAGCCTAGAGCCAGCTAGCCCACCCAGCTGTCAAGCCTATACCCAGATAGACCACTCAACTGTCAAACTCTGACCCTGCTATCCCACCCAGTTGTCAAGCACAGACGACGTTAGATGGTCAGCTGCCAAGCCCAAACTCAGGTAGCCCACCCAGCTGTGAAGTTCAAACTCATTTCGCCCACTCTTTTGTCAAGTCCAGCCTCAGCTAGCCCAACCAGCTGTCAAGCCCAGGCCCAGATAGCCCATTCAGCTATCAAGCCCAAACTCAGCCAACCCACCCAGCTGTCAAACCTAGGCTTACAGTAGTTAGCCCACCCAATTGTAAATCCCAGGCCCAGCTAGCTCACCAAGCTGTAAGGCTAAGTGCCAGCTTGCCCATCCAGAAGTCAAGCTTAGACCCAGCTAGCCCACCCAGCTGTCAAGCCCAGGCTCACCTAGCTAATCTAGCTGTCAAGCCCAGGCCCAGCTAACCCACTCAGGTTTCAAGCCCAAGCCCAGCTAACCCACTCAGGTTTCAAGCCCAGGCCCAGCTAACCCACTCAGGTTTCAAGCCCAAGCCCAGCTAGCCCAATAAACAGTCAAGTTTAGACCCAGCTAGTCCACCTATTGGTCAAGCTTAGCCCCAGCTAGCCCACCCAGCTGTCAAATCAGGCTTATAGTAGTTAGCCTACCCAATTGTAAATCCCAGGCTCAGCTAGCTTACCAAGCTGTAAGGCTAAGTGCCAGCTTGCCCAACCAGCTTGTCCAAGCTCAGGGTCAGCTAGCTCATCTAGCTGTCAAGCCCAGGCCCAGCTAACCCACTCAGGTTTCAAGCCCAAGCCCAGCTAGCCCACTAAACAGTCAAGCTTAGCCCTAGCTAGCCCACCTAGCTGTCAATCCTAAATCCAACTAGCCCACTCAGCTGCCAATCTCAGACCCAGCAAGCCCACCAAACTACACCGCCCAGTCCCAGCTAGCCCACCCAGCTGTCAAGCTCAGGCCCAGATAGCCCATTGAGTTGTCAAGCCTAGGCTCAACTAGACCACATAGATATCAAGCCCAGGTCCAACTAGCCCACTCAGCTGTCAATCTCTGACCCAGCAAGCCCATTCAACTGCCCAGTCCAGTCATAGCTAACCCCATCAGCTGTCCAGCCCAGGTCCCGTTAGTCCACTCATCTTTCAAGCCCAGGCCCAGCTAGTCCATCCAGCTGTAAAGCCTAGGCTCAGTTAGCTCACCTAGTTATTAAGCCCAGGCCCAGCTAACCCAGCTAGGTTTTGAGCCTAAGCCCCGCTAGCCCACTAAACTGTCAAGCTCAGACCCAGGTAGTCCACTCAGCAGTCAAGCTTAGACCCAGCTAGCCCACCCAGCTTTCAAACCCAGATCAAACTAGCTCACTCAGCTGTCAATCTCAGACCCAGCTAACCTATCCAGCTGTCAAGCTCAGTCCCAGCTAGCCAACGCAGTTGTCTATTTCAGGCCCAGCTAGTTCATTCCGTTCTCACGCTCAGGTCCAGCTAGTCTACTTAAAGGTCAAGACCAGACCTTAGCAAGCAATTGCCTGCCATACTTAAAGCACACCATTTACACTCAGCTACAATCACTTCATGGGGAAACACCTTCTGGTGTAGTAGTTGTATACCGGAATCATATCCTGCCTTAGGCATCTCTTCTTTGGGGTTCCTATCTGTAATCTATGTCTTCAATCCTCATAGCTGAGGTCCTCCAACCCTCTTATTCATTTTGTTGCTCTTCACTGAACTCCTTCCAGTTCAAGGATATCCTTTCTGTGTAATGGTGTTCAAAACTGGGCTGCATAATCAAGACGTGGTTGAATCTACAAGGACCCCCAGATCATTTTCTATTGATTCTCCCAGAGCAAACCCTTCCAAGGAGTATGCTGAATTGTTATTTTTACCGCCAGTCATGGTACCTGGGAATTAGCCAGCATGCTGGCCAACTATTGCAGGAGCACCCTTCGAGTTCCTCTCGATCTGGACACACAGATCCATATCTGTCATATCTGAGATCTGTTCCCACCTTTGATAACTTCTATGGCTGTATAGCCGCATGATCACTTTTATAGTGCGTGTGATATGGTCCAACCCCCCCCCCCCCCCCCCCATCGCTCCCCCTTCACTGTGGTTCTCGGGCTCTCTCAGTCCACCTGGAACCACATCAAACAGTTTCAGGATGGTGACCTGGAGGAGATGGACGAACAGATCGTGGTATCCGTCTCAGTTTGTCTAAACACCTGTTTCCATTCTTACTGGAGCAGTCATTGCCCTGGTTGCTAAAGGATGTGCTCTGCTCCAGCAATGATACTCCTGAACTGATATCCCCAGTATCACCCAACTGGGCAAATTCACTAGAATGGATCCAGGAGACCTTGCCGGTGCAGTATAACTGCCTTGTGTTCTGTTGCTGTGCTCAGTCTTGCCATGGTGTATGACCTGTGACATGAAACTGTCTTCCACAACCTCACCTTTTAGTGCCTCCTTTGGGGGTAAGTGCTACATTTGGATGAATGGAGGGGGTCACCAAGCTTGCAAAGCAACATGGGAAACTTTTCAACTCGTTTCAAGCAAATTTCTATAACCAAATCCGCTATCAGTTTTGATGAAAATTCAAAGATGCAAAAATTCCTCTGCTCATCCTAAACAGTAATATATATCTATTCCCCTTAGTTAGAGTTGCCACCTTACCCCTTTAAACCCGAACACATATGAATTACACGGGTTCTGTGGCTAATTGAATGCAGGTAAGGCACCACCAAGTGAGTTTAATTACCACCTTAATAAGCAACAGAACCCGTGTAATCCATATGTGTTTGGGTTTAAATGGATGAGGCGGCAACCTTACCCTTGGTGGGAGTGGAGATGACCCCATCTATAAGGCTATACAGTGCATACACACACAGCACAAGGCCGTGTTTATACTACTAGACGTTTCTCGGGGCTGTAGTTCCTCTGAGCTCCACAAGATGGTGATCTCACTTCTACCCAGACAGGAAGTCTCTATGGAAGACAGGAAGTGATGTCAGCTACAGACAGGAAGTGATGTCAGATACAGACAGGAAATGCTATGTGGCATGAAGGAGAGAGAGGAGACATTGGTAAAAATCGGTAGCAGTAGAGGTAATAAGATCTTATTTTCTATTTACACCCAGTAACCCCCCCCGTCATGTTCCGTCCTCTTCCTCCATAGTCACTGTGACGTCTTTTATCTCCAGCAGATGATGATAGACACATATATAGTGTGGAAATCTAGATTAACCCCTTCAGGTGAAGAACATTCCACCACTTTCGGGGTGGAAATATTCTCTTCATTTTGGAGATGTCTCACTTTTCCCACCAATCACCTTCTCACCTCCTTAGTCTATACTAACGGATTATACCACTTTTATTATTGGGGTGGTGATGGGAGGATTGGAACATGTATGTCTTTATTTTATACGATTCAAATAGGAAGAAAGAGGGAAAATGTAATTTGTCGTAAATGTCCTGAAATAAAGATTTTTTCCTATAATGATCCCCAGTCTCAGATCTTCATCCTAAAATGTGATCAGTAAAGACTCCGGGGTACACTTCCCCCTTCTCGGCCCAAGCTTTTTTCCGGTATTGTTCATGGGACCCTCCCTAAATTTAAATTAATATATAAAAGTAGGGCATGCCCTAAGAAGTTCACCAAAATATGGCGGCCGTGGCTGGACGTCTCAGAGGACTTCTGGGGGGATGTCCTCTCCTCACAGTTATCTCTCAGTGATGTGATCCAGTAAACATTATTTGACATCTGTCTATATGTAGATGGAGATTCACATATGCTCTTAAAAAAGTTTACTCCCTTTGGGTTTTTGGAAATGTACCGCACTAATGAGGTCGTGTGTGAATGGGTGTGAGTGTGACTGGATGTCTCTTTTCTTGTTAGGGGTATTAATGTTTTATACAGACGTCCTAATCAGTGATCTTTTTTATATCCGAATGAATGTGCTGTTTATACCATACATGTACGTACGGTCAGTCTGTATTTGTTTTTTGATTTTGTCTTTCTTTTGTTATCTAAAAATGAAAATAAACACCTTTAAAAAAAAAAAAAAGTCTCCGGAGTACACGGAGATCACAGGAATATGATGTGTCCTGGCAAAGCCCAAAGACAAAGATCATCTTTTAGTTTAGGGGAGGAGGGACGCATCCGGGAGAAATAATTCTGTGTACAGAAACCTCACAGAGTGCTCCCCACAGCTCCTCCTCCCAATGTCCCTCCAATCAGAGTCAGAGAATCCTATGACATCACACTGACCGCACAGCTCCCCCTCCAAATGTCCCTCCAATCAGAGTCAGAGAATCCTATGACATCACATAAATGGAGATCTGAATGATTAATTGAGGAGGATTCTGGGAATGTCATTTGATTTTACTATTTGTGTTCAAACCTAGAGTTTTCCTCCTGTGAAGTCTGGAGATCATCTGACCATCACATTGCCTCCACCTCCCTCCCTGATAGAATAGAGAAATAAAAAGAAGATTCTAGAAGTCACCAGAGAGATCATCGAGCTGCTGACAGGAGAGATGAGCGGTGCTGGGAAGGACGTCATGATGGACAATCAGCCACCCCTCACATCACCGGGTAAGAGGAGACTTTATTGTAAAGGAGAGAGCAGTACGGAGGGTCCACCTAGATCCCCCATCATCTGATAAACACATAGAAACAATGTATTCAGTCAGTGTGTGTGTTTCCTACAGATGGATCCAGTAATGGGAACCCACCAGAGAGATGTCCTCATCCTCTGTATTCCCGGGATTCCACACAGGAAGATCACACTATCCCTCACCATCATCAGGTAGATGAGGAACAATCACTGATAGTATCATTAGGATCTGTACATTATCTGCATTGTTACAATTGATGTCATTTTTATTATATATTCAGAGTGGAAACCTGAGAGATCCTAAAGTTGAGGTTAAAGAAGAGACTAAAGAGGATGGGATGATGGAGGAAAATCACAAAGATCTGCACAAGGACACCATGGGGGAGTCATCCAGCTACGGAAACCCACCAGAGAGATGTCCCCGTCCTCTGTATTCCCGGGATTCCACACAGGAAGGTCACACCATCCCTCAATATTACAAGGTTGGTGGGACAAAGATTTTAAAACAGAGACTTTTGGAGACGATGTGTGGATTTCTTATATGATGTCACAATAATAAATCTTATATTTTACAGATGACATTCTCTCTCTTATTTTGGTTTAGAGTGGAGATCCAATCGATATAGAATTTGAGGTTAAATCAGAAGAAGAAGAGATGTATGTGAGGGATGATCAGCAGTCTATGGAGGAGGATGGAATAACGGGGACATTTATAGAGGAGGACACTCCTACAGAGATCAGCACAGGTGGGTCATTAATTCTGAATACATTCTTCCACCCATACTGCTCACTGATTGGTCCAGAGTAGGGCGGGGACTGGGTGATATCAGCCTGTAATCCCCTGGTCACGTTCCTGAGCACCTGGCTGTATTACATGGCCCCTTGATTGCTCTAGGCCCAATGTTAGAAGTATTAGAGTGCTGCTGGTTTTCTTGCACTGCACTTTAAGCCACCCCTGGTCCCAAACACGTAGGGTTTTGCACTTCACTGTCCTCTCCTTCCTTTGGGGGGTGGGGAGGGCTTGCTTGTACTCACTCAGTCTCTTTAAGTAGCTCCCAGAAGACTGATGTACTGGCCTTTTGGTGAACAGGCTGCTTCTGGCTTGGCCTGAAGTCTGCAGCTAGGCCTAACTAAGATTGTAGCTGAGTGATGTCCTGAATATCTCTCTCCCACAGCAGTCATCTCCAGACAGCTGGACCTTGGATCCGGCTCCCAACCTGCCAGTTTTCAGAATATTTATGGGTTGCTTCCCCAGCTTATAAGCCTGCCTCCTCAGGGATTGGTGGAAACTCCATAAATATTCAAGCTACGGCCTCTGTCCACCACCCACTATGTTCTTGAGACTTTCAGGGGGTCCCAGAAGACGGGAAGGTTACAGAGCCACAGCTTGTAAAACCCGGCACAGTCTCCTGTGGATTAACCCCATGCTGCTCTGCCTACAAGGAAACTAACTAAACTTACCTTACAACAGAGACCGTGTGGGTGCTACAGTCGTTATTTGCCCTAGGCACTTGGCATATGTCTCTTGGGTTTTCTACCCCATGCCCAGGTCTAGCAAGATCTCCCAGGGTCACTTGTTTGCTGGCTGTGGAGGGATATGTCTGTATAGTCCCAAAGCCACCGAGTGCAGTCTCAGGAGGTGGGAGGCAGCGGTGTGGGACCTCTGCAACTTGTCTCAAGTAATTATTTAAGCCACCACTGATTACTCAATACCAATATTATGAGTCCTGACCCTTACAATGTATAATTTACTGTATATTGCATGTTACATACTCCTGACCCCTGCACTATATACTCTATGTTGTACATACATACTCCTGACCCCAGCACTATATACTCTATGTTGTACATTACATACTCCTGACCCCTGCACTATATACTCTATATTGTACATTAGGTATTCCTGAAGACTTTCCCTGTATACTTTGTTGTACATTACATACTCCTGACCCCTGCACTATATATTCTTATGTTGTACCTTACATACTCCTGCCCTCTGCACTATATACTCCTGACCCCTGCACTATATACTCTGTGTTGTACATTACATAATTCTGATACTATATAGTCCTATCTGTTGTATATTATACAGTATATATTACATACTCCTGACTTCTGCTCTCTCCCCTCTACCCACTGCTATATATACACATAATATGTATTCTCTTTTGTTACACCCATTTCCTACCAGCTGGACATTTTATATCTGATGATTTGATTGGAGCACAGACTTTTACATGGTGATAATAATGTGATAACATCCTCCAACTTTGGAACCTTAAACAGAAAGTGATAATGAGGGAGGAGTCAATAACCCAATGATGGTGGTCTTCAGGATCAGTCCAGTCTTCATCTTGGTTGTTCTCCCCCCATCCTCACTCTCTGACCTCTGGTGGGGCTCAGCCCCGCTGTTATTCATGATTAAATCATGGACTAAATAAGGAAGTGCAGGACTTCTTGTGTTGGGAAGATGGCAATGAGTGATAGAGGGGGTGGGGACACTCGTCCTATAATCCCCTCATCACTGTCACTCCTATAAAAGACAGTTCTCGTTGTTTCCTCACTCTCTGACTAAGGTCCATGAATAAAGAAATGAACTGCTAGGAGATCAGAGGACACATTTACTAGTTACCTTGAGGGGGGAATTGTAAGATCCTCAGAGACAAAGCTGCCTGATGTGGGCGAACCAATCAGCTCATGTCTAGTAATAATATTTATATCTTTATTTTAGTAGATGGACGGGAGATGAGGAAAACCTCAGAGGATTGTCTCACTTTGTCTCCAGACTGTAAAGTAGAAGATGAGGACATCACACAGTATAGTCCAGGAGAAAACCCGACTACCTCAAATGTCCATCCGGCACCACACAGTGTAGATGAACCATCGTATTCCTCTTATCCTGAGGAACCTCAGACTGTGCGGGACGGTGCCGGACCATCGTATTCCTCTTATCCTGAGGAACCTCAGACTGTGAGGGACGGTGCCGGACCATCGTATTCCTCTTATCCCGAGGAACCTCAGACTGTGCGGGACGGTGCCGGACCATCGTATTCCTCTTATCCTGAGGAACCTCAGACTGTGAGGGACGGTGCCGGACCATCGTATTCCTCTTATCCTGAGGAACCTCAGACTGTGAGGGACGGTGCCGGACCATCGTATTCCTCTTATCCTGAGGAACCTCAGACTGTGCGGGACGGTGCCGGACCATCGTATTCCTCTTATCCTGAGGAACCTCAGACTGTGAGGGACGGTGCCGGACCATCGTATTCCTCTTATCCTGAGGAACCTCAGACTGTGAGGGACGGTGCCGTCCTTCTAACAGATCAAATGTTTTCCTGTACTGAGTGCGGGAAGTGTTTTTGTTTTAAATCCAATCTATATGTGCATAAAAGATCTCACACAGGTGAGAAGCCAAAGGGGGAAAAGCCATATTCCTGTCCTGAGTGCGGGAAATGTTTTTCACAGAAGTCAGGTCTTTACAGACATCAGAGATTGCACACTGGGGAGAAGCCGTATTCCTGTCCTGAGTGCGGGAAATGTTTTTTGCAGAAGTCCAGTCTTTATAGACATCAGAGTTTGCACACTGGGGAGAAGCCGTATTCCTGTACTGAGTGCGGAAAATGTTTTTCACGGAAGGCCTGCCTTTACAGACATCAGAGATTGCACATGACAAAGAAGCCATATTCCTGTCCTGAGTGCGGAAAGTGTTTTTCAGAGAAGTCCAATCTTCACACACATCAGAGATCTCACACGGGTGAGAAGCCGTATTGCTGTCCTGAGTGCGGAAAAAGTTTTTCAGATAAGTCACATTTTTACAGACATCGAAGACTGCACAAGGGGAAAAATCTGGTTTCCTGTTCAGAGTGTGGGAAAAGTTTTGTACGAAAATCAGATCTTGTCCTACATCTGAGGTCTCACACAGGAGAAAAACCATATTCATGTTCTGAGTGCGGGAAATGTTTTTCGCAGAAGGCCCATCTTATTACACATCAGAGGTCTCACACGGGTGAAAGGCCTTATTCCTGTCTTGAGTGCGGGAAATGTTTTTTTAAAAAATCAGATCTTGTCGAACATCGGAGGTCTCACACGGGGGAAAAACCTTATTTCTGCTCCGAGTGCGGCAATTTTTTTTCAAAGAAGTCCAATCTAAACATTCACCAAAGGTCTCACAAAGGAGAGGGGCCTTATTCCTGTCTTCAGTGCGGGAAATGTTTTGTAGAAAGATCAGATCTTGTCACACATCAGAGATCTCACACGGAGGAAAAAACACTTGTCTGTTCTGAGTGCGGGAAATGTTTTTCACATAGGTCCAAACTTATCATACATCAAAGGTCCCACACAGGCGAGAGGCCTTATTCCTGTCCTGAGTGCGGGAAAGGTTTTGCACAGAAAACAGATCTTGCCACACATCAGAGGTTTCACACAGGGGAAAAACCGTATACCTGTTCTAAGTGCGGGAAATGTTTTTCAGATAAATCGCATCTATACAAACATCGGAGATCTCACACGGGGGAAAAGCCATACTCCTGTTCTGAGTGCGGAACATGTTTTTCACAGAAGTCCAGTCTTAACAGACATCAGAGATTACACACTGGGGAGAAGCCGTATTCCTGTCCCGCGTGCAGGAAATGTTTTTCAGTGAAGTCCTCTCTTAACAGACATCAGAGATTACACACTGGGGAGAAGCCGTATTCCTGTCCCGCGTGCAGGAAATGTTTTTCAGTGAAGTCCTCTCTTTACACACATCAAAGATTGCACACGGGTGAAAAGCCGTATTCCTGTCCTGAGTGCGGGAAATGTTTTTCAAGGAAGTCCAATCTTTCCACACATAAGAAATTGCACACGGGGGAGAAGCCGTATTCCTGTCCTGAATGTTGGAAATGTTTTTCAAATAAGTACAGTCTTAAATCACATCAGAGATCGCACACGGGGGGAGAAGCCGTATTCCTGTCCTGAGTGCGGGAAATGTTTTTCAGATAGGTCCATTTTTTACAGACATAAGAGATCTCACACGGGGGGAGAAGCCGTATTCTTGTCCTAAATGAGGGGAATGTTCCTCAGTGAAGTCCTGTCTTCCTGTACATAAGGGGTCCCACACAACCCCTTGAGGTGTATTAGTGCCTTGATTGTGGGAAATGTCTTCTATATTAAATGTTGATGGACATGTGGGGAAGAAGCATGTAACGAAATGTCCCACACTCCGCTTGAGTGCTTTCGTCATATACTGCTTCCTCCAGTCTGAGAATGGATAGAAGATATCAGCAGCATATTACAACCAGGAACAAGGCAGGACTCGTTTGGCGTTCATGTTGAGCAACCAAATGAGTACTGCCTAGTTTGTGGTTGTCAGCAGTTGAAATATCTGATATCTATATTCAGACTGGGAGGAAGCGGTACACGACGAAAGCACTCAAGCGGAGTGTGCGGACGTTTCATTACAAAGCACACCCTGATATACACCTCAGATATACTCCATGGCTGATCTTCATCATGGAAGAAACAGTTGATAAGGAGATCAGAGATCACCAAAGACATGGATGAAGTGTTGTACCGTGTTGTCCATTGATAGCAGAAGAAAAATAAAAATGGAGTCCTTACCTCTCATTGCCTGAGTACATTTTGTGGTATGGAGATTTAGAGGTCTATAATTCTCTTGCAAGAGGTCTGTTTTCTCAAGTCGTCTTCTAGGACGAAATACGTTAACCCCACCACTTAATAGGCGGTCCTCTAGGCCTTTTAAAATAAAAATGGAGTCATTACCTCTCATTGGCTGAGTACATTTTGTGGTGTAAACTCTTGCAAGAGGTCTGTTTTCTCAAGTCGTCTTCCAGGACGAAACACGTTAACCCCACCACTTAATAGGCGGTCCTCTAGGCCTTTTAAAATAAAAATGGAGTCATTACCTCTCATTGGCTGAGTACATTTTGTGGTGGAAGATTTCACAAACACTTACAGGTCTGTTTCTTAAAAAAAAAAAAAAAAATTGTTGAAGAAATGTGGTCAGCCATGACCAATTTTGGTCATATTTTATTTCATACAATGATTTCCTATGGTTATCAGCGCCATCTAAAGGCCATTATGCACTATTCCTCCTGATTGAGGTATTTCAGGGAAAATACCGCACTATGGCCACTAGATGGAGCTGACGATCATAGGAAATCACTGTATTTATTAAAATAAGGACAACATTTGTCATGCCTGGATGAATGCTTGTCACTATTGGTGCTTTTTATTAGTTATAAGTAGGACACGTAATTTCCTTCCTCAGGCGTGGTTTCCTACAAATAGCTGAGGTCAGACTCATGTACTTTTGGGCACAGTAGACATCGAAGAACGTAAGTTAATTATACCAATAGTATAAGTGCAAGTATTGATTTACAATTGAAAATACCGCATTTGGCCGTGTTCATCTCTCTGGTGTAGTTCATTAGAAAGAACGTTTCACTTCGGTATTCTTAGATCTGGACCATCGGGGGTGTCTATCTATACACTATATTACCAAAAGTATTGGGACGCCTGCCTTTACACGCACTTGAACTTTAATGACATCCCAGTCTTAGTCCGTAGGGTTCAATATTGAGTTGGCCCACCCTTTACCGCTATAACAGCTTCAACTCTTCTGGGAAGGCCGTCCACAAGGTTTAGGAGTTCGTCTATGGGAATGTTTGACCATTCTTCCAGAAGAACATTTGGGAGGTCAGGCACTGATGTTGGACGAGAAGGCCTGGCTCGCAGTCTCCGCTCTAATTCCTCCCAAAGGTGTTCTATTGGGTTGAGGTCAGGACTCTGTGCAGGCCAGTCAAGTTCCTCCACCACCAAACTCGCTCATCCATGTCTTTATGGACCTTGCTTTGTGCACTGGTCCAAATCATTTGGTGGAGGGGGGATTATGGTGTGGGGTTGTTTTTCAGGGGTTGGGCTTGGCCCCCTTAGTTCCAGTGAAGGGAACTCTTAAGGCGTCAGCATACCAAGACATTTTGGACAATATTATGCTCCCAACTTTGTGGGAACAGTTTTGGGGACGGCCCCAACATTACTGTGCAGCAGTGCACAAAGCAAGGTCCATAAAGACATGGATGAGCGAGTTTGGGGTGGAGGAACTTAACTGGCCTGCACAGAGTCCTGGCCTCAACCCAGTTAAATTCCTCCACCCCAAACTCGCTCATCCATGTCTTTATGGACCTTGCTTTGTGCACTGGTGCGTAGTCATGTCAGAACAGGAAGGGGCCGTCCCCAAACTGTTCCCACAAAGTTGGGGGCATGAAATTGTCCAAAATGTCTTGGTATGCTGACGTCTTAAGAGTTCCCTTCACTGGAACTAAGGGGCCAAGCCCAACCCCTGAAAAACAACCCCCACACCATAATCCCCCCTCCACCAAATGATTTGGACCAGTGCACAAAGCAAGGTCCATAAAGACTTGGATGAGCGAGTTTGGGGTGGAGGAACTTGACTGGCCTGCACAGAGTCCTGGCCTCAACCCAGTCAAGTTCCTCCACCCCAAACTCGCTCATCCATGTCTTTATGGACCTTGCTTTGTGCACTGATGGGCAGTCATGTCAGAACATGAAGGGGCCGTCCCCCAAACTGTTCCCACTGCCTCAACCCAGTCAAGTTCCTCCACACAAAACTTGCTCGTCCATGACTTTGTAGACCTTTGCTATGGGCACACTACCATCGGGGAACTGTCACAGAGACAGCTTTTGACAATTCCTTTATTTAAAAAAAAAAAATGTCCCACAAATTAAAAAAGTAAATCCAGCGTCAATCACGATGAACACCGCCACCAACCCCCCCCCAAAAAAAAGAGGTCCACACCTGACAAAGGCTCCTGCCATCTGACAGTTCCATAAAATAACTAAGAGGCGGAGCTACCCGATAATGTCACCAGGCAACTTCTCCCCCTTGTGACATCATCGACCCAGTATGCTTGGATAAGAGTCTGGTATGGATTTTGGGGGGGCGGCCCCATGTCGTTTTTTTTTTTTGACGTAAAGGCTTGGTATGGATTGGGGGGGGGGGGGCATGTCGATTATTTTTTTCCTAATTTTGGTGTAAAGGGGCTGGTATGGATGGGGAGGGGGCCTCACTTTTTTTTTTTTTTTCCTTTTTTTTTTTTCATTGCCGCCATTCCTTTGTTCACCGTTGAAAGCTAATGAGTCATCGGTTGTTATGGACGCGTCGGACGGCTTCCCCGCCTGCTCCTTGACAACCAGCTATTCTTAACAAAGAATTCTGTGTCTATCATACTCAGCTTAATTATTGATTAATATGCCAATTGATGTTGTATGTCTAAATGAAGAGAAAGCAGCATGGCGGGTCTGCTAAGTGCTTGTAGTGTGAAACGCGTAGACAGTCTCATCTCTCCTGCCATGCTCTCACTTCTGGTTTTATTGTAATAAAGGAGTATTTTCCTGGTCCATTCTGGTTTCTTTTGTCTCCTCAGTGACCAGCTGGACTTGCACTGATTGTGTGAGCAGAATAATGTCCACCAACCTAGAGCGGTGTATATTTGTGGCTTATCTTCACTAGCTTATTATTTTTCTTCTTTATTATTTTATCTTCCGTTTTTCCTTAATCAGCACCTCCCTATCTTCTTCTGTCTAGACCAGGCATCTCCAAACTACGGCCCTCCAAGTGTTGCGGAACTACACGTCCCCATGAGGCGTTGTAAAACTCTGACCTTCACAGACATGACTAGGCATGATGGGAATTGTAATTCCTGAACAACTAGAGGGACGTAGTTTGGAGACCCCCTCCCTGGTCTAGACAGAAGCGGTGAACCCAGATTGGTACAACCTCGGTACAAGCGATATTCAGACCCCCACGCCCGGGGGGAATGCCCTGTAATGTTGCTTCAGACATTGGATCCAGCATGAGGCGCTCGCTACCGCTTTTGGTGCAATGTGTTGAGTTAGCTGCAGGGTGCTATACAAATCCAGGGTGGTGGTCCATCGCTATGGAGCCCAGCCCCTAAAGACCCCTTCGGGGGTATGCTCAGTGTGACGGGTAAGGCATGGCCTTTATATATAGTCCAGCATTCTGGACAGATAAGACAGAGTTGCCCTGTTTGAATCAGAAAAGGGCTGGCGACTCGGATGCTCTTGAGTAAAAGTCCTTTATTTGGTTACACGGGTACACGGGTACAGGCTACGTGTTTTGGCTAAGAAGCCTTCATCAAAGCAAGAGTCGCCCTGTTCCTCTGACCATCACTGTATAAAACATTACTATGTTTAGACTGTATTCACCTTATGGCGTAAGCTTTTCAAATTTGGCCCTAAATTTCAACCACTTGGAGCTCAGTCTCAGGTGGAAGACCAGGTGTTACATCACACCTTTTTAATGCCACTTCCACCTAAAACCCTTATAAGGAACTCAGGTGCCCTTTCACCACTCATTACAGGATGGTCTATGTGCCCTAACTTTAGACAAAAGATATCTCCCATGGGACTTTGTTGCAGCAATAGAAATCACACAATTACATATTGGTGTATAAAAAATAGAAAAACTTTTATTGAACAACAGGTTTAAAATTGGCTGGTCTGGACACTTCACGTCCTGATCTTTTACCATTCCTACAATATACATATACTGCAGGGATGCATGAAATTATTTAAATGAATTGCATATCCACTAAGTCAAACCAACGCGTTTCAACCTATATAAAGTCTTCATCAGGGATTAAGGAAGTGGAAGCAATTAAAGATATGAATGTGACTGGATGTCCAGACCGACAGGTAATGGCTCAGTATTGCAGACCACACGGGTCTCAGCCCAACCCAGACCTCAAGCCCCACAGAAGATCAATGGCTATCAAGGAGAAGGCAACAGAGGCAGCTTGCTCGCATTCACTAATGGAAGAGTAAGAGGCCACAAAATATATGTGTAAAGCTGGATGGTAGACAACCGCAGCAAAAGGAGAGCAATCTCATATAAAGCCACCCAGCATGGGTTGACAGCATGGACTCTACTGGCTCCACTAAGCAAATTTGGCCCTAAAATTGAACCACTTGGATCGCAGTTTCAGATGGATGACCAGGTGTCACATCACACCCTTTAATGCCACTTCCGCCTAGAGCCCTTATAATTGTGAAAAGAGGAGTTGGGACTTTAAATGAGGTCTACATACATGGCATTATGACTCTTGGTTGACACTCTGGATGCTACTTTAATTACAGTAAAACCTTGGTTTGTAAGCATAATTCGTTCCAGAAACATGCTTGTAATCCAAAGCACTTGTATATCAAAGTATTTTTTTTACAGGGTATAAAAGAGAAGAGAGGCACCTCTAAGTGTAGTAATAAGTTGCTAAATGTTGTACCTTCATTAAATGTAACCATTTAGCTTCACTTAGAGGGCTCCTCTCTTCTTTTTTATACTCAGCTGTGACATGACGCCACTTGCATATCAAGACGTCGCTTGTATATCAAGGCAAAATTTATTTAACCACTTGCTTACCGGGCACTTAAACCCCCCTCCTGCCCAGACCAATTTTCAGCTTTCAGCACTGACACACTTTGAATGACAATTGCGCGGTCATACAACACTGTACTCAAATGAAATTTTTATCATTTTTTTCCCACAAATAGAGCTTTCTTTTGGTGGTATTTGATCACCTCTGGGGGTTTTTATTTTTTGCTAAACAAACAAAAAAATGGAAAATTTTGAAAAAAAAACAAAAAAACATGTTTCATAGTTTGTTATTAAATTTTGCAAACAGGTAATTTTTCTCCTTCATTGATATGCGCTGATGAGGCGGCACTGGTGGGCACTGATAGGCTGCACTGATGGGCACAGATTGGCACAGTTAAGGCAGCATTGATAGGCACAGTTAGGGGGCACTGATAAGCACAGATAAGGCGGCACTGATGGGGACAGATAAGGTGGTACTGATGGGCACAGATAAGGCGGCACTGATGGGCACAGATGGGTGGCATGGATGGGCGGCAGTGATGGGCGGCACTTATGGGCACTGGTAGGTGACACTGATGGGCACTGATAGGTGGCACTGATGTGCAGCACTGTTGTTGAGGCACTGATTGTGGGCACTGATGGGTGGCACTGTGGGCATTGACGGGTGGCACTGGTAGGCGGCACTGCTGCCTATTGCTAGGTGGCACTGGCAGGGGGCACATTTGGGCACTGGTGATCTAGCTGCAGATCTCCGTGATCAGGACTGATGTCCCTCTTACGGCCGCCGGTGATCGGCTTTTTTTTCCTCCTCACGCTGTCAGCGAGAGGAGAAAAAATAGCCGATTACCAGCTCTGTTGACATCACATGATCACCTGTCATTGGCTGACAGCTGATCACATGGTAAGAGGTCGGGATCGACCCCTCACTCCGATCTGTGATCAGGCGAGTCTCATTGACGTCGTCCCGGCAAAGCAGGTCCGCTCTGTAGCCGTCATTCGGCTATAGCGCGGATCGATCTCTAGTGGTTAAACATTTTGCTTGTCTTGCAAAACGCTCTCAAACCAAGTTACTCTCAAACCAAGGTTTTACTGTACTTAATTATTGATGTGCCTTGATTGGCGGCGCCTTGGTTCCTGCATTTTTGGGAGCTGCGATGTGGGCCGAGGCTCCTCCCTCCTCCTTTCTCCTACCGTTGCGGGGGGCTGGGCGGGCACCCGACGCACATCAATGCCACGCCTCACATGTGACGTCATGTGACGCCGCACACCGACGTGTTGCATTCAATCAGCAATTATCACGACGGGAAGTCTTGAGAGCCAGTTGCCGATTGACACTAGGTGTCCGGGCATTGAAACCGCCTCCCCCTTGAGTACGCAGCGTGACGTTGGTGGCACTCTATGGCTGCCTGTGGCTATAAAGACTGCACGTGGGTGGAGCACATACTTTTCTCACCTTCACACCCCAACACACTGGCTGTCATGGTTTCCATCCTAATGCCCTGTACACGCGATCGGACATTCCGACAGCAAAACTGTGGAATTTTGTTCGAAGGTTGTTGGCTCCAACTTGTCTTGCATACACACGGTCACACAAATGTTGGCCAACAATTACGATTGTGATTCTGAGACTTAATAACATGAATTTTATCATCAATTATTATCACTATTAACATCATTATCTTTATTATGAATTGGAATATTTTTATTACTATATATTAATGTATCTATTATTACTGTGAATCATGTATAATAAACTGTTAAGGTGTTACTATTGTCTATCATGTTTTTTTAAATTATTCAATGTATATTACTTCGGAATTTACCATCATGTGATTGCGTATCTTATTACCTAGCCGTGCTTCATACAAAGTCCCACCCAACCCCCTTCTTTTAATATATGTTCAATAGAGCCCTTATAAGGAACTCAGGTTTTTTTCACCACTCGTTACAGGATGGTCTATGTGCCTTAACTTTGGGAGCGATTTGGAGTGGCGGTTGGAAGAAATCATGGATTACAGAGAAGAGGTGCTGAACATCTCGGAAGTGGAAGTATGGAATTTCTGGCCGTTCAGGAATGGGATCTGGAGACTGCCTACAGATGGCTGCTAGACTCTGCTTAGTGCCAGTGCTGGGCTCCCTTTGCCTGGGACTATCCAGAAGTAGCAGCTGACAGTCCTGAAATCTCGGCTGAAGTGTCAGCAATGGAGCAGAGTACCAGTATGTGCTTTGCCCATCTCTGCCCACAGCTATGGATGCAGAGGTCTTATGGCGGATGCAGGTGTTGACTCACCATGGTGATCCTGTTTCTGCATAGGATGATCTTAGATGGAGAAATGTATCTGTCCAACGAAAGTTCAAGGGCTCGGGAGAAGAGGAAGGCATCCTCATTCCACAGCCATGGATCACAGAAAATAGGGATTTAATTGACTTTTCATCAAAGGATATTATGAATGATGAGTAACCTGCCAAAGTGTTGGCACTGGGCCCAAGGTCCACCAGCCCGTGCCCTGGATTTTCAGCAATTCCAGAGACTAGTGATTTAATCGACTTTTCTGCTGAGGAAGAACACCTGGGTGAGCCTTCAGCAGAAGAGCTGGCATCAGCGCAGAACATCACTGAGTTCTGCCCAGCACCAACAACAGCTTCAGCCTTCCTGAGAGAAGAGGCAGCCAGCCTATCTCCCACTTCACTGACAGGGACATGGGACTTCCCAACAGCAGCATCTGTAAAGTTACAACAAACTTCTCCAGCTGAAGCACTGGTAACTGGACAGAGGGTCAAAGAACTCTGCCCCACACCTGCTGCAGTTCCGGAGGCCCACGGTGAGAACGAGACAGTCACTTCCCAGCAGCAGATCAGTTTCCAGGGGGAGAAGGGAGAAGAGGTTGTCATCCTCCCTCCCCAACAGTCATCCAGAGGGGAGGAAATTGTCTTCCCTCCCCAGCCAGGATCCGTGCACCTGGGAGACAGTGACAGAGAAATGTCAGCCCAGCAACCAGATGAGGAAACAGAAGATGAATCAATCGGCCTCCCCCCCCAACAGTTAGCTGGAGCTGATGATGTGGCATCCCCTGCAGAAGTGCTGACAACAGGACATAGTGCTACCAGCCTCTACTCCATGCTGGCAACAACTACAGAGTCCCATGGAGCTGGGGCAGTTGGTCCCTCTCCCCAGCAACAAGCTGAAGTAGTGAAGCTTCTACTCCCAGCTGAATCGCTAGCAACAGGGTAGAGCACCGCTGGCCTCTGCCTAGCACCCACAGTGTTTCCACATCTTCAGGGAACTGCGGAAGTCAGCCCCTCTGCCCAACAACAGACTGAGCCATGGAATGATAGAGACAACCCAGCTGAAGCGCTGGCGACCGGACAGAGAGTCAATGACCTCTATCCCACACCTACTGACAGTAACCTTTCCCTGCGGCCAAGAATGGAAATCAGGTTGACCACCTATGTAAGTACATGTGCTTGACTATCGCATGTCCAGACAAGGTGGAGGTCTGGGACCTTGTTAGTCGACTTTTGATGGGGGAGAAATGTGACAGACCTAACCAACCTCTTTTGGAGAGAACTAGGAGCAAGCCTTTCACCCACTGATTATGGCCCAGGGAGAGAGCAGATCATTATCTAATGATGGACCACCACTTAATGGACGATCAGAACAAGGCTTGGCTTACTTCTCTGAATAAGGACAATAAAGCTTCCCTTTTGGAGTGGATTGAAAGGTGTAATATTAACTGTGGGACAGTAAAATTTGTCCACAATATCCTTCAAGAAATCGATGATACAATAATTCCACTGTATCGGAATGATGGAACATTGTATGAGCTTTGCCTTATAGACAATTGTAGGTAGGAGCCAGACAGTCTGTGACTGGGGTCTCCTGCTTTTGTCTGAAGGTGTTCTGTGTTTATACTTATGTTAATGTCTATTGTACCTTCTAAGCTCAAAATCGGCAAGTCTGACCTGGAATGAGACCTCTGAGTCATCCAGGTGGCTAATTAAGGTAATGTTTATAGTATATGTTGGGTTTTGTAATTATATTCCTGTGTAAAGGTTGCATTGTTAGGGTAATATTAACAGGAGGAGGGATGTCCTACTTTGGTGTATATACTCTCTGTAATTTTTTACATAAAAATGTTCCAGTTTTGCAGCCAAACAAGTCACGCCTGGTTCTTGGTTGCATTAGGCGGCTATAATATCTGATATCTATGTTCAGATTGGAAGAAGCGCTCAAGCAGAGTGTGGAAAGCGGTTCCGTTACAGTCTACGTCTGGATTACCATATACACCTTCAAGAATCAAGACACACTTACCCTATCTCCTGCACCCTACTCCCTCAGGGAAATACCCTCACTTGTAATTATAGTGGACACCAGGTGAAAGAGAGCCAGTTCTAAATCACAGGAGAACATTAACTCTGTCGAGGTCTACACACCCTCAGAGTGACAATGTGTCCCTTGCAATGGAGTGGGACCTGGTTTGTCCTACTGTCCATATCTTCCATAATGTCCACATCTTGTTCTAGCTCTATCTCAGGCACACAACATGTGGCCTACCTGACAAAAGCAGAATTTTCTGTCGCCATTCCTTGGACAGATTACGGCCTTAATACGGCCATCTTTGTCCAGAGCTCTAAAACGTCCCGCCTCTTCTTCCACTCCAGTTTCCCAACCGGAGTCAGATCCCCATATGTCGGTCCTAAAGAATGCAGAGACAGGAGGGAATGGAGAGGATATGGATGCCGTACCGGAGGAAGGTGCGGAGGATTTCCCTCCACCACATTGTCATTATGATGAAGAAGGACCTTCACACAACATGCTTGCTAACATTGAAAAGCTCATTGCCTCTGTCTGCAAAATCCTTGGCATTACACCACTTGGCTCTCCTCCATTTCCGGGAAGAGGAACATCCCTGTAATGTGCATAAAGTGCTGCAGCAGCACTGACAAAAGAAAAAAAATTTGATTGCTGGCAAATTTCATTACTGGCTTCTTAAAAAAAAAAAAAAATGAAAGAAATAAACAACTTTTATGTAGAGTCCAACAAAATTACATTCCACGCTTTTTGAATCTAGTAGGTATTTTAAAAGGGGTCCTTAAAGCAAAAAACATACAACATAGGTTGGACTTCATGGACTTGTGTCTTTTTTTAACCTCACCTACTATGTAACTATGTGAGATCAACTAAATACATACCAAGCTCTTATTCCGAGCAGGCAGCCTGCCTGGTCAGGAAAGGGGGATAAACGTGCAATGGTACTAGGCAGTAATATATTTCTCTCCCTCCATGGTGGGAGTGGAGATGACCCCATCTATAAGGATATACAGTACATACACACACAGCACAAGGCCGTGTTCACAATACGAGACGTTTCCCAGGGCTGCAGTTCCTCTGAGCTCCACAAGGTGGTGATCTTCTTACTTCTACCATAGAGACAGGAAGTCTCTATGGAAGACAGGAAGCGATGTCAGGTACAGTCAGGAAGTGATGTCAGGTACAGACAGGAATCTCCGTGTGATGAGAGGTAGAGGTGACTGCTGAAATTGCTAGCAGAGGAGGTAATAAGATCTTATTTTCTATTTACACCCAGTAACCCCCCCGTCATGTTCCGTCCTCTTCCTCCATAGTCACTGTGACGTCTTTTATCTCCAGCAGATGATGACACACACATATATAGTGTGGAAACCTAGATTAACCCCTTCAGGGGCAGAACATTCCCCCACTTACGGGACGGAACATTCTCTTCATATTGGAGATGTGTCACCTTCTCCCCTTAGCAGTCTCTCGTAACGAGGGATGAGATGCGGATTCGGGTTGTACTGAAATTCGCACTTCTACACCCCTCCTCCCGCGATACAAATATCCCCATTCCCCACCACCTTAACCATGTGCCTGCCCCTCCTGCAGGCCCGGGACCGGCATGGCGGATGGAGTGGGGGGGTGATCAGTTCTAGGATCTCCTTTCCGGTGAATGAACCCGGAAGAGAAGAGCATTTCCTCACTTCCAGGCTCAGAGCCGTCATTCCCCGGTCACTGTGGTCGGGGAAGAAGCTGATCAATCTCGATCTGTACTTCATCAGTTTCACTGAGGTCCAGATAGGGTCGCCACCTCATCCCTTTAAACCCGAACACATATGAATTACACAGGTTCTGAGGCTGATTTAATTCACCAAGTGTGTGTAATTCCAGGGGCGGACTGACAACTCATGGGGCCCCCGGGCAATAGGAGATCCTGGGGCCCCCTGTCCCCGCTCATGTGTTCCCACCCACACTCAAGCCACACCCACACAAATCCGCACCTACATTTTGCACTGCCCACACTACATGCGTTCGTCACAGAATTACATTAAAGAAAGTGCAACAAGGGTACCTTACCAAAATTAAAGTGATTGTAAAGGCTCGTTTTTTTTTTTGTTTTTTTTAAATAACAAACATATCATACTTACCTTCACTGTGCAGCTCGTTTCGCACAGAGTGGCCCCGAACCTCGACATCTGGGGGTGGCTCTCGCGGCTCCTCCCCACATCAGATAACTCCCTAGGAGAAGCGCTCTCCCGGGGGGGGGGGGGTTACCTTGCAGGTGGGCTCCCGTGTCCAGCATTTGCGTCTATAGACACATGTTTACATACATGTGCTCATCCTACATAAAGCTTTTCATATAGAGCATGTGCTGGGATCATGGGGGTGCTTTACATTTTTTTTTAATTATTTTTCTTAACTTTATATAATTTTCACTGATCACCAATGTAAGGAACATTCTTCCCACTGACCACCAATGTAAGGAACATTCTTCTCACTGATCACCAATGTAAGGAACATTCTTCTCACTGATCACCAATGTAAGGAACATTCTTCTCACTGATCACCAATGTAAGGAACATTCTTCTCACTGATCACCAATGTAAGGAACATTCTTCTCACTGACCACCAATGTAAGGAACATTCTTCCCACTGATCACCAATGTAAGGAACATTCTTCTCACTGATCACCAATGTAAGGAACATTCTTCTCACTGATCACCAATGTAAGGAACATT
This sequence comes from Aquarana catesbeiana, assembly GCF_042186555.1. NCBI lineage: Eukaryota > Metazoa > Chordata > Amphibia > Anura > Ranidae > Aquarana > Aquarana catesbeiana. The sequence continues at coordinate 297,703,086 of NC_133331.1, read as the reverse complement.
CTTCTCACTGATCACCAATGTAAGGAACATTCTTCTCACTGATCACCAATGTAAGGAACATTCTTCTCACTGATCACCAATGTAAGGGACATTCTTCTCACTGATCACCAATGTAAGGAACATTCTTCTCACTGATCACCAATGTAAGGAACATTCTTCCCACTGATCACCAATGTAAGGAACATTCTTCTCACTGATCACCAATGTAAGGAACATTCTTCCCACTGATCACCAATGTAAGGAACATTCTTCTCACTGATAACCAATGTAAGGAGCATTCCTCTCACTGACCACCAATGTAAGGAACATTCTTCTCACTGATCACCAATGTAAGGGGCATTCTTCTCACTGACCACCAATGTAAGGGGCATTCTTCCCACTGATCACCAATGTAAGGAACATTCTTCTCACTGATCACCAATGTAAGGGGCATTCTTCCCACTGATCACCAATGTAAGGAGCATTCCTCTCACTGACCACCAATGTAAGGAACATTCTTCTCACTGACCACCAATGTAAGGAACATTCTTCCCACTGATCACCAATGTAAGGAACATTCTTCTCACTGATCACCAATGTAAGGAACATTCTTCTCACTGATCACCAATGTAAGGAACATTCTTCTCACTGATCACCAATGTAAGGATCATTCTTCTCACTGATCACCAATGTAAGGAACATTCTTCTCACTGATCACCAATGTAAGGAGCATTCTTCTCACTGATCACCAATGTAAGGAACATTCTTCTCACTGATCACCAATGTAAGGAACATTCTTCTCACTGACCACCAATGTAAGGAACATTCTTCTCACTGACCACCAATGTAAGGAACATTCTTCTCACTGATCACCAATGTAAGGAACATTCTTCCCACTGACCACCAATGTAAGGAACATTCTTCCCACTGACCACCAATGTAAGGAACATTCTTCTCACTGACCACCAATGTAAGGAACATTCTTCTCACTGACCACCAATGTAAGGAACATTCTTCTCACTGATCACCAATGTAAGGAACATTCTTCCCACTGACCACCAATGTAAGGAACATACTTCTCACTGATCACCAATGTAAGGAACATTCTTCTCACTGACCACCAATGTAAGGGACATTCTTCCCACTGACCACCAATGTAAGGAACATTCTTCTCACTGATCACCAATGTAAGGAACATTCTTCTCACTGACCACCAATGTAAGGAACATTCTTCTCACTGACCACCAATGTATAGAAACATTCTTCCCACTGACCACCAATGTAAGGAACATTCTTCTCACTGACCACCAATGTAAGGAACATTCTTCTCACTGACCACCAATGGAAGGAACATTCTTCCCACTGACTACCAATGTAAGGAACATTCTTCTCACTGATCACCAATGTAAGGAACATTCTTCTCACTGATCACCAATGTAAGGAACATTCTTCTCACTGACCACCAATGGAAGGAACATTCTTCCCACTGACTACCAATGTAAGGAACATTCTTCTCACTGACCACCAATGGAAGGAACATACTTCTCACTGACCACCAATGTAAGGAACATTCTTCTCACTGATCACCAATGTAAGGAACATTCTTCTCACTGACCACCAATGTAAGGAACATTCTTCCCACTGACTACCAATGTAAGGAACATTCTTCTCACTGACCACCAATGGAAGGAACATACTTCTCACTGATCACCAATGTTAGGAACATTCTTCTCACTGACCACCAATGTAAGGAACATTCTTCCCACTGACTACCAATGTAAGGAACATTCTTCTCACTGACCACCAATGGAAGGAACATACTTCTCACTGATCACCAATGTAAGGAACATTCTTCTCACTGATCACCAATGTAAGGAACATTCTTCTCACTGATCACCAATGTAAGGAACATTCTTCTCACTGATCACCAATGTAAGGAACATTCTTCCCACTGATCACCAATGTAAGGAACATTCTTCTCACTGACCACCAATGGAAGGAACATACTTCTCACTGATCACCAATGTAAGGAACATTCTTCTCACTGATCACCAATGTAAGGAACATTCTTCTCACTGACCACCAATGTAAGGAACATTCTTCCCACTGACTACCAATGTAAGGAACATTTTTCTCACTGACCACCAATGGAAGGAACATTCTTCTCACTGATCACCAATGTAAGGAACATTCTTCTCACTGATCACCAATGTAAGGAGCATTCTTCCCACTGCTCACCAATGTAAGGAACATTCTTCTCACTGATCACCAATGTAAGGAACATTCTTCTCACTGATCACCAATGTAAGGAGCATTCTTCCCACTGCTCACCAATGTAAGGAACATTCTTCCCACTGATCACCAATGTAAGGAACATTCTTCTCACTGATCACCAATGTAAGGAACATTCTTCTCACTGATCACCAATGTAAGGAACATTCTTCTCACTGATCACCAATGTAAGGAACATTCTTCTCACTGATCACCAATGTAAGGAACATTCTTCCCACTGATCACCAATGTAAGGAACATTCTTCTCACTGATCACCAATGTAAGGAACATTCTTCTCACTGATCACCAATGTAAGGAACATTCTTCCCACTGATAACCAATGTAAGGAGCATTCCTCTCACTGACCACCAATGTAAGGAGCATTCTTCTCACTGACCACCAATGTAAGGGGCATTCTTCCCACTGATCACCAATGTAAGGAGCATTCCTCTCACTGACCACCAATGTAAGGAACATTCTTCTCACTGACCACCAATGTAAGGAACATTCTTCTCACTGACCACCAATGTAAGGAACATTCTTCCCACTGACCACCAATGTAAGGAACATACTTCTCACTGATCACCAATGTAAGGAACATTCTTTTCACTGATCACCAATGTAAGGAACATTCTTCTCACTGACCACCAATGTAAGGAACATTCTTCTCACTGACCACCAATGTATAGAAACATTCTTCCCACTGACCACCAATGTAAGGAACATTCTTCTCACTGACCACCAATGTAAGGAACATTCTTCTCACTGACCACCAATGTAAGGAACATTCTTCTCACTGATCACCAATGTAAGGAACATTCTTCTCACTGACCACCAATGTAAGGGACATTCTTCTCACTGATCACCAATGTAAGGAACATTCTTCTCACTGATCACCAATGTAAGGAACATTCTTCTCACTGACCACCAATGTAAGGAGCATTCTTCTCACTGATCACCAATGTTAGGAACATTCTTCCCACTGATCACCAATGTAAGGAGCATTCTTCTCACTGATCACCAATGGAAGGAACATTCTTCTCACTGATCACCAATGTAAGGAACATTCTTCTCACTGATCACCAATGTAAGGAACATTCTTCTCACTGATCACCAATGTAAGGAACATTCTTCTCACTGACCACCAATGTAAGGAACATTCTTCTCACTGATCACCAATGTAAGGAACATTCTTCTCACTGATCACCAATGTAAGGAACATTCTTCTCACTGATCACCAATGTAAGGAACATTCTTCTCACTGATCACCAATGTAAGGAGCATTCTTCTCACTGATCACCAATGTAAGGAACATTCTTCTCACTGATCACCAATGTAAGGAACATTCTTCTCACTGATCACCAATGTAAGGAACATTCTTCTCACTGATCACCAATGTAAGGAACATTCTTCTCACTGATCACCAATGTAAGGAGCATTCTTCTCACTGATCACCAATGTTAGGAACATTCTTCCCACTGACTACCAATGTAAGGAACATTCTTCTCACTGACTACCAATGTAAGGAACATTCTTCTCACTGATCACCAATGTAAGGAACATTCTTCTCACTGATCACCAATGTAAGGAACATTCTTCTCACTGACCACCAATGTAAGGAACATTCTTCTCACTGATCACCAATGTAAGGAACAATCTTCTCACTGACCACCAATGGAAGGAACATTCTTCCCACTGACTACCAATGTAAGGAACATTCTTCTCACTGATCACCAATGTAAGGAACATTCTTCTCACTGATCACCAATGTAAGGAACATTCTTCTCACTGACCACCAATGTAAGGAACATTCTTCTCACTGATCACCAATGTAAGGAACATTCTTCTCACTGACCACCAATGGAAGGAACATTCTTCCCACTGACTACCAATGTAAGGAACATTCTTCTCACTGATCACCAATGTAAGGAACATTCTTCTCACTGACCACCAATGGAAGGAACATACTTCTCACTGACCACCAATGTAAGGAACATTCTTCTCACTGACCACCAATGTAATGCCGCGTACACACGAGCGGACTTTACGGCGGACTTTGCCCGGCGGACTGGATTTCGTCGGACAATTCGATGTGTGTGGGCTCCAGCGGACTTTGTTTTCTCAAAAGTTGGACGGACTTAGATTTTAAACTTGTTTAAAATTTATCCGTTGAAATCGAGTCCGGTCGAAAAGTCCGCTCGTCTGTATGCTAGTTCGACGGACAAAAAGCCACGCTAGGGCAGCTATTGGCTACTGGCTATGAACTTCCTTGTTTTAGTCCGGTCGTACGTCATCACGTACGAATTCGACGGACTTTGGTGGATTGTGTGTAGGCAAGTCCGTTCATTCACAAAGTCCGTCGGAAAGTACGTCGAAAAATCCGCCGGGCAAAGTCCGCCGTAAAGTCCGACCGTGTGTACGCGGCATTAGGAACATTCTTCCCACTGACCACCAATGAAAGGAACAATCTTCCCACTATTTATTTAATCCATATTGAGCACTATATTTGATTGGCTGCTTCTGCTTGGCACACACGCACAATCACAATCACGCACATGATGATGGAGTCAGCATCATATGCGATTGTGCGTGTTTGCCAGGCCTAAGCAGAAGCAAACAGCCAATCAAATATAGTGCTCTATGGATTCAAGAAATATACATAGCCATAGATATCATAAATGACTACAGGAGATAACCAGAGACTACGGATGCAACTACAGGAGATGACCAAAGACTGCGAATGCGACTACAGGAAATAACCAGAGACTGGGGATGCGACTACAGGAAATGACCAGAGACTGGGGATGCGACTACAGGAAATAACCAGACTGCGAATGCGACTACAGGAAATAACCAGAGACTGGGGATGCGACTACAGGAGATAACCAGAGACTGCGAATGCGACTACAGGAGATAACCAGAGACTGCGAATGCGACTAGAGGAGATGACCAGAGACTGCGAATGCGACTACAGGAAATAACCAGACTGCGAATGCGACTACAGGAAATAACCAGAGACTGGGGATGCGACTACAGGAAATAACCAGAGACTGGGGATGCGACTACAGGAAATAACCAGAGACTGCGAATGCGACTACAGGAGATAACCAGAGACTGCGAATGCGACTACAGGAGATGACCAGAGACTGGGGATGCGACTACAGGAAATAACCAGAGACTGGGGATGCGACTACAGGAGATAACCAGAGACTGCGAATGCGACTACAGGAGATAACCAGAGACTGCGAATGCGACTACAGGAGATGACCAGAGACTGGGGATGCGACTACAGGAAATAACCAGAGACTGCGAATGCGACTACAGGAAATAACCAGACTGCGAATGCGACTACAGGAAATAACCAGAGACTGGGGATGCGACTACAGGAGATAACCAGAGACTGCGAATGCGACTACAGGAGATAACCAGAGACTGCGAATGCGACTAGAGGAGATGACCAGAGACTGCGAATGCGACTACAGGAAATAACCAGACTGCGAATGCGACTACAGGAAATAACCAGAGACTGGGGATGCGACTACAGGAAATAACCAGAGACTGCGAATGCGACTACAGGAAATAACCAGAGACTGGGGATGCGACTACAGGAGATAACCAGAGACTGCGAATGCGACTACAGGAGATAACCAGAGACTGCGAATGCGACTACAGGAGATGACCAGAGACTGGGGATGCGACTACAGGAAATAACCAGAGACTGCGAATGCGACTAGAGGAGATGACCAGAGACTGCGAATGCGACTACAGGAAATAACCAGACTGCGAATGCGACTACAGGAAATAACCAGAGACTGGGGATGCGACTACAGGAAATAACCAGAGACTGGGGATGCGACTACAGGAAATAACCAGAGACTGCGAATGTGACTACAGGAAATAACCAGACTGCGAATGCGACTACAGGAAATAACCAGAGACTGGGGATGCGACTACAGGAGATAACCAGAGACTGCGAATGCGACTACAGGAGATAACCAGAGACTGCGAATGCGACTACAGGAGATGACCAGAGACTGGGGATGCGACTACAGGAAATAACCAGAGACTGCGAATGCGACTACAGGAAATAACCAGACTGCGAATGCGACTACAGGAAATAACCAGAGACTGGGGATGCGACTACAGGAGATAACCAGAGACTGCGAATGCGACTACAGGAGATAACCAGAGACTGCGAATGCGACTAGAGGAGATGACCAGAGACTGCGAATGCGACTACAGGAAATAACCAGACTGCGAATGCGACTACAGGAAATAACCAGAGACTGGGGATGCGACAACAGGAAATAACCAAAGACTGCGAATGCGACTACAGGAAATAACCAGAGACTGGGGATGCGACTGCAGGAGATAACCAGAGACTGCGAATGCGACTACAGGAAATAACCAGAGACTGCGAATGCGACTGCAGGAGATGACCAGAGACTGGGGATGCGACTACAGGAAATAACCAGAGACTGTGAATGCGACTATAGGAAATAACCAGACTGCGAATGCGACTACAGGAAATAACCAGAGACTGGGGATGCGACTACAGGAGATAACCAGAGACTGCGAATGCGACTACAGGAAATAACCAGACTGCGAATGTGACTACAGGAAATAACCAGAGACTGGGGATGCGACTACAGGAGATAACCAGAGACTGCGAATGCGACTACAGGAAATAACCAGAGACTGGGGATGCGACTACAGGAGATAACCAGAGACTGCGAATGCGACTACAGGAGATAACCAGAGACTGCAAATGCGACTACAGGAGATGACCAGAGACTGGGGATGCGACTACAGGAGATAACCAGACTGCGAATGCGACTACAGGAAATAACCAGAGACTGGGGATGCGACTACAGGAAATAACCAGAGACTGGGGATGCGACAACAGGAAATAACCAAAGACTGCGAATGCGACTACAGGAAATAACCAGAGACTGGGGATGCGACTACAGGAGATAACCAGAGACTGGGGATGCGACTACAGGAAATAACCAGACTGCGAATGCGACTGCAGGAGATGACCAGAGACTGGGGATGCGACTACAGGAAATAACCAGAGACTGCGAATGCGACTACAGGAAATAACCAGACTGCGAATGCGACTACAGGAAATAACCAGAGACTGGGGATGCGACTACAGGAGATAACCAGAGACTGCGAATGCGACTACAGGAGATAACCAGAGACTGCGAATGCGACTAGAGGAGATGACCAGAGACTGCGAATGCGACTACAGGAAATAACCAGACTGCGAATGCGACTACAGGAAATAACCAGAGACTGGGGATGCGACTACAGGAAATAACCAGAGACTGCGAATGCGACTACAGGAAATAACCAGAGACTGGGGATGCGACTACAGGAAATGACCAGAGACTGCGAATGCGACTACAGGAGATAACCAGAGACTGCGAATGCGACTACAGGAAATGACCAGAGACTGCGAATGCGACTACAGGAGATAACCAGAGACTGGGGATGCGACTACAGGAGATAACCAGAGACTGCGAATGCGACTACAGGAGATAACCAGAGACTGCGAATGCGACTACAGGAGATGACCAGAGACTGGGGATGCGACTACAGGAAATAACCAGAGACTGCGAATGCGACTACAGGAAATAACCAGACTGCGAATGCGACTACAGGAAATAACCAGAGACTGGGGATGCGACTACAGGAGATAACCAGAGACTGCGAATGCAACTACAGGAGATAACCAGAGACTGCAAATGCGACTACAGGAGATGACCAGAGACTGAAAATGCGACTACAGGAGATAACCAGACTGCGAATGCGACTACAGGAAATAACCAGAGACTGGGGATGCGACAACAGGAAATAACCAAAGACTGCGAATGCGACTACAGGAAATAACCAGAGACTGGGGATGCGACTGCAGGAGATAACCAGAGACTGCGAATGCGACTACAGGAAATAACCAGAGACTGCGAATGCGACTGCAGGAGATGACCAGAGACTGGGGATGCGACTACAGGAAATAACCAGAGACTGTGAATGCGACTATAGGAAATAACCAGACTGCGAATGCGACTACAGGAAATAACCAGAGACTGGGGATGCGACTACAGGAGATAACCAGAGACTGCGAATGCGACTACAGGAAATAACCAGACTGCGAATGTGACTACAGGAAATAACCAGAGACTGGGGATGCGACTACAGGAGATAACCAGAGACTGCGAATGCGACTACAGGAAATAACCAGAGACTGGGGATGCGACTAGAGGAGATAACCAGAGACTGCGAATGCGACTACAGGAGATAACCAGAGACTGCAAATGCGACTACAGGAGATGACCAGAGACTGGGGATGCGACTACAGGAGATAACCAGACTGCGAATGCGACTACAGGAAATAACCAGAGACTGGGGATGCGACTACAGGAAATAACCAAAGACTGCGAATGCGACTACAGGAAATAACCAGAGACTGGGGATGCGACTACAGGAGATAACCAGAGACTGCGAATGCGACTACAGGAAATAACCAGACTGCGAATGTGACTACAGGAAATAACCAGACTGCGAATGCGACTACAGGAGATAACCAGAGACTGCGAATGCGACTACAGGAAATAACCAGACTGCGAATGTGACTACAGGAAATAACCAGACTGCGAATGCGACTACAGGAAATAACCAGACTGCAAATGTGACTACAGGAAATAACCAGAGACTGGGGATGCGACTACAGGAGATAACCAGAGACTGCGAATGCGACTACAGGAAATAACCAGACTGCGAATGCGACTACAGGAAATGACCAGAGACTGGGGATGCGACTACAGGAGATAACCAGAGACTGCGAATGCGACTACAGGAAATGACCAGACTGCGAATGCGACTACAGGAAATGACCAGAGACTGGGGATGCGACTACAGGAGATAACCAGAGACTGCGAATGCAACTACAGGAAATGACCAGACTGCGAATGCGACTACAGGAGATAACCAGAGACTGCGAATGCGACTACAGGAAATGACCAGACTGCGAATGCGACTACAGGAGATAACCAGAGACTGCGAATGCGACTACAGGAAATGACCAGACTGCGAATGCGACTACAGGAGATAACCAGAGACTGCGAATGCAACTACAGGAAATGACCAGACTGCGAATGCGACTACAGGAGATAACCAGAGACTGCGAATGCGACTACAGGAAATGACCAGACTGCGAATGCGACTACAGGAGATGACCAGAGACTGGGGATGCGACTACAGGAAATGACCAGACTGCGAATGCGACTACAGGAGATGACCAGAGACTGGGGATGCGACTACAGGAGATAACCAGAGACTGGGGATGCGACTACAGGAGATAACCAGATTGCGAATGTGACTACAGGAGATGACCAGAGTCTGCGGATGCGACTACAAGAAATGACCAGAGACTGGGGATGCGACTACAGGAAATGACCAGACTGCGAATGCGACTACAGGAGATGACCAGAGACTGGGGATGCGACTACAGGAGATAACCAGAGACTGGGGATGCGACTACAGGAGATAACCAGATTGCGAATGTGACTACAGGAGATGACCAGACTGCGAATGTGACTACAGGAGATGACCAGAGACTGGGGATGCGACTACAGGAGATGACCAGAGACTGGGGATGCGACTACAGGAGATGACCAGGTAGCCAGTTTTAAAATTTAAACTTTCAGCAATGCACAGCTATACAGGGGGGTAAACAACATTTCCAGGGATGGTTTAGGGAAAAAAAGGGGTCTACAGGCCGTGTATATAATGTAGGCAGAAGGACCTACCTGACCAGTCGGGCTCACCTCCCGCTCTCAGAGGTCCAGGGGCGGAGCTTTCGTCGGTAGGGGGCGGAGCTTTCGTCGGTAGGGGGCGGAGTTTTGTCGGTAGGGGGCGGGGCTTTCGTCGGTAGGGGCGGTGATCTTTGTGGTCCAGAGCGGAGCTCTCACAAGTGCAGGAGAGACGTTCTAATTAGGAACAGACTCAGACTACATGAGGAGGGGCGGGGCAGGGCAGGGTCAGAGCGTCAGTGGAGCTCCCTGCCCCGCCCCGCCCCTCCCTGCTGACAGAGCCTCTCTCAGCCTAAGCCGAGGTCTGCTCGGCAGCGGGCTGGCTGCGGTGCTGGGAGCTGAAATAATGCAGGAGGACGGGGTTTTCGTGCGGTGCAGCGGGCGGCTTTTTTCCACTACTGACTGAGCCGCTCATGGGGCCCCTCCTGACGTCGGGCCCTCGGTCGGCGACCGAGTGACCGAATGGTCAGTCCGCCCCTGTGTAATTACCATCTTAATCAGCCACAGAACCTGTGTAATCATTATGTGTTCGGTTTTAAAGGGATGAGGTGGCAACCCTAGGTCCATAGGTGACGTTGGAGCTCTAATAGACCCCTGAAGTCTCCTTAACCACTTCCCACCCAAGGACGTTTCTGAACATTCTTGGGTTTCAGTGGTTATACCGGGATGATGCCTGCACTCACAGGTATCATCCCAGTACCGTTGTGTTCTCTGTAAAACAGAAGTGATCTGAGTGGCTCTCTGGTCCCATCGCGGAGGCCAAGAAAGATGCGGCCTGCGGCAATGGCGGCCCTGTACAGAGAGAGAGGAACTGATGTCATTTCCCCCCCTCTCTCTGGAAACCGGGAGCAATGAGCAGTTTGTCACTTCCAGTTCCGCCACTTTTGTTTACCTGGCCACCAGCGGCCGGGGAAGTAACTGATCAGAACGATCTCGGTCTGATCGGTTACGTGGGGGGCCAGAGGAGAGATATGGTGTCTAATAGACCCCAGATCTCTCCATAAAAGAGAAAAGAGACTTCCACCATGCCAAATGTAGAGTGTGGAGGTCCCATCCCTAGTATAATAGAACAAGAGAGGATACCCCCTGAATGGGACTTTGACAGACCACCAACTCAATGATAAAAAAATATCTTTAAATGATAAGAATAAAAAGACAAGTATCGTCCACCCAAAGGGCACCAGGGTACACTACCCCTAGGAGAGTACATATGTTGACCTGTATCTATTTTTTTTGTTTTGGTTTCTATGTGATGTATTTTATACATTTATGCACTGTGTAGACAACACTTGTCTTTTTAGTCTTATCATTAAAGATATTTTTTTTATCATCGAGTTGGTGTTCTGTCAAAGTCCCATTCAGGGGGTATCCTCTCTTGTTCTCCATAAAAGAGGACCTGTCACGGCCCATGCTATCACAAGGGATGTTGTTCATCCCTTGTGATAGCAATAAAGTTAGTACAAAAAAAATAGTGTTAAAAAAAGAAAAATGTGGCCCGGACGTGCAAATGCATACGTTACTCCCGCACGCAAACAGTGATCGCACCACACATGTGAGGAATTGTCGCGAACGTCAGAGCGAGAGCAATAATTCTAGCACCTCCTGTGTATCTCTAAACTGGTAACCCGTAAAGGCGTTTAAAGCGTCGCCCATGGAGATTTTTAAGTACTGTAGTTTGCCGCCATTCCACAGGCAGACGTAATTTTGAAGCGTGACATGTTGGGTATCTATTTACTCGGCGTAACGTCATCTTTTACATTATACAAAAAAAAAAATTGGGATAACTTTACAGCTTTATTTATTTTTTTAATTCATGAAAGTGTCCCCCCCTCCCCCCCCCCCCCCCCAAAAAAAAGTGTTTGAAAAACCGCTGTGCCAATACCGTGAGACAATAAAAATTGCCACATGCACCATTTTATTCTATAGGGTCTCTGCTAAAAACATACCATATATACTGTAGTATAAGCCGACCCGAATATAAGCCGAGGCACCTAATTTTAACACAAAAAACTGGGAAAACTTATTGACTCGAGTATAAGACGAGGGTGAGAAATGCACAGCTACTGTAAGTGGAAAAGAGGGTCAACAATGCCCATTTGCAGCCTCACTGTGCCCATTTGCAGCCTCACTGTGCCCATTTGCAGCCATAGGTCCCCTGAACTTCAAACTCGGTAGTTAAGGGTCCCTAGATGCCCCCTAGCTGCAGCCAAAATCTGGGGTCTCTGGACCCAAAGGGTCCCGAAATGACATTGCTGCAGATGGACACAGTTGACCGAATTTTGGGCCCCATACCTCCGGGCCACTTAGTGCTAGGAACCCCAAATTCGGTGTGCAAACCTGATGGAACTAGCACTACAACATATCTAAAGCTGGGGTTCCTAGTGCTAAGTGGCCCTTAGATACGGGGCCCCATATTCGGTTCAGAAAATGTCAAGCACTTTTTTGCAGCAGAGAATGACATTTTCTGAACCAACTTTGGGGCCCCGTATCTTGGGGCCACTTAGTGCTAGAAACCCAACATTTGGATATGTTGTAGTGCTAGTTCCACTGGGTTTTCACACCAAATGTGGGGTTCCTACCACCAAGTGGCCCCAAGATACGGGGCCCCAAATTGGGTTTGGAAAATGTCATTCTCTGCTGCTGCAGAAAAGTGCTTGACTCGAGTCAGCACAAAAAAATGTGCTGAAAAACTTGGCTTATATTCAAGTATATACGGGGTATATATTTTTATATATATATAAAGAAGAAAAAATGGACCGATGCTTGATGCAAATATTTCTTTTACTGGAAATTTACATCAAGCATCGGTCCATTTTTTCTTCTTTATTGATTTATGGTGGAAGATTGGGAGTCCACCCTGACAGTGTTGTGATCTGATTAAAGGACTAAGAAAAGAAGGTAACCCACCTGGAGTTTGAATATATATATATATATATATATATATATATATATATATATAATGTTTGGGGGTTTTAAGTAATTTTCTAGCAAAAAAAAAAGTAGATTTGAAAGTAGGAGTGAAGTGTCGGAATAGGCCCGGGAAAGAGGTGGTTAAAGAGGACCTGTCATTTATATTTCGCTATGACATAGGGGGGGGGTGTTGGTCACACATCGTCACACCCCGGAGTGAGAGGAATAATTCTGGTGGCCGTTATTCCCGGTTTACTCTAAGCAGATGACCTGGAGGAGCTTTTACAGGGTTGTCTTGGCACCATGTTGGGTAGTGACGTTAGTCCCCGTTTTATGGGGGGCACACAGCATTAAAGCGGAGTTCCCCCCTGAATTTTTTTTTTTACATAATCACAGACCTTTAATCTTATAAAGAAACATTTGGGGGGAATTTTTTTTTTATACTTACCAGAAAAGCCCTGTTGCTATGTAGAGCTCCTAATCTGCCACTTCCTGGTCCGCGGCGCTCCTCGTCACTTCCTCCCCTCGCCTGTGCTCCTGTGAAATGTGAGTCATGATTTCTCAGGAGCCTGTGGGCAGTACAGAGTTTAAAAATCGCGTCATTTCCCGATAGGAGATGACGCAATTTAAGGCAGTTGCCATAATGACGGGCCGGGACCTTCCTCCGTCGCCGCCCGTTGTTATGGCATCTTCCTCCGTCGCCGCCCCTCATTTCCCGACAGGAAATTACGCGATTTAAGGCAGTTGCCATAATGACGGGCCGGGACCTTCCTCTGTCGCCGTCCGTTGTTATGGCATCTTCCCCTGTCGCTGCCCCTCATTTCCTAACAGGAAATGATGCGATTTAGGGCGGTTGCCATAACAACGGGCCAGGACCTTCCTCCGTCGCCGTCCGTTGTTATGGCATCATCCTCCGTCGCCGCCCCTCATTTCCCGACAGGAAATGATGCGATTTAGGGCGCTTGCCATAATGATGGGGCCGGACCTTCCTCCGTCGCCGCCCGTTGTTATGGCATCTTCCTCCGTCGCCGCCCCTCATTTCCTGACAGGAAATGATGCGATTTAGGGCGCTTGCCATAATGATGGGGCCGGACCTTCCTCCGTCGCCGCCCGTTGTTATGGCATCTTCCTCCGTCGCCGCCCCTCATTTCCTGACAGGAAATGATGCGATTTAGGGCGCTTGCCATAATGATGGGGCCGGACCTTCCTCCGTCGCCGCCCGTTGTTATGGCATCTTCCTCCGTCGCCGCCCCTCATTTCCTGACAGGAAATGATGCGATTTAGGGAGCTTGCCATAATGATGGGGCCGGACCTTCCTCCGTCGCCGCCCGTTGTTATGGCATCTTCCTCCGTCGCCGCCCCTCATTTCCTGACAGGAAATGATGCGATTTAGGGCGCTTGCCATAATGATGGGGCGGGACCTTCCTCCGTCGCGGCCCGTTGTTATGGTATCTTTCGAAACAATCGGCGCTACCGGCGCCAGAGAATCGCGCATGCGTGATATCGAGAGGTGCATGCTGGGTAACCATCGCTATTCCCGGAAGAGGCATCGATTGGGCTTCACGTGCCCACAATCATCATGGCAACGGCCAGAAGAGGATTTAATAAGTTGTGAGTATAAAATAAATATATTAGCAACATCCACTGGCAAACATATAAAATCATTACTTATGATAATAATGCATTATGCTTGGATACATGAAAAATAAAAAAAATGTGGCTGGAACTCCGCTTTAAGGGTCAACATAAGTGGGGGGGGGGGGGGCACTTTGTTTTTAGAAGCATAAAATGCAGATTTTACCATGTGTGTAAAAATAAGACTTAATAGGCGGGTTGCCCCCCAGTGGGAATTGGAACATGGAGATTGGGTTACTCAGGGTGATACTTTTATAAAGAGTGGTCCCAGGTTCTCTGAGGTCATCATGACCAATGCAGAGCCCATAGGCCTTGATTGGACAGGAGGTGGGACAGTCCACTGTCAGAGCGTAGGGGAGAGTGCCGGTTGTTGAGGGATCAGAGGATCGGATAAGTGTTTTGGAATCGAACAAAAGTCCGATATTATTATATCTACCCCCTCATCACATTGAGTTTGATATATGAAGTTTACACTTCTGGAAATAATCTCCCGAAACCAACTTGCAGCTCGGAAGTTACTTCTGAATTCTTTATTTCCTCTTTTTACAGCTCTATACATTCTTGTCAGACAAAAACAAGGCACTTGCAAAACATATTATTGTGACGTTGTCTGAGTTTTTTTAGTAAATTTAGCAATTGATCATAGCTATTTTGGGGTGTCTTGGTAACTTCCTTTCCGAGAGGATGGGTGTTGATGTCACGTCTGTCTTGGGTGTAGTTCTCGGAAAAAAGGCACAATCTTTTTATAATCCTTTGCGGTTCGGGGGGGGGGGGGAGCTAGCAGCTATCTGAGTTGAAGTTAAGATTAAAAAGCTAAGCAATGACATAATATTACATTTGAAATAGGCATTTTAGCATTTTACCTGGTACCTTATGTGACACCTTAATCACATCCATTACAGAAGTAAATGTGCTTTTTCTGGTTCCCTTCACCAAAATGACCATGAAACCCTTGAAGTGGGGCTGCCACCATTATACGAGGGTTAAATGCTCATTTAGGTTTTGGTCATTTTTCGTTTCCCCGGAGATGGGATTTAAAAAAGAATCAATTTTATTCAATATTCAATATTGTCCAATCCAACCAATACAGTCCAGATAATATTTCACTATCCGTCTACAGAGAAACCCGCAGAGATCACATGACCACACCAGTGAGGATGGAGGAGGACCGGAGTCACATGACTGAGAAGATACTAAACCTCACCCTGGAGATCATCTACCTGCTGACCGGAGAGGTGAGGAGGATTCTGGGAGGTCACATGACATCACTCTTATCTCTATTAATAAAACACAGACCTGACCGGAGAGGTGAGGAGGATTCTGGGAGGTCACATGACATCACTCTTATCTCTATTAATAAAACACAGACCTGACCGGAGAGGTGAGGAGGATTCTGGGAGGTCACATGACATCACTCTTATCTCTATTAATAAAACACAGACCTGACTGGAGAGGCGAGGAGGATTCTGGGAGGTCACATGACATCACTCTTATCTCTATTAATAAAACACAGACCTGACCGGAGAGGTGAGGAGGATTCTGGGAGGTCACATGACATCACTCTTATCTTTATTAATAAAACACAGACCTGACCGGAGAGGTGAGGAGGATTCTGGGAGGTCACATGACATCACTCTTATCTCTATTAATAAAACACAGACCTGGCCGGAGAGGTGAGGAGGATTCTGGGAGGTCACATGACATCACTCTTATCTTTATTAATAAAACACAGACCTGACCGGAGAGGTGAGGAGGATTCTGGGAGGTCACATGACATCACTCTTATCTCTATTAATAAAACACAGACCTGACCGGAGAGGTGAGGAGGATTCTGGGAGGTCACATGACATCACTCTTATCTCTATTAATAAAACACAGACCTGACCGGAGAGGTGAGGAGGATTCTGGGAGGTCACATGACATCACTCTTATCTCTATTAATAAAACACAGACCTAACCGGAGAGGTGAGGAGGATTCTGGGAGGTCACATGACATCACTCTTGTCTAGTCTGGTCACTAGTCCATGTTCTTATTGTAGACATTTAGATGATTGATATCGGTTTATCTTTCTCCCGATCTGTAGGATTTTGTTGTAGTGGAGAAGTCTAGTGGGGAGCCAATCTTAGAAGGATGGAGCAGGACCCAGAGCCCCACCATGGTGCCTCCTCCTCCTTCTCCCATACCTGAGAGGAACAAAGAGCAGAAGATCCTGGAACTGACCACCATGATGGTCCATCTGCTGACAGGAGAGGTGAGGAGGATTCTGGGAATTCTGGGACATTATCCAGTAACAGACAAGGGATGTGTCTGGATGGTGACTGTATCATTGTGTGTGTCAGGTTCCTATAAGGTGTCAGAATGTCACTGTCTATTTCTCCATGGAGGAGTGGGAGTATTTAGAAGGACACAAGGATCTCTACAAGGACGTCATGATGGACAATCAGCCGCCCCTCACATCACCGGGTAAGAGGAGACTTTATTGTAAAGGAGAGAGCAGTACGGAGGGTCCACCTAGATCCCCCATCATCTGATAAACACATAGAAACAATGTATTCAGTCAGTGTGTGTGTTTCCTACAGATGGATCCAGTAATGGGAACCCACCAGAGAGATGTCCCCGTCCTCTGTATTCCCGGGATTCCACACAGGAAGGTCACACCATCCCTCACCATCATCAGGTAGATGATTGACAATTATTGGTAGTTATGATTTATACAGAAGCATGTTTGTTACAATGAATGTTTTTATTATATACTTAGAGTGGAAACCTCGGGGATTATAATATTGTTGTTAAAGAGGAGGATGAGGAGTATGGAGTGATGGAGGACTTTTCAGAAGGACACAAGGATATGATGGAACCACCTAATACCAGGAACCCACCAGAGAGATGTCCCCGTCCTCTGTATTCCCGGGATTCCACACAGGAAGATCACACCATCCCTCACCATCATCAGGTAGATGAGGAACAATCACTGATAGTATCATTAGGATCTGTACATTATCTGCATTGTTACCATTGATGTCATTTTTATTATATATTCAGAGTGGAAGCCTGAGGAATCCTATAATTGAGGTTAATTCAGAAGTAGAAGAGACGTATGTGAGGGATGATCAGCAGTCTATGGAGGAGGATGGAATAACGGGGACATTTATAGAGGAGGACACTCCTACAGAGATCAGCACAGGTGGGTCATTAACACTAAATCCATTCCTCCACCCATACTGCTCACTGATTGGTCCAGAGTAGGGCGGGGACTGGGTGATATCAGCCTGTAATCCCCTGGTCACTTTCCTGAGCTGTGTCTCTCGGATAATCTTCCTTCTCTGTTCTGCAGACACAATTTATGTATCTAGACTGGATTTATGGAGATTCTGGGGTTCAGCTGGGAGCAAAATGTTGATTTTCACCATAGGCGTTGCTAAACCTATCATAAACCATTTATATTGTACATTACTTACTCCTGACCCCTGCACTATATTCTCTATGTTGTACATTACATACTCCTGACTTCTGCTCTCTTCCCTCTACCCACTGCTATATATACACATAATATGTATTCTCTTTTGTTACACCCATTTCCTACCAGCTGGACATTTTATATCTGATGATTTGATTGGAGCACAGACTTTTACATGTTGATAATAATTTGATAACATCCTCCAACTTTGGAACCCTAAACAGAAAGTAATAATGAGGGAGGAGTCAATAACCCAATGATGGTGGTCTTCAGGATCAGCCTGGTCTTTATCTTGGTTGGTTAGGGGAACCAATCTGCTCATGTCTAGTAATAATCTTTGTATTTCTATTTTAGTAGATGGACGGGAGATGAGGAAAACCTCAGAGGATTGTCTCACTTTGTCTCCAGACTGTAAAGTAGAAGATGAGGACATCACACAGTATAGTCCAGGAGAAAACTCGGCTACCTCAAATGTCCATCCGGCACCACACAGTGTAGATGGACCATCGTATTCCTCTTATCCTGAGGAACCTCAGACTGTGAGGGACGGTGCCGGACCATCGTATTCCTCTTATCCTGAGGAACCTCAGACTGTGCGGGACGGTGCCGGACCATCGTATTCCTCTTATCCTGAGGAACCTCAGACTGTGAGGGACGGTGCCGGACCATCGTATTCCTCTTATCCTGAGGAACCTCAGACTGTGAGGGACGGTGCCGGACCATCGTATTCCTCTTATCCTGAGGAGCCTCAGACTGTGAGGGACGGTGCCGGACCATCGTATTCTTCTTATCCTGAGGAACCTCAGACTGTGAGGGTCGGTGCCATCCTTCCAACAGATGAGATGTTTCCCTGTACTGATTGCGGGAAGAGTTTTCGTTTTAGATCCAACCTGTATGTGCATAAAAGATCTCACACAGGTGAGAAGCCATATTCCTGCCCTGAGTGCGGGAAATGTTTTTCACAGAAGACCCATCTTTTATCACATCATAAAACTCACACGGGAGAGAAGACATTTTCCTGCTCTGAGTGCGGGAGATGTTTTTCACAAAAAACCCATCTTTTATCACATCATAAAACTCACACGGGAGAGAAGACATTTTCCTGCTCTGAGTGTGGGAAATGTTTTTCAGGGAAGTCCAATCTCTTAGCACATCGTAAAACTCACACGGGAGAGAAGACATTTTCATGTTCTGAGTGTGGGAAATTTTTTTCAAGCAAGTGCAGTCTTTTAGGACATCAGAGAATTCATACGGGAGAGAAGCCGTATTCCTGCCCTGAGTGCGGGAGATGTTTTTCAAGGAATTCCAATCTCTTAGCACATCGTAAAACTCACACAGGAGAGAAGATATTTTCATGTTCTGAGTGCGGGAAATTTTTTTCAAGCAAGTGCAGTCTTTTAGGACATCAGAGAATTCATACGGGAGAGAAGCCGTATTCCTGTCCTGAGTGTGGAAAATGTTTTGTACAGAAATCACATCTTAACACACATCAAAGATCTCATATGGGGAATAGTCCAGGAGAAAACCCGGCTTCCTCAAATGTCCATCCGGCACCACACAGTGTAGATGGACCATCGTATTCCTCTTATCCTGAGGAACCTCAGACTGTGAGGGACGGTGCCGGACCATCGTATTCCTCTTATCCTGAGGAACCTCAGACTGTGAGGGACTGTGCCGGACCATCGTATTCCTCTTATCCTGAGGAACCTCAGACTGTGAGGGACGGTGCCGGACCATCGTATTCCTCTTATCCTGAGGAACCTCAGACTGTGAGGGACGGTGCCGGACCATCGTATTCCTCTTATCCTGAGGAACCTCAGACTGTGAGGGACTGTGCCGGACCATCGTATTCCTCTTATCCTGAGGAACCTCAGACTGTGAGGGACGGTGCCGGACCATCGTATTCCTCTTATCCTGAGGAACCTCAGACTGTGCGGGACGGTGCCGGACCATCGTATTCCTCTTATCCTGAGGAACCTCAGACTGTGCGGGACGGTACCGGACCATCGTATTCCTCTTATCCTGAAGAACCTCAGACTGTGAGGGATGGTGCCGGACCATCATATTCCTCTTATCCTGAAGAACCTCAGACTGTGAGGGACAGTGCCGGACCATCGTATTCCTCTTATCCTGAGGAACCTCAGACTGTGCGGGATGGTGCCGGACCATCGTATTCCTCTTATCCTGAGGAACCTCAGACTGTGAGGGACGGTGCCGGACCATCGTATTCTTCTTATCCTGAGGAACCTCAGACTGTGAGGGACGGTGCCGGACCATCGTATTCCTCTTATCCTGAGGAACCTCAGACTGTGAGGGACGGTGCCGGACCATCGTATTCTTCTTATCCTGAGGAACCTCAGACTGTGAGGGACGGTGCCGGACCATCGTATTCCTCTTATCCTGAGGAACCTCAGACTGTGAGGGACGGTGCCGGACCATCGTATTCCTCTTATCCTGAGGAACCTCAGACTGTGAGGGACGGTGCCGGACCATCATATTCCTCTTATCCTGAAGAACCTCAGACTGTGAGGGACAGTGCTAGGCCTTCGTATTCCTCTTATCCTGAAGAACCTCAGACTGTGAGGGACGATGTCCTCCTTCCAAGAGATAAGAACTTTCTCTGTACTGAGTGCGGGAAGTGGTTCAGTTTTAAATCTGACCTTTATGTTCATAAAATAGCTCACACAGGTGAGAAGCTGTATTCCTGTACCTGGTGCAAGAAATGTTTTGTTCAAAAATCAGATCTTGTCACACATCAAAAATCTTGCCTGTATGAAAAACCGTATTCCTGTTTAGAGTGCAGGAAATGTTTTCGCCAAAAATCAGAACTTGTCAAGCATCAAAGATCTCACACGTTCTGTCCTGAGTGTGGGAAATGTTTTTCAAATAAGTCCAGTCTTAACTCACATCAGAGATCGCACACGGGGGAAGAAGCCGTATTCCTGTCCTGAGTGCGGGAAATGTTTTTCAGATAGGTCCATTTTTTACAGACATAAGAGATCTCACACAGGGGGAGAAGCCGTATTCTTGTCCTAAATGAGGGGAATGTTCCTCAGTGAAGTCCTGTCTTCCTGTACATAAGGGGTCCCACACAACCCCTTGAGGTGTATTAGTGCCTTGATTGTGGGAAATGTCTTCTATATTAAATGTTGATGGACATGTGGGGAAGAAGCATGTAACGAAATGTCCCACACTCCACTTGAGTGCTTTCGTCATATACTGCTTCCTCCAGTCTGAGAATGGATAGAAGATATCAGCCGCATATTACAACCAGAAACAAGGCAGGACTCGTTTGGCGTTCATGTTGAGCAACCAAATGAGTACTGCCTAGTTTGTGGTTGTCAGCAGTTGAAATATCTGATATCTATATTCAGACTGGGAGGAAGCGGTACACGACGAAAGCACTCAAGCGGAGTGTGGGACGTTTCATTACAAAGCACACCCTGATATACACCTCAGATACACTCCATGGCTGATCTTCATCATGTAAGAAACAGTTGATAAGGAGATCAGAGATTACCAAAGACATGGATGACGTGTTGTACCGTGTTGGCCATTGATAGCAGGAGAAAAACAAAAATGGAGTCATTACCTCTCATTGGCTGAGTACATTTTGTGGTGTAAACTCTTGCAAGAGGTCTGTTTTCTCAAGTCGTCTTCCAGGACGAAACACGTTAACCCTACCACTTAAAAGGCGGTCCTCTAGGCCTGTTAAAATAAAAATGGAGTCATTACCTCTCATTGGCTGAGTACATTTTGTGGTGGAAGATTTCACAAACACTTACAGGTCTGTTTGTTAAAAATATGTTCATCAAATGTGACAAGCATTCGCCCCACCATGGCAAATTGCGATTTCCTATAAGTGTAAGTTCATTCTAGTAGCCATGATGTGCTTTCCTGGCAGATGTCCATGGCACCATACGTTTGTGTAGCCCTGTCGTCGCTCCTAACCCAAAAGACCCCACTTCAATACATTTCCAGGCTAAGCCAAAGGCCACATTCCTTTTTTTGTCCTCCTCACTCATAGGACCATTTTTGTATGAAGTTTTCCTACCTTTTAGAAGTATTGGCGACCAGGTGTCATGTGGAACAGCTGTGCCAATGTCAGGAGCGTCCTGTGATATCCAGAAGTCTTCCAGGATGTCCCGAGTGGTCACTGAGTCCCTAGCTAACAGCGGGGTGGTGTCATGGCACACACATACAGAGGATCAATCCCTGGAGAGTGGGCCCTGCCATTGACAGGCATTTGGATTGGCTGGGAGCTATCAGTGAGGTGGTGTCATGGCACACATATGCAGAGAATCGATCCCTGGAGAGTGGTCTCTGCCATCGGCGGGCATTGGCTGGGTCCCCAGCTATCAGCGGGGTGGTGTCATGGCACACACATACAGAGGATCGATCCCTGGAGAGTGGGCCCTGCCATTGATGGGCATTTGCTGGGACCCCAGCTATCAGCAGGGTGGTATTATGGCACACATATGCAGAGGATCAATGCCTGGAGAGTAGGCCCTGCCATCGGCAGGCATTTGCATTGGCTGGGAGCCCAGCTATCAGCGGGGTGGTGTCATGGCACACATATGCAGAGGATCGATCCCTGGAGAGTGGGCCCTGCCATCAACGGGCATTTGCATTGGCTGGGAGCCCAGCTATCAGTGGGGTGGTGTCATGGCACACATATGCAGAGGATTGATCCCTGGAGAGTGGGCCCTGCCATCGGCGGGCTTTTGCTGGGACCCCAGCTATCAGTGGCGTGGTGTCATGGCACACATATGCAGAGGATCGATCCCTGGAGAGTGGGCCCTGCCATCAACGGGCATTTGCATTGGCTGGGAGCCCAGCTATCAGTGGGGTGGTGTCATGGCACACATATGCAGAGGATCGATCCCTGGAGAGTGGACCCTGCTACCGGCGGGCATTTGCTGGGACCCCAGCTATCAGTGGGATGGTGTCATGGCACACATATGCAGAGGATCGATCCCTGGAGAGTGGTCCATGCCATCGGCGGGCATTGGCTGGAAGCCCAGCTATCAGTGGGGTGGTGTCATGGCACACATATGCAGAGGATCGATCCCTGGAGAGTGGGCCCTGCCATCGGCGGGCATTGGCTGGAAGCCCAGCTATCAGTGGGGTGGTGTCATGGCACACATATGCAGAGGATCGATCCCTGGAGAGTGGGCCCTGCCATCGGCTGGCATTTGCTGGGACCCCAGATATCAGTGGGGTGGTGTCATAGCACACATATGCAGAGGATCGATCCCTGGAGAGTGGGCCCTGCCATTGGCTGGCATTTGCTGGGACCCCAGCTATCAGTGGGGTGGTGTCATGGCACACATATTCAGAGGATCGATCCCTGGAAAGTAGGCCCTGCCATCAGCGGGCATTTGCATTGGCTTGGAGCCCAGCTATCAGCGGGGTGGTGTCATGGCACACATATCCAGAGGATCAATCCCTGGAGAGTGGACCCTGCCATCGGCGGGCATTGGCTGGAAGCCCAGCTATCAGCGGGTGGCCATTAATTGTGCACAACACAGATACAGCAGCTGCGTTCCTGCCTCCGGGATCCGGTGTGGCCCTGCGGATGCCTCGCTTGCCCTGTGGAAGAGGTCGAGGATACGTGAGTATGTTTGGCTTGAGGTCAGCAGAAGGGACCAGACGCCATGTGAGCTGCTAGGGAGTAACTCCACCTATGTTATAAAAAAAACGTATTATCAAAGTTTGTTGCAGTCGCCTTCCTTTGTCTTTTTTCCTGTCCTGAGCAGAGAACTGTTTGCTTTATGTATGGCAGGGTCTGTTTCATTAATCACCCGCTGGGAGGACGTTCTGATGTGAGAAGTCTGCAGTGTCAGTATTCCTTTAGCAGTAGTTAACCCCTTAGGGATTTTTCTCACCTGGCAAACAGAAACAAGTGTCACATTGTCTTTTTTGGCAGTTTAGGAGACTTTAGCAGCTGTAGTTTGAATTGGGAGAAAAGTCTAAATTAATTTTTAGGACGTCATCTCTGTAATTCAAAAAATGCACCATGTATTCTGCCAAGGAGGAGTTGTTACAGCGGGGATTGCATCATTTCCTCTCCTCTCTCTCTACACCACAATCAAACTACACTTCCCATCATGCTTTGTGATTTGCAGTGAATGTGGGAGGGTACACTAGGCCTGTAAATATGAAAAACAAGCCCACTTTAACCACTTGACCACTGGGCACTTAAACCCCCTTCCTAACCAGACCAATTTTCAGCTTTCGGTGCTCTCACATTTTGAATGACAATTACTCAGTCATACAACACTGTACCCATATGAAATTTTTGTCCTTTTTTTCACACAAATAGAACTTTCTTTTAGTGGTATTTAATCACCGCTGGGTTTTTTATTTTTTGCGCTATAAAAGAAAAAAGACTGAAAATTCGGTAAAAAAATGAATTTTTCTTTGTTTCTGTTATAAACTTTAGCAAATTAGTAATTTTTTCTTCGTAAATTTTGGCCAAAATTTATACCGCTACATATCTTTGGTAAAAATAAGTACAACTCGGTGTATACTATTTGGTCTTTGTGAATGTTATAGAGTCCAAATCTATGGTGCCAATATCTGAAAATTGATTACACCTGAAGTACTGACGGCCTATCTCATTTCTTGAGACCCTAACAAGCCAGGAAAGTACAAATACCCCCCAAATGACCCCTTTTTGGAAAGAAGACATTCCAAGGTATTTAGAAAGATGCATGGTGAGTTTTTTTTAAGTTGTCATTTTTTCCCACAATTCTTTGCAAAATCAAGATTTTTGTTTTTCTTTTTTTTTTATCACAAAATTGTCATATTAGCAGGTTATTTCTCACACACAGCATATGCATACCACAAATTACACCCCAAAACACATTCTGCTATTAGTCCCGAGTACGGCGATACCACATGTGTGAGATTTTTACACAGCGTGGTCACATACAGAGGCCCAACATGCAGGGAGCACCTTCAGGTGTTCTGGAGCACCCAGGCCAATTCTGACATTTCTCTCCTACATGTAAAAATCATCATTTATTTGCTAGAAAATTACATAGAAACCCCAAACATTATATATGTTTTTTTAGCAAAGACCCTAGAGAATACAATGGAGGTTGTTGCAACTTTTTATCTCGCAGCGGCCGTTTACCGTGATGCCCCGGGTCCCGCTCTCGCGAGCCCCCTGGGGCGCACACTCCAGAACATCTGTGACCGGACCCGGCGGTCACGGATGTTCTCGAGTGCACGCCCCCGGGGGCGCGCGAGAGTGGGGACCTGGCGCATCACGGATCACGGTAAACGGCCGCTGCGAGATAAAAAGTTGCAACAACCTCCATTGTATTCTCTAGGGTCTTTGCTAAAAAAACATATATAATGTTTGGGGTTTCTATGTAATTTTCTAGCAAATAAATGATGATTTTCACATGTAGGAGAGAAATGTCAGAATTGGCCTGGGTGCTCCAGAACACCTGAAGGTGCTCCCTGCATGTTGGGCCTCTGTATGTGGCCACGCTGTGTAAAAATCTCACACATGTGATATCGCCGTACTCGGGACTAATAGCAGAATGTGTTTTGGGGGTGTAATTTGTGGTATGCATATGCTGTGTATGAGAAATAACCTGCTAATATGACAATTTTGTGAAAAAAAAGAAAGAAAAAAAAATAATCTTGATTTTGCAAAGAATTGTGGGAAAAAATGACGTCCATGGACGCCCACCCAGAATAAGCCGACCGCGCTGCAGCCGTCTTTAGGCTATGGCCCGGTAGGCATGTGGTTAACATAAATCACACCCCCTTTGAGATCTTTCTAACAGCAATCAGTGCTTGTATGGTGTATAGAAGCACATCCCTAGCCGCACCACAGAAAGAAAGAGCCGGGACATGCTGCTTTACATCGGCATGTGGCACAAGTAAATGTCGGCATGAGAAAAAAAACAAAAAAGTGCAGCGCTAACTTACTATTACTGTTATCAATAACACAATAATGGTGGAACCCTCTAATGTATGGAAATCTCAATAAACGTCGATATTACCACAATACTGGTCTCTGTGATATGTAACGTCACATATAATACACATCGGAACTGAAAATAAGACATACAAAATGAAACTTTGCAGGGATGGTGGAAACCCCTTCTACAGATATTTGGCAGTGGACGGTGCCAGTAAAGCAGTGGATCTGTGTAGCCTCATCAGTGCCCATAAGTGCAGCCTTATCAGTGCAGCTTATCAGTGCCCATAAGCACAGGCTCATCAGTGCCCATCAGGGCAGCCACATCAGTGCTGCCTTAGCACAGCCTCATCAGTGCCCATCACTGCAGCCTCATCAGTGCCACCTCCATGCTGTCTTATCAGTGCCCATAAGTGCAGCCTTATCAGTGCCCATTAGTGCTGCCTTATCAGTGTCCATAAGTGCAGGCTCATCAGTGCAGGCTCACCAGTGCCCATATGCACAGCCTCATCAGTGCAGCTTATCAGTGCCCATAATCACAGCAGGGCAGCCTTCTTAGTGCCCATCAGTGCTGCCTTATCAGTGCAGCTTATCAGTGCTCACCAGTGCCCATATGTGCAGCCTCATCAGTGCCCATAAGCGCATGACCATAAGTGCAGCCTCATCAGTGCCACCTCCGTGCTGTCTTATTGGTGCAGCCCCATCAGTGCCCATTAGTGCAGCTTCATTAGTGCCGCCTTAGTGCAGCCTCATCAATATCAGTGCCCATAAGCGCAGCCTATCTGTGCCCATCAGTGCAGCCTACCTGTGCCCATCAGTGCAGCTTATCAGTTTTGAGGTTTGGTCATGAAGGCAGCCTCTCTAAGGGTTCTTTTTTCCTCAGTCAGGAGATTTGCCGGGACCTGGGCCTTTTTGTCATGATTGACATTCTGCCTAGTATGGGTAGTGTTTATATCCATACTTAGTTGCAATCTGAGGTGGCATCGGCATCCTATGAGAACAAAGGTTTTGTTCCTCCCATATGCAGAACCACCAAGTAAAATTGGTTCCATGCCATGGGTATTGGGATGCTTTGATCATGTTTTTAAGCGAGTTTTAGTACATATCTCTCTCTCTCTCTAAAAGAACCAGTGGGACAGAGATATTATCCAGAATCATCGCTGGATGGGTGATTCCAGCCAGCCAATAGGCTTATAGAGCCTAGGGCTTGTGACAACACACTCAACCAGGAGTGTGTAGGCTTCGTGGGCTCCCTGTGAAAGGGTGCCAGAAATATTTTCGGAGGGGGGGGGTGACATGTCTTCCATTAAGGTTGTTCTGGCTCATTGTTGTGTAGTTAGCTTCCTTATACTGTTAATATCTATCCATAAGGTTTCTGTTGACTAAGTGCTATGTTGAAAACCTTACTTTTTTGGCATCCCACCCTTGTTTTTTGGGCTAGTTAGTTCCCAAACGTATGCTGCCATGGAGCCTTTCAGGAAAACTGAAAATTTCCTACCAAACACTTACCGTAATTTTCCTTTCCTAATGGGCTCCATGGCAGCAGGAGTTCCCTCCCAGTGTCATAAGTAGGCTAGTTACCGAACGTGGCTTCTGGCTCAGTCTGAAAATGTATGGGAGTGGGGTCCTGTGGGGCAGGAGCGAGGGTGGGGCTACCAAATGTATGCTGCCATGGAGCCCATCAGGAAAGGAAAATTATGGCATTTGATAGGAAATTTTCCATTTTCGCTCCCCCTTGGTGGGAGTGGAGATGACCCCATCTATAAGGATATACAGTACATACACACACACAGCACAAGGCCGTGTTCACACTACGAGACATTTCTCGGTGCTTCAGTTCCTCTGACCTCCACAAGATGGTGATCTCACTTCTACCCAGAGAGGAAGTCTCTATGGAAGACAGGAAGTAATGTCAGTTACAAACAGGAAGTCTCTATGGAAGACAGGAAGTGATGTTGGGTAAAGACAGGAAGTGATGTCAGGTACAGACAGGACATTGTGGGTGAGAGGTCGGGAGGAAGTAGAGGGGAAAGGGAGGCAGCAGACGAGGTAAGATCTTATTTTCTATTTACACCCAGTAACCCCCCTGTCATGTCCGTCCTCTTCCTCCATAGTCACTGTGATGTCTTTTATCTCCAGCAGATGATGATACAAACATATATAGTGTGGAAACCTAGATTAACCCCTTCAGGGTCAGAACATTCCCCCACTTACGGGGCCGGAACATTCCCTTCATATTGGAGATGTGTCACCTTCTCACCTTAGCAGTGTCTTGTAACGAGGGATAAGATACGGATTCGAGTTGTATTGAAATTCGCACATCTCCACCCTCGGACGATGCAAATATCCCCATTCCCCACTACCTTAACCATGTGCCTGCCCCTCCTGCAGGCCCGGGTCCAGCATGGCGGATGGAGTGGAGGGTGATCAGTTCTCGGATCTCCTCTCCGGTGAATGAACCCAGAAGAGACGAACATTTCCTCACTTCCAGGTTCAGAGCCGTCATTCCCCGGTCACTGTGGTCGGGGAAGAAACTGATTAAGCCCGATCTGCACTTCATCAGCTTCACTGGGGGGCCATAGGTGATGTTAGGGGAAACAAAAAATGACCAAAACCTAAATGAGCATTTTACCCTTATATAATTTGGGCAGCCCCACTTCAAGGGTTGTATGGTCATTTTGGGAACCAGAAAAAGCACATTTACTTCTCTGATCCCTCAACAACTGTCACTCTCCTCCACTCCCATAGGCTCTGGCAGCGGACTGTCCCTCCTCCTGTCCAATCAAGGCCTATGGGCTCTGCATTGGTCTTGACGGCCTCAGAGAAGCTGTGACCACTCTTTATAAAAAGATCCCCCTAAGTAACCCAATCTACATGTTCCAATTCACACCAGGGGCAACCCACCTCTTAATCCCTTATATCCCCATCCTAATATTGTACAACCAAAACAGTCCAGATAATTCTTCATTATTCGTCTACAGAGAAACCCACATAGATCACATGACCACATCAATGAGGATGGAGGAGGACCGGAGTCACATGACTGAGAAGATACTAAACCTCACCCTGGAGATCATCTACCTGCTGACCGGAGAGGTGAGGAGGATTCTGGGAGGTCACATGACATCACTCTTATCTCTATTAATAAAACACAGACCTGACCGGAGAGGTGAGGAGGATTCTGGGAGGTCACATGACATCACTCTTATCTCTATTAATAAAACACAGACCTGACCAGAGAGGTGAGGGGGATTCTGGGAAGTCACATGACATCACTCTTATCTCTATTAATAAAACACAGACCTGACCGGAGAGGTGAGGAGGATTCTGGGAGGTCACATGACATCACTCTTATCTCTATTAATAAAACACAGACCTGACCGGAGAGGTGAGGAGGATTCTGGGAGGTCACATGACATCCCTCTTATCTCTATTAATAAAACACAGACCTGACCAGAGAGGTGAGGGGGATTCTGGGAAGTCACATGACATCACACTTATCTCTATTAATAAAACACAGACCTGACCGGAGAGGTGAGGAGGATTCTGGGAGGTCACATGACATCACTATTGTCTAGTCTGGTCAATAGTTCTTATTGTAGACATTTAGATGATGTCAGATGATTGATATCGGTTTATCTTTCTCCTGATCTGTAGGATTATGTTGTAGTGAAGAAGTCTAGTGGGGAGCCAATCCCAGGAGGATGGAGCAGGACCCAGAGCCCCACCATGGTGCCTCCCCCTCCTTCTCCCATACCAGAGAGGAACAAAGAGCAGAAGATCCTGGAACTGACCACCATGATGGTCCACCTGCTGACAGGAGAGGTGAGGAGGATTCTGGGAATTCTGGGACATTATCCAGTAACAGACAAGGGATGTGTCTGGATGGTGACTGTATCATTGTGTGTGTCAGGTTCCTATAAGGTGTCAGGATGTCACTGTCTATTTCTCCATGGAGGAGTGGGAGTATTTAGAAGGACACAAGGATCTCTACAAGGACGTCATGATGGACAATCAGCCGCCCCTCACATCACCGGGTAAGAGGAGACTTTATTGTAAAGGAGAGAGCAGTACGGAGGCTCCACCTAGATCCCCCATCATCTGATAAACACATAGAAACAATGTATTCAGTCAGTGTGTGTGTTTCCTACAGATGGATCCAGTAATGGGAACCCACCAGAGAGATGTCCCCGTCCTCTGTATTCCCGGGATTCCACACAGGAAGGTCACACCATCCCTCACCATCATCAGGTAGATGAGGAACAATTATTGGTAGTTATGATTTATACACAAGCATGTTTATTACAATCAATGTTTTATTATATATTCAGAGTGGAAACGTGGAAGTTTATAATATTGTTGTTAAAGAGGAGGATGAGGAGTATGGAGTGATGGAGAAGTTTTCAGAAGGACACAAGGATATGATGGAGCCACCTAATACCAGGAACCCACCAGAGAGATGTCCCCGTCCTCTGTATTCCCGGGATTCCACACAGGAAGGTCACACCATCCCTCACCATCATCAGGTAGATGAGGAACAATCACTGATAGTATCATTAGGATCTGTACATTATCTGCATTGTTACCATTGATGTCATTTGTGTTATATATTCAGAGTGGAAACCTGAGAGATCCTATAGTTGAGGTTAAATCAGAAGAAGAAGAGACGTATGTGAGGGATGATCAGCAGTCTATGGAGGAGGATGGAATAACGGGGACATTTATAGAGGAGGACACTCCTACAGAGATCAGCACAGGTGGGTCATTAACACTAAATACATACATAACATAAATACATGTAAGTAACCACTGATTACTGGATACCAATAGTAGGAGCCCTGACCCCTGCACTGTATACTCTATGTTGTACATTACATACTCCCGGTGTTGGGCGAACAGTTCAGGCCGACCAAAAGTTCAGCCCGAACATTGCCTGTTTGCCCATTTGGCGAAAACCCGAATTTGCGGGGCGCTCTGCAGGATGTTCATCCGTGGAATGCCCCACAATGCACTGCATGCTGCACAGTGCATTCTAAGCCCTGATTGGGCAAAGCTTTGCCCAGTCAGAGCACAGTGTAAGCTGGTCATTAAGGAGCTGGGCCGTGAAGCTGGCCGCTGCGTCCTTAACAACCAAGATGAGTCATCAGCTGTTAATTATCTTCCCCGCTGACAAAAAAAACATTGCTCGCAATATAAAAAGTAAAATTAAAAAATGTCCCTTCAGGTCTGAGATGGATTTTAAGGGGAACCTCACATGAAAATTAAAAAAAAAAATTGCGTGTGGTTCCCCCAAAATCCATACCGGACCCCTATCCGAGCATGCAGCCATGCAGGGGCGAGCATGCCCTTAACATGCCTTTGCTTGCAGAGCCTCCCCCCACCCCAAAGCACCTTGTCCTCATGTTGATGGGGACAAGGGCCTCTTCCCCACAACCCTGGCCGGTGGTTGTGGGGGTCTGCGGGCGGAGGGCTTATCGGAATCTGGAAGCCCCCTTTAACAAGGGGCCCCAGATCCCAGTCCCCCCCCCCCCACCATGGGAATGAGTA
The DNA here is from genome assembly GCF_042186555.1 of Aquarana catesbeiana. Lineage (NCBI taxonomy): Eukaryota > Metazoa > Chordata > Amphibia > Anura > Ranidae > Aquarana > Aquarana catesbeiana. Next base: position 297,671,526 of record NC_133331.1, on the reverse strand, counting down.
TGGTGAGTACGGGGTACACTTTAACCAAAAAAGTGTCAATAATTTAAAAAAAACACAGTTTTGACAATTCCCGTATTAAAAAACAATGTCCCCAGATGAGGATTTACTGCCTGGACCCGGGGAAAAAAAATGCTCAGCCGGCGAGGAAGGCTGACCGTCAAATGCCTGCCTCGCTGTTTGACAGTTCTTATATAGGTAAGGGGCGGGGCCACCTCGTATAGTCACCTAGTGGTACCGCCCCCCTTGTGATGTCACCGACTGGTGCAGGCTGGGTCAGTGATGTCACAATGGGGTGGTGCCACCAGGTGACATCGCCAGGTAGCTCCATCCCTTACCTATATATGAACTGTCAAACGCCAGAGCCTGCAGTAGATTTTTACATGTTGATAATAATGTGATAACATCCTCCAACTTTGGAACCTTAAACAGAAAGTGATAATGAGGGAGGAGTCAATAACCCAATGATGGTGGTCTTCAGGATCAGTCCAGTCTTCATTTTGGTTGTTCTCCCCCCATCCTCACTCTCTGACCTCTGGTGGGGCTCAGCCTCGCTGTTATTCATGACTAAATCATGGACCAAATAAGGAAGTTCAGGACTTCTTGTGTTGGGAAGATGTCAATGAGTGATAGAGGGGGTGGGGACACTCGTCCTATAATCCCCTCATCACTGACACTTCTCGTTGTTTCCTCACTCCTATGACTAAGGTCCATGAATAAAGAAATGAACTGGTAGGAGATCAGAGGACCCATTTACTAGTTACCTTGAGGGGGGAATTGTAAGATCCTCAGAGACAAAGCTGTCTGATGTGGGCGGAGTCCTGGTTTAGGGGAACCAATCTGCTCATGTCTAGTAATAATCTTTGTATTTCTATTTTAGTAGATGGACGGGAGATGAGGAAAACCTCAGAGGATTGTCTCACTTTGTCTCCAGACTGTAAAGTAGAAGATGAGGACATCACACAGTATAGTCCAGGAGAAAACCCGACTACCTCAAATGTCCATCCGGCACCACACAGTGTAGATGGACCATCATATTCCTCTTATCCTGAGGAACCTCAGACTGTGCGGGACGGTGCCGGACCATCGTATTCCTCTTATCCTGAGGAACCTCAGACTGTGAGGGACGGTGCCGGACCATCGTATTCCTCTTATCCTGAGGAACCTCAGACTGTGCGGGACGGTGCCGGACCATCGTATTCCTCTTATCCTGAGGAACCTCAGACTGTGAGGGACGGTGCCGGACCATCGTATTCCTCTTATCCTGAGGAACCTCAGACTGTGCGGGACGGTGCCGGACCATCGTATTCCTCTTATCCCGAGGAACCTCAGACTGTGTGGGGCGGTGCCGGACCATGGTATTCCTCTTATCCTGAGGATCCTCAGACTGTGAGGGACAGTGCCGGACCATCGTATTCCTCTTATCCTGAGGAACCTCAGACTGTGGGGGACGGTGCCATCCTTCCAACAGATGAGATGTTTCCCTGTACTGAGTGCGGGAAGTGTTTTCGTTTTAAATCCAACCTGTATGTGCATAATAGATCTCACACAGGTGAGAAGCCGTATTCCTGCCCTGAGTGCGGTAAATGTTTTTCACAGAAGTCCAATCTCTTAGCACATCATAAAACTCACACGGGAGAGAAGATATTTTCATGTTCTGAGTGCGGGAAATGTTTTTCAAGGAAGTGCAGTCTTTTAGGACATCAGAGAATTCATACGGGAGAGAAGCCGTATTCCTGTTCTGAGTGTGGAAAATGTTTTGTACAGAAATCACTTCTTAACACACATCAAAGATCTCATATGGGGTATAGTCCAGGAGAAAACCCGGCTTCCTCAAATGTCCATCCGGCACCACACAGTGTAGATGGACCATCATATTCCTCTTATCCTGAGGAACCTCAGACTGTGAGGGACGATGTCCTCCTTCCAAGAGATAAGAACTTTCTCTGTACTGAGTGTGGGAAGTGGTTCAGTTTTAAATCTGACCTTTATGTGCATAAAAGAACGCACACAGGTGAGAAGCCACATTCCTGTACCTGGTGCAAGAAATGTTTTGTTCAAAAATCAGATCTTGTCACACATCAAAAATCATGCCTGTATGAAAAACCGTATTCCTGTTTTGAGTGCGGGAAATGTTTTCGCCAAAGATCAGAACTTACCAAGCATCATAGAGTTCACACGGGGGAGAAGCCACATTCCTGTTCTGAGTGTGGGAAATGTTTTTCACAGAAGGCCAGTCTTAACTCACATCAGAAATCTCATACGGGGGAGAAGCCGTATTCCTGTCCTGAGTGCGGGAAATGTTTTTCACAAAAGGCCACACTTTCCAAACATCAGACATTGCACACGGGGGAGAAGACGCATTCCTGTCCTGAGTGCGGGAAATGTTTTTCAGATAGGTCCACTTTTTACAAACATAAAAGATCTCACACGGGGGGAGAAGCCACTTTCCTGTCCTAAATGCGGGTAATGTTCCTCACTGAAGTCCTGTCTTCCTGTACATCAGGGGTCCCACATAACCCTCGAGGTGTATTAGTGAGTGCGGGAAATGTCTTGTATATGAATGTTGCTGGACATGTGGGGAAGAAGCACACCCTGATATACACCTCAGATATACTCCATGGCTGATCTTCATCATGTAAGAAACAGTTGATAAGGAGATCAGAGATCACCAAAGACATGGATGAACTGTTGGCCATTGATAGCAGGAGAAAAATAAAAATGGAGTCATTACCTCTCATTGGCTGAGTACATTTTGTGGTGTAAACTCTTGCAAGAGGTCTGTTTTCTCAAGTCGTCTTCCAGGACGAAACACGTTAACCCAACCACTTAAAAGGCGGTCCTCTAGGCCTTTTAAAATAAAAATGGAGTCATTACCTCTCATTGGCTGAGTACATTTTGTGGTGGAAGATTTCACAAACACTTACAGGTCTGTTAAAAATATATTCCTCATGTGACAAGCATTCGCCCAGGTTTGGTGAAATTACAATTTCCTATAATAGTGAGTTCCTTCTAGTAGCCATGATGTGCTATCCTGACAGATGTCCATGGCAGCATACGTTTGGGTAACCCCGTCCTCGCTCCTACCCCCATAGGACCCCACTCGCATAAATTTTCAGGCTAAGCCAAAGGCCACGTTCCTTTTTTGTCCTGCTCACTCATAGGACCATTATTGTATGAAGTTTGTCTACCTTTTGGAAGTATTGGCTGCCGGGTCTCATGCGGGACAGCTGTGCGGATGTCAGGAGTGTCCCGTGTAGGGATGAGCCAAACACCCCCCGGTTCGGTTTGCACCAGAGCCTGCGAACGGACCGAATGTTTGCGCGAACTTTAGAACCCCGTTAAAGTCTATGGGACTCGAACGTTCAAAATCAAAAGTGCTCATTTTAAAGGCTAATATGCAAGTTATTGTCCTAAAAAGGGTTTGGGGACCCGGGTCCTGCCCCAGGGGACATGTATCAATGCAAAAAAAAGTTTTAAAAAACGCCGTTTTTTCGGGAGCAAAAAAGTGAAATATTCCTTTAAATATTGTACCTGGGGGGGTGTCTATAGTATGCCTGTAAAGTGGTGCGTGTTTCCCGTGTTTAGAACAGTCCCTGCACAAAATGACATTTTTAAAGGAAAAAAAGTCATTTAAAACTGCTTGCGGCTTTAATGTAATGTCGGGTCCTGGCAATATGGATGAAAATCAGTTTGACAAGCGGCATGGGTACCCCCCAGTCCATTACCAGGCCCTTTTGGTCTTGTATGGATATTAAGGGGAACCCCGCACCCAAATTAAAAAAGGAAAGGTGTGGGGCCACCAGGCCCTATATACTCTGAACAGCAGTATACAGGCGGTGCAAACAAGACAGGGACTGTAGGTTTGTTGTTAAGTAGAATCTGTTTGTAATTTTGAACGAGTACATTTTTAACGTGTTTAGCTCCAGCCAAAAAATCTATTTTTAAGCTTTTTGGAAAACAGGGAAGGGTTATCACCCCTGTGACATTTGTTTTGCTGTCTGTGCTCCTCTTCAGAAGATTTCATCTCACTTTCTGTCCCAATGACAAATGTTTTTTGACAATTTGGGGTTTTTAGTGAAACAAGGATTGGTGATAAAGCATCAGTGAAGAGGAGACACGTTTTTCCCATATTAACTCTTACAGGAGAGAATTTCCCTTCCTAGGGGTAGATTTCATCTCACTTCCTGTTGTCTCCTTCCGTTTGCAAGTAGGAGTCGTTTGTAAGTTGGATGTTTGAAAGTAGGGGCCTGCCCTATATACTCTGCAGAAATTGTGACCTTAGGTGTTGGTGGTACCATAACACTGTAAGCCCTCATAGTTACTCTTGGTGGGCGCAGGAACGGTCCCTGCTGTGAAATGTTAGATCAAGAATTGTAATTACATGCCATTCTTGATCATTGGTTAGAAAAAATGCTGCCTTTGGTGGAGGTGCTGGCGCCACAACACTCTATGTCCTCACAGTTACTCTTGGTGGGCGCTGGAACGGACTCTGCTGTGAAATATTATATCAAGAATTGTAATTACATGCACCTGTTGAACAGGGGCAAACAAATTGGGCCTTTGGTGGTGGTGCTGGTGCCACAACACTGTAAGGCCTCACAGTTACTCTTGGTGGGCGCAGGAATGGGCCCTGCTGTGAAATATTAGATCAAGAATTGTAATTACATGCCCCTGTTGAACAGGGGCAGAAAAATTGGGCCTTAGGCACTGGTGCCACAACACTGCAACCCCTCCCAGATACTCTAGTTGGAGCGCAGGAACGAACCCTCCTTGCAAAATATTGCATCAAAAATTGTAATTACACGCCCCTGTTAAACAGGGGCAGAAAAATTGGGCCTTGGCCACTGGTAGCAGTGCCCAGAACCGAAAATGTTCTTACAAGCTATCAGCATGAAAATTGAGGAGGAAGATGACTGTCACTCAGCATAACAGGAGTCACTCAGCATCAGCATAGACAATCTTGAAGGGATCTCACATTTTAAAAAAAATCAATCGGTTACATCAGCATCAGGTGCTTGGTAGCTGGTGGTAATCCAAGACTGATTCATTTTTATGAAGGTCAGCCGATTGACCGATTCGGTGGACAGACGCACCCTGTGATAAGTTACAAAGCCTCCAGCAGCACTGAATGTGCGTTCCGAAAGAACAGTGGATGCAGGACAGGCCAGTAGCTCAATTGCATACTGTGCAAGCTCTGGCCAGTGATCCATCCTCAAGACCCAGTAACCCAGAGGATTTTCGGTGGGAAAGGTGTCCAAGTCTGATCTTGCCCCTAGGTAATCCTGCATCATGTGAATCAGATGCTGGCGATGGTTGCTGGAACCGATCAGACCTTGGGGCGGCAGACTAAAAAATTGTCTGAACGCATCAGTCAGATGGCCACCTTCTCCACCGCTCCTTCTGTGACTGACCAAAGCCTCAGCAACACGTTGTCCAGGAGGACCAGGAAATTGTAACCTCCCAGGCTCTGGAAACGCGTTGCACAAACCTTTCTGCAAGGTCTCCCGAAGATGTTTCATCCTCTGCGACGGCAAGATAAGGTCCGTAACCTTACCCTTATAACGTAGATCAAGGAGGGTTGCTAGCCAGTAATCATCCCTCCCCTTGATACCATGAATACGAGGATCCCTCTGCAGGCTTTGTAGGATCAGGGAGGCCATGCAGCGTAGGTTTGCTGAGGCATTCGGTCCAGAGTCCTCTGGGTTACTAAGGACGACATGATCTGCAGCCACCTCCTCCCAGCCACGTACAAGTCCATGGGTTTCTTCGGACTGTAAATGATCCCTTGAAGACCTGGTGCTGATGCCAGGCTCCACCTCCATACTGACACAATCCTCCTCCTCCTCCTCGTCCTCTTCCTGTGTGATCGGCAGGCACACAGGAACACTGTCTGGATAAAGGGGGCCTTGAGAGGTAAGGAAGTCCTCCTCTTTCTTCCTCTGTTCTGCCTCAAGTGCCCTGTCCATTATTCCACACAGCGTGTGCTCCAACAGGTGGACTAGAGGGACAGTGTCACTGATGCATGCACTGTCACTGCTCACCATCCTCATGGCCTCCTCAAATGGGGACAGGACAGTGCATGCATCCCTGATCATGGCCCATTGGCGTGGGGAAAAAAAACAAAGTCCCCTGACCCTGTCCTGGTGCCATAGTCACATAGGTACTCATTGATGGCCCTCTGCTGTGTGTGCAGCTGCTGCAGCATGGCCAACGTTGAGTTCCACCTGGTGGGCATGTCACAGATTAGGCAGTCCTTAGGGCTGGTTAAATTCCTTTTGGAGGTCAGCCAGCCGAGCACTGGCAATTATATGACCTGCGGAAATGCACACAGACTTTCCTGGCCTGCCTCAGGACATCCTGTAAGCCCGGGTACCTGCCCAAGAACCGCTGCACCACCAAGTTAAGGACGTGTGCCAAACAGGGCACATGGGTCAGTTATCCCTGTCAGAGGGCGGAGAGGAGGTTGTTGCCATTGTCGCAAACCACCACACCTGGCTTAAGTTGGCATGGCGTCAACCACCTCTGAACCTGCCCCTGCAGAGTTGACAGAATCTCTGCCCCAGTGTGGCTCCTGTCCCCCAAGCACACCAGCTCAAGCACCGCATGGCATCTTTTTGCCTGCGTGCTTGCGTAGCCCCTTGAACGCCTACAGAGCACCGCTGGTTCCGAGGACAAATCGGCACAGGAAGAGGCCATGGAGGAAGAAGAGGAGGGGGTGGAGGAGAGAGGTGTGGCAGAATCACCACTAGTAGAATTTTGGAGGCGTGGTGGCGGAACAACCTCCAACACTACTGCACCCTGTCCTGTATCCTTCCCAGCTGCCAGAAGAGTCACCCAGTGCACGGTGAAAGATAGGTAACGTCCCTGTCCATGCCTGCTGGACCATGAGTCAGCGGTAATATACACCTTCCCGCTGACCGCCCTGTCCAATGAGGCCAAGACATTGCCTTCCACATGCCGGTAGAGAGCCGGAATTGCCTTCCATGAGAAAAAGTGGCGTTTGGGAACCTGCCACTGAGGAACCGCACATTCCACAAACTCACGGGAGGGGGCAGAGTCTACGAACTGAAAAGGCAGCAGTTGAAGTGCTAGTAATTTAGCCAAGCTAGCATTTACCACTGGGCATGTGGATGGCTGGGAGCTAACTTCTTTCGGCGGTGCAGCAGCTGGGGCAGGGAAATTTGCCTGGTACAATCTGACGTCGGTGTACCGATAGCAGATTGCCCGCAAGTACTTGGCTGTGACACACCTAATTCTGCACCTTCATTCCTCTCAGTGCAGGTCTCAGAGAAGACTGAAGGTATAGTGGGGTTGGAGATCCCAGCTGATGAGGAGCAAGGAGAGGTCCACTTTGTTCTTTCGTGTGGGTCTTTTAGGTATGCTTGCCAACGAACTGCATAGCAGGTCGACATATGTCTGGTCAAGCATGTGGTGCCCAAGCGGGTGATATTTTGGCCACGTGAGATACGCTTGAGACATATGTTGCAAATAGCAGCGGTGGGATCTGATGCACTCGTCTCAAAAAAGGCCCACACCAAATAACTTTTGGAATAACACGCAGAGACAGCAGCACCCTGCACATGCAGAGCTCTGCGGTGTGATGCAGTCGGTGTGCTGCCCTTAAGCTGGCCCCTGGGGGGCATCCTGCCTCGTTGGTGATGTGCCGCCTCCACCTCCTCCTCCTCTCTCCTATGAGGCACCCACGTGGAGTCAGTGACTTCCTCATTATCCCCTCCCTCCTCATCACTTAAGCAAAGCTGGCAGTATGCTGCAGCTGGGGGAACATGACTGCCAGATTGCTGTCCTTCTTGGGCACCCCCTCTCTCTGGGCTCACGTTACTGCCTTCCTCTAGCTGGGTACCATCATCGGAGCCTTCAAAACGCTGGGCATCCTCCTGGAGCATGTACCCAACACTGTGGTCAAACAGTTCGAGGGACTCCTCAGGAGGACATGGTGGGGCTAGGGAAGGAGTCACTGATGCCATTGAGCCGGAGGAAGAGGCCGCGTTGACAGCTGCTTTGCCAGACAAAGTACCCTGAGCCTGGGTGAGATGGGATGAGGGGGATGAGGACGGCTTGGTCATCCACTCTATCAAATCTTCCGCATGTTGCGGCTCAACACGGCCAGCTGCTGAAAAAATGGACAAGCGTGTCCCACGGCTACGTGCTGATGAGGATGCACCGTCTCCATGACCAGCACTGTTGCCTCTAGACACAGAGCCTGCTTGCCCTCTTTTATTGGCTTGTGACTGTCTGCCTCTCCTTGTTGGCCTTCCAGACATACTAATGGTCTGCAGTGAGATGTTGCTGCACAAAGCTGGGATGTGTATATATGTATATATATATATATATATATAGATATATATATATATATATATATATATATATATATATTTATATATATATACATCCCAGCTTTGGGATACTGCAGCTAGCAGAATCAACTGCCTGCCTGTAGTATTATTAGTATGAGAACACCAGCAATTGTCTTCAGGTAGCTTTAGGTGCACACTGTGCAGAGGACACAGTACACTAACTGTAAATACTGTAGCTGCCTGTGGTATTAATAGGATCAGAACAACAGCAATTGTCCTCAGGTAGCTTTAGGTGCACACTGTGCAGAGGACGCACTACACTAACTGTAAATACTGTAGCTAATAGGACTAATAGGATCAGAAGAACACCAGCAATTTTCTTCAGGTAGCTGTTAATACTGTAAAAACACCTGCCTGCCTGTCAGTAGGAAGAGAATAACAGGAACGGATCTAGCTAAACTGAATATAATATATATATATATATATATATATATATATATATATATATATATATATATTAATATACACACAACACCTAGGATGTATATATATATATATATACACAATACACTGTAAGTGCAGCTAACTGACTCGCCTGCCTACACTACCTAACTTAAATCAAATGACACTGTCTCTCTGTCTATCTCTCTGCCTCCGCCGCAACACACCACACAAGGCCGCCACACAGGCGGCCTTATATAGTGTGGGGCGTGTACTAAACCCCCTGAGCCATAATTGGCCAAAGCCACCCTGGCTTTGGCCAATTACGGCTCTCTGTACAGACGGCACTGTGATTGGCCAAGCACGCGGGTCATAGTGCATGCTTGGCCAATCATCAGCCAGCAATGCATTGCGATGCCGCAGTGAATTATGGGCAGTGACGCGCCACTGGAATTTGGCGCGAACGGCCCATAACGTTCGAAATTCGATGAACGGTCGAACATGGGTTTGACTCGAACTCGAAGCTCATCCCTAGTCCTGTGATATCCAGAAGTCTTCCAGGATGGCTCGAGTGGTCACTGAGTCCCAAGCTATCAGCGGGGTGGTGTCATGGCACACATATGCAGAGAAAATGGGTCCTGCCATAGGCGAACATTGGCTGGGGGTCCAGCTTTTAGCAGGTGGCCATTAAGTGTGCCCAACGCAAAAATAGCAGCTGCGTTTCTGCCTCTGGTATCCGGGTCACCCTGCGAATGCATCGATTGCTCTATGGAAGTGGTTGAGGACACGTGAGTATGTTTGTCTTGTGGTAAGCAGAAGGGACCAGATGCCATGAGAGCTTCTAGGGAGTAACTTCACTTATATTAAAAAACTTTTTATCAAAGTTTGGTACAGTCTCCTCCAAAGTTTGGTGCAGTGTTCACTCTAATGCCACGTACACACGGTCAGACTTTTCAGCTACAAAAGTCCGACAGCCTGTCCGACAGACTTTCGACGGACTTTTGGCGGACTTGCGGCAGACTTTCTTACGAACGGACTTGCCTACATACGATCACACAAAAGTCCCACGGATTCGTACATGATGACGTACACCGGATTAAAATAAGGAAGTTGATAGCCAGTAGCCAATAGCTGCCCTAGCGTCGGTTTTTGCCCGTCGGACTAGCATACAGACGAGCGGATTTCTGGGTCCGGCGTAGTTACGACGTAAAGATTTGAAGCCTGTTCCAAATCTAAAGTCCGTCAGATTTGCGGCTGGAAAAGTGCGCTGAAAGTCCGGGGAAGCCCACACACGATCGGATTGTCAGCCGGCTTTAGTCCGTCAGACTTTTGTAGACGAAAAATCCGATCGTGTGTACGGGGCATAAGAGTGTCCAGGCGCCGGACACACAGCAGTCTATGGGAAGCTTTCCAGCTTGCAAGCTGGGAAGCTGATTTGCCAGTGTTCAGGGAATGTTCAAGGTGCAAGCAATGCTCAAGGTAGAGTATATAGCCCAGCATTACAGGACAGAGTATACAGCCCCAGCACCACAGGACAGAGTATACAGCCCCAGCATTACAGGACATAATATGCAGCCCCAGCATTACAGGACATAGTATACAGCCCCAGCACTACAGGGCATAGTATACAGCCCCAGCATTACAGGACAGAGTATACAGCCCCAGCACCACAGGACAGAGTATACAGCCCCAGCACTACAGGACAGAGTATACAGCCCCAGCTCCACAGGACAGAGTATACAGCCCCAGCACAACAGGACAGAGTATACAGCCCCAGCATTACAGGACATAATATGCAGCCCCAGCATTTCAGGACATAGTATACAGCCCCAGCACCACAAGACAGAGTATACAGCCCCAGCATTACAGGACAGAGTATACAGCCCCAGCACCACAAGACAGGGTATACGGCCCCAGCATTACAGGGCCTAGTATACAGCCCCAGCATCACAGGACAGAGTATACAACCCCAGCACCACAGGACAGAGTATACAACCCCAGCACCACAGGACAGAGTATACAGCCCCAGCATCACAGGACAGAGTATACAGCCCCAGCACCACAGGACAGAGTATACAGCCCCAGCATCACAGGACATAGTATACAGCCCCAGCACCACAAGACAGAGTATACAGCCCCAGCATCACAGGACATAGTATACAACCCCAGCACCACAAGACAGAGTATACGGCCCCATCATCACAGGACAGAGTATACAGCCTCAGCATTACAGTACATAGTATAAAGCCTCAGCATTACAGTACATAGTATAAAGCCCCAGCATTACAGGACAGAGTATACAGCCCCAGCATTACAGGACATAATATGCAGCCCCAGCATTACAGGACAGAGTATACAACCCCAGCACCACAGGACAGAGTATACAGCCCCAGCATTACAGGACATAATATGCAGCCCCAGCATTACAGGACAGAGTATACAACCCCAGCATCACAGGACAGAGTATACAGCCCCAGCATTACAGGACAGAGTATACAGCCCCAGTACCACAGGACAGAGTATACAGCCCCAGCATTACAGGACATAGTATACAGCCCCAGCATTACAGGACAGAGTATACAGCCCCAGCATTACAGGGCATAGTATACAGCCCCAGCATTACAGGACAGAGTATACAGCCCCAGCATTACAGGACAGAGTATACAGCCCCAGCATTACAGGACATAATATGCAGCCCCAGCACCACAGGACATAGTATACAGCCCCAGCATTACAGGACAGAGTATGCAGCCCCAGCATTACAGGACATATTATAAAGCCCCAGCATCAGAGGGCAGAGTATACAGCCCCAGCACCACAGGACATAGTATACAGCCCCAGCACCACAAGACAGAGTATATGGCCCCAGCATTACAGGGCATAGTATACAGCCCCAGCATTACAGGACAGAGTATACAGCCCCAGCATCACAGGACAGAGTATACAGCCCCAGCATTACAGTACATAGTATAAAGCCCTAGCATTACAGGACAGAGTATACAGCCCCAGCATCACAGGACAGAGTATACAGCCCCAGCATTACAGGACATAATATGCAGCCCCAGCATTACAGGACAGAGTATACAACCCCAGCATCACAGGACAGAGTATACAGCCCCAGCATTACAGGACAGAGTATACAGCCCCAGTACCACAGGACAGAGTATACAGCCCCAGCATTACAGGACAGAGTATACAGCCCCAGCACCACAGGACAGAGTATACAGCCCCAGCATTACAGGACATAATATGCAGCCCCAGCATTACAGGACATATTATAAAGCCCCAGCATCAGAGGGCAGAGTATACAGCCCCAGCACCACAGGACAGAGTATACAGCCCCAGCACCACAGGACAGACTATACAGCCCCAGCATTACAGGACAGAGTATACAGCCCCAGCACCACAGGACAGAGTATACAGCCCCAGCAACACAGAACAGAGTATACAGCCCCAGCACCACAGGACAGAGTATACAGCCCCAGCAGCACAGGACAGAGTGTACAGCCCCAGCACCACAGGACAGAGTATACAGCCCCAGCATCACAGGACAGAGTATACAGCCCCAGCATCACAGGACAGAGTATACAGCCCCAGCATCACAGGACAGAGTATACAGCCCCAGCATCACAGGACAGAGTATACAGCCTCAGCATCACAGGACAGAGTATACAGCCCCAGCACCACATGACAGAGTATACAGCCCCAGCAACACAGGACAGAGTATACAGCCCCAGCATTACAGGACATAGTATACAGCCCCAGCATCACAGGACAGAGTATACAGCCCCAGCAACACAGGACAGAGTATACAGCCCCAGCAACACAGGACAGAGTATACAGCCCCAGCATTACAGGACATAGTATACAGCCCCAGCATCACAGGACAGAGTATACAGCCCCAGCACCACAGGACAGAGTATACAGCCCCAGCAACACAGGACAGAGTATACAGCCCCAGCAACACAGGACAGAGTATACAGCCCCAGCATTACAGGACGTAGTATAGAGCCCCAGCACCACAGGACAGAGTATACAGCCCCAGCATCACAGGACACAGTATACAGCCCCGGCACAACAGAACAGAGTATACAGCCCCAGAATCACAGGACAGAGTATACAGCCCCGGCACAACAGAACAGAGTATACAGCCCCAGAATCACAGGACAGAGTATACAGCCCCAGCATCACAGGACAGAGTATACAGCCCCAGCATCACAGGACAGAGTATACAGCCCCAGCATTACAGGACAGAGTATACAGCCCCAGCATTACAGGACGTAGTATAGAGCCCCAGCACCACAGGACAGAGTATACAGCCCCAGCATCACAGGACAGAGTATACAGCCCCAGCATCACAGGACAGAGTATACAGCCCCAGTACCACAGGACAGAGTATACAGCCCCAGCATTACAGGACGTAGTATAGAGCCCCAGCACCACAGGACAGAGTATACAGCCCCAGCATCACAGGACAGAGTATACAGCCCCGGCACAACAGAACAGAGTATACAGCCCCAGAATCACAGGACAGAGTATACAGCCCCGGCACAACAGAACAGAGTATACAGCCCCAGAATCACAGGACAGAGTATACAGCCCCAGCACCACAGGACAGAGTATACAGCACCACAGAAAGAGTGAGATGCGGGGCGGGCGGTGAGAGATGATGTCTCGCCAGTCCGCTTCTCTGATCCACGCATTTCTCTCATCCGCCCACCCGCTTGCCTTGCTCTCTCAAGCCGCCCGCCTCCATTTGTCGCACCTGTGGCCCTGATTTGAGGCCTGGTGGTTGGGGAACCCTGCTCTAATGTATGGAAATCTCAATAAACTTCAATATTAAGACAACACCGGTCTCTGTGATATGTAACGTCACATATAATACACATCAAACTGAAAATAAGACGTACAAAATTAAACTTAACACCTCCTACAGATGTTTGGCAGTGGACAGTGTCAGTAAAGCAGTGGAAGGTGTCCACTGCTTATCTGTGTAGCCTCATCAGTGCCACCTCCGTGCTGTCTTATCAGTGCCCATCAGTGCAGGCTCACTAGTGCCTGTATGCGCAGACCCATCAGTGCAGCTTATCAGTGCCCATAAGTGCAGCCTAATCAGTGCCCATCAGGGCAGCCTTCTCAATGCCACCTCAATGCCCATCAGTGCTGCCTTATCAGTGCAGCCTCATCAGTGCAGGGTTACCAGTGCCCATATGTGCAGCCTCATCAGTGCAGCTTATCAGTGCCCATATAGTATACAGCCCCAGCACCACAAGACAGAGTATACAGCCCCATCATCACAGGACAGAGTATACAGCCCCAGCATTACAGTACATAGTATAAAGCCTCAGCATTACAGGACAGAGTATACAGCCCCAGCATTACAGGACAGAGTATACAACCCCAGCACCACAGGACAGAGTATACAGCCCCAGCATTACAGGACATAATATGCAGCCCCAGCATTACAGGACAGAGTATACAACCCCAGCATCACAGGACAGAGTATACAGCCCCAGCATTACAGGACAGAGTATACAGCCCCAGTACCACAGGACAGTGTATACAGCCCCAGCATTACAGGGCATAGTATACAGCCCCAGCATTACAGGACAGAGTATACAGCCCCAGCACCACAGGACAGAGTATACAGCCCCAGCATTACAGGACATAATATGCAGCCCCAGTACCACAGGACAGAGTATACAGCCCCAGCACCACAGGACAGAGTATACAGCCCCAGCATTACAGGACATAATATGCAGCCCCAGCATTACAGGACAGAGTATACAACCCCAGCACCACAGGACAGAGTATACAGCCCCAGCATTACAGGACATAATATGCAGCCCCAGCATTACAGGACAGAGTATACAACCCCAGCACCACAGGACAGAGTATACAGCCCCAGCACCACAGGACAGAGTATACAGCCCCAGCAACACAGGACAGAGTATACAGCCCCAGCACCACAGGACAGAGTATACAGCCCCAGCATTACAGGACATAATATGCAGCCCCAGCATTACAGGACAGAGTATACAACCCCAGCATCACAGGACAGAGTATACAGCCCCAGCATCACAGGACAGAGTATACAGCCCCAGCATTACAGGACAGAGTATACAGCCCCAGTACCACAGGACAGAGTATACAGCCCCAGCATTACAGGGCATAGTATACAGCCCCAGCATTACAGGACAGAGTATACAGCCCCAGCACCACAGGACAGAGTATACAGCATCACAGGACAGAGTATACAGCCCCAGCATTACAGGACATAATATGCAGCCCCAGCATTACAGGACAGAGTATACAGCCCCAGCATCACAGGACAGAGTATACAGCCCCAGCATTACAGGACATAATATGCAGCCCCAGCTTTACAGGACATAGTATACAACCCCAGCATTACAGGACAGAGTATACAACCCCAGCACCACAGGACAGAGTATACAGCCCCAGCAACACAGGACAGAGTATACAGCCCCAGCACCACAGGACAGAGTATACAGCCCCAGCATTACAGGACAGAGTATACAGCCCCAGCATTACAGGACATAATATGCAGCCCCAGCATTACAGGACAGAGTATACAACCCCAGCATCACAGGACAGAGTATACAGCCCCAGTACCACAGGACAGAGTATACAGCCCCAGCATTACAGGACAGAGTACACAGCCCCAGTACCACAGGACAGAGTATACAGCCCCAGCATTACAGGACAGAGTATACAGCCCCAGCACCACAGGACAGAGTATACAGCATCACAGGACAGAGTATACAGCCCCAGCATTACAGGACATAATATGCAGCCCCAGCATTACAGGACAGAGTATACAGCCCCAGCATCACCGGACAGAGTATACAGCCCCAGCATTACAGGACAGAGTATACAGCCCCAGTACCACAGGACAGAGTATACAGCCCCAGCATTACAGGGCATAGTATACAGCCCCAGCATTACAGGACAGAGTATACAGCCCCAGCACCACAGGACAGAGTATACAGCCCCAGCACCACAGGACAGAGTATACAGTCCCAGCACCACAGGACAGAGTATACAGCCCCAGCATCACAGGACATAGTATACAGCCCCAGCACCACAAGACAGAGTATATGGCCCCAGCATTACAGGGCATAGTATACAGCCCCAGCATTACAGGACAGAGTATACAGCCCCAGCATCACAGGACAGAGTATACAGCCCCAGCATCACAGGACAGAGTATACAGCCCCAGCATCACAGGACATAGTATACAGCCCCAGCACCACAAGACAGAGTATATGGCCCCAGCATTACAGGGCATAGTATACAGCCCCAGCATCACAGGACAGAGTATACAGCCCCAGCATTACAGTACATAGTATAAAGCCCCAGCATTACAGGACAGAGTATACAGCCCCAGCATCACAGGACAGAGTATACAGCCCCAGCATTACAGGACATAATATGCAGCCCCAGCATTACAGGACAGAGTATACAACCCCAGCACCACAGGACAGAGTATACAGCCCCAGTACCACAGGACAGAGTATACAGCCCCAGCATTACAGGGCATAGTATACAGCCCCAGCATTACAGGACAGAGTATACAGCCCCAGCATCACAGGACAGAGTATACAGCCCCAGCATTACAGGACATAATATGCAGCCCCAGCATTACAGGACATAGTATACAGCCCCAGCATTACAGGACAGAGTATACAGCCCCAGCATTACAGGACAGAGTATACAGCCCCAGCATTACAGGACAGAGTATACAGCCCCAGCACCACAGGACAGAGTATACAGCCCCAGCATTACAGGGCATAGTATACAGCCCCAGCATTACAGGACAGAGTATACAGCCCCAGCACCACAGGACAGAGTATACAGCCCCAGCATTACAGGACATATTATAAAGCCCCAGCACCACAGGACAGACTATACAGCCCCAGCACCACAGGACAGAGTATACAGCCCCAGCACCACAGGACAGAGTATACAGCCCCAGCAACACAGGACAGAGTATACAGCCCCAGCACCACAGGACAGAGTATACATCCCCAGCATCACCGGACAGAGTATACAGCCCCAGCAACACAGGACAGAGTATACAGCCCCAGCATCACAGGACAGAGTATACAGCCCCAGCATCACAGGTCAGAGTATACAGCCCCAGCACCACAGGACAGAGTATACAGCCCCAGCACCACAGGACAGAGTATACAGCCCCAGCATCACAGGACAGAGTATACAGCCCCAGCATCACAGGACAGAGTATACAGCCCCAGCATTACCGGACAGAGTATACAGCCCCAGCACCACAGGACATAGTATACAGCTCCAGCATCACAGGACAGAGTATACAGCATCACAGGACAGAGTATACAGCCCCAGCAACACAGGACAGAGTATACAGCCCCAGCACCACATGACAGAGTATACAGCCCCAGCACCACAGGACAGAGTATACAGCTCCAGCATCACAGGACAGAGTATACAGCTCCAGCATCACAGGACAGAGTATACAGCATCACAGGACAGAGTATACAGCCACAGCAACACAGGACAGAGTATACAGCCCCAGCACCACAGGACAGAGTATACAGCCCCAGCATCACAGGACATAGTATACAGCTCCAGCATCACATGACAGAGTATACAGCATCACAGGACAGACTATACAGCCCCAGCATTACAGGACAAAGTATACAGCCCCAGCATTACAGGACAGAGTATACAGCCCCAGCAACACAGGACAGAGTATACAGCCCCAGCATCACAGGACAGAGTATACAGCCCCAGCATTACAGGACGTAGTATAGAGCCCCAGCACCACAGGACAGAGTATACAGCCCCAGCATCACAGGACAGAGTATACAGCCCCAGCATCACAGGACAGAGTATACAGCCCCAGCATTACAGGACAGAGTATACAGCCCCAGCACTACAGGACATAGTATACAGCCCCAGCATCACAGGACAGAGTATACAGCATCACAGGACAGAGTATACAGCCACAGCAACACAGGACAGAGTATACAGCCCCAGCACCACATGACAGAGTATACAGCCCCAGCACCACAGGACAGAGTATACAGCTCCAGCATCACAGGACAGAGTATACAGCTCCAGCATCACAGGACAGAGTATACAGCATCACAGGACAGAGTATACAGCCACAGCAACACAGGACAGAGTATACAGCCCCAGCACCACAGGACAGAGTATACAGCCCCAGCATCACAGGACATAGTATACAGCTCCAGCATCACAGGACAGAGTATACAGCATCACAGGACAGAGTATACAGCCCCAGCATTACAGGACAAAGTATACAGCCCCAGCATTACAGGACAGAGTATACAGCCCCAGCAACACAGGACAGAGTATACAGCCCCAGCATCACAGGACAGAGTATACAGCCCCAGCATCACAGGACAGAGTATACAGCCCCAGCATTACAGGACGTAGTATAGAGCCCCAGCACCACAGGACAGAGTATACAGCCCCAGCATCACAGGACAGAGTATACAGCCCCGGCACAACAGAACAGAGTATACAGCCCCAGAATCACAGGACAGAGTATACAGCCCCGGCACAACAGAACAGAGTATACAGCCCCAGAATCACAGGACAGAGTATACAGCCCCAGCACCACAGGACAGAGTATACAGCCCCAGAATCACAGGACAGAGTATACAGCCCCAGCACCACAGGACAGAGTATACAGCACCACAGAAAGAGTGAGATGCGGGGCGGGCGGTGAGAGATGATGTCTCGCCAGTCCGCTTCTCTGATCCACGCATTTCTCTCATCCGCCCACCCGCTTGCCTTGCTCTCTCAAGCCGCCCGCCTCCATTTGTCGCACCTGTGGCCCTGATTTGAGGCCTGGTGGTTGGGGAACCCTGCTCTAATGTATGGAAATCTCAATAAACTTCAATATTAAGACAACACCGGTCTCTGTGATATGTAACGTCACATATAATACACATCAAACTGAAAATAAGACGTACAAAATTAAACTTAACACCTCCTACAGATGTTTGGCAGTGGACAGTGTCAGTAAAGCAGTGGAAGGTGTCCACTGCTTATCTGTGTAGCCTCATCAGTGCCACCTCCGTGCTGTCTTATCAGTGCCCATCAGTGCAGGCTCACTAGTGCCTGTATGCGCAGACCCATCAGTGCAGCTTATCAGTGCCCATAAGTGCAGCCTAATCAGTGCCCATCAGGGCAGCCTTCTCAATGCCACCTCAATGCCCATCAGTGCTGCCTTATCAGTGCAGCCTCATCAGTGCAGGGTTACCAGTGCCCATATGTGCAGCCTCATCAGTGCAGCTTATCAGTGCCCATATAGTATACAGCCCCAGCACCACAAGACAGAGTATACAGCCCCATCATCACAGGACAGAGTATACAGCCCCAGCATTACAGTACATAGTATAAAGCCTCAGCATTACAGGACAGAGTATACAGCCCCAGCATTACAGGACAGAGTATACAACCCCAGCACCACAGGACAGAGTATACAGCCCCAGCATTACAGGACATAATATGCAGCCCCAGCATTACAGGACAGAGTATACAACCCCAGCATCACAGGACAGAGTATACAGCCCCAGCATTACAGGACAGAGTATACAGCCCCAGTACCACAGGACAGTGTATACAGCCCCAGCATTACAGGGCATAGTATACAGCCCCAGCATTACAGGACAGAGTATACAGCCCCAGCACCACAGGACAGAGTATACAGCCCCAGCATTACAGGACATAATATGCAGCCCCAGTACCACAGGACAGAGTATACAGCCCCAGCACCACAGGACAGAGTATACAGCCCCAGCATTACAGGACATAATATGCAGCCCCAGCATTACAGGACAGAGTATACAACCCCAGCACCACAGGACAGAGTATACAGCCCCAGCATTACAGGACATAATATGCAGCCCCAGCATTACAGGACAGAGTATACAACCCCAGCACCACAGGACAGAGTATACAGCCCCAGCACCACAGGACAGAGTATACAGCCCCAGCAACACAGGACAGAGTATACAGCCCCAGCACCACAGGACAGAGTATACAGCCCCAGCATTACAGGACATAATATGCAGCCCCAGCATTACAGGACAGAGTATACAACCCCAGCATCACAGGACAGAGTATACAGCCCCAGCATCACAGGACAGAGTATACAGCCCCAGCATTACAGGACAGAGTATACAGCCCCAGTACCACAGGACAGAGTATACAGCCCCAGCATTACAGGGCATAGTATACAGCCCCAGCATTACAGGACAGAGTATACAGCCCCAGCACCACAGGACAGAGTATACAGCATCACAGGACAGAGTATACAGCCCCAGCATTACAGGACATAATATGCAGCCCCAGCATTACAGGACAGAGTATACAGCCCCAGCATCACAGGACAGAGTATACAGCCCCAGCATTACAGGACATAATATGCAGCCCCAGCTTTACAGGACATAGTATACAACCCCAGCATTACAGGACAGAGTATACAACCCCAGCACCACAGGACAGAGTATACAGCCCCAGCAACACAGGACAGAGTATACAGCCCCAGCACCACAGGACAGAGTATACAGCCCCAGCATTACAGGACAGAGTATACAGCCCCAGCATTACAGGACATAATATGCAGCCCCAGCATTACAGGACAGAGTATACAACCCCAGCATCACAGGACAGAGTATACAGCCCCAGTACCACAGGACAGAGTATACAGCCCCAGCATTACAGGACAGAGTACACAGCCCCAGTACCACAGGACAGAGTATACAGCCCCAGCATTACAGGACAGAGTATACAGCCCCAGCACCACAGGACAGAGTATACAGCATCACAGGACAGAGTATACAGCCCCAGCATTACAGGACATAATATGCAGCCCCAGCATTACAGGACAGAGTATACAGCCCCAGCATCACCGGACAGAGTATACAGCCCCAGCATTACAGGACAGAGTATACAGCCCCAGTACCACAGGACAGAGTATACAGCCCCAGCATTACAGGGCATAGTATACAGCCCCAGCATTACAGGACAGAGTATACAGCCCCAGCACCACAGGACAGAGTATACAGCCCCAGCACCACAGGACAGAGTATACAGTCCCAGCACCACAGGACAGAGTATACAGCCCCAGCATCACAGGACATAGTATACAGCCCCAGCACCACAAGACAGAGTATATGGCCCCAGCATTACAGGGCATAGTATACAGCCCCAGCATTACAGGACAGAGTATACAGCCCCAGCATCACAGGACAGAGTATACAGCCCCAGCATCACAGGACAGAGTATACAGCCCCAGCATCACAGGACATAGTATACAGCCCCAGCACCACAAGACAGAGTATATGGCCCCAGCATTACAGGGCATAGTATACAGCCCCAGCATCACAGGACAGAGTATACAGCCCCAGCATTACAGTACATAGTATAAAGCCCCAGCATTACAGGACAGAGTATACAGCCCCAGCATCACAGGACAGAGTATACAGCCCCAGCATTACAGGACATAATATGCAGCCCCAGCATTACAGGACAGAGTATACAACCCCAGCACCACAGGACAGAGTATACAGCCCCAGTACCACAGGACAGAGTATACAGCCCCAGCATTACAGGGCATAGTATACAGCCCCAGCATTACAGGACAGAGTATACAGCCCCAGCATCACAGGACAGAGTATACAGCCCCAGCATTACAGGACATAATATGCAGCCCCAGCATTACAGGACATAGTATACAGCCCCAGCATTACAGGACAGAGTATACAGCCCCAGCATTACAGGACAGAGTATACAGCCCCAGCATTACAGGACAGAGTATACAGCCCCAGCACCACAGGACAGAGTATACAGCCCCAGCATTACAGGGCATAGTATACAGCCCCAGCATTACAGGACAGAGTATACAGCCCCAGCACCACAGGACAGAGTATACAGCCCCAGCATTACAGGACATATTATAAAGCCCCAGCACCACAGGACAGACTATACAGCCCCAGCACCACAGGACAGAGTATACAGCCCCAGCACCACAGGACAGAGTATACAGCCCCAGCAACACAGGACAGAGTATACAGCCCCAGCACCACAGGACAGAGTATACATCCCCAGCATCACCGGACAGAGTATACAGCCCCAGCAACACAGGACAGAGTATACAGCCCCAGCATCACAGGACAGAGTATACAGCCCCAGCATCACAGGTCAGAGTATACAGCCCCAGCACCACAGGACAGAGTATACAGCCCCAGCACCACAGGACAGAGTATACAGCCCCAGCATCACAGGACAGAGTATACAGCCCCAGCATCACAGGACAGAGTATACAGCCCCAGCATTACCGGACAGAGTATACAGCCCCAGCACCACAGGACATAGTATACAGCTCCAGCATCACAGGACAGAGTATACAGCATCACAGGACAGAGTATACAGCCCCAGCAACACAGGACAGAGTATACAGCCCCAGCACCACATGACAGAGTATACAGCCCCAGCACCACAGGACAGAGTATACAGCTCCAGCATCACAGGACAGAGTATACAGCTCCAGCATCACAGGACAGAGTATACAGCATCACAGGACAGAGTATACAGCCACAGCAACACAGGACAGAGTATACAGCCCCAGCACCACAGGACAGAGTATACAGCCCCAGCATCACAGGACATAGTATACAGCTCCAGCATCACATGACAGAGTATACAGCATCACAGGACAGACTATACAGCCCCAGCATTACAGGACAAAGTATACAGCCCCAGCATTACAGGACAGAGTATACAGCCCCAGCAACACAGGACAGAGTATACAGCCCCAGCATCACAGGACAGAGTATACAGCCCCAGCATTACAGGACGTAGTATAGAGCCCCAGCACCACAGGACAGAGTATACAGCCCCAGCATCACAGGACAGAGTATACAGCCCCAGCATCACAGGACAGAGTATACAGCCCCAGCATTACAGGACAGAGTATACAGCCCCAGCACTACAGGACATAGTATACAGCCCCAGCATCACAGGACAGAGTATACAGCATCACAGGACAGAGTATACAGCCACAGCAACACAGGACAGAGTATACAGCCCCAGCACCACATGACAGAGTATACAGCCCCAGCACCACAGGACAGAGTATACAGCTCCAGCATCACAGGACAGAGTATACAGCTCCAGCATCACAGGACAGAGTATACAGCATCACAGGACAGAGTATACAGCCACAGCAACACAGGACAGAGTATACAGCCCCAGCACCACAGGACAGAGTATACAGCCCCAGCATCACAGGACATAGTATACAGCTCCAGCATCACAGGACAGAGTATACAGCATCACAGGACAGAGTATACAGCCCCAGCATTACAGGACAAAGTATACAGCCCCAGCATTACAGGACAGAGTATACAGCCCCAGCAACACAGGACAGAGTATACAGCCCCAGCATCACAGGACAGAGTATACAGCCCCAGCATCACAGGACAGAGTATACAGCCCCAGCATTACAGGACGTAGTATAGAGCCCCAGCACCACAGGACAGAGTATACAGCCCCAGCATCACAGGACAGAGTATACAGCCCCGGCACAACAGAACAGAGTATACAGCCCCAGAATCACAGGACAGAGTATACAGCCCCGGCACAACAGAACAGAGTATACAGCCCCAGAATCACAGGACAGAGTATACAGCCCCAGCACCACAGGACAGAGTATACAGCACCACAGAAAGAGTGAGATGCGGGGCGGGCGGTGAGAGATGATGTCTCGCCAGTCCGCTTCTCTGATCCACGCATTTCTCTCATCCGCCCACCCGCTTGCCTTGCTCTCTCAAGCCGCCCGCCTCCATTTGTCGCACCTGTGGCCCTGATTTGAGGCCTGGTGGTTGGGGAACCCTGCTCTAATGTATGGAAATCTCAATAAACTTCAATATTAAGACAACACCGGTCTCTGTGATATGTAACGTCACATATAATACACATCAAACTGAAAATAAGACGTACAAAATTAAACTTAACACCTCCTACAGATGTTTGGCAGTGGACAGTGTCAGTAAAGCAGTGGAAGGTGTCCACTGCTTATCTGTGTAGCCTCATCAGTGCCACCTCCGTGCTGTCTTATCAGTGCCCATCAGTGCAGGCTCACTAGTGCCTGTATGCGCAGACCCATCAGTGCAGCTTATCAGTGCCCATAAGTGCAGCCTAATCAGTGCCCATCAGGGCAGCCTTCTCAATGCCACCTCAATGCCCATCAGTGCTGCCTTATCAGTGCAGCCTCATCAGTGCAGGGTTACCAGTGCCCATATGTGCAGCCTCATCAGTGCAGCTTATCAGTGCCCATAAGCACAGCCTCATCAGTGCCCATCAGGGCAGCCTTATCAGTGCCGCCTCAGTGCAGCTTATCAGTGCCCATCAGTGCAGTTTATCAGTGTCCATATGTGCAGCCTCATCAGTGCCACCTCTGTGCTGTCTTATCAGTGCAGCCTCATCAGTGCCCATTAGTGCAGCTTTATCAGTGCCACCTTAGTGCAGCCTCATCAGTGCAGCTTCATCCGTGCCCATTAGTGCAGTTATAAGTGCAGCCTCATCAGTGCAGCTTTTCTGTGCCCATCAGTGCAGCCTATCTGTACCAATCAGTGCAGCTTATCAGTGCAGTTTATCTGTGCCCATCAGTGCAGCTTATCAGTGCCCATAAGTGCAGCCTCATCAGTGCTGCCTCAGTGCAGCTTATATGTGGCTATCAGTGCAGCCTGTGCCCATCAGTGCAGCTTATCAGTGCCCATAAGTGCAGCCTCATCAGTGCTGCCTCAGTGCAGCTTATATGTGGCTATCAGTGCAGCCTGTGCCCATCAGTGCAGCTTATCAGTGCCCATAAGTGCAGCCTATCTGTGCAGCGTATATGTGCCCATCAGTGCAGCTTATCAGTGCCCATAAGTGCAGCCTCATCAGTACCCCCTCAGTTTCCATCAGTGAATCCTATCTGTGCCCATCAGTGCAGCCTCATTAGTGCCCATCAGTGCAGCCTCATCAGTGCCCATCAGTGCAGCCTCATTAGTGCCCATCAGTGCAGCCTCATCAGTGCCCATTAGTGAAGCTGCATCAGTGCCCATTAGTGCTGCCTATCTCTGCTCATCAGTGCAGCCTATCTGTGCTCATCAGTGCAGCCTGTGCCCATCAGTGCAGTCTATCTGTGCCCATAAGTGCAGCCTATCTGTGCCCATCAGTCCAGCAGGGACCTTTAGGAGAGCCGGTCGGATGACAAAGACCGGGGATCTCCCGCTGTGACAGATCTTGTAGGTGAAACACCGGCTGCCTGTAAAGTCCCACCTCCTGGACCGGCATTGGACCAGTGTGCTGTATATTATGGGAGCCGGTGAAGGAGGCAGGACTTTAAGGCGAACGCCATTTCACCTACAAGATCTACCACAGTAGGAAACCCTCGGTCTGTGTCTTCCGGACGGCTCTTCTAACGATCCCTGTGCAGCAGTGACAAGTGATTGATGGGTGGCGGGGGGGAGGTGGGGGCAGTGACTGGCGTGCTGGCAGGAAGCAGAGGAGGAGGAGGATTCCACCTCCATGGGCAATACAGACCGGGGGTCTGTGAGACCCTTCCTCCCACTACAGCAAGCAGGGACGGAAGTAAAAGTCCCTGCTTGATGGAGAGAACTACAAATAGGAAGTGCCAAGACCGGTGGCTGTGAGTACAGGAGGAATAGCAGCCACCGGTCTTACAAACAGGAAATCACAGGGGATTAACGGTTTTACTTCAAAATCAGGCCATTACAGAGGAACTACTGAACTCAGAAGAAGATGAATGGCATAGTCAATGAAGGTAGGAGATCAGCAACTAGGACATGGAAAAAAGTTTTTGCCTGGAGTTCTCCTTTAAGCTAGAAGGACAGGACAGCAGAATGTCTTAGAAAACTGCAGGTCTAGAGTGTCTAATTTCAAAGGGGTTTGCTCCTGCAGTTCCAGCTTTGAGCCCAGAAAGAATTGAAGAGAGAAAGCGAGTCCTCAACCAAATAGTCAGCAAAGAGCTCCACTTCTGTGGGAGAGGTTGCTTACTGGTCTTTTTCAGATTGTGCCACCCATACATATCTTATGAGTACCTGGTTTCTCTCCTTCTGATAGGAGATTACACCTTTGGTCTCGGACGGTTGGACTGTCAGGACAAGCACCTCAGGCCATGCTGAACATTCAGTCACCTTTAAGCCTCTGACTGTGCCAGGAGAAATCCTTTGCTCCAGCAACAATAAGCAAGTTC
The DNA here is from genome assembly GCF_042186555.1 of Aquarana catesbeiana. Classification (NCBI taxonomy): domain Eukaryota; kingdom Metazoa; phylum Chordata; class Amphibia; order Anura; family Ranidae; genus Aquarana; species Aquarana catesbeiana. The sequence goes on along the minus strand of NC_133331.1, from coordinate 297,645,474 downwards.
TGCTATCCAATGCCAATCTTACTGTATTGTTGTTGCTTAGAGGGATGCCTGTTTCCATCTCCCAGAGCTGTCTCCTCTGATGTTCCTCTGTTTCTACATGGGTCAAGAAAATATGCAGCATACATGTCTGCTGGTTGGGTTCTCGATCTACTCCTTCTCTAGACAGGGATCCCTGTCAGGAATACAGAGGGGGTTTTCAGAACCATACAAGAGATTGGCTGGCTAGTCTTTCAAAAGGGGTCACCTGACTCCTATGCAAATCCTTGTGTATCTGATAGTTTAATTCATCACGGTTCCAGATACATTCTTTTTGCCACTAGAGCATACTGGTGGTAGGACGCTGGGTAATCCTGGCTTTCCTCTCTTCACCTGTCAGTGTCTCAATGCCTGATGATCAGGACCATGATCTCTCCCATCCCTATATTGAGGTGGGCTCAATAGAAATGGCCTCCTGTCCTGAAAGGGTTTTTTTTTCTCTCTCTCTTTTTCTCTGGCACGGTAATACATCTTCTGTGCTGCAGAGCTATTGCCAGTGGAACTCCCCTGTCAGGAAGTTGTTTTGCCAGTGGAACTCCCCTGTCAGGGAGTTGTTTAGCCAGTGGAACTCCCCTGTCAGGGAGTTGTTTTTCCAGTGGAACTCCCCTGTCAGGGAGTTGTTTTGCCAGTGGAACTCCCCTGTCAGGGAGTTGTTTTGCCAGTGGAACTCCCCTGTCGGGAAGTTGTTTTGCCAGTGGAACTCCCCTGTCACGGAGTTGTTTTTCCAGTGGAACTCCCCTGTCAGGGAGTTCTTTTGCCAGTGGAACTCCCCTGTCACGGAGTTGTTTTTCCAGTGGAACTCCCCTGTCAGGGAGTTCTTTTGCCAGTGGAACTCCCCTGTCGGGAAGTTGTTTTGCCAGTGGAACTCCCTTGTCAGGGAGTTGTTTTGCCAGTGGAACTCCCCTATCACGGAGTTGTTTTTCCAGTGGAACTCCCCTGTCAGGGAGTTGTTTTACCAGTGGAACTCCCCTGTCGGGAAGTTGTTTTGCCAGTGGAACTCCCCTGTTGGGAACTTGTTTTGCCAGTGGAACTCCCCTGTCGGGAAGTTGTTTTGCCAGTGGAACTTCCCTGTTGGGAACTTGTTTTGCCAGTGGAACTCCCCTGTTGGGAACTTGTTTTGCCATTGGAACTTCCCTGTCCGGAATTTGTTTTGCCAGTGGAACTCCCTTGTCGGAAGTTATTTTGAACATTGTTTTTTTGGTCAGCTCTTTTATGCTCCCTTTGCCTTTTGTCACCTGACAGCAGGCTTTTTAGTCTCCAGTGAGGCTGAACAACATCACAGTAGTGTCCTATACATCAGGGGGCAGGTCAGAACCTGCAGGACCAGTCTACTAGGAGGAGGTAGAGGTAACTGTGATCTGGGTGTAGTAGAATTTCTCTATCATCTCATTTTAATCTACATCCAGGACTTCTGGGAAGAATCCATATTCTGTGGCCCAATTGGGCAATAAGTGGTTTCTACATCCAGGTTCCTTCCAGTGGATTTAATCTATTCTAAGCTATGGACAAGATTTCAATGTTAGATCTGCTATCATCTCCTTACTGGTACAAGCAGAAAAGCTTTTTCCTAGGGGCCTGGGCCAGGTCCTTGGTGTGGATGCTGTGAAAGATCAAGAAAGGTCTCACAAGTCATATGCTTTTCAGTCCGATCCATATACATTTTTTTGGGGGTCTGTTGCTAAAGACTGTGGCAATTTTTGCAGTAATTCCCCATTGACCAAACAGGCCTTGGTTCCCGCTTTTTATATTGTGTTATCGGATTGAAGTCCTTACTCTCAGGTGAGATCTTTTGTTGCAGAGAACAATACTCCACCCTTGTTCATCTCTTCCAGGTTCTTATCCTGGCAGGAAGAGACTGATCAGGCTTGGCTGTTGTTTCTGTAAGATAATATCTATAAATCCTACAAAAGGTTTTGAAAAGAGCTTGTTCAGTTGGGACTGCTTTATTTTCTTTTGCTTCAGTCCTCTGGTCAGGTGTATTATGGACTTCAACTAATCCTAAAGCTCTCTTAGAGGGCAGATCTCTGCAGTCCCTGTCATATCCAATGTCTCATGGGTAGACTATCCTTTACTCATCCAATAGTTTGATGCTGCTTCTGAGACTCGAAGGAAAGCCAAGACCCTCTAGGTGGGATTTACTACTTGCTCTGGGCTTCCTAGCCAGCTCCAAATGAGATCTTCTTTCAGTCCAGCTTGAGTAAAAACTGATTTATGAGGACATGTTCTCTAAGGGCTATCTCTTCAGCTGGGAAGTATGCCAAGATCAAAGCTTTATGCTAGGAAGGATCCTTTGGGGACTTACAGCTCCAGGTGGGATCACCTCCAGCCCAGTTGGAGTAAGGATTGGGCCATGTTGTCAACCTCTCTAAGGGCTATATCCTCAGCAGGAAGTTCGCCAGAATCAGGTCTTTTAGGCAGTTGCTGCTCCAAATGGTATCTTTTTTTCAGTCCAGTTTTGAGGTTTGGTCATGAAGGCAGCCTCTCTAAGGGTTCTTTTTTCCTCAGTCAGGAGATTTGCCGGGACCTGGGCCTTTTTGCCATGAGGGATCCTCGTTGACATTCTGCCTAGTATGGGTAGTGTTTACAGTCAGGTCCATAAATATTGGGACATCAACACAATTCTAATCTTTTTTGGCCCTATACACCACCACAATGGATTTGAAATGAAACGTACAAGATGTGCTTTAACTGCAGACTTTCAGCTTTAATTTGAGGGTATTTACATCCAAATCAGGTGAACGGTGTAGGAATTACAACAGTTTGTATATGTGCCTCACACTTTTTAAAGCAGGGGTCCACCCACACCGCCCAAAAAAAAAAATATTAAAAGCCAGCAGCTACAAATACTGCAGCTGCTGACTTTTAATACATGGCCACTTACCTGTCCCAGGGTCCAGCGATGTCGGCAGGCGACGCCGAGAACCTGCTCGGTTCTCGGCAGCTGCCGCCGCCATCCTAGGTGAGGGAATCAGGAAGTGAAGCCTTGCGGCTTCACTTCCCGGTTCCCTACTGCGCATGCGTGAGTCGCGCTGCACATCGTAAGTGGTCCCCGTTCTCTCCTGGGAGCTGTGTGTTTCCCAGGAGACAGCGCGGTGGGGACGGGAAGAGGCATAGACTCCCTTGGGAGTCTATGCCGGAAGTGGGTGCAAATACCTGTCTTAGACAGGTATCTGCACCCCCCTCCCCCCTGAAAGGTGTGACACCGGAGGGGGGGGAGGGTTCCGAAAAGCGTAAGTTCCATTTTTGTGTGGAACTCCGCTTTAAGGGACCAAAAGTGATGGTACAGATTAACAATCATCCATGAAACTTTCACTTTTTAATACTTAGTTGCAAATCCTTTGCAGCCAATTACAGCCAGAAGTCTGGAAATCATAGACATCACCAGACATTGGGTTTCATCCCTGGTGATGCTCTGCCAGGCCTCTACTGCAACTGTTTTCAGTTCCTGCTTGTTCTTTCCCTTAAAAAACTCTTTGGCTGCTTTCGCAGTATGCTTCGGGTCATTGTCCATCTGCACTATGAAGCGCCGTCAAATGAGTTCTGAAGCATTTTGCTGAATATGAGCAGATAATATTGCCCGAAACACTTCAGAATTCTTCCTGCTGCTTTTGTCAGCAGTCACATCATCAATAAATACAAGAGAACCAGTTGCATTGGCAGCCATACATGCCCACGCCATGACACTACCACCACCATGCTTCACTAATGAGGTGGTATGCTTTGGATCATGAGCAGTTCCTTTCCTTCTCCATACTCTTCTCTTCCCATCACTCTGGTACAAGTTGATCTTGGTCTCATCTGTCCATAGGATGTTGTTCCAGAACTGTGAAGGCTTTTTTAGATGTTGTTTGGCAAACTCTAATCTGGCCTTCCTGTTTTTGAGGCTCACCAATGGTTTACATCTTGTGGTGAACCCTCTGTATTCACTCTGGTGAAGTCTTCTCTTGATTGTTGACTTTGACACACATACACCTACCTCCTGGAGAGTGTTCTTCATCTGGCCAACTGTTGTGAAGGGTGTTTTCTTCACCAGGGAAAGAATTATTCGGTCATCCACCACAGTTGTTTTCCGTGGTCTTCCGGGTCTTTTGGTGTTGCTGAGCTCACCGGTGCGTTCTTTCTTTTTAAGGATGTTCCAAACAGTTGATTTGGCCACACCTAATGTTTTTGCTATCTCTCTGATGGGTTTGTTTTGTTTTTTTCAGCCTAATGATGGCTTACTTCACTGATAGTGACAGCTCTTTGGATGTCATATTGAGAGTTGATAGCAACAGATTCCAAATGCAAATAGCGCACATGAAATGAACTCTGGACCTTTTATCTGCTCCTTGTAAATGGGATAATGAGGGAATAACACACACCTGGCCATGGAACAGCTGAGAAGCCCATTACTTTTGGTCCCTTAAAAAGTGTGAGGCACATATACAAACTGTTGTAATTCCTACACCGTTCACCTGATTTGGATGCAAATACCCTCAAATTAAAGCTGAAAGTCTGCAGTTATAGCACATCTTGTTCATTTTATTTCAAATCCATTGTGGTGGTGTATAGAGCCAAAAAGATTAGAATTGTGTCGATGTCCCAATATTTATGGACCTGACTGTATTTGCAGGGGTGGTGACACGTCTTCCATTAAGGTTGTTCTGGCTCATTGTTGTGTAGTTAGCTTCCTTATACTGTTAATATCTATCCATAAGTTTTCTGTTGACTAAGTGCTATGGTGGAAACCTTACTTTGTTTGGCACCCCACCCTTGTTTTTTGGGCTAGTTAGTTCCCAAACGTATGCTGCCATGGTGCCTTTCAGGAAAACTGAAAATTTCCTATCAAACACTTACCGTAATTTTCCTTTCCTAATGGGCTCCATGACAGCAGGAGTTCCCTCCCAGTGTCATAAGTAGGCTAGTAACCGAACGTGGCTTCTGTCTCAATATGGGAGTGGGGTCCTGTGGGGCAGGAGCGAGGGCAGGGGCTACCCAAATATATGCTGCCTTGGAGCCCATCAGGAAAGGAAAATTATGGTATTTGATAGGAAAATTTCCGTTTTTCTATCCCCCTTGGTGAGAGTGGAGATGACCCCATCTATAGTGTTCACGCTACAAGATGTTTCTCGGGGCTGCAGTTCCTCTGAGCTCCACAAGATGGTGATCTCACTTCTACCCAGAGAGGAACTCTCTATGGAAGACAGGAAGTAATGTCAGGTACAAACAGGAAGTCTCTATGGAAGATGGGAAGTGATGTCAGGTACAGACAGGAAATGATGTCAGGTACAGACAGGACGTTCTGGGTGAGAGGTGAGTCGGGAGGAAGTAGAGAGGAGACGTTCCTGGAAGTTACAGCAAAGGAGGTAAAAAGATCTTATTTTCTATTTACACCCAGTAACCCCCCCGTCATGTTCCGTCCTCTCCCTCCATAGTCACTGTGTAGGGTGCCCACATGTCCCGGATTGCCCGGGATTGTCCCTTATTTCAGATTTTCGTCCCGTGTCCCGGGCACCTTCATTCCGGGACAATACAGTGTCCCGGAATGGAAAAAAAAACACACCGCCAGCACCAGTCCGACTCCGCCACCCTTATAATCATAAACTGTGTAACAGTAAAACACACACATCATCATATGCTTAACAGTTAACTGGTTGCTAGGCTAGGGCCGCCCGCCCCGCGTCTAGCAACCAGTGACGTCAGCGGACACCGTCACGTGGGCAGTCAGGCACATTGTGGGCACTGGGCAGTGACCTACGGCTACAGCTGAGCAGCGCGCCTCTGTCCTCCGCTCCGAGAGATAGAGAGAGCAGCTGCCAGCCTGGCCCAGGCAGCCAGCCACACTTACTAGCCTTTGGCCCTGTGCCCAGTCAGTGCCAGTCCCGGGGCCGCCGACTATCCAGCAGCCGGTGCAGCAGAGAGCAGCAGCTCATTGCCAGCAGTGCAACCCGACTCCGAGCTGCCCGACTTCAACTTCTCCAGTCCAGTCTCCGAGTCCTCCCTCCCTCCCGCCCACGAAGTCCGTGAGTTTGCCGCCCGCCGCCGCCAGACAAACTTCCAGGTTAGTGTAACTTTACACTTACAGTGAGCAGTGCACACTCCCCCTCCGTTCTGCTGCTGTCCCCCCCACCCCCCTCCGTTCTGCTGCTGTCCCCCCCACCCCCCTCCGTTCTGCTGCTGTCCCCCCCACCCCCCTCCATTCTGCTGCTGTCCCCCACACTCCCCCTCCATTCTGCTGCTGTCCCCCACACTCCCCCTCCATTCTGCTGCTGTCCCCCACACTCCCCCTCCATTCTGCTGCTGTCCCCCACACTCCCCCTCCATTCTGCTGCTGTCCCCCACACTCCCCCTCCATTCTGCTGCTGTCCCCCACACTCCCCCTCCATTCTGCTGCTGTCCCCCACACTCCCCCTCCATTCTGCTGCTGTCCCCCACACTCCCCCTCCATTCTGCTGCTGTCCCCCACACTCCCCCTCCATTCTGCTGCTGTCCCCCACACTCCCCCTCCATTCTGCTGCTGTCCCCCACACTCCCCCTCTATTCTGCTGCTGTCCCCCACACTCCCCCTCTATTCTGCTGCTGTCCCCCACACTCCCCCTCTATTCTGCTGCTGTCCCCCACACTCCCCCTCTATTCTGCTGCTGTCCCCCACACTCCCCCTCTATTCTGCTGCTGTCCCCCACACTCCCCCTCTATTCTGCTGCTGTCCCCCACACTCCCCCTCTATTCTGCTGCTGTCCCCCACACTCCCCCTCTATTCTGCTGCTGTCCCCCACACTCCCCCTCTATTCTGCTGCTGTCCCCCCCATCCCCCTCCGTTCTGCTGCTGTCCCCCACACTCCCCCTCCGTTCTGCTGCTGTCCCCCACACTCCCCCTCCGTTCTGCTGCTGTCCCCCACACTCCCCCTCCATTCTGCTGCTGTCCCCCACCCCCCTCCGTTCTGCTGCTGTCCCCCACACTCCCCCTCCGTTCTGCTGCTGTCCCCCACACTCCCCCTCCGTTCTGCTGCTGTCCCCCACACTCCCCCTCCGTTCTGCTGCTGTCCCCCACACTCCCCCTCCGTTCTGCTGCTGTCCCCCACACTCCCCCTCCGTTCTGCTGCTGTCCCCCACACTCCCCCTCCGTTCTGCTGCTGTCCCCCATACTCCCCCTCTATTCTGCTGCTGTCCCCCACACTCCCCCTCCATTCTGCTGCTGTCCCCCACACTCCCCCTCTATTCTGCTGCTGTCCCCCACACTCCCCCTCCATTCTGCTGCTGTCCCCCACACTCCCCCTCTATTCTGCTGCTGTCCCCCACACTCCCCCTCTATTCTGCTGCTGTCCCCCACACTCCCCCTCTATTCTGCTGCTGTCCCCCACACTCCCCCTCTATTCTGCTGCTGTCCCCCACACTCCCCCTCTATTCTGCTGCTGTCCCCCACACTCCCCCTCTATTCTGCTGCTGTCCCCCCCACCCCCCTCCGTTCTGCTGCTGTCCCCCACACTCCCCCTCCGTTCTGCTGCTGTCCCCCACACTCCCCCTCCGTTCTGCTGCTGTCCCCCACACTCCCCCTCCGTTCTGCTGCTGTCCCCCACACTCCCCCTCCATTCTGCTGCTGTCCCCCACCCCCCTCCGTTCTGCTGCTGTCCCCCACACTCCCCCTCCGTTCTGCTGCTGTCCCCCACACTCCCCCTCCATTCTGCTGCTGTCCCCCACCCCCCTCCGTTCTGCTGCTGTCCCCCACACTCCCCCTCCGTTCTGCTGCTGTCCCCCACACTCCCCCTCCATTCTGCTGCTGTCCCCCACCCCCCTCCGTTCTGCTGCTGTCCCCCACACTCCCCCTCCGTTCTGCTGCTGTCCCCCACACTCCCCCTCCGTTCTGCTGCTGTCCCCCACACTCCCCCTCCATTCTGCTGCTGTCCCCCACCCCCCTCCGTTCTGCTGCTGTCCCCCACACTCCCCCTCTATTCTGCTGCTGTCCCCCACACTCCCCCTCCGTTCTGCTGCTGTCCCCCACACTCCCCCTCCATTCTGCTGCTGTCCCCCACACTCCCCTCCATTCTTCTGCTGTCCCCCCCACCCCCATCCATTCTGCTGCTGTCCCCCACACTCCCCCTCCGTTCTGCTGCTGTCCCCCACACTCCCCCTCCGTTCTGCTGCTGTCCCCCACACTCCCCCTCCGTTCTGCTGCTGTCCCCCACACTCCCCCTCCGTTCTGCTGCTGTCCCCCACACTCCCCCTCCGTTCTGCTGCTGTCCCCCACACTCCCCCTCTATTCTGCTGCTGTCCCCCACACTCCCCCTCCATTCTGCTGCTGTCCCCCACACTCCCCCTCTATTCTGCTGCTGTCCCCCACACTCCCCCTCCGTTCTGCTGCTGTCCCCCACACTCCCCCTCCGTTCTGCTGCTGTCCCCCACACTCCCCTCCATTCTTCTGCTGTCCCCCCCACCCCCATCCATTCTGCTGCTGTCCCCCACACTCCCCCTCCGTTCTGCTGCTGTCCCCCACCCCCCTCCGTTCTGTTGCTGTCCCCCACACTCCCCCTCTATTCTGCTGCTGTCCCCCACACTCCCCCTCCGTTCTGCTGCTGTCCCCCCCACCCCCCTCCGTTCTGCTGCTGTCCCCCACCCCCCTCCGTTCTGTTGCTGTCCCCCACACTCCCCCTCTATTCTGCTGCTGTCCCCCACACTCCCCCTCCGTTCTGCTGCTGTCCCCCACACTCCCCCTCCATTCTATTGCTGTCCCCCCCACCCCCCTCCATTCTGCTGCTGTCCCCCACACTCCCCTCCATTCTGCTGCTGTCCCCCACACTCCCCCTCCATTCTGCTGCTGTCCCCCACACTCCCCCTCCATTCTATTGCTGTCCCCCCCACCCCCCTCCATTCTGCTGCTGTCCCCCACACTCCCCTCCATTCTGCTGCTGTCCCCCACACTCCCCCTCCATTCTGCTGCTGTCCCCCACACTCCCCCTCCATTCTGCTGCTGTCCCCCACACTCCCCCTCCGTTCTGCTGCTGTCCCCCACACTCCCCCTCCGTTCTGCTGCTGTCCCCCACACTCCCCCTCCGTTCTGCTGCTGTCCCCCACCCCCCTCCGTTCTGTTGCTGTCCCCCACACTCCCCTCCATTCTTCTGCTGTCCCCCACACTCCCCCTCCGTTCTGCTGCTGTCCCCCACACTCCCCCTCCGTTCTGCTGCTGTCCCCCACACTCCCCCTCCGTTCTGCTGCTGTCCCCCACCCCCCTCCGTTCTGCTGCTGTCCCCCACACTCCCCCTCCGTTCTGCTGCTGTCCCCCACCCCCCTCCATTCTTCTGCTGTCCCCCCCACCCCCATCCATTCTGCTGCTGTCCCCCACACTCCCCCTCCGTTCTGCTGCTGTCCCCCACCCCGCTCCATTCTGCTGCTGTCCCCCTCCGTTCTGCTGCTATCCCCCTCCGTTCTTCCTCCATGTCCACCTTCGTTCTGTTGCTGTCCCCCTCTGTTATGCTGCTGTTCCCCCCCCCCCCCCGTCCTGCTGTAGCCCCCCATTCTTCCTCCGTGTCCCTCTCTATTCTGCTGCTGTCCCTCTCCATTCTGGTGTCCCCCTCCGTTCTCCCTCCGTGTCCCCCTCCGTCCTGCTGCTGTCCCCCTCTGTCCTGATGTTGTCCCCCTCTGTCCTGCTCTCCCCCTCCATTCTTCCGGGGGGGGGGGGGGGGTCGCGGGGGGCGGGGTGTCCCTGAATGGCAGTTTGGAAATGTGGTCACCCTATCACTGTGACGTCTTTTATCTCCAGCAGATGATGATACACACATATATAGTGTGGAAACCTAGATTAACCCCTTCAGGGTCAGAACATCCCCCACTTATGGGGTCGGAACATTCCCTTCATATTGGAGATGTATCACCTTTTAACCTTAGCAGTGTCTTGTAACGAGGGATGAGATGCGGATTTGAGTTGTATTGAAATTCGCACTTCCGCACCCTTCCTCGGACGATACAAATATCCCCTTTCCCCACTACTTTAACCATGTGCCTGCCCCTCCTGCAGGCCCGGGACCGGCATGGCGGATGGAGTGGAGGGTGATCAGTTTTCAGATCTCCTCTCTGGTGAATGAACCCAGAAGAGACGATTATTTCATCACTTCCAGGTTCAGAGCCGTCATTCCCCGGTCACTGTGGTCAGGGAAGAAGCTGATCCCGATCTGCACTTCATCAGCTTCACTGGGGGGCCATAGTTGATCTTAAGGTGTCTAATAGACCCCTGATGTCTTCTTGAAGAGGACCTGTCATTTGTACTATGCTGTCATCTAAGGCAGTGGATCTCAACCTCAGTCCTCAAGTACCCCCAACAGGCCATGTTTTGGGAATTTTTCTCAGATAAAATAGCTGTCCAAAATACCAAGCCATTGACTCTGATTTAAAGCAACTGTGCAAGATAAAGGTTGAGAACCACTGATCTAAGGGGCTCTTGACCAAGCATAATTCTGGGGGCCGTTATTCCCAGTTTTCTCTAAACTGATGACCTGTAGGAGTTTTCACAGCTATCTCTTTGCACCATGTTGGGTAGTGAAGTTCGTCACCGTATTATGGGGACACACAGATTTAAGGGTTAACATAATTGGGGGGGGGGGACACTTTGTTTTTACAAGCATAACATGCAGATTTTAACATATGTGTAAAAAATTTTTTTTTTTTTTTTTTAAATCCCTTCTCCGGGGAAACAAAAAATGACCAAAACCTAAATGAGCATTTAACCCTCGTATAATGGTGGCAGCCCCATTTCAAGGGTTGTGTGGTCATTTTGGTGTAGGGAAGCAGGAAAAGCACATTTACTTATCCGATCCTCTGATCCCTCAACAACTGGCAATCTCCTCTACCCTCCTATGCTTTGGCAGCGGACTGTCCCTCCTCCTGTCCAATCAAGGGCTATGGGCTCTGCATTGGTCTTGATAGCCTCAGAGAACCTGGGACCACTCTTTATAAAAAGATCCCCCTAAGTAACCCAATATATACTGTATATTCCAATTCCTACTACAGGCAATCCCTCTATGAACCCCTTATATCCCCATCGTAATATTGTCCAACCAATACATTCCAGATAATTCTTCATTATCCGTCTACAGAGAAACTGGCATAGATCACATGACCACATCAATGAGGATGGAGGAGGACCGGAGTCACATGACTGAGAGGTTACTAAACCTCACCCTGGAGATCATCTACCTGCTGACCGGAGAGGTGAGGAGGATTCTGGGAGGTCACATGACATCACTCTTATCTCTATTAATAAAACACAGACCTGACCGGAGAGGTGAGGAGGATTCTGGGAGGTCACATGACATTACTCTTATCTCTATTAATAAAACACAGACCTGACCGGAGAGGTGAGGAGGATTCTGGGAGGTCACATGACATCACTCTTATCTCTATTAATAAAACACAGACCTGACCGGAGAGGTGAGGAGGATTCTGGGAGGTCACATGACATCACTCTTATCTCTATTAATAAAACACAGACCTGACCGGAGAGGTGAGGAGGATTCTGGGAGGTCACATGACATCACTCTTATCTCTATTAATAAAACACAGACCTGACCGGAGAGGTGAGGAGGATTCTGGGAGGTCACATGACATCACTTATCTCTATTAATAAAACACAGACCTGACCAGAGAGGTGAGGAGGATTCTGGGAGGTCACATGACATCACTCTTATCTCTATTAATAAAACACAGACCTGACCGGAGAGGTGAGGAGGATTCTGGGAGGTCACATGACATCACTCTTATCTCTATTAATAAAACACAGACCTGACCGGAGAGGTGAGGAGGATTTTGGGAGGTCACATGACATCACTCTTATCTCTATTAATAAAACACAGACCTGACTGGAGAGGTGAGGAGGATTCTGGGAGGTCACATGACATCACTCTTATCTCTATTAATAAAACACAGACCTGACCGGAGAGGTGAGGAGGATTCTGGGAGGTCACATGACATCACTCTTATCTCTATTAATAAAACACAGACCTGACCGGAGAGGTGAGGAGGATTCTGGGAGGTCACATGACATCACTCTTATCTCTATTAATAAAACACAGACCTGACCGGAGAGGTGAGGAGGATTCTGGGAGATCACATGACATCACTCTTTCTAGTCTGGTCAGTAGACCATGTTCTTATTGTAGACATTTAGATGATGTCAGATGATTGATATCGGTTTATCTTTCTCCTGATCTGTAGGATTATGTTGTAGTGAAGAAGTCTAGTGGGGAGCCAATCTCAGGAGGATGGAGCAGGACCCAGAACACCACCATGGTGCCTCCCCCTCCTTCTCCCATACCTGAGAGGAACAAAGAGCAGAAGATCCTGGAACTGACCACCATGATGGTCCATCTGCTGACAGGAGAGGTGAGCGGTGCTGGGAATTCTGGGACATTATCCAGTAACAGACAAGGGATGTGTCTGGATGGTGACTGTATCATTGTGTGTGTCAGGTTCCTATAAGGTGTCAGGATGTCACTGTCTATTTCTCCATGGAGGAGTGGGAGTATTTAGAAGGACACAAGGATCTCTACAAGGACGTCATGATGGACAATCAGCCGCCCCTCACATCACCGGGTAAGAGGAGACTTTATTGTAAAGGAGAGAGCAGTACGGAGGGTCCACCTAGATCCCCCATCATCTGATAAACACATAGAAACAATGTATTCAGTCAGT